>NC_083325.1:4886774-6096774 GCF_963455315.2 Globicephala melas
CTCAGAGAATAATGTGGGCATTTCAGAAGCCACATCATGGGGCTTCTGCTAGCCAATTCTGAGAACATTTGATTATCAAACAAATAGTGATAGAGGCCCATTACATCTCATCAAATGAAACAGGAATACATGAGCCCACACAGATATAAATAAGCAAGTGAATAAATAAGTGGGGAGAAGGGAATGCCTTTCATTCAGAATGCTAACTTATAAATGTAGAAGGAATAGCTGAATTAGAAACCACCATTTGGCAATCATTTAAGTCATAATTAATTCAGGCAAGAAGCAAAAACAGATACTAAAACTAGTGGATGAAATTTAGATGAGAAATAAATATTTACACAGGCTCAAAGTCTTTTCCCACAAAACACATATTAGTCATAAAGAAAAAATAGTAACTTCACACTAAAGAAACCTGGCAAATCCCACCTTACTCAAGTGATCAAAGTTAATATCACCAAGGACATGACAAACTGATGTCACTCACCACCTCATGAGATTCAATGAGAACACAGCATCACTGCTATGATACTGCAGCGAAAAAATGAAGAGCCTAAATCCAATCATGAGGAAGCATCTGACAAATCAATTCAGGAACATTCTAGAAAATCACAGGCCTGTACTCTTCAAAAGAGCCAAGCTCATGAAGGTCAAGGAAGGATTTATTCTGGTTTGATGGATACTCACATGACACATCTAAATGCAAAGCATGTTCCAGGACTGGATTCTTTTGCTATTAAAGACGTTATTGGGAAAATTAGCAAAATTTGAATGGAGTCTCTGGGTGAAGGAACTTACAATTTCTGTGTAAGTCTGAAAATATTTCAAAACAAGAAACAAAATGAATTACTCAAAAAAAAAAACGTGTGGGGGAAGTCTGTGGCTGCGTGTGTTGGAGAGTGTATATGTTGCGGTGGGAGGAGAGTATGCGTGTGTTTCTTTCATACACCCAGAAAGACACATCTCCTTTCTGTGGAATATCGTGACTATTAATGAAAAGTAGTATTATTGATTTGGTCCACCTACAAAGTGAAGAGTCTCCTCTGGGGCAATACCAATACTATGGAAAAATCTTCATGTTTTTCCCTTGATATCTTAAGACCTTCATTCATAAAAACATAAGCAGTAACTGTCTTGAGTGACAAGTGAGTTACATTTCAAACCCACTTGCCATGGTGATTTTAGCAGGAATAGAAAATATTGCTAATATTCAGGTAGTAATTTGTTTTAAATGAAGTTATATTTAAATTAGGTCACACATTTTAAAAGCATAATTTATTTCCTATTGAATTTTATAAATTTGTATCTTTTGAAGTCCAACAAAAATTCATAAAATTGCTCAATGGAGGCATAATCAAAATATGGTCCCAAAGCCCACGGAGAGTTGTGATCACAATGAAACAATGGACGAATAATGGTCACATCAAGAACATGTTGGGTCTCTTTTATTGGCAGTGTGGGGAAGAGCCATTCAAGCTTATGATTTTTGCACAGTTTCTCTCACAAATGTCATGCATTCAATTTGGAAAACATTTTTTGAAACAAAGATCACATAAAATTCAGTCACAAATTAGGGACGCAATTGCTAATGATAAAAAACATGGAAATAAAACCAAAAGGATTTCCCCAACGCCAAGTCACAGACTGAGAAATAAAACTGCACGTCTTCAATATTCCAGATACAAGAACAGAAAAGAAAGCATACTAGAAAGATCATTTATTTATTTATTTATTTATTTATTTATTGGCCGCTGCCACAGGGCCTGCGGGATCCTTAGTGCCCAGACCAGAGATGGAGCCCATGCCGCCTGCACTGGAAGCGTGGAGTCTTAACTACTGGACAGCCAGGGAAATCTAGGGATTTCCCTAGAAAGATCTTTTATACTGTAATATAAAAACTGGATTTTAAAATGCATTCCTAGGGAAAAGCTAGCCACAGAAATGAAAACTTTCTTCTTCAAAAGACAGGCAAATGCCAAACCCCTATATTCTTGCCTAGAAGTACATATACCTATATTTAAAAAAAAAAAAAAAAAGCCTTTTGGAGTTACTGAAAAACAATAAACTTGATCTTTAGCTGCTTAGATGTAACTGAATTGCCTTTGAAATGTACTTAAACAGATTGAATTATGGACAGTTATTGGTTACTTGGGGAAGAATCATAAATTCCAGATGATTCACTGGCCTCTTTGCCTCCACACATATTCAGTGGAAACTCATTTTGGCTTTCAGTGGCCATAGGAAAGGCTGCGGAATTCCACAGTCAAAAAAAAATGCTTCATGAAGGAAGTTATAGTGAATACTAAATTAGAATCAGGATAACTCATCTTTTCTCTGTTCAGAGGACATACACACTGGGGAGACAGGGCAATTTTCAGCAAGGGCATCTATATAGAACTAGAAAGTAAGCTTCATAACATTTTAGGGATGATAACACCAGCTTACTCATCGTGTCTATTTTCAGAGGATGGAAATGAGGTCTGCAGTAGTTAATTGTCTACCGAGATCAAAAGTTTAGCCTGTGGCATAACTCAAACTGAAACCCTGATAGCAGGTGTGACACATTAGGTTGAAGACATTCCAAAATATCCTACAATATGGAAACTATTCCAAGGAGGCAGCAGGAGACTAGGTTACTTCTCCAGGTGGAGCTGCCTGGAAGGCAGGGCAAGAGTTCATCCTAAGTATAGAAGTAAAGAAAAAAAATCTGGAGTGTGGGTAAGAATGCTAAGGACAGCAGCATTCATGGAATGGTAAGCCTAGATCTGACGTGCTCAGAAGAAAGAACAAAAAGGACACTTGATAAGCTATGTATTTACTATCATTTTCTAAAAGGAATCATAGCAATTCATGAAGAAATATATAAAAAATGCAGTCTGCAGATCTGCATAGGAACACTGAAGGACATAACTGACAACATCCCCACAAGGAGTTTTTGAGGAAGAGACACCAACAGTCTTCATACAAACATTTCTTACATTAGCCCGTACTAATGTCTGAAGGTATAATGTTAAGCTCCAATGGTCTGAAGGTTTTTCTAATGGGTAAAAAGCATTCCATGTATTTATTGTTTACTGTTTCTCATTATTTCTCAGCCTTTTAATTGAGGTATAAGTTAAATAGAGCAAAATGTATGGATTTTAAGTGTATAGTTTGATGAGTTTTGGTAAATCTAAACATCAGTGTAGCCACAACCCGTTAAAAATAGAACGTATGCATCACTGTCCCTCCAGAGAGGGTCTTCATGTACCACCCACCCACCGAAAGCATCTATCACTATAGCGTAGTGTTGCCCTTAGAACTTGATAGAAATGACATCATAGCAGCGTGCCATCTTTTGTCTCTGGCTGTTTTTTCCCAACATAATGACTGAGAATCCATCCATGTTGTTGCTTGTGTTAGCAGTTTACTCCTTATGGCTGAGCGGGATTCCACCGTATGAACCTACCAATTCATCCCGTGGTATCCACTCATCTATTGGCGAACATTTGGACTCTTTCTAGGTTTTGGCTATTATGAATTAAGCTCCTATGAAAATAACATTGAGTTTTGCAAGGATGAATAGCATTTCCTTAGGCAAATGGTTTTGAAAAAAAATTGGCAAAAAAACCACCTTTTTACAAAACATGATCTTCTTCCCAAGAGAGAAAATGGCGCCGGGCTTACCGATGTTCCAGCGGTGACCTAGAGCGCAGCTGCCCAGACTCCCCCCACACCCCGAGCAGGCCCACGAAGCCCTACCGAGGGCACAGTTGTTTTTCTGACATTCTCCTCCTCAAACATCAATTTTTCCAACAAAACTTTCGACAGTCATGCGCTAGTGCTCACGAAGAGGCTAAGCTCTCCAGGTGCCTAAAGCACAGGGCTTTTCTGTAACCGGTTGTTTTCAATCCCCTAATTTTTTAAAACTTTCATGATGTATTATTTGAAACATATAAAATACGACATAAAAATGAATGTTATGAAGTTTCATTATAAAATGAACCCCTGTGAAGTGGTCCCCAACCTAGGAACCAGACTACCGTCCATGAACTGGTTTTTTCTGGGACTCCTTTGGAAAGAGAGTTGCTCCTCAGGTATTTAAAGAGAATCTCTGGGCTTTAAGTCAGTGGATAAAATTTAGATATCTCCCTTGAGAACTGGCAAGGGATTTGACCTTTGGGGATGGAATCATGTGCCCCCTCACGATATGGATGACATTGGGGTCCATTAGGATTATCTGATTTGAGCCCAATTCTCATACAAGACTTTGGATAATATCTGAAAATTGTCATGTGTAGGGCCACTACCTTTATGTATGTATTTTAAAAGCATGGAGCGTTGACTTATCAAATGTAAACATTTTAAAAATTCCACAATATATGAAAATGAATCTTGACATGTGTTAACTTTTAATATGTTAGGAATCTTAAAAATTGCAGTGTTTGAGGCGTTTCTCAACTTCTAAGAAGCCCTATGTGTCATTCCAGAGGAGGAAACACGAGCATTAGTGCAGGTTGAATCTACTCTCACAGGTCCATCCAAAGTCTAAACGTATACCTGGTTTTTTTCCTAATCATTATATAATGGGGAAAGGAAAATTTACCAATTCTACATTTTCTAAAGAGTAATACTTGTTATTATATTGTAATATACTTCCAAAGCAGTCTTGCATATACTACATATTTCATTCATTAAAAAATTAGCTTTTCTGATAAAATAAACTAGAAGTTCTTAAAAATAATTTAAATTGTATTTATGTAACAGCTTGTTCTTTAAATTAATACACATTGCCTTCTCTTATAATTCAATTATGCTCGCTTTTACATATCATATTTCAGAAATTGTAAAACTACCAATGCACAATGATCAACCGTCAACATTCTTTGCTTATCTCCACTCTTCATTTTCTGACTCACTTTCCACTGATTTTTCCCCAATTTTCTGAGATGGCCTGAATAACTTAAACAGTTATAACTTCACGACTATACATTTTCATTACATCTATCTGATTTCCAAATATTCATTGCTGCCCTCACCTCCTCATACTACTTCCCAAATACATGAGTTGCCTCTTCCCTTTCATTTTCTGGCCTCATGTTTTATTTAGTCAACCAAACCTACGTAATATCTATCATCTATCAGATTTTTCAAGTATTTATTACTTTCTTAGATTGGTATAATAATTTTAGGCATTAAACATCCTATATATTCAATACTCTGCACTCTCTTGAGAAACAATTATTGACAGAGAATGATCATGAGGTTATATCCATCCCTACAAATAGTTAGGGGCTTAATCTGAAAAGCAGTTTCATTTAATGCCAAGGAAGTGTCTACTGATGGTAACTGAGTTTCAGGAAGTATTTAGTGGTTGAAGACCACAGGTGTGGAATCTGTCTGCCCTGCTTCTACGTTTACTGTCCAGAAAACTTTAAACTTTACCAGCTGAGTACCACTGAGCAAGTTTTTTACTTCTCTGTGTCTCCGTTTCTTCATTGGTAAAACAGAGATAATTCAAGTGCCCACCGCAGAGAGCAGTCACGAGGAATTAACGGAGGTGAAGTACTCAGCAAGATGCGTGGAACAGGGCTAGCGCATGACGAGCACTGGCTACTTTCACTGTTAGGCTTTGGCATGAGCTCTTGCTACGGCTAGAAATGTTGTTCTCTGAAATCTTCTAAAGCGTCAGAGCTTCTCATGTGACTAGGCTATTTCAGGGCTGGCCAAGAGGCAAGAGAATAAACTTGCCATGGGGCCTTCCCGTTCTGAAGGAAAGGTCGCTTCACATGTGTCTGCCAGTGTCTCGCTGGAATTCTCCACCAGGTGGCACACGTCACCTCACAGCCCCACTAGGGCACATTCTGGAAAGAACATCAGGTGAACCCAAACTGGGGCTTATTCATATTAAGGACGTTTTCTTTTTCCACTGCCCAGTCAAGCAAACCTCCCGCCCCTCCTCGACAGCCCCTGCGTTACAGGAAGCAAAAATTCTTCCTAGGACAAACCCAGCCTATGTTGATCTGATCATTCAGATGAATCTGTACTCCGTGTGCTTCTCTTCTACACGAGAAAGTATAGAGAAAAAAAAGGCCTCAGAAAATGCATAACATAATCTAGTAAAGGAAACAAAGAGCAAAGTGACAGTTTGGGGGAAGGGTGAGGAATGAAACAGAATATTTGCAAACAAACTAAATGCCTTAACAGTACTGGGTAAATAGTAGATGTTAATGGTACACGTACTTTGGAAAAGGAGAATGAAGCAGATGGAAGCTCATTCTGCCCTTCCACCACGGCAAATTAATTCCAAACCAGAGATCCTGTTTGTAGGCCAGAAAGTCTGGTCACCCAACACATCTGAAGACTCCCTTTCAGGGTGGAGATTAATTATACCCCGTAGTAATATGTCATGTGAGTGAAAGCATTCATTTGCCAGGCCTGTTGCTCTAGCTCTCAGAAAAACAGCTCAGGGCTTCCCTGGTGGCGCAGTGGTTAAGAATCCGCCTGCCAATGCAGGGGACACGGGCTCAAGCCCTGGTCCGGGAAGATCCCATGTGCCGCGGAGCAACTAAGCCCGTGCACCACAACTACTGAGCCTGTGCTCTAGAGCCCATGAGCCACAACTACTGAGCCCACGTACCACAACTACTGAAGCCCGAGTGCCTAGAGCCTGTGCTCCGCAACAAGAGAAGCCAGTGCAATGTGAAGCCCATGCACTGCAATGAAGAGTAGCCCCCGCTCGCCGCAACTAGAGAAAGCCCGTGCACAGCAACGAAGACCCAACGCAGCCAAAAATAAATAAATAAAATTTTTTAAAAAAGAAAAGAATAACAGCTCAGATACATTGTTAAAGGGGGTGGGGAGCATTTAGTCAAGTCTTCAGAAAAGTTCCACCAAAGCTATTACTGAGGGAGCCTCTCACACCTCGACTCATCTGGGTAGGAGTCAACCAGGAACCAGACTGTCTCCAGCAAGGACGGTGTAACAAGCTCAGGCTAGGGTGGGGACTCACAGGAACGAGCCAGCTGTGGCTCTCCTCTCTCCCCTCGCACTCCCCCTCCTTCCCACAGCCTTCATCTGGTTGAGACACTGGAAACTCACGGGACTGGGTGTGACGTGTCCCTTTTGAATTCTTCCTCTGGGAACTTGTGTCCTCACTTTAGTGCCACATACAGGCAGACCGGGTTTTATCGCATTTTGCTTTATCGCGCTTCTCAGATGCTGCACTTTTTAATAAATTGAAGGTTTGTGGCAACGCTGCTTTCAAGCAAGTCTGTTGGTGCCATTTCCCAACAGCATTTGTTCATTTCATGTCTCTGTGTCACACTTTGGTAATCCTCGCACTATTTCAACCTTTTTCATTATTATATTTGTTAGGGTGATCTGGAATCAGTAACCTTTGATGTTACTATTACAAAAAGATTACAACTTGCTGAAGACTCAGATGATGGTTAGCACTGTTTAACAATGAAGTCTTTTTTAATTAGGGTCCATACATGTTTTAGACATAAAGCTATTGCACACTAATCAATTACAGCATAGTGGGTCTGGAAGCAAACGCACAGTATCTCCAAGCTGTACCTGTGCTTACCATATCGGTTCCTATTCAAAACCAAGTCTGGACAAGTCTGATTCTAACAGCCTGTTACACATATTTCAACCAATAAGCAACATGGAGAGAAATAAATGCTCAAAGAACTATCTGAGAAAGAAAATAAGGCTTTAAAGTATTTTTGTAAATAAAAGCCCTTCTAAGCGCTTTCCTATTTAATATTAACCAAGGTTGACTTGTTCTAGCACTTGACATCTATAAAAAATGTCAGATCAAGGACATTAAAATTCCACATGATAATAGTATCAGTATCCAACACAATAATTTTTGTTGGATACTGATACTATCCAAATAAAGTCCCAAATATGACAACTGAAGGCAGAAAGCAAGTGTACAAAGCAGGTAGTTTTAGAAACATAAGAGTGACTGGGTCTTCTGTTCCTACTTGGAAAGCAGATCTGTATACCCAAACCTTTGGCCTGAGCAAAAGGGAAATCCGAACAGCCCTTCTGCAGTTCATGAAAATCAGAGACACTAATTCTACGACAAAAGTACATCTGGCTGATATCAGTAATACACAGTTTTTATTAATCACTATTTCTTTCCCCCACCCACCTCCAACAAACCAGAGCTCTGAATAAAATGCTGAAGTCCTGGACTTTGGTGAAATACTCAGTTCCGCACTGGGAAGTGATGCTTTTGATTTTCCCCTGAGAGCCTACTTCTTGCGTGCTAAGAAAGACGGAAGCTTTAGCAAAGCTGGCAAGCACTCACTGGCCCTCCTGGCCCGTTCCCCTCACACAGGAGGCCCCCTTTGCCTCTCGGGGATCAGCAGCTGTTTACAGGCTGATTGTTCAGCATACAGACATGGGGACAGCAGGTGTAAGCGGGGAGATGAGTGTGCTTCCCGCAAGTTTAGAATGCCTGCCTCTAGGCTGTCAGCAGTTCTCCCCTAATCCCTTCCTGCTTTGGGGCTGTTTCCTCCACATACTCTTCTCCTGCCCCGACTGCCGCCGTGTTCTGCTTTGTCTGGAGGGAGATGTGAGGAGCAAGACACGACCCCCAGTGCCTCCTGTGAGCCACGTGTTCAGTCGCAGCTGAAGGAAAATGAGCGTCTGAAACAAGTCCCTTGGCTTTTGTGAGCTATTTTTTCTAGGATGAAGGCAAAAAAGTCTCTTGTATTATGCATCCATCGCATCTATCTTATCTCAGGTAGAAATGAGTCATGTTTACCATGAGCTATACAAACTCCACGGATCTTTTTTAAAGAAACAAAAAAAACAAACCGCAAATCCAGTTTACTTCTGAGTCAGTTTTGCCCTCTACATGTAAGAATGTGACATCCCCTTCGTATCCACTTACCTTCCCTATAGTGTGTTTTTAAGGGGGTTCATATCCCTACACTCTTAGAAAGCACTGTCCTCCAGACCAGAAGGGAGCAGGTTGGAGCCCCACAAGGACGTGCTCAGGCTGTCTGTCCCACCTGGCAGAGGGTTTATACAACTCACCCCGGTTCACACCGCTCACATTCCTAGTGACCAACGGCAGCTTGGTTGGGCAGAGAGCTGGTGAAACAGCTGTCTGGGCAAGAAACATACCCTGTGCTCACAGAATGGGGCAGGAGTCAGGCCACAACTTTACCTCCATCAACCTTCCAAAGGACTAATTACACAGCAAAGGTGTCCTTTCCTTCGGCTAACACACCCTGGGCCTGGAGCGTGGGCTTCCATGTTCCTCCGACTTACAAGACGTCTGTGTAGTCTCACCAACGTGAGACTCTAACAAGGATTTAGCCAAGATCCAGAAGCTTTCCAGGCCCCTCTGCTCAGGTGAGACTCTGTCTAGCTCTCCATCCAGCAGAAAAATGTAACCCCAGGTTGTCATTCAGGTAAAGGGGATTTCAATTATGGAAGAAGAATCTTTCTACCCTAATATGCTGGTAAAATACTAATGTCTAGCTTTTTTATGTCTTTTCACCCAATATCAGTGTCCCAGAACATCCAGACCCCATCCTCATTCTCACTTGTGTACTCAGGGATCTTACTCCTGTGTAGCAATTCCTGTATGGATGTCGCTTTGCCCAGGCATTAGGAATACTCAGCTGTACAGTAATCTTCTCCACATAATTCAAATGTTTTGTAATGTCACGCCTCCTTGCATCTTTCCTAACACATCCAATATCACAGGGTTAGGAGAAAACACGCGTCGGCCCTTTGCATCTGAGTACTCCTGGAGTCCACGTTGAAAGAAAATTCAGCAACTGTTTAGGCATTGGGATGAGACTCACTGAAACACACTCGGGTGTCATAACGTCCTGACAATTACCGTGTGCTTGGTCCAGAACCGACCTCCCGTGGGGGACACATGGCCCAAGCTGAGGAGGCATCTGCCCAAGTGCAGGGAGTGGCAACATATGGCCTCCAGACCTTTGAGCCATTGACAGAACAAGACGAAAAACACGGACCCCACCCCTTGCTCACACGGACAGCTGTGACATCAGCATGCCACGGCCATGTGTGGAATGCCCCAAAATAGTCTTCTTGCTGATGCCAAAGAGTCTTTCTGTGTGCACACACCCAGCAATGGCCACTTGGAATTTGGTTCTGCCCTCTCTTAAGGCCATCTGTCCAAATAAAGAGAGAGTGTCCAGTCTTGTTTGTGGCACTGATAAAGTAGTCACAGAAGCTGTGGGCCCAGGCTGCACCTGTTCCCAGCTGCCCGGCTGAGCACAGAGTGTTGGCAAAGGAAGACCGCGAGGCAGGGAATGACAAGGCGAGCCCTAAAAGGGGGAGATTTGGGAATACTAGTTCCATGGAAAGAGAGGTCTTCGCTTTGAAAACATAACATCTAACCAAAGAAAGCATGACAAATTCAATCCAGTTTAACTCAGTGAAAGACTACACGCACAGTTCCATGTTAAACGTAGTACAGAAAAATCCTGGCTGCCTGCCCCAAAAACCTAGTGTTTAGCACATATTTTCCTAGTGTCCATACAGAATAGTATGTAAGTTTCCATCTCCACATCTGAAAGGATTAGCTGCCTATTAACAAATCTGGGGATGTTAATAATAGACAATTGGAAGGTTTTGAAAATTCTTCTGTCAATAACACTCAGATCTGAGGATGATTTATTTGCCCCATAACTGCTTTAAAAGATGTGTCTCGTGGTAGAAATTGCTACCTGACAGTAAATTTTAGTTATTCCTGAGAACACCACTTTTACTGCCCAAACTGATAAAAAATAAACAGTAATTTTTTAATCTCATCCAACAGAATATCTCTCTGTTCTTGGGAAATAAACAGTCCTATAAAAACAATAAAGAATAGTGCCACGAAGGAAATTAAAAGTCAGATTTAAAAAGAAGTATCCTCGTAATCGTCTGGTTGAGTGGCTTTCAGGATGGGCTCCCAGAACACGGTGGACCCCTCCCAAGGCGTTTCTGCATAAAGACCTGAGCCAAGAGGACTTCAGACCCACACCCACTGCAGCCAAAGATTCACTGGAAAAAGGGAATCCAGTGGTCAGAGGCACATGGGTGCAAATCAGACGCTTAATCTCCCTTCAGAGTCCTCAGCCAACGTAATTATTTAGATCTGCTACTTTCTCAAAAAAAGTATAAAACGGAAAAAATGACCAACAATTTTTTTCAAAAGCACTACACACACACACACACACACACACACACACACACACACACACAGAAACACACAATTCTCTAATAAGACCAAACTCAGGATCAGAGCATTTCTGAGTTTAAAACAATTATGTTGCCCATAATGTTAGTACTAAACTACTGCTAGTACATATTTCCTTTATTGACAAAGAGTTTAAAAGATTAAAAAGCAAAGAAGAAGAAGAAACTAATATTTACACATTTTAGTAGAGTGCTATTGTTTCTGGGAAGACCATTCAAAAATATACACCTTAACTAGACATTTGGATAAACCGAGAGTAGAATGTGATTTGGGGGAGAAGAAATATTTGGTGAAAAAGATGCTCAGTTTTAAGGCATATAAGGGGTTTGGTCTTATGGAATTATGAAGTAAAGAAGAGAGATTATCAATTACGAGATCTAAGTGAAAGAAGCCAGACACAAAAGGCCATGTATTATGTGACTCCATAGACATGAAATGTCCAGAACAGGAAACCCCCAGAGACAGAAAGCAGGTCTGTGGTTCTCAGGACTGGGAGGCGCGCAGGAGCAGAGCATGAGGTTTCTTTGTGGCGTGATAAAAATATTCTGGAATCAGACAGTGGTGATCCTTGCCCAACTCTGGGAATATATCAAAAAACACTGCATTATATACTTTAAAATGGTAAATTTTGTAGTATGTGAATTATATCTCAATTGTTAAAGTTATTTCTTTAATTATGAGCTCAAATGGCTAAATCTGGGTCCTTGAAAACTCAGTGAAGAAAAGAGTTTTAAATAAAAGACAAAAATAAAGACAGAATAAGTTAAATAGAGGGCCCTGGTCCCCACAGTGTTATTGTTTTGTGGGGCTTTTTTTTGTTTGTTTTGTTTGTTTTTTTGCAGTACGCGGGCCTCTCACTGCTGTGGCCTCTCCCGTTGTGGAGCACAGGCTCCGGACGCGCAGGCTCAGCGGCCATGGCCCACGGGCCCAGCCGCTCCGCGGCATGTGGGATCTTCCCGGACCGGGGCACGAACCCGTGTCCCCTGCATCGGCAGGCGGACTCTCAACCACTGCGCCATCAGGGAAGCCCTGTTTTGTGGTTTTTTAAGCTCTCTGAGCAGAGGATCTATGTGATTATTCTTTTTATTCCCTCTGCAAAAAAATTAAGCACAATATTATGCAAAAATAGTGTTTAAAGGAACTATTTGTTAATTGATCATTGATTACATGATTTTGGGCAACAGCATGAGCCATCTTTGCAGTGATTAGAAAGACAGTAGAGCTCCCCACTCTGTCCCTTTCCTTCACGGTCACTACAATCCCAGGTGAGACAACTGGTCCCTTTTATGGGATGCTGCAATAGACCCAACTCAGGTACAGTTTGGTCTTAGTCGTAGTGTAGTTTGTCTAAATTCCCAGAACGTTTATGTTACAAAAATCCTTGTGCTTATGTTTTCAGGTTAGTGCTCTGGCTTTTATTTCCTAATTAAATTTAAAAGTCTTAAAATTCACAAGACTCACCTATTCAATTATTTTTCTATTTGTACTATGATCCTTTTAGCAGGAATTAGACTAGTTAGAAAGCTGACTAAAAAAGATACAGGTTTTACAAAGAAGAGAAGGTGTTTAGATAATGCACATGAACCACAATTAAAATGGAAGGATGATGATATAGAAAAAGATGCTTTTTACCTCCAATAAACAAATCATGAGGGTTTGTAATATCACAAAAAGCTTCACCTACACCCAGATGTTACAGAGAGATGTGTTATAGCCCCCTTTTACAGGTAGAAAATTAACAGGATAAGAGAGATTAAAGGGCTCTTGCAGCAGAGCTTTCCTGTCTACTGTCTTCATTCATATAATGTGGATACAATGAGCAAATGGAAAACGGGAAGTCCCTGGAAAAGTGTGTGACATATAGATAGCACTCAGGAAATATTGTACATGAATATTAACATATTATTACTACTAGAAGCCTCACCCCTGAAACTAGAAGTGGAAAATATGAAGATATGGCGGAAAACCACAGCTGGAAATCATACCCTTCACGATGGACGTACCTGCGGCGATGTAGGAGCCTCCCCCGGCTTTATAGAGAAGATGGCTGGCGAAGGGGGCTGCGCAGATGATCAAAAAGCTCGCAGTCACCACAGAAACTACCCCAAGAAGCATCAGGACCGCCCAGAAGCCACGGTAAACTGCAGACCCCAGGAGAAAAGGACAAGAGAAAGGCACACTTAGATTGTGAACGCAGCAGACTGTCACACAGTAAGTTTCTCTCTTCAGTTTTCTAATTTCAGCCCCAGCACTGCTGGACGGAATCCCAGGCTGTGGTCCTGAGTTCTCCTTAAAAGGAAGCCTCACCAGACGACTTTGGACTCAATGATGCCGAACTTCTATCAACAAGCGCTTGGTATTTACACCACATATGTGCTTAATATATACTCTGGGAGCTCATTTTTCTAACCAGATTATCCATGTTAGAAGTGGGAACACCTAATGTTCTATAAAGACTCCTCTTGAGAAAGTTCCCAGATAGGTCACACATAGGTGTTCACACCAAAAGGACAAGGACATAAAAAGGCATTCATATTCACAAATGCTGCCTCTTAATTACTGCCAAGATAGTGTTTATACCACAGTGATCCCTTAGAAGCTGGTAATGGTCCCCCCAATCTCCTAACAAAAAAGTACACTTCTATTTAGATTGTGACTCTACTGGAAAATAGTCTTAAGGTAATAAAAACGACAAGCAAAGCGGAAAAAAAAAAAGGGTTTGTACAGACTGAGATTTAAGATCAGATATATTTAAGGCTTACTACTTTCTATTAATATTTGTTCCTAGAAAGATTTAAAATGAGAAGCTATAGCGGTCTCTTAGTCAAGGACCAGTGAGTCTGAACTAATGGATGCAGCTGGTGATAAATAAATTGTGGATTTGGTGACATACAGTGATCAAATAAAGAAGAATTCTAATGTGCATTTTTGAGTGGGATAATTACCGATCTCTTCAACAAATTCATCATTTCCCAAAGGCTAAAACACAAAAATAAATTCCTACGTGTGTAAATGAGGGAAAGCTCACTGAAACACATTCATGAAATTACAGTTTTTTACAAAAATACAGAAACTTTATAAGAAAGCAAAGAATGATTTTTCTCAACAAGCCACCTGGCAGAGGAAGAAATATATCAATCAACTGGAATCTTTAAGAGAAAAGAGAATGGGAGGATGGAAAATCGAGGAGAGGAACCACCGCAGTTAAATGAGAAAAGAAGGCTTACATTTCCGCGTGAATAACTCGGTTTTGAAGACAGAAACAAAAGGCAGGCTTCCACCTCACAGGCCAATGCCATCCATCTGGCAGTGGCTGCCAGGCTTGCTGGTGAGGAAGTATTCTGTGGCTGTATTCAGGGTCCTCAAGGCACAGGGCAGTAAAGCACTGATCAGCTCTCAGTGCGGGAAGTGAAAGTGAAAGGCTTTGAGCCAAATGTCGGCCATCCCTGTCCTACCAGAGTTTGCTAGATAACTGGTGAGCCTCACATGTTACACTTTCGTTCACTTCATTTAGTGCACTATCACGCGGTCGTTCTGTGGCAAGTGCTGGGGTATAAACATTCGTAAGAGGTGGTCCGGGGAAAAGGAGCCCTTCTATCACCTCTCCAATCACCCTCTGATCACCCTCCAATCACAACTAAGACTAGACAAAATGGCAAACAACAGGAGTTTGGAAAGTAAACAACAGCAAGTGGATTAAGGAGGGAAGTAAAACCTTAATGAAAGATCAACTCAGCTGCAAAGGGTTTTCTGGGTTTTTTCTATTTTTTTCATCCAGGATTTGGCCTCAAGGCAAGCCAAATTGGGAACTGTGTAAAAAGGTTCAAAGAGCACAATATCCCTAGTGAAGGCCGTCATGCTGGCTAGAGAAGCAGGAGAGGGGCTCTGCAAGCCAGAGTATGGGGAGACCTCATGTTTTTATTCTCCTCGCCCTGCTTCACAGCCAGCTTCAAACATAGATCTGCACTGCCACTCCCATGGGGGAGTGGACGTTTAATATCCCAAAGATGATCCAACTCTCAGGATAAAAGAATCAGAAAAAGAAACCCAATTGTGCAAAGAGTGGGGGAATCACCTTTTCTCTTGCTGGTCTGCACTGGTGCCGCTGCAGGGAACTCTGCCACAGCACAGGAGACCAAAACTCTAAAGGAACCCCATCTTTCTACCCAGAGAAACTGGGAAAAGGGGGCCGTGGAAGCCAGAGGGTGTACACAGCAGAAAATCCCACAGATGAGAGAGGGCTGGACAAGAGAATCTCCAGTTCTGTGTTTGAATCTGTACAAGTATTGGGCTCACTCCCCACGTTGCACACATGCAGAAAACACCCAGAGATGTATAGCAAAGGCTCTGAGAACTGAATTACAGTATAAAAACCACCCAAGTACCAGAGCAAGCCCGGAGCGGTGATGCCCCAGGCAGACCCAAATAGCATAGAGAAGTGAATTGACAATGCAGCTACTATCACAGAGGAAAAGGACAGAACCATGCCAGCCAGTTGCCTATTCAAACAACAAATCAGTATTCTCCAGAGGATTTTAACAATACGTGGAGACTGACAACAAAATATTCAAAATGTCTAGGATACAATCCAAAATTTCTTGATATACCAACAACCATGGAAATCTGACCAATTCTCAAAGGACCAAGCGATCAGTAGATGCCAACACAAACACGATCCAGACATGTGAGTTAGCAGGCAGACTTTGAAGTAGCTTTTAGAACCAGCTTCTATGAACTAAGGTGAACACTCCTGAAATGAACAGAAAGATAGAAATTCTCAAAATAGAAGTAGTATCTATAAAAAAGAGAGCTAGGCTGAACTTTTAGAGTTGAAAAATACAATATGTGAAATAAAAACTCCCTTAGATGGGCTCACTAGCAGAACAGGGAGGAGAGAGGAAAGAGCAACAAACTTGAAGAGAGAACAGTAAGAATTATCTAGTCTGAACCACAGAAGGAAAAGAGACTGAAAAGAAAAATGACTAGAATCTCAGGTACTTGTGGGACAATATCAGAAGATCTCACACTTGTGTCACTGGAGTCCCTAAAGCAGAGGGAAAACATATTGGTGCAGAGAGAACATTTATAGAAATAATGCCTTCAAACTTCTTAAACTGGGTGAAAGACAAATTTACAGATACAAGAAACTCAGCAACCTCCAAAGAGGACACACTCAAAGAAATCGGCCTAGATACGTAGTAAGAAAATTACTGAAAACCACAGGCAAAGTCTTGAAAGCAGCTGGGGGTATGGGGGTGGAGATGACCCATTAGATGGACGGGAACAGTAATTCCACGGATGGCAAGTCTCTCATCAGAAGTGACTGAGGCCACTGCCCAAGTCAGAGTGGACATTGTGAGCTGTGGGCACGTTGTCACAATCACCGCAAAGTAGAGGAAAAGGGTTGCTGGCAAAGATGCTGACTTGGGTGGTCCCCTTTCATGATCACAGGGTGTACATTCAATCAGAGGGGCTGCTCGAGGACTGAGGGCATGCTGGGGACAGAGCAGCCCTGTGTGAGTAGAGGGCAGAGGAGGTCTGACAGCTTCCACTTTCAGGTTGGGGACCCTGAGTAAGTACACAACAGTAAAAGTCACGGCAAAGAAACAAACAGAAAAAGAAACGACTGAGGCCAGAAGACAGTTAAACAGTATCTTAAAAGTGCCCCAGAAAAAGACCTGTCAACCTAAAATTCTGCCTCCAGTGAAAATATCTTTGAGGGATGAATGGAAAAGAAAGCCATTTCTCAAGGAGGAAAATATAGACTTTGTCATCAGTAGACCTGCTCTACAAAGAAATCCTAAAGAAATTTCTTTAGGCTGAAAGGAAATGACACCAGGGTTTCTTTGAAATTTCAGAAGTGAAGGAAGAGAAACAGAAAAGGTGGATATCTGTGTAAATATAGTAGATTATTTTTCTCATCTTAATTTCTTTAAAATATATTTGACTGTTGAAAGTAATAAATAAATATATATATATATATATGGCATAATACAGTAAAGAAATGTAGGTTTCAGAATCAGAGTGACCTGAGTATGCACTCTTACCTGCAATGTAACCTTGGACCACTTACTAAACTTATGAACCTGTAAAATAGGAATGCTTTCTGAACCTTCACTTCTGTAAAATAAGAATGTTTGTGTCCATCCTTTAGAGTTCTTGGAAGAATTACTAACAGTGTATTTGAAGTGTGTGGCATTTCACAAGAGACCAATGAATGCCACTTATTTTGTGCCTGCTTTTATTGCATGTTAAAATTTCATTTACATGACACAGCAGAGGGTATTATGGTCAGTAATAGGAAAGTGGATTACTTCCCCCAGAGAGCCTTGCACAGTGTTTTTTATGTATCATGGACATTAGGAAATCCCTTTAGATTACAGTACAGGTTGTGTTTGCCAATACACACAGTTCCACAGAGCTCTCACACTATCTTCCATGGGAAGTTTCCCTGTCCACTAAGAAGGCACTGGCCACGTTTCATACCACACGGCTCTACTCTTAATTACCCCAAATACAAACAAACGGGGTCAGATACCTGACACAAAGACCGAAACATGGTGGCCTCTGACCCATGCAGAGATGAGCTGAGCTAATCAGTGTGACCCCTTGAGAACGGGAACACTGCAAAAGGGAGAGGATTCACAGCAGAGTTGAAGCTACAAGGAAGCACTGGTAGCTGATCCAGAAGAGCTGTGGTGAGCCACGGCCATAGCCAAGCAAGAGGGCAGGAATTATGACTCAGGCCATAGAGAGGGCAGAAAAAGCAGAGGAGCCTCTCCACAGAGAGAAGCGGGGGGACTGCCAGAAAGAGAAAACACCGGGTGAGGGTGAGAGAGAAAGAGAGCCAGATGGAAATGGGGGATAAGTGCTCCCCAGAACTGCTGTTCCTGAGACCTGCTGCTTCCTGCCCTTGGTGTGCCCTAGCAGAGCAGCCTGACTTTTGATTCTGAGTCCCCGGTGAAAGGCAGGAGCAACAGATCTGTACTTAAAGGAGGGGGCACCTGGCTGCCTGGAGAGTTGTGACCATACAGACGTAGCTTCCAAGTAGAATTCCTTCCTGCAGTCACCACAGGCTTTATCTTCTGCCTGTGCTTCAACATTCCAAAGTGCGCAACTTTAAGCCTGTTTCAAAATTTCTTGGAATTTCCTGTTTCTTAGCTAATTATATTACCTAGTTTGCATATGTGGCACACTTTGATTCCAGAATTGAAATGTTCAGTTGTAATGAAGAATCAGCTCCTGGAACTGGGTAGTTCTTTCACTGTCTGAAGTAAAACTGAGGCAATCAGAGAATTTTCAAAATAAAATGAATGTTTTGAGATATTACTAACTGGGTGACTCTGAGAGACCACAGTTTTCCAACATAAAGCACAATATCCTTCAAATAAGTTTATAGCAAGGATTGAGAACATATATGAAAAGTAGCCGCATGCAGTAAGGAATCAAATGTATTTGCTATTACTATTATCTTTACATGCCTTGTAATAAAATACTCTTGTCAACAATGTGCTTGACACTTAAAAGATATCTATTTATCTCATGGATTTAGGATGGGGACAAGCTTTCAGTTCTAGTATATAGACACTTTAAAAATTTTAAAGGCTGTTCTTGTTTGGTTTAAAGGATGTTCTTGTTTGGTTAGCGGTTTATACTGTTTAAGACTCCTAGATCTTGAATGTATCTCTGAGAATACTTAATTTGTTTCCTTGTTCTTAATATGAGCCCATAAAAACTGCAAAGCTTTGTCTTTGAAAGCTTTGGACTGTACCAAGTGAAAACATCTCTAAAAATCCAATTCGACCATTTAATACAATTTAAAGCTCAACTTAAACAATACTGAATTTCTATTAATTCCTTAGGACATGAAGCAAGATTTACAGTGTAAATAGATTTACATGTAATCTATATCATCACAATTTGGATTAATTAAAGAAAGCTTCATCTGAATCTGTGAAAGGCCAAAATTAACTACTGTTTTCAAAGAAATGAAGTTCTGTCAATTCTAGATAAATTGGTGAACTGACCTAACAAAGTGATCCTTGGTCGGGTGTCGTAATGAGGAAGATGATGAATAATTAGTCTAACAACAGACATTATAGAAATGGTTCTCCTGAAGTACTCAGTTTATTTTCCTAAATCAATTAAACTTTTACCTTTACAGTATTATCCTGTTGTTTTTATTAGAGAAAAGAGACATCAAATCATTAGAGACTGTCTAGTTTGTTAACTAAGAGTGTATATGAATGCAAAACAATGTTCATGATGTCTCAGTTCATTCATAAAAAATTACATAACATAAAGAGTCTTAACTGTACTGCAAATTCAAATTTCAGATTCAAACAAATACTAAACGATCTCATGTCCCAGAAAGTACCCAAAAGGCCTAATTCCAAGTGACACACCTAGGAAGTGTAGGGAGACATCTGTTAAGAATCCTTCAGGTAGGAAACATACAAATCACCTCAAACGACAGAACAGTGAAGACCATGAAATAAAGTGGACTTTTAATTATACACATCAATATGTGTGCATGTGTGTGCATGTATATGTAACTGTGCGTGTGTGTGTGTGTATGCTTGTGCAGATTACCACAGACAGGAAGCCAATGGCAGAAGTGGCACCTGTTCCAAATTCCATGTAAGGGGTTAAAAAAATAAAACCCTACAGTATTTCTTTTCCACTAAAAATGTAATAAAAACGTACAGAAACCTCATTAGTTTAGACGATGGGCAAAAGCAACCTGAAGTTTTAACTGTGGATTTATTTTAGAATAAGTCCCATTCCAAGTCATTCACATCCATCCAATATTCCAAACTGATGTCTCACAAGGGACCTCTGAGCAGGGCCCTGCCAAGTTTGCCTGGTAAACGGGCACACTGCTGTAACCAGAAGCCACTTAATTTGGCAAACATATTTGGACAGCTCTTCAGGTGCCAGGCACCGAAAGCCGCTAGAGCAAGACAGAACCCTTGCCCTCACGAGTTCAGGCCAGTGAGGGAAAAGCAGTTAGCACTGTGTGCTAAGTGCCCTCGCCGAGGGGTGCCCAGAATATCACGAAGCCAGATGACTCCTGCACAGAGAGGCCACTGTTTCAGGGCTGGATGGGAGTAAGAGAAGGCCTACCGTACTGGGTATAGTTGAACTGGGTCTTGACGTTTGCCTAGGATTTCAGTAGGCAGAAGGCAGGAGGAAGTGACGGGGGAAGGGAAAGCAGCTTCCCTAAGCTGCCACCCAGGTGGATGAGGGGAACGACAATGAGGAACCCAGGAAGGTAGCCAGTGCTTTACATGCCACTCGAGGGCTAACGCTTTATCATACTGGTCCTAGGAAGCCCCTGAAGTCAGTGATCAGAGCTGGTGGCCACATGTGTATGAGAGTATCATTCCTGTAACTGGATAGAGAATGAACTGGCAGGAAAAAGACAGAACAGGGAAAACAAGTTATGTAGTTATCACAGTCCCCGAGTGGGAACTAATGCCGGGCAGCTGGGGGAGAGGTGAAACGAGCTTCAGTGATTCTGTTGTTACAGGTAGTAAGAAACCAGCAAGATAAAGGCTGTCTTCATGGATTTCATTTATATATCAAAACAGTTTGTTCTGTTGAGATACTAAGAAATCTCGTCTTGATTTTGTAACATTTCAACTTACACAACAAACCCTCTTTCATACAGAGCATAGGGGGAAAGTCAATCCAAATGATCACAATTCCAAATTCGTAGTGTTTTGATAAATTATTTTGTTGGGTATATAAAAATGTAAATATTGTATTTGCAGTTTAAAGATAAACTTAAGTGTTATTCATTTTTCAAAACTTGCTATCTTGCCTCAGACACCTCACAAAGCTAGTTCAGAGAGCTAATCCTGTATTCCGACACATCCTCAAGCACACACGGCGCGAAGTGCTGTAAAACGGTCTAAATGAAGCCAAAACAAAACACATCACCCCCTCCACCATCCTCGGCAGCAAACGAGAACCCCCAGCATATGTCGCCGTAGCTTCAGGCAAGACACTTCTGCTACACAGGCCAGCAGGCCTGTCCTGCATCTCCACGTACTACTTGTCTTGGCGATGTCGGGCGGGTCTAAAAATACAGCAATGCCCGCACCAGAACAGAAGGACAGGCTGTACAGAGCGGCCGTGTCGGAGCTCCACAGGCCGGGACATGCCAAGCCAAGCCACATGCTCTGCTCGGGCCACTGATTTTTCAGGACAAAAAGAACACTGAAAGACCTGACAGAGTTTATTGACTTCCCTCTTGTAAACTTGGCAGTGAAGGAAGAGCTGAGAGGGAGAAAGCGCCTCAGGAAGGAGGGGCAGGGCCCTCACCACCCACACTGGCTGTGACCTTGGGAAAGGCCCAGAAATCATTCTCAAGTTTCTCTTCCTGAGAGTCTCGGGGAGGGAGCGGCCGGAAGGGAGGCTTGCCGGGGAGCTGGGCAGAGGGGCGCTGCAGGAATGCAGGTAGGAGTGGTGGCAGCACCCTCAAGGTCGCAGTAGGGAGGGAACCCAGGCTCTCGGCAGTGAGTGAAGGGGACCAGAACAGGCCACCCTCACATATGCCAGTTTGGTGTAAGGATTATTTTGAGCTGGGAGCAAATGACAATCAATGAATGCAGAAGGAAACCTCTTAGGAGTTTTCCTTATCTAACTGGGAGGAGAAACTTCTGAGAAATGAGGACTTCCAGGGGAGTTTTATGGCCACGAAAAAGACAGCAAGTCAACACCAACATGGGTCTTTAAACAAAGCTACAAATACAAGCCATATGTTCCATTGCTTTCTCTCCTATACTTTTCCCGGTCACTTTCCCACAGTTTACCACCCGAGCCCAAACCTCTTCTTCCTTTGTCTTGTCGCATCTCCACGTTCATCGTTCTTGGCTAAAAGGTATGTAAGTTCCCAGGCCTCTCTGCTTCTTTGGGTCTTCACGTTTCTATGAAGGCCTCCGTATGTACACATAACCATAAACCTCTCCTATGTCAATGTCCATTTTTATCATCTAATTTGCAGGGCCCAGTTCCTGAACCTAAGGGGGTAGAGAAAAATGTTTCTTCCTTCCCTGTGGCGGCACGGTGTACAAAGCCACTCAGACCCTCACACAGGGGGCCAGGTGAGCATCCAGAGTAAAGCCCCAGCTCCAGGGTCTTCCTCTGACCCCTGCTGCCTGAGGGGCCTGGACTGATGGCTCCCCTCCCCGCGCAGCTTCCAGAGCCACCCTGGAGGGCTTTAACATCACACCCAAGCTAGGATTCCAAACCACACCAACTGAGTGAGAATCTCTGAGGGTGAGCACAAGCGACCATATTTTTAAAAGCCCCCTAGAAGAGTGGGATGTACAGCCAGGATGAGAACCACTGGACTGCTGAGTCTCTCTGGAGCTGCGAATTTTATTGAGAAGGTGCTGCTCAGCCTTTGCAGGGATTCTCTCCTCTGTCATCACAAAAATCCCTATTTTGTGATTTACAGATGAGGCTCAGAGAGGTTACGTAAAGTCCCCAAAATGAAACAGCCAGTAAATGACAAGGTCAAGATTTGAACTCAGGGCTATCTGAGCTCAGTCTCAGACACCATTAGCCTCAATGTCTGTGGTGTTTATTTCCAATAAATTGTCACTGATCCATCTAAGGCTTCTAGGCTCAAATCCTCCCACTCTGGCTCCTCGTACCTTATCCTGCAGAAATGCTGAAATTATACTGAAGTTTCCAGTGGGGAAATGCTGTTATCACACCTGTAGGCTTTCATAATACTGCCTCTGTCAGCTAGAATACACAGCTTTCCAACTTGTCCTTTGAGATCCAATCAAACATCCTCCCCGACCCGCCCCAAAAGGACACAGTGGAGTTATGTCCTCATCTCCACCAAAAGGCAGGAGAGAGTAGAATCAGACTCAACAGCTGGAATATCTCTTACCAGTTGTGTGACCTTGGGTAAGTTACTTAGCTCTCCATGCCTCACTCTCCTTCCCTAAGATGTGATAATAAAGATACCCATCCTAGGGCTTCCCTGGTGGCACAGTGGTTGAGAGTCTGTCTGCCAATGCAGGGGACATGGGTTTGTGCCCCGGTCCGGGAAGATCCCACATGCCGCAGAGTGGCTGGGCCCGTGAGCCATGGCCGCTGAGCCTGAGGGTCCGGAGCCTGTGCTCCACAACGGGAGAGGCCACAACAGTGAGAGGCCCACATACCGAAAAAAATAAAAAAGATACCCATCCTATAGTGCCCTTAAGAGGACTGGAAGAGTTACTGTGAGTCAGCCCTGAGCAGTGCCTTGCCTCTGCACTCCATCAGGGTCTTGACACATGCCCGTCACCAGACAGCACTCTGCGTTGTGCTTCTGTCTTTACATTTCCACCTCCACTTCTTGCCTGTGCATTCCTGCAGGGCAAAAACTCAGTCTTGCCCATCTTTCTAACCCCAGGGGAATCTTTATGGCTGGCATGTAATAGATGCTCAATAAAATATGAATAAGTGAATAATCAATAACTTATCACTCAGTCTCCACTGAAATCTCAATGTATACAGTTCAGGTTAGTGAGATATTTAATGGCCATGGGATAGAATGAAGCTAACTCATTCAAAACGGAAATGAATTGATGGTCTTGGCCTATAATCACAATGTCTAGGGATCACTTAAATCCCTACTAGGGAGAAACAGGCACTCGGAAGAGAAGAGTTGAGGAATCAAGTGATGAGATGTTAACACCTGGATACTAAGTAAGAGTACCAAGGACTATGTAACCATCCTTTCCAGGCTGCTGAATACCCAGCACATAGAAATGAATCAAGAACATTGGGAACTTCTGTAAATGTTCCTGCCCAACTCTAACAATGCCAGAAGAGAGGCAAATTTCCTCATTAACTGATTCCCTCTTAAAAAATCAGCTATTCCTGAGAAGACTTGCTGTCTTTTATACTGAGCCATGAAAGGAACATTTTTAGGATCCCTTTATTCATATACTTTTTTCAAACATTGACTATGAACCTGTTTACCCAAAGCTTTTGGCAGATAATTGAAAATAATTATAGCAAAGCCTTGCTTATTGATTGTAAGTTTTCTAGGACTCCTGAGCCTTCATTTTCATATCTTTCAGATGATTTGCCTCCACAAATCTCTAACACCTTAGAAATCACACTTCTCTGAGGAATTTTATGGTCTTTCATTGCAACTATACATCCAGGAATCTTTCTCTAAGGGATGTGGCTCAAAAGTAGTTTCTATATTTCTTTATCAGAAAAGTTAGTTTGAGAATTGCATAGCACTAAGATGATTTGATATGTCCCCTCTATTTTGATCATAAAACACCAACAAAAGAAGTGATAAACAACTGAATTGAATCCCACTCTTTCATTTACCCATGCTCAAACATTGATTGAAAAATCTATCTTGTATCAGGTGCTGTGCTAGATAAGTACATACTGGTGATACGCCATGAAAAAAGTCCAGTATGTGCTATCAAGCAGTCTAACGGGAGAGAAACACACCATCAGATGACTGTCAGCTACACCAAGGGCAAGGGGAGAACTCTAAGGTATATCACACGGGAATAGAGGAAGGGTAGTTGACCCAGTCTTGGCATATTTGCAGAAGGCGTCTTGGAGGAGCTGATTCTCTTTTTTGTTTTTAATTTTTATTGGAGTACAGTTGATTTATAATGTTGTGTTAGTTTCAGGTGTACAGCAAAGTGAATCAGTTATACAAACACATATATCCAATCTTGTTTAGAGTCTTTTCCCATATAGGCCATTACAGAGTACTGAGTAGAGCTCCCTGTGCCATACAGTAGGTCCTTATTAGTTATGTATTTTATATATAGGAGGGTGTATGTGTCAATCCCAGTCTTTGGAGGAGGTGATTCTTAAACAGGAGAGCAGTAATGCAGGAAATGAAGGCAGACAGCAGAAAGTATGAACAAGAAAGAAGGCGGGTGTGTGCAAGCAGCCTAGTGTGAAGGCACAGGAAGGAAAGCTTTGGTGCTGGGGAAGTGGTGAGAGAGAGAGGGTACGAGGCACATCATGACGGTCCTTGTAGAATATGGTCATTTAGCAGGGGAGCATTTTGGCCCACGTTACATGAAACTTTCCCTCCAAACGATATGAAAAATCACTGAACAACTTAAATTAAAATAGGTGTTTTGTCCACATGGAGCTTCAATCTATTAATAATCAAACCATAGGCAAAAGGTTTGCAGTCTGGTTTTGTGAGGCGCGGGGAGGTGTTTTCAGTGCGAAAGAGGGGGAAAAAAAGGCAGTAAAACACCTACTCCCTTTTCTTTATTACAGGCATTTATATTTTCTTGATATTTTTTTCTTAGGGGTAAAATACTTAGAGATAAAGGTACCAAAAAATCTAGCAGTACTTCATGGAAACTAGCCTCTCTTGTGAGTAAAATGAAATGGGCAAGAGACCTTATCAAGGAATTGTAATAACAAAAGAAAGGAAGTTAAAAAGTTTCTAGCAACAAAATAAAGGTATAGAGCTGGGAGTAACCATTGGCTGCTGGGGTGAGAGGGTTGTGCAGGCAATAAGCAGTGGCCTGTCCCAGCCAGCAAATGCCTTGGAAAAATACTCAGCCAGCTTAGAATCTGGACCTGCATAGTTTGGGATGTGAACCACACATGCAAGGAGTACTAGCACAGCCGGTGTGAAATGACCATCCCCTGGGGACAGACAAGATAGCTGAGACATAGCTGCCATCCCGGCAGGGCAAGCACGCCTCATTTACTCCAGAACAAACATTCACACTTTGCTTATTCACAAACAGAGTCACATTTTCTCCAATGAGCAGGAAACACGATCTTTGCTGTTCAAAGTCAGCATTTACTGAGGACCTAAACCCCTCTTGGGCATCTCTCACTGACTTGGCCTCTTCCAGGGCTCAATCTGAAGGAATGGGGTAGAAATGCCTATCGGCAGCCTTCAGTCTTCACTGACTTGTCCGCTATTTGCTGTGTGTTCTTCAGAAGTGGGTCACTTGTCCAGCCTCCCTGGTTTTCTGCTTGTTCTTGATAAAAAGGTAGGCTATCAGTCTCAGAAGTCACTTCTAACTCTTCTGGTTAGAGTCCCAACAAGTGAACAGTCAATATTTCCCTTTGATAGTGAACTGAACTTCCAAGTCTCCACTCGAAAAGACCAGCCTTCTGAAACTGCATGTTTAAGCAGAAAATCATTGAAAAGATCAAACGTAGCATTCCCATAGCTACTCTACACACAGTCTAGTGGGGGATTTGGTTGTATTTATTTATTTGCAGTGATAAGATACATCTTGGGAAGACTTCACTCTCTCGCTAATCAACATAGCAAGCTGTTGGAGCAAATGCCCTTCATATTGTGTAACAACAGCTGTGGCTCTGGAAACAAGTTAACGCTTCGCTTTCCGTACAACGCGTCCCTTCCCTTAACGATACTAAATCAACACTCTGTGGATGTGAATAATTGCCACGGCCGCTTGCAGACTTGAAGCAATGAATCTGAGTCCTAGAAAAAGTGCTTTATAAAAATCAATCATATTTTTTAAAAACTATATATAAAAATCACTTTTATTTTATTTCTATAGCCCCAAATTTGCTTGTAAAGAGTAATAAATAGTAAAAGAAAGACTCATATCGAGTCACCATAAGAAAACTAAGAAGTAATATAATAGAACTCACCAATTCTCCCCTAATTAATTGTAGATTTTGTTTTAAACTATATATTCCTTGTTAGAAAGATGAAACATAATCTCCTTTACAATGTTATCAAGAAGCTGATTATGGAAATGGAGGCAGCTCACTGCAGAGCATGTACTTTGAGTTGAGTACCCAAATGCTCCAAGTTTCCTTGGCCTTGAAATGGCAGCAACGAACTCTACCTCACAGCACTGTCATCAAGACCCAAGGAGGAATCTTTGTAAAATAAAAAGTAGGTGGGCTAGCCCAATGACTGCACACAATAGGAGCTTATCATAAGAAATAAAATAAGTCATTTTCTTGTGATATTAATGATTTTTATAAAATAAATAACATTTTTTCTTTTTTATATATTTGTCAATAGATTAGTGGGTTTCAACACGCAGAAACAAGAAATAAGGATATAAATGAACAGCTCTGAAGAAATTAGGATGGTGCCTTTGTGCAATTAATGGCTCCAATTATTCATAAACTCACTGGATCTCATCCCTCATGCCAGCAGTGAAATTTCTCAAGCAGTACTTATGGTTAAAATATAATTCATATATTATCATTTAAAAGTAAAAGAGAGAAAAAAGAGATTACACAAAATGTGATCTGTCAAAGGGGAAATAGTGGTAGTGAGCCCAAGAAGAAAGAAATCCAGGTTGCAAAACACTAGGTCAAATTGCTGTGGACAGCTTGCTAAATTCAAGGGTCAAATCCCAGTCCACGCCCTACTCTATTTCTTAGCAGCATTTGGCCAAGCTTATCACTCCCTTCTCTGAGAAAAGCTTTCTCTTTCTGGTTTCCAGAACACCATACTCTCCTGGTTTGCTTCCCGCTTCCTTAGCTGCCCATCCTCAGTCTCCTTTGTGGGTCTCTCCTCTTCTTCCTGACCTCTGAACAACAGAGCAGCCTAGGGCTCTGTGCCTGGACCGACCTCCTTTCTCTCTACACTCACTCTCCAAATGCTCTTATCTTGCCCCATGGTTTAAATGTACCTCCACGCAATGACTGCCACGTGCACAGTTTCTGCTCAAAAAGCAACCTTTACCTCTAGACTCTGCGATCCAAAAGCCTACATAACATCTCTACTAGGTGTCCTCAACTTAACATGTCTGAAAACTCCAAAGCTTCCTCTTAACAATCAACTCTACCTCAGCTTTCCCCATCTCTAAAAATAACAACTTCATCCCTCCAGTTGCTAAGGACAAAAAGTGTCATCATTAACTCTGCTCTTTCCCTACACCTCACAATGAACCATCAGCAAATCTGGTCAGCTGTTCCTTCAGAATGTAACTAGATAAACTGAGCTTCTGCTTCCAGGAAGATGCAGCAAACATACTTTTTCCCTACTGTTTCTTTTAATCACAACTAAAATCCCTGCCGATTATCTATGAAACAAACAGAAGAAGATTCAGAAAGAAGGGAGAGAAGAAGACCAACTAGGAAACTTGGAACCCAAGGAATGATGTGATGGTGAGTTCCCTGGGTTTTGTTTTTGCTCACTCATCCTATACCTAGAGCTAGGGGAGCCAATAACTAGGAAATGGCAATGGACACAGACAACAGCAGGCCCAACCCCCCTGCTAGGGAAATGCCAGAGAAGGAAGGGAGGTGAGACTTTTACCACCACAGGTGGTAATGGTCAGCTCCCATCCTGTGGTGTCAGTGGGGATGGAAAAGCAAGCAACCCAGAAATGCCAACAATCACAGTCAAAAAAATTCCCAACAAAAGCTGTTTGTCCAAAGAACCAGGTAAGGGGCTACCTATCAAAGCAGGAAACTTTTAGAAAATAGCCACCTGACACCAAACGCTGCAGAATAAAACGTTGGCCCCAACCCCACTGTGATCAGCAAAGACCAAGAGGGGAACCTAGTCTTTGACTCTTGATAGACTGTGGTAAGGTGCCCTCTCCCAACTCCACACACACACATGGATGTATCAGAGAAAGCTGAATATGGAGTCAGGACTTTGATCTCTGCAGGGTAATAAGGCCACCATTCACAGTGACAGTGGAGACCATGTGGGGAACCTGGACTTTCACCCCTACAGGGTGGAAATTAGACATCCTTTCCCCCTGGGGTGGTATCAGAGGAGGCTTAGTGGAGATTCAGGACTTTCATCACCACCCAGTAGTAATTAGGTTACCTTTGCATACCTACCATGTCAATGGCAACCGTGGTTAAAGTTGTAATGATTCAATCCTGCCCCTCCTGGTCAGGATGGTATCAGTGGAAACATAGTGGGAAGCCAGAACTTTCACTACTGCCCAGCAGTACCAAGAAGAGTTCCCCTTATGTCAACACAGACTAAATGGGGAGCCTGGAATTCCACCTCACCTGATTTTATTGAGGCAATGCCCACCCCTTCTCCTGCAGGAGCAGTATCAAAAAAAGCCAACCAAAACAGAAGATCTAGAGTCTCATAACATAATACATCCTAATTCCTGGTTTTAATTTTAAAAGATGATGAGTCATCCAAGAACCAGAAAAATCTCAACTTCAATGAAAAAGATCACTCAATAGATGCCAATACAGAATACAGATGTTAGAATTATCTAAGAATGATTTTGAGTGAATCATGATAAAGACGTCTCAAAGAGTAAATACGTACATGCTTGACCCAAATTGTAGAGAAAATAAAAGTTACTGGCAAATAAATAAAAGATATAAAGAAGAAACAAAAGGAAATTTTAGAAATGAAAAATATAGTAGCCCAAAATAAAAACTGAGTGGATGATCTAAACAGTGTAGAGAGAGGAGATATACTCTAAAACACTTTAGATAAATCAAATGGAATGGCCTGGAATGGAATTTTTAAAAATTCAAGTAACCCATAGAAAGACAGGATAAAGAAAACAAAAATGAAAAACAGGCAGAACAAATAGAAAACAAAAATTAAAATGGCAGGGTTGAGGCCCAACATATCAATAATAACATTAAGTATAAATGGTACAATACACTAATTAAAAGTCCACTTTGCTTTAATGTACATGTACCTAACAACAGAGTATCAAACTACATGAGGCAAAAACTGATAGAACTGAAAGGAGAAAAGGATGAATCCACTATTACAGTGGGAGACTTCAACACCTCTCTATCAGAATGGACAGATCCATCAGGCAGAAAATCAGTAAGGACATAGCTAGACTCAACAACACCATCAACTGGATATACAGTTGCGACCCTGGACGACACAGGTTTGAACTGCATGGGTCCACTAACATGTGGAATTTTCTCAAAAAATATATGGTTGCCCCTTTGTAGCCACCAGGCCACATCCATGGATTCGACTAACCTCAGATCATGTATTAAGTTTGCAATCCACAGATGGTTGAATCCACAGACGTGTATCCTGCAGGTGCAGAGTACCAACTGTGGGACTTGAGCATCTATGGATTTTGGTATACCTGGTGGATCCTGGAAACAATCTCCAGCAGACAATTGTAATAAATATATTATAGATTAAATATCTATAGAGTACTTCACCCAACAAAAGCAGAATACACATTTTTTTTCAAACTCACATGAAATATTCACTAAGATAGACAACATTCTGGGCCATAAAAAATAACGTAACAAACTTAAAAGAATAGAAATCAAACAAAGTCTGCTCTCAGACCACAACAGAATTAAATTAGAAATAAATAACAGAAAGATAACAGAAAAACACCCAAATACGCAGTGATTATACAACACACTTCTAAATAACACATTGATCAAAGAAGAAATCTCAAAAGAAATTTAAAAAATAGTTTCAACTAAATGAAAATGAAAACACAATTTATCAAAATGTGTGGGATGCAGGGAAAGCAGTGCTTAGGGGGAAATTTATAGCACTGAATTCCTATATTAGAAGAGAAGAAAGATCTAAAATCTATAATCTAAGTTTCTACCTTAAGAAACTAGAAAAAGCAGAGTAAATTAAATCCAAAATAAGCAGAAGCAAAGAAATAATATGAATTAGAGCAGAAATCAAGAATCTGTAGAAAATCAATAGAGAAAATCAACAAAACCACAAGATAGTTCTTTGAAAAGATCAATAAAATCAATGTCTCTAGCCAGGCTCTCTAAGGAAAAAACAGAAAGGACACAAACTGCTAACATCAGAAATGAAAGAGATGACATCACAGGCCCTGTAGGCCCTGTAGACATTAAAGAGGTAATAAAGGAATACTATGAACAGCTCTATGCCCCAAAATCTGACAATGTAGTTGAAATGGACTAATCCCTTGAAAGACACAATCTGCCAAAACTCAAACAAGAAGAAACAGACAATCTGAATAAACATATATACATTACAGAAACTGAATCAGTAATTAATCAACTTCCTAAACAGAAAGCAGTAGGTCCAGATGGGTTTACTGTTAATTTCTATCAAACATTTAAGGAAGAAATTATACCAATTCTCTACAATATCCCAGAGGAAAAGAAGCAGAGGTCATATTTCCTAACTCATCCTATGAGGTCAGTATTATTCTAATATCAAAACCAGACATTACAAGGAAAGAAAACTACAATCAATATCACTCATGAACATAGATGCAGAAATCATCAACAAAATATTAGCTAATTGATTCCAACAATGTATAAAAAGAATTATACACCATGATCAAGTAGAATTTATCCCAGGTATGCATGGCTGCTTCAACATACAAAAATCAGTTTATATAAACCATCATACCAACAGGCTAAAAACAAAAAATCACATGATCATATATCAGTAGATGTAGAACAAACATTTGACAAAATCCAACACCCATTCAGGATAGAAACTCTCAGTAAACTAAGAATAAAGGGGAAATTCCTCAAGTTGGTAATGCATATTTACAAAAACCCCACAGCTAATACCATTCTTCATGGTGAGAAACTTGAAGTCTTTCCCACTAACATCAGAAATAACACAAGGATGTTGCCTCTCACCACTCCCTTCCAACCACACCGGAAATCTTAATTACGCAATTAGATAAGAAAAAGAAATAAAAGTTATATATATTGAGAAGGAAGAAATAAAGCTGTTTTTGTCTGTAGATGACATGATCATCTAGGAAGAAACTCTGAAAGAATCCATTAAAGACTCGTGGAACTAATGAGTTATTATAACAAGGTTGCAGGACACAAGGGTAATATAGAAAAGGCAATCGATTTCCTCTATACCAGCAATAAACAAGTGGAACTTGAAATTAAAAACAAATGCCATTTACATTAGAGCCCCCTGAAAGAAATATTTAGGTATATATCTAACAAAATATGTACAAGATTTATATGAGGAAAACTACAAATCTGATAAACAAAATCAAAGAATTAAATAAATGGAGAGATGTTCCATGTCTAGAGTAGCAAGACTTAATATTGTCAAGCTGTCAGTTCTTCTTAACTTGATCTATACATTCAATGCAATTCCAAAAACAATTCCAGCAAGTAATTTTGTAGATATAAACAAACTGATTCTGAAGTTTATACGGAGAAGCAAATGACCCAGAATAGCTAATACAATATTGAAGAAAATCAAAGTTGGAGGACTGATACTACCTGGCTTAAAGACCTACCATAAAGCTAGAGTAATCAAGATAGTGTGGTATTGGCAAAAGAGCAGACATATATAGATCAATGGCACAGAATAGAGAGCCCAGAAATAGGCCCACAAAAATATAATCAACTGATATTTGACAAAGGAGCAAAGACAATAAAATGGAGCAAAGAAAATTCTGCTGAAACAAGTGGACATCTGCGTGCAAAGAAAATGAAACTAGATACAACCTTACACTTCACAAAAATTAACAAAAAATGGATCATAGCCTTAAAAGTAAACTGTAAAACTATAAAAAATAATGTAGGGAAAACCTTGGATATGATGATGACGTTTTAGATACAACCCCAGAGGAACAATCCATGAAAGAAATAATTGATAAGCTGGACTTCATTAAAATTAAAAACTTCTGCTCTGCAAGAGACAATGTCAAGAGAATGAAAAGACAAGCTACAGCCTGGAAGAAAATATCTGCAAAAGACATATCTGATAAAACACTGATTCAAAGGATACAAGGAACTATTAAAACTCAACAATAAGAAAACAAACAACTCAATTGTTAAAAAATGGTCCAAAGACCTTACTTAACAGACACCTCACATAATAGAGCTCATATCTCCCCCGCCTCTGCTACCCCAGGCCCCTTAGTTTCCAGCCTCTTTCCATGTTTTATGTTTCTCTGGGCACTTGTCATTTTCCAATGTACTATATAATTGGCTTATTTTATGTTGTTTTGTCTGCCTCCCCTCACTAGAATGGCAGCTCCACAAGGGCAGGGATTTCCAACTGTTTTGTTCACTGCTGTTCCCCAGAACCTAGAACAGGGAATAGCACACAGTATTTATTGAGTAAATTTTAATCAATATTATCACATAAACAGTAGAAAATCTTTGCCAGTACAGATGGTAATATTAAGTATCATGTACTAGGATGATGGGATCATGATAATAATAGTGAGCATTATTTATAAAGCCCCTACTCTTTGCCAGAAACTGTGCCAAATGCTTGATGTGGGCATACACCCCCCCCCCACACACACACACACACACTCAGAGAGCAGGAAGCATTTCACTAGGGAGAAGCTAGGATGAATTGATGTGCCTTGAGGATGACTTATTTTTGGTGTTCTAAATTGGTATAGCATCCTAAGAATAACTGACATTTATTGAATACCAACTAGATGGCAACCACTATGCTAAGCATTTGTAGTATTCTCCTTTCATTTTAACAACCGCATGAGGTTGATACTAAGCTTATCTTCCTTTTGCAGTAAATCTGAGGGGAGATTCGAGACAGGAAGTCATGTTTCGAGATAGTGCACGCAGACCCGCTGACTGAAAGGCCAGCTTGTAACGCCCATAGAACCCTTACCAAGAGCCAGTCCCTGTGCTAAGCACTCTGAACAGCATCTATCCAGTCCCCAAAAGAGGGATCAGGAAACTGGACAGCTTAGCTGGGTGGCAGAGCCCCATTCAACCCAGGGCTGTCAACTCAAAACAAACGTCACCTTCTCTATAAGGCCTCCCCGTCACCCTATTTAATACTGAGGTTCCCTCCACACACACTCCTTCTCCTTTTATTCCTCTCCAAGCACATGACTGTCTTGTTTATCTTCTGCTGCCCACTACAGTGAAAGCCCCATGAGGGTCAGAATTTAGGGCTGACTCTGGAGCACCCAGAACAGTGCCCAACATACAACAGACACTATTTTTTTCATCAAATCTAGTTAATACTGTCTTCTAAAAAAGGGTCTGAAGCAGAAGCAATGCTGTTTAAAGATAATCGAGGCCAAGATGGTCTCCTTGCTCCCTTTTGGTTTAAACATTCAATATAAAAGAAGGCAGAAGGAAACTAACCATTATTTATGTGCTTTGGGGTCCAGAATTGGAGTTGGGCACAGTGTGTGGATAATATAATTCTGAAGAGGAGCTTGGGCCCTGGGTTAGAAGTGTTGGGGATGAATGTCTAGAACGTCCCAGTGGTTCCCATCAGAGGTGATTCTGTGCCCATCCAGATACCCCAGGATATCTGGAGACATTTTTGGTGGTCACACTGAGGGATGCCACCAGCATCTAGTGGGTGGAGGCCAAGGCTCCTGGTGAACACCCTACAACACACAGGACCATCCCTCCCACAGCAATCATCTGGCCCCAAATGTCGACATGCTGAGGCTGAGAAACCCTGGTCGAAGCACCAGGAGGTGCCCTATCATTCGAGGGGATTTCTACTTCTGAGTGTGGCTGACAGCTCCACAGATGTTACCAGAAGCTTCTGTCAAGGCTGCAGCCTGTCCTCTGTGAAGGGAAGCAGACCCACACCGTTGTAAATAACCAGTCTTGTTTATAGAAAGCAATTGTCCCCATTATTGGAGGGATTTACATAAACTGCCAACCAATCCTTAGATGCCCGTGACTAAATTGTAGAGAACGCAAAATAGCGCTCTCTGAAAAAGTGATTTTTAATTACAGCTTTGATGCTGGGCCCTGGAACTGAAAAGCCAACTGTACCCTCAGGAGCTGCAGCCTGGGAAGCCTGAGCGAGCTGCCCTGTGGGCAGCACTTTAACCTGAACGCAAAGAGAGCCCACACTGGGGCCACAGATGAAAAGTCAGCAGGAAACCAGGAAGTACAGCCCCCCTGAAATATCACTCTGTGTCTGTGATCATGGCTGCATGATCCCAAATGTCTGAATGAACAGTAGGAAATTAAGTGAATGTTAAGGCATTTCCAAATATCTAGGTACTTGACATTTGTGACAAAAAAAAAAAAAGACGAATTGTATTTTCCATTAAACTTTGCAGAGTAGGCTTTTTTCCTACACAACTAAGGCAGAGCAGAAGTATTTAAAACTATTTGGTGTATTTAAAACTATTTGGTGCATTTACAACAATGTCCAGAATCACCATATACGAACACAAAAAAAATTGCAACATAAGATCCAGCTACACTAGCATAATTGATTTGTAAGTAGAGTTGGGACGCGGGGATCCCGACGTGATTAGATTCCTATGACATGCTGATGTGTCTCTGCAATTATTTAAGAATTTACATTAACCGTTGACTCAAATCTCAATTCATTTATCTGCTGCTTAACGCTGTGGTGTATAAGGGCACTCATTTTTACGGTTTATTTCGCCTTGTAGAGTGAAGCGCGGGATGGTTTTGCGAGCACCTGGTGCTCGCTGCAAGGCTGTGCTCTTCTGGTTGCTATTCCAAGTCCCAGTGTTGGCTAATTGCAAAGGTCTCGCTTCCTCACTTCTCGCCCCCCGTGGACACCCAGTGTGAGGTTTCACATTCCTATCATCAAGCTGCTCTGCCCGCCTTTAGGGGGATCGCAGCCTTCTGACGTCTCCTGGGAGAAGAGGAGGAAGCCTGCGGTAGGGCTTGGCTCTCAGGAGGATCAGGTGACAGAACGCACAGGAAAATGGAGGGGAAAGGCATTGCCACGAAGAGAGAGCAGGGCCCTCGGGCTCCACCCAAGGGGATGGGCCGTGCACAGAAGTGGGACACAGAGCAGAAGGTCTGGAAGTCTCAGGGCAAACCAGCAGGGCCTGTGGGTGTATATTTCAAAGGAGCTGACTTTATTGGCCTCTTTATGGGTCCTTGGTGGGGAGGGAGCTGCCAGGGGCCACCAGAACTTTTCCATTATCAGCATGCTCTCCAATTCCTCTCTGCCCCCTTCTCATTCTCACTCACTCTACACCTGCACTGAGGACCACCACGTCTTTCCCAAGACTCACCTGCGTAGGCCCCTCTGACGACACACCAGCCTGCCCACTGGCTTGCTTCTCAATACCTCTTTCTGCTTCTCCTTTCTGGACTGTCCTCGCTTCTTTCCTTCTCCTACGTATAACTGGTATTTTACCATCTTCTCTCCTATGACATTTTCTCTTGAAGATTATATCTGATATCAAAAACCATGTCTGCAATTCCTGATCATTATCAGTTGTGCTAGTTAATGTTTTTTAAATTAATCGTCAGTTCTGCACATCAAGCTACTTGTTGAACTATTTCAAACTGGTATTCCACCATCAACCCAAATTTACTGTGTCTAAATCCAAACTAAATCCCCATCCTCCACTTCAAAACATGCCACCTCCTCCTGATTCTCACATTTCTATCCTCCCTACCAAATTTTCTTGAAATAATTCACAGTTCAGTGCTGGTTGGCAAGCAATTTGGTACCTTGGCACAATAACGATAATGCAATTTTATTCCTATCTTTTGATTCACCACCATTCACATTTATGAAAACATAATCCGAAGAACCAAAACAAATTATGACAAATATAACACACATAAAATTATATTTAATGTGGAGGTAGCAACTAGCATTTAAAATCTGAGAAACTATTAGGCACAAATATGGAGACATATGTGCTGACGTAAAAATAGAAAAGTGACATACATTTGCATTTATAATGATTGAAACAATGTACAATATGCACGTAAAAAAGACTGGAAAGAAATACACTAAAATAATATTTATTGTCTGGAGGAAAGTGACCATATTACCTTGATTGTATGTTGTTTAAACTGAATTACATCTTGTTCAAAAGGCAATTCCTTCATCGTCCTGGATTCCTCCAGCTTTCTTTTGTTTGGCTACCAAGTTTTACATTTAACTCTTTAAATATCACTGCTATCCATCACTCCCTTTTCACCTTTGCTGCCTGACCCTTGTCCTGCCCTGATAACTTCCAGGCAGGATTACGATGCTGGTCCCCTGAGGAGGCTCCTCTAGGTTGATCCATCAACACTCCCAGCCCTTCTCCCTTCTCCTCCTCTGCCACAGAGGCTAGAAAGCAAACAACTCCACATCCCAGCCCAACAAAGCCAGGTGACATGGTTCCAATGAAGAAAGCATTGGTAGAAATCTACTGGAGAATTCTAGGGACATGTTTGCTCTTCTGAACATGGAAGAACATGACAGGGGCTATCCACCTGCCAAAGATGGTGGAAGAAAAGGTTGAAAGGGCCTGGGTCCCTGACAGCATCATTATAGCAGCTGCTTCTGAACTTCTTATTGTGGGAGAAAAATAGCCCTTATGTTTTAGTTGCTGTTTGTTTTCTGCTACTTCCAGCTTGATGTGCTGCTGACTAATATCTTGCCTAGCTGCTTTCCTGCTTCTAGTCTTACATCACTCACATCACCCTATAATTTTTATGAGTGAAGGATGAACAGACCAGAAAGGAAAAGTAAATAAATAAATATTGACAATAAAAGTAAAGGGCAGCTGACACGTGAAACAATGTTGAAGACCTAAAAAATTACAAAAAGTATGAAAAAAAAATTTTTAAGAGTAATCACAGTCCATTTAGTAAGGTTTAAAAAATTCCTACACACATCATTAGTTACTCAGGGCATCAGTACCAGCACCAGAGTACAGCACAGTTAGTGGAGACTCTCAAGAAATATTAATTCTACAAAAATATTCAGTCTACAGTGGATACAATGGTGAGTCAAACATAAAAGACATCACAGCAGTGGAGCTTAGAGTTGAATCGGGAAGGAATACATGAACAAAATAATTATGCAAGTAAATGATTAAAATCTGTGCTATAAATTATCAAATTAAAGCATGGTTTTTATAAAGGAGAACCTGGTCTAGTCCAAGTATTAGTGGGGACAGGGGGACCAGGCGCTACACTAAGCTCTGCTGAGATAAATTTGAGTAGGTTACATTCTGTGCCTTTGGGGAGTTGCAATAAATAATTAAGAAGCCCAGTAAACAAACAACTACAGTTAAGTACAAGGAGCACTCCAATGGGTGTGATCAAAGGCTATGGGGACACCAAAAAGAAATGATTGATTCACTCAAGGATTGAGTTACCCTGAAAATTAATCCACATTCAGTACATCATCACCAAATGCTACCAAATTAATGAACTATGACTGAATTTAAGCATGAAACAAACCAGAAAATCTAAATTCTGACATATCAAAAAGTAATGAAATTGTTTAATGGACTTTGAAGCACGCAGTCCTAGCTCAGAAAATAATTGTGAGAATTAGATCACCCCCTCTAAGCTTGGTCAACCATCCAAATGACTAGATTTGATCCATGATTGTATGCATTTGAGATTAAGACAAAAATAAAGGAAACAATGAATTAGACCAGACTGTATACACAAGTCAGGATCAGACAGCAAGGCAGAAAAAGCCAACATAAGTTTACTTTGTTCTTTTATTGAGATCCAACTAAAAGACTTACACTTAAAAAGATTTAATACTAAGAACTAAAATCAGCCTTTTCATTCACTGTAGTTTATAAGATTATCAATAAACACCCAGAGACTTGGACCTTACATTAGTTCTGCCAGTGATCAGCTGTGTGAAGACAGAATCACATGGTTTCTCTGAGTCTCAGCCTCCTTATCATGAAAAAGAATAATTTCATCAGTAGTATCCAATAATTCTACAATAGACTTTCCAGAAAAACCATCCACCACTGTATCATTTTCACTGATTTCAAATACTGGATAACTGTAACTGTAAAAAATCAGGAGAATACAAAGACATTTTACCAATAATTTGCCAGGCCACGATACATCAGATTTCACAAACAATAATCTGAATTTTCCTAAGATAAGTTGGTAAATGTATAATGCCTGACAATTAAGAAGCTACGCAGCCAAAGAGTAGTTCTGGAGTCTAGTGAAGTCTATGTGGCCTCATTAACCGGGAAGCACACACTTTCGATCAGGTGGAATCTTTTTGATGAAATCTATGTCCTTCTCTTGGATAAAGGAAACAATAAAATAATCACCCAAATAAAATGTCACATATCATTGTACAGTATTATGAAGATAAATGAAACTTGCATATAGTATTTCTGCTGTAGGACATACCTCTTCCCACCTCAGTCATTTTTACTTAGAGTGTTTGATAAAGTTGCTTAAAGTGAATAAGGAGTTACAATATGTGTGCCAAAGAGGAGTTTGACAATTTAAACAAAATGGAATACGGTTTTGTCAGTAGATTCAAAAAATGACACAGTAATTATATGTAATGCCACATAATAATCCGAATGTAATTGCAGTGTAATTTTTCTGACATGCATTTACTATCCTTCTCCATCGTAATTATTATGCACAGATAACGTTACCTTGTTTTTCAAGTTCTCCACTATCTCCTTGAGGTGCAAACTTTTCAAATATGTAGATTCATTTTTAAATATATGGTACTTACAATACCTATCTTATCACAGGACCTCAACATATGAGTATCAACAACAGCAATACTAATATTTATGCAAATACCTAATGTTCCAGAAAGAATGACAAGGAAGGGGTACCATTTTCATAATTTTTTGTAATGTAACTTTTTTGTAACTTTTTGTAGTATATGATAGAATGGTTTGGGACTTCCCTGGTGGCGCAGTGGTTAAGAATCCACCTGCCAATGCAGGGGACACAGGTTTGAGCCCTGGTCTGGGAAGACCCCACATGCTGTGGAGCAACTAAGCCCGTGCACCACAACTACTGAGCCTGTGCTCTAGAGCCCACGAGCCACAACTACTGGGCCACGTGCCACAACTACTGAAGCCCACGCACCTAGAGCCTGTGCTCTGCAACAAGAGAAGCCACCGCAATGAGAAGCCCGCGCACTGCAACAAAGAGCAGCCCCCGCTCGCCGCAACTAGAGAAAGCCCACGCGCAGCAATGAAGACCCAAGCAGCCATAAATAAATAAATAAATTTTTTTAAAAAAATGGTTTATCCTGCTCTTCCCGTGCCATCTGTTCTCTCGTCAGTGAGAGGGTCCGTGTCATCCACGATGTAAGAGGGTCTGGCTAGTGTGAATGAGGTGCCTCATGAGGTTTTCAATGGGAAAAGCAGCTCTGTTGCACATGCTTCAAGGCCGACAGCCACAGACCCTCTGAGCACACGCAAGCCTGGTGGACAAGCACAGCTGCGTCCTCACCCCTTTTCCTATCCGGACCCACACCCGCTCCATAAAACGTCATGTTAATGCTGTGATATAAGCAGATGCTACATCCTTTGACAAACTCAGAACAAAATTATAATGTGTGGAAATACAAATTTTATATAAAGATGAAAAAATGGATGAATGATGTAAAAATTCATTAAGTTCCGTGATGGTTAATTTTATGTGTCAACTTAGTTAGACTATGGTGCCCAGTTGCTTGATCAAACAGTAGTCTAGATGCTGCTATAAAGGTATTTTTTTAGATGTGATGAGCATTTACTATCAGCAGACTATAAGTAAAGTAGATTATCCTCCAGAATGAGGAGGTTGGCCTCATCCAATCAGTTGAAGGACTTAAGAACAAAGACAGGTTTCCTGAAGAAGAAGGAACTCTCCCCAAGACTGCACCACAGATATTCTACCTGAGTTTCCAGTGTTCAGACTCAAGACCACAACATCAAGTCTTATCTGAATCTCCAGCTGCGGGCTTGCCCCAGATTTCAGACTTGCCAGCCTCCACAACAGCATGAGCCAATTCTTAAAATTTCTCCATCAATCAATCAATCAATCAATCAATCAACCTCAATCTCTCTCTCTGTATACACACACACACACACACACACACACACACACCCATATATAATCCCCTACTGACTGTCCGGAGAATCCTGACTAATACACATTTATTCAGAATGTTAAATATATTAAGTATCTTCTTTGAAAAACATATTTTTTGGCTTTGTTTATGACATTGGTAAATTCTGTGCCAACCCTAGTTTTAAGGTTTGGATAAACAATATTAAAAACTTCATGAAACCAGCTGAGAATAAAGTTGACATATTGAGCTTATGTACTTTCTAAAATTAGATTTGTGTACACAAATATATATTGTGTACTTTCTATAGAAACTTAGTTTATATATTTTCTATAGAAAAAATAGTATGAAAACATGAAAGAATTCAGGTAATCATGACTCCCAGTTAATGACATCAGACTCTACTTCTTCTGTGGGATACCACACACAGCAAAGTTCAGTCATTTTGTAGAAATACAGTAGCATAATCATAATCTTATGTGTAACAACTGCAAAAAAATGTTTTAAAATCAGGGTGTATATTACAATATTTTCCATTTTCAGACCAGTTTTACATCTTAAGGAGCAGTTCTTCTTGATGTACACCACTACTTTTCATATCAGAAAACACACTTTAAAAAAAATTATCTTTATAAGTGGAAAGCAAATTACAATGGCTTTAATTTTAGACCAAAGTTGTATTTTATTAAGATTATAAATGGTGTTTTAAAAATGGCATCTTATTATTTTATATATAACAGACTGATATCAAAAAACATGTTGAAATTAAAAATGTTAAATTATTTTTTAATCGCCCACAGAAATGCTGTGGTGGGCATCTTTCAGAAAGAAAGGCCCCTCTCAAGGGCCTTGAGGCAAGAGGTACTTACTAACTGCAGAGTCATAGGAGGTCGAGTTGTGCTCTCCTCTCATGAAGGGATATGGCGACAGGTAAGCATGCGTGCAGTTCTTCAATGGTGGCTGATTGGCTAGGAAGGAGAACAAAACAAAGGCATTTGTTACTGAGAAGCTGAGTGAAGGTTTGCTCCTAACAGAAGAGAAATACAGGATCTGGGGGTACACAAGCAAAATAAAACTATAGGTTAGATCGACAAATTCAGAGAATTATTGAGTAAGGGAGGAAACTTCCTTAAAAACCTCATATGGTAAATAAAGCACAGGGGACCTGGCAAGTGGATTCATTTAAAACATCTGGCGCATGACCTAATTCAAGGGAGAGAACGCCCTTAATATCACCCCAAGATTGAAAGCACCAGATTTCATTCGTTTTCACAACTATATTCTCCAATTCCTAACATAATGCCTAGCACATAGTAGGTATTCCAAAAATAGTCATTTAAAAATCTAATAAATTTCGATTTAACCTTTATTGGTTCTAATTAATAGAAAATTTCTTCTATATTCTATTTTCAGGGAAAAGATGTAAATGATAGACCATACAAGTTAATAATTCAAGTACATTTTTAGCATTTGAAGAAACCACAAGAAAGAACTTTAATGTTGTTTGAAATCTTGAGGATTTCATCATATACCCTCTAAGGAGTAAAATACTCTTCCCTTCTCTAAGTCTTGGCAAACTCTTCCTCTTGCAAAGTCTGACCTACTCCACTTTACCAAAGTCTAAATAATCTTCACTGGCAGATCACAGGCTTATTCTCCTCCCCCAAATGACAATCAGAAACTCTATGAAATATTTCTCTCAAAATGCCATTTCATCATTACTTTGTTCCTTTTACATATGCCATTTACCGTTGACTCGTCTTCTGTGATCTCATATTTGTATGTTATATTCCATGATCTTGACTATTGTTTAAATACCATACTTTGATTTATCACAGGAGTATTTTGATAAGAAGACTGATAATTTCAACCCACAATAAGTCTGAGGGTAATAAACAGTTCTTTCATTGCTGGATGCAATAAGATAAAGGCTAGCTATTTTCAGTGAATTGATTTTCAAAGATTAACACAATACAGAAAAAGCAGTTGAAAGAATGCATCATATTTTTAAGGAGCTATTCTACTTCAAAAAAGAACTTTAAAGTTTCTATGAGAGAATGGAAACATCAAAAGCAAAGCATTTCTGAATATTGCCCACAAACTTGGTTTAAGCCCAAACAGAGCAAGCTTTCATCTGCCACTGCTGATCACTGTTTTGTTATAAAGAAGATTTTTTTAAACTTTGAAGCTATTAATATAAAATAATACATCTTTAATTCTGGATTTTTAAACTTGGGATTTCAAGCCCCCCAAAATAGCCAAAAGAAATAAAAGCATTTATTTGCAACATAGCAATAATAGACACTCGAAAAAAATACTATAGATAATATCTGTTTTGTTTGTTAGGGCTGGTGTATTTTAAACATGAGCGAGGAAACAGCGGATTATTCAATTCTGCCATAAGTATTCAGACTCCAATTTCATGTTAGAAAATAAAATAATTGTTCCTATAGCCATTTCTACTTAATAAAAAGGAATCACTTTATGAACATTTGGAAGATATCCTATTGAGATTCTACAACTAAGAATCCAATCCTATTTTATAAGTGACATGCACCAAATGAGAAACTGTTCATTTTTATTTTAAAGCCAAGGGGGAAAATAAAGCTGAATTCCACTTACTGTACCAGAACTGCCAGATATTGGAATCATTCTCTTCCACAATCCCATTAAACCAACATCTCCAGAAGAATCCTTCATGGTGGAAAGTGACGTTTTCTATCTGTACAGAACGCAAATGAAGTAACTTGCCATCAACACAAGGAACATAATCTAAACAGTTACCTCCAGGAAATTTTTTAAGCAATGTATTTTTTCCCAAGTAATGATGATCAGTAGCTTTCTACATATCTCTTCTATGAAGAAAGAGACATTCCACTACCATTTTCGGATTTCAAGAGGATACATAAAGCTATGCTCGTTACTATCGAGTACAACAATATTTTGAAGAAGAAACGCACATTCTGTTCACCTGAACACTTTCCCACTTCAGTCGCAAGAAGCCAATAATCTGATCCAAAAGCCACCAAAAAGAGTAAAACCCCCAAAGCACCAAAGAGAGCCCCAAAGAAGATGGCAATGTTTAGTCTCATTTTCAATTCACTGGCTTCCCTTTAAATAAAATAAGAAAATAAAAAATAGCTAACACCTAGCTCCTCAACCAAAAAGAGCAAAGATTTTTGAACAGGCAGAATCTTCTTGAGAAGTGTCTCTTAGCTTCTGTTTCGGTGGCTTCGCACTCGCACCCAGCCGGTGGATTTGTATTGCCTTTGCTCTGCCCTGGAGGGACTCCAGCCCAGCAGCTGAGAATGGCTGACTATTTTAGGATACTGATTGAGGAGCTGTCTCTCTCCCATGGGGATCAAAAAATAACTGACCTTCCCCTGACTGTGGAGGGCAGTATCAGGAGCTGGCCAGAATCATCGTTACTGCTGCTGGGTAATCCATAGAAGTGGAAAGAAGACGGAATGGTATGAGGTCATTGACGGCACTGGCCCAAAGTCTTAAGTGTCTGAACAAGCTCCTCTTAATCCAGAATGACCATTACAAACCCAAAGACACTGAAGACTCTCTTTGAAGATATATAAACCGCAGCTATAAAGAACCACAAAGACCTCTCTTGGATATAACTGAGGTTGTAATTAGTATCTTAATCCTTTTTGGATATTTGTGGGATATGACATAATTAGTGGGTTGACAGATCTAACGTAACAGCAAGTACAATTCAGGTTTTAACCTATACATTCATAAGTGTATTTAAAAGATCAAGAATATGGTAACATAACCTACTTAAAGTAGAAAAAAATACTTTTATGTAGCATACACTATGACATAAAAACAGCACTTTATATAGCAGCTCCCAGATCTTGCACAAGTTATTCCAAATAATCATCTCAAAAGTGCACTAATGAAAAAAAAGTCTCAAAAATATATTACTTTCTGGATTAGGATGAAAGAATGTGGTCTACTTTTTGTTTCCTTCATTTTAAATATTCAACCTCCTCAAAATATGGATCTTACCTGATACCCATACAAGTCACCAAATAGCAATGAATCTATACTTTCTTCATGTCTATCCTCTATAGCTCACTTCTTTTTGTTCCATGTCTAACTATGCCCGAGAGCATTTTTTTAAGTATTTGTGTAATATTTTAAAACTTTCAGTCTCTATAGCTATTGTTTTTTATAATCCCAGTTGTAACACAGGTCACTGCATCTTCTCAAGAGGCATCTGAACTCTACCGACTTCCTTCACCACTTCTGTTTGACATGGGATAGATCCTTAGATAATGAAATTAGCAAGGGCAAAAAGACAACTCCTTAGTAAGGATGTAGGGCCTTGACCAGCTCCAGCTATATGCAATCAGAAGTGCCCAAGAGTCATGAATGGAATTCTAAGTCATAGAATCTTTTTTTTTTGAATTTTATTTCATTTTTTTATACAGCACGTTCTTATTAGTTATCTATTTTATACATATTAGTGTATGTATGTCCATCCCAATCTCTCCCAGTTCATCCCACCACCACCACCCCACACACTTTCCCCCCTTGGTGTCCATACGTTTGTTCTCTACATCTGTGTCTCTGTTTCCGCCTTGCAAACCCGTTCATCTGTACCATATTTCTAGATTCCACATATATGTGTTAATATACGATATTTGTTTTTCTCTTTCTGACTTACTTCACTAAGTCATAGAATCAGTGACTGTGAGGGTTAAGTGGAATTTGAGAGTACATCTGTGCTGATCCCTCATCTAGTGTTCAAATCTCCTTTATAAGACTCTGCAGATCAACAAGCCATGCCATTTTCAGCCGTTTCATTTAAGGACATCAATAATGTCCATAGCTCTGCCTTAATTTCTGCCCCAAACTCCTTCCCTAAAGGTTCCAGTCTTAATCGTATTCTGTCCCCTAAGGCTGTACAGCACGTTTAAACTCTGTCGTATGACAGAGCTTTCTGATATTTTGAAGAAGCAATCATTTCGTACCTCCCTCAAACCCCACTCCACCCCTTAATATAGGTCTTCATTTTTCTAAGCTAAACATCCCATTCCTTTAAACATCCCTTAGAGTGGAACAACTCCCAATCTCCTTGCTGTTCTGATTCTTTGCTACAACCTGCAAGTACTTGATTGAGGTGAGGCATAGCGAAATATTCCGGGTAGAATCTAACGAAGTTAATATCACCACCTTTCTTATTTGGATGCTGTGATGAGCAGAATAATGGGTTCCCAAAGATGTCCATACCCTAATCCTAAATATAATCACGTAATCTGTGAATGTGTTACCTTACATAGCAATATCCTGGATTATACAGGTTGACCCAATCTAATCACATAAATCCTGAAAAGAAAAGTAGAGACTCTTTCCTGACAGTACTCAGAGAAAGAAATGTGACCCCAGAAAAAGGGTTGGAGAGTCGCTGGTTTAAAAATGTGGGAAAGCGACCACACGCCAAGGATTGTGGGCAGCGTCTAGAGGATGGAAGAGGGAATAAAACAGATTCTCTCCAAGAGCCTCCAGGAAGGAATGTTGCCCTACCAACACCCTGACTTTGGGGATTTCTGACCTCTGGAACTGCAGGATAGTAAATCTGAGTTGTTTTTAAGCCACGGACTTTGTGTTAATTTGTTACACTGTTACAGCAGCAATAGGAAACTAACAAAGATGCTGTTCTATAATTAATACAATATAAGATCAAATTAAGGGGGTTTTTGTTGGGGGGGGAATGCATCTTCAAGAAGTGCTTACTGAGAACTTGCGAGGGTCCAGGCATTTTATCAGATACGCAGGGCCTGACCTTGAGGAGTTCATGAGCTAGTGAGAAAAAAAGATTCTTCAGAATGAGGTACCTAAGGTTGTAATAAGCTTCTGGCCGCCCCAGTCACAGCCTCCTGCTCAGCCACACACACCCCCAAGACGACTGTGGTTGTGGTTTTGCGGCTTTACTGTAGGTGACAATGCTGTTGTTTGCAGAGGAAGAGGAATCCTTTTAGGAAGGTTTTATTTAATTTATTTATATTGTAATGACATGTAAAAATCTATGCATTAATACTAAATCTTTTACACACACACATTCACAAACACACACACAAACAACTGGATTTTTAAAATAAGTAGAAAGAGTGCAGGATCTATTATTGCTACAGTTCATCTCAATTTTGGTTTCGGTCACAAACAAAAAATCGTCTTTCTGGATGAGGTCTATCAACTAATATTTTTTCACCATGTTTTGGTGTATCCAAAAAGGTATACGCATCATTATCAAAACGTATATTTATCAAAGCAGCTACTAATGTAACCAATCTAATTGTTTCCAACCATTCGTTCGTGGGCATCCATTTGAGAAAGATACCGTAGACTACTTCCGACATCATCAAACTGAACTCCTTTAGCTCAGTTATCCTCAGTGCTTCTCACAGTGCTTGACACACAAGGGGCACTAAGATAAAAAGAAAAATCCATTTGTATTAGGACTCTTGGCTGTGATACAAATACGTAGCTTCCTGAGCTAGCCAACTGGTAATCCATCAAGAAGAAATGGCTCTGATCTGGCCTGCTGTTTGTGAAACTTGGAGAAGTGGATTTTAGCAGGGTCTGTGCTTCCTCTGTAGATAACCTCCCTATCAAACTACCACTGGCATTTTTCACAGAACTAGAACAAAAAATTTCACAATTTGTATGGAAACACAAAAGACTCCGAATAGCCAAAGCAATCTTGAGAACGAAAAACGGAGGTGGAGGAATCAGGATCCCTGACTTCAGACTATACTACAAAGCTACAGTAACTAAGACAGTATGGTACTGGCACAAAAACAGAAAGATAGATCAATGGAACAGGATAGAAAGCCCAGAGATAAACCCACCCACATATGGTCACCTTATCTTTGATAAAGGAGGCAGGAATGTACAGTGGAGAAAGGACAGCCTCTTCAATAAGTGGTGCTGGGAAAACTGGACAGGTACATGTAAAAGTATGAGATTAGAACACTCCCTAACACCATACACAAAAATAAGCTCAAAATGGATTAAAGACCTAAATGTAAAGCTAGAAACTATCAAACTCTTAGAGGAAAACATAGGCAGAACACTCTATGACATAAATCACAGCAAGATCCTTTTTGACCCACCTCCTAGAGAAATGGAAATAAAAACAAAAATAAACAAATGGGACCTAATGAAACTTCAAAGCTTTTGCACAGCAAAAGAAACCATAAACAAGACCAAAAGACAACCCTCAGAATGGGAGAAAATATTTGTAAATGAAGCAACTGACAAAGGATTAATCTCCAAAATTTACAAGCAGCTCATGCAGCTCGATAACAAAAAAACAAATAACCCAATCCAAAAATGGGCAGAAGACCTAAATAGACATTTCTCCAAAGAAGATATACAGATTGCCAACAAACACATGAAAGAATGCTCAACATCATTAATCATTAGAGAAATGCAAATCAAAACTACAATGAGGGGCTTCCCTGGTGGCGCAGTGGTTGAGAGTCCGCCTGCCAATGCAGGGGACACAGGTTCATGCCCTGGTCTGGGAAGATCCCACATGCCGCGGAGCGGCTGGGCCTGTGAGCCACAGCCGCTGAGCCTGTGCGTCCGAAGCCTGTGTTCCACAACGGGAGAGGCCACAACAGTGAGAGGCCCGCGTTCCGCAAAAAAAAACAAAAACAAAAAAAAACAAAAAAACTACAATGAGATATCATCTCACACTGGTCAGAATGGCCATCATCAAAAAATCTAGAAACAATAAATGCTGGAGAGGGTGTGGAGAAAAGGGAACACTCTTGCACTGCTGGTGGGAATGTGAATTGGTACAGCCACTATGGAGAACAGTATGGAGGTTACTTAAAAAACTACAAATAGAGCTACCATATGACCCAGCAATCCCACTACTGGGCATATACCCTGAGAAAACCAGAATTCAAAAAGAGTCACGTACCAAAATGTTCATTGCAGCTCTATTTACAATAGCCAGGAGATGGAAGCAACCTAAGTGTCCATCATCGGATGAATGGATAAAGAAGATGTGACACATATATACAATGGAATATTACTCAGCCATAAAAAGAAACAAAATTGAGTTATTTGTAGTGAGGTGGATGGACCTAGAGTCTGTCATACAGAGTGAAGTAAGTCAGAAAGAGAAAGACAAATACCGTATGCTAACACATATATATGGAATCTAAGAAAAAAAAAAGTCATGAAGAACCTAGGGGTAGGATGGGAATAAAGACACAGACCTACTAGAGAATGGACTTGAGCATATGGGGAGGGGGAAGGGTAAGCTGGGACAAAGTGAGAGAGTGGCATGGACATACATACACTACCAAACATAAAATAGCTAGCTAGTGGCAAGCAGCCACATAGCACAGGGAGATCAGCCCGGTGCTTTGTGACCACCTAGAGGGGTGGGATAGGGAGGGTGGGAGGGAGGGAGACGCAAGAGGGAAGAGATATGGGAACACATGTATATGTATAACTGATTCACTTTGTTATAAAGCAGAAACTAACACACCACTGTAAAGCAATTATACTCCAATAAAGATGTAAAAAAAAAAAAAAGAATCCATAGTAGACTCTTATTTAGAAATAAAATAGAACTATCCAGGGGTCAAAAAGTATCTTTCTTCTTCAGAAAACTGGACCATTTGTCTACCATCGGAAACTCCTAATTTACCATGATTCCTAAAATGCTCCCAGCAATCATTCAGTATCTCTTCCCCAAGTTCTCTCGGCAGCTTAAAAAACTGTCTATACTCCAGGGTGATTGTTAAACAGCTGCTGTGTCCTCATGATCTCTTTACAAATTCAGACGTTGGATCTTTTCCCTTTCAGCCTCTTTTCTAGACCAGGTGATGAGGGGAGACAGACATATCTCAGCACCAACCTCAACTCACAGTAATCCTATAATAGAACAACTCCATGGCTACTGTACGTGCCCACTCCTTTAGTGAATACTGAATCTGTTTTACGCTGATATGATTGTCACGGTGAATCTGCAAGAGCACAAGCATAAGCATGGTGTCTAAGGTTCAGTCCTGTGGGAGACCTTGATGGTCAGAAATGTAAATGGAGGTGAATGATAATAACTAATACTCATGAGCATCTGCTGTGTAGCAGACACCATCCCAAGCATATTAGATGCCTTGAGTACAAGTAAGTCTTCAGTAGGTAGAATATGAAATAATCCATGTCTTGGGTGGGAATTTCAGCATCTAAAGGTCTTCTTGGTAGGAGTTAAAGATGTTCCTGGTCGCATGAGAAGGCCAGAGGTAAGCAAAGAGAGCTCTGCATGGGGTCCCACTGCCAAAGGCAATTCACAATAATTTGTTTATAACTTTCAGTCTGTCCTCTGGATCCCTGAGGCTCCATGAGAAGGCAACGTGGCTGACTGAGGACCAGGAAATGACCCTCCAGGATCCGGTGAACCTGGGACAAGAACAGGAACTGCAGGGACCAGCTCTCATTCCCACGTTCTCCCTTGTTACTGGTATTTCAGAACGAGTATTTCATTGAATTAAGAAGAGGCGGACTTTCCTTTCACAGATGACTGATATTGGGCAAACGGTTCAACTCTGAGTCTCTGAGGGTATTTTTTTTTTAATTGGAGTATAATTGCTTTACAATGGTGTGTTAGTGTCTGCTTTATAACAAAGTAAATCAGCTATATATATACATATATCCCTATATCCCCTCCCTCTTGCGTCTCCCTCCCTCCCACCATCCCTAAGGATGGCACACTTCTGAGACATTATGTCTATTAACCTGTTCCTTCTCACGACTCCCAGTGTACAAGCCAGGAGACCGAAGCGCAGTGACATACGCCCCTGCCCAGGGTTGCCTAGGCGGGAGGTGGGGCTGGCACGTGGTTAGCATTCACTGAGTGTTGTCTTAATGAATGAACAGGGAGGTATTTAGGACAGGTTTCTCTGAGTTTTTTTAATACGGAAAATGGGAACAACGCTTCGGAAGATGACTGGGGGTATCGAGTAAGAGGACGTGCATCAGAGGAGCTGGTGCACCACACACATTAGGCTTCTCTTCTATCCTGCCTTTAGCTGGGGATCATTCTTGATGAAAAAATATATATTTTTAAAAAGAAAAGAAAATAAAACTCCCTATGCTAGCATCCCAGATCTGACTCAGGTTTATTCCCACAGGCTAACTTCTCACCAAGGGCTCCCAGCCCTCCTCTCACCCATACACACCATCCTCCCTCCTAGGTCACCAGCAGTTCCCCAAATCTCTGCCCATTCTGCTCCCCTCAGACGAGAAGTCCCTCCTCTCCCTCCTGGCTGATGAACTCTTCATTAATCCATTCCACAAACATTCACCATATGCTGCGGTGTGCAGTATGTTCTTCTAAGTGTTGAGTTGCCATCCGCACTCTCCAAGGAGACTGTATTCTACACCCTATACCACTTTCCCATATATTTAACTACACTCCTGCCCTTCTAGACAGTTGTCAATTCCTGTGTCTTGAAAAAAACTGGGTCAAGAAATTTTGTTCAATGAATAAATTAATAATGAATGAATAAATGTGCCATGGACAATCTGCCCCATTATCCTTCAAGATGTTACTAGGGACACTGGTCCCAACATCTACAGTGTCCCATTATGAAGACCTGGAGGAAATTTCTGGATGCTAAAAAAATGTTGTGTTTCCACAGAGCACTACTGTTATTTTTCATCTTAGAGACACTATACTTGATTCATTTGACAAATGCATATCACTTGCCTGTTCTAAGACAGGGTGCTGTGTCCTAGAACCGTGACAGTGAATAAAATGTGCTCTCTATCCTCAACGAGCTTAATTCTCATGGCACTGAGAGTACTTTTCTTCATTTTGGTACCTGGAAAGCTCGGGGGCAAATGTGCAAAAGGTGATGTCCCAGCTTCCTGCTTCCCTCCCCTACCCTGACTTCCTTAGTTTCCTTTCTGTGTGCCCCTGACTTTCTCTCTCTCACACACATATTTTTAACCTATTATTTTGTATGTGTTTATGTAAGCAGCTTCAAATACTTTTGAGAACAACATAAAGACTAAACAGTGAAGCAAACAAACATAGACACTTTGTGAAATCAGATATGAGAAGTCACCATGTACCAGTTGCGTTTTTCCATTCTGAAAGATCCTTGAATTCTCTGTTCATCCCTGCCTTTTTTCCCATCATTCTGATTATTTCTACTGTCATAATTTCACTTGGCAATCCTCCCGACTTCCTGGAAATAGCATCCCCTTTAGAGTCTCTTGTCATTGAGAGAAATTATGGCAAAAATGTTTTTAATTTTTCAATCTAAAAAATTTATAGTCAACCTTTTAAAATCTTGAGGATACAAAGATCAATAGCATTCCAAGGCGGTGTGGTAAATTTTTTTTTAACAGATTAAATAAAACTTGACAACCAAAGGCTAGATGACCATAGACAATGGAAGGCTTTGCCTATTTTGATTAAATGTCTTTTTATTTAGTTAACTGTGTTTTTTAATCAATAAATACACTAAAACTTGGCAGAAATCCCAAGCCATGCTTAATTTGTGAGTGACAAGGAGCAAAATATTTTTTTCTAAGGTCATAATTTCTAATCCTGATATTGTAATAGTCTTAATTATCTCAAAATAATTAATGAAACTATCTAAACATTCTCCAAAACAATTAATTCTGGTTCACTTTAGTTTAAAACAAATGCAAGAATGGCTCACCATCCAAAAGTGCTGAACAAACGTGTAAACAAATATACAAATCAAACTTCCAGAAAACTGGAGTGGTTTTTGGAGATTTTCGGGTAGATTCTTTTTTGTCTTGGAATAATATATTGCAGAACCACAATACTTATCTGCCATTCCAACATCCAAAATTTCTGAACACCAAAAGCTTTGGCAAAGCAAACCTGATTGGCATGAGGGTGCACATAAGCTATCGTGTGAATTCTTACATACTTGACTTCACAAGCATGAACGTGTTTGACTACAGGGCTCGCCAGGTTCCACGGGGGGTGTTAAGTAATGTACGGTATATGCATGTTGCTACTTTTTCAAAATCCTCAAAATTCTGAGTCCTAAATACACCTGGCCCTCAAGGTTACGTATAAGGTTACATATAAGGCCCTCAAGGTTACATATAAGGGATAGTGGCCCCACAGTCCTAGACACAAGGCAATAGACTAAATGATGACCCTAAAATTAATTGTTTTCCCTGTGATCACGATTGAAACAGATTTTTCCTGCCCATGAACCATTACTATATGTCTCTGTGACTCTAATGACCTTTGTAAATCTGTTCTGTGTTACGGTTCTCGGTTCTTGTGTGTCATCCTCCCTGCTACCTCCCCCATCCAACAATATGACAATAGGACCACAATCTGGAATTTTAAGAGATTATTTTCACAAGGCTTCTCATCTTACACAGAGTACAGGAACAACAAACAAACTCTATGGGGGTGATAAGAGGTTCTGTTTTTGTTTACTGCTACATCCCTAACACGTAGCACAATGCTTTATGTACGTGCTCAGTAAAAACTTAGCTGACCAAGCAGCAATCTTACTGAGTTGAATTAAATTGGGTTGAACATTGCCATCTGCTGGCCACAGTAAAAAATTGCATTCCATGGTACACTATGGTCCACTGGGATTTTTATATAATGCAAATATTGTAGAGCAAGGATTTGCTATTGGGATTTTTATATCACACAAATACTGTAGTGCAAGGATTTCCTATTTTCACAGGATATGATGCTGAACAGCCTTAACTAAGATGATGCCATCAAAGCACCAAGGCCCTGATAAATACTTATGCTGAACACAACTGTATCAGGATCCACAGGCCCATTCACTTCATTAATGTGGGCAATTTACACTCCACCAAATTAAGAGCTACTTACACAAGTAACTCAAACAAAGGGAGTTCTATTACAAAAATATCTTTCACTTTGTAAAAGTGTCCGACGCCTAGCTCCAAGTTCAATTCCCATAAAGAACTCTTAGTGCACTTAAGTGCATTAACTCTTGAAAGGCACAAAAAACTTGGAACATATTTTTTTAAAAACCTGCCTTCAATTGCAATCAACACACAAAAAAAAACATTTCAGAAACAAAACTGAGGACAAAGGGGAAATTTTCTGATACATGAAAATAGAAATGAAAATTATGTAACCATAGGAATGTATTATATAAACAAATACACATTTAACGATTATAATTTTGATTTAATTTACTCATCCCTTTGTCTCGTTGTATTTCTTTCTGAGGGTACATGTATATTCCATATACCAGAAGCCTGTGAATGAAAACGTTCCCCTCTCTGGTCTCCTGGCTGTCAAAGTGCTTTGCATGAATCTTGCACACATGACTTGAGTCTTAATCTAGAGAAAGACACTTTTATTTATCCTTGGCTCTGGGGATGTTGCCTTCCCCTTAAATACCTTTGCCACTGGGTCTTTCTTTATTTGTAAAGATGAAGATGGACTTTTACATTTCCATTCCTAAGACTTTTCCAAGAAGGGATTTGTGAAAAGCTCAAATGAGCCCCAGGTCTGTGAGCCAGCACAGGTCGACCCCAAAGGAAAGACAATCCAATTCATGAGAGAGTGTGGGAGGCAGGGAGAGACACACCCGTGTGACCTTAGTGCCCCCTGAGGGTCTCGTGGGGGGAAAGTAGCTGGTGTTGCATTGGTGTGAAATTACAGCCAGAATGCAGGCAGAGGGTCTGATGGCTGCAGGTGCTACAGACTTCCCTTCATGTCCCGCTCAGCCAAGTCCCTTAAGTTCTATTTAATTTAATTACACGTGTGGTAAGGGGTGAAGGGAGGACTTATCAGCATACTCAAATAGCACAAAAGCTAAGTAATAAAAAAGACAACAGCGACAAAATAATAACACCCAGCACTCACTTTGTCCTGAGCATTAGTCTAAGAGCTTTGGGCTTATTAAGCCATTTACCCTCCACAATAACCCACTGTGATAAGTGCTGTGGTTTCCCCCATTTCATCATCGAGAAAATCAAGGCAACTCTGAATCTCTCTATGGCAGAGTTCGTTATTGCGGACTGATTTGTTACTCTTCCCCAAATTCATCTGTTGAATCCCTGGCCACCACTGTGACTACATATGAATCAGGACCCATGAGGAGGTAATTCCGGTTAAATGAGGTTGTAAGGGTGAGGCCTTAACGTGTCACCCCAGAACACGGAGATAAAGTCAAGAGTTAGATGCTCTAGGCAGATCTCAGTTCAGCATCAGTTGTCAAAGAAATACTACAATGTGGAAAAAGCAATAAGGCTTCCATTTCCATCTTGGAGTTTATAGAGAACTGGGAAGAGCATTCTGCCACCTTCTCCGCAAGTAAAAGGTAAGACTAACTTCAAATGCATGACTTTTCTTGAACCCATGGGAGAATCAAGGTCTCAGGTAAACAGTCAACCAACTTGTGTTTCTGAGGAAAACTTGTCTTTCTTCTGTGGGAAGAAAAGGGACCCAAGCTTTGGGGAAATGCAGAATGGCAAGCATGTAAGTTCCTAAGAATATTCAGCTAAAAAGTTCTAATGATTTGCATTTCTCTAATAATTAGTGATGTTGAGCATCTTCTCATGTGCCTTTTGGCCATCTGTCTGTCTTCCTTGGTGAAATGTCTATTTAGGTCTTCCGCCCATTTTTTAACTGGATTGCTTGTTTTTTTGATATTGAGCTCCATGAGCTGTTTGTATATTTTGGAGATTAATCCTTTGTCTGTTGTTTCATTTGCAAATATTTTCTCCCATTCTGAGGGTTGTCTTTTTGTCTTGTTTATGGTTTCCTTTGCTGTGCAAAGGCTTTTAAGAGTAATTAAGTCCCATTTTGGAATATTACTCAGCCATAAAAAGAAACAAAATTGAGTTATTTGTAGTGAGGTGGATGGACCTAGAGTCTGTCATACAGAGTGAAGTAAGTCAGAAAGAGAAAAACAAATACCGTACGCTAACGCATATAAATGGAATCTAAAAAAAAAAAAATGGTACTGATGAACCTAGTCGCAGGGCAGGAATAAAGAGGCAGACACAGAGAATGGACTTGAGGACATGGGGTGGGAAGGTGAAGCTGGGGCAAAGTGACAGTAGCATCGACATATATACACTACCGAATGTACAATAGTTGGCTGGTGGGAAGCAGCTGCATAGCACGGGGAGATCGGCTCGGTGCTTTGTGACCACCTAGAGGGGTGGGATAGGGAGGGTGGGAGGGAGGCTCAAGAGGGAGGGGATATGTGTATGCATATAGCTGATTCACTTTGTTGTACAACAGAAACTAACACGGTATTGTGAAGCAGTTGTTCTCCAATAAAGATCTATTTTAAAAAAAAAAGGTCTAATGAATCAATACAGGCCAAGTGTGGTCAGCATGAAGACCCTGCAGGTCCCAATAAAGGAGGATTTGATGAGCTTACTTTTTCTCAACAATCCTTGAGATCCTTTCCCATCTCGGTATTGGCTGGGAGAGCAGAAAAGCAAGCACTGCCAAACCACTGACCTCCCTCCCCTATGGAACAAAAGCCTTAATCTGCATGGGGAAGAGCAACAAAATTGTCACATTAGGGCACTGGTGGAAACCCTCTGTAGCTGAGTGAGACAAGAGGTTAATAAAACAAGAAAGAAAGGGATAGAGAGAGAAAGAAAGGAAGGAAAGAAGGGAGGAAGGAGGAACTTTCTCCCCCTGAGAGAGAAGCAGGACTATGCACAGAGCATGCAGAATTGTACAGAAACTACTCTGTATGAATCCATAATGGTGGATACAGATCCTGATACATTTGTCCAAACCCATAAAACATGTAACACCGCGAGTGAACCCTTAAGTAAACGATGGACTCTGGGGGATATAACTACCAGTCAGTGTAGGTTCACTGACTATAAGAAAAGTACCACTGTGGTGCAGGACGCTGGCGATCAGGGAGGCTGGGTTTGTGTGTGTGGATACAGAGGATATATGGGAACTCTCCGTATTTTATGCTCCAGTTTTCTGTGAACCTAAAACTGTTCTAAATAATAAAGTCTACTAAAAAGAAAACAACCAAAAAAAAACCTCTGTCCCTAAGAGAGGAGCTGGAATATGTGATGCCAGGCCCAGCACTACAGCTGAAAGAGGGATGGGAGCATTTGTGAAGGCTGCACCCCCAAGACTCAGGTTCGCAGGGCCCGTCTAAGACAGAGCCTGGCTGAGACACAGTTATCGGAGAATGCTCCCCTCCCCTGCCGGCCACCAACATGCCAACATGGGTCAAGTACAAAAAACACTGGAATATACCTAGAACTGTAACAGAAATTTGGCACTGCAGGCATTAGGTACTGGATAATTCTGTTGTGGAGGGTGGGGTGCTGCCCTATGAGTTGTAGGCTATTCATCAGTATCTCTAGTCTCTATTCACTAGACGCCAGTAGCACACCCCAAATTCAAAGATGTCCCAGGCAGCGCCAAATGTCCCCAGGAGGCAAAATCACCGTAGTTGAGAAACACTGCACTAGAGAAAGGTCAAGAGTATGGTGTCTGGAGGGCAACCACAGCAACAACAAACTACAGTCTCAGACCACTCTCGACCAGATTAACACACACCCTCACACTGAAGGACTGGCAGGAGGAAAAGTGTGTGTATATATACGTACTAGTATAATTTCACTATTACTGTCCTATACAACATGCCAAGCTTTCAACAAAATATTACAGGAACGTGAAAAGCAAGAAAAACCAGTCTGAGTTCTACTTCCAGAATGACAGTCAGGGCAGTTCCACGGATCCATTCCCCAGTGAAACTAGTATAACTCGTGAAATCTATTTAAAACATCTGACCATTTAAAGTCTAAGAAAATTGTCCTAAAAGCAAAGAGCAAATGAAGAAACATTTATTCAAAAAAATCTACTTAAATTTTGACAAGAACAGCAAGAGTCCTTGACATTTTAGCCATGGCCCACTCCCTCCTTATCTCGCAAAATTTACAAAAAATAGTAATTCACAATAGACTACAGGCCTAAATGTAAGAGCTAAAACCATATAACTCTTAGTAGAAAACACGGGTATAAATATTCATGACCATTAATTAGGCAATGATTTCTTATATGTCGCAGCAAAAGCACAAGCAATACAAAAATTAGATAAACTGGACATTATCAAAATAAACTTTTGTTCATTAATGGACACTATCAAGTAGGTGAAAAAATAACCCTCAGACTGGGAGAAATATTTGCAAAGTATATATATCTGATAAAGGACTCATATCTAGAATATATAAAGAACTCTTACAACTCGATAATAAAAAGACAAACAACCAGTTTAGAAATGGGCAAAGTGTCTAAACAGATATTTCTTCAAAGAAGATATGCAAATGACCCATAAGCACATGAAAAGATGCTCAATATTATCGCCCATCAGGGAAATGTAAATCCACAATCATTAGATAACAAGTGTTGATGAGGATGTAGAGAAATTAGAACACTCATATATTGCCGGTAGAAAACAGTTTGACAGTTCCTCCACGTTTAAACGTAAAGTTACCAAATGACCTAGAAGCTCCACTGTGAGAGAAATGAAAACACATATCTCCACAAAAACTTGTACACAAATGTTCACAGCAGCATTATTCATAATATCCAAAAATTGGAACCAACAACCCAAACGTCCATCAACTAATGAAGGAATAAATAATATGTGGTATAACCATACAATGAATGTTATTTAGCATCCATACTACCATATGGATGAACTAGGAAATCATTATACTAAGAGAAAAAAAAGTCACAAAGGAACACATATTATATAATTCCATGCATTCTGAAATATCCAGAATAAGCAAATATAGAGTCAGAAAGTACATTAGTGGTTACCTAAGCTTTGGAGGGCTGGGGGTTTGGAGGGTTATGCTTAAGATGTGCAGGTTTTCTTTTTGGAGCGATTAAGATATTTGAAAATTGATTTTTATGATGGTCGCACAATTCTGTAAATATTTTAAAAGTTACTGAATTACACATGTTAAATAGGTTGATTGTGTAGTATGTGAATTATATCTCAGTAATGTTGTTTCAAAAAAAAGAAAGAAAAAACACAGTCTGAAGAGACAAAGCAATCGTCATAACCAAACCCAGATATGACACAGATGTTGAAATTATCACACAATGAAATTAAAATAATTATGATAAATATGTTAAAGATTATGTTGGGAAAGGTAGACAATATTTAAGACCAGATAGGCATCTTCAGCAGAGATGTAAACTGCAAGAAAAAATCAAATGCAAATTCTAGATATCAAAACACAATAACAGAGATGGTGATTGTCTTTGACAATTTCATCAGCAGACTAAACATAGACAAGGGAAGAATCAGTGAACTTGAAGACAGATCAATAGAAATTATCCCAGCTGAAATATGGAAAGAAAAAACTAAACAGAACACATCATTCAAGGTCTAATGGGTAATAGCATTAGGTCATGCTACTGCATCACTGGAGTCCCGGAAGTACAAGGCAGAAAATGGGGCAGAGAAATATCTGAAGAAATATGGCTGAAAATGTTCCTAAATGAGAAACACAGCAAATAACAGATCAAAGAAACTCAGACAGTATAAAGCAGGATTAATACCAAAATAGAAAAAGCACACAAGTAGGCCTATCATATTCAAACTGCTGAATATCAAAGAAAAAGATAAAATCTTAGAGGCAGCCAGAGGGAAAAAGCAAATTACCTACAGAAGAACACAGCAGACGTATCATCAGATAATATACAAGGATGAAAACAATAGAGTGAAATCTTTTAAGGACTGAATGAAGAAAAAACCCACATCTCACTCTAGAATTCTATACCCTTTAAAAGTAAAGGAAAAAACAAGCCTAGTCATACAATAAAAACAGGGGGAATTCATTGCCAGCACATAAGATAAGAAATGTTAAAAGAAGTTCTTCAGGAAGAAGGAATGTGATATAGATCAGAAAGTTGGTTCTAAACAAAGAAAGTAAAATTGCTCTCCTTCTAGTTTCCTACAGTGGAATCCTGGATTATTGATTTTAGATCTTTTTTCTAACATATGCATTCAACGCTATAAATTTCCAAGGGCCACATTTGTTGCATCTGCCAAGTTTGATAAGTTGTATTTTCACTTTCATTTGGTTGAAAATATTTTTTTAAATTTATCTTGAGAGTGTATCTTTGACTATGCGTTATTTAGAACTGTGCTGTTAATCTCCAGATATTTCTGAGTGTTTCAGCTACTTTTCTGTTACCTTGTTTAACTCCATTGGGATCTAGTTCTAGTACATTTTTTCGTAGATTCCTTAGTGTTTTCTACATAGATGACCATGTGGTTTATGAATAGGGACAATTTTATATCTTTCTGTCAAATACAGAATGTCTTTTAATGTCTTTTATATCTTGTGCTTGCCTACTGCATTCAGCTGGGAAACTGATGAAACTCACTGGGAAGCCACCAGAGGGGTGCCTATGGAAATGGCCAGAAGTTACTTGCTAGGGCACCTGGGAGGTTCCCCTGGAAAGCAGCTGGGATGCCCACTGAACTTGCCGCCTGTATGGGTGCCACTGAACCTTGCTGGGGGCTAAGGAACACTAAGTGTCTCACATTCTCCTGGCTACCACACACAGCACACTAGTCTGGAAGAGAAGCTCCTTCCCCATGCAGTGTCCCTCAGCACGGTCTATTGCCAGAGTTTAACATCATGCCACCTAGCAAAGGAGATATGTTTACAAGGTCCAGCTCCAGGGTCACACAGCAGGGCAATAAGGCGTGTATTTGGAGCTAAGAGCAATAAACTGAAAACTGGCACGGTCCATTCTTCGGTACTCAGCTTCCAAATGCACCCTTCTGTTCACATTTCAATTTTCATAAAACAACTCTATTTTTCCACCTAACACAAGAAAAAAAGTCTCAACGGTCGTTGCACCCATTCTGGCTCTATACATTACTCAATTACTCCTCAAATTCAGTCAGTCTTACTACATTTTCTGTTACCTAAAGACTAAATTGTAAAGTTAGGCTCCAACTGCTTGTATGTAAAATTACACTTGGAAGAAGACAGAAGAAGATTAGCATACGCGAACAACCACATGTATAACAGAGAGAAAATATGCAAAGCTTCTACAAGTCCTCACTTCTGTACTGGGCCCGGGCCCAAGGTCCTAGCTGATATCTATGGCTTCCTTCTTTTGCTACCTATTTCTTTTTTTTTGCCAAGGTTCTTTATCTAAAGGAGAAAACTTTTCTAGAGATTTCAGAAACAGTAGTAATGTTAATGACCTAATTCAAATTGACAACAGCATGACAATTAACATATAAAATTTCATATCTATAAATGAAGCTTGAAACTAAGTGTCCCTTAATCAACTTATTCCTGGAAACAGCTATTATAGGAATAACAAGAGACACTGATTCCAAAACTGAGATTTTTTTTCTTTGATTTTTCTTTTTTTTTTCCTACTTATTTCTTCCTTCACTTGCCCTCAGCCTAAACATAAGCTGGTCAGGGGTCTTTACTCCATGTAAGGATGAAACTCTTCCTTCGCGAGTTCAGGAACTGATTTTCCAGAGTTCTGCTTTTGTTTCTATGTTTCTGGAATTTTCCACATAAAGTCCTTCCTCACTCCACTGTACATCACCCAATTTCTCCTCGCTAACCAGGCTCCATAACTCCAGCCAGGAGAGGTACCCCTTTTGCTTCCTAACGGGTTGGTAGCACCTGGAGGCCCAAACGTCCATATGACGGCCTCCTCTCCTCTCAGTAGCACCTTTGTTACGCCCCTGGTGGAAGCCCTGCCCTCTTGCGATGGAAAACCTCAAAACCAGGCGGCTCCAACTTGCCTAAAGGACAGCGAATGTTCCAGATGTGAGTTCCCGTCGCGGGCCCCAGAGAAAGCGCTCGCGGCTTTTGTAGAATCCTCACAACTCCAGGAGGCTGGTCCACACTATGTCCTCCTGTGTTTCAAGGGGGCAAACCGAAACCGGGAGGGGCCAAAGGAACTTTCTCCAGGTCAGTCACAGCCAACTAGAGCCCTAGGTCTGCGCATCTTCCCACCGAAGCCGGCGCTACCACCTAGGCCCACCCCTACCACTCCTCAGGTGAAGCTCATTATCTCAATTACCTCCAGCCCTCCAATAGCATGGGCGGCGGGCTCTTTATCCCCAGGATACGCAGAGCTTCATCATCACCGTCATAAAACCAGCGCGTCGTGCACACACGTCCACTCCCCGGGCGGGACGCGAACCAGCGGGAACCTGTGCAGACTCCCCGCGCCGCGCCGGCTTAGTAAGCACAGCCCAAGAAGGCCCGCCCGCGGCGTTCAGCTCTGCGCAGGCGCAGCCGCTCGCTTCCGCCTAGGGGCGGGGCCAGCGCCGCGGGCCTGTCAGGTGAGCTCAGCCCCCAGCGCGTGTGAGCCTACGGAACGCTGGGGCTGAGGCGGCATGGCTCCGGACCGGGGCCTGGCCTCGGCGACACCGTGGCCGCGGGAGAAGCCCAGGACAGGGACCCAGGCGGGGGCTCCCGGCCCCGGTACCGTCGGAGCCCGTCGCTTCCTGCTTTGTCTCTACCTGGTGGGATTCCTGGTGAGTGCGTGCGGGGCTGGGCGCGAAGTGCCGGCTGCGTCCGCGACCTGGAACCCGATCAAGGGTGCTTTTCCTTGCAGCGGTCTGCCTGGTGATGCCTCCCTACCTCTCAGTCCCGCTCTTGCCCCGTAACCCCCTTCGCTCTGCACCTGACCACAAATGAGGCCTGCCCTTCGCGCCTGCACTGGGTCCAGTTCGCGCTCCCCAACCGCAGCCCCGCCGTTTAAGACGCTCCAGCACCAGCTTCAGGTGTGACTCGGTGACCGAGTCGCGCTCGAGGGTGACCCTGGGTGTTAGATCCTGTGGCAGGTGCATCACCTGCAGCCTGGACAGCAGGGGCGCTCGGGGCAAGCTTGGGGAAGCCCAGCCGTGCAGTAGCTACGGGAGCGGTAGGAACACACAGGTCCTTTTTACCAGACCAGGTGGGGAAGTTCTGTTGGTCACCCCGCTTGGGCAGAATTAGGTACATTTTCCTTAGGGTTCCTGGTAGACTGGAATGCTTAAAAATGCAAATCACAGTGAATTATACACATCTGCCTTTCGACAAACTTTATATATTGCACAAGGCAGGTTCGGTTTTGTTACGACTTGTGTGCGCGTCCTGGTTTAATAAGGACAATTATTAACTTCCCATGTAGAATGGGAAGATTAGAAAACTGAGTGTATGGTAGGGTAAGCCATCCAGCCAGCTGGCCCTCCATTTATTCATGGAATTTATGAAAACCTGTTACGGGGTAGGGGTTATGGAGCTCCAGGCACTGTAATACACATTCCCAACCGGGAAGACCCTGCAGTATTACTAACTGAGCTTGTGTTGGTAATTCCTGTGCCATTATATGCGGGAACCCTACATCTGCCTCTTCACCCCTCTTTCCCCAAGTCTAGGCCTGGTTCAGTTGCCCTGGTTGTGAGCTAATCCGGGTTAGGGCAGCCTTGGGACAAGGACCCAGGAGGATTTCCTCTTTGCTGGGCCTGGGACTTCATCTTGAAGACAAAAGGAGCTGGTCAGTTTTAAGTGTCAATGGGAGGAGGCTGCCTTCTGAGGCCTTGAAGATGGTCCCCAAGGGCACTGGGTCCTGGCAAAGAGGAATTACTGTTTGCTGCCCAGATGCAGGTGAAGATCACGACTCCCCAGTCTGATGCCTGACTCGAGTTAGGATGCTGAGCTGTGCTTAGCTAGGAGAGGAGTGGGGAGACAGCCTCCTTCCCCATCCTCAGTGCAAGGTGTTCAACAGTCTGTAAAGTTTAATGTTGAGCTAGTAGTTGTTAAGACAACGATGAAAGCATGTTCATCAAATCCCTTAGACACAGAACCATGAGACACCCAGGGAGGGCAGCGTTTGCACCAGGCTCTCTGTCTCCAGTTACCGTGGCAGACCCCACCCCAGGCTCAGTGCTTGGGTTCAGAGCCTGGCTCTCCTTCTGATCCCATTTCTTTAATCTTAGTTCAGTCTCAGGATGTGGTGCCTCTTCAGCCTTCCAATCCAGTCACCCAGAATTCAGAACCGTCCCCTATGGGTGGTTCTTCAAATTTGGAAAGGGAGTTCTGTGTCATCCATGCTCTGGTAGGGGATGGGGACCACCCTAACTCAGATGGTACTGGAATCTGACTCTGCCAGATGAAAAGGACCCTTACCTGGAAAGTCCAGACCAGGGTTCAGAGAGTTTTGGAGACCAACATGACGAGAAGGCAAAATAGTTTGAGATTTTTAAAATAAATTTGCAGATCATTCACTATGACCTTCCGATACAGATTTAAATATTCCAAGCTTCTCGTATGTTGGCTACATGCTGTGCACATGGCACAGCCTAATCTAGCAAGCCTGATGGAAAGTTTTAATAATTTTAATAATTAGAAAGAAGCATTAGGTCTCTAATATCTTAAGGAGAAAATGTAAGATTTCCCAGAGTTAAAAGAGAATAGGGAATTTTTTAATGGAAAACGTTGTAAACAATTAAAATACATGCCACTTTGGGTATCCTTGAAGAATCTAAAGGCTCTTTGTTAGCTAACATCTAAGGAATGTTATACATAATTTAGTTGTTATTTTTAATATACCTAGGGATGTAAAGACCCCTAAGACTTTTAGGAAGATGGTTTCCAATTGGAAGAGGAAAGGAATAAGATGAAAGCATTTGCCAAAATGTTTTGTTTTTAGCTCTTATCTGTGTTTCCAGGTTTTAATTTGTTCGGGAAGGAAGACTAAGATGACCCTCTAGGTACTTTTTGATTAGCATCCTAAGATGATGCTAAGATCTATGATTGCGGTCCTTTCTTTCCTCCAGATACCCGGAGAGATTTAGATTCCATTTAATCAGCTTTAGTCAGGTGATAATTCTTTTTTTAAAAAAAAGATAATCCACTAATCAAGAAATATTTGGGTTCCTACCCTGAAAAGGGTCCTAAAACTTTAGAATGTGTTCATCAGATATCACTGAGAGAGGTAGATGTTCCCCGAGAAGGGTTTAAGTGGTCCCCTCTCACCTGATTTCCTTATAAATGGTTATAAGCACATGACCAGTTGCCAGATTTGAAGTGCACTCAAAAGAGGGTGGTTTTGAAGAAGCTATGGCTTCAGAAGAAGGGAGAAGCTGCCTTTTATAGTCATGGAGAAGTCAATTTTAAAACAGAACTTCCTGAGAGGAAAGAGCTAGCAGCCGGCTAGAGAAAGATAATATTTTTCAGGCTAAGTGTTAAAGTAAGTCTGTTATGAGTTGCCGTTTTCATATTTACCTCCTATAGATTTCAGCCTGACTGCTTACAGCTTCCCCTCCCCTTCTTATTTAGAATAATCGTTTGAAATAAATGACAAGTGGTACTGGGAATTTTTTTGGGAAAAAGAATCTTGTTGGACAATTGAGTTTCCTTTTCTGAAAAAGCCAGAAAATTCAACAGCTAACTGATGTATTTTGAGTCTTATAAATCATCAGCAGGCTGATGGGGCAAAGCTGATAGTAAAGCCCAGAAGAAATTGGCTCAGAAACAGAGGAAATTTTAAGTAGTCTTAAAATTGAAATAATGAGCCATGGTTCTGGTATTATAAACGTGTCAGCTATTTAAGGTCACTGGATATTAAGTATATGGCCATTTAAAGCTGTAACCATGGAAAAGGGCCCCTAAGAAGCGTATTTGGAAGTTCGTGTTTCTATGTTAGGTTAATGTACAGCCACCAAGAGAAGGAAGCAAAGGATTAATTGTGGAAGAAAAAAGATATTTCTATTTAACCAGGATTCCAGGAAAAGGAATTTGGGTTGAATATAAAGAAAACTCTCTGTGTGTGCAAGATGTGTTTTTCCTCTCCTGAACCAGTTGTAGCAGGTAACCAAGTGACAGAGGAAGGAAAACAAAACTTAAAGGAAAAAATGTCTTTCTACTAACTCGAGTATTAGCCCAAACGATCAGTACTTACCCCAGAATTGAAGGAAAGAGAACACGTTTCCACTTCTGCTGTGTCAGACCTCCCTCAGCCATCATGTCTCTTAATGTTCATCCCGTTTCTACCACACAGGTACTGTTATCCCCATTTTTTACAGATGGCAGCACCGACACTGGTAACATGAAATAACTTTCCAAGGGCACATGCTTAGTAAGTGATGGAGCTGGAATTGAAAACCTCTGACCCCAGGGCCCATGCACCTTCTGTGCCTTAGTGAAGAACGGCAGGCCACCCCCTAGTACACCAGCCTTCTCTCTCCTTTCTGCTGTACTGAGACTTTCCCTTCAGGTCTTACCTCGTCAGGCTATAGACGGCACATGGGTCTCCTTCCTTGACTCCGGGAGGAATGTCACATTATTTAACAGGTGCTGCTTTGCTCAGGAATACGCATGACCCCTCCCTCTTGGCTCATTTCATTACCTCCATTTTTTAAATTGGAGGAATGCATGTAGTACACGCTCCTTGAATATTAAGGATCAGTGACAAAGAAGCTAAAGTTAAAATGGATTCTCAGGGCGATCCAGGCATTTACAGGTGGCAGCTCTTGTTACACATTGTATTTGGATTCCTTGATGCCTTGAATTTGATGAGTATAGCTTACTGTAGAATACAATTTTGAGTTCTTGTTTGCTCAAAATTTTAGATGCTGTGGGGTTTTTTAAATCAGTTTATAATTAGGATCACCACTTTAAAGACACCCAGGCCTCAGTTTCCAATTTGCGTTAATGAGCGTTTTGTTGCTTAGGAGTTGTTTGGTGTTAGCACGGTCGTCCCTTTACTGAGCCTTCCTGTCAGGTCTTTTGGAGCAAGTCCAACAGTTGCTGGAATAGTAGGTGAGCAATCCTGCACATTTTCAGGGCACTGATTTTCAACCCCCCTGAACTGAGTACCTGAAAACACATCAGTCTTTTAGCTAAGTAATATCCAACGGTGAACTGAAAAGGGGATAAAATGAATTTCAGACTATTTCAGAGTACAACCCTGGAGCAAATGTAGTTCATCTTTTCCTAGACTACGTATGTTCAGAGAGGTTTCCAGGTATAGCATCACCCCCATGCCCCACACCGCCTGTGACGTCACAGGTACTTACTGAGCCTCTCCGGGGAGCTGGTTAGGCATGGACTCCTGCCTGCGGGAACCTGTAGCCTAATGTTATAGTCATGGAGAAGTCATGACTCCTCGCCTCATGCAGGGTGAGAAGGACTCTCTCAAGGTCCCTAAGGGTGACCTTTGCCTCTAGTCTCTCTCCTGCTTTCCCTCCATTTTATTCTGAAGGCCTTTTACTAAAAATTATATTAATTTACTCTTCCATCTGAAAAATTATTATGGGGTAATTTACTTTTTAAAAATGGTCTTTTTTTCCCTAATGTTTTTCTGTTAATTTCATCCATTTTTGTGATGGGTCTAGCTGATTTTATAGATATCACTTATGTTTTTTACAGGCTCCTCCTGCGGCGTTTTGCAGTTCTTTTCCAGCACATTGGTGGTAAGTCCTCTTCCACCTGGCAACACATGTTGAAAGTATAACCCTACGCCTCTGAGGCCACCCATCATGGCTGTAGTAAAATAGGGGGTTGAGGTTTACCAAAAAGGAAGTGTGCAGATGGTGAGGACTGGCAGTGCCCTTATTTCAAGAAGGATCCCTCGGTCATCTCTCTCCCTCAGTTGACCTCTGAGAAGACATAGGCCTGAAGAGATTGCGTGGCTGGATCTGAAAGGACTCGCTGAGTCAGAATGAGAGCCTGCTTTTTAAATTGTAACATGTTTTTCCCATGATTCCCTACCAAATTTGTACTAGGAGAAAAGAATGTAAACAGAAGTTATTACCAGTTTTGTTTGTTTCAATTAATTGACAGTCATCAAATCCATTCAGATCTTAGGATTCTATTTGAAGTTGGGCCTTTTTGAACTACATGGCTTATCAATTATAAAACTTAAGTGTATAGACGGAGGAGCCACTAGGAGTGGTGGGTTGTACACCGACCGCAGGGGGTAGAAAGATCCAGAGCTGACCTCGCCACTGCCACTTCTCACCACGCAGTAGTTTGCAGTTCAGAACCTGTCACTGATGCGCCCCTTCTTTCCTGCTCCTGTGTGCCCTCCAGTGCACCATGCTGGTCCTGAGGCCTCGGCGTCCAGTCATTCGTGCAGTACAAACAGAATGGTCAGTTTTGTCCCAGGGATTGATCAGCTGTGACCTTGGTCTACATAGCTGGTCTCACAGTGAGTGAACACCATGTACATACAACACTATGTTCCCGAAGAGTGGCTCATGTGTAAAATATATTTTATTATTTGTTTTTGTTATTGAATTTATTTGTTTATTTTTGGCTGTGTTGGGTGTTCGTTGCTGCGCACGGGCTCTCTCTGGTTGCGGCGAGCGGGGGCTACTCTTCGTTGCAGTGCGCGGGCTTCTCATTGCAGTGGCTTCTCTTGTTGTGGAGCACGGGCTGTAGGTGCGTGGGCATCCGTAGTTGCGGCACATAGGCTCAGTAGTAGTGGCTCATGGGCTCTAGAGCGCAGGCTCAGTAGTTGTGGCGCACGGGCTTAGTTTCTCCACCGCATGTGGGATCTTCCCAGACCAGGGCTCGAACCCGTGTCCCCTGCCTTGGCAGGCAGATTCTCAACCACTGCGCCAGCAGGGAAGGCCCTGAAACTACTTTAATACTCTTAAAAATTCTTCTTTCACAAATTCCAGCTCTCATGACCCCATTTAGTACAAATGAGAATGGTTTTGATGTATAAATATAAAAGTTGGAATTTCTGGGGCTTTCCTAGTTTCATGTGATGTATGATTTTCTCCATAGTGACTAATTAAACATTTCCGTGTAACTTAATATTTTAAACTTCTGTACGACATTTCACAGAAACCAGGAGAAGCACTCCTTTGTCAGCGTACACACATACAATTTGTTTGGCAGATACTGTAACTGGAGGCCTCATTTAAATTAGAAATTTAAGTAGAAAAAAAGCCTCGTTTAAATTAGAAATTCAGTTACCACTAGTACTTATGACTCAGCAGGACCCAATGAAATAAAAAAGGGGAAAAACATTTGAATATTTAATTCAAAGTATTCCGTTACAGAAGTGAAAATCAGAAAAGTCACCACCAGTATGTCCAGCATTAAAGTCGGCTGGGCATCTCACGGAGGGACTCTCTCCACCCTACAATACGAGGACGACGGGTCCCCATAAAACCTCTGTGACAGACTGAGAGGTCCCGAGCCCTCCAAAAGAATCAATAGGCCATGCGGGTGACCGTGCTGTAAACGTGACCGTCCATTTACAGCAGCTAGGTTAACTCTGCACACAGAAAAACCCATTCCCTGACCAGACCGGTATGAGAACTACCCACAGTTTACTGACTGTTCTTAGAGGTAGTCAAGTAGAATTTTATTTGAAAAAGAATTGTAGAAAACTAGAAATATAAACGGGATTGGAAAATGACGTGCCAGCAGAACACTGAAAACACTCGACAACTAACTAACCATTTGGGTATTTGGCCACCATCTGCTGACCGACCGTCTGAGGGTGTCAGCCACGTGGGGAGTGAATGACATTGGGAAAAATTCCAGAGGGAGCTGTCATTTCTTGTCATTTATCGTGGACGAGAGCTATGGTCCCTGCCAGGCAGCAGTTACCAGCTGGGGCTCTCACTTGCCTTGCAGGTAGGTTGAAGAAAGGACCTGGTTAAAATGTGGGATATAAAGTACCAGCAAGCTGGGACTTCCCTGGCGGTCCTGTGGTTAAGACTTTGCCTTCCAACGCAGAGGGTACGGGTTCAATCCCTGGTCAGGGAGCTAAGATCCCACATGCCTTGCCACCAAAAAACCAAAATATAAAACAGAAGCAATATTGTAAGAAATTCAATAAAGACTGAAAAAAATTGGTTCACATAAAAAAAAAAAAAAACAGAAAAACCCCAGCAAACTACCCATTTTGCTCTAAGAGTGGAGAAAAAAAAACGAACCAGAAAATCCCAGATCACCAGACAGTTCTGATTCATGAGCCTGGCTTATTCAAGCTGACGGAGGGAATCAATATTCAGTGTTCAGGCCTCAACAGATAATGTCACAGCTACATCAACTGCACAAAGAAACCCTTCAATCACCCTTGAAAGAGTAAAGTATGCACTTGGAACTAATAAAATATTAGTTCTCATACTTGTTTGTGAAATGCCAGTTTTAACATAAACATGATTTGGGCAATGCAACAGATGCAAAATGTGCTGAGACATGTAATAAGTAACTGCTTCTCGCTTCTTATATAAAGAAACATGCCGCCCCCCGCCACCAGGTAAAACGGTACACCCCGACTCCAAAACTTAGCAAAAGCTGAAGGGAGTTTCACCCTGAATATTTGGGGGCATATACAGCAAACACATGTTTCTAAAAAGTGTCAGACTTTGGGGCCAACTTCTAATCGTCTGCTAACTGACAGAACTGCTCCCAATAACCAGCCTTAGCATCACATATAAAGAAATAAGCCCTGACTTTGTAAATAGTTCAAATCAATTTTTTTGACAACAAATATGAAAGACCCATCAAAATTCCACAATCACAGTGGAACTCTGGCCGGATCAAGTGTTGTTTGAAACAAGGGAATTATTTACAAGGGCAGGGAGGTTTCTGTACTGCAGAAATTTAGATTGTTGTGACATTTAGCTAAAGGGTTTCAACTCCATACCCTCTCCTCCTGTAGTGTCTAGAAATTAATAATTTCATAAAAAGAAGTTACAGAGAAAATACTAAAGTCAAATTTCTTTTTCATCGATTTTATCATTCCACAGATAAGGAAAAATTTAAACTGATAATAAAGATAAAATGACATAAGTGTTCCTTTTTAGAAATTTACACAATGTCATCCAAGTGTTTTACCTGACTTTTAATTGGTGAAAGCTGAATTTGGTCTACGTGCTTAACAAGAAGTATCATCATAAACATTTCCATGTTTTTCTCCTTCCGTTCCAGAACGTTAGACTCCTTCTAATATTTATTAATCTAGGACACCAAGAAAAATCAGGAAATTCATTTTTAAGATAATTTTACATCTCAGCTTCCTTTTCAGATTTCATAAACTGTAACTTAGTCTTCAAACTCTCAAAAATATACATCACATCTCTTGGTGAATCATAGTCCTATAATGAAAATTCTAAATTAAAAGTCAGTTTTAATTTATTTCCAGCAGATGAAATACATATATATTTTTTATATATAAATATTTCCATTTAAAATTAAGAATTTTGGCACAGGGTCCTAAACTTGCAGTTTTCAAATTACGTCTACACTGCTTTCCACTGATCAACCTGGGAGAGTTTGGGAAACAAATCGTGCACTTTTTGAACTTGTACCTTGTGTGTTTACCCTTCCCTCTGTCTCATGCCCAACAATCTAGCAGTATTCCAAGATTTTAGAACATGAGAAAAAAAGGTAGAAGATTTACTTCACATTGGTGGAGGAAGAAGGAAGGTATAAGATTTACGGCTGAGGATTTCTAAGTACCGGATCTTTTTGTTTAATTTATTCATCTTTTTCCAGCAATTGTAGGTGGTCGCTTGTCTCCTTTGCTGTATCTCCAATGTGAACCCAAGGGACTACATGAGTGGCTTCATCTCATATCTAAACCCAGAAATTTTGAGTCTTGTTCTAGTCAAGTTTTAAAGAGGGGGTTTTTCTGGGAAGAGTGACAGGCCATTAAAATCTATCGTCTGAGAGATTCCAATATTAATCTTTAATGATCATGTTCCACTTCTTGTCTTTCTGCTGTACTTTTAAAAAGTACTCAGATGAGTAGAATTCGTTTTTAGATGAAGAATTGGAGCTACTACTTTCTTGAGGGGGGAGAGGTAAGAAATTACAGACTAGTGCAAAAAAAAGAGAACTCCCACATTCTCCAAAGTGCTTCCTGCATAAAATTCAAAACCTGAATTCTCACCAATTGGTTAAACATTGGAATATTGTTTATCCCTACTTTTATCTTTGTCTGCTTGGAGCCTCTGTCCTGGATTCAAAGTTCTAGAATGTGCTACAGAAAAGGTCTAAAGCAGGTGGCTGCAGGTGGGCGTGACAGGGGGTCTCCTGCATCCTCCTCCCAGTATTGCACAAGAGAAAACCCGGCAACCAGCTGTGCAGGCGCTGCCCTGTCATCTCCACACCCACCACGTGAGGCCAGACTTTGTCACAAGCTGGCTCTGAGTCTGGCATAAGCTGGTGTCACCCACGCAGCCCTTCTCTTTGTACCATTTAAACACGACGGGGAGATGGAATCTAGATGTCACCCAAAACACGCGGTAGAACGAGGAACAAATTGAAAACCAGCTGACTCTCATCATTTCATAGGCGCTACAGTCTGGGAGCCAGGCCACGAGGTTCTGCCTAGATGCTCTGGCTGTTGCCATCCTCAGGGGTCTCTGCTCCGTGCCGTGCTCTTCCTTAACCAACTGGCGTCAGCTCAGGATCAGGAAACACCTCCACCCTGAGCTGATGCCCCCCATCCTCTAGGAGCTGCCCTGGATGCCATGGAAAGGTGTTCTGAGTATTTTCAGTGCCGTTCACTGAAAAACTAATTGCAGATATACATATTTTTTCATAAATAAAATCTGAGGCATATATGTATATATTAAAACTTTCACCAACAAGGGTGTGTTAAAAATTTCAAGTTCTGTCCTTCAAGTTCAATAAAGGCACACGTGGCTTTTTTTTCTTCAGGCTTGCACAGAATACAACTGCTAGCAACAGGTCCTATGAGACATGTTATGGGGCTTTTGTTTCTTTGATTTTCTGCTGCTTGGGATAAGCATTTGCCCCATGGATCAAAGGCATGGCTCTACCGCCCAAGGACAGTATTTAGGTGCATAGAGGGTTGGAAGTGGATTCCCTTGCTGTGTCAGGCTGCTGGGTAACCAGCCACAGCTGGGCAGGGCCAGTCCCCCCAGGTCTGCTTTGGCCATTTCCATTAAGGCTTCTCAATCCCGAATCGACCTTTCCGGTTTCCAGGTTCTGATGCCCTTCGGACCAGCCTAGGTGGCGCCTTGGGTCGGATGCCTTCGTTCATGTGGTCGCCCCGCATGGAGCTAAAGTGGCCTTTGGAGAGGAGGGGCTGGCAGAGCACGCCTGGGGCCTGGGGGCCCCCCTCTTTGCTGTGGGCAGCTGGGGAGCTGCAGGGCTGCGCTTGCCTGGAATCAGCATCTGCCTCGTTCTTCCATTCCATTTTATAGGCCTGGGGGGCTTTCTTTGAGAACTGTTCTGGCAAGAAGCGCCTGGCTCGGGGCTGCAGGTTGAGGACGGTGGTCCCGACGTCTGGGTCTGAGTCACTGCTGTTGCCACCTGCCAGAGAGCAAAAGAAGGACAGCGTGGGCGGGCCTTTTAGGGAGAAGGTGTTACAGGCGACTGGCCAATACATTTGTGGGTCTGGCACCTGCTGTGCCCTCCCTGGGGCTCTGGGGGTCGGGCAGGGAGGCCAGAGGGCTCACCCCGACTCCAGCTGAGTCCTGGGCGCGTGCATAAGTCCCATGAGCACGCATATCCACAAGTGTGTACTCTTGCTAATTCTGAAGAGCTTCCCATGTGCCAGCCACTGTCCTAAGCGCTTTTAAATGCATTAACCTACTGAATCCTCATAACCACCCACTTTACATATGAAGTAACCGAGGTTCAAAAGATATTAGTAAGTGGTGGAGCTGGATGTCAAACTGAGACCACCTGGCGGCAGCTGTGCGCTCACCTGCCCCGTCAGAACGGCCCCAGGGGGCTCAGTTCAGTGTCTGGCTCACGGTAAACAGATCAGTAATTAGCTGCTATTATGAAGACTCTTGTCTTGATCTAGGATGTACAATCTCATGCACAGCTTTATTTCCTTTATATTTTCATAAAATGGTCAGAACACCAATATGGCTTGCAATCTACATAAAGATTACCATCGAATGAAGAGATGTTAGCCGTCATGTCAAAGCTTTAATAATTACAGCCAGAAGTCAATTATATAGTTGCCTTTATGAAAATATATTAAAATTATTATGAACATTTAAAGTTAGAAATGTTGTAAGAGTAACAGAATTAAATTTAAACCTTTGAAGACTGACAGCTTTCTATTTACCTGTTCATCAGCCACACACAGTGACATCTGCTTTTGCTACATCGAATAGAATCAAATAACTGATTGAATTACGTATAACGTGCACAGAACGCCATTCCAAAAGGATGCAACACTAATAAAAGGTCACCAAATTATTATTATAGATTTGCAAACGACTGAACTCATTCATTGTCCTTAAAAGAGAAGGAAAAATGTTCTATTTTATAAACACTAATAAATAAGTTTAAAGTCTTTTTGCTCCAGCTGTATTCAGTACCTGCATTAGAAATATTCTTTTTCTTTTGTAGCTTTTCTGGAAGCTTTGTATTTTTTGGTAAGGATAAATATCGGGAGGTTGAGGTGGAAACCTGTAAAAAAAAATAGAAAACCTTGTTTAGATGACACACATGTCATTTATTGTATGTTACGGGCTTAGAATTCTATGTCAAACCTAACCTTGGTGTTAAAAATTAAAATGTTAGCTCTAGATTCCGAAACTACTGGGTGAGGAGCTGTAGGGATGGGGAATAAATTTCCAAGTAATAGTCATTTTATTTAAAATAGGTAAAACCTCTCCTAAAATATCATGGAAATCAGTACTACTAAGGAAAACAGAAATGAAGTGGGACCCTTAGGAACAAGGTATGAAAACCACCGGCTTTTCTTAAAGAAAAGCTACAGAAACACCCACTTATAAAAGCATTGCTAAAAAAGACTTAGAACCTACATGGATAGGGAGGAAGATACATGAAAAATGTAGCATGTTTAAGTTGTATTTACTTTCACAAATCTTGAAAATGACAGAACAGAAAGTATTACTATAGCCAACGTGCTGGCACTTGTGGCATCCAAAGCCACAGTCTCTAGTTTCTTTAACTTTTAATCGATGCTGCCACATTTCACATGTAAAAAAAAATAATATTGTGCACACATAACCGTTTTGGTCTCTGACAGCTCAGTATAGAACATTATTGAGAATGAGATGCACTGCCTGCTATGTCCGATCAATCAATCAGAATATCCTTTTAAAGTGGCTTCCTTATCTATGGCAATGCCCTGGGCCAAGTCGAATGCTGAGCACACAGCATCTGAAACTCCCCTGACATGCGCACGTGCACACACACACACACGGCCTCCTAGAAGTTTCCACACATGCACGCACGGCAGCCCCCCTTCAGGCTGCACCCTCTCCCTGGAAAGGTCAAGACTCCAAATGAAGCCTGGCCCTTCCATTCAGTTTAAAACTGTACCCTGACAGGGATATCAGCTCCGTGCTTTGTGACCACCTGGAGGGGTGGGATAGGGAGGGTGGGAGGGGAGGGTGGGAGGGTGGGAGGGGAGGGTGGGAGGGTGGGAGGGAGGGAGACGCAAGAGGGAAGAGATATGGGAACATATATATATGTATAACTGATTCACTTTGTTATAGAGCAGAAACTAACACACCATTGTAAAGCAATTATACCCCAATAAAGATGTTAAAAAAAAGAAAAAACTGTACCCTGTATGACCCTTCTCCATCCTCCCAATCTCCTTCCTCAGCCCTTTTAGGTTTATTTTGTCCACAGCACTTACTGCGTCTAACATAACAGATACTTTTCTTATTCTGTCCATTCCCGGTGGCCTTCTCCCCCACTAGAATGTGAATTCCACAAGGGAAAAGAGCTCTGTCATTTTGTTCACCAACGTATTCCAAGTGCCTAGACAGTGTCTGGAAGGTGATAGGTGTCCGAGCAACGTCTGGAAAGACGTGATGATGAGCTCCATCCCAGGATTCCTGTGAATCAGCCCCCTAGGGCCATCCTGGCTTTGCTGTTGGGAGCCTTCTGCGTCCCAGAGCCACAAAGCCCCCTTACCCTGTGCTCCCGATTCAAGCTGCTGTCCTTCCGAACGCTCTCCCGAAGGCTGTGCCTTCGACGGATCAGGATCTCCTTGGCTTGCCTCTCACTCGTGTCTGCAGTCAGATTGTGTCGATTGTAGGACAAAGTCTGAAATGAAAACACAAGCAACGTATTACAAAAATGATGATCACTGCCCGGAAATTCCAAAACTTTACTCCATTTCTTTGGCTTCGTACCTCTGATAGGTACTTAACAATGAATGTGCAGAGGGGAAAAACAAGAAGTATAGAAGTTAACATTCTTTCAAATTTTGAACGAATTCATGTTCTACCAAATCTCAATTTAAGGGTAACAGTGGTAGTAATTTCAAGTTGTTTGTAGAGATATATGATATGTCGGTGTCACAGAAACCCTTAGAACTGTGCTGGGCACAGAGAAGTGCTCAATTGATATTACCTACTGTTATTGGCTATGATGAAGATGGTGATGGTGGTGGTCTTGTCTAAATGTGTCAGAGCAGGAGCTGTACTTTATTCGTTTGTATCTTCTGCAGGGAATACAGTGCTTTGTTCTACTCATAGATATAGTCAATACATATATCCACACATGTATTCAATAACTATGTATTTGATTCAACCTAATAAAATCCTCTACTTAAGAAAAAAGAAGAATTCATGTTCTAATAAGAGTCGGTGAATACTTTTTTTTCATTGAAAAGTGTGATCTTTATAAATGAGAAAATGATCGCATTCATCAAGCACCTTCGACTACCTTGAAGTACCCTGTCTATATTTACCCATCAGTAGTGGCTGGGGAAAAACACAAGTCAACTCATACCTTCCCTATTGAATAGTAATTGCTAGTACAGAAACCAACCACTTTGGGCCACTTGGTGGCGCCATGACCCTCTATTAAGTCAAGAACATTTCTTCTTTTCAAGTTGAGAAAAGCTGCTGGCTCCCTCAGTAATGATCATGTCCTGGTATTTGAAGCCATACAATTTATAAACGAGGGCTGTCCAGGGCATAATATTTTTAGTTTTACAAGCTCTAGAGAAATCCACTTCCTAAAATAAGTTGTATTTAGTAATTAAATTCATTTTCTGATAGAAATAATGTGTACTTCTTGGGAATACCCTTATCCCCAGAACTATATCAGACCTAGCAGAGATAAACAGAAGTAATGCAGAACAGCACTCAATTCCTGCCTTGAGGAACTGGCTATCTTAGTTGGGCATTGAAAGCTAACAAAATAATAACTAAATCACAAAAGGAGGTACTAGAACTGCGTGGCATGTAGGAGCTCTAAGTGCTATTATCCCATTCAAAGACAGGTCTGGGAACAACATAGAGGGCGTTGGGGAAACCTTAAAAATTGGAGAATATGGATGGACTGACAGGAAGAAGTGGGACATTCCAAGTGGAGACACAGGGGAGAGCAACACAGTCCAAGGAATGAATTCAGACCTGTCCTCCGTGGGTGTCTGGGTGGCTGAGGGAGAGGTAGAAAGGGGAACTTAAAAATAGATCCCAAAGGCTGAAAGAATAGTTAGTTTAGCCTGAAAGCCACGACTGCTTTGTCTCATTTTAAATAGGGGGATGCTGCGTTAAGAGGGGCTTGAGGAAAAGAATGGAGCAGCCGTAATGTCAGATGGAACGGGCTGGTCTGTGGGGAGGCCAGCTAAGAAGCCACGGAAATGACCCTGATGTGAGTGACTGGGACCCCTGACAACTGCTGTGTCCCTGTGCCACTTCACCTCACCGTGGCTCAGTTTCTTTATCTGTAAAATGGAGACAATAATAACACCACTTGTTAGAGGATTAAAAGAGGTAATACACGCGATGCAGAGAAATGGGGCTCGGCAAACTGTATGCACTGTTAACTGTATTATTAGCAAACTATGGGAACGAGGTGTTAAAAATGGAAATGGTTTGAAGGAAGTGACTCAGAAGATACAGGAAAGGAAGAAACGATCGCACTTTATGAACAACAAAGAAGGTTAAATACATTTTTAAAAGGCTTCTTCTAAGCAATAAAGCTATTTCATTAAAAAAAATTTTAAAGAGCAATCAATTGCTTTCCTCACCGTTAGATAACACACTTTTTTTTTTTTTTTTTTTTTAATCTCCAATCCTTTGGTAGCAGAACTCCCAGCTCCCTGGGTCTCCAGCCGAGAGCCTTGACCAAGATGTCTGGGAGGAGGGCAGTACCCTAAAAGGACAGACCCTGGGGTGGGTCTGAGGTAAGGAAGTGTCTGGTGTGGGACCTGCTGAGGGTGCATGATGGTGGGACAACAGCCACTGTAACTGGACAGCATCTAATCTGAAGGCATATTTTTAGCCAAAGGCAAATACATATTTTGCTAAGTAAATTATTCTTACTCGCTGACGGATCTGATAGAGATTTCTTGATAATATTTCTCGAATTTCATCCATTTCACCAGGTGTGAGCTTCCTTATTTTTTCTTCACGACAGTCACTGTGAAAGTTTAGAAAAAAATATCTTACTATTCAACATGTATCAAATTCATCAATTTTCTTTCTTAGAGATATAATATCATCATTTAAGAAGAAGAATCTTGGGACTTCCCTGGTGGCACAGTGGTTAAGAATCTGCCTGCCAATGCAGGGGACACAGGTTCGAGCCCTGGTCCAGGAAGATCCCACATGCCGCAGAGAAACTAAGCCCATTGGCCACAACTACTGAGCCTGAGTTCTAGAGCTCACAAGCCATAACTACTGAGCCCACGTGCCTAGAGCCCATGCTGTGCAACAAGAGAAACCACCGCAATGAGAAGCCCATACACCACAACGAAGAGTAGCCCCTGCTCGCTGCAACTAGAGAAAGCCCACGCGCAGCAATGAAGACCCAACGCAGCCAAAAATAAAATATTAATTAATTTTTTAAAAAAAGAAGAAGAATCTTAAAGAATAACACTTAGGAATTATTCAATATTTTTAAATAATTCAAAAATCTAAAACATTGATTTCAGTGTCAAAATCATTCATACAAGTTTAATCATGCACAAGTTTTTTCAGGGTCTATTCATGCAATTATTTAAGGAGGAAAGACCAGAGTAGCTTGCAATGCTATCACTTTATTATTTCTAATACTCCATAAATTAATATAGGATTTTTTTCCCCAACAAAAACTTTAGCTGCATTTTGCTATTATGGTCTATTCTTTTAAATACCTCCTTAGAAACATTTACAAAGACACCATTTATAATATGTATGTACATACAATTGATCCTCATTATTCAGGGATTCCGTATCTGCAAGCTCAACTACTCACTAAAATTTATAAACACATTATCAGTACTCATCGCACTGTCCTAGTCATTCACAGACATGTGCAAAGTGGAGAAAAACTTGAGTCGCTGGGCATGCACGTTCCCAAATGAGGTCAAACTCATCTGCCCCCTTGTCTCAGCTCTCATGCTGTAAAAAAAAAATGTCCTTTTCACAGCCTATTTAGTGCCATGTTTTTCACATTTTTGTGCTTTCTATTGGTGATCTTGCTGTTCTAAACGGTCCCCAAGCATAGCTCTGAAGTGCTGTCTAGTGTTCTTAAGCGCAGGAAGTTCCTCAGTTTTAACTCTACTTTTTCTGAAGGATATTTTAGCAGGATACGGAGCTCTAGGTTCAGTTACATTTTTTCAGAATTTTTGAAGCTACCAAGGGTGTCCACTGGTTTTGCTGAAAAATCGGTTGCCAGGTTTTTTTTTCTCTTTTGAAGAAAATAAGTCTCTTTTCCCCTCTGAGTAGGTTTAAGATGTTCTCTTTGTATTTTTTACTTTTAGTGGTTTTACTAGCAGGTATCTCATTTGGTTCTCTCCCTATCTAATCTGCTTGGGGTTGTCACAGTTCATATCCTTTATCTATTTGGGGAAGTTCTCAGTCATTATCTCTTAAAATATTGCTTCTACCAATTTCTCTCTCATCTCCTTCTGGAACTTTTCACTATATATATATGAAATTATCCCATATATTTCTTTTTCATCTTTTCTTCATGCTGGTTATTTCCTTCTGTCCTGTCTTCCAATTAATCACTTCTCTATTCAGCTGTGTCTAATCTGTTTTTCTACCTACCAAATGAGATCCTAAATTTAGTTACTTTATTTTTAGCTCAAATATTCCACTTAGATGTTTTTTGTTTATATAATCTCCATGAGGATGCCAAAAGTGTCAATGCCATTTTCTTTCCTTAAACATGTTATTATTTCTATTTTAAAGTCACTGTCTGATAAATCAATTATCTGAATCCCCTTTGTGCCTATTATTACTCTATGTTTTTGATCTTTTCCTCAATATTTTCAGTCACATTTCCTTGTCTACTCATATGCTTGGTTATTTTGGATTGAGTGCTAGACATTATATATAAAAAAAATCATGGAGATAGTTTAACGCTCTTTACAATATTATTTCCTCCAGAGAAGATTCAAATGTACTTCTCTTGAGCAGCTGAGATAGAGGCAATCTCAGTCTCTGATGATTTAAACAATCATGAATTGAGATAATTCTAGGCTGGCCTTCTTTCCTTTGAGGGTTAAGGTGTAGGATTTTGAAGGAAAACCTAGAGCTGAGTACATACAAATGCTCCTCCTCCTTCGTAGGTTCTGAATTCCCATTTTATTCTCTAAGACCAATTAGTCTGTCAAAACCTCTGTTTTAGCTTTTTAGAGTCTCAGATACATTCTCTGTATTCCAGAGAGAAAATGGCAACAAATACCTGTTCTATCCTCTTTTTTGACTCTCGGCCAAGAAATTCCTCACTGTAAGGGTATTCTCCAGCTTTCAAGCAGATAATTAAAATATACTTTGGACAAAACATATTTTGTCCTTTTACCTCTAGTTTTCTCAGAAGGTAGTTGGTCTGGTCCTCAGTTCATTATTGCCAGAAATATGACTCCCTATTGCCTCCCTTTTTTGCTTCTATCTTCCTCTAAAGAAAACATTTCAGGAGAGGTGGAATGGTCAATATGGCAATCATTTACCCAGCTATGTAGCTATCCATTAATTTTGTTACCTACTTTCCCTAACCCTAAACGTTTGCCTTTACTGGCTTCTACCACTGGCTTCAAAATGAACTGTGAACAGAGGTAAAAGTGAGATTTCCTTCTTCTATGACCACAAAGGCAATGACTCCCTTTTGAGAAGCTGGATAGTTGAATTATTGCTTGCTGCAAGCACAAAAGGAACAGTGCATAAGAAAGATCGTAAATTGTAAAGCTAGAGTGAACTGTAGGATCAAGTCTAGCCCCATTTTCTACTTGAAGAAGCTCAGCATCAGGGAAACAGATGGACCAGCTTAAGGTCACACAGTAAGTAACTTGCAGAGCTGGGACTATGAAGCAGTCATTCTGCTCAAGCACCACCATTTCCAATTCACTATAATGCCTTTATGTCTGAGCCATCCTGACCACTACCTTCTTTTTATTCTGGGTTGTGTAAACTACCACAGTTTTTACAGGGGACTATAGTCCTAGTAAAAATCACAGTTTATATGGTTGGGTGTGATTTGGAGCTTCCTCTCTCATTTCAACCGTCCCATAGATGGCATTTTGATTTAGGTGACATGTAGCTTAAAGGAGCTTCATTCAGGCTCATCGGTGAAAGAAGAAATCAGTGGAACCCGTAATCTGTCATTTTTGTGTAGAGGAGGAATGATGCTTACATGATAAACTCGTTCGCTAATCTGCTAACAGTATTTACTGTCCTGCTGTGGATTTGCTGTAAGAGTCTGCTGTAAGACTTTTAAGTCTCTACATTCTGGGTCTTCATTTCCTCATTTTTAAAATTAGGGAGACAGACTAGGTCAATGCATCTCAATCCTGGATGCATATTAGAAACTTCCGTACGCTTATTATATACTTATAAATAAACCTATACCTGGGCCTCAACCCCAGAGATCCTGATTGTATCGGTCTGGGCGGGGGTGGGGGCAGGCATACGTATTGTTTAAATGCTCCTACAGTTTTTCTAATGTACAGCCTGGGTTGAGAACCACTGCACGAGATGATCACTGATGATCTTTCCAAGACTTAAACTATGACTCTGCAAATAATCCATGAGGAAATAGCTTTGTAATTACATGCATATTTATAATTGCAAATTATAACACACCTTAAAATATTCCATTTCAAAATGCTTGCTAAAGAGGCTTTACTTTCAGAACACACTGAATTGCCCAAAGCAAATATCATAAAGGCGTAATCATCCTAAACATGACAAAGTACTTTCTGACTGGTCCACTCTGCAATAACACAACATGGGGTGATGTGACATGACAGAACATAACATAATGGACACACTTCCAGGCTTTCACGTTTTAACCAGGATCTTGTGCTGCTGTGAGGTCTTAAGGAATCATGTTAGGAAATAAGTCAAATTTGCTGTTATTACTGGTTTCACAAAACTATAAAGACATACTTAGTAATACTAACTTTCATTTGCAAAACAGGACTTACTTCAGAGATGCAAAAGAAGGGACAGTACTTATCATTCCCGTCTCTGCCATCTCAATGGCATGTTTTATTTCAAGCTTTTTATATAAAGACACAATGCTTGACTTGGGTTGGTTCTCCCGAATCAAAAGCCTCCGCAGGTACTTGTCATCAAACTTCTTAAACCTAGAAATAAAGAAAAGCAGAGCTTTGTTTAATTAACATGCCACGGATTAAGAAGAAAAACCTGGTTTTACCAATAAAATCATTTCCACTACTCCCAGGGAAGAAATTTAATAGCAGTCTTTAGCTAGTCTGATCATTATATTTATTTTTATATGTGCATACCTGAATATATATATATATGTAGAGCACATATTAGTATATTTCTGTATATAGCCACAACATACATGTATCTAATATTCACTAATTATAGATTAAAATGCAGATATTTCTACATTTCCTATGTCTCTGCTTCCCCCTTCAGCAAAATTATTCAAAAATGTTGTTAATACTCCCTTTCTCCAATTGCTCTCCTCTGATTCTCTCTTGAACATTCACAGATCAGGCTTTTGCCTCTAACTGTCCATTGAAGCTACTCATACTGAGGTCATCAGTGACCCCCACGAAATAAACCCAGTGGTCAACTGCTAGTCCTTCCTGACGTGTCCTGCTTAAAACAGTATCTTCCAGGACACCACACTCCCCTGGGTTCCCTCCTACTGCTTTCTCAGCCTCTTGTGTTGGTTCTTTTCCTTCTTTCTCTCCTCTTATGTCGGAGTGGGTGCAGTCCTGGTCCCCTTCTCCACCTCCACTCACTCTCCTGTCTTGTCCAGCCTCGTGGATTTTTTTTTTTTTTTTTTTTGCGGTACGTGGGCCTCTCACTGTCATGGCCTCTCCCATTGCGGAGCACAGGCTCCTGACGCGCAGGCTCAGCGGCCATGGCTCACGGGCCCAGCCGCTCCGCGGCATGTGGGATCTTCCCGGACTGGGGCACGAACCCGCGTCCCCTGCATCGGCAGGCGGACTGTCAACCACTGCGCCACCAGGGAAGCCCCCTCGTGGATTTTAATAGCATCTCTATACCCAAAATTCCCAAATTTGTGTCTGCAACTCCAGCCTCTCTCCCAAACCCCAGAAATGAGTGTCCAGCTCCCTGCTCAGCGTCTCCACTTGGACATCTCATAGCCGTCTCAAACCTGGCGTGCTCAGAAGGATCTTCTCCCAAGTCCTCCCCATCTCAGCTAGTGACAACTCCACCAGGTAAAAAACCCTGATGTCACCTTTGATTCTCCTGCTTCTCCCCTATTCCATGTTATGGCCTGAACTGTGTCCCCTTAAAAATTCATATGTTACAGTCCTAGTTCCCAGGACCTCAGAATGTGACTGTATTTCGATTAAGTTAAAATGAGGTCATTAGTGGGCCCGAATCTAATGTGACTGGTGTGTGTATTATAAGAGGAAATTCGAACACAGACACATACAGGGGTAAGACCATGTGAAGAAGCAGTAAAAAGAAAGACACTACAAGTCAAGGAAGGAGACCTGGAGCAGAGCCTTCCCTCACAGCCTTAGAAGGAACCAAATCTACTGACACTTCGCTCTTGGACGTCTAGCCCACAGAACTATGAGAAAATAAATTTCTACTTAAACCACCACCGTGTGGTACTTTGTCATAAGCAGCTCTAGCAAAGTAATACCCCACATCCATTCTATCAACAATTTCTGTTGGTTCCACCATTAAAATACACACAACAATCGAACCATTTCTCACCATTTCTCCTGCCATCACCCTGGTCCCAGCATTATCATCTCTCAATGGGTTCCTGCAACAGGGACCCAGTTGGTCTCCGTGCTTCCACCACCGTGCTCCTATGGTCTATTCTCAACACAAGCCAGAGTGATCCTGTTAAAATGTAAGTCAAACCACGCAACTCCTGACTTGAGTAAAAGTACAATGACCTGGAGGCCCTGCACCATTTGGACCTGCCCCTCTCAGCGCTGTGCTGCTCTAACTCAGGTCCAGCCTCTCTGAGGTCATTCCTGTCCTGGAAATGTGCCAGCTCTGCTACTGCCTCCAGGCCCCTATACTTACTATTCCTTCTACTAAGAACACTCTTCCCCGCACACTTGCAGGGCTCGTTCACAGACCTTCTTTAAGTCTTTCCTTGAAAGTCGTTTTCTCAAAAGAGCCTTTCCTATCCATCCCATTAGAATTGCATTCCCAGAACTCCCTATTCTACTTCCCAGACATATTTTTCTCCATAGCACTCATCACTTTCTAACAGGCTATATAATGTACTCATTTATTTTATTTTCTGTCTCCTAGCACTAGAGTGATCCATATGGGCAGTTTTTTGTTTTGTTTGTTTGTTTTCCTGTCTCACCAGTGCCTAGAACAGTGCCAGGTGCACCGTAAGCACGTAGGCAGACTGGATCATCTGGTCCCAATTCCTCCCTGGATCCACACCCTGTAACATATCAAGTTACTTGGCAATGTCCTTCCACCGTGGCCGAGGTGCCCTGCTCTGTCCAGCTTCCTGCCACTGAGCTGAATAACGTCACCTGCTTTGGTCAATGGGCTATTAGCAGACACAATGATGAGACCAGAGGCTATTAATGGGCTTGTTCATTGAAGCTCACTTCTTGTGCTGCCACATCGCCATGAGAAGGATGTGTACGTAGAGTGACTCCTTAGCCGCAGGACAAAGGTGGATGTCGCACGAAGCAGAATTAAGTCACCCCACCTACACCAGAAAAGGCCAGCCGGGATCAGCTGATGACTGGCCAACCCTCTGAAGCAGGAGCAAGACCAGGCCAGATCAGCCAAGCCCAGCCCAGATCAACTGACTCTCAGCCTCCTGACTCAAGTACTTTAATAACAAGTGACTGTTCCTTTGAGCAGCTGAGTATTGGGTTGGTTTGTTACATAACTGTTATGCCAATATTCAAGTGAATCAGCATGCAGTTAAGTATCTGTTGAGAAAAAAATTAATGTATCAGAGTGATCCCCATAAGCCCAAAGAGGTTTACAGGCACACCTGTGCTATGAAAGGAAGCAATGTTAACCCACATCCTTGGTGCTAGCCCTTTGTTCCAAATACCGGAGGGCTAAGAATAATTACAGATTCATCCTGAAAGGGCTTTGCTACTGACTGGCCACTGCATGAAACACTGGGTCTACTTTTTTCTAAGTTTATTTTGAATCTCATGTGAAGCTCATTGAACCAGGACACCTGGCAACAACACAACATCTTTTTAAACTTTTATTATTATTATTATCATTAGTATTATTGTTTTAGCTTTTCACTAGAGATCCACAAAAGGAAGAATAAACATTAAAGACAATGACATCTGATCTATGTAGTGTAGGAATTGTGCACTTTTTTTTTTAATTTACTTATTTAATTTATTTATCCTTGGCTGCCTTGGGTCTTTGTTGCTGTGCACGGGCTTTTCTCTAGTTGCGGCAAGCGGGGTCTACTCTTCACTGTGGTGCGCGGGCTTCTCATTGTGGTGGTTTCTCTTGTTGCGGAGTCTGGGCTCTAAGCGCACAGGCTTCAGTAGTTGTGGCTCGCGGGCTCTAGAGCGCGGGCTCGGTAGTTGTGGCGCGTGGGCTTAGTTGCTCCGCGGCATGTGGGATCTTCCCAGACCAGGGCTTGAATCCATGTCCCCTGCCTTGGCAGGCAGATTCTTAACCAGTGTGCCACCAGGGAAGCCCAGTACACTTTCTTTCTTTGCTTCATTTCCATACCTTTCATGTGTGCCAAGCTACACATAGGTGACTTATTTCATTATCATTAGACAACTTTTGCCAAATGTGAGAAACTTCCCTACTGCATGACCCTTTCATTTCGTTCTCAAAGGATCAAATGACTCAAGAATTCTCTGGCAGGACCATTAAAAATCCACAATAGGGCTTCCCTGATGGAGCAGTGGTTGAGAGTCCGCCTGCCAATGCAGGGGACACGGGTTCGAGCCCTGGTCTCGGAAGATCCCACATGCCGCGGAGCAACTGGGCCCATGAGCCACAACTACTGAGCCTGCGCATCTGGAGCCTGTGCTCCGCAACAGGAGAGGCCGCGACAGTGAGAGGCCTGCGCACCGTGATGAAGAGTGGCCCCTGCTCGCCGCAACCAGAGAAAGCCCTCGCACAGAAACCAGGACCCAATGCAGCCAAATAAATAAATAAAATGAATTTATTTTTTTAAAAAAATCCACAATAAAAGGATTTCAGAGGAAAGGGAAAGATACCCAACACACCTAAATCAATCACTTGTTTTTTATGCCATTTTTAGTAACATCAACAGTTACGTACAGACCAGAAATGAGATCGGAGAACTGATTTTAAAAATGGCCTGTACCAGCACCAAATCCCTCCATAGTAACTTCTCTTCTCTACTTGCCACATACAGTGTGATTGACAATCCAGGAAATTATTTGAAATTTACCTGGAAAACTTCATGCATGGAAATATGGAAGGGTCTATAAAATTATTGAATAAAGTACATACACTGCAGAGAAAAATGTTAGGCATGTAACAATATTACCTTTCAGACATTTAGTATTGGGTTGGCCAAAAGGTTTGTTCGGGTATTTCCATATGGAAAAACACAAACTTTTTGGCCAACCCAGTATTCATAGTCCAATTAGCCTGGTGCCTGTAGGTGTCTGCCTGGAACAGACTTACATACAAAGTGTCTCTGCCGGGAACACAGGATGGAGCCGGACTTTCTCTGACATTCAGTCCTTCACCTGAGTCCCAGACCAAACCACACGATCACAGCATTCACCTCTTCCATCACCTACCACTGCCCCAGGGCCTGGGGACCTGATTCTTACACCACGTCTCGGTTTCCCCCTGTAGAGGTAGAAGGAGTGGGATAAATCCTTAGTCCAATCTTCCCTCAGGAAAAGAACAAACTGTTCTGGGTTACCATGCTCACTTACCACTTCAGGAAAGGACTGACAGGATGCGAGAGAAAGAAAAGCAGTTGGGTTGAAAGGGAGACGGAAGATGGATAAAGGCTTGTCTGTGAAAACAACGGAGAACAAGAGGCAGAAAAGCCTGTATCACAGGCTTGGCGGAGATAAGGAAGGTCCCAGGGACGTAAAACAGGGTAACATTGAAAGTTATGAGGCAGAGAGCTAGGGTTCTCTGCTCTACCTCCTGCCTCCCAGAAAGTGAATACTGCCCAAGATAAACGGCCTTTTGTTTCATACTTTTACAATGGAGAATTTAGTTTGCTTTATTTTATTACCATGTGCCCCCATCTGGCTAACTGGGTACTCTGTCCATACATACAAAATATTTTTCCTTCAGTTATGAAGTCAGGCTAGATCCAAGGGGCCTTTCTACATTAGTAAACAATGTGGTCAGGCTTGTAAAGGTTGTGCCATCACTTATAGTCTCTGCAACTCATTACTTACCAATGTCTCACACACACACACACACACACACACACACACACACACCTGTTTCCTGTGTGACTGTTTTGTTGCCTTTATGATATTGCAAAATTTTAAAGGCTCAAGTCTATGGCTTGCACTTTTCATGTGCTCCAGTATCATGTCAGAACATGTGAGCGAACAGTAAGCCCTCAAAAATGCACTTATGTTCAATTACATGAATTGGTAGGTTGGTCAACTTCAGCAGTGGGGAAGATCTGTTAGCAAGTTAGAAAAGAAAAAACAAGAGGGTGATAAGGACCACCAGGTACCCTTTGGAGCCTGTCCATCTCTCTTCAGGCACCAGCTGAAATGCACGCCTTCAGAAGGCTTTCCCAGCCAGTGATGTGCCGGTGAATGTTAACAAATTACTTTCTGAGAAAAAAAGAGGCCCTGATCTGTAGCATTTGTCAGTCACCTGGCACACTCTCACCATGGCTGATTCAAGCCACCAAGGCAGATGGCACTGAACTTAGATCAGGGAGGAGATACATACAGTCAGCTCCCACCAGCCCATGCGAGCTGGCTCCTCCGGCATCCCACTGGCCCTAACCCTGCTGTCTGAATCCATCCTTACTTCTTGATCCCATAAGTCTGTATTTCAGAATATATTAAAGTGTGCACCTAATTCTGCCTAGCCTGTCTACCTCTTGTATTTCAACTATGAGATCCTTGAAGAGAGGCACTGAATCTTAATTATCATGCATATATACACATATGTAAATAGAGAGAGAGAGAGAGAAACACATCTATGTAACTGTACATAATCTTCCAGAGAAGTGCAGCTTTAAAAATATTTGTCATTTTGGCAAGTCTATGTATCTCCTCAGGTGCTCTGGAGTTCTGCATTTGACAAAGCCCTTCAACATATATGGGAGAACAAATAGTAATGGAGCCCCCAGTTTTTAACCAAACAGACTGCATTCCTCAGCCGCCCATATAATTAGTCCGGGTCATACAAGGCCAGGCCATGCGATTCAACTGGAAGAATTGTGTGGAATTTCTTCTGATAACTTTGGTTAGGAGGAAGCTAGTACATATTCTTTGTCTCTTCATTGACTTTATTCCTGGAAAGTGTACACAATGGCTAATGCTGCAGCAGCCATTTTGGTTTAAGAGGCAACCTTGAAAATGGAGGTTCTTGGTGGAATCAACTAGATGGAAGGGTTCTGGAACCCTGAGTAATCTGTGGAGTGTAGCTCATCTATTAAAGGTACACTGCCGGGCTTCCCTGGTGGCGCAGTGGTGGAGAGTCCGCCTGCCGATGCAGGGGACGCGGGTTCGTGCCCCGGTCCGGGAAGATCCCGTATGCCGCGGAGCGGCTGGGCCCGTGAGCCATGGCCGCTGAGCCTGCGCGTCCGGAGCCTGTGCTCCGCAACGGGAGAGGCCACGACAGTGAGTGGCCCGCGTACCGCAAAAAAAAAAAGGTACATTGCCTACCTGATATTTACATAAGAGAGAAATAAGCTTCTATCTTGTTAAAGCTACTATTGTTCCAGGTCTCTATTACAGCTAAACTTTACCTTAAAGGACATACTATGGCACAACAGGAAAGATTTGAAACTCTGAAAAATAACACAAGTCAATATGCCCTGCTTCCTGTGGAGCCTTACTTGCTCCCTGTACTGTCCCAGGCACTTACGAATTGGTTGAACCATGTTTTTAGTTTTTCCACCACCTCAAGGCCATACCATTTTTCTTTTTAATATACAGACCATGGCTTGCACTGAGTAAGTGTTTAATAAATATTTGTTGAATTGATTTTCCTGTTCAAAAAAAAAAAAAATGTCCTGCTTCCAGACTGATTCAGAGCCACGTAATAAAATAATGGCAAAAGGCCTTCTTACTTGTCTCTCCAAAAGTTGTGACCCCAGTGTCCACAAACATCTTCAATCCCGGTCTTCACGTGATCAAAAAACTAAAACAGAAAAAGCAGGCTGATTAATTTTACCTCAAATCAGTCATTTCCATTTCTATTCATAAAAATTAGGAATTTCTATTTACAGAAATTCTAATTCTTATTTCTACTTATAGTTGTAAATATTTTATCTATAGAAAGTCTAATTATAGAAATTTCTCTTAATATCAAGCTTAAACTTCAAAGACCCTGACAGTTTTTGCTTTTTGTTTATTTGAATAAACAATAAAACAACAATTCATCTTCGAACAAGTTGATGAGATGTTTGTCATATCAATCTTAGGCAATTCATAGATCATTTTTCTTATCATGTATATGTATGGCTGAGTCGCTTTGCTGTGCACCTGAAACTATCACAACGTTAATCGCACATACTACAATATAAAATAAAAAGTTAAAAACAAATAAAACAGCCTGTTCATAATTTTGGAAAATATGAAATATGGTAATAATTTTCCAGTAGAAACATTTCAGGTTGAAGGAAGTGATACTCCTGTATTCCTGAAGGAGTATAGCCTCCTTGGGGCTGTGTTCATTCTACCCCCAATTCACGCCCTTCTCCATCCACCCTCTACCCTACCCCACCCCCCTCACCCTCTGCCAGTTACCTCTTCAGGAAATGAGCAACATGGTGTCAAGCAGTCTGACTTAATCCAATAATTTTCCCTTTGACCATTTAAATTGTTACACTATGGTTACATTAACACCTACCCGACAATGGATTTCCTCACTGACAGCTTGCTGTTTCTTATTGGACCTCTTAACATCAAGGAACTCCACCAGCGGTCGGATAGTTATTCCCTGCACAGAAAAACAAGGAGGAGAAGGGAAACTTCTTGTCAAATTCAAGAATAACTTCTATTCTCCTAAACTTTGATAACTGACAAAAGATACCCTGCCCCCAAGACTTAACACAGCATATGTAACATTTTGTTACTTTTCTTCTTCCTCTCTAACAGCTGGCATATTTTCAGAGGGCCATGTCCCCAAACCTGCTACTAGAAGCAAAACAGTGGACAGAATGCAAGGAATTGAAAACGTAATTGTATGTAATTCTAAGAAATAGAAAAAGAGAGTAATTCTAAAAAATAATAAAGTATTATCCAGTTCAGAGGAATCACCTACTTGTATTATTCATAGAAAACATCTCAATGATTCATTCACTAATCTATTAAACAATTTTAATTGAGCGTTCAGGGCGTACATGTCGGCGGCTCGGGCATTTGGGACACAGGGATGGACAGTTAAGGACCTCAGCTTAAGGACTTCATAGTCTTATGAGGAGAAGGATATGCACAAAACCAGTTACAAAGTAGGCACAGGAGGAATGAGAGAGATACACAGGGAATGGGTCAAGGAAGGCTCTGCAGAAAGGGAACCCTGGATCAGAGTCTTACAAGTTGTTGGAAGCAGAACCTAGCAGAGACCTAACAGGAGCATAGGACCAGCCGTGAGAAAGGACCAGTGTGGGTTTGGGCATGTTCACAGGGCACTTGGGAAATGGAGAGAAACATAAGCTATTTAGTAAGCCAGGAAGAGAAAAAAATCCTTAATATAATAAAAAATATCTGCCAGAAATCTCTAGTGAACATCTGACTTAATAATGAAACATTAAAAGCATTTCCGTTAGAAGTAGGAAAAACACAAGGATACTCCCGACCTGCTGTTCCACAATGCTTGTCCTGGTCAATGAAATAGGAAGAGACAGAGGGGAAAGCATAGATACTGAAAATAGAGTGACAAGGGTTTTGTTGCTCAAGAATGACCTAGTTTTTGTCCTAAAAAATCGACAACAATCTTTTTTCATTTAAAAGTAACAAGAAAGTTTAGTAAAGTGACTAAACATAAAAAGAACATACACAAATCCATCCCATATACTAATTTAAAAAAAAAACAGAATAAACACCTACAAAATAGCAAGGAAACACACATGTATAGTGAGAGATAGAACGGGAGAGAATATATTTAATACTAGTTTATACTACTATATTATATATTATACTATATGGATACTATATATATATATACACACACACATACTTTCATACTCTCTACAGAAGTACATAATACAGTATATAATCCTATCATGAAATGCACAGAAAGCCTTTACAAAGAGAACTGTAAAATGTAATTAAAGGATATTAAAAAGATTTCAGTTTGAAAAACCACACAAAGTTCCTTGCTGGGATTAGTTAACAGTATTATGATGGTAATTTTACCTCAATCTATGTGCAATACAATTTCGATAACATATTCCAAAGGATTTTTAAGAAACGTGAATATTTAGAAGTTGAGAAAATGTTCAAAATTAATCTGGAAGAGTAAATGGAACCAGAAAAATTTAGAGAAAGGAGAACGATGGGGAACTAACAGATCCCAAAACAAACTATCGCTATTATGTTTAAAATTATGTGATACGGGCACTAAAACAGGCCAAGGGAGGAGGGGGTGACAATGCGGGGTCCAGGAAGATCCCCGAGTCTCTTGCCTGGCTGGCCGATGGCTGCCACCGCTCGGCAGCAAGAATTCATGACCAGGAGGGATTACTGGACTTACGGGGAGGGGTGGATATGTTGAGAGATGCTCCCTGACACGACTGGTTCCTCGCTCACCTCTCTGCATGTCTTTAAGTCTTTAAGAATGTTTCTGGTAACGTAAACTGTGACACACACACATTTTGTAAAGGAGGTCATTAATTGTGTTCCATCAGTCCAGCTTTGGGCGTTTTTCAGCTTCACTTTCACTTTCTAAAACATGAATGATTTTGAGCAAGTTTGGCGTGACGCACCTTGTGTTCTACTTGTAGTTCAGTCTGCCACTTTGAAGTAACATAGGAGGTAATAACCATTTTCCAATCAACACATATTCTGTCATTTTTAACTTATGTAAATGAAAATAGGTGTCAACATGTGGTTTACAGGGATGGGTGATTTCACTTTCAGATTCCATGAAGCCTCTAGGTTAATAATAGCTCCAGGAAAAAAAAAACCCAACAAAGTCAGTGCTATTTATAAAATGACACAATGTGTTCTGAGGATACTAAGTGTTGTTTCACATGCTTTTCTCTACCAGGTATTCATTCAGTTAATAATAAGCGAGTGCCTTATATTTGTAAATATAGGACATAAAGGTAAAGATTGGACACGGGGCCTGCCCCAGTCACTAAGCTGATTTCTTCCACTAGACGGATAACCTAGAATAAATAAAACAAAACTGATCTACTACAGGAAGCAAGTGTGGCTCAGCGCCCAGGTCAAGTCAAGTTTCTAAAACTACAACATAATTAAGTTTATAATTAATAAAAGTATGGATGAGATGCAATGACACGTCTCATTTAAAAATACATATTTGTACAGATGAACCTATTTGCTGGGCAGGAACAGAGACACAGACATAGAGAATGGACGTGTAGACACGGTGGGGCGGGAGGGAAGGAGGGGCGGGATGAATTGGGAGATTAGGATTGACAATATATACACTATCATGTGTACAATAACTAGCTAGTGGGAACCTGCTGTACGGCACAGGGAGCTCAGCTCGGTGCTCTGTGATGACCTAGGTGGGTGGGATGGGGGGAGGGAGGTCCAAGAGGGAGGGGTATATGTATACATATAGCTGATTCACTTCATCGTACAGCAGAAACTAACACAACACTGTAAAGCCACCATACTCTGATAAAAAATTAATTAAATTAAACCCCAAAAAGAAGTATTTGTTTAAACAGTGTCTTTTTAATAGTCCCCATTCTCTCTTAGAATTATTTGCAGTTGTCATGCTGTGCTCAAATGGAATTATTTGATAGGTTCTGCCTTACTTTCTCTCCCTCTCTTTGTTCGTTCCTTCCTCAATCCATCTATTTTGGAGGGAGGGGACATGGCATCTGAATGTCATATTAAGTTCCCCAAGCTGGATGTTGTATTCTAAGAGCCTGGGTCTCTGGTTGGGGGACACAGTAAAAAAAAAAAAATAATAAGGAATACCTTTGAAAATGCACCTTATTTTACCACGTTGCAGAATTCCTCATTTTGGTCACCTGGGGAGCAGCCTGACAAGGCTTAGAAAAACAGCTTGTTACCATCCATGTGGGTGAAAAAATAAAGAAACCCCTTCGTTTTCCATCAAACCAATGAAAAACGTATTTGCAAAGCACAGGTTAAATTTTCACCCATTCATGTGGCTTTAGCGCAATAAACACAACACCCCAGAGTCAGGCCTGGCAGAGGGGAACTGCTACACAGCAGCCCGGGGAGAATGACAGCGAGGTAAGCTTTATTTTTTCCCTCCGCCATCCATCTCTGCTTTCTGCCCACCCTCACCCTTCTGCTCCCAGTAAAGTGAGAAAGTAAAAGGCACTGCTGCCTGATTGAAGAGGGAGCATCTTTGGGTCTGTTCTTTTGGAAGAAAACGATTTCTTTCGTTTTTGTTTTTTCGCAATTAAATTTTGCAAAAAACAAAGCGGGGGTGAGGGCAGGGGGTGGGGAACGCCTTTATATTTCTTTGCTGATTTAACAGGCAGGCAATTTCCAGAAAGACTTGAAGAAACTGTTTTCATTCATTAAAAAATATTACTGTCATGGCTATGCTATCCCATATAAGGCTTTTTCACATTCCAAACTTGACCACAGAGATCGTAAATCTGGTTGTACACACAGTGTTTATTTTAGAATGGGGTAAATGGGATGAGAACCATAAAAGTATTCAAGGAGGAGCTTGCTAACTTGCAAGTGGGGTGAAATGCAGACTCGTCAGTTTCGGACAATGACTAAACAGCAGATTACAACACTAATCCAATGATGGAGGCAAAAAGAGACTCCGCCCTTGGAATTCCAGTCAGCCGTGCTCCTTGATGGACTTCTCCTTAACTGCTCAATGAATTTCCAGAACTGTGACCATCTGCCCTATAATTATAGGGACTAACTGAATAATAATTATTGGGCTCTGAAATACACTGAAAGGAATTAAGTTTTTCTTTCTCCTATTATCATTTTACTTCATGTTATGATGCAAACAGAGCAAATCATCAGGTTAAAACCTTGCATCAGGTATCGTGTTTACATACATATTCCCTCTCTACTGCCTGGGAGGGAGGTACCACGATTCAGACCTTAGAGCAAAGCAAACTGAGGCTCACAGATCCTATGAAGAGCTGGGCCAGAACACTAGCCCAGAACGGCCTCCTCCAATGGCTGTGCTTTCTACTGCTGGATTCTACCCTGCCTCAATCTTGAATATCATTTTAAAACAAGAGAGACAGCTTATATTTTCTATATCATTACCAATCTTATTTATATGAAAACGAACGTACAGGTCCAAGGAATCAGAATCGTTTACTCATTCACTATTCTCCAAGCAAGACTGTTCTCCGGGAAGATGTTAATGGCTTCATCAAGAGGCTACTTTCTCTAATTATCAACGTGATTCAAGGAACGTTAAAATTCTCATTATAAATCTTAGTATCAAATAATAAGCCACGCGTCACAGGAAATTCTGCTTTAGAAGATGGTGCTAACTCTAGAGTATCAGGATGGAAGTATTAAAATACTTCCTACAAGAAATACTAAAATAAGAGGGAAAGGCATTTTAATGTTTAATGATAGGTCCATCAACATAAAAGTTGTCATTTGGAGAAGAATGCATCGCTATTCATCAGAAGGCAAAATTGTATGCATGGATGATAATTAGTTGTTTCTACTATGTTTGGAACCCACTAAGTCTCTCCTCCCAGGTTCCTTTCCCTGAGTCCCCTAATAATGGATGTATTCTGGAAAAAAGAACCTTTCTGAAGGCAGCGTGTGTGTATTTGTGTGTTTGTGCACGTGTGTGTTCATCGTCTCCTAAAGACCAGTGGGGGATAGGAAATGGGAGGGAAAGGGGTCAGGTCAAGGACCCAAGTGATAGCCGTTAGTCTCCAGTCTTTGCACACAGAGAGGGGATGGGGCAGACCACAGCGAAGGGAAGGGAACAGGAGGTGTGGGACCACCCAATTCCTCTTCCTATGGGCGTCACAGTGCGTGTCGCAGGGTCATCCTTAAACCTAATCAGAGCAGAAGACTGTCCACGGGGCATGCTTGCAGATGCCGAATATGGACCCCCCCCCAAACATCTCCATCACTGAAGGGTTTACTTGCTACGTTTACAATACCAAACAGAGCCAACACAACTATCTTGTTTGTTGCCACTACTGTTGTTAATCTGTCACATTAAAAACTTTCTTAATCAATGTCAACTGTTGATATACACAGCGCTCATCCAAAGTGGGTGTGTAGTCCTTTAATGTGGGGACTCAAAACTTCACTTAGACCTTATGCCTGAGGTACGATTCCAAAAAGCCAAAATACGAAGAGTGTAAAAATGACACCTCATATTGACCACCTGTACGCATACGTTCAATGAACAACAGTATACATTTATTGTACTATTTTTCTTTTTCCTATGTGATGTTTGTTCTGAATGCGGAAGTGCAATGTTATGTCTGTCGAATCTAATAACTAAACCACCTGAGCTTGCCTTTTGCGTGTCCTCTCTGGAATCACATCTCTTTATTCAGTCTTTTTTTATCTCACATTACGAGGCAGAGACCCATGGGGTTGGGGGTACGGGGCTGGTTTTACACTACGGATGTTTGTGTAGACATAACGGCCGACAGATTCATCTCCAAACGACCTGGTTCTTAGGTGCTCTAGACTGCCATGGTCCTCTTTTTGTATTTGATGCTCAGACGTGACACCTTGATTTCTGAGAGCCTGGAGAAGAGTCCAGAGCATTGACTCAGGCTGGGCAGGGCTTTCTGTGGGGGTTAGGGCAGGGCAGCTAGCTTGGGAAGAGCCCGAGAGTGACTCCCAGGCCTGACTTGTCCCCCTCAAGCACTCTGCCCCAGGCTGCTCCTGAGACATTAAACGGCTCAAGGCAAAATAGATTCACTTTCTTTTTCGAATTCTTTCCCAGTTGGGTTTTTACATAATACTGAGCAGAGTTTGGAAAACAACTCGTGTCCTTAACGCGGGGCATTTGTTATACTAACCTCTTTACACTTAATGTATGTTTGAAAAGTTTCCTTAATAAAGTTTCTAAGATGTCAAAAAAATAAAAAAAGAAGAAGAAAAACAGGCAAATGAGCAAAAGCACATTAGTGGTTGCCAGGGGCTGGGCGAAGGGAAGGGAGGAGCGTGACTGCCTAACGGGTATGGGATTTCCATTTGGGGTTATGAAAAAGTTCTGGAGTTAGACAGTCATGAGGGTTGCTCAACACTGTAAACGTATTTAATGTCAATGAACTGTACCCTTTAAAACTGTTACAGTGGTAAGTTTTATGTTATGTGTATTTTACCACAATTAAAAAAAAACTGGGTTAAAAAAATAAAGAATATTTGTATGTGTAGAACTGAATCGCTTTGCTGCACACCCGAAACTAACACAACGTTGTTCATCAACTCTACTCCAATATAAAATGAAAAGTTAAAAAAAATGGATTCCCTTCACAACGCTGCCTCAGACGTGTGAGACTAGCTAATTGGACGCTTGTTCCAAGGTTCCTGCAAACACACAGTGAAAAGATGAAAGCAGGGAGTCTGCTTCTCCTCTCCACCCCTGGGGCGCCGTCTCCCTGCGTTGAGAAAAATCAAACCAACCTGGGATGTCTGAACCAAACTAGTATGTGTTCCTCTAACTGGAACTATCCCTAACCTTAACCGGGTAATACTGTCTTCTCTCTCGGCGGGGCGGGGGGGGCGGTCAGCAGAGCTCCCCGCAGTTCTGAGCTTGCCTCTGGAGTCGGGGTCCCGGGCTCACCCCCAGCCTCCATCATTCACCAGCCTCTGCCCCTTCTTACCATCTTGCCTGATCACTGCTCTGGGTGCCACACTGCCTTTCCCACTCGTATCCTTTCCTCTTAACAGCCTCTTCTCACAGCGGCCAGGGGCTCCTTTTACCAAGTAAAACACGTCACGCTTCTTCCCCAAACTTGGATGCTTCCGTTTCACCTGGACAGGAGCCAACGTGCTGACACTGGCCTGACTGCCCCCACTGCCCCACATGACCTAAGACTCCGGACTCTCCCTCACCTCCTCTCTCCTAAACCACACTGCCCTCCAGCGGCCACGTGGGCTACGTGCACACCACCTCCAGACCTTTGTCTTTAGTCCCATTTGCCTGGAATGTTCTTCAGCTCAGCTAATCCTTTTCCCCCCTGCAAACCTTTACTCAAGTATGTTTTTCACCATTGCCTTCCACGACTAATCCATTCCATTCACCCTCACCAGGCCTGAGCCCTACAGCTTCCTGCTGTCCGGGTCTCTCACCCTCTAACAGACTCTAACTCCCTCACTTACTCTGTTTACTTTCACTGGAATGGAAGCTTTGCAGGGTCGGGGATATTTCTGGGTTTTGCTCACTCTTGGACCCTAAGCACCGAGAGCACTGTCTGGCTCGCAGAGGAGCCCCAGACGTAATTTCTAGATGACTGTCCGCAGAACAGAATCTCCTAAGGGCCGGATAATTAACTTAAAGGAGCTGATGAACTTGCAAAGTCAGGATCTTGACCCAGACCCACACCCTCCTACCACAGCTGTCCACCTCCCCATATTAAACGTGTAGTCACCCCTCCCATCGTTTCCAGGGACGCACAGCTCAGCAGTGAACCCATGTCAAAGAGCTGCTGGGAGGTCATCGCACAACCAGCATTTAATGAGCACACTTACTAGGTCAGAGAGGAAGACAAATGCCGAGGATTAGCAAGTGCAGCTCATAAATTTCCAGGAGGGAGCTCAGCTCACACAGCTGAGTTTCCTTAAATAGCAATTCTTCTGTGTCAGCCAAGTGACCAAATTGGACTCCCTCAGGCCCCTGCACACCCCAGTGACGTGAGGAAACACCATTTTCCCTCATGTCCTAACTACCTAAGCCTCAAGGCACCTTGGCATCAGGTAAAAGGAGTTCACGATGGTCACCTGAGTGACCTTGTTTCCTCCTGATAAAGCGAGAGACTTTGCCGGGAGACCGAGCTCCACTCACCAGGATGAAGACAGTGAAGAATATGACCACTATGGCCGCCGTGATGAACAGCTTTTTCCGGGGAAACACGGCAGCAGGAAGGAGAAACACCAGTGCGAAGCAGATGGCCCCGCGGAGCCCGCCGTAGGCGATGATGAACTGGTCCTTGAAGGTCAGAGGAATCGTCCGGAACCAGTTAATGGCCTGGGTCAGGACAAAGACACCTGAGAAGAAAAACAAAGCCAAAGGAAACAGACTGTGTGAGGCCAGGACACAGGAACGTGAAGGCACATTTTCTAGGCTTCTGTTTCAGGGTAAAGTATTTCCAAACAGGTCCCTTTCCTACCATCCTGCCCGCATTCCTCCTCCTGCCTCGCATCACTGGGCTCTTGGAATCAGAGACGCCAAGAGAGGTTAATTCCACTTAAAGGAAACGCATGAAAATACTCTGGGGAGGAAAGAGTATGTCAGGATGAGGGGAGAGGAGGAGACACAGGAGAAGGGAGAGGCCGTGGAGAGCGAGGGGGTAGAGGAAGGAGATAAGAAAGACAAGAGCTCAAGACGAAGAAAAGAAGTAGCAGCAGCGGCCACAAAGGGGACGGGCAGGAGGAAGGGCCCATCTCTCCACGCGCGACCCCCAGCGCTCACGCAGGGGACACGTGCTCATTACCCAGCGCTCTCCAGATCAGGCAGAAGGCCAGGGTGAAGCAGACGAAGGCCCAGTTCCACTCATGGTTCCTCCCCACGGTGGACACGCCCATGAAGATGAAGATCAGGGTCTCGCTGACGCTGCTCAGCATCTTCATGAAATACTTGATGGTCGTGTAGGATTTCTGAGACACGTTTTCTTCCACGTACTTATTCATGGTCATTGCGCAAGCTATGATTCTACAAGAAGAGAGGCAGCCTCAATTTAAACAGGGCAAGGGTCCTCATCAGAACATGAGTCAGCACTTAGCGAACTGGTGACTCCACCCTTCCACCCGTGACTACAGCACCACTGACTGAGTTTGGTAAGTGAATGTGATTTGCATCCTTGGAAACCCTACTGTCTCTAGAGGTCTTCATCGATACCCATGGCTCCAAGTGCCCAGCTCTACACAGCTTTCTAGCCTGGGGATGTGGACTTTGGCATCGTCAGCTATACTGCCAGTATCACAAATATAGATAAACGAGTCCATAATAAATTCAAAACCCATTATCTTCCTATAAAGCCAGTTCCATCTCCTCTATTCCTCTAGGGCCCCAAATGCTAAGCTATTGCTTAAAATTCTAAGCTTGAAATTATGGTCACATTGGAATTCTCTCTGCATCTCCTTGCTGCCCCCCTCACCATCTTACTGGTCACCAATTGTTTTCTAACCCTCATCCTGGATCTCTTGGACCCACCCACTCTTTTTTACCCCGATGCCTTAGTTCCGGGTCTCATTTCTACTTATCTACGATATCCACTTCTGGGAAATTCAAAACGTATTCACAGGCTCTGAAAATTCCTAGTGGAAAGAAACGGTTTTGCTTGTTTTCCCAGCACTTCCAAAACTCTGGGACCACAGAGGTCTTCATGTCCCTTTCCCTTGACATCTATCTTTTTTTAACTTTTATTTTATATTGGAACATAGTTGATTAACAATGTTGTGTTAGTTTCAGGTGTACAGAAAAGTGATTCAGTTATACATATATATGTATCTATTCTTTTTCAAATTCTCTTCCCATTTAGGTTGTTACAGAATATTGAGCAGAGTTCCCTGTGCTATACAGTAGGTCCTTGTTGGTTATCTATTTTAAATATAGTAGTGTGTGAGCTTCCCTGGTGGTGCAGTGGTTAAGAATCCGCCTGCCAATGCAGGGGACACGGGTTCGAGCCCTGGTCCAGGAAGATCCCACATGCCGCGGAGCAGCTAAGCCCATGCACCACAACTACTGAGCCTGCGCTCTAAAGCCTGCAAGCCGCAACTACTGAGCCCATGTGCCACAACTACTGAAGCCCGTGCGCCTAGAGCCCATGCTCCACAACAGGAGAAGCCACCACAATGAGAAGCCCACACACCACAACGAAGAGTAGAGCCCACTCGCTGCAACTAGAGAAAAGCCCGCAAGCAGCAATGAAGACCCAACGCAGCCAAGAATAAATAAATAAATCTATAAAAAAATAAATAAATATAGTAGTATGTACATGTCAATCCCAAACTCCCTAACTATCCCTTCCCCCACCTTTCCCCGCTGCTAGCCATAAGTTCCTTCTCTGAGTCTGTTTCTGTTTTGTAAATAAATTCATTTGTATCATTTTTTTTCAGATTCTGCATATAAGCGATATCGTACGATAGTTGTCCTTTTCTGTCTGACTTCACTCAGTATGATAATCTCTAGGTCCATTCATGTTGCTGCAGACGGCATTATTTCATTCTTTTTGATGGCTGGGTAATATTCCATTGTCTATATGTACCACATCTATTATAATACCACACCTCTGCACAGTCTGGGGAAGGAAGGGCTCAGGATGCAGCCCAGACTCCTAGGCTGGGTGCCCGAAGCCCTTCACACTCTCCCCTCAGTGACAATTCCAGGTGCCCCGACCCCCGGCCCTCTCTCCATTGAGCACCCAGCACATGCTCAATGGTCTGTCATTTCCCAAAGGGGCCCTGCTCTGTGCTGTCTTCTTGGCTGGAATGTACCCCTGGCCAACTCAAAGGCCACCTACAGGGGGAAATTTAGTATGAGCTGGGTGATAGCTCATACCAGCCTCCATCTAAGGAGACACAGTTACTAGAAATTACCAAAAAGGCATCATTATCCAAGGGTGCTGGAGAATAAAACAGGACAGAATCTGAGTGAGCTGCCTGCCTTCCACTGAGCGATAACTGCGCCACGAGCTAATCGCTGGTCATGACCTTCTCAGAGCTCTAGAGCCGCAATGACCCTACGAGCTTTCCCCCAACCCCCTTCAACCACTGCACTTAGTCTCCCTTACCCTGAGATGTCTGATGTTTTACCAAAATCTTCCTACTCTAAGCATAAGGATAAGTACAAGAATGAAAATCTAAGGGCCTTCTGAGTTGAGACCTGAACAGGTAACCACGAATATATCTCATTGCAAGGAACCGACCTGTTCCTTCCATAGAAAACACGTTTATCTATTCTGTGCCGCCTATGAAAACAGAACAAAGACCCCCCCAACCCAAGGACCATGCATTTGGCCTCAACGTGGCTGCCCACAGAATGAGCAGGCATTTCTTTCAGATGGATATGAGTGAGGAATGTGTAATTCCTGTGGCTCCCCAAACAAAGAGAACCTTATTAAATGGGCCAGTAAAATGCAGCAGCACCAACACACAGCAAAGCCTGCGAAGAGCTGCGGGCTTATCCAATGAGTCCACGTCTACAGAGCCTCCACTCTGCCAGGGGCGGTGCAAACGCTCTGTATGAGTTATGTCAGCAAACCTCCTTACAGGCCTCTGAGGCAAGTTCTGTCATGGTTCCCATTTTACGGATGAGAGAACAAAGGCAGACAGAGGTCCAGCGACTCAAGGTCACACAACTAATTGATGGTGGTGCCAGGATTTTAACCCAGGCAGTCTGACTCAAAGCCAGAGCTGTTAGGGACCTAACTCTCGCTCTTTTTTTTTTTTTTTTTTTTTGCAGTAGGCGGGCCTCTCACTGTTGTGGCCCCTCCTGTTGCGGAGCACAGGCTCCGGACGCGCAGGCTTAGCGGCCATGGCTCACGGGCCCAGCCGCTCCGCGGCATGTGGGATCCTCCCGGACCGGGGCTCGATTATCCCTGATGAAAGTGAGGTCCTCCTCCCCTGCCACGGCCGTGTGCATCCGTTCCCAATCACAAGCTCTTTCACTGGTTTCCTATGGCTGTGGTATTAGCAAATACTTAGTGGCTTAACAATAACACAGGTTTATCACCTTACACTTCCAGAGGTCATAAGTCCAAAACCATTTCATTCTCTTCTTGATCTGGGGCTAATGTCAAGGTGCCGACAGGACTGTGTTACTTCAGGAGGCTCTAGGGGAGAATCAGTTCCTTGCCTTTTCTACTTTCTGGAGGCTGCTCACATCCCGTGGCTCGTGGCCCTGTCATGCTGACCTCTGCCTGCCTGGTCCCATCTCCTCTGACTCTGACCCTCCTGCCTTCCTCTCATAAGGACCCTTGTGATTTCATCCAGCCCACCCGATAATCCACTGTTCTCTCCCCATCTCAAGACCCTAACTTGATCACATTGGCGAAGGCCCCTCTGCCGTGCAGGGTAACATATCCCCAGGTTCTGGGGACTCAGACCTTTGGGGGCCATCCCTCAGCCGGCCACAGTGTTGTTGGCACTCACCTCCCTTGTGTGGTGGCCACGACCAAGGGCACATCCCCCGTGGGCCTGGTGACCGAAGCTAGCGGGAGCTCTGTCACACTGGCCTGACATGAAAGCCTGGACCCTCCCCCAGTACAGCGGGCAGTAGACACTGTGGACCAGAGTGGCAGGTGGCATCACTGCCAGCCACCACCTGAATACAAACCACTCGTTAACGGCATTTCTGAACATTTTCATCTTGCATATTTTGGCTCAATTCTTTTTTAATCAGACTTTAAAAAGTAAAAGTTGCCCAATACTAAGTAATGAGGGCAAAAGCCAGAAGAATCTGAATCATACTATGTTTTATGAAGAAAAGACACATACACAGCAGCACACACTAATGAACCTTTCTTAAATGTTGCCAAGTTGAAAGTCTGTAACAGAACCAATGAGGGCCATCATTCTTTCTTGAACTCTCTTATCCCATGCAAAAGATGTTCTAAAATGATTTGACTATTAGGCATTTAAACTTAAGGACAAATATGGAGAATGACAAACACCAAAGTACGTACCACCCAGCTTCTTCCAACCACGTTTACTTTTAACAATAAAGCATCAGCTATAGAGTTGAAACCCCTACATTTCTCATACCACCTCTATTTCCCTCTGTCCCTCTTGGATTTGGATTTTTTGTTTATCATTCAAAAAGCGACCGTTAAAGGGCTAAAGAAACTTGCTTTTGCGTATGTGCTAATTATTTCCCCCTGAGATCACGTTCACATCGTTCAATGGGAAAGATAAACCATACAGGCAAAACGTAATCTTCAGCCCATTAAATGAGAGATTAAACAAAAATTTCTATTCAGAAATTATTGAAAACTATAGCTTTGATGTAGGAATAAAAAAATACATGAATTATACATGACTGTTCACGGGATCATTTTCCATTGCTTTGTATCCTTAACATGACACCAGAGTGATACTCCTGTCTGCCAGACACCTCCCTGTAACTCAACACCACCTCTGAACAGCACAGGTGCGATCCTCCGGGGGAAAAACACCCTCAGCAGGTACCAGAGGCCCCAGAGCCCGGCAATGCCCTGTTCAGGAAATGCGGGTGTCTATGACGTGGATGCACAGTACAGGCTGGGGACGAATGTTCCAAAGGTCGCGTTCTGGTCCGTCAGGTACAGTTCAGTGCACACAGCCTCTCAAGCAGATGCCAGGAGGTGTTTCATTGCAAAGAGGGGTCTTTTCTGCTGTAGGATGCTCTAACCTCCATCAAAGCACCTCACCTTCAGTAACATCCTATGTACACAAAACTACAAATGAGTCAGTCTCCCTTCAATTAGGGAGGTACACACAATACTACAGTCTCCCTGGAAGACAGACTGCCCCTCTCCTGGATCATCACCTATAGCTGATAGTATTAACCATCACCATAAGTTTGACTCTCCTTCATTTTTCTAAAAGAATTATGAGACGCTTCTAGAGCTGGGGAATGGTGCAGACTGGAGCCTTACTGGGTCTGGAGCTCGTGGCCAGGAGTGCCTTGGGTAGGAGGTCACGTCATAGCAAATCCCAGTAGCACTGAAGCACGTACAGAGAGGGAAGATGTCTTTCTCCACCAAAGAGAACTCATGAAACTTTCACACCTGAAGCCCACAGCCTCTCTCCCTCATTCTGAACATCAGCGTGATACTAACCACACCAAAATTATAACCAAAATAACTCGTGACATTTTAGAAAACTCTAGATGAATTTCTTAACCCTAGAGCTCCTTCAAACATAAAACGACTGGCCTTCAGTATTCCCAGTCTGACCTTACTTGTATCAGTTCATGTCATTGAATCATCTTTCTCCCCGCTTTCCATGTAGGTCTCTCTGTCCTAATCTTCCAATTTAGTTCATGTGATCAGGAATAACAACTGGACATCAACCAATATCTTCTTAGCATCTACTCTGGGTCAAGTTCTGGGCTGGGATCTAGGAAGACGGAAGCAAATAAGAGGCAACTTCTACTCCCAAGAGTTTGTGGTCTAAGAGGAGAAAGAGTCATGGAAAGGTAATTGTAACACAGCATGGCAAGCGCCAGAAACGGAGAAGGGGAAGGATGCTTTGGGAGCATAGGAAAGGAAGTCATTGCTCCTGCCACAAAAGAGGGGACATTTGAGCAGAATCTTCATGGGTAAGTGAGAGCTCCCTGAGCAGGAAGAAGAGGTAAATGATCCAGAAAAAGAAGAGGGCACATTCAGAACCATGAACAGGTTGGTATATTCAGGGACCTGAAGAACTGACTCTGCTGCAGGGGGGAGAGAGGAGGAGAAGGTTAACAGGTGAGGACACGGAAGTTAGGGGCCAGGTAATGACATGTGACATAACTCTTACGTGTTATGCTTAGGAGTCGATTGTATAGGCTGGTGGGGAAAATGAGAGATTATATCTTCCACCAAGTAATTAATGTTTATCTCCCCAAACCAACTGGAAGCTTCATGGGGGGAAAAGTGTCATCAGTGCTTATGACAGTGCCTGGCACCTCATTAATGTGTTTTGAATCGATGATGACATGGATCTAGGGATGGATTACTCATCGGAACGGTGGTGTGTCGTGGACAGATTTGCATTCTAGAAAGAGAACTCTGAAGGACATGTGGAGGACAGATCTGGAGGGGAAAGACCTAGAGCTTGGAGTCAATTTGTTTCCCGCAGTGGTTTTTCGTTTGGTTTTCAAAATCCATCGCAGCACCTGGCCCGTATAACCTCCCAGAAAAGGTCTATGTTTGGACAGGTGTTAGGTTCCATTCCGTGGGCCCACGTGGAGGTAAGGTTCATATAGAATGCACTGGGGCCCTCTGCTTTGTTATTATCTTGCCTCACATGGTGGTTTAACATAAATGTAGGGTGATTATCACCAATTTAGAGACAGAGAAGCTAAAGCACTATAATTAGCGGTTTTTACATTCACCGGCAATTGAGGTTTTCTTCATCACTGTATCACTCTCAATGCAGCATACAAAAAGTCAGGCCAGCTAATACTGTCTCAACGGTCTTCCGGGGGGAAACAGACTTTCTATGCAGATAATATGTCACTGGACTATCTTCTGAACAGAAAATTCCAACTAACACTTTTTTCTATAGTACTCCACGACTCCACCCCGGCAGCCAATGAATCGATGTTCACGTCTATGATGTTCACTTCCTCTCCACCAGAACCCACACTCTGAGAGAGCAGGGGCTACCCTTCTTCCACAGGTAGCATGGCTCCCTGCATGCAGCGGTACCAAGCGTATGTTCGCCTGATGCTGGCTGAGTCTAGCTTAACGGAGATCCACAGCCCTTCACTAGGCAGTCGGCATCTGTAGAACCAAAGGGAACGGCACCCATAAAGATGGCGGGCAGTGAAGGCAGAGTTCTGGTTGTGAAGATAAAACATACACATACCTTGTCTGTGTTCCCTTACCTATGGTGTAGCCACGACTCGGTTCATTCCGTTTATAAATACTAGTACTTTAATTTTTTTGAAGAGTGGTCAATTCTCTAATTTCGATTCCCACGTTAGACCTGTTCTGTAATCTGAACTGTGAAGAATTAGAACTGAGCCGACAGAAAGTATGTTGCAAAATTCTTTCATGCCTACTCCATGCCTGTGCGTGATCTTAAAAAGTATGGATTCAGTTGCAGGAAAATACAGTCCAAATAACAGTTGCACATTCCCCATAAAGACTTTGCCAAACATAAAAGCATACTCTACCAATCAGTGCCAAGCATTAGCAAAGATGAAGAACAATTAAAAAGCTTTCTCTGTATTGATTAAAGCCAGGTCTGTGGTGACTCAGGGTACACTGTATGTTCTCAGAATAAAGTACTCACTCATGTGAGGTAAATTAATTATTCCAGGGCACGAATTTACTATACAATGGGTTGCCTCTTCCAGGAAACCTGACAACCAAGAGAAAGTGAGTTTGACATATGAGAAAATTTTTTTATAAATTCTTTTTCAAAGAAATATCCAACCACCAAAACTGAACAACCTCTCTTAAAATACCAAAATGAAATAAATTCAAATAAGTACAGATGCTTGATTATTCATGCAGTCTTACCCATTTCATGGATTTTCCACATCTCGTGTTTTTTTCTACTTTAGATGCTTTCAATTCAACTACTGTTTGTAGCTCGTTTCCTGCCTCCTAAAGCAAGCATGGTTTTGTGGAAAGAACACATAAGAGATCACAGCTCAGGGTCAAAAGTGTGATGAAACACAAGGCATCAAGGGACCCGCGGCATCCACTGACTCTAGTTGGGGACTGTTGACAAAGGCATGAGAGGCAGGAAGACTGGACCAAGACCTTGATGATGGAATTAAAGTTTTCCAGCTGGGGCTTCCCTGGTGGCGCAGTGGTTGAGAGTCCGCCTGCCAGTGCAGGGGACGTGGGTTCGTGCCCCGGTCTGGGAGGATCCCACATGCCGCGGAGCGGCTGGGCGGCGGGGCCCGTGAGCCATGGCCGCTGAGCCTGCGCGTCCAGAGCCTGTGCTCCGCAATGGGAGAGGCCACAGTGAGAGGCCCACGTACCGCAAAAAAAAAAAAAAAAAAAAAAAAACCAGAAAAGGGAATTATTCTTGGAAATTATACCGTATTTACATTTCTGTTTATAATCCTATTTTTCACCTTGGCCTACATATAACTAGAAAATAACTTTAGCCTTATTATTGCTTAGCCTTCAGAGTCTGAAAGACGAACATGCCACTTTAAATTGTAAGCTCTAGACCAAGAGCAATGTAGTGATGACTTGATCATCAAATCACTTTCTACAGTATACTTGAAACACAGGATATAATATAATATATTATATATAATCATTTTCAGATATAGCAGTAATATAATCATTTTCAGATAAAGACAAAGACCAGTCAAGAAACAGTCAGAAAAGCAAAGTGATGGCAGAATCAAACAGCAAAAACGAATGGTGAGCTCTACGGAGCAAAGCTAACAGAGGTACGATACAAGTCATATATATAATCTTCAAGTTCCTAATAGTCATGGTTAAAAAATGTAAAAAGATGCTGGTGAAGGCAACTTTCATAATATGTTTACTTAATGCAACAGATCTAATACACTGTCATCTCAACATGCAAGCCATATAAAAAACATTAATGAGATATTCTACAATCTCTTCCTACTAAATCTTAAAAATCTGATGTCTATTTTACACTTAGAACACACCTCAAGTTAGACTGGCCACACTTTAAGCGCTCAAAAGCCACATGTAGCACATGACCACAAGAGTGGACTACACTCAGGAAAACAAAAAAAGTGGCCGTCCACCGGTTTTGTTCCTCCTTCAAAAAACCAAGCAAATACTGGAGTTTACCAGCTGAATCTATTTCATTAAAAGTTTAAACCATCAAAATAAATGAAAATAAGTTCCCGAATCATTTACACTAATCTGGGTAAATACTGTGTGATCTCACGTATCTGGTATCTAAAAAAAGCAAAGTCACAGAAACAGAGAGTCAACTGGTGGTTGCCAGGGGCTTGCAGGGGTTGTACAGAAAACAGGTAACAGTGGTCACAGGCTACAAACTTCCAATTATAAGATGAATAAGTTCTGGGATCTAAGGGGCAGCATGGTGACTGGAAAATCCTGGATGTGATGGTACATTCGATAGTACAGGCAGTTAACAATACTGTATTGTGTATGTGAAAGTTCTCACCACACACACACAAAGAAGGGTAGCTACGTGAGGTGATGAACGTGTCAGCTAACTTTATGGCGGTGATCCTTTTGCAATATACATATATTATCTAATCATCACGTTTTTACACCTTAAACTTACACAATGAGGTGTGTCAATCACATCTCAATAAAGCTAGGGGAAAAAAAAGGGTTATAATTTCAAATTCCTTCCTGACTTTTCTAGTTTTGCCCTGCAGGTGAGGCAAAATTATACAAAAGAAAACAAAAGATAGGTGAGTCACCATTAAAAATATACTACAGTTTTGTTTGTTTCTTTTTCACTTTTTTCCTGAATGTGTCCAGAAAATTAAGGGAGATACGATTTGTCTTTTTTCTATTGTTTAACTAATTTCCTGCCTCAGTTTACTATCTTCCTCCCTTACCCACTGCCCCCGTGCCATTTAGTGTTTGAGGTGGTCATATAAGGGTTTTTTTAAATATTTTATTTTGGCAGTTTTGAAATACATACTGTTCTTCCACTTTTATAGGTTTGTTATTTTACAATTTGATTTAACTTAAAAAGAACTGAATTGGTCACTGTAAAAACTCATTCTTTTTGTTTTTGTTGTTTTGCTGCACCACACAGCACGCGGGGTGCAGGATCTTAGTTCCCCGACCAGGGATCGAACCTGGGCCCCCTGCAGTGGAAGTGCAGAGTCTTAACCACCGGATCACCGGGGAAGTCCCCATATAAGATTTTAAAGAGGTCAGTTCTGACCAGTGAGAGCCATCGGGGAAGGCATACAGCATCATCAAAAACAAAGCTTTTATTTGTCAAGACAATATAAGGTACAAAGAGACGGTGAACAGAGCACGAGACCCAGAGCCATAGATGGAAGCCTGCGTTATGGTCCCCTCTCTCCTTTCCCTCCAAACTCTACCTCCCTGCTGTTCTACGTGATGTGCAGGCATGCACAGCCACCCCCCAGCACCTGGACTTAGCCCTGGCCTAAAGCATCGTCTCTACCTGTCCTGCTCCAAGAGCCCCAGCTGGCCTGCAGTGAAGCCAACAGCTACTCTGCACGCAGGTTGCAGGATTAAGCCAACTCTTATGCAACTGACTCAGTCTTTAATAGCCATTTCTTCTAAAAGAAAATTTTTTTTTGTTTCAGGGGAAGATGTGGGTGTTAGGTTAGGGGTGAATTTGAAGTTTAAAGCTCCAACTAGAAATAAGATGATGTGGCCTGCTCTCTCTCTGTTTTTTTCAGGCTTTAAGACTAATTCGATTTACATGGAGGCCAGGCCAGAGACTAGGTGATGACTGATGACTTGTGTGCAGACTAGCATTTATCCAGGTTGTGTTATCCAGATTGCTTTGTTAAAGTTCCAGGTCACCTTCTCACACGGAGCAAAACACCCAGTAAACATGAGAAAAGCCTAGGGAAAATTAATAAAAGACACCTGTCTTACGCTCAAAATAAACAAATGATCAAACATGCTTTGGATCATGTTTTATGAATGTCTTGAAATGTCACGTGCTCTTTTCTTTCCCCCCATATTTTGAGAAGACGGGTAAACGTGAACTAGTCATCGTGGCCTGTAGGGCTCTGGTTTTGTACGACTGTATCTTGAAGAGATGGTCTTCTAACTGCTACACCTGGTGGGCAAACCAGGAGCAACCAGAAGAAGAAGCTACAAGATGGCCAGCAAAAGCATGCTTTCTTATTGTTCTCAAAGTTTTCAACAGATGACAATCACCAATTCCTACACAGGAAGACAGGAAAGAAAGGGGACATGATCTTCACAGCCTCAGCAGTGACCGCTTCCGAACAGAGAGCGCAGCCCTGCTCCTTTATCCCTGAGCCCGGCGTTCTGGAAATTCCTGTGAAAGTCTCATTTTTAAAATGTCATTGAAAGGTGCTTGTCTTTATTTTTTTTATTTTTTTTTACATCTTTATTGGAGTATAATTGCTTTACAATGGTGTGCCAGTTTCTGCTTTATAACAAAGTGAATCAGTTATACATATATATATGTTCCCATATCTCTTCCCTCTTGCATCTCCCTCCCTCCCACCCTCCCTATCCCACCCCTCTAGGTGGTCACAAACCACCGAGCTGATCTCCCTGTGCTATGCGGCTGCTTCCCACTAGCTATCTATTTTACGTTTGGTAGTGTATATATGTCCATGCCACTCTATCACTTTGTCACAGCTTACCCTCCCCCTTCCCATGTCCTCAAGTCCATTCTCTACGTCTGTGTCTTTATTCCTATCCTGCCCCTAGGCTCATCAGAACCTTTTTGTTTTTTAGATTACATATATATGTGTTAGCATACAGTATTTGTTTTTCTCTTTCTGACTTACTTCACTCTGTATGGCAGACTCTAGGTCTATCCACCTCATTACAAATAGCTCAATTTCGTTTCTTTTTATGGCTGAGTAATATTCCATTATAGACATTTTTCCGAAGAAGATATACAGACTGCCAACAAACACATGAAAGGATGCTCAACATCATTAATCATTAGAGAAATGCAAATCAAAAGTACAATGAGATATCATCTCACACCAGTCAGAATGGCCATCATCAAAAAATCTAGAAACAATAAATGCTGGAGAAGGTGTGGAGAAAAGGGAACCCTCTTGCACTGCTGGTGGGAATGTGAATTGGTACAGCCACTATGGGAACAGTATGGAGGTTCCTTAAAAAACTACAAATAGAACTACCATATGACCCAGCAATCCCACTACTGGGCATATACCCTGAGAAAACCATAATTCAAAAAGAGTCATGTTCCAAAATGTTCATTGCAGTTCTATTTACAATAGCCCGGTGCTTGTTTTTATTGTTAGAGTGGATAGTGGGACATATCCTGGACGGGCCTGTTAACTGGAGGCCCAGGGCTCAGGCCTCACCCTACAGCCATGGTTTTTGCCCACCAGGGCGTCACTTTGCTCATTCATAAGATGGAACTGGTAATTACCATTTCCTACTTTCTTTGCAATAATGCTGCTAGAATAATTGAAACAGCAAATCGAAAATATTTTAAGTGTCCTCTAGAGAAGAAAGACTAAGGAATTATCAACCCATGAAAACAGAACTAAAGAATATTGGGTGCCTGCTGTCCTATCAGGAGGACGTGGCCATTTTTTTTTAATTCGTAGAGCACAGCAAAGAGAAATCAGTATTTCCCGGCAGGGTGCCGGCTGCTGTGGGGACCAAGCATCTCCCTCTTCAGGACGGTGGGTTTTCAGCATCCCATGCCTGGATCCCAGGGCAATGTACCAGGTGAGGACCAGAAAGGTGCCTGATGCCCACAAGAGGGAACAGAGTCCCAGCTCAGTTCATGTCGGTGTGGATCTGAACTTAGGAATCCCTTAGGCGTCTGTTAGTGTCCTTGGGTAAGGGGGATGATGGGAATCATTTTTGTTTTATCCCTGCGTAGTTTTCTGAACATAAAGTTCAAAACACGTGAGCCAAGACACAAATTTCTAAAATCAGTGCTATGAGTCCCCTCTTCAACCCCAACTATAGAGCTGTGATACTCGAAGGGTCCAATGCTGTTGAGGCGTGAGGGGTCTTGTTTGAGAGACTAGAGACTTTCCCTTAACTTTAGCTCTAGAGCTGTGGAAACGCACTCTGACGCACGCACACGCACACACACACATGCACACGTACACACTTTCCCTACTACAACAACTTATCCCAGTATAGAAATGAGCAGAAAGATATTAGAAAATTATAAAACAGGAACTTTCATCTACCCCCTAGTGTTTGAAGCTAAAACTCTCCTGAACACACAGGAACACGTGGACACAAATAATTCCTTAACGTTAAATTAAGAATTGAACTATTAGGAGAGGCCACAAAGGGGAAAGAAAACCTAAGACTGTCCAGAAGCCAGCTCTCCAAACAGCTTCTAAGACAAAGAACGAGAAGACAGGTGGAACTCCACCTCCTATTAATTTACTTGTTGTCAGTGAAGATCATATCAGATCACAAGTTCATGACAAAAAACCAACAGCAGTGACAGCAGGCTTTGTGGATGCCAGGATACACTGCTTCCAACATCTTTCCAAAGAAATCAAAATGCTGGAATCCTGCCCAGTGCTTTCCTACCTACAACTAACACAACACTGTAAAGCAACTATACTCCAATAAATTTTTTTTAATTTACATAGAGTAAAATTCACTTTTCTTTGGTATAGAGTTCTGTGAAGTGAGATAAATGCATACAGTTGTAGAACCTTCACTACAATCAAGATATAGAACAGTTTTATCACTCCCACAAATTCTCTCATTCTGCCCCCTCCTAGTCAACCCTTCTCTTCATGTCCATCCTCTGGAAATCACTTATCTGTTTTGTCTCTATAGTTCTGTCATTCTCAAAATATCTTATAACTGGAATCACACTGAATTTATCCTTCGGAATCTGAGTTCTCTCACTGAGCAATATATATCTGAGATTTATCCATGTTGTTGCATATGTTAATAGTTCATTACTTTTTATTGCTGAGTGGGATTCCATTGTACACATGTACCATAATTAATTTATTCATTCACCAGATGAAAGACATCTGAGTTGTTTCTAGGTTTCGGTGATTATGAATAAAGCTGCTGTAAACTTTCACACACACACACAAGAACAAGACACTGCATTTTGAACCCAGACCCATCTTCTGCTCTACAGAAAGATGTTTCTTTTACATCAGACTTTTGTATCAACTACCTGCTCATTACATGATCTCATTCTAAGACAGGCTGCCCAAGAGTCCACCCAGGACAAAGTTGAAGCACAGGGGCATCGGAAAGGCATTAAGAAGAGGAAGGAAGAAGGCGAGAGGGATGGAGAAGTGGGAGAGAGGGGAGGACAAACCCTGGGAGGACCAGGTTTCACGCTCCACACTCTTACAAATTCAGAGAGACGTGCTGCAACCCTTCTCTCAGCTCCCCAGCTGTCTGACCCCTCTGCCGACTTCCCTTTCCCTGTGGCTCCCATTTCTCTTAAACAAAAAGGGGCTCTTCCATTCGCCTGCCGATGCAGGGGATGTGGGTTCGTGCCCCGGTCCGGGAAGATCCCACATGCCGCGGAGCGGCTGGGCCCGTGAGCCATGGCCGCTGAGCCTGCGCGTCCGGAGCCTGTGCTCCGCAATGGGAGAGGCCACAGCAGGGAGAGGCCCGCGTACTGCAAAAACAAACAAACAAACAAAAAGAGACTCTTCTGAGCATGCTCAGAAGTCACGTGCCTTCACTCCCATTAACCTTAACACCTGCTTTTAAACGGTAAAAGAAGATGCCATCAGCGTGAAGTACGATAGGAATTTCTACACTCGGTACAAGTTAAATGCGGAAGAATGACGAGTTCTATAAAAGAGGTGTCCGTGGATGTGCAATGTTAATTACATCAGGACACCGATGCCCGGGACTGACATCCTCCAGCAAGGACAGTGAATACAGCGTGGAAGCGCACACAGTGCACTTTCCAAAGGGCGGACATGCATGTCTGTGATGTACCCCATACAGAGACAACACACACGGTCAGGTTTTGAAGACCACGCTAATCACCCCACCCTAGGAAACAAGGGTGTGACTTCTGAGAACAAACGCACTTCGACGCAAATCTGTCCCTTCGTTTGCTCTCACAGCATTAACAGGGGTACATGGTAAAATGCAAAAGTGTTTAAATCTCCTGGAATATTTCATGTAATTGTTAACATAATTTTAGTGCACTCACTGTGTGCTATGGCAGTATTCGTGTCAATGCAATAAGGGACTTTTCTGTGCACTAAGCTGTACGGTAAATGTTTACTTTGAAGTTGTGGACAAAAGTGAGGTTTTTCATCTGCCAACAAACCACAGTAGAGAACTAGCCGTGCAGTTTCCCAGGAATACGTGGCCCCATTTTTCCCTGACGTCCTAATTCCCAGAGCAAGGAAAGCCCTGATCCCGTCTTTGCAGGAGGTCGGGGACGTGAGGCATCACGAGCTCTGTGGACTCTGGGCCCCCCCAGACATTTCTAAGCAGAGACATCCCAGCACGCCAACCCCATCCAACACTTCACCTGTCCTCCCCACACTCTGGACAAGCATATTTAGATAACTCTGTGAGGGTTCTAGAACTTTTACATATGCACTCGGTTGAAATATATTCAAGGTTCTTACACCAACCATTGCTACAATACTGCTGGGAAACTAGACACAAAGTCCCTGCCCTGTAATCTTTGCAGAGACCTTGTCACCAGCTGATCGGACACTTTCAATGACACCAGTCAAAGAACAGTGAGGAAACTGGAGGTCATACAAAAATGATATGAATAGCCACCAGGAAGGCACTGCACGTTTCATTACTGGGTCAGACTGGATTAATACAGTGCTTTATTTAGGTTCCCTGGGATACAGAAAACCACACAACCTTCTAACACATGGCTTTCACTACAGTGGGTTCCACTCTCCTCGTGCAGGGAGACAAACCTCATCTGCTGCTGCTATGAAAGTGGTGGTGCGGGGCAAAAGCAAAGCAATCCTTAATCAAAGCGTCACCTAAATCAGGGCGCAAGAGAAAACTTCAGGAAGAACTAGACCTACATTTACAACACAAAACTCTAAATAGCGAAGCAGGCCCCAGCAGGAGAGCTTAACATGTATTAAGCTGTAAATAAATATTTGTCAAAATTAAAACTTTTTTTTTTTTTTTTTTGGCCACAAGGCTTGAGGGATCTTAGTTCCCTGACCAGGGATCGAACCCAGGCCCCCAACAGTGGAAGTGTGGAGTCTTAGCCACCGGACTGCCAGGGAATTCCCCCAAATTAAAACTTTGAAAGGCATTCCATTAGTAAGCATTTCTCACTGGCCCTATACAAGGTGTGACCATAATATGACAGGCTTATTCTCGGAAGCTGTAGAAACACCCACACCCAACAAGTACCCTCCTTCAAAGTGACCCTCCAACGGCTAAAACTGGATCCAAACGCTACCGGCCACTCGTACAACCTTTTGAGAACATCCTTCCAAATCAGTTAGTGAACGATACACAACTGTGTCGTTAATAAATAATTTCTTGCTTTATCCACTTCTTGCTTTATAACCATACCTCTTTCTTTAAGAAGCTGAACTCAAAGTACACGACGGCGTGCCTTATTCACTGAATTTTGCTTTGAATGATGTAAAGCTATGATCTCACATCAAATCTATCATACAGAGCGAAGGTTCTCTACTAATAACATCGTTCAAAGGAACTGACATAAGCAATTCCAGAATTCCAGACGAAGTTTGGGGGATACAGCCTGGGTGGAGTTAGTGGACCTGAGCAACACTGAATGGGCATCAGACTCAGAGAATTCTTGGTGCCTGGCCATCCACCCCAGCACTTTATTGTCTTATTTCATGAGATCCAAGAGGTCACTTTTAAGGCTTCCATTTTAGCACCAGATCACTTGCCTACACTTTTTTTTTTTTTTTTGGCCGCATGCGGGATCTTAGTTCCCAGACCAGGCATCGAACCCGGGCCCCCTGCAGTGGAAGCACGGAGTCTCAACCACTGGACTGCCAGGGAAGTTCCGCTTTAGGATACATCTAGCTGATCCATACTTTCATTTTTTTGAAACAAAGAGTAACGAAAATCTACTTTTAATTTTTCTTAAAAGAATTCAAGAACATCTCCTCTTTTACATAACGTATTCAACTTTCACATCGCAGCTTAGGATACATGAATTCCACGAAATGCCACCAAGTGCTTTTAACAAGGAGTTCGATACTTACGCCATGATGCCCGACAGGTGGAACATCTCGGCTGTGATGTAGGACAAGTAGCTGTACAGGAAGACGAAGAGCGGTTCGATCACGCGGATGTTGTGTGTGAAGCGAGTGGTAAACGCCGCGATGAAGCCCAGGAAGACGCCGATCAGCACGCCGCCGATCCCCACGACGAAGAAGTTGGCGATTCCGGCAAACACGTCGATGGTCTCGATGGTCTTCATCTGACAGAAGGACTTGAACAGGTTGTACAAGACCTGTGGGAGAGGCAGAGGGCACGTCAGGACCCCCCAACTTCCCCGACATCCTCACAGCCCCAGAAATCTTCCTGCCTCCTAACAAGGGCGTGTCTTCTGTGCCCCAAAGTGGACGATCAGTGGAAGTGACTGAGCATCTCTTTTTTTTTTTTTTTTTTTTTTTTTTTTGCGGTACGCGGGCCTCTCACTGCTGTGGCCTCTCCCGTTGCGGAGCACAGGCTCCGGATGCGCAGGCTCAGCGGCCATGGCTCACGGGCCCAGCCGCTCCGCGGCATGTGGGATCTTCCCGGACTGGGGCATGAACCCGTGTCCCCTGCATCGGCAGGCGGACTCAACCACTGCGCCACCAGGGAAGCCCGTCTTTATCTCACATTTTAACAGTGCATTTAATAGCTGCAAACAAAAAGCACTGATGAAAGTGTGTCATCAAGAAAACTATTTCTAGACGTGAGAGAGAGGAAACTTCAAAGTTATTTACGTGACCTACTGCTAAAACATCACTTTTCGGATCCTAAAGGATTATTTTAAACGGCTTGGTTGCCCTTCAACATACCCTGCTTGCGTTGCCGATGCTTGGGAAGGAGTATGTCACAGAGAAAGCTTGTCAGTGCTGGCTGTGAATTTAGGGACACTTCAAGGCCCCTGTTGTGGGGTTGCACCATGGAAGGGACCCACCCATCCATACAGGTCCCCTCCCTGAAGACATCCTCCTCCCAGATCACTGAGGTCCTTGCCCCGCCCACACATGCACCTCTGGTGAAACACAAGACCTGATGGGGTTTTCTTCAAGCCAAGAGACAGCAACCAGTGTGTGTGTGTGTGTGTGTGTGTGTGTGTGTGTGTGTGTGTGTGTGTGTGTGTGTGTGTTTGTGTGTGTGTGTGTGTGTATCTACTATAACTTCATGCACATGTGTCCTTCTAAAATGATGAGACTACACTGTTGCTTGGTTTCTGAAAAATTTACACAGTCTTTTACATAGTTTAATTAAGTCTTCAAAAATGTCAGGCATTCACACCTGCCGGGCAGGATGCTTTCAAACATGTTTCCAAGGACCACTGAGCAAATGGCATGGGAAGTGATGCCTTCCTCCGGAGTAATTTTTTCACGAAGCCAGCAAGTGAAATACAGTCAGGCACATGCCCTGCTTCTTGTGATATTTGCAGAGGGAATCTCCAGGGAAGCCGGCTAATGGGACACTGGGATGAACACCTTTGGAGTACAGGCCGTGCTACACCCTCCTTGGGATTCTGAGAAACTCAAAATTAAACCCATCCGTCCACGGGCACAGAAAACGTCAGAGGCGATACCAGGATCCAGGTCTCCTACGTCTGGGTCAGTTCTTCAATTTTAACCATGAGAATGAATCAGACACTCTGCTAACCAGAGTGTGTCCCGGCAAAAGCCATTTCATCCTTTTCTACTTCACTAACAGTCCTCTATAGCCTACACATTACAGGTTTCGGGGAACTTTTTCCTCTTTTCTACTGGATCATAAACTCCTTGTAATTAAGGATTTCGCCTTACTATGATTTACTTCTTCCATGTTGCCTAGTAGATGACGATAAATGTCTGTTGGTTTTGACAAAAAACAAAAAAAAAAACAACAGTGGATTATTACTTAGAAAGCAGCGGGCTTTTCCCTTCTCTTGATTGTTGGTGTAACAGTTGAGAGCATTTGGTATTGGACCTCCAAGAAATGACTTCAGTTTAAGAGAAGAAAAAAAGCAACTCACAAGCCTGAGGACTTAAATATCCTGAAGGGTCATCATTTGCCAAAAAAGAACTGGCTTCAGGTCGTGCTGCTTCCTCGCATCCAGAGACTGCTGCACACGTCAGATTTCATCCACGTCAACACGCCATGATCACTTCCTGAGAGCGGATCGGACATGTTCTATATTTACCCCTTGCCTCTAAAGAGCCCAGGCCAAAAGGTGACGGTCACCCGTCACCTGCTGCCCAGGGAGAGGGACAGATTTTCCAGCCTCCAGCCCTGCACAGATAGCCTCCCCGGGCGACTCGGGCTCTGGGTTCCGACCCCCGGTTTCCACTTGCCTGCCTCCCGCCCGCACCAGTTGAGTGCCCCCTGCAGCTACTACAAGACTCACTTTCCTTTATTCCATTCCTCACTCCCAAGTTGAAAATCGTTGGCTGCCTGACTTAGGGAAGAAGGCTCAGTACACCTGATGCATTTTTTTAATGCTTTGTGACACCCTGCGGTCTAGGACAGGGTCTCACCACGGCTCTACAAAGCACACCGTATGTATTCAGCCCTGTCCCCGGCTTCTCTTGATAGAAACCCAGCCCCTAAACCGAGGGAAACTCTATCTGTCTTCCATGGCGCCGCTCAAGTCGCTGTTCCTCTCCGGCCTTCCTGGATCCCTACGGCGCCTGAGTTGTCCTTCCCTCTGCCCCTCCTGCAACACAGATGATGCCCCAAACCATCCGGCATTTGGGGACGCGCCATCCTGTGTCGCTGCTGTTGCCTCTTGAATGCCAACCTCATTTCCTCCGAGGAATTAGAAATTCCCTGTGCACAGAACCCACGTCTTCTCCTCTTTCTGTCTCAGCTCCCCTCCCTACCCCATCTAGACACTGACGAGGCCCCCAAAGGAGGCTCAGGCACTCATTCCAAAGGAACAACGGGAATACACCGTCATCTTTCCCAAGCTGTTTTCCAGGCAGCCCCAGCCATGGCGTCTCTCCAATGTACATTCTGTGTTTAATATCCCTTTAGGCTTTGCAAAGAGGAAAGCTGAGTCACTGGCTTTTCACTTTCAGTGCATTGTCAGAAGCTCCAGTTTCATCATTCCACTTCCTCGGATGCTGGGGCCACCTTACGAGAAACTAGCTTAGGTAGAGACGTTACCTTGACAACCAGAAAGCTTTCCATAACCTCCCACCCGTTGTACACTGAACCTGATACCTAGGGATGGGCACAAGATAAAATTCTTTTAGTTACAACCAGCCATAACCCCACAGTTAGTTCATGCCAGTTACATCCTTTAATTTTACCACAAAGGAATCTATATAGAAAGGTGCTTTTGAAGTTATAATTTATATGTAGTATATGTATATGTATTATGTATGTGGCTACAATTATGTCTCTAGTTGGTCTGTGCAAAGTTGACCTCAACGTGACAACTGTATCTTTAGCAAACCGAAAAGCCAGGGGTGACTGTTTGCTGGATTCCATCAATATAACAGGCTAATGTGACAGCTGAGTACTTTCAAGTGTTTCTATTCATTATTATTTTTTTAAAAAATACTTGTGTATATTAAAATTAGATATGATCTGTTTTGAACTTTGATTTAAAATGTGCAACAGTGCAGTGAAATCATGTACTGCAAGGATGCAAACAATACAGGGTTTTTGTTCAGCATAGCTCTGTTCCAGAAAAAGTTTTCAGGTCACTTTTCCTGATATGAAACACAAAGGATAATCATTTCTGCATAAGTAATTTTAAATCTGTTCTGCTATTTGCAAAAGCCAAATTAAGTACCAAGTGGTCCCTCTTTACCCTCCAGCTTCCTGAGTTAAATTCCACTGCACGGCACATAATGTCTGGGCCATTAGTGTGTATCCCTAGCTTATGACTTAAGAGCCAGCTCTCCTTAACCAACTCTAGTTAGGGTAGACTGAGGAAACTCTTTAAGTGTTCTTGGAAAATGTGTCAGAATATTCAGTGGTTGCCTTCACACCTTCTAGAAATTACCATGTAAGCCTAACTCATTCGATCATGGACCACAATGGAAACAGCAGTACTTCTCAGATAGCTGAGAACCTGAACAATCTTTACCCAACAGGGGAAAGTTTGAAAGGTTTTCTTAAAATATTTCCTATAAGGGAAAGCACAAAAATCCCATTTAAAAATCTTAGCTTTTTCTTTTTTGACTGTCATTTCTCCAGTTAATTCCAATCTAGCCCCAGACCACAGAACAAAGAGTTTGACTTCAATTTATATTATATATTATCAATTTTCCTTTGCTTTGAGACATTTTTATGGCAGATTTTCTCCCTTTCAAATCTTCTAAGCTCACTATTGAACTTCCCAGTTAATTGCCTGACCTACAATTCTGCTCATCCTCCAGCCTATGTTTTTTGTTTGTTTGTTTGTTTTTTTGCGGTACGCGGGCCTCTCACTGTTGTGGCCTCTCCCGTTGCGGAGCACAGGCTCCGGACGCGCAGGCTCAGCGGCCATGGCTCACGGGCCCAGCCGCTCCGCGGCATGTGGGATCCTCCCGGACCGGGGCACGAACCCGTGTCCCCTGCATCGGCAGGCGGACTCCCAACCACTGTGCCACCAGGGAAGCCCCAGCCTATGTTTTTAACCTGACTTCTCTCTGTTTAATCTCTACCCTTCTAGTTGCAGCATTTAGTAACTCAGCCTTCTCCATGTATGCAGCAGGGTCTATGTTTTTCATACCTTTCCCTAACCCATGAGTTCCTTAAACCCTCCTAGAGATAAGACTAGATGAATGAATCAAAGAATCTTCTGTAAAACATCTCTACCTCTATTCTTTGAGAACACCTGACTAGGAGACAAAAATTATAATTTTTTATACCATTTTCTAATTGTCCCTAACACCTGGGCAGTTCAGCCCACTATCCAGCCAGTCTGGTGAAGGAAACATCTGGTGGGTTATTCTTCAGTGTCAGGTGGGCAAACCCCCCGAGCATGCCCTGATACCTGTGGGAGGTGGCTTTAAGGGTCCACACGGCTTTTGGCCCAGGGTAAAGAACCTACCCACGAAGCCTCTTTCATTTGAAACCACTAGAGTCCTTCTGACTCACAGGCTTTGGCCTGGAAACAAGGGCTCCGCATCTGAAGAGCAGCCATGCCCTTTCTCCGTCCTTGGCCCATTTCCTGCCGTGGAATGGCTGGCCCTCAACCTGGCTCACTGCCCTCTCTGGGTCAGCCCTCCATCTCGACCGTAAAACCACATCTGATGGCTTCGAGCCTCTGGACAGGAAGCACAGGATGTGCCTCTGGAAGGCACGCTTTAAAGGGTAGTTTAGCCAGATCGTTTGCTGAGATCTGATTCTTGACACGCTCAAAGAATGGACCACCGAGGCGACTGAATGAGAAATCTCAGAAGAGAAGGGAAAGCAGTGCAAACACACAGCAGGTCCTTCTGAAACTGACCTGATGTTGCTACCTTGCCCTAGGAGGAATGCAGCAGGGTGCTATTATTTCTTTGTAATGTTTCCTATACCCTAAATAGACCCAAGATTCCCACATTGAAATTCCCACAGTCTCCCTAGAACCAAGGTAAAAATGTACATATCAAACATTAGTCACAATGGAAAACTTCATGCCTCCGGAAAAGAGAATGAGTTTATAAAACATCTTCATTGTTATGGCAGTTTCCCAGTTAAAATTTAATACTGGTGAGTTAATGACTAAGTACCGTTAATGAATAATGGAATAAATGAAGTGGATTTTGTTACTTGAGTGAGGTAACTGCACTGTCTCAAAATAGCTCTTAGCTATACTAAAAAATGGCATTTCCTTATCAGTAAATTATTTTTATGTAATAATATCCACATGGAGTTAACGAACATCCTTAAAGGTGATATTTTATTCAGGTCAGGGGTCTGAATACAGGCTAACAGAGAATAATGTTGGTTTCTACGTTAACTCGTTTTTTGTGTGTCACATTATTGTAACGTTTAACTGAATTATTAAAAGGATATTCTAAGCTTGTTTCTGAAGCTGATCACAGTAATCTATCTTTGGATGAGGATGAGATGCCCCATGACCTACACACAGGACATTACACATACTGGAAAAGACATCATTCAAAGAACCTTCTCGGGGACTTGCCCTGGTGGTCCAGTGGTTAAGAATCCACCTTCCAGTGCAGGGGACGTACGTTCGATCCCTGGTGGGGGAATTAAGATCCCACATGCTGTGGGGCAACTAAGCCCGCGGGCCACAACTACTGAGCCCGCACGCTCTGAAGCCTGCGAGCCACAACAGAGAGAAGCCCGCAGGCTGCAACGAAGATCCTGCGTGCCGCAACTAAGACACGGCACAGCCAAATAAATAAATTTTTCAAAAATGAAAATTAAAAAAAGTGACAAATTACAAAAAGAATCCTCTCTCCAACTTCGAAGGAAGGACCCTCATCAGGCATTCTTTAAGTAACACATACACACTAAAACTGAAGCGAATTGACTCTTTTTTTTCTTGAAATCTATGTTAACTTTTAAATGAATCAGGAATACCATTTTAATAATAGGAACTAACTAACAGAGGGGATAATATAAATTACTTAAGTTACTTAAATACACTTTACTTCACATTTCCTTCAATTTTCTTATTTGCAAAATGGGAAGAATACCTATTTCATAGGTTGTTATGAAACTCCGAGCACAAGGTATGCATTCGCTACCATTCCTATCACCATCACTACTACAGAATTCCGGCTAACCTAAAAACAGCAACACCAGTGCCCGCCGACTGGTTAACCAGCCCAAGGTCACCTGAGTGTCCTTGGCTGGTGGAGAAGGTCTGGACAGCCATGTGGGTGCGGGGAGAGGCTTCTCCCCTGAGCTCAGGAAGCAGTTCAATCCTCCTAATGTTAAGCTCATGACAGCCTCTGACTCTAATTATGCGGCAATTAGTGAGAATTAAAAATAATTTGCATTTTCTGAATAAATACCCATTTATGGGGAAATGGTGAGGACCCAGAGTCTGCTGGCTGAGCAAGAAGAGGAAGTGAGTTGTGTGACGAAAAATCTGCCTCCGATCTGGAAATAAAAAATACACCCTCCCAGAGGGAGAACAGCACTCAGTGGGCGTGATCCTTTCACCTGTACTATACACGCCACACCCTGAGGGCAGCACTTCCCACAAAGAACGCTGGGACCTTGAGTCCTTTGAATTCGGATCAAAAACCATCACTGTTGAAGCCGTCACAGTGAGAAACCCCCAGGGGTACACAGGTCACAGTCACTGTGATGCTTCTCTGGCAGCAGCAAAGCTGTACAAGCAGGGACCAGCCACGTAGCTGGCAGGATCCAGGCAAAATGAAGTGAGGGGCCCTTTGCAGAATCACAGATAAATAACAAATAATAAATTGACTGAGAATTTTAAGACAGCGAGAACAGAGCCTTGAACCAAGTGAGGGGCCCTTCCCAGCACAGGGCCGGGGACCGCTCAGCTGCCTGATCTGCAGACAGGGTCTCCCCTCGGCGGCCGGTGGGTGGCGGCCCCGGCCCGGCGGAGCGATGTCGTGTGAACCGTCACTCACCACTGTCACGGCGTCGTTCAGCAGGGACTCCCCAAAGACCAGGATGTAGAGCTGCTCGTTGACGTGGATATTCTCGAAGACAGCGAGCACGGCCACGGGGTCCACAGCCGAGATTAGGCTGCCGAAGAGCAGATTCTGGAGCAAAGTGATGTCACTCAGGCCGAAGGCTTCGATCTGGCAGATCCCAAACAGAGACACCCCGATGCCAATGGAATTCCAAAGCGTCCCGACCACGGCGTACCAGAAGATGGTGCCGATGTTCTCAAAGAACGGGCGGGTGGGCATGAAATAGCCCGCGTCCAGCACGATGGGGGGGAGGAGGTACAGGAAAAACACATCCGTCTTCATGGCCGGGGGGGATTTCTCATCCACTCCGAAAATAATTCCACCCAGCAGAAGTCCAACCATGATGAGAAGGCAGCTCTCAGGCACTATGGTGGGTAATTTGTGATACAGATGGAAGCCTGTGAAAGAAAAAATAAATAAAGACGAAATTTGGGTTACGTGAGAATTACGGAAAAGGCAAACTGGTTCTCTCCGACAGAACCAATAGGTCCTGTTTCAAAATCTCCCAAGGTCAACGTAATTGGCTATACACGGGCTTTAGATATTACGATGCAAAAGTCAGATGATCCCCTTAACACTATTCACAAAGCACATTCAGGTACACATTTCAATTTAAATCAGAAGTGGAATACTATAGGAACACGATACCTAAACAGCACAGCTTTCATCTAAATGCCTATTTTCTTAAAGAAGACAACGCAATTTTACATTTGAAGCAACCTTGTGATTCCCAACACATTTTCAGATGTCCCAAACCATTTCATCCTCATAAAAACCCTAAGGAGTAAGGCAAGGAGGCATTTTCACCCCTTTTTTTATTTAAGTGGAAACTGAGGCTCAAAAAGATACGGGGTCGTGCCAACGTGGCCACATCACAGGCCAGGTTCTGGATCACCGCTGTCTCCTCTGGTATTGAGAAGAGTGTGTGACTTGCTGGATATCAATATTTCTAATTTCAGATTCCTTCATTTGGAACGCTGAATACGTTTAATTTTCAGATGTCTGCTCCTTCGGAGACAACCAAATCAACATCAAAGGTCCATCAGATAACTACCGAAAAGTGGGGCATATAAACACGCCATGATCTCCAATGTCATAGAGTTTCTAATCAAGGCAGGAACAGATGTGTTTACGACTTACTCTAGTATAAGGCATCATATGGTAAAGCCCCAGTCAATCGCTAAGGGAACAGAGAAGAGGAAATCTGCTGAGAATGGCATGCATGAGGCAGCATCTTGCATTAATCACATAGAGAAGGCAGGAAGAGGCTCCTAAGAAGTGAAGGAATGGAAGAAAACACCTTTTCCTAATTCATGGTGGAGCCCAGTGTGGCTTTAATGCAGACACCATGTTAGGGGACGGCCCGTAGCAGGGGAACGGGAGGGAAATGCGGGTGGTACCAGCATGTGGGCAACCCAGGAAGCAACTTCACACACGGAGGTCACTTGGCAGGGCTTACGTGAGGCCAGCCCTTACTGGCAAGGCAACAGCGGGCCATCCTGAAGGCATTTCATACCTTTTAGAATTAAAGCAGCAAATGGAAATTATCTGAAGTATAGGAAGACGGTATTAAAATGACAGAGTAAGTCCTTAGAAACTTACAATCACCGCAGGTTTAACAAGTAAACGCTTAGAAGCCTACAAACCATACTGAAGTCATAGCATGAAATATGTGTGGCCCCCCCAAAATGTAACAATTTGAAGAAATTTTAAGTTTCTTTAAGAATTAATTTCTAAGTAATGAAGCGAACCTCTTTATATTGGGTATTCAACTCATCCCTCCAGCTTGGATTATTTTCTTACTCATGTTACAGCAGACTCCAATCATCATTGGGGAATAAACGCATTCAGCTGATGCAGCCACGCCAGACCCCTGACCCTCTGGCCTGTTGACCTCTCTGTGTTAAACAAAGAAGTTAAAAAAATATGTCCACAGGGCTTCCCTGGTGGCGCAGTGGTTGAGAGTCCACCTGCCGATGCAGGGGACGCGGGTTCGTGCCCCGGTCCGGGAAGATCCCACATGCCGCGGAGCGGCTGGGCCCGTGAGCCATGGCCGCTGAGCCTGCGCGTCCGGAGCCTGTGCTTCGCAACGAGAGAGGCCACAACAGTGAGAGGCCCGCGTACCGCAAAAAAAAAAATATGTCCACTGAAAAGCACATCTTTGCAACCCCTCCGCAGGCTGATTCCTGCTTCTATACCAACTTACCCTGTAAGATAAGGATGTCCTGGTACAGCCTCCCCGGCCCCCTGGGGTCCAGTGCAATCTGTTCCTTGGTGGAATGCAGAGCACAAAGGGCCAATCTGAGGGCGCGCTGTGTGCCCTGGGCCATAACAGCTGCCCCCTGGCTTGGAATCCAGCTCCCCGCCTCCCTGCGTGTGGCCTCGGAGGCGTTCCCACCAGGCCCAGGCCAGGTGTGCTCAGCTGTGAAATGGGGACACACACACCTTTCCCATAAAGAGTGGTAACAGTAACTAACCACTGGCCTGCAATGTCACGTATGCCCGGACATTTTGTTTTCTGTCTCTCTTCTACTTGATAAAGCAAGAGAAAACGGTTCTCAAGAAATGCCCAGAAGCAAGGAACAGGATCTCTGCAGACAACTGGAAACTGGAAAAAGCCTGCTTTGGTGGGCTCCTGCTTCCTCTTCTGCCTTTTTCTTTCCTGTTCTGCCACCCAGCCTTGGTACCCTGTGCTCTCACACGGGGGTGCCGTCCTTCACTGTGTTGAAAGGAGATCCTTACTCCTAAGAACGGAGCGTGGGAGACCAGGTAGGTGGGAGAAAGGAAGAAACCCTGCCTGCTTAAATGCATCACGGGGAGGGACCAACGGCCGCCGTGCTTGCCACGTGACTGATACTGACCAGGATCCCAGGTGAGCGGGAAACCAGGATGGAGGGCTAAAGGAGGCCTGGAGGAAGGGGAGGGAGCAGGGAAAATCCCGTGGTCGCCAAAATCAGAGAAGAACGGCAACAGGCCAAGCGCACTTGTTTAAGAAAACAGGTGTTTATATTTAGAAAAGGCTGTTCGCCTTTCTTTTCCGAATGCTTAGGCCATTCGGCACCGCTCTGCGTGACCCTTGCTTGAAATAGGACAGCAGTTACTGAATCTGCCCAGTTGTTCCACAGGCAAGAAGGGATGAGATGAAGCGTAGTCACAAGAGATCTGAGTCCGGTGCTTTCTGGGGAACATAATCAGAGACGCTGAATTTTATAACCCTCCCTCCTGGCAAAAACGGTTCCGTGCGGAAGTGTCTATTCTTGCACCAACCGCAGGAGTCAAACCTCCTAGCAAAGCAGTTAGGCAAAACAAAACAAAATAAAGGCTTCTTAAATTTCACTGTTCACAGAATAAAACAAATAAATCAGCATTTACACATGTGCATATATTTATGGCTCCCCTGGCCACAGCCAAGTATCTCTTGAAGAGAAAATGAACTTGAATAGACCAGGGTCATTATCCTACCTAATAGTATTGACAAATACATCAGTTATCGGGAGAAAACTTTTTGATGATTTTTACAGGGCTGAACATGAGCTACTGAAGGTACAATCTACTATTTAGTCCAGGGGTCAGTTAACTTCTTCTCTGTAAAGGGCCTGATAGTAAATGCTTTCAGCTTGCAGGCCATACTTCGCTATTATAGTACAAAAGTAGCCAGAGTTAATATCTAAATGCATCGGTGTGGGTGTATTCCAATCAAAGTTTATTTATGGGCATTGAAACTAGAGTACGATTTTATATGTCACCAAATATCATTCTTGTTTTGATTTTGTTTAACCATTTAAAAATGTCAAAGCCATTCTTGACCCACAGACCATACAGAACCATGCTGGGGGCCCTCTCTGGCCCCTGGGCTGTGGTTTACTTACCCTGGTTCAGTTTGGACCTTGTATTTCCTGCTAACTTCTATTCAGACTGTCTGGGGCATTGTACTTGTGTCATTCACTTTTTATTTCTGGAACATAAAGGTCTGTGAGGATAGATGCTTTAAAATTTATTTTATTTTAATTGCAACAGAAATTCGCTTCGTGGGAAAGGGAACAGAATTAGGATCTCATACCAAATACATAGTCGAGCGGCTCTATCTTCATTTCTCTTTGCATATAAGTGTTGGAATGAACTGAACTTAAAAACTAAAGATCTAGGTATAACTGAGTGCAATGCAATTAATTCACTGTAGTTTCTCATTACACATAAAATAATCCATGTGTTAAATTCTGGAAAGAAAGCAAAGTGAACAATAACACAGGAAGCTTCCAGACAGTAGGATCTATAAAAGAGCAACAATGTAAAAATCTGCATCAGAGAAAACCACCCCTCCACCACCACCACCAACAACAACAAAATACAAAATGTTTCCCAAAAAATACAGTTCTGATTAACCAGCAGCACGACAGCAAGGGCAATGGAAACCTGCAGAGGTAAGAAGAGAGAAACACCTTCAGTTGAGAAACTCCTCACTGGAGGTGAATACAGACACACATGTTCTAACTCATGCTCCATGTTTTAAGAGAGCCTAAAAAAATAATGATATTTATTAGATCCACAAATGTTTGCCAAGCCCGTGTTAAGTAGGGAACAAGTACTCCTGGGGACAAGGTCAGTGAGGGCAGCCATTGTGGCTGTGAGACCCAGAACTAGCTTCCCCGGCTGGTGCTTCTTGAAGCAACTCTGGGAAACTGTGGATTTAAATTAAAGAATATTCAGAAAGTTATGCCTATTTGGTTGGAGAACAAAAGGTAAATATTTATGGAATACATTAAACTTGTTTTTAAGAGAAATAAACAAGTGTGTTCAAGTCTAAAAATGCTGACTTTATGTATCCCAATTCACATAGTAATCAAATATACAGAGGCCACAACAGTGAGAGGCCCACGTACTGCAAAAAAAAAAAAAAAAAAAAAAAATTGAATTGCAACATGCAATTGACAGAGGCAGAGAGAAAATAGTAAGAAATACCACTCTGATCAGATACATAAAAACAAACTATCACTGCATGATAACTCTAGTCAACAAAGACCAAGTAAGAAAATTTAACTCTAAAAATAAGTAGAATCAAATTGAGTAAATAAATAATACAAGCAACTAATAAAAAGCTAAGCAAATAAATACATAAAAAGAATAGAAGTCAGTAAATAGAGCAGAATTAACTGCTCTATGTCAGTAACATTAACCTGTGAATATGGATTTCTCACAACACTTAGTCACATGCTGGGATTGAAACATACATCTAATTTCTCTCCATCAAAAAGTAGCACAACTGTGAAGATAGAGGTCTTAAAAATGCTCCACTTATTAGATCTGCAAAGGACTTATAATAATAGATTAATTGAAAAATATGAAATTATAAAGGAAACATGAAAATTTTGTTGGGATTATCCCAAAGCAGAACTTAGATGTTATTTAAATTTTCCAAATGACTTGACCACTTACAAAAAAGAGAAAACCAATACGTGTTTAGTCTTTCCATGAAGAACCTGAGAAGGAACAAGCAGAGTTAAACCCTTAAGAGGGTATTTGTTGAGTACCTTCCCTGTATAAGACTCTGAGGGGCCCAAAGATGGATCACAAATGGGCCATGTCTTCAGTGAGCTTATATTGGCACATAAGATAAGACTGTAAGTAATTATAGTACAAGATAGAAAGTGATACATGCTATAAAAGAAGAGGTATAATAAGTACCAGGGAAGTAAGGAGAGGAGGGAAATTAATTCAGATGAGGAAATTCAAGAAGGAACTGGAACAGGTGGCATTGAGATAGCTGGATGTGGATATTTCCATTCGGAGGGGATGAAGCACAAGGAAGACAGCAGGAAAGGCTGGGCATCCTGAGCACAGGGTGGCAGGGCTGGCCTGAACATGAAGCGTATAGGGCAGGTCAACGGAGAGGGGCCATCAAACAGGCAGCAGCCACACTGTAGAAGGCCTGGAGAGCTGATCCTTCAAAACCTGCCTTTGTTCTGTGGGCAAGGGGAGGGGGAGCCAGTGAGGGTGTCTCAAACCATCCTTGTCTTCCACACATGGAGCGGACAAGCTCTTCCCAAGAAACCAGAGACCAGACTTTGGAAATGAGAGGGTCAAGGCCGTCCAGTTAGAGTTTTAAACCAGATGTATGTGATTAACCATCGGTAGAAATAAATAAAATGTTGATGCAAACATGCGACTGAAAAGTGTAAGAACAGCCCAAACTCCAAAGGGATCTATACATGATCTCATAAAGTCCTGTCTGTAAGGAGAGCCACTCAGCACAAGGAGGGGTTAATGACAGAATCCTACTATCTAGCAATGAAAAACAGAAAATACCAGTTACATATAACAAAAGAAAAAACTACATTGCAGCATTATATATGACAGGGAAAAAGCAAGCAATAAAAAGTATGCATCTCATTCCATCTTTTTTTTAATACAATAGACATTTATGGAGACCCCACTATGCGCTGGGTACCATATCAAAGCACTAGGGATGTAGTGGTGAATAAAAGGAAGTTTTTTTCACTGGAAGGCTTCAGTGATGGGCAATAAAATATATAAATCAAACAATAAATACACAGTTGACAGGTGCTGATGAACACTACAAAGAAAGGCAGAGAAGGGTGAGAGTATCCAGGAGGGCAGGACGGGGTAGAATCTGACATCAGTGTGGGAAGGGAAAGCCTCTTTGATGGATGACATCTGAACAAAACCCTACATGAAGTGAGGGTGTGGGACATGGTGGAGGAACTTTCTAAAACAGAGAGGAACAAGGGCCCTGAGTTGGGAGCACCCTGAGCAAGGTGGCTACTGCGGCTGGAGCACGGGAAGTAAGGAGAACATGGTAGGAAATGATGAAAGAGAGGCAGCAAAGTGCTAGAGCGTGCCAAGCCTGTCACCACGGGAAAGACTCTGGACATTCTCTGAGACCAACAGGGGGCCACCAAAGGTTTCTGAACAGACGAGTGTCACGATCAGATTCACGGTTTTACAGGGTCATTCTGGCTGCTGCGGAAGAAGAGAAGCAGGAAGACTAGTCAAGAATCTTCCAGCAACATGGGAAAGAGACGATGGTGGCTTTCATGAACGTGGTGGGGAGAGTGAGGAGAGGTTGGATGCTGGATATATTTTGAGAGTTGCTCCAACAGAATGTGTTGCTGGCCTGGATGAGGGATGTGAGTACGATACTGTGATATAATTAAAAAAAAAAAAAAAGCTATTTTGTTCTTCATCCCCAGCTCCTGGACAGAGCTCCTAAAACCTTGCTAACTCCCTAAGTGATAAAGGTGCTAAGAGCCTCTTTTGTTCTACTATTTGGTCTTTGCCTTCAAGTCTCAACACAGAGTTCTTAACTTCCTTGGAATTTTCTGGGTGATAGGAGCATCTTTTGCTCTAATCTTGGTAGGCTCCTGGATACGTTACCAGAAAGACCAACTATGAGTAGAAGCTTGGAATGTTCAGCTCCACCCCTCCCCCACCACTGGCGGTGGCCTTACTAATCGATCTGGCCCACGTGATGGAACCTCAATAAAAGCCCCTCAACTATGGGGTTCAGAGAGCTCCTGGGTTGATGAACAAATCTACCCACTGGGAAGGTGGTACATGCCAACTGCACAGGGACAGAAGCTCCTGAACTCAAGACCCTTCCAGACCTTACTCCATGTATCTCTCTATCTAGCTGTTCATCCGTATCCTTTCTTATACAATAACCCAGTCAACATAACTGTTTCCCTGAGTTCTGTGAGCTGTGCTAGCAACTTATTGAGCCCATGGAAGGCATCGTGAGAACCCCAGTTTATAGTCAGCCAGTAAGAAGCACAGGTGACCACCTGGGACTCACAAATGGCAGCAGCAATGGGGGCGGTGTTGTGAGACTGAGCCCGGGATGAGTGGGATCTGATGCCAAGTCCAGGGGGATAATATCAGAACTGAACTGAACTGCAGGACACCCAGCTACAGTCCACAGAGGATGAGAACTACGTGGTGTGGGAAACCCACGCACGTTTTGGTGCCCAAAAGCCTTCTGTGAGTGAAGAGAGAAAAACAGGGAGTGTGTTTTCTTTCGTTGAGACAGCTGCATCAAAGGTGAATCCAAGGCTTTCGGCTCAAACATCTGGGTACAGAGTGGGGTTATTTACTGAGATGAGAACAGGGAGAGAGGAGATTTCAGGGGAGAAAAATTGAGATTGCAAATGCCGATCAGAATCTCCTTGGAAGACACCCAAGGGAGCTTAACAAGTTGACAGCAAGATCTAGCTAGAAGAAATGGCAGACGATTTCTATAGAACATCATAGATGAGCAATGAGCTGCTACTTCTTTTTTTTAAAAAAAACGTTGTAAATGCTCTTTATTAGTTTTCAACTTTCAGTATCAGCTTAGAGATGAAAGACGTTAACTATGGTTACAGGCCAGAATGTAAATCTTACCAACCTTGAAAATATAAAAATAAAGGTATATCTGGTCAAAACTGGATGGAAGAGAGAAAGTTCTTAATATACTCATTTTTGAAAATGGGAACTGAGAGATATCGGCTAAAACTGATACAGCAACAAAAAACTCGTCAGGAAATTAAAAGCACTTACCTCTGAAAAGCAGGTCTAGGCTTAAGGAACTGGCGGAACTGTTATTTGTTATAAGCTCTTTAGGATAACTTAAAAATTTTTTTAATACCATACATATACTACTTTCATTAAAAACAATAAAAAACAATACTCAATGTTATTTTAATTGAATAACACCCCACTGTCAAAAATACTGCCCTGTGTTCTTATTAAGCCCATAATGGACAACGGGGTGAAACAGCAAGTCCAAATAATGTCAAACAGTGGTACAACAATGGGGAAAGAAAGCGTAATTTAATCAGAGGTATCAGAGGTCATAAATAAAGAGAAATCACACACACACATAAATACACACACCCGTACACACACGTTTCTTTTTTGCTTCTACAGCTGTAGAAAATTCCATATAGATCAAAGACTTTAAAATTTTAAAAATCTATGAAAACAAGAAAAATCCTATGCTGCAATCATCTCACTTACAAAGAAGTGATATATTATAATCAGTGGCCAAAAAGTAAAGAATTTTAAGATAAAAGCCAGGTATGCCTGAATTCACCTTTGTAAAGTCTGCCAAAAAAAAAGTAAGAAAATGAAGATTAAAAAAACAAAAATCCAACTGTTGCTTCTGGGAAGATGGAGTATGTATTCTTCTCTATTCCTCCCACTTAGGACACTTAAAAAGCCTAGGTATCATGTACAAAACAAGCACAAGGAGACTCTGAAAGATGGAGAGACGAAGGAGGACGGCTAGGGACCTCGAGATCTGAAGAACAATACAGCAGGGAGTTCCCTGTGCTTCCTTTTTGCCTCCAATATCCTAGACTTGGAGCTGAAGAAGCCAGCGACCTGGAAATGCCCATGGATGCTGAGAACAAGAGCCCCAACAAAGCCCACTCCATCCAGACAACGGACCAGGAAAGAGGCAGCCTCACAACACGTAATACTTCTCGATAATAACTGCTCTATTCCAGCCAAACCCACAGAGCAAAGACCGAGCAGAGATTCTAGATCCCGCCCTTCCTAGACTGTAAGGAACACCCCAGCCTCCCTACTAGGGTGTGTCAGAAAGGAAAAAGTAGGGCGGTGGGACTTTTTCCACCACCGGGTAGAAATGAGCACCCCCTCCCCCACAGTGCCTGTGAACACTACGTGGGGGACCTGGAATTTGCATTGATGAGGTACCCCACATCCTCCTCACTGAGGTGGACCAGAGGTGGCCTGGTGGCAAGTCAGGACATCCTCTTCCACCGGATGGTAATGAGGACACCACTCCCCTGGCTGTCAGTGGAGGCCACCAGGAGAGCAGCAAGGAGGCACTCCTACCCCATCTCAGCCAAGGTGTCAGTGCAGACCTAGTAAGGACCAGGGACGGCCATCGCCATATAGCAGTAACGAGCAGACCCTCGGTGGGCAAGGGAGACAAAGTGGAGAACTTGAAAATCTATCCCACTGTAAGTAATGATATGGCAGCTCTTCCCACCACCCCCCCAGAGTGGTATCATAAGAAGTCACCTAAAACAGAAGGTATAAATAAGACCCATGGTCTCATAACATAATACCCCAAATGTCCATGTTCCAATAGAAAACCACTCATCCTACCAGGAATCAAGAAGATGTCAAACTGAATGATAAAAACACAATAGATATCACCATCATGATGACAGAGATGTTAGATTTATCTAACAGAAATTTTAACACTGCCATGATAAAAATGTTTCATGAGCAATTACCAGCATACTTGAAACAAATAAAAAAATAGGAAGCCTGAGCAAAGAAATTTAAAACCTGAGTAAAGAAACAGAAGCTACAAAGAAAAACCCTATGGAAGTTTTAGGACTGAAGAATACAACAACTGAAATTAAAAATTCAATTGTAGGACTTCCCTGGTGGCGCGGTGGTTAAGAATCCACCGGCCAATGCAGGGAACACGGGTTCAAGCCCTGGTCCGGAAAGATCCCACGTGCCATGGAGCAGCTAAGCCCATGCACCACAACTACTGAGCTGGTTCTCTAGAGCCTGCAAGTCACAACTACTGAGCCCGCACATCACAACTACTGAAGCCCGTGCGCCTAGAGCCCGTGCTCTGTGACAAGAGAAGCCACCACAATGAGAAGCCCATGCACCACAATGAAGAGTAGCCCCTGCTCACTGCAACTAGAGAAAGCCTGTGCACAGCAATGAAGATCCAACACAGCCAAAAATAAATAAATAAATTTATTTTTTAAAAAATTCAATTGTATTGGCTCAACAGCAGAATATTAGTAAACTGGAAGTATGAATTAGTAAACAGGAAAGAATTACTAAATTAGAAGACAGAATGGTAGAAATTAACCAATCTGAATGACAGAGACAAAACAGGCTTAGAACGTGAGGGACCTGTAAAATTATAGTGAAAGATCTAACATTCATGTCATCAGAGTCCCAGAAAGAGAAAAGAAAGAGGGTGGGGCTGGAAAAGTACTCAAGAAATAATGGCTCAAAACTTCCAAAATTTTGCAAAAAATATAAACCTACAGAATGAAGAATATGAATGAGCCCCAAAAAGGATAAGTGCAAAGAAATCCACATCAAGACGAGCTATACTCAAACTTTTGAAAATACAGAAAAAGAAAAAAATCTTGATAGCAGATAGAGAAAGGACACCTTATCTATAGACGAGAAAATAGAATTTTAGCAGATTTCTCTTCGACAATCATGGGGGCTATAAGGAAGTGGCACAACATTGTTCACACGCAGGAAAAAAAAGAACTGCCAACCCAGAATTCTATACCCAGCAAAAACAGCCTTCAGTAATGAAGAAGAAATCAAAACATTCTCATTTGAAGGAAAACTAAGAAAATTTGTTGCCAGCAGACCTGCCCCAAAATAATGGCTAAAGGAAATTCTCAGTATGGAAAGCAATGGAATCTTGGAACAGGAGGAATTAAGAAAAAAAGTAAAAATACAAGAAATTCAATACATTTTCTTTCTTCCCTTGAATTTTCTAAATTAAGCTTGGCCACTGAAGCCAAAATTACAACGCTGTTTGATGTGGTTCTCAATGTACATAGAGAAAATGTTTTTAAGACGACCATATTATAAGTGGGAGAAGGTAAAAAAACATAAAGGGAGGAAAGGTTTCTTTACTTCACTCATACTGGTAAATGACCACATGAGTAAACTGCCATTAGTTACACATATATATATATATATATATGTAACTAGCACATGAGGGTATATATATATATATATACACACACACATACATATACACATACTGATGATGTAATACTTGGAGGAAACACTAAAAACTGCTATACAAAGAGATACCCTCAAAAACACTACTGATAAATGAAAATGGAGTTCTGAAAAGTGTTCAAGTAACCCACAGGAAAAGAAAACAGAGAAATGAAAAACAGGGAGAAAACAGAAAACAAAAGAAAAAGTGGCAGATTTAAACCCGAACACCGCAAACACACCAATAGTTACAAAAAATGTAAAGTGTCTAAATGCATCAATTAAAAGACAGCTGTTAGTAGAATGGATTACAAACCATGACCCAACTATATGTTGTCTAAAAAAATGTCACCTCTATACAATGATATAGGCAGGTTGAAAATTAAAGAATGGAAAAAGTCACATCATTAAAATATTAATCAAAAGAAAGTGTGATTGGCTATATTAATATCCAATAAAGTAAGCTTCAGAGCAAAGAAAATTACCAGAGACAGGGAGGGACCTTAAATAATTATAAAAGGGCAAATCCACCAAGAAAATATGGCAAGCCCAAATGTGTATGTGCCAAATAACAGAACTATAAAGTATATGAAAAAAAACCTGATAGAATTGAAAGGAGAAATAGGCAAATACATAATTACAGTTAAAAACTTCAGCACCTCCTCTCTCAATAATTGGTAAAATAAATAAGTAGATCAGCAACGAACAGGATCTAATTCTACAGAAGACTCCAACCAACAACAGCAGAATACACATTCTTTCCAAGAAGCCACAGATTATATACCAAGATAGAACATTTCCTCGGCCATAAAAAAAAATCTCAACAAAGTTCAAAGAACTGAAATCATACAGAGTACATTCTCTGATCTCAACGGAGTCAAACTGGAAATCAGTTCACATACAGAAAACAGGAAAATCTCTCAACTTCTAGATAATCTATGGGTCTTCACACCCACTAGGATGGCTGTAATCAAAAAGACAGATAATAACGAATGTTTTTGTGGATGTGGAGAAATCGGAACCCTCATGGGCTGGTGAGAATATGAAGCGTGCAGCCATTTTGGAAAACAGTCTGGCAGCTCCTCAAAAAGTTAAAGACTTATCACTTGACCTAGGAAATTCACTATTAGGTATATATCCCAAAGAAATGAAAACCTGGCCACATAAAAACCTGTACACAGACATCCATAGCAGCATTATTCCTAATAGCCAAAAGGCAAAAACAACCCAAACGCCCATCAACTGACAAATGGATAAACAAAATGTGGTAAAACCGTACAATGGAAGCTGATTTGGCCATAAAAAGGCTGGCATACTGTCACATGCTACCTCAAGGATGAACCCTGAAAATGTGCTAAGTGAAAGACAGAGTCACAAAAAAACCACATACTGTATGATTCCATTTATAGGACATGTCCAGAATAGGCAAATCTACAGAGACAAGGTAGGTTAGGGACTTCCTAGGGCTGGGGCAGGATGGGGGAATGGCCCAGGCATAGCTAAAATATATGGAATTTCTTTTGGGAGTGGTGAAAATATTCTAAATTTGATTGTAGTGATGGTTGCACGTCTGTGAATATACTGAAGACCATCAGGTTGTACATTTTAAATGGGTGAAATACATGCTATGTAAATTACATCTCAATCATACTATTCAAAAAAATCCATGGGTCAAAGAGGAAGTCTCAAGGGAAATCAAAAAATTGAACCGGATGAAAATGAAAACGCAACATAGCAAAAGGTGGGACACAGCTAAAATAGCACTGAGAGAGAAATGGATAGCACTAATGCATTCATTAGACAAGAGGAAAAGTCTCACATCAATAATCTAATCTTCCACTTCAGGAACCTAGAAAAAGAAGAGCAAAACAAACCCAAAAGAATCCGAAAGAAGGAAACTAAAGATAAGAGCAGATATCAGTGAAATCGAAAACAGAAAAATAGAAAAAAAAGAAATCAGTGGCATAAAAAGCTGGATCTTCTCAAAGGGTGATAAAATCGACAAACCTCCAGAAAGACTACCAAGATAAGAGAAGACAAAAATTGTCAACATTGGGAATTTAAAAGGGTACCACTACAGAGCGGGCGGACATCAAAAGGATGGCAAAGGAATACTATGGACAACTCTACACACACATATGACACCTTAGATGAAATGGACCAATTCCCTACAAAACACAAACAACCACAACTCACCCAAAATGAAGATCAGTTGAACAGCCCTGTAAAATAAATTGAATTTGTAACTTAAAACTATCAAAAGAAAAAAAAATCTCCTGGCTCAGATGGTTTCACTAGTGAATTCTACAAAACAACACCAATTCTACAGGATCTCTTCCAAAAAACAGAGGAGGAAAGATTTCCCAATTCATCTTATGAAGCTAGTACTACCCTGATATCAAAACCAAAGACAGGACAAAAAGGAAAGCCAGAGACCAATATCCTTTATGAGTATTGCAAACACTGTATTTTATTTATTTTTTTTAATTATTATTATTTTTTTTTGCGGTACGCAGGCCTCTCACTGTTGTGGCCTCTCCCATTGCGGAGCACAGGCTCCAGACGCGCAGGCTCAGCGGCCACGGCTCACGGGCCCAGCCACTCCGCGGCATGTGGGATCTTCCCGGACCGGGGCACGAACCCATGTCCCCTGCATCGGCAGGCAGACTCTCCACCACTGCGCCAGCAGGGAAGCCCCGCAAACATTGTATTTTAAAATAAGAAATACGTTTTTGGTCTTTGACCCTCAGTTCCTGGCACAGAGTTCCTAAAACCCTTGGTATTTCCTAAGTGTCTTTTGTTATGTTAATGAGGTCACTTTGGGAAAGTCCCTGGGGCCCCTTATCTTGTCTGCCCCATGGGGGAGGGGCTCCTTAAGGAAACAAAGTTTCACCTGAGAAATGAAGAGGAATAGGAATTGTCCAAGCCAAGAGGGGTGGAAGGGTCTCCCACGGCAGCGGGAACAGCACATGCAAAACTCTCTGGAGTGGACATGACTGTGGTCCATAGGAGGTGCTGCCAGAAACCCAAGAGAGAGGGTGAGAATGACCAGTCCTGGCCTTGTCGTCCACAGCCTGGATTTACCCCCGAACTAGTGGGAAGTAGTAACACCCGACATGGTCAAGGATATGAAGAAACAGGTACACTTTTCCGTCAAGACATTGACAAAGTGTTTTGAGAGGACAGTGTTGGCCCACGGGGCTCTCTGCCCTCGGTCACACTGTGCCACAGTCTTGAGAAGAGGTTTCTTGCACTAGAGCACTTGACCCTGCCTTTGATCTGGCTCTTTTCCGGGGATCTTACTCCACATCTACGGAGAGACACACAGGGAAAAGGGATGAGCTGCATGTGTTCTCTGTGGAGGTTCCAGTTCCTGAAAGCTAAAAACTGTGTGCCTCACCCTTTATCATAGTCCCTCGCTTTCCTACTTCCAACTTTTCTAGCTGTCTTCTTTAATCTCTAAGTTTGTTCTTTTGTTTCCCAATGGAATGCATAGCCAACTGGTTTATATCTGATTACACTAAAGGTTTATGCTTTTATCACTGCTCGCAATTTGCACCTTTGTCTCAATTTTGATAAGGTTGTAAGAACTACACTATAAAAGTAAAATATTCACTTTAACCAAACACAAAGGAACAAATATTGCATGATTCTACTTCTATCAAATACCTAAAGCAGTCAAATTTACGGAGATAGAAAGTAGAGTAGAGGTTACCTGGGATTGGCAGGAGGGGTGTGGGGACTTACTGTTTAATGGGCAGAGTTTCTGCTTGAGCAGATGCAAAAGTTCTGGAAATTGATAGTGGTGATGGTTGCACAACACTGTGAATGTACTTAATATTGCTGAATTGCACACTTAAAATGGTCAGTTTTATGTTATATATATTTTACTGCCATGGAAAAAAATCTTCACTTTCATTTTTCACTTTCCTACTCATTTTTATTAAATAATTATGGCAACGTAAAATGAAATATTGACAGAACTGCATAAGCACTGCTACACAAATAAGCATGAAGAGATGATGTTGCTAAAATTGATGTCTGCTGATAGGCACTGTCGCCATGCATATCACCCCAAATATTAACTGGTCAGCTGATCCCCAGCCTCTGAACTGGGCCTTTGAAAGGCAACTCTAGGAGCAGTGATATAAAATGTGCAAAGTCTGAGCTGTTCAAAAATAAGAAGCAAAAAAGAATTTTTCTGCAATTCAAAGGGTAAAAAAAGTAATTTTTACAAAAATGATGACAGTAAGACGTCAGAAAAAGGGAAATGGGTGAGGAAATTATAACATATTAACATGATATAACAATCTACTGCTGCACATATGTTTATTATATCAATATTTCCATGGGTTTATTCAAAATAATGGTCAGTGAACAAGGGCACAAGAAGAGTTACAATATTGTTTTAATTATATTTAAAAACTGTTAAATTCACTTATTTTATTCATCGAAATATTTTAAAGGAAAGTGCTTACATGGGACCTAAGAATCTACTGAGACTCTAAGACCAGATATTCTTTTTTTTTTTAATTTTATTGCTGTATAGTTAATTTACAATGTTGTGTTAATTACTGCTGTATAGCAAAGTGATTCAGTTATACATATACACATTCTTTTTCATATTCTTTTCCTTTACGGTTTATCACAGGATATTGAATATAGTTCCCTGTGCTACAGGGATCTTGTTTACCCATCCCATATATAATAGTTTGCATCTGCTAACCCCAAACTCCCACTCCATCCCTCCCCCTCCCCCTCCCCCTCAGCAACCACAAGTCTGTCCTCTATGTCCGTGAGTCTGTTTCTGTTTTCACAGTTATGTTCGTTTGTGTCGTATTTTAGATTCCACATGTAAGTGACAGATATTCTTATTTAAACTGACAAAACAAGGAAGTTTTCTCAAGGGTAAGTGACACTTTCACTTAGGGTACGAATAACTATCAGGGTGACATTTGATTTACCCACAGAATTTACCTTTCACAGATGATGAAGCTGCTGTGTGATTCAACTGAACATCAGAGGCAACGTGAGAAGGACCCGCCAGCCTCCTAACAGCCATCCCAGCGCTGTTTCCACACCTGGGATCCTTATTCAAGGTGTAAAACGTGAAAGCCTCTCACTTAGATATTCCATAACAGCCTTCGCATTTTTATCAACGGTAAGAGTATGTCACCATTTGTATGTACTTATTTCTCTTTTCGTAACATGATCCCACTCTGAGAATGGCACTTATTTTGATTATTATTAAGTGGACTATGTAACAAATTCCAAGTGATCCTGAGTGCGTAAGTGTCCCAAACAACAGACTCTGCTGCCTTCAGTATAACCAGGTATAAATCCGAGAAGCAAAATTTCAAATAACATGAAAATGTCCGGACCAGAGGGCTTCCCTGGTGGCGCAGTGGTTGGGAGTCCGCCTGCCGATGCAGGGGACACGGGTTCGTGCCCCGGTCCGGGAGGATCCCACATGCCACGGAGCATCTGGGCCCATGAGCCATGGCCGCTGCACCTGCGCATCCGGAGCCTGTGCTCCGCAACGGGAGAGGCCACAACAGTGAGAGGCCCGCGTACCGCAAAAAAAAAAAAAAAAGTCTGGACCAGAGTTAGCAAACTGGCAGGTCACAGGCCGTCATGGCCAGCAGGCCTGTTTTGTTGTGTTCATCTGGTGTTTTTAAATATTGAGCTAATATATGGAAACAGAGTTTGCACATACAAATTCTCTTGTCTGGTTTATCTTGAAAAAATCAGCAGATTGGGCCCTCTGTCCCCCGCTCCATATCAATGTGTGTAGGGGGGCAACCAGCTTTAGCCAGGACAAGGGTTGGTCCTCCAGCTCTCCTGCCTGCTTCCCCGACCCTGGCCCCGCTACAAGCATCTCATGGGACCTGCTCACGCACCACTAGGCCCACTCCGTGTGCTACCTGTCTAGACCTCAAGTCCAAAAGCCAATCTTCAGGTGCTACTAAGACTGTAGTGGAGACTGGGGAACCTTCCATTCTATTTCTCCTCACTAGTCTTTTTAGACTCCTGACTTCAAGTCTCAGCTGTGCCAATGAGATCCCAGCTCAGGAACTGAGATTCCCTGAATTAAACATGTGGCTTCCCATCTCTTAAGGAAGTGAGTGAGGGGCCAGAGGCCTCCCTGTCCCTGCTGGGCTGGTTTCTGCCAATGGGCTGAGTTCTCTGACACGTGCCGGCCAGCGCATGGAGGTGGTGACGTTCACTTCTGCAGGCGGACGTAACATCTGAGGGTACACTGCCACTGGCCCGGGAGTTTCCTGTCCACCGGAGGCAGGTCAGATCCTGATCCAATCCTGAAGCCAGGGCTGGGCACGGATTTGACTCACGCCCTGGTCTCATCACCACCTGCACTAAACCCATCCTTCAATCTCAGACTCATCATTTCTATTCCTGGGACATCAGTCAGATGAGATCAATTCCCAGTATTATATATTCCTCTGTATAAGAAGTTGGGCGCAAAGAATTAGCCTGTATCTAACGAGCAGGAAAAGTATTTTTGCTGAGTAGACTCTGCAAACATCCATAGCTAGAAATTTCATATTTAGTTTTTAACTGGCAGCCTCATGACAGACTTAAAAGTTGTGTGTGTGCGTGTGCCTGTGTGGCGGTGTGCATAACACACGCAGACAAGGACACACACACACACACACACACACACACGGAGGGGGGAGACTATATCTCTCTGGATTTCAAGAAAAGTCACAAATCGAAAAAATAACAAGCTCTCCCTTCAAATGACAGAGTTCTTTGGTCCCACCCATGGAGGTGTTTGGGAGGAACCAGGCTCTGAGTAGGACTAGGGTGGCTGGGAAGATGCTCCTGGCACTGGATCCCTCGGTCCATGGGGTCCTGGGGCCCAGCAGACAGGCCCAGGGGCCTCCCAGGCTTCTGCTGCCCCGATCAATCCGGGGCAGGCCAGTCACGAGCAAAGTTCTCCTGGCTGTTAAAGAGGCTGAACCAGGGCGGCGAGCCCAGTGAACACGTGGCAAGATAAACAACCCATTGATACAGCCCCCCACCTTGTGCCTCACGGAATTTCTAGAACCCTCCGATATCTCTTTAAAATCTATCCCAGTGGAAGGACAAGGACAGGCCCCATTCACTAGCGGGCTATGTCCGTGGTCCACAAGGTCGCTATTTGTCCAGGGATTTTCCAAGAGATTGACATGCAAGAGACGGGCTGGCTAGTCAGCATCAATGTAAGTATACGTATGATAATTATTTTGCATAACGATCTTGTAAAAAGCAAATCAATCTCTTCCTTTCCAAGATAAGAAACTGTGCTTGAAGTCTGAGGGACACCAGTGAAGAAACAGTAAATAAGTAAACAAACACACTGTACTCTTCTGTAATCGTATTTCTCACGTCTTCCTTAGAGGTATTCATGGTTTTGAATTTTCTATTCAGTTGTTTACCACTAGCTGGCTTTCAAAAAACCAAAACCAGTTATGTACTTTACCACCTTGGCTACTTCCTACCAAACAGACCATCTTGGATTACTCGGGTAACGGGTCATACTCTCCTTCCTGAAGCCACAGGAGCAAGGGGACAGGGGGATGGGTTCCCAGGATGTTCAGTTCTTGCTATCAGCACACTCAGATTCTAGGGCAGCCAACAGAGGAACGACGTGAGGTTTGTATCGTATCAATTTTGCAAAATGTTCCGTGAGCACAGTGCAGCCGAGGTGGGATACACATCCCACACCATCCAGACAGACAGCCTGGCAAAACTCACCCCCGAAGCTCACCAAGGCAGCAACTCTGCCTCAGGAAATAACAATGACCCTGGACAGCTGTCAAAGTATTTCTGCATATATGACACCTGGGCGTGAAAGACGTGCCTCCCAACACATATCTCATCTGGAGGAGTAAAGTGATCTGGGGGAGTTTCTCACACAGCCAGGTGGGAAACAAGATCCTTGCTGGAAAAATGCTGAGCGCCGGCCCTGGCCACGCTGAGTATTCTTATTTAGAAAAGTCTCCAGCTTGTGTTTCACGTAAGTTGCAGCTCAGAACTGTCGCAGAACTTGTTCTGCATCCGTCCGGACTGCAGGTTTAGATTGTACGACTATGAAGCGAATCCTGCAGCCCTCAGCATCCTTAATTTTACTGGGTTTCATCTCCTTGTGGCTCTAGACAGCCCCCCCTTTTTTTTTCTTCATTTTCCATTTTAGTGACAGAAGGGGTTTGACCAAGAAAGGATTAGGTTTGGAAGAGATCGTTCAGAGGGTAAAAACTTTCCAGCGTATAGGCATTGTTTAGGGGGAATTACAGAATCCAGGGAGTAGTCAAGTTCTGGTGACTGTTTCAGAACAGACCCTTTGCAGAGCCTGCTGGCAGACGGGGGCGGGGAGGGAGGGAGGGAGGAAGCTCTGAGCTGGGGAGTGGTGATAAAACTGTAACCTAGATTCAAAATTCTCCATGCAGGGCAACAGTTGAAAGCAATTTTTCTTTTATTGCCCCGGGTTAGATGTTAAATCCTGGGATTTGTCATTCAGCCCATGCGTTGGTAAATGAGTTATGGCAATTTGGGTTTTGCTGTTTGCCCTCTGTCATCGTGAAGTTGTACGAGGCTATCCAGGGAGCCTACCCCATCCACCCAACCACCTTGTGCCAGAGTTTTATTTTCTGTTTGGTTTTCAGTCCTTGAAGAGCCTGCCTTCCAAACAAATTGACCACTTGCTTAAAATAAGCAGATCAAAGTATAGGAAAAGAACCCACAATTGCCGGTAATTGCTACCTGATTTTATTTTTCAATCAAGTGGTTGCTTGCACTCAACTCTAGTCAGCAGTGATTTACATGGTGGGGACCTATGGGCATACTGGGGCCCCGGGCTAAACTAAGAATGCGCCCTATTTGGCAAATTGACACTCTTTTCCAAACGTCCTAGAATCATAACATTTTTGTCCACTTTGCTTCCTCTCTGGCTTCTGATCACCAGCTCCGTGGTCTTCATACACCCACGTGTCGTACCATTTGCCTTTCACTGCAAAGACCACCAGGGTTTCAAGGAACATCAGAATGTATGAATCTTAAGGATCGTTATGTAGATTCTTAACGGCTCCACCTTCATCAGACTTAGTATTGCTTCATCAAGATAATAGTCAAACTTACTAACGCACTTAGTGGAAAAGCGGAGGACCGGAGTCCTGCCAATGATGCACATCTGTCCAAAGATTTAGGATCAGTAAGTAACAACCCCCCTGATGTCACGTGACTTCAAAACACAAAATTGAAAACAGGAAGACCAAATGAAAAGAAAACAACATACAAAACAAACAAACAAAAATCACTGCAGAGAGTAAAGTCGTTAAATACATACATCAGCTATCGAATCAACCAATGCCTTTGGCAAAACCATTAGCACTTAAAAGCCGGGTTAAGGATGAGGTAAAGTAAAATAAAGACTCCTGTGAGAAGTAACACTGATGCTAGATGTCAGACAACTGAAAATATAACACAGTATTGAGAATGTAGACGTGGTAGTTTTACCACCCAGCGTTCCAAGCTCCAGGGAGGAAGACAAACACAAAAGATACAACGTATCAATCCCAGAAACCTCTACAGGAGGAGGGAGGGACAGAGTGGATAATAAACAAACAACCACATGTCAGATAGTGATAAGAGCTCTACAGAAACCCGGCTGGGACTACAGGGCACAGAGAGACTGGGGCTGGAGCTGTTGCAGGCTGGCATATGTATTTTCTAATTCCCCTAAAAATGTGAGCTCAAGCTAGAGGCGGCATCTTCCTGGCCTTCCAGACAGTTCACCAGAGAAGGCACAAAGAATGATGCACATTCTCCTAAGGAGACCAGCTGACACCAACAGTGTATCACTCCCAACCCTGCAGAAGGGAAACTTCCATCAGATAGGAAAGGGGGGGCTGCGATTTCTCATCATCCCTCCTCTTCACCATTCCAGTGTTTTGTTAAAGAAAATGTACAGTCAGCCAACATGTAATTCTGCTTTAGGATACTGGTGATAGAGAGGGTCGGTGGACAGTTTTAAAATAGCAATAATGACTTTGGGTAGCATTTGTTTTAAAACTCTTTCCCATCCAGATTCCTAAAGGAGCCCCGTTTGTACACAAAGGGACTTGGAAATCTACTGAAAAGCGCATTTCCCCTGCCTGTGTGTGAGTGGACATGTCTGGGGACCCCAATGACACTGAGTAGACTCAGCAGCTCGGGGGTGTCAGGATGAGGGTCTGGAAGAGAGGCTGCCCCTGCAGAGAAGGGCTCACCTGACTCTGAGTCTTCTGTTTCAAGACAGGAACCGGGGATAAAACGAAGCATTTTCTTTTCCATTGCAAATTAGCTTACAAAAGCAGAATGATGATTTTTAAATGTGTGCAACATCAGAAACTGAAATATGTATGATTTAGAGAGAAACCTTTGCATAACAGCAGGAGACAGGAGCACCTAGACAATCTGACGACTTGCTACAGAACCACTGGACAGGAGAGACTTTGGGGGGCATAATGCTCTGAGGCTTTGGAGGAGGAAGCAGGACATCTGTTCTCATGCAAGGGCTAACCAAATCTCCAAGGCTGTAAGGCAGCAAGTTTTCTAAGTGGATTAACTGTATCCTCCCAACAGCCCTATCAGGAAGCGACTGGCATTATCCTACAGATGAAATAACTGAGGTCATAGAGGTTTATTATCTCACCCCCGGATCCACAGCTAGTAAGTGGGTGAGCTCAGATTTTTGGGCAACAGAGCCTAAGTCACCACTCCAAGCATGTGCAATAAACGCAGATGCATGATAAGGGACAGAGTGAATTACCATACAAGTTAGTATATTTCAGAGGGAAAGGGCACAGTACTAAGATATGTGCTAGGACAAGAAATGTAAACCATGAACACCATGGACAAACCAGGATGGATGGTAACCTTCGCGACCACCTGATTTAAGTGAGATGAAACAAAAAGTATCTTTAAACATTATCTAGTTATTTATTTACACAATGATTGTTTATTGAGTACCTACTACGTGCCAGGCACTGTTCTAGACAGTGGGTCAAACAGATAAATTCCCTTCCTTCATGGAGCTTACGTCCTAAAGTGTGCATATGTGTCTATGTGCACGTGAGTGTGTGTGTGCACAGTTCATTAAGTGTGTATGCATGTGCAACAGTGAAACAGATTTAACATCTTTTCTCCTGTAAATCTGTTGAAATAGAACTTTGTCCTATTAAAATGTACATGGTAGCTCAAGTTATAATGGGTTGAACCTCTAACCTATGAATCCTCAATATGCTAAAAACATATTTCAAAAGCGTTAGAATTCTACCTTCCCTAAGTTAGGGAGGTGGAGAGGCCAGACCAAGATTCAGGCATTCTAGATGCACGTTCTAGCTCTGATACTACTTAGGTTACTTTGCCTTCTTGTAGCGTTTTCTGTCCTACGCGGTGCACAGTCACCGTGAGATCACACTCACCTTAACTTTGCAGCTTGCTTTCACATGTTATTTCAGTTGGTCCACACAATGACCCTACGAAGCGGGCAGGACGTTATTTTTGTCCCACTTTACAATGAAAATCTGAGACGGTCCAAACGACGTAATACGGCTCCAGCAGGAAACTGAAGCGCAGGCCCCCGGGTCCAGGTTAAGGGCGAGCGAGACGAGGCACATCGAGGCGCTCTGGAGACCACGGACGGAGGTCTAGAACTTCATATTCGTCTCCCCGGAAGGCGGGGTGACAGGGTGAGGCACAGCGGAGTGACCGAGTACACCTGCCGCGGACCCACCCCTTCCACTTAACAGCTGTGACACCTAGGCTCTCTGAACCTGTTTCCTCACCTAATTTTTAAAACTGGAGGTCCTAATGGTGCCTGCCTCCCGGAGTTGCTGTGAGGATTAAATAAGATAATGGGTGTAACGCGCGTGACCCAAACACCTGGCGTGGAGTAAGGCTCCACCCTTGTCTGCTATTGTTATTCTACGAAAGAAGCCACCATAGAGGGATCACCCAGCCTCACCCATCTCCACCCTGCATGCCACAGTAGAAGACTGTGCTGGGGCGCATTGCACCGCTCAGGTTTCCCAGCCCTTGCATCACAGGAAACAAGCTCAGGAATCGGGAGCAGCAGAAACGGCAGTGGCAGAGTCACAGAAATATGGCAACGGGGTGTTTCACGGCCCTGTGCCTCCGTAAGGGGCATCCAACGGTGAACAAAACCTTTAGGCTGCCTTAGAGGAGTTCCTCCAATGCAGGGTGGGCGTGTGTACTCTTTCATTTTCAGTTGAGATTGCTAAACGTAATGGTGAATTTGATTTTTCTGTCTTTCAACACGTGAGCCTTTGTATGCCAACACTGCGGAACGACATGAAATTCACCTTTAAAATACGACTTTGTCCTTGCTGGTTATCCATTTCATATATAGTAGTGTGTATCTGTTAACCCCAAACTCCTAATTTATCCCTCCCCCGATTTCCCCTTTGGTAACCATAAGTTTGTTTTCTATGTCTGTGAGTCTGCTTATGTTTCGTATATAAGTTCATTTGTATCATTTGTTTTTAGAGTCCACATATAAGCAATATCATATGGTATTTGCCTTTGTCCAGTTTACTTCACTTAGTATGATCATCTCTAGGTCCATCCATGTTGCTCCAAATGGCATTATTTCATTCTTTTTCATGGCTGAGTAATATTCCATTGTGTGTGTGTGTGTGTGTGTGTGTGTGTGAGAGATATACACATATATACATATACATATACACGCATATATATGTATATATATGAAGGAAGAGGGGAGGGGGAGTGGTATATATATATATCACATATTCTTTATCCATCCCTCTGTTGATGGACATTTAGGTTTCTTCCATGTCTTGGTTATCGTAAATAGTGCTGCAATGAACACTGGGGTACGTGTATATTTTTGAATTACAGTTTTCTCCGGATGTATGCCCAGGACTGGGATTGCAGGATGATATGGTAGCTCTATATTTAGTTTTTTAAGGAACCTCCACAGTGGCTACACCAACTGTATAGCACAGAGAATTATACTCAAGATTTTATAATAAGCTATAAGGGAAAAGAATCTGAAGAAGGATATATATATATACACACACACACATATATATGTATGTGAATAACTGAGTCACTTTCCTGTACACCTGGAACTAATGCAACACTGGAAATCAACTCGACTCCAATCGAAAAATTAAATTAAAAGAAATTAAAACATATGATTTTGTCACAACCACAAAGAAGGCCTTCAGAGAGATTCCTGTGCCCTCCCCTGGAACTACTGAAGAGGGAGAGGAATACACACATCTTCAAACAGGAGTAAACTATAAAAGTCAAGATGAAGAAAGCCCTTGGACAGTATGAACAATGTGCAGGATTGTTGCAGGAAGTACGTCAATTATGATTCATTACATTTAAGAGATGTAACTGCAAGAGAGTAACTATAACTGTGCGTGTCTCATTTAGCATGACAAGACACCATTGTTCACACAACACTTTAATGTAATGAACACATGTTTCTCTTGGCCTAAGTTTCTTTTGCTATAGAAGTAAAATCTTAGTTGTAAATGTTTTCCTTCCCTACAGAGTATCTCATATTATCCCCATGGAAATATTAAACAGATGACACAGATACAGATCCCTACTTCTACTAATTAAATGCAAGAACCAAGTAGGGAAGACTTGCCAGGATCACAACACAAAGCTGATGGCAGAAGTGGAGCTGAACAGGGTCTTCCTACTTCTAATCTGGAGATATCTTTTCCAAAATGTAGGTCCAACACTTCTTCAACTGCTGAGCTATTGCTCTTCTATCCAAGTATGGAAATATAGCAGATAAAACAAAGGCAGAATAATCAAATCCTTCATACTGAAAAACTAGGAAAGTGCATACTATTTTCACCTTACATTAAAGAGAACCCATTATGATAGTCCATAAGCAGGACATATCCATGGACTTTAACTATTACATAGAAAGCACTTTTTTTAAAAGTACCATGTAAAATGTCACTGAGTAATCCAACAATGTGGACACAGAGCCTCCTCTCACTACAAACATATAATATTGATATCTAGCCACACTCAAAATAAAGGAAAATGTGTAGGAAGCCAGGAATAAGGACAGAAATCAAAACGAGAGATGTCAGTAGGATTTCAAGCCACAGTGAACCAGGGGGACTCCAGACAAAATACCTGCCCTTTGTGCTAGGGTCTGGCGTTTGAATACCTACATGAGGACAAGAAACGTGACTTCACACCAGTAAGGGAAGGACTCACGTATAAATTCCTGAGTTCCAAGAGCTACTCTGTCCTAAATAGAAAAATAAATAGTAAAAGTTGCCTATAGTCAGGAAAAATGGTAGGAAACATGTCAACTTTTTATGGCCTTGGGCAGAGGGAAAATTCAGCTGTGAGGTATAAAATTCAAGGTCTACCCCACCTTATAAGATATATATAAGATCTGTTTACCTAGAGTCATTCAGGAAAACCAAATTCTTGAGTCATAAAGGAAAGTCAAACTGAGAACCAAGCTAAAATCAAGCTAACACTAAAAACCAATCTCTGAAACCCTGGGTCCCAGCAAGAACACGCAAAACCAATTTGTAAGAACCTTTCGCAACATGAGGAAAACAGACCACTACCAAGTAAACATCCCAGAAAACATCTCAGAATTTAAGTTATGCACCAACAATCATACACCTGCAAAATATGTAGGAAAACGTACCTGGGATGTGAGCCAAGGCAGTCTGGCCTGGCTCCTGCTAAAGCAGGTAATCATATTAAAACTGAAGTGTAACCACAAAAGGAATAGAAACAATGTATGATAATGTATAAAAAAATGAAGGAAAAATTTGACTAAGCCAAAACATGGCAAGAAAAGAAAACTGAAGACACCAAGGAAAAGCACAGTAAACAGAGAGCAAAGTCCAAACATATCAGTACGCACGATATATGTAATTATATGTCTCCTTAAACTACAGATATTTGAAAATTTAAATTAAAGATACAAAATCAGCTACAAGTGGTTTAATAAGCTACAGTTAAAGGAAAATTATCCAGTTGATTTGATAGTTATGGTAAGGGAAAAGATATGTCTGGAAAATATAGATGTGAAAAACATAGATACAGAAAAAAATACATTTGCAGAATGAAGTTTATTTTGAATAACAGTAGGAATATAACAAAAAATAGACTCTGAGCCAGAAGAAAATTATTTAAAATAGAGAAGTTAATACGTAACTTAAAAAGTAAAGGAAGAATTCACTCAGAAGATATAACAATATTGAGCTAGTATTTACCTAAAAACATAGCGTCAAAATACTGCTATAGAAAGCAAAAAATGAGAAAATTACAACAGCAACTGACATCACAGTCTTAGAGGTTGATTTTAATGTACCCCAGAACCTAAAATATAAAGTAGCCCCAAAATTAGTAACGCTATTAAAAAGTTGAACACCGTAATTTGAAATTTCATCTAGTCCTCTGTGGGTATGTATATATGTGTGTCTGTATATGTACACAATCTTTCAAGCAAGCCTTGACATGTATTTTTAAATGGCCACCTATTAAGTCACAGAGGATATCTCCATCAGTATCAAAAATCAATCAGGTCTATATAACCAAAATGGACTAACATATGAATAAAATGAAAAATAACCACACATCTCTATGTGTTTATTAATGAACTACTACAATTCTAAATAATTACCGGGCTACAATAAAAAAAATCTCAAGAAAATTTAAAAATACTGAAAACTGAACAGTGAAAACTCTTTATATCAAATCTATGCAATGCAACTAAAATAGGATCAGAAGGATATACTTCTAGCCTTAAATACATATATTGCCATTCCTCTAAGTTATACCCATTTGGGTCATGAGAATTCATATGTAAGAAGAGTTTCATTTCATCTCATAAAGCATTTATTTGACTTCATAAAGACCAAATTGGATTTTATAGACTTTAAATTGGTGGCTGATACATCACGCAGTCATCTTTTCAGTTTTATCACTAATATGTTGTGTTAAGTTCTCCTCAGAATACAGACGGTTGCATCATCTCCCTGAATTCTTTAGTCTTTGCCATGTTGTTTATTGTTATTATTATAATTTGCAATAAAGATAAATTTACATAACTTAGAGTATCATGAATACGTTTTGTTTGTAACATGGTCAAGTGTCAGTTTTTCATTGCTTTGAATTTAATGAGAACAAGTAGTCATATTTTGAAAAATGTATTAAGGGAAAATGGCTTATTAGAAGTTATAACAACTAAAGTAAACTACTGAAATAACTTTGTCCATTTTAATAAGACTAATGTCATTTAGCCATGCCAACTGTGGAGCTTATGAGTTCATAAAAATATTTATCATTGAAAATACTGAAAGCAATGTTAAATATGTTTTCAACTGTAAGTGTTTTTTCAGGGATTAATTACCCTTGTAAGGTGGGGGTCAACATATTGGAAAGCAAGTAAATTCAATAATTAATGAGCTAAGCTTGCAATTCAACAATTTTTTAAAAAAATAACAAAATACAGGCTTCCCTGGTGGCGCAGTGGTTGAGAGTCCGCCTGCCGATGCAGGGGACGCGGGTTCATGCCCTGGTCCAGGAAGATCCCACATGCCGCGGAGCGGCTGGGCCCGTGAGCCATGGCCGCTGAGCCTGCGCGTCCGGAGCCTGTGCCCACAACGGGAGAGGCCACAACGGTGAGAGGCCCGCGAACCGCAAAAAGAATAAAAATAAAAAAATTTAAAAATACACCCAAATAAAGTAGGAGTAACGAAATAATAAAGTTCAGAAATTGATAAATTAGAAGCCAACCAGAATCTAATTCTTGGAAAAAGAAGCCAACCAGAAAAATTCATAAACTTCTATGAATTTTGATCAAAGTAAAGAAAGATAAAAATAACAATATTAGGAATAATAAAGTAGAACTTAAATAGAAACAAAGTGGAGATTTTTTAAATCATAAAAATTAAATTTCTTCCCATAAATTTAAAAACACAAATGAAATAATGTCTTTCTAGAAAAATAAAAATACAGATTCCAAAACTGACCTAAGAGGACATAGATAAGCCAAACAGAACTATAAACTTTAAAGCAATTAAATCATTGGTGAAAATCTACCCATATACAAACCATCCAATTCACTTGGTTTTATAGTGAGTTTTTAAAACCCTACAAGGAACAAATAAGTTTACACAAAAGGTTCTTTGCATACCTCTTTAGGGCTTCAAGCTATAGGAAAGAATTCTGTAAAAAATAAAGCATCTTATCAATGATAAATATTATTCTCATTCTTAAAGTTGATACAAAGACTAATATTTTGGGTAGAAAATCACCTGCTATTATTTTTAAAGGTACCAAAATATGTCTTTGGTAGAGTGCAGTGATAATTCTAGAAGGCGCCTGAAACAGTCTTTAGAAAGAGACCCACTGAAGTCATCCTTTGGACAGAAAACAGGAAATGTATGGTTGGCCCAATAGGAAGAGTTGGAGGTTTTGAGGCAGTAAGAAATTAGAAGTCTTCTTTGAGCTCTATTAGGAACAAACACAGGCCATCAGGAGGACCTGGCTTTAGACGTATGTTCAAAGCGAGATGTGGTTCAAATAATACGTGAAGACCATGAGCTTCATCCACTGACCAACCAGCCGGTAAATATGCTTCAGGAAAACAAAATATGACGAAAAGAAACAGATCAAAGGCAAGGATAGGTTTTTCCAGAGATCAGGATCTCAGTAACCAGGTGGATATTAACCAAAGAAAGTCTGGTTTCTATTTTAAATTCAGCAGAGTCTGGAGCCCAGAGGACCAAATTGCTTTGTCTTTCCCTTAAAATAATAACACAAGTTATTTAATTTCAAGACAACAGGACGAAGAGAAGTGGAAAATGCTGCATCCTAAGCCCAAGTTCAAGGGTAAAGGAAGTGAAAAGGGCAGGTGAGAGCTGACACCTGGAAGAGGCAAACAGGCCAGCTTCCCAAGACTGCAAGATAAATGAGGGAGTGTCTGGGGGAACCACTGAGGACACAGAAGGGGGCTTTGTTACTTTCAACAGCAGGGGGACCCACTGCTTTGTCCCAGCACCCTGAACAGAGGTAGAATGCATGCCCAAGTTTACCCAGTTTAGGACAAATCCCACTGACCCACGTCATGGGCAAGGAAATCAGAGGACACAATCTTAGAACACTCTAGGAAAATTTTCTCTTCTTCATTCTTTGGCTACCTATTATTCCAAGCTGTAGAACTCCATCCCTGTATACAGGATTTACCAAGCAAAGTGAGCATTTATAACTTAAAAAAATCAACAGTTCAGGGCTTCCCTGGTGGCGCAGTGGTTGAGAGTCCGCCTGCTGATGCAGGGGACACGGGTTCGTGCCCCGGTCCGGGAAGATCCCACGTGCCGCGGAGCGGCTGGGCCCGTGAGCCATGGCCGCTGAGCCTGCGCGTCCGGAGCCTGTGCTCCGCAACGGGAGAGGCCACAACAGTGAGAGGCCCGCGTACCGCAAAAAAAAAAAAAAAAAATCAACAGTTCATTCGAAATATAAACATTCAAAATGAAAGAACAATAAGAGTTCACATGCATGAGGATCTAAGTGAAAAACAAATTGGGAGACGTTTCTTGCCAAAATTTTTTTTAAAAAACTTTTCAAAGGAGGGCTGAATTTGCTATGTTCTTCTATTTATTTAACCTACTTCACACACACATACACAACATCACCATCGTCATCATTTTAGGAAACTTTCTTCTCTACAGAACTTTCTTTTTGACCAAACAATTAGAAAGTCGATTATCCCTGATACTCAAGTAAAACAATGAAAAGCTGAATCATTCAATACGCTGCCAAAAATGCATATTCTCACTTCTGACTGTAGTTATTTCTAAGTTTATATTGTGCAGCAATCTCGAAAACGATTCTGAATTCACCCTCGGGCATGATTTCAACCTCCTACAAATGCTATCAGGAGCCTCCGTTGCGGACAATCTGTGATCCCTGTTCAGCTTAATCACTAGCAACGTTTCTCCATGTTCTCTGGGGCAGGTAAGCTCAGGTCCATTAGGTACACAGCATAAAAGTACCCCAAATAGAAACCATGGCATTTTGCATGTGTTAACACTCCTGTTACCCCATAGCCTCACATCCCCCTGCACTGCTCAATTCATCACCCTACCCAAACGTGAGCCAATTAAGTCATATGAGTCCTGCCAAAGCAACAGTTTTTCCAGTGCAAGAGTTGAAATGGAATTTAACGGGCAGACCACAGTTTAATGGGCTGTAAAAGTGCCCTTGGTACCAGCACAGTCTTCTCCAAAGCCAAAGAGAAAGTTGAGGGCCTAGGGGAGGTAGAGGGGGGATTCCTGGGCATTTCCCAGCTCCTCTAGGAACAGCGCAGCAGCAGGAGGACAGGGCTGGATTATATCAAGGCAGCACCTAGAAAAGACCCTCAAGCACTAGCTTTTGATACTGGAAGTCTACACTTATTTCTCTGAGAACCGTAGCCTTCACCCCACCACAGCGGTCTCCACTCCACTCAGACCGTTCTGGCTGGGAGATACGAACGTCTGTCTGTTTCCATCTTGGCACCACCTCAGGTGCAGGGAGGAAAGAGGAAACAGTAGTCAGAGAAGCTCCACTTTTGGTACAGGCAAAGAGACAGGCAGGACAGCAAATGCCAGGGAACAGAAACACATCTGGATGAGAAAACTGCCCACAGGCAGATGAATACACCTAGGAGCTCACACAAGCAAGAACGCCTTCTAATAAAATACCATACAATTAACACGATAACGTCACGTAAGACGAATAGATTGTGATGGCAAAAAGCAAGTGTAAAAAGGCAATGCTCAGAATAAGAACGCTTGGAAAAGGCAGAGCCTAAAACAGAAGCAGGAAAATGCAAGAGGCAGCCCAGTCCAGGGGAAAAGGAACCGCAGTGCCAGAAAACTGGTGGAGTAAGCCCTGCTACTCTTCCACCACTCCTGATGGTGACAATATTCAGCGCTCACTGCAGGCCCAGCACTGTCCTAAGAAGGGTATACAGATCTCTTCTCATTTAACCCTGACACCAAACAAGCCTCCAGGGTAGACAGGAAGATGAGACATCGGGCAGAGCTGGCTGGAATTCTGGCTCACCATCAGGCAGCAAGGTAACTTCCCCAGCTCTCAGTTTCCTCCTATCTGAAACGCGGTCATCATACCTGTCCCGGGTGGTTGTGAAAATTAGAGATAATGAACTTAAGTGGCTACTAGCGGCTGTTATTAGTGTGATTGATCAGATTAAAATAATCAGGAGTGAGGAACAGAAGAAAGAGCTATAATTGAATAGAAATGGCAGCAGAGAAGTAGTCATGGAAACAGGGCATGAAAGCACCCCTTTGGTGACAGAGGCTCAGAGAGAGAAAGAGTAGACAGCGCCTGCGCTTGGCTCCGCGCTTTGTGCGTCCGTGGGCAACTCGGGCAAACTCTCTGAGTTTCAGTTTCCACCTCTACCGAGTGGGTATTAATATCTGCCCTTCCTACTTGGCAGGGCTGCTGTGAGGACCGCATGAGATAGCACCTGCGTTTACTATGACAGGCAATGAGTTTATGCAAATGTGCATAATAGACAGGGACATCCTTTCCCCCTTATTCCATTTCCCAGGTGAAATTAAAACACTCAACTAGTAGAGCCATGTCAAAACCAGGCAATTACCGGCTGCAAAGCCTTTAAATAGCACATGTCTCCTTTGGTCACCATGAACAGAAGCTAGTTAACTTAATCTGACATCGAAGGTTTGTTTCGGGCTTACCTCCTGCACCCTGCACTTTCTATAAACCATCCCTGCTTTGCGCTTCCCTCTCAATTTAGGCCTTTGCTTATTCCTCTCTGGAATGTTGTTCCATTTCATCTCCAATTGACCACCTTCTGCTCATCCTTGAAAACCTAGTTTAAAGGCATCCTCGGCATGAGGAAGTGCTTCCCTTCTCCCTACACTATGTATCACCTTTTCTGAATGTCTTATCCCACCCAGCACTTCCCTGGATTACGAGTGCTGTGGCGTATGCCATCTCTCCCACCAATCTCTAGGCTTGGGGGTGCAGCAATGTTTCTTTTCATCCTTTATGGAGACCTTAGAGCATGGGACCTCTCAAGGAGCAGACGTATAAAACAGACGCAATAATGCATAAATTCTGTCGACCTGATCACTTTTTGAAATCATTACAACAACAGTAGTTGCCGTATTTTAAATTAAAAAGTATTTAAAATATAAAGGACAAGCTCCACTCCTAACACAAGTTTATGTGGGGTGAAAATACATGAAGATGAGAAGATCCATTCGGAGGCTCCTGCTTTCCAAAGGAGACTAAAATGTAGTTTGGAAACGTGGGTTAATTACGTTCAAACATGCATCTGGCTTCACTGGCCTCAGTCACCACGAAAATGCTTCCTGGAGAGTGACAGCCTCAGCCCAGAGGAAGGGAGGAGACAGGGCGTCCCCGTCGTGCTGCAGGCACTCAGGTGTCCCTGGTCCCCTTCCAGGCACCTCACTAGTCAGGTGCACGGCAGCGTCTGCGTCCCTGCCAAGGCACGTCTCTCTCCCAAGCATCCAGGGCTTCCACCGTTCTAGCCTGGGTGCTGCTGCCGCCCCTCTCCCAGTAGGTGAGACCCATGAACTTCAGCCCACTGCCCTCCTTCCTCAGTAAAGAGGTCTCAGCCTCAGCAGAGGGCTCTCACACTCGGCGTTCCAGGCAGAGCAAGCCGCAAATCGCTAAATTTGTACGGGTTAAAACTCCGGGGCTATTTCCAGGCCAAGGTCCACTCAAGAGCCAAAGCATGAAACTGCCCCTCCCAGGGTCCCTTTCATTGAAGCTGCTCTGTCGTCCCTGCCCTGGTCCACGGGGAGGCGGCCACGACCCAGAGGTCAACTCGCCGATCCGGGCACCCTCCCGGCCTTGGTCCCCGCCGCACCCCGCGGGTCCAGCTCGCTCACCGATCTTGGCCAGGGAGGCCAGCAGGATCCACAGGGTGATCTCGAAGGGGATCTGCACGTGGGGGTAATCCAGGGTGAACACGGGCAGTCGGCTCTCCTCGAACGGCGTCGTGCCCGGAGCCACCACGCTCGCGGGGCTGGGCGGGCTGGAGCTGGTGCCCATGACCCGCGGCGCGTCCAGCAGGGTCTCGGCCAGGGCGCCCGCCGGTCCCGCCACCTGCAGGAGCAACAGCAGCAGCAGCAGCAGCAGCGGCTGAGGCGGCGGCGGCGGCGTCCGCCGGCTCCGCCGGGTACCCGCCGGCTCCATGGGCTCGGCTCCCCCCGCTGCCGTCGTCCCCGAGCTCGGCCCTCGGCGCGCTCAGCGCATCGCCCCGGAGCGGGCAGGGCCGCCCGCCGGGCCCGGCACGGAGCGGGCAGCGAGAGCCGCCGCCGCGGGGCCGGAGGTCTGCAGCGCACCGGCCGGGTCCCCGCCGCGAGCGGGCGCGGCGCCTGGTCCCCGGGGGCGCACGGGACGCGAGGCCACGGCGCGGAGCCTCGGCGCCCTCAGCCGCCCTCCGCCGCCAGCCGCCGGCCCATGTCCCGTCCGCCGCCCGCCGCGGCCCGCGGGCGGGGGCGGGGCGGGGCGGGCGCGGCGCCGGGGCCGCGGGGCGGGAGGACGGGCCCGGGGCGGGCGCGCGACGCACCGGCCGAGCCCTTGGACGACGCGGGGCCCGGAGCCGCGGGGGCGGCTGCCGCGCTCGTAGGGGCCCCACGACGCGCGCCGAAACCCGCCAGCCTCGGAGCCTGCGAGCTCTGGGCGGAGGGGCCGCGCGGTGGCCGGAGCTGTCCCCGCCCCGGAGGCCGCGGCGGGAGTCCATCCAGGGAAGGGGCCGTCGCGACCCAGGCGGCGCGCGCAGGGGACCCGGGGCGCGGAGCCGGGAGGAGACGCCGGCCCAGCCCGCGCCCCGCAGAGCTCCGTGCCCCGTAGGGAAGGTTCAGAAAAGCCTCCTGTCGTTCCCCTTCCTGGGCTTAATCAGGTCGCGCACAGGGCACGCTCTCGGGGCGCTGAAGCTCCCCGTGCAGAACTCCGGTTCCCACGCTCCCATCGAAGCCCTTTCTTTTCCACCGTGTACGGGTGTCACTCATCGGGCCCCTGTCGCTTCCACTTTTCTCCTCCCCGCCCCCGTCACGAAAAAGAAAAACATCCTCTCTGTTTTCAGGCTTCGAGGTGTCCATGTCCGCGAGCAGCAGAACCACCATTATTTCGTGGAAAGCCCGTGATTTGCCGAGCTCAGATTGACCGGCTCCACTAATTACAGGACGGTCTGAGGGCAGGGCAGGGGAGGGGAGGAAACGTGGTGCTTCTTCTGCACCCGAAAGAGCCTCATCCGTCAGCGCAGCCCGTCCTCCTGGTTCGCACAAGGCGTCTTAGACCTGCCTGCAATCTGCTGTCCCAGCATCTTTATCACCAGGAACTGAAGGGACCCTAAAAGCTGACCAGTTGTCACTCAACTAACTGAAACCATTTTCCCTTCGATATTTAGGAAATAAAATCCTTCTCTTTTCTCATTTTTTAAAATGTGTCCAAACATGGCTCCTGCTATTACACACCCTGCAGTTCAACATTCAAAGCAGATTTTCTTTTCAAAGTTCTAACACAGGGAATCCGTGAAATGTCAGCAGAAGGTACAAGAAAAAATAATAATAATAATTAGTAATCCTCCACCTAAACAGAACCATATAAGGAACAGCCATCTTCGGACCTTGAAAGTAATGCAGAGACAAGTCCAGAATAAAAATGGGAGGATTCTAGGAGCTGGCACAGACACTTCACGTAATACTTTATAAAGCATAACTGTTTCAAAAGCGCAACAGAACAGAATGTAAGGATGTTCTATCCTCTTAAAAAAAAAAAAAAAACATGGCGCCATGCAAAAATCTGCCTCCTCTTCTCTATTGGAAACTTTCTGCTGGAAATTTGTATTAAAGGTGAGAGTCACATTCCTCATAAGGAAGGAGCAGCAAATGACAACTGCTTTAAAAAAAAATGTGCATCTCTACATGGGAAGCTCTATGCAAGGTGTTTTGCTTGTATTTTTCTTGTTGTTGTTGTTGTTAATCATAAAAGCCAAAGAGATAGACATTCTTGTACCCATTATATAAGTGAAGAATTATAGATGCAGAAAGGTTTGAAAACCATCAGAAAAGCAAACAGACTTACCCAAGTTTACAGATCAAATAATGGTCCAAAAGGAATTCAAGCCCAGGCCTGTCCATGTAACACTCCTTCCATCCCACCCTCCACCCTGTGACTATTTACCCCAAAACAGCAGGTCAGTTTCTCAGGTGCTTTCAAATAGAATAGTGGAGAAAATTTTAGGAATTATCCACAAAAGCCATAGCAGAATAAAGCCTTATTTCCAGTAAGTGACTCAGGCCAGTTCTACACATCGAGTGAAATAATGGTAGGACAAGGGCACATTCAGACAATAATTTCTAGAAGTTTGGGTCACATAATACTTTTAAGAATAATTGTGCCTCAGAACCAGGAAGATGAATGACAAATCGACGTTTCTGGGACCTTCCTGCCCATGGTAGCTGTAGTGACTACAGACTCCAGTATCACTTTAACTTTATGAATCTAGGCTAGTGCAGTTAAAGGTTATCAACCTTTTCTTACACTTGGAAAAATGCTCTTTTATTTATTCTTATCCGTGGAAGATGAACAACTTGGTTTAAAAAACACTTTTTTCATTTCTCCCCTAAAGCAAATAAGAAAGAGTTAAATTGCACCTGCTTGCGGACAAGGACTTGGCTGAGACGTTTCTTCAAAGGGCCCCATGACTGAAAGATCCCGTCTCTACTAAGTTAAAATCGTTAGTGGCTTCCTAAGTGGCAGTGACCCCCCTGCACCACTGCGTGGCGCCAGTACCCTCTCCGCGGGTCAGCGGCCCCCAGAGCGTCCAGCCCTGTGTGTGAGCTTGATCAGGAGACCAGGAGACAGGGAAAGCCTCCATTGTCGGGTACTAGTATAATAGTCAGGAGAGTACCTAGCGGTAGTGAGAACTGATATTCCACACTATTTATTCTTTACAGATTTTTATAATATTCATACCTTAACTCCCCCTTCTTTGAAATCTGCATTGCACAACCACGAACCCTTGGTTTCATAATAATATTTCAATTCAAAAATCTTTGCCTGTAAAAAGTTGACGCTTGTAGTACTGTTGATTTTTTGGGGTTATATTTGAGGTCTTAAAGTCTGAACTAGCTTCCTTTTTTTTTTTTTTTTTTTTAAGACTTAGTCCTCAGCAAAAAGCTGGAGCCCTCTTCTTAGAGAGCAGCCCTATCGAGGAGCATGCAGTGGTATTTTATTGGTTTTTATTGGTGGTTTTTATTGCTGTTCGTGGAATTAAATGCTTTTCTCTCTTTCGTTTTAGCCAGAGGTATTTGTTTCATTTCAGCAGAGAAATGTTTTACTATCTGAAAAGCTACTTTCTGCAAATTCAAGGTTATAAATGAGTGGTACTTTTGACATCAAAATCTCCTAGTCTATTTAAGATGAGATTCTGTTTTCAGATATTCAACCAGGAAGTTTTTCAGAGGCTCAGTTTTCCTTCACAAAATGAGAGACTTGGAATAGGAAACTTTCTTTCCTTATAAAAGACTTTACAGATCTAAAATTTGAATCCAACACATCTGTGTGAAGAGGACACACACCTAAATCCTTCCTCACCCTCCTCAAGCACCTTGGTGTCACCTGTGGGAGGAGAGATGCCCTATCCTTTAAGCTTTGCCACGTTGTGTCTGAACTCTGATGTGCAACGCAGCCAGAAAGCAAAAAGACAACCCATAGGACCGTCTGAGTAGTATCCCACTGTTCCACCTAAGGCACACTCATTCATCAATTCAACATATATTTGTAGAGTCCCTGCAGTTGCTGGGCACCTGCAACTAAAAGTCTCTTGGTACCTTTGGAAGCCCAGTAAGTAAGAGCGCTTCAGAGGATTATGGGGGAGGAAACATAATTTTCCCTCTACCCTTCTGAGTGTTTAGCTGAGACCCCTAAAGGTTAACAAGGGAAAAACAAACAGAAGTTTATTAACATGTGTATCTCATGTATACATGAGAGATATCCAGGGAGAAATGATCTCTCTCCAGGGTGAGATTCAGGATGAAACACCATCTTTGTAGGGAAAGGGAAGTGCGGATGCAGCCTTTTAGAGGAGAATAAATTATTTTTAGGAAAAATGAATGGGCCCTTAGAAGAAGAGATGGGAGATATGACAGTTGGTGACACAGTTTGTCTGATGTCAACTTCTAGTCTCCTCTCCTGTGACCAATCTTTCCTGGTTGAGGAAATGTCCAGGGAGAAGATTTATGACAGTTGAGTTCCTTTCAGAGGATCTGTCCTTGGGCAGCGAAGGGAAGTTCAGAGAAAGCCTCCCCCTGCACTGGCTGTTTTTCAAGTGACTGCAGCTCAAAATCATCAATATACCAAGGAGGCAGGTTTGGGGGCGGCATATTCTGCTACCCTTCGGGATCATGGCAAAGATGTTTCTAGAAACAGGAGTAGGAGATGAGGAATATCTTTGCAAATGTATATTTTGATTAGTGTTCTAGAATTTAATCAATGTCTACCATAGTGGAAACAGACAGAGATATGACCAAACCCAAACCTGGATAAAAAGGAGCAGAGTTTAAAACACTGATCTTCATCTAAGCATCTCTGTCCACTTCCCATTCCCTTGAATCATGAGTAATTCCTTAAAGCTTTCTGAGTTTCCATTTATCTGTCCAAAGGTCACTGTTAAAAAGCATTCGTGTGAGGGCTTCCCTGGTGGCGCAGTCGTTGAGAGTCCACCTGCCGATGCAGGGAACACGGGTTCGTGCCCCGGTCCGGGAAGATCCCACATGCCGCGGAGCGGCTGGGCCCGTGAGCCAGGGCCGTTGAGCCTGCGCGTCCGGAGCCTGTGCTCCGCAACAGGAGAGGCCACAACAGTGAGAGGCTCGCATACCGCAAAAAAAAAAAAAAAAAAAAAAAAAGAGGAGGAATAGAGAGTGGAATGCTTACAGTTTGAATTTATTTATTTCTGAATTTATTTTAATATATACTTTGGTTTATGAGAGAAGGGCTACAAAAGGTTAATGTAAATAATTTTTGAAATTTGTTCATTCAATATTCATATTCATTCAACACATGATTATTCAACTGAATTTTTTAAGACTTTGCAATAGCTGCTTATAATTGCACAGCAGAAAGTGTTTTCATTAATGGAACTCATTTTCTCATGGGTTAGTATAAATCTTACATGGTAACTCAAGCTCAAAGAAACTTCTGGCTGTAAAAGCAAATATCAAGTAAGTTTTACTCCCTAAAACTACTTATAAATGCATGTTTTATGATATGCATTTAATATATTCAAGTTCTTCTAGGTTAGAATACAGGTTTAATTTTATGAAAAATACTACAGTAGCTTTGATAAGTATAATTTAGTTTGCTGTATTAGAAATAATGATGATAATATGATGATATGAATGATAATATTACCCTCTTACTGTATTTTAAAATTATATGTCCAATAAAATAAACAGGCTATAAACATTCAAAGAGGATTCCTTTATAAGAGGCAATATGGCATCTTCAACGTAAATCACTCAAATATGCCCAACCACTGGCCCTAGGAATGAAATTTCACATCATACAGTGAGGCTCTCTGAGAATTCTATTGAGGAAGTAAAGTGACCCTTCTGTGAATATTCCCTTTTCTGGAATAATCGAGCAAATATTAGACTTATTAGTGCATATTATTGTTACGGTCCCTTTGATGATTCAACTTAAATTTTATACTTATACTTATTATATTTTTGTCTTGAATTGTTCTTTATAAGTGTGAATATCTTTCTTATCCTAGAATTAGTTGAGAAAAAAATGATACACAGGTACAGATGAATGAATGGTAAGGAAGACATGGTTGTTATCATGAAGGTGCAGGATACTTACGTGCATCCTTAGGTGGGCACATGTCTGCAGCTTCCCAGGTCTCAATTTCTGTATTTCTTCATTTATGAAATTGAAGTAATAATGTCTACTGTAGAGAGCTGCTGTCAGGATTGACTGTGAAAATGTATGTACAAGCACCTGGCCCAGATCTGCAAAGAGTACACACTAAATGAATATGGCTGTCTATCCTACATGGCCCCTGGAGGTCCCTGCCAGCCCCAAGATTCTCTGTGCCACATGATGCAATGCCTAGTGACCATCCATACTGGTCAATAACACTTGGGTCCTCTATGAATCCCAGAAAATCATAAGAATATATTTTCAGACTAGGTCTCATTTCACTTACTCAGGGGATGCCGGTCTGCACTGGTAGAAATGTACCTCCTTCACAAGTGTGACTAGGAAATGTAATTCTTTGCCTTTATGGATCCAAGGGACTTAGATTGTCAATGGTTCAAAATTAACTTGTAATTTATTTCTATTTTTTTAAATTATGTAAGCACTATGGAAACAATCAGATGGAAATAAAAATAATGAAGGTGGAGGGTATAATTGGCCAAAGCGCCAGTCTTTATCATGTACTCAACCCACCATTTGCCTTTGAGTCTGTAGGTACACTGTACATCAAGAATGGCTAAACCCTATTGGCTATACAAATAAAAAATTAACTTTAGTTCTACTAGACTTCATTTCAGGTCTATTTAGGTTTAAATTCAGGCTTTGAGTTCTAGATTAAATTCATGTTTATTTGGATTCATGTCCAACTACTTGAAAACTCTGACCTAGTTACTAATCTAAGGAGTTAATGGTTCAATTATCCGGGAACCCTGTGTAGTCCCTGACGTTAAAGGCTATCAGAAAGGACTTCCAACAACTATTTGTTAAGAATATATGAGCTATAGCCATCAGGGGGGCCGCCAGTGAAGAGTTACACTGGGCCTGGAACCCTGTTTTCCCAGATGTTCATGCTTTGTTGATTACATCACAGGCAGGGACCAGATAATCCAGGCTTATAAACTAGCACCCAATGAATCACTGAAGCCGAAAGGGCTCAGAATCCTTTTCATCAGCACTTACAGAGGAGTGTGACAGTCTCCACAATACGAAACAGTAGAAGAAACAAGGAAGCAAAATGTCCATAAACCAGTTCTAAGGAATAGCGTGTTCAACGCCTCTCCTCTCATAAATTAATCTCCAAGCAACTGAAAAAGAAGAAGCTGAAAAAAAATAAGAGCTGGGTCTTCCTCTTACGGGGGAGCACTTACACACGTGCACACACACAAACGAACAATCTTTTCCATTCCAACACTTGCATTTACAGGCAAAGAGAATGAATAAGGTCCTAAAAGATGCACTGACTTAATCCAAGATCAGCGCCACATCCCAGTAGGAAATTCTGACCTCCTGACTCGGTAGCTTGGTCTCTTACCATTCAGTTTAATAATCCTTATAGTTGATGGTCCAAGAAGGTTAATGAACCTTAAACATTTCCAGGAATCTATCTGGAATTGGCTGGAAAATGTTCCACTTGAATATGAATAGAGCATAATCATGGAAGTTGTACAGACAATGAGATTCCACACTACTAGATTATCATTTTGAAATATTATATGTTTATCAAGGAAAATGAGATTTAGGAAGAAAGAATTAGCTAAGAGTTTATCAGAGTAAATAAGATTTAGGAGAAGAGAAACGCAAATGATTTTCTGATTCCCCAGTATGCAGAATAGCCTAGTCCATCCTCCTGACCTATAGAAAAGAAAGAATTGTAGAAAGTTCTTGTTAATTTTCCATGAAAATACAGCTCACCCAGGAGTTGAAACCAAATCAAGCTAAACTCAAGAAACTTTATACGGCAACACATACACACACACACACACACACACACACACACACACACACACACACACACACACACACACACACACCCCTAGCTCGGTGGTGGCCTGGATTCTCAGCAGGAAAGTCAAGCAGGGCTTTACTGACACCAGCACCTGCTGCCTTTCGTGCCCTATTTTCTAGACGCCCACAACTTTGCCTGCCTCTCTTAGGGAAACAGCTGCAGAGAGGAGCCTTTGGTGACTAAGCAGAACAGTTCCCATGTGGTAAAGCTTGGGACAAAGGTCAGCTGTGATAAGAATCTCCATAGCTGTGGATGAGGAAGAAACAAAATTAGAAAAGAAATCTCAACCCAGTTTTCCCCGCACTCTGTACTTACCCACTTAATGATGTCCTTACTATTTTTCAAACTTCCAGTCTATTGACAAGTGGAAAAAATTTTAATTATCTGGACGAATGAAGTAAAAGAAAAAAATGGTTATGCCAATTAACACACTCCCCCCCCCAAAAATTACCTGTATAATTAGTTCTCTTTTCCATGTAGTTTTTCTGATGAAGAACTGATCTCCAATATAACCCCAACAAAGGCAGTCACTCCCCATTCCTCTATGACTCTCTCATTCTGTGTATGGTCCATATTATGAATTGCATTTAAATGCATATCACACACTCTTAAATTTATTTATTTTTTAAATCACTTCTGTATGTTTATGTGTTTTGTCTTTCCCTTTGTATTTTCACAAAATAGGGTAGGGAAACTAAAATTATCCCTTAGGGTGGGCAGGGACTGTGCCCTGTGCTTTTCACACTTTTTTTTTTTTTGCGGTACGTGGACCTCTCACTGCTGTGGCCTCTCCCGTTGCAGAGCACAGGCTCCGGACGCGCAGGCTCAGTGGCCATGGCTCACGGGCCCAGCCGCTCCGCGGCATGTGAGATCTTCCTGGACCGGGGCACGAACCCGTGTCCCCTGAATCAGCAGGCGGACTCTCAACCACTGCGCCACCAGGGAAGCCCTTTTCACACGTTTTACTCATGGTTTGCCTGTACATTGCTCCCCCATCCTCCCCCTTCTCCTTTTCCTCTTCCTTCTACCTCGCTTTCCTTTCACACATACACATACGCTATATATACATACTTACATACTTCAGTTTGAAGCCATGTATAGAGAATTAAATGATTTCCTCTGATGACAATATGTTAATATCCAGCTTGCTCTATCTATCTATCTATTTATCTATCTATCTACCTATGTATCCATCCATCTATCTATCCATCTATCTATGTAACTATGTATCTATCTATCTCCACCCCCATAACTTTTCCACATCTAAACAAGGAAGCATGCTTCCTTTTCTTCATAATCCAGTCTAAATCTAACCTTTTCCAGGGTTTTACTATATTTCAGCTGGTCAGAGAGTGATCTATGATTACTCTCAGCTTCTTCATTTCATTAATATCATTTGCTATGGTCTCAGAGAGAAGGTCTCTAGAATTCAGGCTTGTAAAATGACCAGGAAAACCTGGAAATTAAACTTCAAGGAAAAAAAGAAAAGAATATGTCCATTAACCTAAAGATAGTGGTTAGGCCGTATTCACAAGAACAAACTATTTGGCTTACGTTTGAGTCCTTTTTAACAAACGGTGTGGCTCGCGGCCTGAGTCATAGATTATGAACACAACCAAAATATATGGGATATTTGGCTCACCCACCTTGTGTATATTCAACTCAAGATAAGAGTTAGTTTACTTTTGAAAAATATGCCTACCGTGCAATCCAGTTCTTAGTATTTAAGAACCAGTTATAAACCTGTTCTTAAGACCAGTTGTTTAATTCACAGACATCAAACAAAGCTGTAAAACCAGTTCCTCTATTAGGCTGTAACAAGAAGACAACAACCTATTTCTATCAATCTTTTTATTAGATTATGTAGTTGTCTCTGTAAATAGACTTATATTCTCCTACTAGTACCTGCAGTCTACCTTTTGTAATTGTTGTATATATTGTTCCATTTAAGCAGCCCATGACTTAATCACAAGACGCTTCACCACAATTTCTGAATGTAATGGCATCCTCATGTTTTCCACCAACATCTCAGTGTGTTTCTATCCTGAGATGTGTTTATACTCCTGGAAATGGGAAAATACTTCATCAGGCATGGTTGTACTTTGGTCTGAAAGCCTGTGGTTGAAATGATGCCTATTTAAAGGTATATTTCCTAGTTAGATGTATTAACATGTAAAATGTTGATCCATGTAAAGTTTTTCAAAAATTTTGAAAGTATCGTGGTAAATTAGCATATTACTATATAGGCTTCGTCCCGAGGTATTTGGACATAGAGAATAAGAAAAACTAACAAATTCATCGTGTCCACTGAAGTCACCTGAAAAGAAATATAAGAATATCAACAAGAGACTGAACAAGTACGCATGCATTATTGTGGGAAAACCCATTTTTATTTCTTTACCATTGACTAAACAGTTGATTATTTTTGAGAAGCATCAAAAGTAACTAAACTTCTGAATTTTTCAATCAATTCTAAGAAAATCTTTACAAAAATAAGAAGTTAGTTTTTTTTTTTTTTTTTTTTTTTTAATTTTGCGGTAAGCGGGCCTCTCACTGTTGTGGCCTCTCCCGTTGCAGAGCACAGGCTCCGGACGCGCCGGCTCAGCGGCCATGGCTCATGGGCCCAGCCGCTCCGCGGCATGTGGGATCTTCCCAGACCGGGGCACGAACCCGCGTCCCCTGCATCAGCAGGCGGACTCTCAACCACTGCGCCACCAGGGAAGCCCAAGAAGTTAGTTTTGAGCAAATCCAACATCCTCAAATCCTGTGCTGCACTGTCCTACCGGCAGGCACTGCACTTGGCAAACTCCTACCTGGATTAAGCCAGACATCTGGCTTCTCTGTACGTACATGCAAACACCAGTGGAAAACATCACAGGTATTAAGGTCTGGGACATGATCAGTTCACAATCTCCCACCACTCCTGGACCCTTCATGTTGCCAGGACAACAGCTAGGTTTTCTTACCCAATTTGTAGTGTTTATTCTTTTCAAACCTGCTCTACTTTTCTCAAGAATAGTAATTCACCTCCTCCCCTCACCACTCTGCCCTCCTTTAAAAAGAAGATAGAGAAAGCATAAGCAAGAACTCTCTCACCTACACCAGATTAACCATCTATTTGCTTTCATACCCGTATTCTTCTCTTTCCCTACTGATGGGGGCCTCAATGCCTACCTAAATTTTGTTCTTCAAATCTCATTCTCTTGGGTCTTGTCAGGAAGTTATTATCCTGGTGTTTCCCTGACATTTGGCTAGTTAGTCCCTCCCTCTGTACAAGCAGGGGTCCCCTCTTCCTCCACAGCTTTCCTTCTGTGGCTTTGGAGGCACATTCCTAGCCCCGCACTGGCAAGATCCCCTCATCTACCTGCCCCTTATTTATTGAGCTGTTGAACAACATCCTTCATCCTTCCGTCCTCTTATTCTTGTATTTTCCACGAACGTTTTCCCCTTCTCCCCTGGTGTTCAAATGTGCCAGTACTTGTGATATGTAAATCGACCACCAGCCCTAAATTCTCTACGGAACTCAAATTCACATTTACTGTGGGACAATGCCTCCAGGGTATCTCACAGTTGTTAAAGATAAGAAAACAGCCCCAAATGGAGTCACTTATCTAAGTCCCAAGTCACCAAAACCAGACTTAACTTAATTACAGTTTCAGCTCTCCCAGAAATGGAATCTTAAACCAGTCAATCAGGAATCACCTCACCAGCACGAGGGAGGTCATCTGCCTGATAGACCCTTGCTATCTCTTAAAGGCAAGTAATCTTGCCATAACCAATCCGTTTTTGTTTTTGTTTTCGTTTTGCCTTCAACAGTGTAACTTCCTTGTTCCTGCTCCCTTCCGCGGATGCAAGTCTTTCATTTTGTAGCTCCTCAGAGCTCCTTTCTCTCTGTTGGATGGCATGCTGCCTAATTCGAATCAATTTTTGCTCAAATGAACCCTTAAAATATTTAATATGCCTCAGTTTATCTTTTAACACAGGTAACAATATTTTTAGAATAAAATTTATTATCATTTCTTCCCAGCCGTCCAATGTGACCCTAATCTTTTGTTTCATTAAACGCAAAACCATGTGTTGATGGCTCAAGTAATTTTGGCATTCTACTTGATTTCTCACTCCCCCTTAATCCTGCACAGAATCAAACTCCACCACTTCTCACTGTGACTCCAAGTATCACTGCAATCCTTTCATATCCCTGCATCCCTGTTACATCCACCTGCTTGTTCCACCATCACCTCTAGCCTACATATTGCAATAGCCTCCCGGCCTCCTGGCTTTCCACGTCTGAGATCTACTCTCCCTTCTGTGGCCATGGAGATCTTTCCACTCAACGACTATGCTACATCCAACTAATTTAACTTGTAAGTCATCCTGTCCTCCATCACCTTTGCACATGCTAACACATTCCCCTCTACCTTTGCCTTTTTAACTCACACTTATTGGCTAGGCTTTAGCTAAGATGTCATTTTCTTTGTAAAAAATTCCTTCACACTGTGAGTCTGGGTAAACCGCCCTTCCAGTGGGCTCCTGTAGCATCCTACTGAATTGAAACTTCCTACTTAGTTGTCTGTATCCACTTCTGAATTTCAGAAACCTTGCCTGTCTTGTTCACTGTTGTGGTTCTAGAACCTGGCATACAGCGCCTGGCATGGAGGGAATGTTCCAAATAATTCTTAAATAAATTCATGAATTCATAGATAAGCAAATCATTTTAGGACTGGCTGAAGACTAAATGGAAATAAGTTGGGGTGAGGGAAGAAAATCATTCACTCAGTAAAGTGATGCATGAGGACAAAATAGTCTATAAATTATTTTTAATGTCTATGTTCTATCATAAATTCTTAAAATGCATTATAAACATATGACTTTTACTTGTTTATGATAGATTCCCTTTATTCTCATTCTCCATTCCTCTCAGTATCGGTGTCATTTGTCACATAATTTTGCACAGGTCTCTAACTGTGGGCAGGGCACATTTCCCTACCTCTGGACTTTGGTTTCAACAACAACATGAGCTTTGGTCAGTAGATTGATGTGAAGATGATGCTGTGTCCTTCTGCGTCTAAGACTCAAGCGGCCTTGAGTGTTTCTGCTGGTCCTTTTGTGCCTCGGCCTCAGCCAGGAGAATACGGCTGTGCAGACCCACTGATTCCAGAAGAGAATAAGAGACCCATGGGGCAGAGGTCCCCCAGCCAGGATGCTTCAGCTAACCCCAGCCTAGCTCAGCTGACCTCAGCTGACTTGGACCCACTGTTGCTCTATAAAGGCTTATGGATTTAAGCCACTGAGTTTTGGGGTAGTTTTTTTAACACCCAATTCTTGCAGCAGTAACTTCCTGATATGTCTGTCACTTGAATGTTTGGGTACAGCTATTCCAGAGAATGGTTATGATATATACTTGCCGTTGTTCATTAAAAAATAATGACGTTGTAGAAAAAATATTTACAATACATATGTCCGTTAAAGAGTTAAATCCAGAATATATCAAGAATTTCCTGGTTAGGACTCCACGCTTCCACTGCAGGGGGCACAGGTTCGATCCCTGGTCGGGGAACTAAGATCCCACAAGCCGTGAGGCATGGCCAAAATTAAAAAAAAAAAAAAGAGAGAGAGAGAAGAGAAAAAGAACTCAGAGCAAGCAAAAATAAAAAGACAAACAATTTAAAATGGCAAAAACAAAACAAAACACAAAACCCACCTCATGCTGGGAGGAACATTTCACAAAAGAAGGAATACAAATGGCCAATCAGCACATGAAAAGGTGCTCATTAGCCACCAGGGAAATGCAGATCAAAACCACAATGAGATACTACTTCACACACACTAGTGCAGCTATTACCCCAAAACCGGACAACCTGACAAAACAAATGTTGGGGAGTCTGTGAAAAACTGGAACACTCATTTATTGCTGGTAGGAGTACAGAAATGCCTGACCACACTGGAGAGCTCCTTTGCCATTTCTCATAAAGATAAACTTACCCCATGACCCAAAACTTTCACTCCTAGGTATTACTCAACAGAAGTAAAGACTATCTGTCCACAAAAAGACTTAGAGAAGAATGCTTATTGCAGCCTTATTCATAATTACCTTAATCTGGAAACAGCCCACACGTCCATTAACAGATGAATGGATAAGCAAATTGTATACTCCTAGTGGAATGCTTCTCAGTAAAAAGAAATGAACCCCTGACACACATAACAATTTGGATCAATTTCAAAAACACTATATGAAGCAAAAAAAAAAAAAAACAAACAAACCCATAAATAGTACGATTCAATTTATGTAAGTTCAATATAGGCAAAATGAATTTATGTGATAGAAATTAAAGTAGTGGTTTTTCTCTTGGTGGGGAGGGGCACAGAACTGACTAGAAAAGGGCTTGAGAGGATTTTCTGGGGTTTTGGAAATGTTTTCTATCTTTGGTGGGTGGTGGTTAAATGGGTGTATACAATTGACAAAACTCTTTAGACTCGATATTTAAGTTTTATTTAAGATTTATTGTATTTAAATTATATACCTACATCAATAAAGCTTGTCCTGGCCAAAGAGGGTAGGGAAAATATACAGATAGATGGGAAAGAGAGAGAGACAGAGACAGAGAAACGCACACAGTCACACAGGGAGAAAGAAAGAAATCATCGAAATTCAAAACTACACTTCAAGGTGATAGTTACCATAAGTTGAACCATAAGATAAGGGAAGGTGCTCTCCCTGCACAAAATTTCATAACGAAAAGAAACAGTACTTTTTACAGAGTACACGTGGTATTTGTGAAATGAGCGAATCCTTCAAATGGTCCTGAGGGAGCCACGGCGTGATCTTCCAAAGACCTATTGCCTCAAGAAGAAAAACAACAACACGTAGAACACAATTTTGTCTCAACAAGACGTAACTGTACAAGGTAGCACGAGGCAGGGAGAGGCTTGAGGTCGACAGACACGTCTCTGCCTGGCAGAGCACAGGTAGAACTCTCAGGACTTCAAGTTTCCTCGAATTGAATGGCTTCTCCAGGGCTCTGCACCTGACCAGACACCAGACCCTGAGCTGCTGCATCTTCTTACTGGGCATTTTTATCTGGTGCAACCTTGGCTCTGCTTGTTAGTGTAAGGAAGGAAAAAAAGACTTTTCCCCCTGCCCTTCTACGTTCTCCAGCTGGGGCCTGAAAATTAGACTGACAAAAGGCAGATTAACCAGAGAACAACAGAGCTTATTAACACGCGCAGCACACATACCTGCGGAAGAAACTCAGCGATGAGTAACTCAGAGGTGGTTAGAACTTGGACCCATGCAGGATCTTAACAAAGAGAAATAAAGGTGTAGGGAAGGGATAAGACAAAAGAAAATGGTTTTCAGGTTTCTAGGGGCTGCAAACTGTAGGAAGGTAAATATGTAGGAGAAACTAATGGGCGATAAGGCATCTGAGCGAGGTTGGCTGGTAAGGTCCATATCGGTGCCTGCTTGCTATCTTCTTTACGGCCACAAAGCTTCCCCGGGAGAGGGATTGATGGCAGTCCTCATTCTCAGAAGTTGCTGCTTTTATTCAGATAACAGAAGCTCTGGGACAGCTTCTTTCTGTATCTGTTGATTCTCTTTTGCCGCCAGCTCAAAATAATCCATATGCAAAGGGGCATATCTGGGGATGGTACCTTCTGATGCTCTACGCTAGCCAATAATGAAATGAAATGAAACTACTTCTATTAGGGCCAAGTCCTTATTTTTACTAATCTTTGAACCCAGAGATCCACAAACTTTAGTTCTCATCACTCTGTTCCATGTTCTAAATCCTGAACACTTGTGTGTGTGTGTATGCACGCGTGTGTATGCACGCGTGTGTGTGCACGCACATCTGCCCCAGTTTATACTATGGTGTAATAGTTTTGTTTAAAATGCCCCAATCCTTAATGAGAGTTGATATCACTGCCCTCTAGATGGGTTCGCCCTGATTATTCTTCCTTTATTATTTACACTTTCTTTGCTTAACACCATAGATGAATTTCTGAGGAAATTGTGTATAAATCATTCGTCAAATCATTTTCATGCACTGGAAAGACTCTATTTAAAGGACTTGCTATTTAGAGAAATATTATACAGAACCTCTATATAATTGTGGCAGTGTCCCTGGTTACAAAAGAAGGAATATGTTCAGTTTCTCACAGAGGAAGTGAATGCATTGGGAAGGTATCTGGGGCTCAGAACAGTAACAGCGTATGTTCCAAACCAGATAACGTCCACAGAGCACTGTGTGGCAAGAACGACAACCAAAGTCATGTGCAGGCACAGGACACGCACACAGACAGCAGCGGCCACTGGAGTGACTGTGGCTTCATCCAGCGCCCTCGCCCTTGGGTCATTCTCTCCGGCATCAGAGGCCACCGGAAGGTCCGACTGTCCAAGGGACTGTCCCCTACCTGGGACCCCCTGCTTTGATGAATGGGGAGTAGGGATGATTTGGATCCCACACGTTCCAGAGATTTGGACTCCATCCCCTAAGCCAAAGGTACAGGAAGTCACAGTCCTCCAGAGAGTGACACTTTAGTGACTGCGACGTGTGAAAAAGGACTGGCGAAGAGGGCGGGGTGCTGAGCGGGCCCAAAATGGACAAACGTCAACTACAACTTCATCCACAGCTGATGAACTTCAAGTCCACTCAATATGGAGGTGTAATTTCTTTTAGCTATTAAGACTAAAAGACACGTAAGATTAAAATATCCATAGTGGGCTTCCCTGGTGGCGCAGTGGTTGAGAGTCCGCCTGCCGATGCAGGGGACGCGGGTTCGTGCCCCGGTCCGGGAAGATCCGGAGTGCCGCGGAGCGGCTGGGCCCGTGAGCCATGGCCGCTGAGCCTGCGCGTCCGGAGCCTGTTGCTCCGCAACGGGAGAGGCCACAACACCCATAGTGAGTTACTAAGAGCGCTGGAAAGTAGTGTCTTATTCTGTGAGTTGGCATGTAAATGGATTTAATCTATTTAGAGGATGCGTGGCAATGTCTAACACATGTAAAACTGTGTTATCTCTTTGAATCACAGTTGACTTTGTAAGGCTTCACCTACAGCTCTCCTAACACATACCTGCAAAATGGACTTACAAGGGTGATCTTGGCAACATTGTTGATACAGCAGAAGACAGAGGAAGCAATTTAAATTGTGTTCATCAAGAGAAACATTGTCAGGCAAAAGATGGGACCTCCAAACGATGAAACAATATACAGCTTTTAAAAACTTGGTAGATATGGAAAGATCTCTGAAGAACCTCTTGTGTTAAAAAAAGCAAGTTGTAAGACATCACGTATACTATGGACACGTGTTAGAGTAAATATATTAAAGACAAAAGAGTGGATAAAAGAAAGGCATATATAACATCTATGCTTGTATACATACGTGGACATTTTCTTAAAGGATCCACGAGAAACTCTCAGTCGCTTTTGCTTCTGGATAGTGAACAATAGGTCTGGAGCAGGAAAGAAACCTTTCATTGTAAATGCTATTTAGTGTTTTTAAAACACATATTGTAATACTTTTTCAATTAACTTTAAAAAATAAAAGGGATTTTACATTGCGTATGTTTGTAAGCTGAATACCCACCATTTATCTTTTACTGAAGGAAATACCGCAGTAATTGGTAAAAGAAGAATAGTCAAATTCTTTAAGCAAAGCTAGATTGTTGCAAAATCCATAATAACCATAAGTACTTCATATTACATATATAAATTAAAATTTATAACCTATATAATGTTTATTGACAGGAAACTCCACGTTGGCGTTTCCTGTCCAAAACTGGGACTCAGAGAAGTTAAGTGATTGGAACATCAGAACCAGCGAAAGTGGGTCAAGAATTTTCATGGGCTTTGCAGATTCCTAATCAGACTGCTAATCCCCTTTTTGTCCCAAGACAGGACTGATCTGAGAGAGCAAATTTATTTTCTCCCAAAGATCAATACAAACTCAATATTCCCTCAATATTGATGAACTGATGTTCACGTAGCTTCGTAAAGAAACCTGCCAGTAATCCACCTGAAAGAATTGACCCCTTCATGGACCAGTGTCTCAACAGATTAATAAACGTCAAGAAATTTTATACTCAAAATTTTGTTTTGTGAATTCAATAAAATTCTGGATTCTCAAATCAGTGATTCATTTTGAATTCTAAAGTACTGAGAGTACATTTTGTTATTACATATACAAAGTTTTAGAAGGCAGATTTAAAACTATATTTAAGCATATTTAGTGAGTTGAATGTGAAGAAAGAGAAAATTCAATCCCCCATCTTGATTATGTGTTTAAGTAGTTACATTGAGAACAAGCAATGCTTGAATTTTTTCAGACTAAAATTAATAGAATAAGTTATCGAATGAATCAAGGAGCTACATTGATCCTTCTTGATAACAGCAACTAACCATGATAGGGGCAATCTATCTAGAAAAAAAAGGGGAGGAGCTCAAATGGCTTTGATGACAGCATATTCTTCCTAAGCATCTACATTTAGTTTTAAAATGTGGTACTAAATAGTTTAATAGTGTTTAGAAATATTTTTGAGCTTTATTTTACATGTAGCCAGTTCTAATGCATTCAAAGTTAAAAATACTTTAAAAACTTGTGCAATGTCATTTTTGTCAAATGCCTTTTTGTTAGCAATTCATGCTTTAAAATACATCTGGAACATCTTACTAGGTTCTCGCGCTCCATTATGTAAGTTCCCATGCTCCACTAGATTGATCGGAAGCTCTATTTTAAGAAATTAATCTACATTGGTGTCCAATCATTTGATATGGTACCAGAAACAGAAAAAATAAACAAGCGAAAACACTGGTATTCCACAAACTGTAGGCTAGCAGTAATGACCTGCCCATATAGTAGATTTATGTGCATTTTAAAATAAAACCTCTTCTAATTCTCAACTACCCCAAAAAGTGCTTTCCTATCAGGTGTTTTAATTTCTGAATTTGTATGAATATTGTTCCCCTGGATACTCAAGATCACTAAGCTATAGCACTGACCTTCCTGCTGCCAGTTCCTGCAAGCTGTTTTATATTTTGATCAATACTGTAAACGTGCACAGACCTAGGGATTTGCATTTCTATATGAGGCCTTTATCCAGGGTTGCCAGATTTCACAAATAATATACTGGGTGCCAGCTAAATTTGTATCACAGTTAAACAATGAATAATTGTTTTGTGAGAGTATGTCTCGATTGTTTATCTGGAATTCAAGTTAAACTGGGCCCTGAGGAGTAATTTAAGGAAAAGTCCTATGAAACTTTGTATTAATATATTGTTGTGGACATCGTTTATTCTACTGTGTAGCTTCTTTTTCACAGAGACCAAACATAAGGTGTTTGTTTGTTTGTTTGTTTGTGTTTTTTTTTTTCTCCTGGTCTTAATGCCAGGAAGCCTTGGTTGTCTTCTGTGAAACTATTTGTTTTTATTTTAGAAGGTCTGCACAGGAGCCCTTGATCAGTCTACTGTTTTCACCCTGGCTGCTGGAAGTCTTAGAGCCACATTTGTGGCCCATACAAGTGTAAGAGCACGTGGGTACCATGTTTATGCATAGTTTTAGCTTCTTTTCTGGCTCCATTTTCTGACCCCATCTTGAGTTTCCTTTCTTCTGTTGCTTCTACTTTGTTATTGTTATTTTCTCAGTTTTTGTATCATTTTTAGCACTCTTCAAAAGTCGTGGGGACAGGGTGTGTGAAGAAAAATAAACTAAACCTGCAGTCTTATTACAAAAATAGTTTGACAATTTGACATGGAATTCTTTATTTTGAATTGCATCTAAAATGGTTTTGTGACTAAAGATTTACTGAATAGCTATGAGGAGGTTGACAACCTTGGTCCATTTTGAAGGTGGTCCCACAGCTGAAGCCCCAAAGTTGGCCATGGAGTAAAGATCCAGTGTGTTTCCATTCTCCATTCAGGAAATAAAATGTTTGAATTTTTCACCCGGTGTTTTGTAGACTCTTTCCTTCATTACCACCTCTAAAATCATCATTTTGTTCAAATAACATTTGTATTAATATCACGTTTCCAGCCAAATAAATACCTGACCTCCTGTTTCTTTCTTTAACCTCTAAGTTACCAGTATGCAGATAAGCCATTTTATACCTCCTTGTTGATGGGGAAACAGGATGGCTGTCCATATGGGATGCTTTGTGTGTAGTCCCATCTGAAAGTCGAGTTAATTGGGCAGAAAATTAAGGGATTCAGTCAGTGCAAAGGTTAAAATTGGAGCACTTAGTTTAGAGCCAGAGTCCAAGTTAACTCTTGGCTGACTGATCTCCCACAGCAAAGTGTTTATAATTTGCATTCCCGTTTTTACTTCTTTCACTGGCTTAAAGTAAAAGTAAAAGTCTTACATTTAATTTCTTTTAAAATATTTATATATATGGAATGTAAAAAAAAAAAAAAGGTGCTGATGAACCTAGTGGCGGGGCAGGAATAAAGACATAGACACAGAGAATGGACTTGAGGACAGGGCGGCAGAGGGAGGGGAAGCTGGGGCGAAGTGAGAGTAGCATCAACATATATACACTGCCGAATGTAAAATAGCTAGTGGGAAGCAGCTGCATAACACAGGGAGATCAGCTCGGTGCTTTGTGACCACCTAGAGGGGTGGGGTAGGGAGGGTGGGAGGGAGATGCAAGAGGGAGGGGATATGGGGATATATGTATGCATATGGCTGATTCACTTTGTTTGTACAACAGAAACTAACACAGTATTGTGAAGCAACTATATACACCAATAAAAATGTATTAAAAATAAATAAATAGGGCTTCCCTGGTGGCGCAGTGGTTGAGAGTCCGCCTGCCGATTCAGGGGACACGGGTTCGTGCCCCAGTCCGGGAAGATCCCACATGCATCGGAGCGGCTGGGCCCGTGCGCCACGGCCGCTGAGCCTGCGCGTCCAGAGCCTGTGCTCCGCAACGGGAGAGGCCACGACAGTGACAGGCCCGCGTACCGCAAAAAATAAATAAATAATATTTATTTATTTTATTGAAGTTATAGTTGATTTATAATGTGCTAATTTCTGCCTTACAGCAAAGTGATTCAGTTATACATATATATACATTCTTTTTCATATTCTTTTCCACTATGGTTTATCACAGGATAGTGAATATAGATCCCTGTGCTATGCAGTAGGACCTTGTGGTTTATCCATTCTATATATAATAGTCTGTATCTGCTAATCCCAAACTCCCAATCCATTCCTGCCTCACCCCTCCCCGCCTTGGCAACCACAAGTCTGTTCTCTATGTCTGTGAGTCTGTTTCTGTTTCGTAGATAAGTTCATTTGTGTCGTATTTCAGATTCCACATATAAGTGATATCATGTTTGTCCTCTTTCTGACTTACTTCACTTAGTATGGTAATCTCTAGGTCCATCTATGTTGCTGCAAATGGCATTATTTCATTTCTTTTTATGGCTGAGTAATTTTCCAGTGTATATATGTACCACATCATCTTTATCCATTCATCTGTCAATGGACATTTAGGTTGTTTCCATGTCTTGGTTTGTATTGAATTTCTTAAATGGCTTATAAAAGCTATCACCTTGACCCTGTCATGGGAGACTGTCTCTTCCATTTCCATTTTCTCTTGGTTGACATCAAGTAATAGGAATATGTGGGAAGTTAGGGGGAGTCGGAGATGTGGAATTGGATGCATGGCTCCACGCATCAGTACACAACGAGAACAAATAAAAATTAAAAGAAGAGTTTTCTAAAACTACTCTAAAGCACCGTGACTTTTAAAAAATGTGGCATGGAGTTTTTAATCTTCCTTAACTAGAATACCTTGGGTAGCTCATAAAAAACCAACACATGGTATGAAATATTTAATTCTTTAAATGATGAAAAACTAGCAAAATCATTTAAAAGAGTGAAGTTAAGCTCGTGCCTCTGGAACGTGGCCACGGAGAGACAGGATCAGACAAGCTGTTAAGAAAAATGCTGGGCTGGGCTGCAGAGCACAGTGCCAGTCTCCCCTTTTGCCTTAAGCTCCTTCAACTCTGATAGCATTTCCGTCTGAGATTGGAAATAGCTCACATTTCAACCTCAGTTTGACTCCTTTCTGGAGTTTCTCTCACTGCACTTTCTGGTTTCATCAAGAGAGGTCACTGTGGCACTACTACTAATAACAGTCTCTTCAGCTCCCAAAACAATAGAAAAGTGCAGTCACTCAGTCAGTCAACAACCAGGTATTGGATGGAATCAGGCACTATGGCCAGGCAGTAGGGGTAAAGAGGTGGGTAAAGGATGTGGTCTGGATCGCATGGGTATGTCGAGAAGGAGGAAAAGAGGATACAGTTAAACAGGCTAAACCTGTGAATTTGGACCAGATCACCGGCAAAAGCACAAATAACCTCTTTGCCTTTGGTAGGCACTGTGTTTAACAGCTTTATGTAACATCTCAAACAGGAAGGACTACTTTTTAAAAGACTTGATTAAGTCGCATCATTTTAATCCTGTCTATATTTCAAAATACCTTGGAGGCATTTCTTCAAAACAAGCAAGTAAACAGACCAAATAATCCTCATGAATCTCTTCCTTTGAGAAATAAACTCATATGTTATTATCCATCTTTTATGAATGGAGGTCCCTACATCGGGGAACAGTCAACCCATATCCGTTATCCATGCCCCACGTCCCCCCCGCCCCAGAGTGCTGAGGGGTTCTCAACCTTGGTTGAGGGTCCTTTAGAAATCCCCAGGCCAGTTACATCAGAACCATGAGGGTGAGGTTGGGGGTATTAGTATCTTTTACAGCCCTCGGGAGAGTCCAGTGCACAGCCAGGGTGGACAGCTTCTGCCCAAGGATGGCTTCAGCTGTGGTCATCAAATTGTGTTGTCATCCAACACTGAAAATGAGATTTTATAAATGATTTAAGAAAAAGCCCACTTCACAAAAATGGAGGAAATGGTGGGGTTGTGAGCCAGTACCCTTTCGAAGGCTGCCAACCGCTCTCTGGGTTACGTGAAATGAGATTTACGTCAGTAGAGTAGAAGCTGTGTTTTCTGTGTGGTTAAGTACTTTCGCCTGGTTAAATAAGCAAACCAATGTGGGGTAGGGAAAAGAGGGAAAGGAGCGATTTTGACTGGCTTTGTGTCACTAGACAAGAGGGTTCCCTTTCCCTTCGTTTGGTCTCAAACAGAAACTGGGCCTCCTGCCTCTGCCCCTGCTCTGTAATTGATTACAGAGACCTTTCTACCCAGCATATTCACTGGTTCTCATCCCAACAGGGAAAGGTACACAACTTTATTTTTACTTCTTCCTTAAGTGAAATGACTACTCTTTTCATTAACGTGAGCTCTAAGCTATGTGAACGCAAAGTGCATGAAGAGAATTGGTTTTAGTTTAAAAAGTTGTGTGAAAATGTAGTTTATTGATATCTGTGGAGATTATTTTTAATGCATAAAAATTGCTAAAATATTTTCCACTACATTATGGACAAAGTATGGGAAAGTAAAGAAGAGTGTAAGTCGATTGAAAATTGTTCAACTTCGTTTATAGTAGAAGACCTCAAATGAAAGCAATAATGAAGTTACAGTATAAAATTATTTAAAAAATTATAGTGTGTAGTACTGGTAAAGATGTAAATGGAACTGGTATATCTGTCCATTGCTGGAGACCACATAAAGTGGTAGAAAACATTTGAAAAATAATTTGAAAATACTTTTTTAAGAGCTTTAAACATTCATATCCTAAGTAATAACAACCAAGTAATATTAATATAATACATGATATATGTAATATTATGTTTAAACACTATGAAAGAAAACTAAATGTTTAAAAATTACAGAACCAAACGTAAATGCAGAGGAAACCCACAAAAACAGTACCTTTTCTTAAAATTAAAATCAGAAAATAGAACAAGAGTATACATTTATTTAAATATTCACAAATAAAGATATTTGGAAAATAAATCAATATAAATATCTAACAATACATTATGTAAGTAATTATAAATCTTCATGCAAGGTATTATTGATATGCTGAATATGTTAAAGCCATTAGTTTCATAATTTAAAAATTACCTGGGAAGCAACATAAAAAAGGGTCATGCCATTCACATATACGATCATGAATGAGTCCACTCCAAGCTCAAGGTACAAAGATGCGTTGCTTAAGATCTGGATAAGGATGAGAAAAATCAAGCGGCATGTGCTCTTTGCTATAACAGAGGGGATCATTATTACAGGACTTGAGATGGAGAGACAATCATTTACATTGAAAATCTAAAGCCTTAGTAAGGCTTTAGAATGAAGAAGGGAGCATCTGAAAAGGACAGTACCAGCAAGCAGATATTTGGGTAAAGTAGGTTACCCATCTATAGACTGCCGATCAAGCAGAGGGAGAAATACACGAATGCAGAAGGCATGGTGGGGAAGGGAAAATAAATCATTGTGTTGAGAAAAACATTCATACCTTCTTACCCAGTCATTCACTCATTCATTCAATCAGCCAACGTCTATTGAGAAGCTACTTAGACCAGACACTTCCTGGTGTACGTTATAGTGGTGAGGAAGACACCATCCCTGCATTCCGGGGGCACGTATTCCAAAGCATAAGACAGAAAAGAAGTGTTAGATTAATAGAAGTGCAACACACTGGTATTGGGTGGCTATGCTTCCGAAGAGTTATTATTAGATTTACTGACAATAATAAACTTATGAATTGGAAATTCTGTGTCAGGCCTCTGTCGTTTGGCAAAAGGGTAACAATGTAGAAATCAACACTCAAACTAAAATTGCACTCTTGTAAGTAAATTTCCAACCAGAGGGTAAGGACCAGCAGGAAGAGGGGATTACAACATTTTTTATTTTTTGCGGTATGCGGGCCTCTCACTGCTGTGGCCTCTCCCGTTGCGGAGCACAGGCTCCGGACGCGCAGGCTCAGCGGCCATGGCTCACGGGCCCAGCCGCTCCGCGGCACGTGGGATCTTCCCGGACCGGGGCACGAACCCGTGTCCCCTGCATCGGCAGGCGCACTCTCCACCACTGCGCCACCAGGGAAGCCCTTACAACATTTTTGAATGTGCGTGTAAGCCAGTAGTCTTTCACTCGTGAGACTTTCTCCCCCTCCCATTTCTGTCCTTTAGGATTCTACCTGGGTTTTGAGATCTAGGATAAAATCCCACCTCTTCCTTATTTAAGAAAAGCCATTTCGTTTAGTGAAGAAATAGTTTCTTGGTACTTATTCTATGTTGGACATCCTCTTAGGCCCTGGGGACACAGTCAAGAAAGTCTTGCTCTCTGTCCACGAAGAGCATGGGGTCTCGTGGAGGAGACCAAGGATGGGGTGATCAGCGCAGATGGGAGTGCACTCCAAAATCAAATGGGGGAATCAGGGCCAGATTCCTGAGGGAGGTGTGATTTAAGCAGGGTTTTGAAGAGTTAGTAAGAGTTAGTCAAGTTAAGAGAAGGTGTGGAATGGTAGCAAATATTAAATAAGGAAGGATACAGTGACAATAAAGATCTTATTGTTTATGAAGCTCTATACTGGATGTCATACATTTTATGTGCATTCATCAAATGTTAGAATAACCTTATGAAGTAGGTATGACTACTGTCAAAATCATTTCTATGTTATAGACGAAGATACTGAGGCGCAAAGCTATGAAGAAGTGTGCCTCTAGATCCTGATTTTTATCACTGAGACTAAGTAGATGATTCTACCTCTCACAGTGCTGGGTCCTTCTCCCCAGCTACAACGCATGCTATTAGCTGTGCCATGCCTGGTTATTTTCTGTTCATGAATGTGTTTGATCTCCCATCTATGCTGGATGTTCCAGAGAGCTGCACACCACGCTTCCTGTTATAAGATTGACATTTACTTTACAGGAGCGCTGAGGCTTCATTCCACCTGTTCGTTGAAGAAGAAATGTCTGTTTTCAGCAAACCAGGGATTTTTTTTTTTAAGTAAAGAAAAAAGAAATCCTCTTGGGAGAGATGATACAGGTCTCTCTCGAATGTTAGAGAAGAGTCTGAACATACTTAATTTTCCTTAAGTATTTCGTCATGTTTGCAACATGCATAAATGTCTCCAGAATGTTCTTAAAATCTTGTACATGATTTATTTGCTGATAATAAGTTGTCTATATTTAATCCATCATTTGTCGGGTAATACATTTATCCTCCTAAAACTATCTTTCTCACACTGTGATAGGACGTTTTCTTTAGGAGTCAAGACCAGGTGGTATTGCTTTTACCCATATGTTTTTTCAGTGATTCTGAAGTAAGAGGCTAGCACTCCGCCGTCCCCATGGTACCAACTGGTTCTGCCCTTCTGAGTCTGGGGTCTTACTGGGGAATTTTCGACTTTCCAGATGAACAGGTGCTAACCTATTTATTCTGCTTCATATGAAAACTTCTGTACCATTTTAGTCTTATAAGGTCCAGGCCCAGGGATTCGATACATGGTGCACGGAGCTTGGTCACCGAGGGCAATGGGCAGAGCAGGCAAGTGGAGAAGGAAGGGCTGTGGGACTCCCACACACAGCGAAGGCCAGGAAAAAGGGTGGGCTCCATGGCCTGCAGGTTAATGACACGCTCTGATTTGCCCAAGGGACGACACTGTGTGTATTTCTCAAAATGCAGATGCCTGGGCCCCAGCACAGACCTAATGAGTCATTTCAGGGGAGATGGGAGGGAGAGTGTGCAGATACCTGTGCTTTGAACACATTCCCCAGGTGACTCTCATGCACAATAAAGTCTGAGAATCATTAAGATAAAATGTTGGTATGACAAGCGTTATTTTTACATGTAATTACCCTTGTTCTTAAGAAAATATTTCCTGTGTCCAAAGTCCAGAAAATAACCTTTAAACTTTCAACTTGTCCAATTGGCTCTATTGAAAGACCTCCCCACAAAAAAAGGCAGTTTAAATTGTGTGGCAAAACAATTTCATTTTCTTTTCTTTTCATATTCTTTTCAACTAAGCTTAAAGAGACTCATAAGTGCTTTCTAGTTTTTATTGCAATAAATTGGGTTTAAAGTGGTTACTTCAAGTCAATTCAGTTCAAATGATCTGATTCAGATCACTGCTTTGGTTTGCATTTGTACACAGATCTGAGCATATCACATTTCTTTTTAAGAAGCTGTTTTTAGAGTGAGAAGGAAGTCCCTCTTTCCCTCGAAAACCCCTTTCAACCATTTTTTTTTTTTTTTTTTTTTTTTTTTTAGCCACGCCACGTGGCACACAGGATCTTAGTTCCCTGACCAGGGATCGGACCTGTGCCCCCTGAATTGGGAACGTGGAGTCTTAACCACTGGACTGCCAGGGATGTACCTGTTCTCAACCACTTTGATGCCTGAAATTCATTTTTCTCAAGCGAGGCTCAAATGCTAGGGCTCTGAGACATCTAACACACCAAAATGGAAGGTGCACATTCAGAGCCTTCCCTAGAAGGGAATATTTAGATAAAGTGAAGGGGGCAGGGTGAAGCCCAGAGGAGGGAAGGACCTGCACAGAAACAACGGGCTGGACCGCTTTAGACAAAATCGCCCCCTTTATTTTCCCGGGGGCCAGCCCTGCTGGTTTACACTTCTTTCCCCCAAAGGGAAGGGACCAGCCATTTGAAGGTGATGTCTGGGACTACCAGAAGCACAGCTACCGGAGCTAAAGGAACCACTAACTCCAAGTCTGGCCCCTGGTCTGAAAGGAACAGAGGAAAGATTGTTTCCCTTTACCCAGATAATAGATCAAACTGGGGAGAACGGATTAATCCTTGAAAGCCTTTCAGCCAGACTATATTTGCCATACACAAAAAGAAAGGCATTCTCTTTTAGCTCCTCTGGGCCTTCTCCCCAAGCTGAGCTAATTAAGGGTCACTTCAGGATCTTCGGAGTTTTCTTTGGTGGCTTCAGAGGGGAAAGATAGGAGGTGGCTTTGAACAAACAGGAACCTCACCCATAAAGCCAATCTCAAGTTTCAACCTCAGTTCTTTTGCCAGCGAAAGCATCCACGTAGAGAAGGGAGTGGGCCATTATGCAGGGAATTCACCCTCAGGGAAAGACGAAACGCCGACAAGCACGGAATAACAAAAGGTAATCTCAGAAACACACTCGAAACCTTAATCCCTTATCATGGAAGATACCGAGACCAAACACTGGGTCCCTCTGGTGGAAGAGTACAGCACGTACTTAGGCATACGCGTTGGTGTTCTCCAAACTAAAACTCGGAGGTCATCTGGAGTCTCTTGAAAACTTTCCAGTGTTTCCTAAAGCCTCCTCTGGTTCTCTTCAGCTTAGAGCCTGGCAGTGCTGAGCACAATTATAATTCAAGTTCTTTGTAACAAGTGAAATTTAAAAAGATTAAAGGAAAAGAAAATATTTTACCCCTTGCCATCCTTTCCCACTCCCTGAAACGGCCAGCATAATGGGGAGCTTTCTCATTGTATCCAGATGTTCTTACATCTGGAACATCATGTTTCTCACGGCAGGAAAACAGACGTCGCTCTCACACTTTTACCGGCTACGTAACAGTCCGTAGAACGGAAGCACCAACTATTTCAGACTTCGCTTTTGGAGGGACACTCAGGTTACTTTCTGTTTTATTTTGTTGTTCTGCTAATTTCTTTTAACCCCAGAAAAATATTTCTTAAAATACACACACACGACAATAATTATTGGTAAGGAGTAGGGTTTAGGGTAGGGGTTAGGGTAGGGGTTAGGGTTAGGGTTAGGGTTTAGGGTAGGGGTTAGGGTAGGGGTTAGGGTTAGGGTTAGGGTTAGGGTACAGGTTAGGTGACCCCTGGTAAGTCTTCGCGGTCTTGGGATGTGTCACCGGGTTCTGTCCTCAGCTCCACACAGCCATCCTTAAGCCTGAAGGCATTTTCTAGGAGGATCTGCAGAGCAGCCGAATGGAAAGCCAAACAGGCAGAAAGCATTGCAAGAGATTAGTTCATATTAAATATGTGGGCTTTGGTGCCCTGCAGGGCAGTATTGTACATGCAAAAGCTATTTGGAGGTTTACTTTGCTTTTCAAAAGTGGATAATAAATTTACTAAAGTTACACATTTCAAATTCAAACAGTTATTTCTCTAAACATTTAAGGTTGCCCTTCATCTGACGAATCAAACTTATAATTATTGAGAAACTTCAATCCTCTTTTTTTTTTTAAACCCATTAGATTTTTTTTTAAATTTTATTTATTTTTGGCTGCGTTGGGTCTTCGTTGCTGCGCGTGGGCTTTATCTAGTTGCGCCGAGCGGGGGCTACTCTTCATTGCGGTGCGCGGGCTTCTCACTGCAGTGTCTTCTCTTGTTGTAGAGTACCGGCTCTAGGCGCACGGGCTTCAGTAGATGCGGCACGTGGGCTCAGTAGTTGTGGCTTGCGGGCTCTAGAGCGCAGTCTCAGTAGTTGTGGTGCATGGGCTTAGTTGCTCCGCGGCATGTGGGATCTTTCCGGACCGGGGCTCGAACCCGTGTCCCCTAGCATTGGCAGGCGGATTCTTAACCACTGAGCCACCAGAGAAGTCCGAGAAACTTCAATCCTTTTAAACTTTCCATTGCTATTTGTAGTTTTGCTAAGGTGCCTATTTAAAAATCATGGGACTGTTTCAAGTGCTCAAGTATTCATTTTATATTGGAATTTAAGGCCAATCTGTTGTCTCTATCGATTCAAAATCTCAAACCATGCAAATATATAGTCACAAACATGCACAGTTTCCTTAATTCAAGATATCAATATCACAGATTAGATCTCACAAATATTTTCTATATTTAGTGTCAAGCTTTCCCACCATTGAAAGGTATTTATCCATTAAGGAAAAAATTATGGCATTTCACACAATTTGGGGGTCACTTTCTTATACAATTTTAGGGGGTGCCTTCTCAGCTTGGCGAGTTTCTTAATGACCAGAGATTTCATTCAGGACATGACCAATCCTTGTCCCTGATGCTAATGGATTATACCTGACCCTACATGTGGTGGCTGGGTCCATGAATCCAATATTCAAAGGAAGTAATCAGATAGTCCCAGACTTACAATTAATTATATAAGGACTAACTATTTGGGAAAGAGCCTCAGAAGTTGCACCATAATGCAAAGTTTTAATTGGATCTTAAGATACATAATATTTTTTCATTTAACCCTGAAGCTCTTTAGACCTGATGGAATCTCCATTTTTTTTTCAAATACTTCCTCTCTCTTACTGATATCAAATAATACCTGCTTGAATTTTGACTCTCCTCTCATGACTCGTTTGAATATTTGATCACAGTTTTCACAGTTGTTCTGTTAACATTGAGATCAAGTTGAGAGCAGCGTTGAGAGCCTGGCTGGAGAGCTATTTCAGGCTCATTCACTGGAACATATGTGGACAACAGACTAGAGGGCTCCTTTGCTAAGAGATGAACAAATTTTCCATGCCATTTTTTTTGAAGTATAGTTGATTTACAATGTTGTGTTAGTTTCAGGTGTACAGCAAAGTGATTCAGTTCTACATAAACAGTAAGTCCCCCACATACGAAACTTCAAATTGTGAACTTTCAAAGATGTGAATGACCTACTACTCAGACATCATTGGATTGTTTTTTCAAGAGGGTAGATAGACTTGAATCCAGCAAGGAACCAGAATCTGTGCCATCAGCGTCGGGCGTGAGTGAAATGGCAGCTCGCCCTCCATCTCCTGTTGCTGACAATCCTTCAGCTCTACCATCTCCCACCTCCTCTCCCTCCTTCCGTCAGTAGCTCTTCTTGCCTGTTCACTCGATGTCAGCCCCTGGATGCCAGCTGCTGTACTGTACTATTGTACTTTTTCAAGGCACTGTACTGTGAGATTAAAAATGTTTTCTTTATTTTTTGTGTTTGTTTTTTTGTGTATTATTTGTGTGAAAAGTATTATAAACCTATATAGTACAGTACTATATAGCCAATTGTGTTAGTTGGGTACCTAGGCTAACTTTGCTGGACTTACGAATAAATTGGACTTACGGACGTGCTCTCAGAATGGAACATGTTAGTATGTAAGGGACTTACTGTATGCGTGTGTGTGTGTGTGTGTGTATTCTTTTTCAGATTCTTTTCCATTATAGGATCCAGGTACAGACCCACACATACATACATAGTGATTTTTGATTTATCTATTCAAGTTCAGGTAGGTCAATGTGGAATCTGTATGGCTGGACTTACAAATTTAAAGCTGCAGACTTTCGGTAGCTGCACCCAAACTGCAAGCACTGGAGATTTGTAGGTGTGAAAATGTTTTAGTGACAAGCAACTGTGTCTTTACATGTAATGGACGGAAGATAGGGAGGCAAGAAAAGCCAAGGTTTTCTGAGTTTGTTCAACAGAGGATGCCTTCCCTAGCTCAGTATACCACAACTTTCACTGGAAGTGGTTCTATAATTCTCCTGGAGAAAAGGGGTCAATTGCATTCTAGTTTAGATTAAAGTGTACTTTAAAAAATGACAATGTGCTAGTTTATCAGTATTATTGACAGGCCAAAGGAAGTTTGAAAGAGGTTCATATTTTGTTTGAAAATAATCATAGCAATTAACATGGATTGAGCAGTTACTATTGATGAATATCTTGAATGCTTTCCAAGAAGTGTATTCATTTCCCAACTCACATGGCCACTATCATCATTTTTGAGATGAGAAAAACAAAGATTACTTGCCCAACATCATAAAACCAATCAATATAAAAGCTTATATAAAAAACCAGGTATTCAAGCTCCAGAGCTACACTCTTAATTAACCACTGGTATCACCTCCCCCAAAATGAACATTTTGACGCCTCCTTTTCTTGGCATTTTCCCCCACATTTGATCTTTGCAATTCTTGTTTCATTCCCCACTCGGCATACTACTTTAAAATAAGCCTTAGCAGCCATGAGGTATATGTATTTGAGGAAGCTTTCATAAAATTCTACCAAATGTCCTCTCCATTTGTATTCTACAAAGGTTGTGTGTGATTGGATTATTGGCAAAATACCGAGACACAAGTGCTCTAAATATCACTTTCATATCAAAAGCACCAGTCTCGTTTTTTTCCAACCTCCTTTGACAAACATTTCCCCACCCTGTGCTCAACCTGTTTTCCTTGTTACCAGTATGTGCAGGGATGAATTGCTACATTTTCTGAGTATGATTCCTTACCTCTCTTTCTGAGTCATATTTACAATTTTTATTTCTTGGTTTCCATATTGTCCTTTGTATGAGATTTCAGGGTTTCAAGGAAACTCATGCTCATTTCCTTATCTCATACCAAACCAAACACTCTTTCAGAAAACTTACAAAAGTGTTATATTTAAACAACACTGCTGAAGTAAGAACTTGGTATGTGTGACTCCTTTATCTGAGTTTGTGTAATGTAGAGGTGAAAATCATTTTGCTAAATGTGTTAGGTACCATACTAGGCTTTGAAGAAATAAAGATAAAGAAAACCTGGTAATTGCCCTCAAGCAGCTAATGAATGATTCAGTGGCAGACTGGTTAGTAGACTCCTGTGTGGGGTGAGAGAAAGGCTAGAGAAGAAAACCCAGTCTGACTTCCAGACTGAGACCCTATGACTGCAGGAACCACATCTCCATATATGATCAAATGAATTGGTCATTTGTAAAAAAAAAAAAAAAAAAAAAGAAAGCAGTTGAATGCCTACCATGTGGCAGACATTGTTTTAGGATCTTTAAGTGGAATTTGAAAAACTCTCCACAATCTTAGAAAGTAGATATTAACTATTATTACCCCTATTTTATAGATAAGGAAAATGAGCCACAGAAAAGTAGAGTAACTTGCTCAGGGTCACCTGCTGGAGGAGATGAAAACATATTTTCAATTAAAAATATTCTGACTACAGAATCTGTATTTTTATCACCAATATCACATGTTTTCACTAACTGGGTAGTCTCAGATAAGTTATTTTCCTAAAAGTAAAATGATAGTATTTGTTCTACTTCAAAAGAATAATTACCATTAATTGAGTACCTGCTATATTTCAAACACTAATTTTAGACTCTAGAAAAAACAGTAGTAAACCTTGAACTCATTGGTGTGCATCATAGCAGGCCATATATCAAGAAGCCCAGCTAGATGGTATTTATTCATTTATTTCTTAAATCATTTAATAACTATTTCCTGAGTGTTTATTATGGTTTAGACTCTGTCCTAGCCAGGGCTAGAAGATACATTCATGAACATGATACTCCTAGGACTCATGAAACTTACACTATAGACAGAAGAAACAAACAATAATTACATAAATAAGCAAATAAATTAAGCCTATTTATTTTGGTGTACCTACCCTGCTTTTTTATAACTATCACTGTCTTGTGACTTACTTGGATGACCTTTAGCTTTTTTACTGAGTGAAGTACCCATTTTCTTACATATATATCTTAGCAAGACATTACTACTCGCTTGCTATTTCCTGGTCACCAAACCTTATCAGAATGTCATCAATGTGGTGGACAAGCGTGTCCTCTGGGATGGTAAAATAACCAAAGTCCTTACAGTCTAATTTATGGAATAGAACTGAAGTTGTTATAACCTAAAACAAAATGGTGAAAGTATACTACTACCCCTTCCAAGTAAAAGAAAGCTGCCACTGGTGTTCCCTATTTATTGGAATAGAGAAGAAAGGCATTTTTGAATTACATAACTGCATACTAAATATCAGGGCTTCTGTTAATTTCTTCCGGTAAATCTACCAGATCCGGAACAGCAGCTGCAATTTAAGACACAACACGATTAAGCCTGAAATAATCCACTGTTACTTTCCCAGATCCATTTTCTTATGTCAGGTTCCTCAGGAAACAATCTCTGAGACGGAGCTTTGTGTGCAGAAAATTTTTTGGAGAGCGGTGTCTGGAGAAACAGGTGGAGGCCATTTGGGGCACAGAGAGAAGTTAAATTCAATGTAGTTGCAACAAAGTTTCAGCTGATGTCACAGGGTGTTCAGATGCTGAAAAATTCAGAAATGTCCTGAATTATGTAGGAGGGATGGCATTTTTATCTCCATACAGATGAGTCATTGGATGCAGTCAGCCCCTATGGAGGGGGAGAAAATTTTCACAAGGCAGCTCTCTTCACCTGAGGATAGTTTCTGGGGAATGACTCAGCCATCAGTGAGCAACACCCCTGAAAGCTGGCAGTATGAGTACAAAATTTTGAAGGGGGATCTGGGCAGTTTAATACAGGATCCAGTATAGTCCACCCTTAACACCACTTGAATCCACTTGCCTTGTAAAATAAGTTGCCCCTATCTGGGGACAGCGAATTCAGGATTCCAAGGGAATCTTAAAAGAAGAAGGTTAGTAGGATGAACTGTGGCCCCCAACCCTCTAGCTGGTCTTGGGGCTGTAATTAATACCCTCACCTTCCTCCTGCCTTATTCATTCTGGATTCCCCTCACTGTCATCTATCATTTCTGCTCATCTAGGTGGCTTTTCTGGTGGGATGGCTCATACCACATCCCTGATGGCTTTGAGTTACTACTCACCATGCCCTTCTAAGGCTGTGGCTGCCTCACTTTTCTGTTTACCATAAACATTGGTAAAGTTATTGACATATTTTTATACAGGGGAAAGCTGGCTCTTTGTAGTGAGAATACAGAGACTGCTTCTGTTATTAATGGATGCAGAAGATGCTCTGCAGCTTCAAGTTCTCAGATTCATTTTTGCCTACCCAGAGTTTGCCATCTCAGGCCTCAGGTTTCTACACTTGTTCTGTTCTTAGCATAAGTGACCTGATAGGGTTGAGCATTTAACTGGATTTTCAACTCTGCAACACTACAATCAGGCTGGCCCAGGACTTCATCATAATATTTACCCTGGGAGGTGGAGGTAACATATGCTGCATTTTTAAGTGCTTCTCTGATATATTTACCTGGTGAGTCACAAAACTGCCAAATTTGAGTGAGGCACAGAGAAACAGAAGGCTCTTCAGATAATTAAGGTTATAAAACAAGCAGCTCTTCTTCTTGACTCTTATGCTATCACAGATTCAATGATGCTTAAAATATTATGAAAGATCAGAGCCCTTTAGAGCCTGTGGCAAGTCCTAGTAGAAAAATCATAGGAGAACCCCCTAAGAGTTTGGAGTTAAGCCATGCAAATAACTTTTAAGCAAGTAACTGCATTTCTTTTGAGAGTGCCTGTTTATGGGACACCAGGTGGCCATGCTGTCTGAGTTGCCCATCATAAATGGGGTTTTACCTGAACCACCAAGCCAAACAGCACTCAACCATCAAACAGAACTGGAACATAGAGTGTATCAGTTTTCAACTTCTGTATAATAAATTACCACAATTATAGCAACTTAAAACAACACAAGTTTATTATCTCACAGTTTTTGAGGTCAGAAGTATGATAGTTAATTTTATGTATCATCTTGACTGGACCATAGGATGTCCAGATATCTGGCTAAACATTATTTCTGGGTGTGTTTGTGGTGTTGTTTCTGAAAGACATTCGCATTTGAATTGGTGGACTGAGTAAAACAGATGGCCCTCTCCACTGTGGATGGACATCATCCAATCCATTGATGGCTTGAACAGAACTGAAAGGCAGAGAAAAGTTGAATTCTCTCTCTTTGTCTGACAGCTTGAGCTGAGATATTGATTTTCTTTTGCCCTTGGACTGAGACTTACATCATCAGCATTCCTGGTTCTTAGGCCTTTGGACTCAGACTGGAACTGTACCATTGGCTTTCCTGGGTGTCCAGTTTGCGGATGGAAAAAAAAAAATATATATATATACACATGCTAAGTTGAATTCTCATCTAGAGACTCTGGCGAAAAATTTGCATTCAAGCCCACTATTATCATTTTTTATTATTATTATTTTTCAGAATCCAGCTCCTTGCCATTGTAAGATAGAGGTTCATGTTCCCCTGCTAGCTGTCAGCCAGGGGCCACTCTCAGCTTCTGGACCTCAACGTTTTCTTCATCCCACGGCCCCTTCATCATCAAGGCAGCAATGGAGAATTTCACCCTAGTTGAATGCCTCTCTCTTGCATCCTTTCTGTGACCAGCCTGAGAAAACTCTGCTTTCAAAGATGATTAGATAAGCCCCACCCAGATAATCTCCTAAAGTCAATTGTGTCATATAACATAACCAAATCCCAGAAGTAAAATCTAGCCTATTCACAGTCCCATGGATTATTCAGGGTATTACACTAGTAGGAAATCTTAGGGATTGAATTGCTTTACTATTGCTGCTGTAACAAAGTATCTCACATGTAGTGACTTAAAACAACACGAATTTATTCTCTTACAGTATCAATACGTGAGGTGATAAATCTGAAATATGTCTTATGAGGCTGAAGTCAAGGTGTCAGCAGAGCTGGCTCCTTCCGGAGGCTCCAGGGGAGACTCTGTTCCTTGTCTTTTCTGCCTTCTAGAGGTCTCTGGCACTCCTTAGCTCAGGACCATATCACTCTAATCTGTACATCCTTCATCACAGCATCTTCTCCTCTGCCTTCCACCCTGCTGCCTCCTTTTATAATGACTCTTGCGATTACATTGGACTCACCCAGGTCACCCAGGATCACCTCTACATCTCCAAATCCTTAAGCTAATGTACTTGCAAAATCCCATTTGTCCTATAAGGTAACACATTTACAGGTTCCTAGAATTAGCATATAAACATCTTTTAGGGGTCACAATCCAGCCAGCCTAGCACAGGAGCCACCTTAGAATGTTACCTACCACATTAATATTGGGCTTTACAAGACCTAAAGGTCTTATTTATAATGAAAAGTCTGCCATATTACCATATTTAAGTATTAAATAATTAGGAATTGATTTTTATGTAGGATGAAAGATGGCAATTCAATTTTTTTTTCTGATGGAAGCCAGTTTTCTCATGAACATTAATTGATAATATGTTTACATAGATGCGTGAGTCCATTTCTAGAGTCTTCAGCATTGTTCTATTTGTCAATGTATTTACCCCTTCACCAAGACTGTGCTGTCTTAATTACTGTAGATTTATAAAAAGACTTGAGATCTAATTTAACTAGTCCTCCAAATCTTCTTCCTCTTCCCTTTCCCCTGTTTTCCCTCCTCCTTTCCCCCTCTTCTCCCTCCCCCACTTCCTCCTTCTTCTTCTGCACCTTGCCTATTCTTGAGACTTTGCACTTTCATATAAATTTTAAAGTCTCCTTTTACTCTTAAAATTTTTAAATATTGACAAATCCTGTATTAAACATGTTCATATTTCTATTTAGATTTCATTAAATATACAGACACATTCAGGGAGAATTAATATATTTATTATGTTGAGTCTTCCAATCCATTCTCTCACTTGAACTGGGTCCTCATTAATATCACCTCAAAAAATTTTACAGTTTTCTCCAAAATAGTCTGTACACTATTTTTTTAGAGGAAAAAAATGTTCAATAATACCAAAGAATGGTATAAATACAAAATAACAAGAACATTTAAAACACTTTTGGTGGTGGTGTAAATTGGTACACTATTTGGCAACATCTTTAAATTTTACTGTTAACGTACTCTGTGATTTAACAATTGTATTTTTAGGAGCTTTTCCTAGAGAATGTTTGATAGGTTTTATATATAGTGGGCGTACCATAGTATATTTTCACAATGGAAAATTATGCATCAGTAACAATGAATGTGGCTGGCTACAATAATTTAGAGGACTCAGAAATCTAATAGTTAACAAATGTCAGTTTCAAAAGAGTATAATATGCTATACCACAACTTAATGGTTTAAAAATGAACAATTACATTACTATTGCTGCTGCAACAAAGTATCTCACAAGTAGTGACTTCAAGCAACACAAATTTATTCTCTTATAACACTTGAGGTGATATGTCTGAAATACGTCTTACGAGGCTAAAACCAAGGTGTCAGCAGGGCAAACGTCTGGGGTAAAACCACAAACAGAAAAATAAATGTAAAATTTAGAACATTGGTCACCACAGGACAGGGTGGAGAGGCAGGGATTGGGATAAAGAAAGAACACATGCAATGACATCAGGATTGTTCTAGCTCTTCAAGTGAGTTGTTGGTTCATCTATATTTATTTTACTGTTTTGCTTAATAATTTACATTGAGCTACAGATATTTTTAATGTATCCATTATTATACAGTAAAAATAAGAATTATTATTTTAATCTTTAACATTTTCTTAACTCTGATAAAATCCTAGTTAATCTTTGTAGAAAATGCTAACAGAGTTTTGTTTTCACAATACTGCCGTTACTATTTTTTAGCGATAAATATTGAAATATTTACAGATAAGTTGATGTGTGAGAATTTCCATCAGATGGATGTGGATGTGGTGTCAATGTATGGGTAGAGTGAAATAAGCTTGGCCATGAATTAGTATTTGTTGAAGCTGGTGATGGGCACATGAGGGATAATCAGAATCTTCTAGCTACTCTTATATACATTACAATTTATGATATTTGACTTTTTTCTTTTAATCCCAGCACCCACACAAGAAATTATAACCAATCATAAAGAAAAAAAAATCATCTAAGTAAATGATGCAGAGCTGGGAGCTCGTGTGACCACAAGAAGAAAAGTATACACAGGCAAACATCACCAGGCCAGTGGCTCCATTTAAGTGTTGTCATATGGTGCCTTATACCAAAATATTTTATATTTTTTTTATTTTTGAAAGTTAACAAAAACAAATTGAAAAATACTGATTCGGTTTTATCAGTGCTGTCAATAATTAAATAGCTCTCTCTCTTTAGGAAGTGTGGGGAAAATTGTCCATATAGGGCAAATGGGCGTGCACAGAAATCTTGTCCAAGGAAGAGCTCAGAGTGCCCAAAACCAGTTACACAAAGAAAATATCGTTAGTACCTTAGTTTCTCTCTCTTCTTCTCTGTCTCTCTCCCTTTCTCTCTCAAACACACAAACACACACACATATTCTTCCTGGATAGAGGATAAGTGTAACTTTTGTTTGTTTGTTTGTTTTCAATTAGGGCCTGATAGATACCTTACCTGGGGTTTTACATGCATGAATTCATTTATTTCTCACATTAGTGGTAATAGTATTGTTCTCATTTTATATATCAATAAACAAGGTTCAAAGTGTTATGGTAACTGGTCTAAGTTCCCACAGTTTGAAGGTTACACAGCTGTAATTTGATACCACGTCAATTACACCCCAAACCACTGCTGCACCCAATACATCAAATGAAATGAACGATCTGAATAATGGAATAAGAGAAAACTTTGCATTTTTAGGACAGCTTTGTGAAAGTTGGGAGTAGCTTAAAAACAAACGTAAACACAATTCCTGGGATAAGGAAGAGTTTTAAACAGACAACTAAAATGAAGTGCATCCTAGGGTGTTTGCGGACAAAGTCAGCAACAATCAAACGAAGGCACTGCTAATCTGAGGGTCAGCTGGATCAGTGCACTACATGGATTCTTTTTTTTTATTTTATAAATTTATTTATTTATTTACTTATTTATTTTTGGCTGCATTGGGTCTTCGTTGCTGCGTGCGAGCTTTCTCTAATTGTGTCAAGTGGGGGCTACTCTTCTTTGCAGTGCGCGGGCTTTTCATTGCAGTGGCTTCTCTTGTTGCGGAGCACAGGCTCTAGGCGCACGGGCTTCAGTAGTTGTGGCGCGAGGGCTCAGTAGCTGTGGTGCACGGGCTTAGCTGCTCCGCAGCATGTGGGATCTTCCCCGACCAGGGATTGAATCCGTGTCCCCTGCATTGGCAGGAGGATTCTTAACCACTGCGTCAGCAGGGAAGTCCTACATCGATTCTTTAAGTATCAAATCTATTGAAATCACAGTGTCAAGTCTGCTGAAAAGACAAAGGAGTCAAATTTGAATTAGTTGCAAATTTGAAGAGTAGGCAATACCGGTTTCCCCTGGTATCTGAAAATAGAGCCTTCAGTACGAAATTTTCCTAAGCCGAAATGGTGTAAAGCAAAGAAGCAATTACCTTAGGACACTTCTTGCTAATGGATGCTTAAAATAAAGTGAGATAAAGCACAGATGATCAGATACAGTTCAAAGCCATGGGGGCTTGATGCTGAGACGCCGAATGTGGTTCTTGGGGAAGGAACTTGGTGTTTCCGAGGGGCTCTGGGTGCACGCTGCCTCTGTAATGGGATCGCTGCAAAACCAACGCTGAAAGCTGTTTTCACTTAATGGCTTTTTCATAAAAGCAAAAATCCTCTTCAGATTTCTTCCGGTTAGCGAAAACAGGTCCTAATAAAACAGGACTGTTTAAAACAGGACCTAATAAAACAGGTCTTTCATAAAAGCAAAATGGCTTAAACTTTCTAAAAGCAAGAGATAGTTGTAATCTGAATGATGTTTATCCCCTTTGCCAGAGAAACAGGAACTTTCTGGGTTATAGTATTTCCCATCGGTTTTTAGCAAATGGGAATTTAAATTCACAACATTAGAGTACAAAAAGGTCACTTTCTCTTATTTCTAGATTAACTTTAATCAGCTAATAAGCGCTGTTGTTTTAGTCTTTCGGCTAATTACAACGCTAAATTGTAGAAAACTAATAGCATTGCAAGTATTCTTTGCCCATAGACAGGCAAGTGGATTCCGTCAGGGGGAGAGACAATTGATTTCTCTTCCTCTGTGCTGAAAGCTTATTTTGCATCTATCAGTCATTTCTTTTCAGCATTTCTGATTGCCTATAAATGAGGAGGGTTTTGAATTTTCTTTTGATACACCGTATTGGTTCCCTCATTAATTAACAAGTTAGATATAATCTTTAACAAATTCTTCTTTTTTTCTGAGAGTCATGATTTTACCTTAAAAAAAAAAAAAACCTTACCCTTTCACAGGGTCTAGCAGTTTGACTCCATTTGCCCCCCCAATTGCAAAAATATACTAACACCTTCACTGTGGTAATAGGCAAAGTCTACTGTGCACTGAGTAGATCACAATAGCTCTGCTAAAAGCTTGAAGACGTTAAAACAAGTTGCCCAAGTAAAGTTTTACGAAGCCACAAAAAAGGATTCAAATTCAGGTTTGCTTTACTCCTGGGCCCCAGCTGTTAACCGCTGTGTTATATTTATTCCTGAAGTACTTTCATAACCACAGAAATTTTCTGCTAGCTCGAGACTGATGCAGGCTCTATACTTCAGAGTTTGCTAATCTCTTGGCCTCATTCCAAAGTCACAAGCCCTTCGGAGCGTAGGGAGAGTAGATGTCATCACCCTCAATTTACTTACATGGAGTAACTCGTGAGGTTCAAGCACTCGGTCAACATCTCACAAACTCCAAGTGATGAAGCTACTTCTCCAACCCGGACCTTCTGATTCCGAACTCTTCCATGCTGCTCCATTGGAAAAGAAGGCTGTGGGGTCACCCCCAGACAGGCCAGGGAGGAGGGGTTTACCGCCGGGTGCCCACACTCAATGACATCCTGGAGAGAGTTCCGAAGCTCTGCAAAAACTGACCATGGAGTGCTATGCCAAGCTTGGACCACTTCTCTAAGACACTTAGATCTTAGGACTATTTTTTTTCCTTTTTTTAAATTAAAGTATAATTTTAAAGTATAACTGATTTACAATGTTGTATTAGTTTCAAGTGTACAGCAAAGTGATTCAGATATGTATGTATACACACACATATATATATATTCAGGTTCTTTTCCATTATAGGTTATTATAAGATATTGAGTAGAGTTCCCTGTGCTATACAGTAGGTCCTTGTTGGTTATCTATTTTATATAGAGTAGTGTGTATATGTTAATCCCAAACTCCTAATTTATCTCCCCCCTTATCTCCTTTGGTAACCAGAAGTTTGTTTTCAATGTCTGTGAGTCTATTCCTATTCTGTAAATAAGTTCATTTGTATCATTTTTTAGATTCCACATATAAGTGATATCATATGGTATTTGTCTTTCTCTGTCTGACTTACTTCACTTAATATGATAATCTCTAGGCCCATCCATGTTGCTGCAAATGGCATTATTTCAGCCTTTTTTATGACAGAGTAATAGCCCGTTGTATGTATATACCACATCTTTATCCATTCCTCTCTTGATGGACATTTAGATGGCTTCCATGTCTTGGCCATGAAAAGATGCTCAATATCATTAATTATCAGAGAAATGCAAATCAAAACTACAGTGAGGTACCACCTCACATGGATCAGAATGGCCATCATCAGAAAGTCTACAAAATAATAAATGCTGGAGAGGGTGTGGAGAAAAGGGACCTTCGTACACTGTTGGTGGGAATGTAAATTGGTGCAGCCACTATGGAGAACAGTATGGAGATTCCTTAAAAAACTAAAACTAGAACTACCATATCATCCTACAATCCCACTCCTGGGCATATATATACCCTGAGAAAACCATAATTCAAAAAGAGTCATGTACCACAATGTTCATTGCAGCACTATTTACAATAGTCGGGACATGGAAGCAACCTAAGTGTCCATCAACAGTGGAATGGATAAAGATCTTAGGACTTATTAGGACATTAATGCAGGAACATTTCCCCAGGGCTTTCTTTATATCTGGCATTCAAAGAGTTTATAACCTAAAAGCAGACAGTGGGCAGCATCCCTGGCCTTGAAAATAATTTATCAAATGTAAAACTCTCTTTCTGGGTATGAAGTTTTCCTGAGTCTACCCTAAGCACTAGGAAGACTCGAATGAGATGTAATCCCAATTACACATTTTCTCCTCCAACAAATTCATCCTCCTTCCTCAAGTCATTATGAGATGCCTAACCCCTGTCTGTGAGGTCCTCTTCAAAGTGCTTATTTTCTCTCACTCTACCTGGAAGAATTACCTCAATTCACCATAGATGTATTTTACTTTGAAAATATTCATTTTCATTCTTGTAATGAATGAAATGTAATGAATATTCTTTCTAGACTTTATTTCCAGTGTTTTCAAGTTTGACATGTTGTTATTCACCAACCTAATCAGTCTTTTTTTAAAATTCTTTTCCCCTTAGGTTGTTACATAATATTGAGCAGAGTTTCCTGTGCTATATGGTAGGTCCTTGTTGGTTATCCATTTTAAATATAGCAGTGTGTACATGTCAATCCCAAACTCCCTAATCTTTCCAGATATTTCTAACAGAGAGCTGCCTGAAGCCCCGTGTGTGTGGTGCAGTGAGACTGCAGGAATTTCAGCGGTATTGTCTACATTCAGAACTTGAAATTCAGCTCCGGGGGTGTGGGTGGAGAACAGCAAGCATTGTTTGCTAAACCCCATGCTCTTAAGACTGCTGGCTTGTACTGCCCTGCTCTGTGTGACTTTCCCGTGGGTGGGTCCCTGGCTGAGGACCTGTCCTTTTGTCCTCTTGTTTTAAGAATATCCCCTTTTTGGAGGACAGAATTTTCCCCTCCTTTCCTCTTTCTGATTCGTTGTGGGTTTTTTTAACTTCTGCATTTATAACTCTGGCGACGTTCCCCTCCCCATACACACAGCCCCTTTTGAAGATAGCATAGTAAGATAACAGGGCTGCTTCCTGAACCAGGTCCAGGACAAGCACAAACTCAGAACAAGGGCAGCCTTCACCCGTGAAACAGTATACCAGCGAAACCCAGAATCCGAGTTTCACTTGCTCTTAGTTACGCAGAAAAATTCCTGTGAGGAAACAAAATAAATGAAACCCTGTGAGGCCTTCCTTCCTTTTAAACTGGTCCAGGGCCATGGTGCTAGGTGACCCCTTATTTTTAAAGTTTCTAACTGGCTCTATTTCTAGTGTTTCCATTAGTTCAAAGATAATATGCCAATAGGAATAAAAATATTGAAATAAAAAATTGCTTAAAGGATATTTCACGTTTCCACTTCACTGTGCTGAATCCAAGATGCAGACTCCCGAATCAATAATTTGGCTATAGCCACTGTCAGTTTCAGTTAGAACCTCAGCGTCATGTAAGACAGAAAGGAACCTTGGGGAAGTGGCAGTAGTCCAGTCCATAAACAAGACCAAAACTCTTACTTGATTTCGTGAAGTGATCTTAAGAATTCATATGGTGGTGGCAGAAGGCATATTCATCTTTTCAGGTTACTCAATGTATCCTTTGCAACAGCTAGGAGGCCGTTACTACAGCTTAGTGGATGGAGGGAGGGGCTCTGGAGGCAGACAGCTCTCAACGTAGATATACCGCCATTTGTGTGTCTTCCATGAAAACTTGGACCAGCTCCGTGTCTCGGTGAAAGCTGAGACTGAGTGTCTTCTCTGCAAAGTGGGGATAACAATCATAATAACCACTTCTAAAGATTGTTTTAAGAATTCAATGTTTAACAATGTGTAGGTACTGTTCTTAGTGAAAAGCAGGGCACAAAGTACGCTTTCCATAAATGGTACAGTTACCAAGAATATGTTCCTCTTTAAATATTATACAGTCAAAGTCATTCTCCCTGCCGTCTTCCATCCTTTCAGTGGGTTGTCGGATTATATTTCCATCGTAAGTGAATAGCATAGTGCAGTGGTTCAGAGCCGCCCAGGGCTGTGGAGATTGTCTGGTTGGGGACCCCATTTGGGAACCAAGAACAAAGGTCTTTGGAAACAACATACAATTGATATTCAAAAGAGACTCCGTTTAAAATCACTCAAAAACATTTTATTTGTCTTCAGAAAATAATCTTAACGACACAAATGATCAATCTTGCTTGTCATCTGATTTTTAGATCATCTATTAAGTTTGTAAAGACAGATTTTCAAAATCACATCATCTTCCACTGTATTTATTTCCATTTTAAAGCAAAGTTCTTTTCTGGCAGGGTGGAGTTTCTGTTTCTTCCCATTGGATCCTTCCCAAGTGAGAAATAGAATGATGTGTGGATTTGAGACACTTATCAATTCTTCTCAGGGAAAAAGTTTACGTCAATGACTATAAATCAGACAGACCTGGTTTCCAAGGTCTTCCTTGGAAGCAGGGACACCTTGGACAAATTACTGCATCTCTCTAAACCTGTATCCTTTCACTTAAGATGGGCTGATGCTGGGAATTCCCTGGGGGTCCAGTGGTTAGGATTCCAAGCTTCCACTGCAGGGGGCACAGGTTCAGATCCCGCCAGCCACGCGGTGTGCCCAAAAAACAAACGAACAACAGCAACACAGCAAAGATGGGGTGATGCTGCATTTACATATAAAAAGCATTTGGAATAGTGCCCGACATGTAGTAAGCACTCTGTAAATGCTGCCTATTATGACTGTTCTAGTCAAGCCTGATTTCTTAGCACACGAAGTATGTACCTTGATTTTAGGACCAACCATTTTGATTCGCGATCTGTATTACTCTGCCTGGAAACAGAGTAGTGACCCCCTTGGTTCATTTTACAACATGGTTCCAGTTACCTTGTTGAGTAAGAAGCCTGGGGGGTGGAAATTGTGACTTCTCACCTGTCATACTTCTTGAGCATCCCTGGCTTGGAAGCTGGTTAGAGTCTCAGAAAGAAAAAGAATTTATTAAATCAAATACTGTGGCCAGATGAAACAACATATCCCTTGCTAATTAGAGGAGTAGCTAGTACTGAGGCAGGCATCTCTTTTATTCCCCTTGGCTTATGGCCCAATTAACAATTAACAGTGACTGATGTTCTAACAGGGGAGCTTTCTGTCTGCATGGCTGGGTTTTCTCAGGAAGAGTTAGAAATAAGATACTTGACAGAGTTTAGTCAGGAAAGAACAATTAAAAACTACAAGAAACCACCCACATTATTCTTGGATAAAATATACTTGCAAAAACTTTAGACAACATCAATACGTTCACTGATTTTATTTATTAAAAACGAACTTTTCCTAATTTTAGAAAGTTATGACTAGAAGGTATTTTTTTCCCCGTGCTTAAAATTCTTAAACACCTATCTCTCTAGTTAATATTTATAAGTTAAGGGAATCACTTTTCTGGAGGACAGATTCCCGTATAGGAAAGATTCCAAGTTGAAGAATGAAAGCCCATTGATGTTTCCCCAAAAAAGAGGAGTTTTCCCTTACTCACTGGGTGCCTATCGTAATATGCAGAGACAGGGCTTCTCAACTCACTGACTTCTGAGAATCAACGATGATTAGAATTGGACACCAGGGTAACTCCAAAGCAAGGAAATGCAGTAATTTTGAGGTAATGACACAAACATAAATGAGCTTTGCTTGAAAAACATGAATCCATACCCAGACCTTATTTCTGGTTGTGCTGTTGGTTGACGGATGGCTGGAGACTCGACCGGGTCGAGTTGTGATGATGGTTTTCAATGCTCTCTAATTCTGTCACATCTTCTTCCCAGTGCCCCGAAGTATCCTTTGTTATGTCCATCAAACTGCCTCTCAGAAAGGTCTCAGATGTCTGTCATCACTCTTCATGTGATTAAACCAATGTATGTCCTCTCTCATGAACACATATATTTTAGCCTAAATAATTATAGCCATTATGATCAAGCACTGAGCTAAGCATTTTACAGATATTATCTTATTTAATCCTCATGATCATTCTGGGAGGTAGATAAAATTATTACCTTATTTTATCAATTGGCAAATTTCAGCTTAGGGAAGATAATTAAGTTGCCCAGGGTCCCACAGCTAAAAGTGGTCTGGCTTCAGAGCCAGAGCTCTGAACTAACTGTATTGATTTAAAAGGCCAAATCATTTGAGTGGCAGGCACCCGAGTAGGTGAAGAGTATTCTGCAAGCCTCCCTGCAGGCTGAAGACCTGAGCTTTGCCACACACCTGTCACAGCACTCACCCCCTATGTAGGAAGGGTCATTCTAATCACTGAACTCAGGTGGTCTTTACAGCTCTAACGCCTGTGACCCTGTATTTTCTTCCAAGAAGAGAAGCACAGAAGTATATGGCTGATATGAGAGAGAGAAAAGCATGAAGGGAGAACAGTAAAGTATCTAGAATCTGATCTGCACTTTGTCATGGCGGACTCCCTTCTACAGCCTACGTTTCTCGTTTACCAGGTTGAATAAAGACAGAAGCGCTCCCATGGCATCACATCAGGTTTGGGGAGGATAAATAAGGATATTTACCACATCCCAAACACCAGAAAACATGTGGAATCCCTTTTAAGGTGGAAAGCCTCTGCATAGGATGAATACAAGGAAATGCCTCTTTACCCAACTTCAGAATTCACTGAAATCCAAGACCATTCAGGCAAGCAATAGAAATAGGTTTGTCCGATTTTTTTTTTTTTGAGCTGTAGGATTTTTTTTTAACATTTTCCTCTTTTTGAAATTTAATTTAATTTTACATTAGAGTATATTTGATTTACAATGTTGTGTTAGTTTCAGGTGTACAGCTCAGTGATTCAGTTATTCATATACGTGTATCTATTCTTTTTCAGATTCTTTTCCATATAGGTTATTACAGAGTATTGAGTAGAGTTCCCTGTGCTATACTGTAGGTCCTTGCTGGTTATCTATTTTATATATAGTCGTGTGTATATGTTAATCCCAAACTCCTAATTTATCCCCTCCCACCACATTCCTCTTTGGCAACCATAAGTTTGTTATGTGTGTCCGATTTTTTTTTTTTTTTTTCCGGTACGCGGGCCTCTCACTGTTGTGGCCTCTCCCGTTGCGGAGCACAGGCTCCGGACGCGCAGGCTCAGCGGCCATGGCTCACGGGCCCAGCCGCTCCGCGGCATGTGGGATCTTCCCGGACCGGGGCACGAACCCGTGTCCCCTGCATCGGCAGGCAGACTCTCAACCACTGCGCCACCAGGGAAGCCCTCAAGGGGAATTATTGACCAATCATGTTTGTATCTCAATAAATTACATGAATGACACATTTAGTGAATAACCCCTGGGGTGACTGACGTCTGTCTCTCACAGGGAATTCGTCTACAAAGCACAGCTAAGCACAGCTAAGAATGTGGAAGAGACTGCGAGTCGGTTCCCAGTCCTCTGAAGAATCTCCTTGCCTCTTAGAGAGTCACAATAGCTTCCCAAAACCAGGAACAAACACAAAACTCAAGGGACTTCCCTGGCAGTCCAGTGGTTAAGACTTTGCCTTCCAATGTAGGGGGTGTGGGTTTGATCCCTGGTCGGGGAGCTAAGATCCCACATGTGGCCAAAAAACCAAACTATAAAAAACAAACAAACAAACAAAAAAAAACAGAAGCAATATTGTAACAAATTCAATAAAGACTTTAAAAATGGTCCACATCAAAAAAATAAAAATAAACAAGAACAAAACTCAACTGCTCTCTTCAGAACTCTGAACATCCTTCTTTCACAGTAATCGGAACATGGACTCTGGAAAAACCCAACACAATCCTGTGGACCGTAACATTACTTGCTTTGGAGCAAAGGGCTATGGGATCCCTGGAGGTCCCTGCCGGGTCTGTGCTCAGCTGACCATCGGGACCCAATGGCTGAGGCCTCTTCCTCACTCTCCTCCCCAGATTCGAAGTCCTCATCTACTGCGTGAAAGAGCGGTTTGGGCCTCAAAACCACCCTTCTGCCCCCGCCCAGTTGTTCTTCTTGGGTCCTATTTCTTTGATAGCCCAAGTGGGCTGGCTTCCCTCCTCTGTGTAAGTTCTTCATCGGGATTATTTCTTGTGTCCGTTGTCCTTCCTGAAGTGACCCCGTTGGAGAGTGTGTGTTGAACATGATGGTGGGGACTTCTGCGTCACTGCCGTCATGATCTGGGAAAGGATAATCGAAGGAGGAAAGAAGAGGACTTTAGATCAGAGAGTGGAGACTTCATATCCAGGCGAGAGAACTCAGAGGGAAGAAGAGTCCTCCTGCTGTTCCAGCTCCTACACTCACTCACCTTTCTCATCAGCATGGTTTTCCCTTTCCGAGGTTGCTACCCCAAGGTGGGGTGGAGTAGAAGCTATAGACGCGGTGTGAGAAATAAACAGAAATGCATGGAAACCTGCGCGTCCGGCTGGTCTCTCCCAGGGAAATGAGGGAGTGTTTCTCACAAAATCAGATCCATTAGCCATAAAGCACAAAAAGATGCTTTGTGTTGTCAAAGACCAATGGTAAACTGAAGGTTCCAAGGTACTATGATATGAAAAGGGTGGATTTTATCTAGGTTTGTTTGTGTTTTTTTGGTTTGTTTTGATTTTTTTTTTCATTTTTTAACTCTAGGTTTGATTTTTAATCGGTGGCTACCAGAAATCATTAAATCTGAGTTTCATCCTTTTGACCTTGAAATAGCTAATCTTAGAGAAACAGGGATGGGAGAGGACCACAGCAGAGTCACGAGTAGCAAAACAGCCGTGATGCCTTCCTTTCAGAGGATGTGAGGCGTGCACAGCGTGCGTCTGGCCCACGACGGCAACAAGAAGGATGGGAACGTCCACTTACTGAGAACTTACTCTGTGCTGTCACGGTGCTGATCTCTTTGCATGTTATGCCATTTAATCCTCACAACAGCACTCTGAGAGGAGGAAAATTGTGAGCCTCATCTCTTAGGTTTTTAAGAGGTTAAGTGACTTTCAGTATCACACAGTGAGGATGGGGCTGCAGTTTGAGCAGAGCCTGTCTGAGAAGCTGGCATCTGCTCCTCCCCAGGCTGTCCCTGTCTCCTTTATAAAAGCTGTGTGTGGGTCAGGACAGCTCCGTCAAGAGTGCAGGGCAGCCATTGGGTACCTATGTCATGTCCCCTCCAGATACCTAAACCACGTCCGGGACGTTGCCTTTCCCTCCTTCACTGTGCACATGCCTTCTAGGGAGCATTTTTCAGAAATCTCATTTCTTCTCATTTCTTCAAGTTCTCACCTTATACATGTATTTTCCCTTTAAATATTCTCCTGAAAACTTAGGTACTTTAAGACATCTATATTTAAATCTGAAATAGGGTTCTTTCTCCCACTCTCTACTTCCTTCTAAAAAACAAAACAAAAACTTCACAGCTAGAACTAATATGTACACAGGTTTATACTTGACGAAATGTGTTTGGAATGTGGGACATCAGAAAAACTTCAAATATCCTGTTCAATACTATTTTTCCAAAAATGTGACCAAATTGTCCTGAGAAGGTTGTCTGGAAGTTCAGGAGGGGGTGGGAGGTGGGAGGAGGGGAATCAGCTGCTTTGAATTTTAAAAAAAGTGAGTTAAAATATTTGGCCGTTTTTTCAGGACTTCCCTTTAATTTGTGCTTACGATCTGGTCTGGAACCAGAGATCCTCTTGATGCTTTGGTGCCTGAAACGCTAACTAAGAAAACAACAGCTGGTCCTTCTGTCCCCGAGAGCCGTTCCTTCCTCTGTCTCCCCTCAGCCCCCCTCCTGGTTTCCAACCATCCTTCTGAGCTAAGGTCCCCCTCAGAGGACAGATTCCAGCTGCATCTCCTGCCCACCTTCTGGTTACTGAAAAGTGGGGTCCTAGAACTTGGGAGAGGCTTGGGCAGGTGACTTGCAAGCTTCCACTCAACTTAAGTCACTAGATCCATCCAAAACGGGAAGAAGGAGTTGCTTGGAAAGTGGAAGGCGGAAGGAGGAAGGGTGGGGACTCTCCTATCTGCACAGTCCTCCTCCAGGTTGGCGCCAGGCAGTGCAGTTCCAGGGAGAGATCAATGGAAACCTTTGCAGCAAAATCTGAGTGTCTGTTCCTCTACCTTCCACCTGGCTGAGAGCTCTAACCTCTGGACACGGGCACCGGGGGGTGGGTGAAGGAGAGACAGGGAAAGGGTTTCTGCTCAGGGCAGGGCTGAACCTAACCCACTCCTGATACAACAAAGGCTGTTTAGAGACCCGGACCTTGCCCTCCCCATGGTCTTGTTTTGTTTCGTTTTAACTGTGGTAAAATACATAAAACATAACATTTACCATTTAATGAATTTGAAGTGTACAGCTCTGTGGCATTAGATACATTCACATAGTAGGGCAACCATCACCACACTCCACCCACAGAAGTCGCTCACCTTCCCCAGTGCTCCTGGGTTCTAGGAGGGTTGTCCAGGCAGGACCTCTCTACTTACAACACCAAGGGAGCCCCAAAGGCAAAGGAGCTTGGAGGAGTGTGTGGAGCCTGCAATCCAGCAGGGAGCACCCAGACATCTAGAGAAGGGGTGTCCTAACACGGGCGGACAAGGGGAGAGCGAAGAGAGACAGTGCTCTGCACGTCACAGCCTGGTTAGCTGCGGGGGACATCAGGGGGCTGCCTGAAGGATGCTACACCTCCCTCTACGTCCTCCCCTAGAGCCCCTCCAGCCATTCCCTGACCTTGTCCTGGTGCGTAAAGGCTTCAGATTTGGAGAGAAGGTGGATGCAAATAATTGTGCCCAGATACCCACGGAGGACTAGCTCAGTCTAATCCTGATTATTATTATAATTCTTTAAAACTTAAGAATAACTGATAAAACAAGTCTCACTTTTCCTTCACAGATTTCTAGGTTACCCACTGTTTCTCCTCACTGAATGAAATTTAGAACCAGTTGAGCACATTTGAAAGAAAAAAAAATTCATTGGGACTAAGATTTCATTCCACGTCTAGATTAACTCATGTAGAAATGACATTTCTTTCTTTCTTTTTTTTTTTTTTTCCGGTACGCGGGCCTCTCACTGTTGTGGCCTCTCCTGCTGCGGAGCACAGGCTCCGGACGTGCAGGCTCAGCGGCCATGGCTCACGGGCCCAGCCGCTCCGCGGCATGTGGGATCCTCCCGGACCGGGGCACGAACCCGCGTCCCCTGCGTCGGCAGGCGGACTCTCAACCACTGCGCCACCAGGGGAGCCCAGAACTGACATTTCTAAAGTACCGTCTTCTTTTCAAGAACACCCCTATCTGCCCAAGTCAAGTCTTCTTCGATACCCCTCACTAGTAATAAAATCAATAATGGCTAATATTTCTTGCCCACTTACTTGGTTGCAGGCACTGTTCTAAGAGTCTTACCTGCACCAAATGGCTTCACTCAGGGCAACACTTGTATGTGGGAGGTACCAACATTCTCTTCTTTACAGAGAGGAAATGAAGCATGGAAAAGGAGAGTTTTATGTTGTCTTCATATGTCCTATATGTGTTTTCCTAGGATCTTATGATTTTTATTGAAAGCGTGAGTGAGATGTGTTTTAGGGCATCTATTGAAAGGATGCTTTGACCTATTAATCTGGTGAATAATGTAAATGCATTTTCCAAATGTTAAACAACCCCACCTCTGGGATAAGTCCTACTTTGTAAGGTGTAGTATTCTTTTACTATCCCGCTGTATGTTATTTATAACGTGTTTGTACATTAGTGTTCAGCTGAGGCTGCTGTGTGGTTATTTTTTGCTACCGTAGCTTGTGATATTGACATTCATCTCAAGAAGTGACTGTGAGGCTTTCGTGTTCTCTATCACTCAAGCAACATAAATAGCACCAGCTGCTTGTACCAGGAAGAGTTTTAAAAATTAATCTATTATATACCCTATGCTTGCTGTTCTTTTGTTTTGTTTGCTTTTGTCTGTATTATAGTTCTTTTTAACATAAAATAATACTACTTAGAAGAGTGTGACGTAGGAATAGATGACTAGATCGATGAAACAGAATTAAGTGTCCAAACTCTCTAGTTTAGGGGTAAATGACTAGTACAACAAAATTGGAAAAGAAGGTGCTGGCGCAGGAGCATGGCCATTTGAAAACAATTTGAAATGTGTCTCTGTCTTAACCTACACAAAGATAAATATCTTTATTATCAAAATAACTATTAGCCATTTGGCTTGAAATTGAAAAAATTAAACTATGAAAGTTTTAGATTTTAAATTACTTGGTGAATCATTTTTCTAATGTTTCTGTGGAAGATTGAGCTGGTTTGATGAATCAGAATACACAAATTTGAAGACAAGTATATCTAAAAACTAAATGATAAATGTGAAACTTTAGGAAAAATTATTGGCAGCAAATATGAAACAATGGGTGATATTCGTGTTATACGGTGTTCTTCAAATTCGTTTTAAGAAAAAAAAAGCAGAAAAAAATGGGCAACGGCAGAAACAAAAACTTCCTCGAAAGAAATATGGTTGCCTCTAAAAATATGAAAAGATGTTCAACCTCACTGAAAATCAAACAGACTCAGATGAGAATTAACTGTGGTATATAGATTTTATCCTGTCATATAGTAGACTACTCAAACGTTAACTCAGAATAGCCCAGTGATGCTGAAAACGTTCAGAAATCACCTTTCTCACAACTGTTGATCTGAAGGTAAATTTAAATATACGTAATTTTTTATCTAAAAATTTTGCTTCCAGGAATATATACTAAGGGAGTAATTGGTTATTTGAGCAAAAATCAATCACAAGTAATCCAAAGAAATTATTAGATATCTTTGCTTATATTCATTAAATATTGGAAGCATTAAATATTTGTTAATAAGGATTTTGCTAAATAAGCTAGGGGGCTTTCATATAATTGACTATTATTAAGTCATGAAATGATTACTAGGTTCATATCTGTTGATACTAAAATATGTCCACAACGTATGGTTGAGTGAACTAGACAATTTATAAATATTGAAGAACAATGACTGTATTATGAGTTTATGTATAATACCTTGCTGTGTGTTTGTGATTTTTTTTTTGTTTGTTTGTATCAGGTCCAGGTAGGGTAGAGATCAGGATGATATAGATAGAATTATAGAAGGATGCTTACCAAAATGTTCTATAGTGAGTATCTTGGGTGTTGGAGTTTCGAGTGCTTTTAAATTTTTTTTTATGCTTTTCTCCACTGGCTGACTTTGATTTTATATCAAGCATGTTTTTATATCAGAAAAAAATAAAGTTTCATTGTAAGGAATAATTATATTCACTCTTCAAAGATTTAACTCTCAAATCCTATATGTTTAGTTTATTCAAATTTCCAATGTGATTCCAAGTCTTAAAAATTTAGGAATATTAAACTAGAGAACATGGCATATCATATATATTATATGCCACTTTATGCTAATAGAAAATCATTTTATATACACGTTTAAAAAATAATAGCTTTGGGGCTTCCCTGGTGGCGCAGTGGTTGAGAGTCCGCCTGCCGATGCAGGGGACACGGGTTCGTGCCCCGGTCCGGGAAGATCCCACGTGCCGCAGAGCGGCTAGGCCCGTGAGCCATAGCCGCTGAGCCTGTGCGTCTGGAGCCTGTGCTCTGCAACGGGAGAGGCCACAACAGTGAGAGGCCCGCGTACCGCAAAAAAAATAAATAAAAATAATAATAATAGCTTTTATGAGCACAATAGCCAGTTTCAATAACTCTAAGAATTCTATTTAAGTAATAGGTATTAAATGGGAAACATCCAATCAGTAAATTTGGTGAAGTTATTTTAGTAAAATTTAGCCAACTTTGGAGAATTCTGCTAATTTATAAAACACAGGAGAATCCCACCACTTCAAAGAAGGACCCATTTTATGTTTCCCTAAGACAGGGGTCAGCAGTTGATGACCCCCAGGTGTATCTCTCTGATGCATCTTTTGGTATGGCCCCTGAGCTAAGAATGGTTGTTACACTTTTAAATGGCTGAAAAAAAAATTTTTAAAGAATATTTCCTGTTAAGTAAAAATTATATGAATTTCAAATTTCAGTGTTCATCACTATAGTTCTGAATTCAACTAATAAAATACTTGTGTTCTCTTTTTCTTGTCATATATGTACTTTCATAATATTCTTGATTTTGCCTTTTGGCCCACAAGCCTGAAACAGTTTACCATCTGAACCTTTCCAGAAAAGAGAAGCAGCCAGGGATGCAGGTTACCTGTGAATTCAGCCACCCTCACACCTCTGCCTGCTGGCTGAGGACGGCTATAAGGAAAGGAGAGGTAGCGGATGTTTTGGGTACCAGCCTGTGGGTAACAAGGAGAAATAAAAAGCAGAGTTAGCCACGCAACTGACAGCTTCACACGACAAAGTGAGAGATACAGACCCACTCTGCAGCATCGTGTTTGGATCACTGCCTTTCAGTTACTTCAGTTTAAGGGAAACAAAATGCCTCCGCCTTCAGTATATGTCCTTTCCCTCTCATGATAAAATAGGCCATGATAAACCTCTCAAAGTTTCTCCTGCAGCCCTACTGACATTAGGGTAGAGATTAGGGTCTACTCCAGACCCAACCTCCATTCAGAGTCCCAGTAAGATAGCTTGGATATGGCCTCAGATGGAGTAGCTCAGATGCACAGTGGTTGCCATGAAGATAGGGTCCCAGAGACGTGGGGAGAACAAATTCCTCCCTGTATCTCCCTGGGGGAGGAGTAAGCTTCCTAGAGCCAGGGTCCCTGTCCACGGATGGTCCCCTGGAATGTCCAGTCCCTGGCCACCGTGGGAGCTAGTCTAGCCTCACAGCCCAGGGAGTGTGTTCCAGTCACTGACCCATCCTGGAGGGCAGTTTGCTGCCACATACCTCGTGGACGGATGCTTTGGGCTCCAAAGGGCCCAGGCCCAGAGAAGGGGGTGTCTGGTGTCCTGTACCCTCTTAGTTTTGTCTTTTTCTGTCAACGAGGTAGTGGTTTTGTTTGTTTGTTTAAATACTGAGGTAGTCACCTGACAAGGCCCTGCTCCGGCCCGGCCCAGCTCAGGTGAGTCAGTGTCTCCGCCTTACCGGCTTTCCCCAGGGCAGGCTGTGACCTTTCCTCGCGCTCTCCCTGAAGGTGTTCTGGCGGCGGATCAGGATTTCTTTCGCCTGCTTCTCGCTCGTTTGGGGTTTGAGGTTGTATTTGTTGTAGGACAGGGTCTGTAGAAAGAAGGGGATGTCAAACATGTACAGACATCTCAGCACAACTTCCAGCCTCAGGAGACCATGGAAAAACCAAGAACAAAGACTAGTAGAGCGAGCAGGTGGTGCTCAGGTCCTCTGAGCGTTTGCCTCAATTACACAGGCACAAGCTGTGGCCCCGGAGGAAAGGTCTGTGCTCGGGGCCAGCCCCTCAGGACCAAGCTGCGGTGGGAGCCTTGCGTCTGGCTCACAGGCTAGTGCCCCCCATCTGCGCTGTCCCCCTGTGACCTCCCACAGCGATCACCCCCGAGGTACCCACAGACTTCGGTGCCCCCCCAGCCAGCACACACTCTCTTTCCCAGGTCACGTTTGTTATGCTAGGCCAGCGGTTGCTGAGTGTTTAGGGATCAGGGGAATTTAAAAATGACTTCGGCAATGTCTAGATGGTTGCTATTTTAAAATGTTGCCAATCAAAGATACGCACAAAAAAATCAGCCCATTAGTATCACCACCATCAGTTCAAAAAGGAAAAAGTCTTTTAACCAAAGTAGTAGGACGGGCATGATCTTCGATACAGAACAGTTTTTCAAATTGAATCAGTTTAGTTTTATGAAAAATGTCTTCCTTATCTTCACAGAGGCCAGTGAAAATTTGTCTTGAACCACAGACCAGCATGGTCCTCAGATGTTTACGAAGTGCTTAACGGGAATCTCTTTCACCCAAACTAGAGGACTACAGATGTCACCGTTTGTGACAAGCCTCAAAACTGTAGACTTCCCACGAGCAACAAAGCAGACAGACAGTTGTCCTGGATTTCACCTTTGGTTTTTCCTTCAAGAGAGCAAGAGGACCATGGCAGAGGAGAGGAGCCATATGAACTACGTAAAGACAGGATGATAGGGCTTCCCTGGTGGCGCAGTGGTTGAGAGTCCGCCTGCCGACGCAGGGGACGCGGGTTCGTGCCCCGGTCCAGGAAGATCTCACATGCTGCGGAGCGGCTGGGCCCATGAGCCATGGCCGCTGAGCCTGTGCATCCGGAGCCTGTGCTCCGCAACGGGAGAGGCCACAACAGTGACAGGCCTGCGTAACGCAAAAAAAAAAAAAAAAAAAAAAGACAGGATGATAACCAACCAGGACCTGCTGTGTAGCACAGGGAACTCTGCTCAATACTTTGTGGTAACCTCAGTGGGAAGAGAATTTGAGAAAGAATAGATATATTGTATATGTATAACTGAATCACTCTGCTGTACACCTTTGTCAATCAACAACACTGTTGATCAACTATACTCCAATATAAAATAAAAATTTTTTAAAAATAAGAAAAATAAAGGAGGCTTTAAGGAAAAGAAACGTGGCTAATCCGAATCATAATGTGCTGTAAGAATAAGCTATACACTGATTTTGAAGACATTAATTTAAAAGAAAAGAGTATAAAGTATCGCATTGGTAGTTTTTAAAATTTATGATGTGTTGAAATAATATTTTTGATATAGTGGTTTAAATAAAATATATTATAAAAAATTTTTTTTAAAGGTTAGGATGAGAAAGGAAAGACAGAAAGGGTAGGACTGGTGAGTCGTTCTCCCAAGTAATAAAAGAGGAAGCAAAAGCCATCTCGGGGGTGGAGTCCCCCTCTGTTTACTATGTATGTTCTCCCCGTGGGAGTTTCCATCACCTACTGGCTCTATGTGGTCAACAAGGAAGGGAGATCCTGCACAGCTTAGAAGGGAGAAACCTGGAGGTCAGTCTGAGCAGGCACTGATAAAAGAAGAAGAAAGCTGATTACTTAGGAACCTGATAAAAAAGAGAGAATGCACGGTTAGCCTCATTTTTGGGGCGGCTTGGAGTTCCAGAATCTCTCTCTCTATTTCTGGACTTTCCCTAAACTCAACCTCCACCCCCATGGGGCAAGTCTGAGTACCAGGCACCCTCTGGACTCCAGCCCTCACTGAGCCGGCCAGCATTCTTCAAACCAGGAAGCTCTTAACGACTTATCTAAGGCGGAATGTGATAGTCTTGCTGAAACAGTTTCACCTGGAATGATTTGAAAGCAGCTGAATGTACTCGAAGTGTGCTATGAGTGTCGCTGACCTGGGTTCCTCCCGCAGGTGCAGGGCCTTTTTGCTGACACATTCCCCTTCATCACTGACCTTCTCGGCACAGCAGCCAGAAGACATTCCCTTGCCCTGGACCATGCAATTCTGAAGTCATGGAAAGAGCTGTGGGTGGGTAGTTGGCAGACCTGGGCTCTCAATGCAGATTCGTTCTGAGATCTTAAACAAGTGAAAAAACAACTCCTCTGACCTCAGCATCTTCTACTTGAGAAGATGAGTTTTGACCAGATGAGTTTTTGGAGTCCCATGACCTGGTCACCAAAACCGAGGCCCTCACAGTTAACTCACTTCTAACCCTAGTCAACAATTGGGATGTTCCATTGAGTCCTCAAACGTAAAGAACTCCTAATTAGAGGACACAAATGAAAATACCATTTGATTAAATCAAAGTTTCAGGAGGATTCACTTACCGTCCCTGAAATGTTCTTGCTGTGAACTTTGGGCCAGGTCCCAAGTACTAGTATAGCCTCCATACCCTTTTCCAAAATTGAAAAATACTATGCCTGACGTGTCTCCTTTTTGTGGATATATATATATATATATGTATATATATATATATGTGTGTGTGTGTGTGTGTGTGTGTGTATATATATATATATATATATATATTTTTTTTTTTTTTGGCCTAGCGGCATGTGGGACCTTAGTTCCGGACCAGGGATCGAACCCATGACCCCTGCAGTGGAAGCTTGGAATCTTAACCACTGGACCGCCAGGGAAGTCCCTGAAATGTCTCCTTTTTTATCTTAGGCTTTCAGCAATGTGGTTTCGATATTCTAATCTAAACCATCTCAGTTTTCTAAGCTCTATTACAGTCAACCACGCTGAAACAACTCCACCATCACAGGCATCCTGGGGCCATCTTTCTTCCATGGTGGGTGAGTGTCACTGCTTTTCTGTCTCTGGAGGGGGAGGGAGCCCTGCTGGTTCTGGAAAACTCTGGGGCTGCAGGGCTAGGGCAGCCTGACCCCTAGGGCCTGCAACTGGATTTGCATTTCTCTTTATACCATGGGTGCCGATTTTGCTGCAGAAACATAACAATTAACTTTCTGTTCTCCAAACTAAGCAGAGAGAAATTTTTCATCAAGAAGACTGCTTTGGAGAGAATAACATGAACAAGAGCTGATTCCTGGAGGACTGGAACCCAGGACAGGCAACAGGGACACGTCTTATACACACCCTTTGTCGAACTTGGTACATGTTGTGTGTCAGAATGTCCCTCATGGACTCCACATCTTCAGGGGAGAGTCTTTTGGTTTCTTGTATCCTCTGGGCCCTGGAAACATCATTGGAGGGAAGCCAAGCATTATTCTTCCATCTTGGCAAGGGGACCACAAAAGCATGAATTTACTTTCAGGAGTTCTAATTGATAAACGTAAAGGTTATGTTTTTAACATAACTTTTCCTGTTGTTTTAGTAAATTCATATGAAACGTCAGCATGTGTGTCTTGACTTACATTTTGAGCATGTGGCTTCTTTGCCTATAGCTTGTATATGGGAATTTCTCTAACCCATTTTTAAAAAGGAGTTTAAAGTCATGGCAAACCAGTTACTTTTTTCCTCCGTATCTATTAGGAACAGACACGTTTGTAAAAAACAATAAAAATCAATGATTAGGAAATACATTTCTGGAAAGGATACCACAAAGGGCAAACCAAATGTTTCACTGTTAGATTCAACAGAAATAAGATTATTCCTTCAAGGCTCACGGACTACACCATGTAGTAACCACATTTTGAATAGCACTAATCTATGCGGTACTAAATTTTTACGAGTACCTTTATAAGTACATTTATCTTGGAATTGTCCCTTTAGGGACTTTATCTCTGGTTAAAGAATAATGGGAAGAAACTAAAATCATATTTTACGAGGAGAATTAGACCATTGCCACCATGAAAATCAGGCCAGCTCAGAGACACTGGACCCTCTGAGATTCTAGAAGCAGTTGACTTCTTTCAGCTTTCTTCACCATAAGCACCCCTCCCTCCCCCCCCCCCCCAAAAAGGGCTTAAAAGCCAAGTCATGGCCAGGTTAGCAGTCAATGAACAATTGTCCTCCGAGGATTTCAGTCATGACATCGCTATGTGCAGAATTCTCATGTGACACACATATTTGATTTCAATCACTTCGGTCTAGTGGTGGTAATTTCTAAAAACTTATTGTATGAATAATATACGCTCACTGTAGAACATAGGAACAACAAAAATAGGAGAACTAAAGAAAATTAAACCCATCTTTCAGTACTATTACCTCCCTTGACATATTGGTGTAAACCCTTACGGAGCTGTGATGTTTTTTCTTTTCTGGCTGCAGCTTTTTGAAAAGTACACGTGTGCTGATGTGCTGGTACCTGCTTGCACAGGTCTTAGGATAATTGACCATAGAGACAAGAAGTTATTGGTTTCAAGACAGGCCACTTTTTAAGTCCCTTTCCCCAAACATTGGTAGCGATATCGTCATACATAGCAAGGATATTTTTGTAAGTAATGCACAATGGGTAAAAGATTTTTAAGGGCTTGGATACTGGATATCACAGGACGCCAGCATTTACTTAGCAATGCGATCTATCGACTGACTAATGCCCTTCCTACAAAATCACTGAAACCAGTTTCCATATCGCGGAGCTGCAAACGTCAACACTATTGATATTCAGTTACCACCCTCGGTGATTTAAACATTACTATCAGGGCATTTCAACCTAACTGTTTAAATGTCCTTCAAATAAAATTTATTCTGATTTAGATACACCCACGCATTCCCACAATCTGAACACATTCCTTTATTATGGTGGAAGGAATCTATTGCTAAACAGAAACAACAGCTAATCAAATAGTTCCACTTTGTGTGTTCATAATAAAATGACCAAATAGGAAAAAACTATGGGTAAAGTTAAACCTGAGATAGGAAATCTAACTTGGCATTCTCCCCAGTTTATAATTAACCACTCTGGGAAGGACCAGACGCAGTTCAAGCCCATTTAGGCTGCTGGCTGGATGTGAAGTACAGGGTTCCCAGCGGCACTGCCTCGTATTTATTCACACTGAGAAGCTGCAGCTATAGAATCAGAAGGATGAATGATTGATTCGGGCAATCACTGATGCATGGACTTTCCTACCTGCTACTTCGTTAGCAAAATCACTCCTGAAATGATATCATGAGCACAGGAAAGATACAATCCTCAGAAAAACTGAATGTTAGTGATCTCTAGGGCAAAAAAAGTAAAATTATAAAGTGAAAGTCTCATCGCTGGAACAAGATATAAAAGAAACCTCTATTACCTTAAATAAAAGACCACTGGTAATTTCATGGCCATTGAAATCAAACTGGGGAAATCTGCATCTAAGTGTATTTGAATAAAAAGCTCACATTTGCCTTAACTTTTTTAAAAAAATCAGATGCTATAATGCTGTAAAAAGAGGTTTCAGTTCTAAACACAGCAACAGAGATATGAAATCTAGTAGATGTTATCTTCATGCCATAAGACGAAGTCCCAAAAGGTCAAATATTTCCTGATGTATTTGGAGGAATCCATCCTCTTTTACTAGCTTTATACATGAAATCCAGGGAAATGTACGTTGACTGAAGGATGTGCCCACTAAGTAAACAATGGTACTAACAGCTCTTCTGTGTATGTGGTTGCCTTGTGTCTTCTTAGAAAGGTCACCAAGGTGACCAACACTGAGAACGAGTGAAGAATGCAGAGCTGTGGGCCCGGCTCCCTACAAGGCAACGTTCCATCATGGAAGTGAACATGGCATCAGAATCTTCATACTAGTGTCTTTGGTGTCAGAATGCGTGACTGTGAACTTATACCTGTCGTTATGTGATCAATTTAAAAATTCTTCAACTGCAATAAATTAATTTGTGCTTTTTAATACATGACATTGTAACTATTTGGGAATTTCTAAAGACAATATCTTGAAGTCACACAGCTTAGTGTGTTATGCCTATACATTTACTATAAATATTTTTTATCTTTCACTTTCTTCTTTTTTAACATCTTTATTATAAATATTTTAATATCTCTTCTCTTTAATAGTAACCAAATAGTTTTTAATCGGCTTGAGCCTCTACCCACTGATGTTTCTAAGAACTTCCTACTCATGGGTAAAGCAAGGTGCCTCAGAGTTCGAATAATAATCCAAGTCCATAGTCTATTTATTCCATAGGGTTGCTTTGAGAGTGAAATAAAATAAGGTACGTAAAAGTCAAGGAATTCCCTAGAATCAGCAGTGTCTGCCGTGTGCCACAGACAGCTTCTAGGGGTAGTGTTCTCCTGAAGGTCACAGAGTTTGGAAATGTAAACCTCTTGTAGAACAATTGCTTAAACTTCTAAAGAAAAAAAATATATGTGCGTTTTGTTGTTATCCTTTCATACGGAGTCACAAAAAGTGAGCTGAGTACACACTTCTTTTTCCTATTATTGTATGAAGGTTTGTTTTTTAAGAAATTACTGCTTTGATCTTAGGAGAGGAATTCCTTTTTGCTTGACGTCCTACAGATTTCTGATGAGATCAAATGAATGCAACTTAAATACTAAACTTGTAGTAAATATCGGTTTAAAAAATCTCCTCTCCCACCTCGGTTAACTAACCGGTTTGGGCTATAGGGGGAAAAAATGTCTCCAACCTAGAAGGCTCTCTTACTAATCTTGAGTCAATGTCTGCAAAATAATTGACTCAACACAAGGGCATCCTCTAAATGAAACTGGCTTAAAAATTGCCTTGAGGTTAGGAACTGGGAAACCTGCTTATGACCAGTGCAACGTAATGTACAGAGATTCAAAATATATTTTAGCACATGAGAGACTGATTCTCATTTGAGATAAGTGCCCCTACATTCCTAGACCAAGTGCTTACATCACTAGTGAGCAGAAGGTTGAGGAAGTTCCTCATGGTCTAAACTGCCTGCATCCGTCCAGGTCCAGCCCTCCTGCTGAGCGTTGAGTTAATTCTCATCCATCCTTCAGTGAGCAGGTCAAATGCCTGGGGACCAGATGAGGTTCCCTCTCACCCTCTCACAGCTCCCTGGGCTTTATGATCCTATGTTTGTGTGCCCTATTTTATTACTATCAAGACCCTGCTCCAGGGGTGCACTCCCTGAGGGCAGGGACCGTCTGCTTCCACAGGCTGTGGCACATAACAGGTGCCCTAGTACTCCCCTTCGCTAAGGGGATGCCCCAAAGTTCAGGAATCAAGTGAAGTAGGATTTGAAGGCAATATTGTAGAAAATAAAAGAATGCAAAATTATCCATGATGAGTGATATATCAACATTTTAAATAAAGACGAGATCAGTATCCCCGATCATTTTTTCTGCCTCAGGCTCTCATATGGCTCAGCACGGTGTTTCCAATAAATATTTGTTAGCACATTCCCGTTTTAGGACCAGAAATTTCCTTAAAGCCATGTAGTGGGCAGCACGCAAACCAACCAACCAACCACGAAAACAGTCTCGCTGAGAAATATGGCAGAAAGCTTTCTGTTTATACAAAGGTGCCCTCAGGGCTGCTCCTGGAAATGTTCCCCATGTAAAAAAGGTGATGGTGTTTCTGATTCATTAGCAAGCAAGGGATGAGAAGTAACACTCAGGTGTTAATGACAATTTCATTGCTATCTATTCTTAGCTCTTCTCTCAACTTGCTTTTCAGAGGTGAGGATGTGGGGAGATAATTGAAACTCATTATCTTCTGAGGACGTCAGGATGGAGGAGCTGGTGTTCCTTATGCTAAATATACGTTCTGACTAATTTCCCCAATTCGTAAACCATTTCTTGGGAGAAAACTGGGCATCTTTAGGGAGGGGGTGAATTCATTCTTAGGACATTCAAGGAGTTCTCGGTAAATGTCAGAGACTTAAAGCAGCTTTAAAAAATGTCTAACCAGCTCTTGGGACAATTGGTTTCCAGATACTCCAACTGAAGCACCAGGCTTCAAAGGGCATCATCTTGTAATGATGGGGTATGTATCAGTCTTACCCCACCCTCTGTTCCCCTGGTAGCCAGTTCCCTCCTTGCTCCTGTTCACAGCTGGTCTCACACAAACGCGGCATTCTCCCAATTGCACACAGATCTTTGCCTGAGACACAATTACAAACACGGCCTTCTCTTTAAATATCCCACCAATCACCACACCTCTTGCTCCTATACCACTCGTGCCCAAATCCAAGTTAGCATCTTAGGATGCTGACCTGGTCTCTCCTCATAGAATACAGGGAGAGAGATGACTTATGGGACAAAGACAACAGCAAGATTAGCAGAAGCAAATGAGCACGGGTGAAAGGGTAGACATGTCTAAACAGGAAAACTTGTAACGTATGCTAAAGATCTTCTATAAATTCGTTTGCCCCGCCCTCCCAAAGAAAGATGTCAAAAAACTCTCATCTTTTTGCTAGAAAGTAATTTTCAGAAACTAGGTGAAACAGATCGAGCATGGACCAAGCTATAAGATGCCAAGACTTAGATCTTATTTCTTCCATTTTTCCTTTGTCATATCTCTGCCTCTTCACTCCTAATAGTACCTTTAAATGGAACAATGAGTTAGTGCCCCTTGTAATTCTGACATTGAAAGTCTAGATCGAGGGCAGATGTCACTTACTGGTGGGGCATGGAAAAGGCTGTAGAACTCAGTATCCCGGTCTCTGCCATCTCAATAGCTTGTTTCATTTCCAGCTTCTTGTACAAAGAAACGATGCTCGATTTTGGCAGGTTCTCTCGGATTAGGATTTTCCGTAAATACTTATGATCAAACTTCTTAAACCTAAAAACGGAAACCAACAGTTTGGAAATCTTCAATCTCTGTATGTGTTATGTAAGTATATACTTTTTCTAGAAACAAACTACACTTAACTTTATTCTGAAAAACACCACGACAGTGCCTGGAACACATGTGACTTTGAACACATTTTTAAAAAAAATAATCATAGCATTTATACATTTTTTAAATAAAGAAAGAATGGCCTAGGGACCTGAATACATTGAAAATCAACCAAACAAAAGGAAGGGACAAGCTGTAATCAGTGTTGCTCATCTTTAAAATGAGACTAGGGGCTTCCCTGGTGGTCCAGTGGTAAAGAATCCGCCTTCCAATGCAGGAGATATGGGTCTGATCCCTGGTCAGGGAACTAACTTCCCACCTGCCGCGGGTCAACTAAGCCCGCGGGCCACAACTACTGAGCCTGCGTGCCGCAAACTACAGAGCCAAGGCGCTCTGGAACCCGCACGCCACAACTAGAGAGAGAAAACCTGCACACCACAACTAGAGAGAAGCCCGTGCTGCAGCGAAAGATACCTCATGCTGCAACTAAGACCCGATGCAGCCAAAAGTAAATAAATAAATAAGTTTAAAATAAATAAATAAAATAAAATGAGACGAATAGTGATAACACAGGAGAGTTAAGGAGATCATGTGAAAGATAATTCCTCTCTTTCTAATCCAGCTTCCTTATGGCTGTTGTAGTTTGCCTTCCAAAAGTCAAGTATGGCCATGCCACTCTCCTATTTAATAGCCTTTTTTTTTTTTTTTTTTCTTTTTTTTGCGGCACGCGGGCCTCTCACTGTTGTGGCCTCTCCCGTTGCGGAGCACAGGCTCCAGACGCGCTGGCTTAGCGGCCATGGTTCACTGGCCCAGCCGCTCTGCGGCATGTGGGATCTTCCCGGACCGGGGCACGAACCCGTGTCCCCTGCATCGGCAGGCAGACTCTCAACCACTGCGCCACCAGGGAAGCCCTTAATAGCCTTTTGATATGAGTTTTAAAGGTCAAATAGAACTTTATAGTGTTAATGGCTGTAGAGAGCTCCTTAGCTCTGTACCATAAAAGTGTGTCCCTGTCTTTCCAGTCATGTCCTCCTTTTTTCTCACCTTTTTCTCACCTTGTCACTCTCCCATATCCAAACCATGACATGTTCTCCCTTGCCTTTGCAGATGGAAATACACTGCTGCTACTGTGGTTGCTTGGCAGGCTTTCCATTCTTCTTGGCCTAGAGAACTCATTTATTTTCCAAACCCACTCCCATTTCTGTATTGCTATAGTTCTACTCATTTGCCTCTGTTATAACATGCGCCATATTGACCATAATCATTTGTTCAGGCTCCTTCTCTTCTCCCCCACCCCACCCCCAGGACCACATGTACTACATTGTGAAGACCTAGAACACAGTGAGGGTGTCTTACTGCTCTTGACACAGTTTAGAAAGTTATGTATAGATTCGGCTAAATGGAAGAATATTTAATAATGCTTCATTGGAATAACTATGGCATTTGAACTTAAAAAAAAAAATCCATGGCCTAAATTCTAGATCGGTGGATAGTCACAGAATTTAACTTCTATTTTAACACTGTAAGGACTGCTAAAACGATGCTTCTTTCTACCTCATAAAAAAAAAATCCCACTCAGGAGACTTCCCTGGCAGTCCAGTGGTTAAGATTTCACCTTCCAATGCACGGGGTGCAGGTTTGATTCCTGATCAGGGAGCTAAGATCCCACATGATCTTAGCCAAAAACCAAAACATAAAACAGAAGCAATATTGTAACAAATTCAATGAAGACTTTAAAAAATGGTCCACATCAAAAAATCTTAAAAAAAAATCCCACTCAAAAGCTCTCAGTTTCTGTGCCACCACCCTGCAAGAGCCAGAATTTTAAAGATCTAGTCTCTCTTGGCATCACCAACATCAATATGTTGGAAATGTCTACCATTTGGTTAATTGAACTACTGCTAACGCCTACATCCTCCAAACAGCAGTGTAAAACTTCAAAAATCTCGTCTTCCTCATCCTCAATAAACTCTCCTCAGGGAGACATATGGCTGTAGACTAAATCCAGAAGAGGATGAGTTCTGAAATGTGAGATGTTGTGGAGAAGAGGGCCCCCGGAATCATTATGCGGGAAGGACCTCCCCCACAATGGAGGAATCTCTTCCCCAGGATCCCTGATGACTCACCAACCCTCCTTTGCAGCCTCTTGAAGCCTGTTATTCCCTGGTTGTGCTTCTCGTATCACTGGGAAACTTGTCCTTGTTTTAAACTTAAATCTGGTGTCTCTAATTTCCACTCGTCAGTTGTACTAGTTTCCTCTAAAGCAACCAAGCCCAAGTTCACTGCTTCCTCCACCTGGTAGCTCTCCATCTCCCAGGACTTCTGCCTGCTTCTTGTATGGCATGGCTCCCAGGCCCTTTATCTTCCTGGCCACCTTCCTCAGGATTCCTTCTACTTTTATCGTATCCCATCTACCTAGCTTCCAGTGGAACCTTCTGAGGTTCCGCATGTCACATATATCCCTCCTTGGTGGTGAGACCTCTGCCTCCTTACTTGTCTCTCACTTGGTAGTGGCTCCACTGCCCACACACATCTTCAATTCCAGCCTTCAAGTGATCCATCAGCTGCAAAACCAAACACAGGGAAATGATTTGCTGATGAAACGTTAACCCTACAAGACACACAAGGAGGGTTAGTCCACCTTGGAAAACAAAGGGGGCTTTACTTTCCAGGAGCACACCCTCTTTTCTATCACTGTTCATGTAACGGACGCTTATAATGCCTTTCCCAGTAACACCACTTAGTTTCGTGATACAAAGCCTCTGCAGAGAATTTCTTTAATAAAGCACATAACTTGCAATGAAAACAAGGTACCTGCTTTGCTTTGAATACTATTTTTCTAGAATGATCTAGGAAATTTCTCATTACTGAGATCAAATGGATATAAAGCCTAATAATTAACTTTTAATTCTTTGAATTTCATTGAGAAAGAAAAGAATATGCCAGTATCCAATTTATACGACTCCTGAAAATATAATTCTACAGGTATTCTATTATAATAGCAACATATAACAACAAAATCTATCTATATGCCTCAGTTCTTTTTTTGTTTTGTTTGTTTTTTCTTCTTATTTTGGGCCGTGCCACATGGCTTGTGGGACCTTAGTTCCCCCACCAGGGACTGAACCTGCGCCCTCAGCAGTGAAAGCACAGAGTCCTAACCACTGGATCACCAGGGAATTCCCACGCCTCACTTTTTTTTTTTTTTTTTTGCGGTACGCGGGCCTCTCACTGCTGTGGCCTCTCCCGCTGCAGAGCACAGGCTCCGGACCCGCAGGCTCAGCGGCCATGGCTCACGGATCCAGCCTCTCCGCGGCATGTGGGATCTTCCCAGACCGGGGCACGAACCCGTGTCCCCTGCATCGGCAGGCAGACTCCCAACCACTGCGCCACCAGGGAAGCCCCAACGCCTCAGTTTTTATCTGATCATTTTGTCTCAGTATTTACATCTCACCATCCAAGCCAATTATACTACATTTGCCTTATCCAAATTGTTTATAGGAATTTAGGAAAAAACACAGTCTCTTCATAATTTATTACTTTACAAATAATTTAAATTTGTAATCATTGAAGTTTAACATGGCTTCTAAATTTTTTTGCAAAATAAATTAAAATACTAAGTTAATTCTGAAATAATTATGTACTCTCTACCAATAATTATACCTTTTTTTGAGAAAAAGAAAAATAAGAAAGGGGTGAAATATTCAAGTTGTATTGTCTTAGGTATATATCTAATTTCTTAAAATAATGAACAGGGGGATGAAGATAGAGACAAAAATCTTCAATCGGGTTAAAGCACTACTGATTATAAAATGCTCACTCCCTATCCCCATCTGTTGAATAGTTTCAAATGGCCTTGAAAATTTTTCATTTGCATTTCCTGGAATTAAAATTACTTTATTTCCTTAGGTGACTTTGGCCATGAAATTCAGGTCTGATTTTGAAAGACTTCATCAGTTTCTCCAGCATTAAAGTTATGGACTTTCAGGCATGAAAGAAACCTCCAAATTATGTGGGTCAATCATCCCCTCCAAGCCTGAATCTCTTGTACAGCAACTATGCCGAGTGTTTCTGGTTATTGCTTGCACACATCCACTTCACCTTTGGGTGAGCCATACAAGCAACTGTCCAGACACTCTTCATTAACAGAGCTGAAGCCTCTCACCCTATGTTTTCCATACATTAGTTCTCATTTCTATTTCCTGTAGCCACATGAAACGCCATCCCTTCAATACTGTGTCGGACTTAAAACTTAAAACAAACAGAGACCAAGATCGACTTCATTTTCACTTTTATCAGAGTTGTCACCAAAACTGCCACTAGGCCATGTCTGCTGAACTGGAAGCTGTTACCCCTTCTTTATTATAAGTTCAGGAAGAGCAGAAAATCCCATGTTCCATTAGAATAATGATTTCTTTCTTTCTTCCTTCCTTCCTTCCTTCCTTCCTTCCTTCCTTCCTTCCTTCCTTCCTTCCTTTCTTTCTTTCTTTCTTTCTTTTTTAGAACAATAATTTTGGAAGCAAGTCAGGCAACCCTGAACATTATTCATCATGATAGTTTTCTGAGGTGTCAACTTGGCTAGGCTACTCCCCTGTTATTATTAATACCCATTGAGATGTTGCTGTGGAAGTATTTGGTAGATAGGATTAAAGGTCACTGATCAGTTGCCTTTAAGTAAGGGATATTATCCTAGATCATCTGGGTGGGTCTGATGTGATCATTCGAAAGGCCTGAAGAATAAAGCAGAAGAAAATTCCACTTGCTTTTGCCTGGGAGTTCCAGTCCACCCTTCCTGATGGCCTGTCCTACAGATTTTGGATCTGTCTACCCAGCACCCGTAGTAGGTGAGCCAATTCCTTACAACAAAGCTCTTAATATATATCTGCTACTAGTTCTGCTCCCCTTGTTGAAGCCTGACAGAAACAATGCTAGCTTGGACCCAAAAGGGAGAGAGAGAGGATGAAATGAAAGAAAGCTACTGGGCCCCACATTCTACAGGCAAGAAGCAGGCTGAACAAACTAATAAGCTGCTAGAGTTACAGATGTAGAAAACATACTTATGGTTACCAGGGGGCAAGCGGGGCAGGGATATATTGGGAGAATGAGACTGACATAGACACACTACTATACATAAAATAAATAGCTAGTAAGGACCTACTGTAGAGCACAGGGAACTCTACTCGGTACTCTGTAATGGCCTATATGGGAAAAGAATCTAAAACAGAGTAGGTATATGTATACATATAACTGATTCACTTTGCTGTACACCTGGACCTAACACAACATTGTAAATCAACTATACTCCAATAAAAATTACAAAACAAAACAAAACAAAATTAGTAAGTCACAAACACCTGCTACTGTTCATGAAAAAAGAACTATGACTCAGTGGGTGGAGGGGAGAACACAGAAGGTGGAACAGAGAATCATAGAAGATTGTTCCCAGGACTGGAAACCAGGACTGGAAACCCAGGCAGACTTGGAAATTTGCTTGGGGTAGATGACCCCTTTTTTCCTTCCATATTTCCCCCTTTTGGAAAAGGAGTATCTATAGCTGTTATCTGATGACTGTCCTACCAGTGCATTTTGGGAGAAGATGACTTGTTTCTTGAGTTTCACAGGTTCAGAGTGAAGAGGAACTGTGTCTCAGGACGGATTATACCTAGAGCCTCACCCATCCTTGATTTAGATGGTTGAGATGCTGAGAGTTGGGTCTTTTGAACTCACAAGATTTTTGGTGAGATTTTTGGTCTCTGAGTTCATTCTATAGTGGATTGAGGCTTTTGAGATGTTGGGATCGGTTAATGTATTTTGCATGTGGAACAGACACGAGTCTTCGAAGAGCAAAGGACAGATGCGATAGGCAGAATGTATGTTCCCCAAAGACATCCAGGGTCCTAATCCCCAGAGCCTGCAAGCATGTTAGTTTTTATTCAAAGAGGAATTAGGATAGCAGATGAATTTAGGTTTGCTATTCAGCTGACCTGATGATAGAGAGAATACCCTAAATTACCCCCATCGGCCCAGTATAACCATAAAGATCTTTAATGTGGAAGAGGAAGGCAGAAGAGTCAGTATCAGAGTGATGCAGCATGAGAAAGCCCTGACTGGTCATTGTTGGCTTTGAAGACAGGACGGGTCCACAAGCCGAGGAATGCCAAGAACCTCTAGAAGCTGGAAGAGGCAAGAAAACAGACCTTTTCCTAGAACCCCTAGAAAGAAATGCAGCCCTGCTACATCTTGATTTTATCCCTGTGAAACTCATTGTGAACTTCTGACTTCCAGAACTGTAAGATAATAACTGTAAGATGTAAGCTACTAAGTCTACGATAATTTCCTACAGCAGCACCAGGAAACTAGTACAGTCACTGTTGGTGGAGCTGGAGAGGAAAGAGGCCATGTCTAGTGGCATATACACACCTCATCAAAGTTCTAAATCACTCCCATAGGTGACGAAGAGGGAACGTCTTATCAACTTATTAATTATGACCAAGAGATAACTTACACGGGTATGAAGCTCTTCGTTGATGGATTCTTTTTTATTGGTCTTTCTAACATCCAGGTACCTGACCAGAGGGCCAATTGTGATTCCCTAGATCATAAACCACAAAATAAAGCATTTTGTTGTAGTGAAGACTGTCAGGATAGAGAGCAAATCTATTGCAAATTTAGAACTTCCAATTTTAATGTCTTTGTTTTGTACTAGTTTCTCCTGGATAAATGCTCCAGTGTTTACTTTAGTTCTTACTTAATACCTTTACACTCTGCAATAAAAATAGGCCTGATGTCTATAATTTAAAGCAGGGATTTAGTTTCATTCCTTAAAATAACCTCCCATTAGTTTGCTGAGAGCTAATACCAGCTATAATAAAAACTATTTAATACCCATTGTTATCTCATTTTCAGCAATAGACATCCGGCGAGCTCTCAGTCACCTGTACAAAGGGATATTTTGATTGCTACATTTTATCAATTAAAAGGTCACAAAATGTCGAGGTTACAGGATGACCAAAAACATGATCTAGAAATATTTGGGAATTTAGTTTGGGCACTTGTCTGAAAATCAGATAAAGTGTCCCTTTCTTGGTATTTTACTAATTTAATACACAATCCTGAGAAGAATCGACTTATTTCAAATATGAAAGAAATTCTACCAACCTGAATAAATACAGTAAAATATATAACTACTAGAGTAGCTGTGACAAACATTTTCTTCCTAGGAAAAAGAGATAGAGGAAGCAAAAACGCAAGTGAAAAACTTCCAGCTCCTCGGACACCACTGTAGAAAATTATGCACTGGTCCTTGATGGAGAAGGGGAAAGTCCGAAACTGGTTACTGATATAGAAGAGAGCAAACACGCCTAGAAGGGGGGAAATACGTATTAGAGCAGAGGGTCACGAATGAGGAGACAAAGCAGCATTAGTGAACCCAAGTTGTGCGCATGTGCCCACAAAACAAGGCAACCTAATTCCATCACACCCATGGCAGTCTGTCCCGAACAGAACAGCGTACAAAACTTTTAACTTCTTGGGTAGCTGTGAGACGGCAGTGCTTCAAGTCAGAAGTGTTCTCTGGTAGTTTCCCAGCATGACTGCCTCCGTGCGTGTGCACGTGTGTGTGTGTGTGTGTGTGTGTGTGTGTATTTAAAGTAATAAATCTTGATACTTTTGATATAAGAAATGGTATATATTTTCTAATCTATTTTATAAATTTTGCTCAGCCTTTCAAAACTAAGAAAAGCAAGGGTATCACTTGGAGGGTAGAAGCATTTTTATCAGCTCATACTCTCCCTGAGTCAGCAGAGGAGGTGTGTGATTTTGAAGGTGACATTAGCCCTCGCAGTGCCTGGGGTCTGTGCAGGTGAGCAGATCTTTTGTGGTTGGTTTGGTTCTTCTTGAGGCTCGATGCAAAAAAGAAAGGAAGTTGGCAAGGGGTCCAAGGAGGGGTCTCTTACTGTCAGTAGGTGGAAGGTGGAGGGCAGGAGAGCTTGCTGAAAACACACAGGTGTTTTCTACCACATTGGTTTTTCATCCCCATGTGGCTGAGCTGCCACCCATGCAGTGGTTCCTAGTGAGAAAGGTCCCTTCACTGATGCTCTGACTCGTCAAAGCAGAGGTTTCCCTGGAGAACAGTAAACCTCTCGGTATCCTCATGTGGTTTCTAATCGCACAGACATCACAGCAAGCATCACTGACGTTAACTCTACTGCCCTGTAGATCCCCACAGTACTAGAACTGAAAGGGACCTAACAAATTTGTCCACACCCACTGTTCTGTGGTTGGGGAAGAAGCTTTTGAGTAGTTAACTCTCTGTCCAAGGTCAAATAGCTAGTTAGTAACAGTGATAGGACTTGATGTGATGTTATAAATTTATACCAGAGTACCCTTAATTCTTTTCTCTCCTGAAGACCCAACAGGCACATATATTCAGAGTTACTTTAATGAATATTTTTAATATTTCTACATTCTTGTTATTCTTTCCTAGCATCCTCTGATAGTAGGGACACTGACAGTGCAGGACACAGTAAAATTTAATTTTTCTCATTTTGTTTTGTTTGTCCCGGCTCCTCCACGGGCTAGTCCTATGACCTTGGGCAAAAGTCAATCTTTTCATGTACACATCTTCTCATCTGCTTTCTGGAGGTATTGAGTACTTACACCAGAAGGTGGACGTAAGGTTTAATAATTTAATATCTATGAATAACATAAAGCACGACCTTCTATGCTGTAAGCCTTCATGAGTTGAACTATTCTTAGCTAGGATGAGTCAGGCAGGAGTGGGAGAGCTGGACTCCGACACCTGGCTCTGTCCCTCGCTGTGACGTGGCCAAATCATTCTCCTGGGAACTGTTACATCATTTCTCTCAGATGGAAAATGAAGGAGCTGGGTGGCTGGTCACCAAGGGTGAAGCATCGTGAGGTCTCCCCAGCATTAATCTCCCAGCTGGTTTCTATGCTTGTTGGCTGGGCAGAAGCTCTGAGGTGGTACTCCTCTTGACATTAACCCTACTGCCCTGTAGATCCCTACAGTATTAGAACTGAAAGGGACTTACGAAATTTGTCCAGACCCACCATTTTGTGGTTGGGGAAGAAGATTTTGAGTAGTTAACTATCTGTCCAAGGTCAAATAGCTAGTTAGTAATACTGGTAGGACTTGTGAGATTATAAATTTATATCACAGAATCCTTAATTCTTTTCTCCCCTGGAGACCCAATAGGCACATATATTCAGAGCTATTTTTATGAATATTTTTAATATTTCTACATTCTTGTTATTCTTGCCTAAATCCTAAAAACCATTCTAAATTTAGAATGGATATGTTCAAGATGAATTCTGAGCCATTTCTCCTAATTTCTCTTTGAGCAATTGGCTTGAAAATACTGGTCAAATTCACGTAAAAAAATGCTTCAAATATTGGTTGAAGTCATTTAAAATTATAATCTCTTCTAATCAAAAGGTAAAGCATATCTTGTAGTTCAGTACTGAGTGTTCTTTCTAGCTCCAGAAACATAAATATACAAGTTAAATTAAAAGCCATTAGTCAAGACACCTCGTGTTTTTAAGTTAGGCATATTTTATAGGGGTGACACCAGTTACACTGTAGAGTTGCCTTTACTAAGCACTTTTCAAAAATAGAGATTCACTTCCTTTGTTTTCTATATATCACACTCAACCCTTCAATAAAACCACTTGTAATATTTAGGAGACGGTTTTCTAACAGTACTTGCCTTACAGTTTGTGAGATCTCACTTTTCCTGTAACAAAAGTATAAAAGAAAGCCCGCAGTTTATAATCTGTGTCTGATTTATGGTGCAAGAACTCATAAGCTGGCAAAGAAGTGAAGAGCAAGGGATGAATGTACTGAGTTATATTTAAATGTGTAAATGTGAGAGTTTTCTCTCAATTAAAAACAAGTGCTCCTGCTTCAGCCTTGCTTCAGTGCAGAACCTTATCGGCCAGTGATTATTCTGAACTGATTGAGGAAGCAAACGGGGAACATTCCTGGTCACTACAAGGTACCCAAACCCCCCTAACCAGTAAAACCAGTTGGCATCACCCCATTGCTTTTGCTTTAACCTTGCAGGAAGGAATAAGAAAAATAAAAAAAGAAGCAGGTGGGACTCTCCGGGCCCTGCTGTGTCTTACTGATGGCTCTCCAGATCTGGCAGAAGGCCAGGGTGAAGCAGACGAAGGCCCAGTTCCACTCGTGGTTCTTCCCCACGGTGGACACGCCCATGAACATGAAGATCAGGGTCTCGCTGACGCTGCTCAGCATCTTCATGAAATACTTGATGGTCGTGTAGGATGTCTGGGACACGTTTTCTTCGACGTACTTTTTCATGGTCACTGCACAGGCTGTGATTCTGCAAAAGGAAAAGAGTCTCAGGGAGAAGCCACAAGACCTTGCCCCTCATTGGAAAGTCCTCCCTATTGGTGATGGTACAGAGACACAAATCCTGTTTCTATCCAGAGAGAACGTCTTCTCCAGTCCTCTTTCTGGCTGCAGGTTTTTCCTGAGATTTTCTTTCTTCTTCCTCCGTAAGGGGTCTTGCACAAGTTGAGTGTGGTAGGGAAGGTGGGCTTGACATGGTTTTCCCGCAACAAAATGGCTCACAATTCATGCACGAGCCAGAAGCAGGACTGTTTTTATTTTGCTCCCTCCACCCCCATCATGAGCTCTGTCAGCCCCACCTCGTACTCTCTACTTCACCTGCCTTAAACCAAAATAACCCAGTGCAGTTACCTAGAAAGAATACTTCAGCGAGACCCCCTCACATTGTAATGTTTCCTACAAAATTTTAATGAGAAATTTTTCCTTTAAAATGTTTTGTTCTAGAGTCACTTAGCAAGTCTGGATGGGAAAGAAAGGACTTTGCCTTGTCTTAGTAGTTTGCTCACTTCTAAGGTGGGAAAATGATGAGTGCCTAGACTTTACACTACTGTATTTAATTAAAAATATTTCTATACAATAACATTGTGCCCAAGTGGCTGGGTATGAGGATGATGTCATAAAGAAGGCAACATGATCAGATACAATAAGCCAAGGTGAGAAGCCTCATTCCAAGATCTACACAAGGATAAACATTTCAAAGATATTTTCATTAGGAAAAAAAATCTGAATTTCTAGTCTTATCCCATCTACCCAGTTTCACTCCACACTGACCAGTCCTGGAGCTGTGATGTGATTTGAGGGAAACAGCAGAAGGCAGAGCCCAGGAATGATAGTAGCTCACGGCACGCTTCCCTTTAACTTTAAAATAATGCATTTTTCAAGGAAAACAAATAACGACTGAAGTGAGACTTTAACCTTGAACCTCCCCCAGCTCTTCTCTGCACCAGCTTTTCTGAGAGTTATAAATTGACCTTATAATTGCTATGCAGGAAAATCACCAGAACAGAGCAAAAGCAAATGCTGGAGAGAACATTTGTTTGGCAAAGGACCTGAATTGGATTTTACAAAAGTTCAAAAAACCTGGATCCTGAAACGCTTTTGAAGATTGGCATTAGGAGTCAGGCCTTTCTCAAAGCCTGGTCCACCAGATGTGGTCCTAAACTCTCTTTTATTGGATGAGAGGTGGTCCTTGGTTTGTACTCACGCCAGGATGCCAGAGAGATAGAGCGTCTCAGCCACTAAGTAGGACAAGTAGCTGAACATGAAGACGATGAGGGGTTCAATTGCTGAGATGTTCTGAGTGAAACGTGTGATAAACGCAGAAATGAATCCAAAAATGACGCCGAAAAATACTCCCCCGCACCCCACGATAATGAATCGGGCACATCCGGCCAAGATGTCCACAGGTTCTATGTCTTCAAATTTATGCATCTTTGTGAAGGCGATTAAGATGTTATATAAGACCTAGACAAAAAGAAAATGAAAAAACAAAAAAGTAAACATGAATTAGAAATGAGAAACAGCTTACACACAGATTCTTAACTTTGTGTCTAGTTAAATAATACACCACAAAAATTACAGAACAAGAAATATTAACACGGCTGCCTAACATTCAAATGCCTTCCAGATAATTTAAGTTTATTGTTTCTCCGAGTAAGAAGTATGACACTCACAGCTTTCAATCACTGAGCACCTACTACGTGCCAGTCTCTTCACTAAGCTCTGTGTCATTATCAATGATTTCCTCTGGCTCCAGATGCACCCTCCAACATAGGCTTGGTAATATGCAATGACATTCCATTATTTCTCCTTTAAAATGAGCACCATGTTAAGCTTGCTCAACTGAGGGGCATTGCAGGAGGTAGGGGCTTCCTGCAACTTCCGTGGGAGGGATGAGAGTCAGCCATGTGTGCGTGAGAGCTTCCAGGGGGTCCTGTCAGGGCCACAGGGCCTGCAAGTGGTCCCTCTGCCACCCTGCATCCTCCAGCTGACTGATGAACTCTCCACACACCTCTTGACACAGGACAAAAAAGCCCCAGCATGGCGCTGGTGCAGCATGCCTGTGGCCAGGGGTCCACCTCTACAGGCTTCCCTCTGTGAACCCAGCCATGCAGTCTGCTCCTCTGAAGGCCCCCTGGCCCCTCTTGAACCCAGGCTCCCACTGCCCAGTGCCACTGACTGCAGAAGACTGCTCCCTGTCTGCCCTCCTTGCTCGCCCATCAAGTCCAGACCAGCTCTAGCTTGGCTAAATCAGCCAGCTTCTCTGCTGTCCAGTGGCCCATCCACACCTTCTCCAGGGAGATCAGAACCCCTTCCAAGTTTGTCCTCCTTTGAGGGCCATCCCTCAGCCCTAGGGTACCCTAAAAAGTTTTCTTACATCTCGTTTATTATAGTTTTTTTTTTTTTTTTTTTTTTTTTTTTTTTGCGCTACGCGGACCTCTCACTGTTGTGGCCCCTCCCGTTGCGGAGCACAGGCTCCAGATGCACAGGCTCAGTGGCCATGGCTCACAGGCCCAGCCGCTCTGCGGCATGTGGGATCTTCCTGGACCGGGGCACAAACCCGCATCCCCTGCATCGGCAGGCGGATTCTCAACCACTGCGCCACCAGGGAAGCCCATATAGTTGATAATTTTGATGTTAAAATTTCTCTGTTTAACCTACGGTGTGCTTTCTCTTTCTTGGTTGGACCCCACCTGCTTTCCATATACAGTATCTCATTAGAGTCCCCCAAACGACTCCAGTCCGTGTGATACACACTCCCCAATTTTCCTACGATTTCTCTGCTTATTTCCACATTCATATGAAGCTGCAGGGATCGGTTTATCGCTATTTCATGCCACTTGGCAACCCAGAACTTGGACTGAACTTCTGAAAAGTGGCCGCCTGCCACACAGTGAGACACATAAACAAGTAAAGTAAGATCAGTGCAGGACATGAAGACCTCTGAGGCCCCCAGACCCTGAAGGGTCCTGCTAAACCACAGCACACACCTGTCAACTTTGCTTACACCGAGACAAAATCAGAGCAGGGGGAGAAGTGAAACTCCAGGAAACCATGTCCGTGATGGTATTCTGTGCGCTGAAGAACTGCAGCAGTGCTGCGGGCCCTCCAGCACGGGCAGGTCTATGTCCCATTCATTCCCTCTCCTCCCTCACACTCTGCTCTCCCCTCCCCTCTGGGCGTCATCCCACACTCTGCATCCTGCTTACTCCCTCTCCCATCCCCAATTCATCTTTCCTGACAAAGACACTAGCGGCCCCTCTGTTCTTCAGGGTGCCCTCACAGCCTCTGGCTTCTGCTTTGGCTTCACCCCCAGGGCTTACCAAACTGCTAGCTGCCCTGTGCTCATGCTGACCCCTCAGCCACGGTCTGCTACCTGCACACAGCTGCAGCCATTTCTTCCCAGGTCCCCTTCCCAGTCCTGGCCCCTCCAGGTCCCCTTGGTGCATGGCCTCTGCTGATTTCCCATGACATCACCTTTGTGACTGAAGATCGATGTTTTCCCACGGAGAGGCTGGCAATGAACCATCACCTGCAAATTGTCCCTAGGCTGCTACCTTGTTCATGGTCATGATCATAAACTGTCAGGGTGCATTTAAAACAAAGCCCCCCGCTTCATCTCATTTGCACTCTCTAGTCAACAGAGAGAAGCAGAAGAACCAGCTAGTCTGTGGGGATGAGCATCTCTGCTCTTGGGTGACCCGGAGCCATGAAGGAAACTCTTTACACACTGTTTGCTATCTGTTTGCACATGAAGATGAAGAATCGTATCCAGCCCAGCACTCGGCTTTGGAATGTGAGTAGGCGGAGAGGACCAGTCCTCAACGTAGCTCAGGTATTACCAATCCCATCTAGTATGCTTCATCTAGTGAACTTTGTTGATGGAGGGGAGGGAATGTGAGGAAGGCATGCAATGACCCCTCTGCTCATGAGTTCTCGGTCCTCGTGCCCCTCTCCAGAGCAGCTTTGTCACATTGCCTTCTATGTTAGTTCCCTAGGGCTGCTGTGACAAAGTACTACAAACTGGGTGGCTTAATTCAGCAAACATTTATTTTCTCACTGCTCTGGAGGATAGAAGTCTAGAAGCAAGGGGTGGACGGGATCATGCCTCCTCTGAAGGTGCTGGGAGGGACGCAATCTGGAAAGCATGCCTTGGCTTGTGGACACATCAATTCCGTCTCTGCTCCTGTCTTCCTATAGTCTTCCTTGGATATGTCACCCCTGCGTCTTCACATTGCCTTCTTATAAGGACAACAGTCATTGGATTTAGAGCCCACCTTAATCCAAAATGAGCTCATCTTAACTAGTTATATCTGCAAAGAACTGTTTCCAAATAAGATCATATCCTGAGGTTCTGGGTGGACATGAATTTTGGAAGGGACTCTATTGAACCCAATGTAGCTTTTGTAGCCAAAATGACCTTACAATGCAATTAACTTGTAAAATAGGCTAGAAGATCTTAGTTATATATCCTTTCAGGGCACAACTTCATTTCGAATTTCATAAGACCCTAATCTGGGGCTTGTCCTCCAAATGGATTCATTATGCTTCTTTGGAGAGCCCAGGACACATGTTTTTCTGTGTCTGGATTAGTTCCCAATTTTTAGTGTACAATAATTATCAGCCAGTAACCTACAAACTCACTTAGGTAAGGGAAAGTGGACAGAAGGTTATAAACAGGTTTGTTTCTTATCCCAAAGAGATGTTTCCAGTGAATTTTCTGGAAGAAGGAGAATCTGGGGAAGGTGAAAAAGAAGAATCAGGAAGCTTGGTGCAAATTGGCCCAAGCAAGGACACACACACACACATACACACACGCGGGCGCACACGCGCCATGAGCACTGCCAATTTCTGAAATTAGGAAAGGGATTACTTTAAAAAAAAGAGAGAGAGAGACTTGTCGAAATCTCAAACCAGATTTAAGAATACACATACCGAAGTGCAGAAATTTTGGAAGATATAAAAGTACAAAGGAACCTCCCCCCATACAAAAATGTTACTTACTATTTCCCGAGAAAACCACTATAAACATTGTGTGTGTGTATATATATATACACACATATATGTATATATACATATATATACAATATTATATATAATATAATATCTCAGCCAAAGACCTAGTGTGGCAGGGTTACTAAGGCAGGTCCATTTCCGGAAGGTGCGGGACTCCTCTGATGGGTGTCCTTGGCCTGAAGACTCCAGATGGGCTTGATAAACTCTTGTAGAAATGCATCCAGTTTCCCTCCATCCCTCTCTTTCCCCTGGGGTCACTCTGCTCTCCCTTCTCCCTGAACTCTATCTCCATTTTCTCTGGCAAGAGTGTCCCCTATAAACCTCTTGCACATCTAACACCCTCTGTGTGTCTGACGCATGGACGGCCTGAACGATATCTAGCTGTCTCATTGTGTATCAACCATATTTTACAAAACTGCTGCAATATGGGTCTATTTTATTTAAGAAAAGTGAAGCCATGTTCTAAGAAAAATCCTGGCTGAGTGTTTGGAAGAAAATTGTGATTTATGGTTTCAAAACACATCCAAAAGAACTTTAGTGGTTGTATCCCAACTCAGTGAGTTTGTTTAGTTCAATTTCACCTTCTGCCTGACCTCGGAGCAACCCACATATGGGTCTTAGAAGCCCTGGGCGTTGTACCTTTGGAGCTGTGCTCACGTTCCAAGGAGCCAGATGCTTGCACAAGACTCAAAAAAGACGAGTTTGGGGCTTCCCTGGTGGCGCAGTGGTTGAGAGTCCGCCTGCTGATGCAGGGGACGTGGGTTCGTGTCCTGGTCCGGGAAGATCCCACATGCCGCGGAGCGGCTGGGCCCGTGAGCCATGGCCGCTGAGCCTGCGCATCCGGAGCCTGTGCTCCGCAACGGGAGAGGCCGCAACAGTGAGAGGCCCGCGTACCCCCAAAAAAAAAAAAAAAAAAAAAAGACGAGTTTGAATGACTTAAATTGGGACCTGGGAGTTTATCTGACTCTCAGACCCAGAGGAAACTCAGGGAGTATGATTGAGACTCAAAGATTTGCATGTTGAGGCCACAAACGAAAACTCTTTTGCATAGCTCTCCAGATTATAAGTAGCTACCCCCTCTGTTCCTAGGGCCTGGGAAAGTCAACGGGGCCAGCCCTGTCCCCGGACACCAGTGCACTCTGCCAGGAAGAGGCCATGGCAGTTTCAGAAGCTAAAGTGGTACATATAATTAAGAAGACTACACTTACAGACACAATCTATATGACTGCACGAAAAACAATTCTTATCTTTCAAATTATACGGCTCTGGATGTCATTACGGTTGTGAAAGATTTTCTTTGGACTTCTTTCAAATCGCAATCATGTGTGTGTATTTTTTACATATTGAAAGGAAAAACTCAGCCGATGCTAAAGCCCAAACACGTCCTTGGCACTAAGGGAAAACAAGATTAGATTCACCCTCTCCACTCAGTGGGGAGGAGCAATATTGGGACATAGTAAGAAATATATATTTTGTCTTTGTCCCCAGTAGCCGGCACAGAGCTCCTAAAAATCTTGTAATTCCCTAAGTGGTACGGAGGAGAGGAGCATCTTTGTTATTTGTAATGAGCCCCTTCCAACCACTCCTGAGTTTATGCTAATGAGGTGACTCTTGCCTGGGTTTCACCCCACCCACACCCCGCCCCAAGGAGGGGCACTGGTTGCCATAGGGACCAGCCAAGTGAGTAAAGGGTTGTAACTTTCATCCCCACCCCCTAACCTCCAGGAAGGGGAGAAGGGCTGGAGCTTGATTTCAATAAACAGTGGCCACGGGGGACAATGGATACATGCACAGGTACGGCTGAGTCCCTTTGCTGTGCACCTGAAACTATCACAACATTGTTAATCGGCTATATTCTAATATAAAATAAAAAGTTAAAAAAAGAATCAGTGGCTAATAAATTAATCAGTCATGTCTATGTAATAGAACCTCCATGAAAACCTAACCCACGGGGTTCAGAACGCTTCCAGGTTGGTGCTAGGAGGGTGGTGCCCCTGGCAAGGACACGGAAGCTCTGCACCCCTTCCCACCTACCTCACCCTACGCATCCCTTTCATTCGGCTCTTCCTGAGTTGCATCTTTCCTAAGAAACGGGCCATAGAAAGTAAACGGGTTTTCTGAGTTCTGTGAGCTGCTCTAGCAAACTGTCAAACCTGAGGAGGGGTTGTGAGAACCCCCAATTTTACAACCAGTCAGTCAGACATATGAGAGGTCCAGTCTCGGAACTGGTGTCTGAAGCTGGAGAGTCTTATGGGACTGAGCCCTTAAGCCTGTGGGGTTTTGGGGTTTGCGCTAATTCTGCGTGGTTAGTGTCAGAACTGAATTAAATTGTAAGACACACACACATTTGGTGTCAGAGGTGATGCTGTAAAAAAAAAAAAAAAAAACAGTTCAGAGAAGTCTCAGAAAATGGTCCTTTCCTGTTACTTTTAACAAGCTCACCAACCTCCCAAGATCATAGTACTGGTAACCCTTTATGGATACCACCGTAAAAGTTTGCAAAGCCCTTCCAACACACAGAATGATGACCAAGGACAGCAGCCCACCACCCAAGCCTTAGCAGAGGTGGAGAGTCGATTTCAAACGTGCTGATCTATTTTTCTTGATCAATTTTATTGAGGAATGAGTTACATATGGTAAGCTGCATCTAAAACAAATGAACTCTGGCCACTGTATACACCCGTAAGATAACCACAGTCAAGATCTAGAACAATTCCACAAACCCAGAAAGGTTCTTCATTCCTTTTTAAAAGTCCATCCCTCCCTCCAACCCTGACACCAGGAAACCCCCGTTCTACTGTTGTCACCATAGATTAATTTTTATTTATATAAACTGAATAATAAAGTACAGACCCTTTTGTGTTTGGCTTCTTCAACTCAGCGGTTGTTGTTACAGGGATCAGTGGTTCATTCCTTTTTATTACTGAGTAGTATTCCACTATATGGCTAAAGCACAATTTCTCCATCCATTCAGTTGTTGAAGGACATTGGTTTCCTGCCTCTGCCCACCACCCAGCTTTTGCTCTTGGAATATTGCTGCTATGAACATTCACGTACAACTCTTTTGCACAGAGTTATGTTTTCATTTCCCTTGGATATACAGGAGTAGAATGGGTAGGCAGCGCTGTAGATACAAGTTAAAAATGTAAGAAACTGCTGTCTCCATCTATACAGGCGGCTAGAATACCATAGACTGGGTAGCTTATAAACAACAGAAATTTATTTCTCACAATTCCGGTGGCTGCCAAGGCCAAGATAAAAGCACCAGCAGATTCAGTGGTGAAAGCGATTCAGCGGTGAGAGCCTGGTTCTTAGATAGCTGTCTTCTCACTGTGTTCTCACATGGCAGAAGGGGCGAGGGAGCTCTCTGGTGTCTCTCTTATGAAGACACTAATCCCATTCATGAGGGCTCCGCTCTCATGACCTAACCACCTCCCACAGGCCCCACCTCCAAATACCATCACATTGGGGATTAGATTTCAACATATGAATTTCCGGGGGACACAGACGTTCAGTCTGTAGCAACTACCAAATTGTTTGCCAAAGACGTTGGATCGTTTTCCATTCCTGCCAGGAATGTATGAGATTTTCAGTAGTTCCCTATCCCATCAGCTCTAGCCACTCTGATAGGCGGACTCTCAACCACTGCGCCACCAGGGAAGCCCCGATCACTCCTATTTTTGAAAGCGTTTATGAAGAATAAGTTTTTCCTTAAGATACAGGCAAGATGTCTTATAGCTTTTAATTTATTATTTATTCTATTATTATCATTTATTATTATTTTTACGATTGCCTTTATCTTACTCACTTTAGATTCACCTTGCTCTCCTTTCTTTAGTTTGAAGAAATTACCTGAAGAAGTAGAACATATGTCATTGATTTTAGAACTTTAAAATCTTTACTATAAGCATTTAAAGCCATACATTTTCCTCTGGTACATCGTTACCATTTGTTAAATGTATTTTTTTAATTTCCCTTGTAATTTCTTGTTTGAATCATGGATTAATTAGAAGTGTATTGTTTAATTTCCAAATATTGGGATATTCCTTAATGTAATTTATTTTTAATTTACTTCTGCTGGGGGCAGAGTGCACACTCTGATTGCACGGCTTGTAAATCTATTGAGGCTTTTTTTTCCAGTCAAATATGTGGTCTTTTTTGATGAACATGGTATTTGAACTTGAAAAAAATGTATGGGGCTTCCCTGGTGGCGCAGTGGTTGGGAGGCCACCTGCCGATGCAGGGGACACGGGTTCGTGCCCCGGTCCGGGAGGATCCCACATTCCGCGGAGCGGCTGGACCCGTGAGCCATGGCCGCTGAGCCTGCGCATCCGGAGCCTGTGCTCCGCAGCGGGAGAGGCCACAGCAGTGAGAGGCCCGCGTACCGCAAAAAAAAAAAAAAAGTATGTGTTGTAGTTGCTGGGGACAGCGCTCTATGAATATCAGTTAGAAGAAGGTGGTTGAAAGCGCTCAGCTCCTCAGTGTGTTGCTGCCATTTTGCCTACCTGTTCTATCATTTTCTAAATGAAAAGTAGTAAAATTCTTGCTGTGATTGTGGAATTGTCATTTCCTTCCTTTAAATTTGTCCATTTTTACTTCATGCCCTACTACTGGGTGCATACCCGTGCATCATTGTTAGGTGTTCTTGATGAATTGACATCTTTTTGTCATTATGAAACATCCCTCTTTATCTTTGTAAAATGTTCTACTTTTGCGTCTATTTTAATTGACATTAATATAACCACAGCAGCATTCTAATGCCTGGTCTACCATACGTCTGGTATAGTTTTGCATCCATTTATTTTCAGCTTGTCTGCATCTTTATAGTTGTGTTTCCTGCAAATAGGATGTACTTGGGTCTTGCTTTATAATCAATTCTGATAATCTCTGACCTTTAATACTTTTTAGAATTCTTTTATAATTTTATTATTGGCCATACCTCTTTGCATTATGTTCACTGGCACTCTACAATATAACATTCTTAACTTTTTACAGGACACTCTGGGTTAACACTATACCACTTCACATAAATTAAGAAAACTTATAACCATGTAGGTTCATTAAACGTACTGACTTTTAACTATCCTTAAGAACTGGAGTGAAAAAGCTCTTCACAATATTAAATCTCCTGGATTTCTTTGACCCTGAGAGCTGATAGCTTAATGATAACTGATTGCATACTTTTGACTACCAATCCCCCTAGACTTGATAACCACAGTCGCCACCGTGCTCATGGCTCCTTGTAAGAGTAACATCTATGACAAAGCATCTGAGGGGGAGGAGCCTTGTGTGGCTACAGTACTTTCAACCAGAGACCTCTCATTCAAGAACAGGAGTTGACAGACCCTTGAGAAATGCGTTCATAGACTAGGGACCACGAAGTAGCTTGAGGTGAAACCCTCTGTTCAGTTATGAGCTGTAGCAACCATGTCTTCTGAGAAGTATGGAGATAATGGACCAGGTGTGGATGAACAGAGAAGTCTAATGAGGCAGATGAAGACATTATGAGAGGCCATAAGGAGGGATGGGTTATGAGCACAAAAAACTGTGAATAATAAAAGCTAAGGAGTAGAGGACAGATGATGGAGGAGATTATGTGGAAGCTACTTGGAGAGGGAAGAGAAATGCAAAGATCTACAAAAATGCAGCAGAGTCTGAGCAAGTGGCCAAGTTGCATCTATGGAGGGACTCTGGAGTAAGAATATGATAGTTATTAGCACTGTTCACACAGTATTTCTTTTCCTTCAAGGCATCTGATAGGACTGCATGTCCAGCCTCTACCATGTGACTCTGCCTGGCCAAATTTTGTGTTTAAATGAGTTTTGAGCAGAAGCGATATGTCCTTTACGGGATTGGGCATTTGTTTCAGAGGTGAGGCTTTCCATGAATCTCCTCTCCTTCCCTCTGGCACAGAGACCAGCAGTGCTCAATACAATGGCTGCTCTATAAGCCCAGATCCTGAAGAATAGAATGGAATGGAATGGAATAGAATGGAATAGAATAGAATAGAATAGAATAGAATAGAATAGAATAGACAGAGGGCTCTGTTGGCCAATAGAAGACAAGAAGTGTAGGTAAGAAATATACCTTTGTTGCTGTAGGCTACTGAGGTTTGGAGGGAGGTTTATTACCAGAACATAACCTGGTCCATGCTGACTGTAAGATAAGATCTGAAATCACTAAAACCAGCTAGGTTCTAGTTACAGCCTCTGTGAGATCCCTCATAAAGCACTTCCTATCCCTGGGTTACTGCGGCGTCTTCTATGGGATGAATTATGGCCCTCAAAATTCATATGTTGAAGTCTTGGGCTTCCCTGGTGGCTCAGTGGTTAAGAATCCGCCTGCCAATGCAGGGGACACGGGTTCGAGCCCTGGTCATGCAGTGGAGCAACTGAGCCCATGCGCCACAACTACTGACCCTGCGCTCTAGAGCCCGTGAGCCACAACTACTGAGCCCACGCACCACAACTATGGAAACCTGTGCCCCTAGAGCCCGTGCTTCACAACAAGAGAAGCCACTGCAGTGAGAAGCCAGCGCACCACAATGAAGAGTAGCCCCTGATCGCCGCAACTAGAGAAAGCCCGCGCGCAGCAACGAAGACCCAACGCAGCCAAAAATAAATAAATAAATAAATTTTAAAAAATTATAAAAGAAAATTCATAAAGTCTTAATTGCAGAATGTTACTGGATTTGGAAATAGGGTCTGTAAAGAGGTGGTTAAGTTAAAATGAGGTCTTAAGGCTGGGGCCATTAATCCAATAGGACTGGTGTCTTTATAAGGAAAAGGAAGAGACACAGGAGTGCACACAGAGCGAAGGCCACTGCGAGGACAAAGCAAGTGATTGGCCACAAGCCAGGAAGAAAGCCTCCAGCCTCCAGAACTGTGAGAAAATACATTTCTGCTGTTGAAGACACCCAGCTTGTGGTATTTTGTTATGGCAGCCTTACTGGACTAATAGAAGATCTATGTCTTCCTGATTGTCTTGTGTATCTTTTTAATTAATCCTTATTGCTTGAGCTTGCCATAAACCCAGTTCCTTAAAAAAAAAAGCCTAACTAAGTACTGACTCTACACCTGTAAGAAAGCATTGGTATATGCATACGGCTGATTCGCTTTGTTCTGCCACAGAAACTAACACAGTATTGTGAAGCAATTCCACTCCAATAACGATCTATTAAAAAAAAAAAACATTGTAAGTTCAGAGTCACAGCACAGTACAGCAGAAATGATCTTCACTGTACATCAGATGCTGGAAAGGTACAGAGAATAACACACACACACACAAACTGTATTCATCAACCTGACACAGGAAATTAAATAATGAATCCCGTTAATTTTCCATTTTGTATGAAAGGGCACTGGCACGTTCAGTTGTCACAGAGCAGTTCCTTGGCAACCACTTTCTTTGACTATTAAAAGAAATTAACTAAGAAATAAGAAACCCAGCAGTTACGTAGCAGTCTCCAGAATGATGGAACCAGAAAAAGACAAATAGCATATGGTATCGCTTATATTTGGAATCTAAAAAAAAATGATACAAATGAACTTATTTACCAAACAGAAACAGACCCACAGACATAGAAAACAAAGTTATGGTTACCAAAGGGGAAGTTTGGGATTAACATATACACACTACTGTGTATAAAATAGATAACCGACAGGGACTTACTTTATAGCAGGAAGCTATACTCAACATTTTGTATATGGGAAAAGAATCTGGAAAAATATATATATAACTGAATCACTGCTGTACACCTGAAACTAACACAACGTTGTTAATCAACTATACTTCAATTAAAAAACAAAGCTAAAAAAACGGACGAAGGGAAGAAGCTTTTATACTTCACTCCTTAAAGGAAGGGAAAAAAGATCTGAAACTCAGGACAGGAGATTAAACATGGGATCTCCCGACTCTCTTAGGACTGACATCCTTGATCATTAGCTGCTTATAATCTCAGAAAGACCAGGAAGATGACCTAAGCGGAGGTCAGAAAATTTAACAAAGAGAAGTAAGTGGTAGGATTTTATTGATTTAGGGCACAGCAAAGATGTTTCTTTATGGAAATTCTTTTCAATTGAAAAAGTCTGAACATTCTCCTCAGTCTGAAGAACAGCAGGGGAGAGGACTGGCCGTATTTCATAGCTGCTATTCCCACCTACCTGCCAATGGCTCCTACATACGTATCTCCCTCCAATCTTTCCCCCAGGCTCCAGACTTCTATCTCTAAAACTACGTAAAATTTCTTTTCAGTGGCCTGTAGGTAAATGAAACTTAGCAGTTCAGAGCTAATAGCAATCACACACCCACACCCACCCCTGTTCCTCAGCCGTGATCTCTTCAAGGAACCGCCCAGCCTGGCCCCTCTGAGTCTGAGCAATCTTCCCCTCCCATCACCTCCATGCCAACTTGAAGCAAACGCCCAGAGGACTGACTTTCACCATCTGGTGCTAGTACACCTGCAGGACAGGAAAAGTCATTGTAAGGCTGTTTAACCTCCAAACTTTTTAAACTATAAAAGCAAACATCAGTTGTGACCAGTAGATGTCAATTCACTGAAGACTAGCTCAGTGACTTGCTTCTTCTGAGAGGGTCAGTCTGGCACACTGGAAATGTTACCGAGTCCAAATTTGCTCTGCTGGGCGCACGACAGGCTAATAAACTGGACACAAGGTGCTGGGCAGACTGAGAAAATGGCAGACCAGTGTCTCAAAATAACCATCTTTTCGGGGTTTGGATGCCAGTTTCTTTTATAGCACAGAGAGGGGGAGGAGATGAGGAAGTAAAGTAAAAAGGCCATAAGATTTGCAAACACCCCCTGGAATGGCCAGCCTCGGGGAGGGGATGTGTTCATTTCTTCTTTCTTGCAGCCATTCGCAGGTGGACATGGTCCGGATGCTTCCCTGAACAAAGGCACTTTGGTTTAACCTTCAGGCAGAGGGGCAGGGTTCCCCGAGGCAGGCCATTGTGTATAGACAGTGTCCTTTTAGTGAACAAAAGCAGCGAAAGCAAAGATTAAAGTTAAAAAAACAGAGCCAACATGGAGTCAGATTTGGCCCTTCTCTGTTACAGAAGGAGCAGTTTCTGAGAAAAAGTACTGCTCAGTCATTTTTTTTCATGAATGAATGAATGACGAATGAATAAATGAAAGATTCAGACTCAAGGGAACTCTGTCTCGATCAAACAGGACTGAACTTTGAAATAAAGTAGTTGGATTTCACGAGCTCTCCGTTTTCTCCCGTGCTGCTAGTATAATGCTCGCTTACGTGATCCCAGGTGAGTAGGAGGGAACTGGGGCAAACCACAGCCTGGGGACAGAACCAGCGGCTCCGTCTCTGACCCGTCACCTGGATGTGATGTGACAGAGCCCGCTGCAGGACAGGTTCTGCCAGAGACCGTTCGTTTTACGTAATCATTGAGGAAGCCACGGGGGAACGGACTAGCTGCTCACCACCTCTTCCAAACGGCCAGCTCGTGGCACTGCTCACATGACCCCAACCAGATTTTTTCCACACCAAAGCCCGACACACCTGACACACCCTTGAGGACGCATGCAGGCGTGCTCTTTGGGGCGGGAGAGTCTCTTGAAAACCACTGAACTAGGAAACTCTTGGCTGTCTGGAGTCCCCAGCTTAGAGTTCGCTTTTCTACCGAGAGGTGTTTCTTTTCCAAATCCATTTCCATAGCTGCTCAACCCTACCTCCTGACAAAGGAAGGACACCCTGGTAACCAGCGAGGATCAGTTCTTCTTGTTGCCCTTGCGAACTGGAGTTAGTTCTAACCACCCACCAGGGGCTCACAGCTCAGGCTGCTGGAAAACCCACTTGTACCCCTCAGACTTCAATTAATCTGTTTCTTCAACCAGAAGACAACGAACCAAACCAGTGTTTCTGAAACAGATTTGAGGAATTCCAACGACCTACGGTTGAAGTGTCCCTCCGCGACCCTGCCCTGCCTGAGCGCATCTCTGAACTATTTATACGGGCCCAAGGAGCAGATCTTTCAGGCTTCTGGTTAACAAGAGCCTACAGCTGAAACCCCAGGCACAGGAATGTAAAGGTGTCTCCCAGCTGGGAAAGCTTAGCAGTCAAATTTGGCTTCTCTGTTGGTGAACATCTGACCCCCCGAACATCCTTGTTTGCTGGGGCCAACCCTGGGCTGCCCTCTGCCCTTCATTTCTCCCAGCCCCTCCCACTGCCCAACCTGGTCCAAGCGCCAACCCAAGCTATTGTGTGTGTTGCATCACACACACCCCCGCGGGCTCCACGGCCAGTACCGTAACTGATGACCAATGGCAGCTGTGATCTGAGGGGAAGCTCACCAGGCAGACCTCCAGCGGCTTTGATGAGAGTCAGGCCAGAAGGAAGATGCCTGGGCCCTGGGCCGGGTGGGCGCTTCCCTGTTGGTGCTAGGAGGGTGGTGCGCCTAGTGTCCATCTGGGGTTGAGGCCTGATCCCCATTTCCAGGCCGACAGACACCAACCAGATGGTCCATCTTGCGTGGAACCTCCCCTCGAACCCGGGAAGGGCAACGGGACTCTGATTCCTCACCTACCAGGTGCCGGCGTCTGTGTGTCTGATTTCACAGCCTCCACAGAAACACCCTCTGGGGTCAGACTAAACGTTCCCATTTTACACATGAGGAAGCGGAGGCACAAAAGGATGGAGTCATTTGCTCAAGACCACACTTGTTGGGTTCCGCCTCCCTTGTATATACCCACATTCTTGGCCAGAGGAAACTGTCTACTTGTAAAGGTATCTGCAGCCTCTCTCCTCCTTTCCTAGGAACCTGCAAAAATTGAAGGTAAATAAGGAGATAAAAAGAGGCCAAGAAAAACATTGCCTGACACCCCCCCAGAGAGAGTCTCTTCAGGTCTGCGTGCAGCGCTTCTCGCGGAAAAGCTGAGACCGCCAAGTCCAGACAGATGGGGCATCGCTTAGGCTGTAAGGAAGGCTCTGTGGCTCTCAGGCACTCATGGAGGTAGACTTCTATAAATAACACACCAACCCTGACACAGGTTCCAACGTGTGTGCTTCCTTCTCACACCATCAAGCAATTAACTCAATTTGACACCATCTACTTGGAGACAGGGTCGGATCCCACAGGTTGAGGGCTCAGCCCCACAGGACAACCTCTCCCCCGGCTTCAGATGCCCATCGCAGGTCCAGGTTGTCACCTGGGCTTCTAATCCACCAGCCTTAGTTGAGAAGTTCCAACAACCCCACCTTGGGTTCGATTAATTTGCTAGAATGGCTCACAGAACTCAGAGAAACATTTTACTCACTAGATGACCGGTTTACTACAAAAGGATCAAATGACATCGCTTATATGTGGAATCTAGAAAAAAGGGTACAAATGAACTTATCTACAAAACAGAAGTAGAGTTACAGAGATGTAGAAAACAAATTTATGGTTACCAGGAGTTAAGGGGCGGAAGGATAAATTGGGAGATTGGGATTGACATGCACACTCCTGTATATAAAATAGACAACAAGGACCTCCTGTATAGCACAGGGAACTCTACTCAATACTCTGTAATGACCTATCTGTACATGTATAACTGATTCACTTTGCTGTACACCTGAAACTAACACAACATTGTAAATCAACTATACTCCAATAAAACATTTTTTTTTAATTAAGAAAAAAAAAGGAACTGCCAGGTGGGAGAGATGCTTAGGACAAGTTCTGGGGCAGGGGTGAGGCGCTTCCATGCCCTCTCCAGGAGCTCCACCCTCCCCGAATCTCCACCAACCTGGAAATTCTCCAAACCCAATCCTCTAGAGTTTTTATGGAGGCCTCATTACTTGTGGTTGGTTGATTAAATCACTGGCCATGGGTCACTGAATTCAATCTCCAGCTCCTTTCCTGGAGGTGGGGATTGTGGGTGGTTTAGGGAGGGAGACTGAAAGCTCCAACCCCCTACTCACAAAGTCCATTCCACTGGCAACCAGCCCCCTTCCTTAGGTTACTTAGGGGCTTTCCAAAATTCGCCTCATTAGCATAACAAAAGGCAGCTCTCTTCACTTAGGAAATTTCAAGGGTTTTAATGAGCTCTGTGCCCTGAATGGGGACAAAGCCCAAATATATATTTCTTCTTATAAATCATAATATTAGAAACACTTTGTACTGAACCCTGTGCCAGGCACTGTTTTAAATGCTTACCTGAGCAAGGAAAGCCACTGAGACTCTTCTCTCCCTGCGTGCCTACCCGTGGTTGCATCCCACCTCTACCCTTTAGTCTCAGGGAGCAATTCCAAAGTTCCATGATGGGAGCTGGTCAGAGGGAGAGCCCCCTGGTTTGCTGGCAGCTTCCCTGACAAATCCCAATTCAAGTGGAGTGTCACTCTTGGGAATCAGAGGAGGAGGGCTGTGGCCACAGCACAGCCTGGGCACAGCCTTTCCTAGGCAGGCTCAGCATCCGTGATGCTCAGAGCTCTCTGCTGGGTCCTACGATGATGGCGGGAGGCCTTAGGAGAAAAATTATGAGGGTCGACAAGGAACTAGTCAGCAAAGCTGGGCTGATAAAGGGATGCAAAGAGGAGATGAGAAGAGGTCAAAGGAATTCTAGAATAAGGGGTCAGGAAATTCAGGCTCTAATGCCAGCAATAAGAATGCATAATAAATAGAGGGGCAAATTGAATGAAAGGTATAAGGTCAATGCTAAGAAACTGTTGTTACTGATGGTGGGCTGGGAAAAGCAGCGGGACTATATCTTTTGGATATTGAGCCGCATAGAATAAATTATATTCAATAAATGACTTCCCTGACAGTCTGTGTGTTTATAATAAAAATAACAATGAAGAAACGTAAGCACCTGCAGATCTGGTAATTCACCTGAGAGGCTCAAAGGACCAAGAAGGGCCTGTACAGACATGCGGGCACAGACGTGCCAACTGAAAATTGTTGCTCGCCGGCGGGTTCTACGAGGATGAAACCAACGGCCTCTGCAGTCGCTGACCTCAAACACCCCCTGAAAGGAGTTCAGGGCAGAGATCAGGAATGAGGCTCTCTGTGCCCCAGGTAGATAGTTTCAGGAGAAGATTTTATGAGCCCAATTTCTTGCATCTTCTCATATCTAGAAAAGCACTAAAATCATTAACGGTGACATCTGCTCTTCGTGACTAGCGGCAACCTTCTGCCAAAGTGTGTGCTTTGACTCCACGAACCCCCTTCACCAATATCACATATATATGACCTCCCCTCTGACCTCTTTGGAGCAGTGCGTCCAAGCTCTCTGAGAGGCTATCTCCCAGGCTATGGTCCACATTTTGCCCCAGACAACTTAACTCACAAATTTCACATTGTGCAATTTTTTTCAGTTGATAGACATCTGGGGACACGGGGGTACTCTGCTCTTAAGCACCGTATACTGCTCCTTCACAAAATGGGGACAGCAATCCTGCCACAGTAGGTTGTTATAAAGCTCTAAGAAGAAAAAGCAGATAAAATGCCTGCCAGTGTGACTAGCCCAAGGGTCCTGCTCAGAAACCTTATTGCATTGCAGCTCCCTCTACCACTCTCTCGTCCACCTTATGCCTAGAGAGTGGACTACAGTGGCAGCAAGATGAGAAATGAAGACATCACCAGAGGAAGGAGGGAAAGAAAGTGGTGGGGAGAGAGGGAGGGGTGAAGAACCAGCGTGAAGTAGGAGTTAGGAGCAGAGATGCTCTGGAGCCAGGCTGCCTGGGCTCCAACCTCAGGGGGGGATGCCGACACCTGCCAGGTGAGGTGGAGGAGGGGACATGGGGCAAAAAGATGATAGAAACCGTGGTGGCATCACCTTGCTGCTTACTCAGCGAATTGATGCAGGAAAACCCTGGAGGAATACAAATATAAGAACGATCTGCCTACAATACACGAAGCAGTGCCGTGTTTAAAACCAAATGCTTGGGCTTCCCTGGTGGCGCAGTGGTGGAGAGTCCGCCTGCCGATGCAGGGGACGCGGGTTCGTGCCCTGGTCCGGGAAGATCCCACATGCCGCGGAGCGGCTGGGCCCGTGAGCCATGGCCGCTGAGCCTGCGCGTCCAGAGCCTGTGCTCCTCTCCGCAGCAGTGAGAGGCCCGCGTACTGCAAAAAAAACCCCAAAACCAAAAACCAAATGCTTGTTAAGAGGGAGCCAACCACCATGCATGTCCCTGAGTTGGTGTGATAAAAAATAATAGCCAACATGCCTGGAGTTCTCACTGCATGCTGAACACTCGCTATACTGACAGCTTAATGGGAATTTTCCAGTGACCCTACGAGCTAAGTAATACCATCACCCCAATTTTACAGAAATTAGGCACAGAGATGACCAGAGTCTTGCCCGGAGCCACATACTGGACTTGGCCAAACAAGCCAGTTCTGTTTTGGAGAAAGCACTGGATTCCCTACCAACTGGACATGAGCCCAGTCACCTCAGGGGTAACAGATTGGTTCTCTCCTGTTCCTCTCAGCTCCATGAGTTGAAAATTCAAAAGGTAAGAATAAAAGAAAAGAGATTGGGAAGAGACAGACCTGGGCACCCATGTCCGCTCTGTCATGGCCAGGCAGGATGCCCTTGTGCAATCTATTGTGTACTCCCTTTGCCTTATTTTCTTCATCTGTGAAATGTGACTATTAATTCAGCCTCACAGGAAAATCTAAGGATTTAATAAAATAATAAATGTACAAGTGACCCCATACAAGGCCTGGGTATAGTGGCTGCATCTCTCTTACTGCTATGATGCTGGCCATGAGATTTCAACTGGGGATACTAGTTATTATTTGAATGCTACTGGGGTTTTGTCTCTTCTCCCTTTGCCCACCATTAAGGAAGTTCTCATGATGGGAGTCATAACCTAAAACATTCAGCGAGAGGGAGAATTAAGTGGACAAGAGACCTGGAGGGTCAGGTTCATTGCTCTTTCGATGGTTGCATCTCCTCTGCAGCATCTCCTCTTTAGTGAGAGGCAGCTCTTTTCGTGGGATAAGGATCTGCAAAGTTGTCACATGTAACCCACTAATCACAGGTCTGTCTCTGGATGACTCAGACTTTCTGCTGAAAGAGCCCGCTTGTGACGGCTGCCCTCGGGAAGGCTCCCTCCTCAATGAAAGGGTGAGTCCAAGGCCCTTGGCTCAAAAGACAACTGCACTGCATTAAATACCAGTTGCTCTCAAACTGCTTTCTAAATCCGGCCCCGAGCTTCTCCAGTTTCACGCAGGGACGCAGAAGTGCCCCAGCACACACTTAATATCACTGTGCTGTGGGTGACCCCAGGGTGACCCCAGGGTGACCCCGAGTGACGTGTGGGCACCTCCATCCCCACCCCGGAGCCAGCACCGCAGCAGCTTCACCACGTGGAGGTCACAGCAGTGCCCTCAAGCAGATACTCTGGTCAGCTGAGAATCACAATTTTATTGGGAAATGATCATTTCAAAAAGAAAGTCCAAGTGGAAACAATTAAACTTTGGGAAAGTCAAACAAATGCAGTTAGCAAAGAAACCCCAGGCCGTGATTGGCTCTAGATGTAAAGTCTAGAGAAAACTCAGGCTGAAGTGAGTCTCCAGTTCAGAGGCAGCACGACAGAGGGAACAGAGCCCCATGTTTTCATGCGTCGTTAACAAAGACTATGTCTCGGCAACAAGGTTTGTAGGTTGTATCAAGAAAGAGCTTTTTGGTCTGTGAAAATTAAGTGAGGTGATATCGTCATTGCTAATTTTCTCTAACCATTTAGGAAGGGAAAGTTGGATAATTATCTCAGAATGGGCTGCCAGGAGGTGGCCTTGATGTTGACACAGATGAGCACCCTCAAGGGCATTGCTTTCGTGGGGTTACAGTCAGCAAGGGACCCCAAAGAACTTGGATATGAGTAAAATGAGATGCTCTCTGGATAAACTGTGAAACGGAGGCATCGTGGCTCAGAGGGGTGCCTTAGGAGGTGGAATTGGTTCCCAGCCAAGGGGACTTATTCCACTGTAACAAAACCCAAAGGACGAAAGCACCTGAAGAAAGAATGGGTGCAGACAAATCTAGCCCAGACCTTTCCCAGACGTAGCATCGTTTTAGATCAAGATATATCAGCTCTCACCACCTAAAGGCCATGAACAAGTAGTTCCCAAACATCAGCCATCCTCTGAGGTGCTGGTTAAAAATACAGATTCCCAGGTTCTGTTCCCAGAGAGTCATTGCTCTTTGGCCATCTGAGTGCTCACCAAGCCCACCTGGGGGGTTCTGAGGCAGGTGGCTTGAGGGCCACACACTGAGAAATGAGATACGTAAATGGGATGGCAGGCTGGAGTCCAGGCTCCCCTGGCAACCGGCAGACAACTTGGCTTTCTGAGATGCTCGCCCAGCAGGGAAGAACAGGCAGGTCTGATGAGTCTAGTATCTCGCTCAATAGTTAGAGATTCTCATTATGAATAAATAACCTGGCTTCTGACTTCAAGTGTGGGTCTCCTCCACTTGGTGAATCCACCCCAGATATCTTAGATTATTTTCAAATGCTTTTTCCCCCAGTACTATCCATTTTGGCATAAAGTCCTCATGATAAAATATTGTGTGCCGGGCTTCCCTGGTGGCGCAGTGGTTGAGAGTTCCACCTGCCAATGCAGGGGACATGGGTTCGTGCCCCGGTCCGGGAAGATCCCACATGCCGCGGAGCGGCTGGGCCCATGAGCCTCTCACAACAGTGAGAGGCCCGTGCACCGCAAAAAAAAAAAAAAAAAAAAATTGTGTGCCACGATGAATAACAAGGTCCTACTATTGATATATAGCACAGGGAATGATATTCAATATCCTGGGATAAACCATAATGGAAAAGAATTTTAAAAACAATGTATATATGTGTATTGCTAGGTCACTTTGCTGTACAGCAGAAATTAACACAACGTAAATCAACTGTACTTCAATAAAATAAATAAATTAAAATTTAAAAAGAAAAAATAAAGAAAATTATGAATAACAACACTAAAAAAATTGTGTGCCAGGTGAATTAAATAATTAATTGTAAAAGGGAGAAAAATTAAAAAACAAAACAAAACGTGTGCATGTTCTTTGGTTAGGCACAGTCTCGGAAAACAAAATGTGAAACCCAGGGCAATAAAAGAATACATTAGTCGGTTTGACTACATACATATTTAAAACTTTTATAGATAGAAGATACATGACTTAAAAAAATTTAAGTGACAGAATGGGAGAAAATGTTTGCTTTTTATGTAACATTCAAGTTTAGCTAATTTAAAGTTTATCTAAAGCTTAAAGTTTAGATAATTTAATGAGTCTACAAATCAATTAAAAAAGAAAAAAAACAGCAACTGTTCTCAAAGAAAACTTGACAAGAAGCGATATTTGCATACAATAATTGGGACATGCTGATAAAAAATTACTCATTGTTTATAGGAAATTCAAATTTAACTGGTAACCTGTATTTTTTTTTTAAGTCTGGCAACCTTGAAAGGACGTGAACTTCCAATTCATAGCGTAAGAAACACTAATGATCCACAATCTTTGAAAAGATGCTTCGTATCATCATGCAGATTATAGCAAACACGTGTCATCCTTTTTTGCTCATCAGATGGGAAAACATTAAGAAAGCAATGCCCCTTGTTGACAATGCTACAAGGACATATGCACTTAATACACCGTGTGTGGAAACGCAAGCCCACAAAGATTTCTGGAAAACCTTGGCAGCCGTATACATACAAACTAAAATTAAGGTTTAATATATTTGGTAAAGTGAGAAGGGTTCTGAATGGCTCTCCTGCAAGTTCCCCCTGCAATCTGACCCCACGGTAAGGTCCCGCAGCCCAATTGCCCTCCTTATCAAGGGACCAGGCACAGTACTCGTATATCCATGTGTACTGGGGACCACTTCCCTGACAGCCTGTGGAATTACTCAAAAGACTTTGATGGGCTTCCCTGGTGGTGCAGTGGTTAAGAATCCGCCTGCCAATGCAGGGGACACGGGTTTGAGCCCTGGTCTGGGAAGATTCCACATGCCGCGGAGCAACTAAGCTCGTGTGCCACAACTACTGAGCCTGCGCTCTAGAGCCCGCAGGCTACAACTACTGGGCCCGCGCGCCACAACTACTGAGGCCCACGTGCCTAGAGCCCGTGCTCCGCAACAAGAGAAGCCACCGCAATGAGAAGCCCATGCACTGCAACGAAGAGTAGCCCCCGCTCACCGCAACTAGAGAAAGCCCGCGCGCAGCAACAAAGACTCAATGCAGCAAAAAAAAAAAAAAAGACTCTGAAAAAGAATAGATACATATATATACATAACTGAATCATTTTGCTGTACATCTGAAACTAATACAACATTGTTAATCAACTATGTTCCAGTATAAAATAAACATTTACAAAAAAAGAGAGCAGGGGACCTCGTCTCATTCCTCATCATTGCCACCCAAGCAGTTAGCACTGTGCCCAGAACACAATAGGTACCAAATGAAAGTTTGTTAAATAAAAACTAATAAGTCAATCACATCATCCCCTAGGAACCAGGAGGTACCCCATCCTTCTACTAGTTCCTCCCGCAGTCCCTGATAGCTCACTCAGTTCCCCAGTGCAGCACCCATGTGGCCCGGCATGGTGTGCGGTGGCCTCCTACCCCGGGCTGTGAGTATAGGTGACGAACACACTTGTCATTAGTCTTATCTGTTTAGCATTGGTGTCACTCTATAACCTTCTGGTGGGAATCCCTCCTTCATCATTTGAATGAAGAGGAGGGGATTATAGCAGCATCTCTCAAATTTTTAAGTATACCTACTTTTAACCCAAAAATTTCACTTCCAAGAATATATCCTATAAAAAGACTCACAAGTATGAAAAGAGATGCATGCAGACACAAGAATACTTATCGCAGCACTGTTTTTTAAAGTGAAAACTTGACAACCACCTGAATATTCACCCATCAAGAACTGGTTAAATAAAGCTTTATAAACGTAATCTATGAAATACTCTGCAACAGTGGAAAAGACCTAGAAAGAAGTCCAAGATTTGTTACCTCTAAGCAGTACCTATGATTTAATGCCACCCACTTTATGTAGAATGATGTATCAATACATCTATATCTGCGTACGTATATGCATGTGTCCATGATAAAAATGGGGAGAGAAAGGCAAACTGGATCCAAGGGGGAGGGAAGAGGGTCAGGCGGAGGCTTTTGTGTTTTATGCTGTACGATTCTGTACTATTTAAGTCTTTTACACTGAAAATGCATTCTAGTATTCCTTATGTGACGTGATATAAATGTAAGAATAAGAAAAGTACATCAAAATTTATATAAAATCACATAGACTAACTCCTGGTGACGGTTTGCAGTAATGTAAGGAAACTGGGCAATGCGGCAGCCAATCAGGAATAGTTCAGCGCCTCTAGCCAAAGTCATCTCTGGGCCTTAATGCTCTGCGCTGATCTGGCCTGTAAACGCTTCTCGGCCTCTCTCTGGAAGGACTCCTAAGCAAAGCTGCTCCGTCACATTCTCCGTGGGAGTCACGGAATTGAGACTGATATACAAGCCAATGCATTTGTGCAAATCCTCCGTCATCTCTCTCCCTACCCCTACCTTTTATTTAACTTCATCATCTAAAACAGAGCTTAAAAAGAAAGCATATAAAGGGAAGGAGGGTGAGGTCCCGTGACTGAGTGAAAATAAGACACAAGTACTGCTTGTCCTAGTGCGAAAGCCCAGAAGGGCCTTAAACCCAGAAGAGCCTTAGACCCAGAAGAGCCTTTAGCCACAGTTTCTGCTTGCTCAATGAAACACCGAATTCGCTAAAGAATCATACTTCCTCTCTCCTGCTTCTCCTTTAAAGAAGCCAGTGGATGGCAAGCAGTGTAGTGAGTAAGCGTGGCCACTGTGCAGATGCCAAGGGCAGTGGCCAGACCTGGGGCCACGCTGCCCTGGCCCATCTCTGTCCTGCTGAGGCCCAGGCCTGCCTGGCCTTCTCCACCCGCCAGGCCCCTTGTCTCCCTGGGGACGGTGGGGGGCCGCATCTCACCACGCTGATGCCGTCGTTGAGGAGCGCCTCCCCGAAGATCATCATGTACAGCTGCTGATTCACCCGCGCCTCTTCGAACACGGCCAGCACGGCCACGGGGTCCACAGCCGAGATCAGGCTCCCAAACAGCAGGTTATGAAGCAGGTTGACGTCGTTCAGGCCAAAGGCCTGGACCTGGCAGACGAGGTAGAGCGAGAGGCCAATGCCGAAGGCATTGATCAGGGCCCCCAGCCCCGCCCACCACAGGATGGATCCGATGTTCTCGAAGAAGGGCCGGGTGGGCATGAAGTACCCGCCCTCCAGGACGATGGGCGGGAGGAGGTACAGGAAGTAGATGCTCGAGTCCATGACCGGAGGCGATTTGTGGTCGGTGCCGAAGATGATGGCGCCCACCAGGGCCCCCACCAGGATGAGCAGGCAGCTCTCAGGCATGAGGCCCGGCAGCCGGTGGGAGAGATGGAAGCCTGCGGAGAGCGGAGAACCATGTTTAGATGTCGGCAAATGACCCGGCTCTGGCCCCCGGGACGCCAGGGGAGGGGTGTGCGAGAGGCCTTTCAAAGCCACACAGATGGCGGCCTCTCTGGGCGCAGCCTCAGCACCCATCTGCAACAGGAGCTGCAAGTGTGGCTGCGGCTTGGTGTGAGGAAGTGCTTTCCGTGCTCAGCGCAGGTTCCAGCATCTTCTCAGCCAGCCGTGCCCTCCTGTTTTCCCCATCCTGAGGGATCTGAGCGGTGGAACTCTTCTGCTCTCATGCAAAACCCACCTTTGAAGCTCCTGCAAGAGTCTATCACAGAGACGTAAACCCCAGCTGCTTCCAAACTTACCTCACCTCACTTCCTTCTCCACCACAAACAAATGAATACACATGAAAAGTCTTTATTTTGTTTCCTTTATTTAACCAATGACATTGCCACCCAGTCAGCCACTTGAGAGGAAATCAAGTCGCATTCTTATGGGGACCCCGTCACCTTTGCCCCTTCGTGCAATTGGCAACCTATTTCATCAGTTATGTCTCCCACTAGCTGCCCCGGAAGTCCGTCTCCTTCTGTCCACTCCTGCAGCCACTGCCTTCACTGAGGACCGCCCCACTTCTCATCCTACTTACGGCGGTGTCTTCCTGATTTCCTCCTTCTCCCTCCCCCTCCCGGTCTATTCCACATCCTGCTGCCAGATGACTATTCTACACCACGTTACCTGATTGTTCAATTCCCCACCTAAGACTCCACACAAAGCAACTCATGGAATTTAAACTGAGAATATTTGTTAAGCATCCCTGTGACAAGAACAACCCACTGTAAGTCCCGGGAGGGGGAGGGACCAAACATGTTTTCTACAATTCCAGCTACTGATGAAATTTTAGAAACGTTCTTAACAAATAAGAAGATAAAGCCAATATAATGTATAAGTATACAGAGAAGTGTATATTGAATATATCAACAAATATGACAAGAGATCCAGGCACAGCAGGCCACCTGGGGCTCTCCCCGAGTCCGTATCCCACACACCCTGCACTGTCTTCATGCATCCTACCTTATAGTCAAGCTCACGCCTTTTCATCCTGGAGGCCTCCTTTCTTGTCTTGACGTATTATTATCGTTGCCTGCATTGTCCTTCTCTCCACCTTATTTTGGTCCTCTGCTCAATCCTTGAGGCTAAGCTTTTCCCAATCTCTTCCCAAGGGAATACTATGTCCTTCTTTGAATTATTGTAACATTTTATCTGTACCTGTTCAACAACGATCCCTTTCTACCATTTTTGGTCCATGACTCTTCTCCCCTACTAATCTCTAAACTCCTCCAACTCAGGCAGGATGGTACACATCCTTATATCTCCCCAAAGCACTTAGCAAGATGTCTTGTCCATAACAGCATGTCTAATTGCTCAAAGAATCTTTCTTAAGTGTATAAATGAATGAATGAACAGGTCAGCTGTTCACCAGAGAAGCTCTTGCATGGGAAGGAGAAGTTGAACAGGTTTTGGAGAATGAGTGGGACTTACATAGTTGGACAACAGAGGGAAGGCATTTTAGGAGGGGAGAACTCCAGGAGAAAGAGGGGAGAGACAGGGATGACCCAGCCAGATATTTTTGACGTTCACCAAGGAGATTCATCTGGCCAGAGCAAATTTTAATTGGGAAGAGTACTGATTTTTAAAAACAAATTTTATTGGAGTATAGTTGCTTTACAATGCTGTGTTAGTTTCTGCTGTACAGCAAAGTGAATCAGTTATACGTATACATATATCCCCTCATTTTTGGATTTCCTTCCCATGTAGGTCACCACAGAGCATTGAGTAGAGCTCCCTGCACTATACAGTAGGTTCTCATTAGTTATCTATTTTATACATAATAACAATAGTGTATATATATCAATCCCAATCTCCCAATTCCTCCCAACCCCCCTTCCTCCTTGGTATCGTACATTTTCTCTATGTCTGTGTCTCTATTTCTGTTTTGTAAATAAGATCATCTATACCATTTTTTTCAGATTCCACATATATGCATTAATATATGATATTTGTTTTTCTCTTTCTGACTTACTTCACTCTGTATGACAGACTCTAGGTCCATCCATGTCTCTATAAATGACTCGATTTCATTCCTTTTCATGGCTGAGTAATATTCCATTGCATATATGTACCACATCTTCTTTATCCATTCCTCTGTTGATGGACATTTAGGTTGTTTCCATATCCTGGCTATTGGAAGTGTACTAATTTTGACCAAAAAATGGAGGGCCTGAAATTCAAGGCTAAGGACGTAGGCTCCCTCCCATAGGTGTTGGGGCCATGGAATGTCTCCTTAGGAAGTTTTAGGTTCAGCCATCCAAAAACACGTGGGTTTCCCTCACCACAGCTTTGAACAGCTCCATCCACCATCAGCAGGCAGGTTAATACAATGGAGTATCAAGAGACACTATTCCAAACCACAGAGCCCGCTGGCTTCAAGATCAGCTTAAGGCCTCCTTCTAAAGTCCTGCTCTGTCCATTTCCTAATAACAGCTTCCTTCTTCTCCTCTCTCCTCCTCCTTCTTCAGTTAGTGCCCATTTTAACCACACTTAACTTTTTAAATATGTAAAGTAGGCGGAAGAGCCCATAGTGTAATTTTCTCAGGCCCTGTGTCTCCCGAGCCTGGTCCTGCTTCCAGGGATCTAGTTTCCTGAAATGGATCCAATGTCACCTGCCTGAAGCCAGGTTGCATCTACACAGTGATAGCAGGAAGAGGGTTTAACCTGTAAGCAGGGCCCTTTAAGGGAAATGCTATGTGAATTTCACATTTCAAAATTCTTCTCCCCTTCCATAATGGACAATAGAGTCAGTCACTTTGAGGTTTTAGTTCCCTGGCCTGAAACTTAAAAGGCCGCGAATGACAAAGTCCAGCCTGAAAGTCAAAGATGGCCCTATCTGAGCACCTGTTAGGCAGCGCTAGATTCACCCATCTTCCCCCTTGAGGTTGGGGACCACAATCATTCCTACACCTTGCCTGGGTGCTCAATAAATGTGTCTTGATAGAATGACGGAATAAAAGAACACTAGCGATTATTAATTATATTTTGATTCAAGATTTATAATATAGAATCTAAAAAAGCGATACGGTTTCCTTAAGTGTTCAAGTTTTATGCCATTATTATTATTTTTTTTGCCCTAGGTGAACAAGCTACCATATAGAAAGCTACAAGACCAGTACTTGCATCACAGTATATATTCAGTAAATCTGACCTTCTTTTCATGTAAAATATAAAAATAATCTGAATTCTTAAAGGCCAGTAAAAATGAAATTGTGCTTGAATAAGCATGATCCAACTGATAACCTACTTCAGTTATTTTCTTTTTCTAAAGTATGTTGAGTTGCAACCACATGAACATCAAGAACGTTTAAACAGCAATTCTATGAACAATAGGGTCCTTACAGGACTCTGAACTTGTAGATGTAGTCTGGGCACACACACCACCTCTAAAGGACAACCTGTGTCTTATGCTAACATAAAACATATACTTTGCGCCTTGAGATGTTCACTGATATAGAATAGAAGCCTCTTTTCCATTAGAAAATTCTTATTTGTACCAAAAAGAGATCTCAGCAATAATTTCACAGATGAACGAACTGAGACGAAGAAAGACAGAGCTAGTCAGTGGAATCAGCTAGTTACCTGATTCCAGACCAACTTCACCCATTACTGTGAAAAGGAAGGGAGTGGGTGGGGTCAGAATCTCTGGCCTTTTGACAAAGGAAAACGCAAGATCACATAAGACCAACTTGAACGTTCTCAGTATCCACGTGGTTGCATGACAGGTGTTAGACCCCTAGCTCTGAACTGAGAATACCATCTCTTTGGAAACCCATTTTTACTTGAGCCCTTCTCAGAAATAATGTGCAACCCTCTGTGTCATTTAGTCATTTGATAAATTGCACAAGAGTTCTTCAAACTAAGAACTTCATTCTATCTTCACATCTTATGAGCTCAAAATGGACAGCAGTTATGACGGGCACCTAATGAATATGCCAGCACCCCCCAACATCCATGGGCAGGGAGTTAGATGAGAAGACAGAGCCCAGTATCCTGATGCCAAGGAGCCAACTGCCCGATTTCATGGCTCACCCCATATTTCACAGCTGTTCCAGAGGAAACATATAAACAAGCTCTAACATGATTCATAGGGTCTATTTCAATGAGGCAATCTTATCTACTCAAATAACAAAGTTAATAACTAAAGCAAAGGACACATTATTCTTGACAATTAAGATATTCGTATTAGTTTCCCACTCTGAAATAAGCTGTTTCTAAGGAGACAAGGGGGTGAACTTGGAAATTAAATGGTCACAGAGTAGAAACCATCACTTTGGTTTGGGCACAAAGAACCCTGGTTCGAATTTCATCTATTAACTTGAATCCACTTTATGTCACAGAGGAAACCAGGGGTGCTTCACTGGTTCCATTCGACTCAGGTGTAAACAAAGATTTTGCTGACAGATACCATCTCTATCCCACCACATCCCATCCCTGAGTGATACGAGTTGCTTCTGGTTGCCTTGTTTCTTGCTTTCTGTCAATTTTCAAGGAGCACATGCCACTTTTAAAGAATAAACAATGCGCGTCGTTGATGAAGCCCATGGTTCCATGGCCAAGAATGAAAGAAGCACATTTTACAGAAGAATCATTCTATGGTTCCAGAAATTTCCAACGGGCGTCATTCCAAGCGCGACATGTTTTACTCTGTATTTCTTAAAGCATAGAACTCGAGATTTTTTGATGCCCAATAATGTCACATCGTTGTTACCCTGAAAGGAGAGGAAATCAAAAGAACCGAGAGCGCAAATGTAGGTTCTTAAATTTCAAAACGCAACCTGAGGTATTAAATGGCTTGACAAAAATCAGTTATGACTTTCCCTTGACTCAGGAATAGAATTTTTTATGTAACAGCAGCAAGAGTTAAAATCCACTTAATTCACCATCCACAAGGCATTTTCACACACCTTATCTCACGTGGAAAACAACTCCCAAAACCAGGTAGATGTTTGGGGCCTTACCTATTTTTGCAAGGGATGCTAGGAGGATCCAGAGGGTGACCTCGTAAGGAATTTGCACATAGTCGTAATCCAGTGCGAAAACAGATACCGTCTCAGCTGGCTCAGAGCCGGCAGCAGCAAACCGAACATCAGGCTCATGCTGGGGAGAGGCATTTGTGGATTCATTCAAATCAGAAGATGCTCCACCACACTTGAGGGCCACCAGGAAGAACAACCAATTCCAAGGACCGAAAGGCACAAGCATCTGCAAACCCATGCTGTGGGCTTCTCTCACTGTGTGTGCCTTCGTGCGCTGCGCTTCTGAAGTGAGGAGGGTTTCCAGAGAGCGGCAGCATCTACCTGGGTCACAGGTGAAACACGCACAGTCCGTGGGTCATTCCGGGAAGAGTCCGAGCACGTCATTGAGTTCTGAGTGTAGATATTTTCAAAATCGCCTTTAAAGTAGTTGTGTTCAGGCAACTCAGCCTCTGGCCCAAATGCATCTAGTCATTCAATAGACTTGAGAAAGCCCAGGGAACTACCTGTGCGACCTTCATCCGATCGTGATTTGAAGAGCAATCTATGAAGCAAAAATACTTCTTCATTCAAAGCTGTTTCCTCACCTCACTGCACACTGGTTTCGCTTTGTGAGTGAAAATTAAAAAGGGCACCACGGTGCTCATTCCAGATGTCACTAGAGCCCTTCTAACCAGGAAGAGAATTCTTCCCTCTTTTCCAGATCCTAGAAAAGGAGCTACCTGTTCTGCACCCCGTCCTTATCTCCTCCCCCTGCTACCTCACTTGTTTTGAATGGCCGAGGCTGCAGGTAGCTCTTGAAAAACACTTATTATTTGCTTAGATATGACTTTTGTAATGAAATGCTTTCCCTGAGTTCTCTGGCGGGGGTTACACTGCTGACACCTAGTGGGCGGCCACAATACTACACCTTGACCGGTTCAAGGATGAATGACCGCGTAATTCTCATCCAAACCAGGGCATTTCTGAAAGTACAGGAGACCTATTAATAATCATACCAGACCACAGCTGGAAACCAGAACAGTGCTGGAAAACTGTGTCATGTGGTCACTGTAAAAGAGGAACGAGGGGCTTCTCTGGTGGCGCAGTGGTTGAGAGTCCGCCTGCCGATGCAGGGGACACGGGTTCATGCCCCGGTCTGGGAAGATCCCACATGCCGCGGAGCGACTAGGCCCGTGAGCCATGGCCGCTGAGCCTGCGTGTCCGGAGCCTGTGCTCCGCAACGGGAGAGGCCACAGCGGTGAGAGGCCCGCGTACCGCAAAAAAAAAAAAAAAAAAAAAAATAGAGGAAGGAGGAGGCGGCCACATAGAATATGTCTGGACAGTAATTCAAAACACGAAGCTCTAGCGCTCCATAAACTTTACACAGTATTAAAAAAAAGAACAAGCAGAGGAACAAGCTCCATGAAATACCTCTAAAAACCAGTTTTGAAAAATTCTGTGGCACATCCAAACTTTTCATTTTAAAGAATCGTGTTATTACGGCCTATTTGTTCAAAAGAAGCAGAATAACGGACTGTTTGTGGAAGAATTTTGAGATGCATGCCATGAATCTATTCCTATTTCCTCTACATCTGGCCAGATGACTGTAGCCAAGTCACTTACCTTTCAAAGCGTCCTTGTCTAAAAAGAGGGAACGGAATAATATCTATCTCATCGAGTGGCTAGGATCATTAAATGAGATAAAGCAAGTAAAGTATCTGGCATATAACTGATGCTTAATAAATGTTAGTTTCTGTTATTAATCACATCTGTTATTCTATCTTAGGATAAGAATTCTGTTGCAATGATGAACAATGCTCAACAGAGAATGAGAATTATTATTCATAATCCATAGACTATCTCAACACTTATTCCATATCAACCTGCAGGGTGATTTGCATCTTTTTTCTTCATTCATATTAGTGCATGTAGATGGTTCCCACTTCAGCCCCACACTCAGCGAAGATCATGGAAAATTGAGGTGGAAAATGTGGAGGAAAGCTAGCTTCTAGACGTAACTTCTTAGTAAGGCAATAGAATTAAAAGCTCACATTTGGATTTTTTTTCTTCTCTTTCCTTCACACTTTGCCTCTAAAATTGACCAGATCCAGTCACTAAAACGAGACTATCAGGTGAACCACAGATGATGACTACACTGGGTCAATTTTTTTTTTCAGAAAAAGTTACATGAATAGCCTTGTGATGGACAACTTCTTTAAAATAGATATTTTATCTTTTTATTTGAATTTTATTTTATGTTTCTTCTAAAAAGAAATGAGAGAGAGAGAGCGTTTCCCATGGTGCTCTGTGGAAAGACCAAAACTAAGCACTAGGAAGCCTCTGTCCTCAGGCATTAATTATCTGACTGACTTTGAGAAAGTCACTTTACCTGTTTAAGCCTGAATTTTGTCGTCTCTACAATGAAGATGCTATACCAGGTATCCTTTTCCTGCTCTAAATTTCTGAATCTTTGTGAATACACGACAACATGTTTTCATCAATTGATAGCTGATGGTGTCAGATAAGTGATGCCACTATAGGGAGGGTAATAGAAGAAAAACTAGAATTCTGTGGCGTCCTGCTATCTTCTTCCAGGGTGAGGTTTCCTCGTCAACCTGGTCAACTCTTGGTATCACTTCCACCCATGCAGCAGTACTTTCACACAGCTGCCTGAATGTTCTTTCTAAAGTGCCTTCTTCATCCGGGTTCCCTACAAAACAGTGTACGACAAAGATTACATGAATTCTGTAAACCAAAGGCAGCAAGAGTAAGAGAAAAAGGGAAGCAAGGGAAAGGCACTTTCAGAATGATAGCATGAGAGCCCTGGAGGCTCTCCCTCGTGGGAAAACCATCAATGGTGAGAACTGTTAAAAATTAAACAAAAAAAAAACCAACCATTCAGTCTCTGGAAATGGTACTGAGAGCATACAGCAATTGAAGACAATCTTCTAAATATTGGTAAAACCTGCAAGAGTCTGTGTCCTGGACTGTTCCCCTCTCCTACTTCCCAGTTCAGTGTGAGGAAAACTCTACTCTGGGTGGGCACAGCCGAGAGGATGGGGCTCCCTTGTAAACCCAGCTCCCTATCCAGGGCTACAGTTTCTACCCAGAAAATCAGGCTGTCGGTATTTGTCATCAACGCCCCTTCCTCGTCCCAAGAAGTGTGTTGCACAAGCTCTACTGCGGGCAAGTATGGCTGAGAGATCGCCTCTTCTAGAAGCCCCTACTTGCAGGCTTGCAAGTCTACCCCAGGCATGGCAGGCCAAGAATAAAGGGCCCCAAACCCTCTCGCCCTGTCTGGCTCATAGGGCTGAGTTTCTGTGCAAAGGGAGACAAGCCGAGAAGAGTTGGAGCTACTGCCCCTGTTCAGCACCCGATTCATAAAGCAGGAGCGTCTCTCTAAGAGAAGCAGGTTGCTGTTCCTGTATCCCTTTTCAGAGCAGTGGAATGGAGGTTCTGTTAAAGTGGGAGGCAGCCCCTAGAACAGAGAACTCAATAAGTACCACTAAGGGAACTTGCTTTATTTGGAACAGAGTGTAGGGAAGTTCAAGCCTAAGGGCACTGTCAAAAACAATGGACGTTTAGGTAGTGAGCAAGTAGGAAGAGCTGGTTGCTCCATGGTATCTATACACGAAAGGGTAGACCGGTGAAGAGCCATTGTGGGGTCAGAGAAGTGTCAAAGACTGGCCTCAAAGTTTACTCCCGTGAAAATTACCCTGCACTTTAACTGAATCAGACTGTGGAGCAATTTCTGACCCAAGGCATGTAGAAAACAGTAGATCATTCAGCTAGCAATTACTGGGTGTGGAGTGATATCAACAGACATAGCAGACCAGATAGAAGCTTCACTGGGAGATCAGTGAGAGCAAAAGAGAACCCTGGTTTCACTGTCATCCTGGGTGAGAGAGGAAGAGGTCAAGGGGATTATGAGAATGGCCAAGGCTCTACCGACTGAAGGCAGCATTAGTGTCTGCGTAGAGAAATAGACTTTACTGAAATAGTTCATCCAAGTTGCTAAACAAATAAATGAGCAGATAATCAAACAACAACAAAACCTGGAGGTAGGGGAAGGGGAGAATCAGTATCAAGAATTACTACAAAGTTATTTAAAATGTCCAGTTGTTAACAACAATAATAAAAATGATACTCTATGCTGTCTACAGAAGATAGAGTTTTAGATTCAAAGATACAAGTAGATTGACTGTAAAAGGGTTAAAAATGGTACACCATGCAAGCAGTTGGTAAGAGAGCCAGAGTGGCTATACAAATACCAGACAAAATAAGCGTGAAGATTGAAAAAATGTTACTAGAGATAAAGAGGGACATTTTATAAAAATAAAAAGGTCAGTTCATCAAGAGGATATAGCAATTATAAACCTAACCTGTATCAAGTGGGATTAATCCCAGGAATGCAAGCTGTTTTAACATACAAATGTCATTTAATATAATACATCATCTCAATAAAGGACAAAGCCACATGGCCATCTCAATAGACCAGGCAAAGGCATTTGACAAAATCTAACACTGATTTTAAGAATACTCAACAAACTATGAATAAAAGGGAACTTCCTCAATATGATAAAGGGCATCTATAAAAAATCTGCAGCCAACATCATTCTTAACAATGAAGACTAACTGAATTCCTCATAAGATCAGAAACCAGATAAGAATGTCCAATCTTGTCACTTCTGTTCAGCATTCTAGTAGAGGTTCTAGCCAGGGCAATGGACAAATGAAGGATGTCAAAGTGGGAAGGGGAAAAGTAAAACTATCTTTATTTACATATGACATGACCTCTTATATAGAAAATCCTAAATAATTGACTAAAATACTGTTAGATCTAATATAGAAGTTTAGCAAATTTGCAAGATATGACACATACCAAAGTAAATTGTATTTTACAGTAAAATGAACACAACGAAATAAAATTGAAAAGGCAATGCCATTTACAATAACATCAAAAACTAAAATTATTAAGAATACTCTCAATAAAGGAGATGCAAAACTTGTATTCTGAAAAACAAAGTGTTGGAAGCAGTCAGAGAAGATTTAAATGTAGAAGTCTTCTTATCTGTGGAAGATACATTCCAAGACCTTCACTGGATCCTGAAACAGCCGATGGTACCTAACCCTATAGATACTGCGTTTTTATCCTTACATACCTACTTATGATAAAGTTAACTTATAAGTTAGGCACAGTAAGAGATTAACAACAATAACTAATAATAAAATAGAACAATTGTAACAATATAATGTAATAAAAGTTATGTGAATGTGGTCTCTCTCAAAATATCTTATTGTACAATTTAATGCCTTTTTCCCTCTTAACTAAGCACTTTTACAGTTTGAGGTGTGACAGCAAAAGTAGGACAAATTTCTTTTTCCTTCTTCATAATTTCACAGATAGAAGATTCATTTTTACTGTAGGTCTTAGCCACCTCAGTATATGATTTTTTTTCTCCTTTCTTATTAAGTTGAGAACTTTCACCTTTTCACTTAAAGGAAGAACTTTATGGCTTCTCTTTAGCATATCTGAATTGCCAGCGTCACTATTCTTGCGCTTTGGAGTCACTGTTAAGCAAAATAAGGGTCACCTGAGCACAATCACTGTATGCAATACCAGGACGATCAATCCGATAACCTAGACAAGGCTACTTAGTGACCAACAGCAGGATATATATACTGGAAGAAAGGATAATTCACTTCCTGAGCTGGATGGAGCAGGACACAACTCAAGATTTCTTCACGCTGCTTACAATGGTGCTCCATTTAGAACGTATGAATTGTTTATTTCTGGAATTTTCCACTTAATAGTTTTGGACCAAGGTTGACCAAGGGTAACAAAAACCACAGAAAGGAAAACCACAGATAAGGAGGGAAAGACCGCCTTGTTCATGGGTCAAAAGACAATATTGTTAACATGGCAATACTCCCCCAAATGATCTACAGATTCAACACAATCTCTATCAAAATCCTAGGTGTCTTTTTTCTATTTTAGAAATTGACAAACTGGTCCTGAAATTCATATGGAATGTGCCTATAAGAGCCAAAACAATATTGAAACAAGAAAACAAAGTTGGAAGATTCATACTTCCCAATGTCAAAAACTTGCTACAAAGCTACAGGAATTAGAATAATGTGGCACTTTCATCAGAAAGTACATATAGATAAATAGAACAGAATTGAGAAAGCAGAAATAAACCCTCATATTTATGGTCCATTGATTTCTGACAAATGTTCTAAGACAATTAATTTGATAGGTAAAAAAAATGACTTTTTCAACAAATGGCCCTGGAAAACTTGAATATGCACATATAAAAGAATAAAGATGTACTCCTTTTTAATACCATACACAAAAATTAATTTAAAATGGATCATGGACTAAATGTAAGAGCTATACCCTAAAATTCATAGGAAAAAACCAGGAGTAAATTTTGATGATCTTGGATTAGACAAAACTTTCTTATATACACACCAAAACCCATAACCAACAAAAGAAAAAAGTAGATAAATTGGACTTCATCAAAATTTAAAAACAAAAAACAAAAAACACTATACTACCAAGGGAGTGAAAAGAGACAACTCACAGAATGGGAAAAAAAATACTTTCAAATCACATATTTGATAAGAGACTTGTATTCTGAATCTATTCATAGCTCTTACAATGCAATAATAAAAAGATAAATAATCCAATTTAAAAATGGACAAAGGATCTGAAAAGACATCTCTCAAAAAAAGATACACAAATGAGCAGTAAGCACATGAAAAAAAGCTCAACGTCATTAGTCCTAAGGGAGATACATACAGAAATACACACAAATCAAAACCGCAATGAGATAGCGTTCACGTTCACTAGAACACTGGGCAAAAAAAGCCAACCAAACAAACAGAAAACAAGTAATAACCAATGTTGTCAGTGCTGGCAAGGATCAAGGATGTGGTGGAAATAAGTGCTGTTGGAAAGCTAAAATGGTGCCGATGCCGCGGAGCGGCTGGGCCCGTGAGCCATGGCCGCTGAGCCTGCGCATCCGGAGCCTGTGCTCCGCAACGGGACAGGCCACAGCAGTGAGAGGCCCGCGTACCACAAAATAAATAAATAAATAAAAGTTTAAAATGGTGCCGTTTGCCTGTTTCTTAAACGTTAAACACGGAGTTACCTATGACCCAACAATTCCACTCATAAATATATACCCAAGAAAAATGAAAACATATATCCAGTCAAAAACTCGTACATGAATATTTTTAGCAGCATCATTCACAACAGCCAAATAGTGGAAACAACCCAAATGCCTATCAAATGTTGAATGGATCAGTAAAATGTGGAATATCTATACCATGGAATGAAGTGCTGATATAGGCTACAATGTGGATGATTTTGAAAAAAATTACGATAAATGAAAGAAGCCAGTCACAAAAGACCATAAGACTCTTTTAGTATGACATGTCCAAGACAGGCAAATCTGAAGAGACAGAAAGTAGATTAGGTGTTGCCTAGGGCTGAGGTGAGGGAAGTGGAGGTGGGGGATGGAGAGCCACTCTTCATGGCTGTGAAGTTTTCTTTGGGTTGATAAAATATTCTAAACTTGTGATGATGCTGCCACAGCTCTACGAGTATACTGAAAACTATTTGAATTGTATACCTGAAATGGGTGCATGGTATAGATTGTGAACTATATCTCAATAAATCTCCTTTAAAAAACTAGGAAGTGGGACAGAGAAGGGGGTTCATTTGTTATTACTCAGCAGCCATAGCTTCACAAGGAAACGCAATTGGTGCCTTGGTCACATGGGGCATCTTCCAGAAAGCCCTGTGGAATCACCATGCTTCAGAAAGTTCTACAGGAGATGCAGAAGAAGAGAAAGGATTTATCCGGAGGGTCCTTACTATCTCCCGTCTCTTAATGGTCCACCTTTGTCCCACAGGGCATTAACTTGATATATTCCGGATGTGTTTACGGAGTACCTGTGGAAGCCTGATAGTACACCTTGCAATGGGGGGCTTCACATTGGCCTGGAAACAGGAGGAGGAGCCATAGCCTCCTTGGGTCCAGCCAGGCTAAGACCATGAAGGGCTTGATACTGCAGGAGCCATTGAGATACGACCCACCCCACATATACATACAATACTGCAGCCCAAGGGGTCAGAACTGGAGGATGCGCTGCAGGTTCCTGCATGAAACAACATGATGCTGCTCATCACTGGTCATGAAAGATAATCTCAAAGCACATGGAGAGGGCTTCCCTGGTGGCGCAGTGGTTGAGAGTCAGCCTGCTGACGCAGGGGACACGGGTTCGTGCCCCGGTCCGGGAGGATCCCACATGCCGCGGAGCGGCTGGGCCCGTGAGCCATGGCCGCTGAGCCTGCGCATCCGGAGCCTGTGCTCCACAACGGGAGAGGCCACAACAGTGAGAGGCCCGCGTACCACAAAAAAAAAAAAAAAAAAAAAAAAGAACACATTTTACGTGGTGCAGGATTCCCTGATTAGAACCAAGAGGATGCAGACATTTGGGGGAGTGGTCAGGGCAATTGATAAGAAGGTGTCTTTTAAATTCAATCCTCATAGTTTAATTGAAACAAGCACTTCCTGATGTGTCTACATGGTAATAAGATCCAAATGATAATTATTGGTTAACTTAATTCCTTGGGAAAGATCAATTCATGAGGCATCAGAGCACCGCAGAACTGTTGACACTTCCCTGACTATAATTGTACATAGAAAAAGAGATTTGAAATATGAAGGAGGAAAAAGCTCAGCTTATACTTGCAAAGCAGAGCATTAAAGGAATTATTCTGGAATTTCAGGTCAACAGCAAGCTACTGAATTATCTGAAGCTTTTGGTCCAATTATCCAGATAACTGTATTAGCAGTAGAAACCTTGCTTGCTCAGACCATCTGTGGTGCCAGGTCCCAAGAACCCTTGTGATCCTTGTCATCTGCTCTTCTAAACCTGTCTACTCAGAGTCCAGTGGTGGGGAGAGAATGACATCCTCTCCCCAGTGGATCCCTTATAAGTTAAGCGACCAAATCCGGTCTACCCTCATGAGACTAATTAAGGGGTGATGCACCCAGCAGGGAATCACCTATTACCCAGGGCTTCAGCTGTGCACAGCTGGAAGCAGAGTTTTGGGGGGTTGATTTTCTTTTCCTTTTCACCCTCAGTTTCCCAAAGCAACTTCTGTCTTAGAAAAGTTCCAAAACAAACAAGAGCAAAACTGACTGTTCTATGCCTTCCCATGGTGAAGTGGAAAATCATCTCCCTCCAAGAATAGTTTTAAACAAAATGATCAGCACATCTCTTCTTCCTTCCCATAGTATGCGGTATAATTGACCTTACTGGAAGGTATCTGCACAGCACTTCCGGAACTGAAGTATTTGTTGCTTGCCTCTGAGCTCTTGTTACTTTTGGGGGGCTCGAATTTTATTCTTTTTTTAGGAAGAAAGAAGAAGAAGAAAGCAATGATAGAGAATTGGTCAGCACCGTCCAGAAACATGACTTGCTTTCCAAGCCCACAGCTAGCAATTACGTTGGATGACCTCAGATCAAGGTCTGGCACATCATACCCCTAAACTGAAAGCCAGCATCCTGAGCTGGAGTGAAGTCAAGAGCTTTGACCCTGTTTTCAGGACAGAAAAGCCAAGCTCTGTCTCTGCTTCCCAGAGTCAAACTACTACTACTCAGAGGGTGCTGCAGAAGGGTGTAATCAACTCTGGGAGATTCCGCATTGTGAGGAGGAGAGGAGAGGCACCATGGTGGTGCAGGTGGATGGGACTGGGCATGAATGTGGGCTTTGAAATGGAACAGGTCTTCACTCCAGAGTATGGCTAGTGTCATGGTCTTACAATTCTAATGTGATTGCTTCCCTAAGGGAATAGGGATTGTGTAGAGGAGAGAAGCTTGAAGTTGTGCGATCCTGTTGTGTCCTAAACACCTCCAAGCTTCAGCTGCCTTATTGATGATAATATTGGTGGTGATGGTGATGATAGTGATGATGGTGATGGTGGTGGTGGTGGTGGTGATGGTGATGGTGGTGGTGGTGGTGGTGATGGTGATGGTGGTGGTGGTGATGGTGATGATGGAGATGGTGATGATGGTGGTGGTGGTGGTGGTGGTGGTGGTGGTGGTGGTGGTAATGGTGTGATGGTGGTGGTGGTGGTGATGGTGGTGGTGGTGATGATGGTGGTGGTAGTGATGGTGATATTGGTGGTGGTGGTGGTGATCATGGTGGTGGTGGTGATGGTGATGATGATGACTATCTTAAAGATGGTGTGACGATCAAGTGACATAACATATGACAGAGAGGGAAATGCTTAGTACATATTAGATACCAGATGAATTTTAGATTCATTTTATTTCAAAGAGATTATGAACTCTATATAGGCAGAAGCCTTCTATCCCTTTGTATTCACCATAGTTCCTGAGCAATTTCTTTTCCACAACATCCCCTAAATGAATGAAACAGATGACGGAAATAAGACAGCAGGTGATTAAAAATGAAATGCTTCATCTTACTCTACCTACACACATTATCGCCAGTCACAGCTGCTCAGAAGACGAGTCATAACGTTAGTTGAACCCAGACTAACGTGGTGAGCTGGCATCTGTACTTTCCCCCCTCTTTCTTCTCTGTTTCAGGAGTGTCACCTCCCTCCCCAATCCACTGCCACCATCACTGGTACTAAGAATGTCTAGTAGGTCGGTTCTCCCTCTCTTCTCTCTGAAATTACACCTGCTTTTCTTTCTTGCCTCAATTCCCTTAGGGTGGCTTTGACATTGGATGTCAAGGAGCACTGATTCTCTCGATGGTGGGTGGTACCAAGGAGAGGCTGCCTTTGTTAGCCCAGGAGAATTGCTGGTGGGTATTCAGGCATTTTGGTTCGGTGGAAGTGACAGATACAGGCTAGTGAGATGTGGCGATATCACGGGCCAGAGGAGGTTTCCAACCTTCTCCTCTAATTGGGCTTCAAGGACACAGATGGATGTGGAAAAAGCATAGCTGTGACCTTTTTTCACAATTCATCCTCAAGGAACCCACTTGCATGCTAGTAAACCACTGACGAATCCCATTTTCTGTGACTCGATGCAAGTGTGAGAACTCCAAGAGAAGAACTCATAGAGATGGGGCTTGTCTGCTGGCTGGGAAGACTGAAGGTTCCCAGAGCTGAAGATGTGTCATCCCAACAGCATCTGTGGGACTGGGATGTAGAGGAGTAAAAAGAGATTCTTTTTTTTAAATTAATTTTTATTGGAGTTTAGGGGCTTTCCTGGTGGTGCAGTGGTTAAGAATCCGCCTGCCAATGCAGGGGACACCGGTTCGAGCCCTGGTCTGGGAAGATCCCACATGCTGTGGAGCAATTAAGCCCTCGAGCCACAACTACGGAGCCCGCGAACCACAGCTACTGAAGCCCACGCACCTAGAGCCCGTGCTCCTCAACAAGAGAAGCCACCGCAATGAGAAGCCCGCACACCTCAATGAAGAGTAGCCCCCGCTCGCCGCAACTAGAGAAAGCCCACGCGCAGCAACAAAGACCCAATGCAGCCAAAAATTTTAAAAATTAAATTTAATTTAAAAAATTAAAAAAACATTTTTTATTGGAGTACGGTTGCTTTACAGTGTTGTGTTAGTTTCTGCTGTACAGCAAAGTGAATCAGCTCTATGTATACATAGAACCCCTCTTTTTGGGATTTCCTTCCGTTTAGGTCACCACAGAGCATTGAGTAGAGCTCCTTGTGCTCTACAGCAGGTTCTCATTAGTACTCTATTTTATACATAGTAGTGTACGTATATCAATCCTAACCTCCCAATTCATCCCACCTCCCCCCCAAAATTCTTGAGAATTCATTTTTCCTTTGGAATTCAAAGATCAGACTGGTGCCTGACCCTCAGCAGGATATCATTGAAAGAAGGAGACCGGCTGGAGCAGACAAGAAACAGTAGGTGCAGCGGCGGGAAAGCGGGCATCTGACTCCCCGTGAGGCGGGTGAGTCACAGTGGAAAAACTGGCCATGAGGGGCTTCACTGCGTGGGGCAGGAGGTGAGGGGTATCCAGAGAAGGCGTGACCTGAGTCAGGTGCATCAGGAGCAGTGGAGGTCCTGGTGGGATCTGGGGGTTGGGGGAGGGTGTGCAAAGAACCCACAAGAATGCCTCAAACAGAGGGAGCCAGACGTTTGGCATCACGTAGAAGAAAGGGCATTCCACCAGTAAGAGAGAATTTCAAAGAGCATCATCTGAGTTAAAGAAACTCTTTCCTCCTTCTCCTTTCTCCTCCCTCTAAACACAGCGAAGGAAAAGGCCGAAGCAGACAGGAGGAAGTAGAACAGGAGGGGAAAATAGACCACACTCTCTGTCCCATTGCCGGTCGGACCTAAGCTGGGGTAAAAGGAGAAGTCTGAACTGGACTGAAGATTATTTTGATGTTAGATTAAAGTAGTCTTTTAAATTTTTTATTTTAAAATTAACATAGAACAAAATCGGCCTTTGGGGTGCACGACTGTATGAATTTTAACACATATAGATTCACACCATCACCAAGGAAGGCAGGTGACTTTCTTGCACTCTCCTTTTGTGTGTCCCCTTTTCACACCTTCCTCCACCCCTAACCCCTGGAAACCACAGATCTCTTCTCTGCCGCGGTTTTGGCTGCCTGCAAATGTCATATAAATGGAAAAATGTAACCTTTTGAACTTAGATGTTTTACACTCAGCCTTATGCTTTGAGATTCAGCCTAGCTGCTGTGTGTCTCAGTAGTACGTTCTTTTTTATTTCTACGAAGTGTTTAATTTTTGCAGGTACAACTATTGACTGATAGATGCACCCTATGCCAGGTATCACTTGATTACCTCTGAGCCCCAAATTCACCATTCAGTATCTGCTCCACGGAATAGACTGGATTTTTGAAGCATTTATCCCTTCCGGTGAGGACAACGTTGAGCTCCATCAGTGGAGGGAGTCGGAGGAGCCTTGCAGGAGGGCCTTCCTGGTTCCAGCTGCTGTGTTTTGTGTTATTCTTCCTGTTGCTGCACTATCAGTCAGCAGCATGGGTGTGTGACATGTGTTGGTGCCCTGCCCAAGCTGTGCACACAGAGGAAATTACCTCTTAGGCACCTTGCAGTCCTGGCCTCTCATGGACACCGTGCAGTCCAAGTCTCCGGCCCACGTGGCCCTCCGCATTCCCCCCTGCACCCCTGCCGCGGCTTTGGCTCACCTGCACACCAAAACTTTGGTCCCTGAAGCTCCCACAATGCGGACCCGGGTGCTCCAGACCCCATGCCCACAGCCGTGCCCCCATTCATGCCATGAGTCCGTCCACCAGCCACGGCTTGCTCTGTCCTGGGAGTCTGCTGGCTGCTTTCCAGCAACTGTGGACTAGCTCTGGCCCAGGCAACTAGGAGAACTTTGCCATTCAGTGGGCAATATCTCACCTTCTCTAACAATGTCTGAACCCCAGACTTGGGGAGGAGACTCCTTCCAAGTTTGTCTCCCTGCTCTCCTTCAGCCCCAAGATACTCTGGAGTTCTACTGACATCTCTATACTCACTCTCTTATAGCCAAATAATTGTTTATATTAAAGATTCCCTTTAAAAATTACTGTGCGGTTTCTGTCTCCCGATGGGAGCCAAACTGATACACACTAGTTTAAGGTCGTTGAGTTCTTTCCAGATAGTGATGATTTTGACCAGAGCTGCTATAAACATTCATGTACAGAATACGTGTACGTATGTGAACAGAATTTTCATTTCTCTGGGACTGATATCTAGGAATGGGATTTCTGGAATATACAGTAAGTGGATGTTTCACTTTGTAAGGAGGTGTTAAGCTGTTTTGTAGAATGGCTGGACCATTTGCTTTCCATGAGAAGTATATGAGAGCTCCAGGTATCCATGTCATCATCTGCGTCTGGTATTGTCAATTTTTTTTTCTTCTTTGGGGGGCTATTTTAATTTACGTTTTCCTAATAGATATTGATGTTGCACATCTTTTTATGCGCTTATTTGCCATCTATGTATCCTTTTTAGTAAATTGTCTATTCAAATTTTTTGCTCCTTTTTTTAAATTGGGTAGTTTGCTCTTTATTATTGAATTTAGAGAGATCTTTACATATTCTAGTTACAAATCCTTCATTGGATATGTGATTTTCAAATATTTTCTACATGCTTAAGGCTTGTTTTTTCATTATTTTGACAGTATTTTTCTCATAACAAATGTTTTTAATTTTTTGAAATCCAATTTACTAATCTTTTTTCTTATAGGTCATGCTTTTGGTGACAGATCTAAGAACTCTGCCTAATCTCAGGTCATATTTTGTTCTAAAATTTTTACAGGTTTAGTTTTACATCTAGATCTATGGTCCATTTTGAGTTAATGTTTGTGTAAGGTTTCAAGTTCATCTTATTGCATATGATGGCCAATTATTTAACACCCTTTGTTTAAAACTCTGTCCTTTCTTCATTGAATTACCTTTCACACTTTATCAAGACTCAACAGGCCATATCTGTATGGGTGTATTTTTGCACTCTTGATTTTGTTTTATTGATCTATTACTTAGCCAATATAGCATTGACTTGATTGCTGTAAATTTATATTGATTTATAAAGTTGAGTAGTGTAATTCCTCCAACTTTATTTTCTTTTGCAAATTGCTCTGATTTTTTAAAAATTTATTTATTTGTTTTTATTTTTGGCTGCATTGGGTCTTTGTTGCTGCCTGCGGGCTTTCTCTAGTTGCGGCGAGTGGGCGCTACTCTTTGTTGCAGTGCACGGACTTCTCACTGCGGTGGCTTCTCTTGTTGCGGAGCACGGGCTCTAGGCGCGTGGGCTTCAGTAGTTGTGGCATGAGGGCTTCAGTTTTTGTGACACACGAGCTCAGTATTTGTGGCTCGCAGGGGCTCTAGAATGCAGGCTCAGTAGTTGTGGTGCACAGGCTTCCTTGCTCCGCGGCATGTGGGATCTTCCTGGACCAGGGCTCGAACCCGTATCTCCTGCACTGGCAGGCAGATTCTTAACCACTGCGCCACTAGGGAAGTCCCTGCTTTGATTATTTTAGGTTATTTACTTTTCCATTAAAATTTTAGAATCAGTTTGCCTGGATCTACAAAAAATTCTTCTTGGATACTGAAGGAAATTCTGTTAAACTTCTAAATCAATTTGGGGAGAATTTATTTGAGAATCTGTTGTGGATTTGTCTATTTCTTCATTTAGTTCTGTCAGTTTCTGTTGCATGTATTTTGAAACTCTGATGTTAGGTGCATACACATTGAAGACTGTTATGTCTTCTTGGCAAATTCATTTTTTATCATCTTTATCCCTGGTAATTTCCTTTTCTCTGAAGTCTCCTTAAGCTGATGTTAATATAAGCACTCTAACATTCTTTTAATTATTGTTTATAATACGTTTATATCTAACCTTTTACTTTCAACCTGCTTATATCATTATATTTGAAATGTGTTTATTGCAGAGGGATATAGTTTAAATACAGTCATTTAAAAAAGTGTGTTCTAATAATCTTGGTCTTCTACTTACTATGTTTATACATTTGACATTTGATATAATTATTAATATATTTGGGTTTCTGTCTACCATTTTATTGTTTGATTTCTGTTTATTTCCTCAGTTATTTGTTCCTCTATTTTCCTTTTCCTTTCTTCTTTTGGGTTATTTAAACACTTTTATTAGTCCATTTAAATTCATCTATTATGTCTTAACAATACTTGTTTTTCATTTGTTTGTTTGTTTTAGTGGTTGCTCAAGGGATTAAAGTATGCTTTCACTTTTTTCTTAGAATCAATATTTTACCATTTCAAGTAGGATGTAGTTACCTAACCACCACACAAGTTCCCCTACTCTGTCCCTTTTATGTTGTACTTGACTTATATATCACACCTACCTACATCGAAAATTCCATCAGAAAAGGTTATCACATTTTGCTTTCGATGGATTGTATCCCGAATATTTAAAATATTATGTCATGCAACTCTGGACCTTGTTGAAATCCTATGTACAACGCTATTTTTGTTTAAGCAGGCAACTGACCTAGTTGGATTCAAGCCCAAAATTCTAACCAGCCTTGTGGTTTCAATGTCAGTTCTATTTCACTGTCCTTCAGTTCTATTTAGACTTGTCCCTGGAACTCAGGAAGCAGTCTATCCTATAGTTTAATTCTCAGAGTTTATGGGATTCTATTTGGGGTCAGACTCATGCATGTGCAGCTTGGGGATGAGCCTTGGAGTTTGTAAGCAGCTTTACAGGTTTGCTTTCCCGAGCTCCTCGCTGTCAGCACTCTGCACAGTACTTTCAGGTTCTATAGGTCTCTTGTCTTCCTCTCTGTAGTTCTCTGGCAAGAGTGCTGGTGCGTTAAGTACTCCACCCTGCAGTGCACTTCCCCCCACTGCTTCCACCTCCCCAGCCAAGTGGTAAGAGAGACAAAAAAAAAAAAAAAAAAATCAATAGAGATTTGCCTCACCTTGAGACCACAGCTCCTTGTATCAAAATGGACAATTCTCCCTCCTAGAGAGATATAGGCTCTTGAGGACCCCTCTTTTCTCTGCTTTTGTTGGTGTCACTGATGCCAACACAGGATTGCACAGGGGCTAGGAAGGAAGAGAATATAGAAAGGAAACTGTACGGGAGTGTTAGGAAACACCTTTCCCAGTCTTCAAGGCAGAACTAGAGGGCTTCTTCTGGAACTAGTGTTAACACTAAGGTCCACTCCTGGGTTTTGGACTGTGCTGAGTCTAAACTAAGAGATATTGGAGGAAAATAAAATCGTGGAACTTTGAATTCTTGTCTTCTCCAATCTTCCTGCTTTGATGTACTTTTCAAAATCCTCAAACTGATTTTTATATGCACTTTATTCAGGTTTCATAGCTACAGTGAGTGGGAAAGGTAGGGGGCTGTGTGCTTACTCCATCTTACCTGGAGCTTCAATCTGGAAATGATATAGATAGGAAATGTGGGTACTAAACCCCAAAAGAGACCAGGAAAGCTCTTGGTGAGATCGCCTGAGACATCATCCAGGGTCAGTAAGGACTATTCTACAATGGGCACTAGAGGTAAGATGCCCACCGTCCAAAGTAGGATACATTTTCAGAGTAAGAAATTATACTTGGTCTATGAAAATTATACCTGGACAGCAAGTGTAAAGCCGGAACCAGAATATACGGACACCTTGTTTAGAAGGTGTGGTGGGAATCCATTATCCCTTCTCATTGTATTCTACTGAGATCCACTGTTTACGTACCATCAGTCTTCTGTATATAGAAAACTTGTTTTGGTTGTCCACTTTGTTTTGAGTGATTTACACGTAAGAACTGGAAATAAACCCTTGTCCTAAATGTTAATTTGTCATTCTTAGCATACCCACTCACCCGGAAGAGTGTATTCTGTAAAAGATAGACCCAGATAGTTTCTTTTTTGTGTGTATGCACAAATCTGGGGATCATTTTGAGTTTGGTTAAGCTAAGAACAACACTCTGGACCTCTGGATAGATCAGTTACAGCCATCCTTATTTTAGAATAAAATAAATCTGGACACACTGGCCAAAAGGGGTTTCTGAGTCTTAGATCTCTGAGAGTGGCTGGCAGGAAAACCAGGGCTTCTAGTCATCACCAGAACACAAGGACACGATGACAGTGTGGGTCCTTCCCTTCTGAGACCCTACAATGAGCTTTTCCCGCAAGAAAATTCCTCCAGGAATAATTTATACCCTTTAACTCATCTTTAACTTTATCACTGAAATTCCCAACGAAGATGTTGCTTGGTGCCAAAACCACAGTGGTTTCTGTGATGTGGGTGTCTCTGTGCAAAAAGACCTCAAAAGCCTTTCACACAGGCACCCAGCAGTGGCCAGATGGCAATGACCCTGAGCCCCTCCAAACCTGGATCACGTTCGGACAAGCGGATGGGACACGTTAAATGTGAACGCGTCCAGAAATCGCTTTTCTTTATTGCTCAAATAAATTGCGCCCTTCTATCGGGGAAGACGAAGCATGAGTGTTGTACCTTCATGTGAGACTAGAACGCCCTGTGAACTGCACGTTGAACTCTCATCAGGAAAACACTGGTGAGAATGAAAGGAGCCTCGTCTACGTGGAACAGCTTCTTGGTCCTCTGGCCTAAGGCCCATCACTTAGGAGGAACTCAAGGAGACCAGATAGTCAGGAAGCACATGGGGGCCACCAGCCTCGAGAGGCAAGCCCCAGTCTTGCTGTCCTTTAACCAGTGTAGACATTTATTTTCCAGACTCTTGTCCTGGCTTCTGCCTTTCTACTTTGCACATAACTGCTGGTCTGTTCCTTGTCTCCTCCAAATCATTTTGGCCTCATTGGTTCCTCCTTCCTATGGCCCAGAGTATGGTTGTGTATTTCATGCCCTGCGCAAAGGCCAAGGCAACAAGGATGAGCTGAACTTAGCCCCACTCTTCTCCCCAAGCCCTGTGTCCTGGCTCAGGGCTACACGGGCCCCGAGGAAGGAGCTCTTCCTTCTAGCTCTCACAAGGACACAGTAGAGAGGAACCATGGCCCTGGCTGCTCCTCGGCCCCTGGTCTCTGCCTCTCCGACTTGCTTTCTGTGCTCCAGTGAATGGGTGAACACGGAATAAGAATTGTCTTCTTCACAGAGACGGTTTAGGCAAAGTTTAAATCACTTGTTTCTAATAAAATAATATTTATTTGACTGCAAAGATCTATAAAGTGATGTGAACAATACACAGAAAACATGACAAGTCCATAGCCACGAAGCCAAGTGGCTGTATCTGCTGATTCCGCTGAGACCACTAGGAAAATCTTAGGGGCCGTGTGGGCTGAATTCGCTCTCCTTCTGTCTAGCCCAGGAAATCTGAGGCTCCCACAATAGTTTTCATGTCATTCCAGTGCCTGCCACACTCGCTCAGGGCTGGCAGAACGCTTCCCATTCTATATCAGCCTGATCCACGCTGTGTGCTCTGTCCATCAGGGTCTCTCTCTACTCACCAGGGACAGGACGGGAGGGGTGTAGGAGGAGGCAGCTCAGGGCCCATTTCACCGTCCTTTAGGCTGGGAGTGCCTCCCAGCGGTTTCTGTTTTACTGAGTCTTTTCTAGAGAAAAAATCCTTGGGATAATTCTGAGATGATTCCACGTGAATCCTTTAGAGCTTTTCACAGGCATGTGGTAGCGTATTTGGGTCCAGAATCTGGAATTGGGAGGAACTGATTTGAAGCCTCTCCAGGTGACAGTGGGCAAAACCCTGAGAGCTTTTTTCACTAGATGAGGTAGAGACTCCGGCTCTTGGAAGGAAGAGAACTTAATTAAAATCAGTTTCAGTGTTTGATCCTCCAAGGCAATGTTCACTGCTGCTTGTAGTTCAAAGACACTGGGTCCGCTGACGTAGCTGGGGCTCAAGATAAATATTCCTCTTCTACTTTTCTTAATAATGCTCACAATGTCTTCTGCATACACTGGAAATAAAAGATTTAATTATTCGACATTGTTATTGTCTTTTTTTTTAATGACCACGGTTAAAGATTTGATAAAAGTTCATAATAATGCAATTGACAAGGAAATGTAGTTATTTCTGAGTGATACATTTTAAAGTAATAACTAGAATTATGACCTATTACATTATACCAGAACATATAAGAGTTTTAGGAATCTCATGTAATGTCTGAAACATTTATATTAGCATATTTCCATACAAATAACCCAAAGAAAGTTTAGTATTAGTTGTTTTTTGTTTGTTTTTTTATACAGCAGGTTCTTATTAGTCATCAATTTTATACACATCAGTGTATACATGACACTGTTATTGTTAAACCCTGAGTCACAATAACCCTGAATCTCCCAGATCCACCCAGCGGGTTCCTTGCAATGGGCACTCTGAGGCAAAGAGGAAAGGAAGTCTGGTTTTCTTTATCACTTCTGCTAAATCAACTCTGTGGACAGTTGAAGATATGTTCCAGTGTCTAGTGACTGTCAGTTTCACATTCCTCCCTGTGTTCTGTCTCCTCAAATTGCCAATTCCTCTAGGAGCAAAGCTCGTTGGAACAAGGTTGGCTGGGATAAGAGAGGGGCATGGAATGTCCCAGGCTCCTGGGTTGCGCATCTCAGGCAGAGGAGGTCAGCGGGACAGGATGAGGTCTGCACATCTGATCGTGCCCAGGACTGGGCCCGGGCCTGGGGAGTCTGCTGGACCCAGTCCTGAGTCTGTGTCAGGCACAGTCCCAGAAAGCAGGGGGACCACCCGTTTGGGAGGACAAGAGATAACTTCCTGTTGAGGAGCCAGAAAAGAGATCTTCATTCTGGAAGGCTCCCTGCGCTCCAAAAATGTTTTTTTCCTGAAGATGGATTATTTTCCTCCTGTGGCAATTTTGTTTATTTTTAAATTTTAATTTTATATTGGGGTATAGTTGATTTACAGTGTTGTGTTAGTTTCAGGTGTATAGCAAAGTGGTGCAGTTAGACATATACGTATATCCATTGAAGATGGATTTTTTTGATGATGGAGCGTGTCTCTGCAACACACATTTTTCTGTGTTGTTGCCCCAGAAGTTCTAAGCTCATGAAACCTTCCAGAAGATAAATAGCCCAGCAGAAAGAATGACAAGACAACGTAGAGAGTGCTTGCACGTAACTCTCCTTCTTGTGCTACGTTTTCTGTTGGCGTGCAGGACTTACCTCCTCCTGGGGCCACGTCTCTTTCAAGCAAACACAAGGTGTATCCATATTTGTTTTCCAAAACTTCAGGGAATAGACTCAGAGCCAAGTTTTCCTCACTCAGAGATGAAGTGGCCTCACTCTCAAGAGAGCTCCATTTCCCATAGGATATGAAAGCATCGAACTCCTTTTTATCTGAGGAAGAAGCACAATAAAGAATGCAAGCCACACGGGGCTTCCCTGGGGGCGCAGTGGTGGAGAGTCTGCCTGCCGATGCAGGGGACGTGGGTTCGTGCCCCGGTCCGGGAAGATCCCACATGCCGCGGAGCGGCTGGGCCCGTGAGCCACGGCCGCTGAGCCTGCGCGTCCGGAGCCTGTGCTCCGCAACGGGAGAGGCCACAGCAGTGAGAGGCCCGCGTACCGCAAAAAAAAAAAAAAAAGAATGCAAGCCATTGACCTATTTTTTACTCTCGTGGCATACCTACATACGCTCGAACCATATGGTACATGGATAAGAATTAAGATTTGGGATCCTTACTGCATGGATTTATTAAATGAAAAGCAGCATCTGTGTTCATTTCAGAATCACACTGCTGAGGGGTATTGATTATCCACCCAGACTCAGATTCTAATCGATGAGGCCCTCCTGCACCTTCACTGACGTCAGATCAAACAGCTGGGGCCTTCTCTGATTAAATCACATGTTCTCAGGAGTTCCTCGGAGCTTTTTTTGCATCTGCAGCGTTGCTGTCTCATTAGTCACACATCAAAGTGGAGTCTGCTCCACCAAAGCGTGATAATACCCGGTGAGCAAAGCCCTGCAGAGACCCAGTGCATTAGCGAGCTGACAGCACACGTATCTGTTTGAATCCCCATATGTAAAATGAGATAGTCATAACTCCCCGTCTTGCTTCTGTCAGGGCTGCCTGGGATAATGTATATGAAGGATTCGGTGACTGACTTATGGCAGGCACAAGATAATATGCATTCCTTTCCCTTTTAGATGGAAAACTATATTTTGGAACTTGTTTTAGGGTATTTTTAAGGTCTCATATGCCTCTGTTGACTCAACTATTATAAATGCACATAGACTCTGGGATGTGCTAAAGAACCAACTGGAAGCCATAGAAAATCTCAAAAGTTAACCCACGAGCTCTGCACACAGCTGGCTCATCTTCCAGCACTTTGCACAGTGCCCGACAAACAGTATTATTACAAAGGAGCAAACAGCAGCGCTGTTACTGATGCAGTTTTGCAGTTTGCTCGACATGGACCTACGAGGCGTTAGCCAACAGAAGTGTCAGAAACAGAAAAGCAAGAGGGAAACAGAGGTGGTCCGGCGTCAAGAGAGGAGGATGCCAAAGAGCGAGGTCCTGGAGGTGCATCTAAGATACTTCTCATTGCCCAGGTGGGGAGGCGGCGGCTCAGGGGGCGCGGCCAGCAGGTACATGCCGTGCAGTTCCTGTGTGACACACCGTAGTCACCCTGATTTTTTCCACATCCCTGTGACACTCCAGCAAACTGGGATTTTTCTATAACCGGAAAACGTTAAATTTCTTTTGTAATAATATTAGCGAGTGGGAGAATTAGACGATCCCCACAATTCTGACATCCTATGTCTCTCTAAATTTTGGGATAGTCCCAGGAAACAGTCTTTTTGCTGAAAAACATTAGATTGACCACAGAGTGTAATGAATCTCTGTGCTTGAAAACTGGGTTCTGCCTCCCTGTCAGATTGCTAAAACGTTGCCTGTGCAAACAAGAGCGGACACATTTAAAGTACTTCACAGTTTGGGATTAACATATACACACGGCTATATATAAAACAGACAACCAACAAGGGCCTACTGTATAGCACAGGGACCTCTACTCAATATTCTGTAATAATTTATAACGGAAAAGAATCCAGTTTTATATATAAAACTGAATCACTTTGCTGTACACCTGAAACCAACACAACATTGTAAATCAACTATACTTCAATTAAAAAATAAATTAGGGTAAAAAACATTCCTCCAAAAATTACGATGTTTCACAGTAGATTGAGTCTTCTGTACAAGGTCTAGAATCTTAGGAAAAATAGCATTTGAGTCAAAGAAGTATGAAGTTGTCTAGGAGAACAATGAAGACAGTGATTAGATAATTTGCTCAATTCTAAAAAGCTATTTAAAATATAACCTCAAAATCCTCTTGGCTTGAGGACTTCTAGTGTGTATTCTCAATCATTGGTCTAAAGAAAAGTGTGACTGCTGCATTTCTGTGCTGCCCCTTTTCCCAGTGATCTGACAGCTCTTCACTGAGTTCCTAGTGTGGGGAAACCACTGGTGTGCGTGTAAAGGGGCATCCCAATTAGGGAAGTATTTAATTGTCCCTGGAATCCAGCAGAAGGGATTCTGCCCTTTCCAAGCAATAGACTCATTCACTAAAACTGCCAACGTTCTAACCTTTGAGCCTTCCGGGACTAGAAAAACACACCAGCAGCTCTTCTAGTCGAAAGAAGCAAATGTTAATAAACACTATTAACCTGTCTCATGGGAAAACTGACATACTTCGTGGAGAGTGCCACTGCTAGTATTTTCCAGAACGTCCCTCTTTTAGGGACGTTTCCACATCCCCAAGCCCCTCACTTTACAGAAGAAGTTAACTGAGGCAATAGCTAATGGGGCTCTAAACCTAACTGCCTGGGGTCCATCCCAACCTCTAACATCCCCTAGCAGTTCCACTGGGGGCACAGACTTCACGCCTCTGCCTGGCGTGTAGGATTTCGGTGACGATTCCAGCAGCTGATACATAAGCCTGGCATGCACTCAGTCCTCAAGAGGTAATGAGAGCTGGAGCCGGCATCACTGAGTGCTTACCATGTGCTACATGCTGTTCTAAATGCTCAATATGTCTTAACTCAAAGAGCCCACATTGCATTCATTGTGATTGTGATTACAACCCTACTTTACAGAAGAGAAAAGTGAGGCATGGAGATGGTAAGTCATCTGCCATCTTGCTTCAGGTTGGTGAGTGGAGAGTTATTTTCAAGTCCAATGTGCCCTACAATAACATCGTTGGCAAGATTCCTAGTAACTGGGATGAAGAGAATTTGTTTCTCCCCTGGGCTCCCAGCCCTTCCCAGGTGTGAAGACGCCAGACCTGCAGGAGGGTTTCAGAGCCCGAGGGTCATGACCTTCTCCATCGTGGAACATCCATTTCTCAAGCCCCTCCCTCTAAGTCAGTTCCGAGGCGAGTTGGGTCATCTTACCCCCGAGGGTCTCATCCTTGTTTTGGTAGGTTCGGTACAGCAGCACTATTTCAATCCAGTACATGTAGAAGAGCGCACCTGTGGTCAGCACACCTGCCAGGGCCATGACGGTGCCAAGGAGGATGTAGAGGAACACCACTGCGGAGACGCGGCGGCCGTGAGCAGGTACAGGGGCCGCGTCCCCTCCAACACCCGCCTCCCCTATAAGGCCACATTCAGGCCAGCCCAGCACCTTTTCCAGCCCTATTATTTTTTATCAAAATCTACTGGAAACATTTCTCTTGAATCTGGACACATCTTAAATCACATCTTGAGGGAATTACCATAAAATGAACTCAAGAAAACCCAGGGTAATGGGTCGTTTCTGATTGGGGTGGCTGGGAAACTGATAAAAACTCGTTTTTTAAATCGTTTTCTCCTATAAGCTTCCACACAACCCATTTCTGTCCCTCTTATTGCATACTGTAAACTATTGTCACGCGTTATCGACCCTACTACAGTCTAAACTCCCTGAAGCCCAGAGCCACATCTGACTGGCTTTCTCACCTCCACCGTACCTAACACGTGGCACCTTTGACCCACCTCTACGGAGCACCCACCAAATGTGTCTTATTTAAGCCTCACAAGCATTCAGAACCTGCTTGTTCTCTCATCTCTACTAACTGAATGAATGATATCACCTCCATCTCTGAGCATCTTCTTAAAGAAATTTAAGAGTTATTCCTTACCAGGAATTTCCTCTCTAGCTTTAAGAGGCTATGATCTGTGATGTACACATATCACTCCTAAACTGAACAAGAATACTCTTTCTCCCCTCTTTTTCTCCTTTACTCTCCGACACCAGACCATCACATTCTCTGGATTTGGAAGCCAGGGGAGGAAAATAGGAAAGGGAGCTAGGTCCTAGTACGATACCTGCCACACAGGGCATGCTCTGTAGGTCTTTGTAGGATGAATGAATGAGTAAGTGAATGAACTAAGGAGTGAATGAATGAATGAACAAACACAGCTCCCATATGCAGAACATTCGTAAGAGGACCAGCTCTGGATCACCAATGTGAAACTTACTAGTTGTGTGGCCTCGGTCAAGGTACTGAATGAATCAGCACAAGCACATTACTGACTTAGAATGCTGTCTGGCATCTAGAGCATGTTAGTGGCTACCATCACTGTGGCTACTTCCTTGGGAAAGTTCCTCTCCTCCCGGGTGAAAGCAGGGGCATGCATCCTGCAGCCACCTTCAGGCTCACCTCCCTTCTTTTCTTTCAGTTGGATGGACTGGGTAGTGTTCCCAATGGAGTTCTGGGCAAAGCAAATGAACTTCCTGTGAAGATCGCTCTGAGTAACTTCTTTCAGGAAGACAACACGCTCGATGACTTCATTCTTTAAGGTGGATTTAACACTAGGAAAGGAGGGAAAATACCACACCCCTTTAGTAACACAGATGGACACCCATTTGCAGTTTTTGGAACACGTGTAAGTAGATAACCGTTTGGCTTTCAGAAGAGCTGTGGGATCAGACAGTACAAGGAGATGCCAGAAAGACAGAGGATGCTCAGAGGTGGCTCGTTTTTTATTAAGTGATTGAATCAGCTAAGCATCATTCTAAGCATTTACGCTAGACTATAATTACTTGCGAGGCTCATCTGATCTTCCTTACTCTGAGAATTCCCCTTCAGAATAGACATAACAATTTAAGAATAATGTTAGAGATGACTAGCTTCTACTGAGGGCTGTGTGTATCAGACGGTCCTCTGGTCCCCCAAGCGTAAACGTGGAGGAGAGGATCAAATCTCCTCCGTCCTCACAGGATCCCCACCGGGTAATGGTGTGATCATCCTGACTTGAGCCGCTCAGAACAGGCAAGAAGTTGGGTGACAATCCAAGGTCACACCGCTGGGAAGTGGCAGCGTGATTCCTGGGCCTGTGTCATTCCGCCCTGTCCAGGAAGTGTGAATCTCGGCACTGATTCACAGTCTGGATTCTCTAAAGTTGCCCGTCTGCAGTTTGTCTTCACACTAAAGAACATAGTCTCTGCGGATGATGTTTTAGGCTGTTTGGTGTGGGGCCTACAATACCCACTCTTATTCACTGGACGCTTCCTGCCTGCCAGAGGCTGTGTTAAGCATATCACCTCTACCGTATTTGCTCCTTACAGGGGTGAAGCTTGGTATCCATAGATGACAGATGGCATGGTGGAGGCTCGCAGAGGTTAAGGTTCACATTGCTAAATAGGTGGGAAACAGAGATTCAAACCCGAGAGCATATAGTCAGTGCATTCTCCCTTTACCATGCTTGACTACCTTCAAGTCTGATGCAGTATCACCTTAATATGGGACCCAATGAGTTCCCTTGTCTTAGAAGTTCTTTCTCAATTTGATTACTGTTACCAAAACCCATCCTTTATTTTTTAAATGATGTATACTCTTCAAAGTGATATTACATTAGTCTGTTGAAATGTTTTAAAACCCAGGAGGAAGTGCTTAATACAGAGGCTATTACTTTGGAACAGATGTTGGGAGAATGAGGGACTCTAGCTGCAACTGTCTAGAGTTTTACTTTCCATTGAGCCAAACTGTCTTCCCAGTAAATTCTTCCCACTAATCTGGGTTGCAAACTAAGTCCAGTTTCTCATACAACTTAATAGCTTCCAAGTACTTCAAGACAGAGATCCCACATTACAACAGTCATCAGATCTTCGGGAAAGAACGAGGGTGACTGTAGTTGGCAAATGTCTGGGCAAATGTAAGACTATCTCTTCTTTCTTTAATTTCTTTAAAAGTTATAGTTTAACATATGCAGACAACAATAAAATGATACCTCAGTTATCAGTTATACCTCAGTTATACCTCAGCCATTTTGGTATTATTTAAGCCTTCACTAATTCCCTACACCTACTCCATTGTCATTATATGGTTCTTTTTGGTAATATTTACCTACCTTGAAGTGCACAGTCTAGGTGTATACTTTTTTTTTTCCCTCATGCATGGCATGAGGGATCTTAGTTCCCCGACCAGGGATAGAGCCTGTGCCCCTGCAGTGGAAGGCGGAGTCTTAACCACTGGGCCACCAGGGAAGTCCCTAGCTGTATACTTTTGACAAATGGTTATTAGGGTATAGAACATTTCCAACTTCCCAGAAAGTTCTCTTGTATCCCTTTCCAGCCAACGTCTAGCCTACCAGAAGGAATAACAGTTCTGATTTTTTTCACCTTAGATTAGTTTTTCCTTCTCTAGTCAGTTTGTTCTTTTTATTGTTGAATAATAATCCACTGTATGAATGAATGTAACCGTGTTTTAATTTTTGACTATTGTAAATGAAGCTGCTGTAGATATGCCTAAAAAAACCCAAAAAAAGACAGCGATCTCACCTCTGGGTCTCCTTCTCCAGGTTGGATTGCATCAACTATTCCTCATTTCTCATATTTTCGGTCAGATCGCTTATTATTGTGCCATTTTCTCTGCATACGCTCCGGACCGTTAAGGACGCCAACACTGGGGCCCTGACTCGGCCCACTCTGGATGGACGGCACAGGGGGCAATGGAGAATGGCTGGCTAGGGTGCAGAACCCTTTCCCGTTTGTTCCATAGGCTAAGTCTAGTCAAGCAGCATGGGTTGTTGCGTCTGCTGGTTGGTTTGGTGGGCAAAGTAGCCACATCAAATTGTTACTACAAATTGAACTTTAAAACAGCTGATAAAAAATGTAAAAAATAAAATAAAAAGATTATTTTAGAAAAAGGTGGGGGGAATGTCCCGGTGGTCCAGTGGTTAAGACTCAGCACTTTCACTACCTAAGACCTGGGCTCAATCCCTGTTCGGGGAAGTAAGATCCCACAAGCTGTGCGGCCAAAAATAAAAAATACAATAAAAAATAACAATAAAAAAAAACACAACGGAAATATTGCATTCTATGGCCCTCTGTGAAACTGCACGTGGCCCCCAAGCTTAAAATTAACTCACGCCTTGCATCTCTATACTTTGCACGACTAGCTGGCGCTAGTGGCCACACCAACTCCATCTGTTTGTTCAGCTCTGTGTGTACATTTCAGGGGGTTCTAAAGGTGAACGCTTTTAGTGTGAGTTGCAAAGAATAAGTTCGCTCATTTCCTTCTTACCTTCTCCCCTCAGGTGTTGGGACTTCCCACTCCTGGTCAGAATCTTTGACGTACCATCGTATCACAGGCTTAAAGTTTATTTCGAAGCCAAATCGGGCCGTGCAGTTAAGAGTTAAAGGCTTTCCTGGAAAAAGGGCCACAGAACACAGGAAGGAAGCCCGTGAGAACACTTTGTCCCGTGCGGGAGGAAGACACCATCTGGAAACTGTTCCCTGAGGCGGTCAGGTTCGCAGGTAAAACAGGTGTACCAGACAAAGCCAAAAACGTCCACCTGTCTCTCATTCGGAAACAGGTAAAACCAGGGATGTTTGTCTCTACTGGGCAGCTCTTAGATCTCAAACCTCTGACTACATTTCTGCAAACGAAGATGGGCATGGTCACAGCACTACGGGTTCTGATGTGGTTTAAGGATAAACGCCAGGAAAATGAGCAGTTTCAGGGACCAGCTCTGTCTTCCGACGCTGCTGTTGAAGTAGTACAAGGGTGCCAGTACAGAAATACTAACTAGCATTTGCATATTAAACGAAATCCTGAGGTTTGGGGGGCATGTAGTTTAAAGCAGAGAGTATTTAGATATTCAGCTGAGTATTTTGAACGTTACACTGTGGACTGACATGCATGTAACTACGCTACCCTCCTTCTGCCCATTTTCTCTGTAAGGGGTATCCAGATATGCTCTGCCTCAAACTCAATATTTTAACCGTGAAATGTTTAGGGACTCCATTTGAAAACTGACCTTTGCACCTTTATAATGCTTTCCCCACAGTAATACTTTAAAATTCATTGGTACCTTGTGTAACTTGGCTATTTTTGAATTAATTAATGTTTTCCCTGCTTCTTTCCTCCTTCCTTTCATTCTTGTGATTTTGCCCGTACTGTTATTTCTATTTCATAATCAGGGTACACCGCTACCGCCACCTAGTGGTGATTTAATAATATCTATTTTTACATTTCTTTCTATAATGATAAACATCTTAGTAGCATTTAAAGGAAACCGCCACCCAGTGGCCTTTTACCATAATATCTACTTTTACCTTTCTTTCTACAACGATAAATATCTTATTAGCACTTAAAAGAACACTTACTTTATTGAAACAACCAGCACTTGGTTTTGAAGAGAACAGTTCCTATTTGGCTATGTGGGAACATGTAGATGTTACTGAAGCTGACAAAATCAAAGGGGACCACAGGAAGTCACTTTCCCCCTCTACCCCAAAGAAGACACTAATTTGGAATACAGCTTATTTGAGCAAGGGTTGTAGTATTCTCCTACAATTTATCTTAAAGGCTAGACCAAACGCTGTATTCGTAAGGGTTAAGGCTACCTAAGTTGGTTAACTGATTAAATTTATAGATTTAATCAATGAACCTAACCAATCTGTGTAACCCACTGTTCCTGGGTGGAGTAAGGAAGAAGCTTAAAAAAAACAAAAAATCTATTGATCATGCCTCACATACAAGTCACCTAATATATCAATACATCATCCCTTATTTCTCAGTGCCACCTTGTGAGGTCAGTTCTATTTTGTCTAGTTACAGATTTATAACCTGAGGCTTCAGAAGATTAAATAGCTGTATAAGATCACAGACCGAGTCAGTGGCCGAGGCTAGATTCACCCCCAATTCTGTTTAATTTGAAATCCCGACGCTCTTCACTGTAACACACTTAGACCTGCTCCCAGAAGCAAAGTGTCATTCAAGGGTGATGACACCACCCACCTTACCAAGTTCTACTTCCAGGGTGTCCTTGATGGGATCCAGAATATCTGGTTTGAGATTCGTGTTCTTCACTAAAAGATGAAAATAAAAATTATCATTTGCACTGGGAAATCCGAAGGCCTGCTTCCTGAAGATTTGAACGCACGGTCACACTCTGATCTAAATGTTTTGGAACTTCCTTTTCAAATTTCATCCATAATGTACAAGGCTAGAGACTCAAGTCTCCATGTGAAAATCACGCCTCCAGAAATGACTGTGACATCAGGTTGCAGGTGCTAGCGAAACCTGAGTCCTTGATAAATCCATACCCGCCCAGGGGGACCCTCCTTCCAGGCCAGCCCCGCGGGCCCATTGCAGATGTGAAACCCCACCCCATCTTCTCCTCCAAGATTGTTTTCTGGTGCATCCGGCTGAGTAATCCCACAGGAAGGAGGACGAACCTGAGAGAATGCACAGGTTAGCCAGATTGGAGCCCACCCCTCCCTCCATCCTCAAGTTCATGGTTTGTTTGAAAATAAAGGTGAGCTCAGCCCTTCATGAATCATTTTATCCCTCAGCTTCCTGCCACAAACTTTCACATATGCCTCCACTGTCAAACTCCCTCCTGAAGATGTCCCATCTCCTAAGAAAGGAAACTTCGTCACCTCTCTTCTGGAATTGTTCTCTCTTAATTCTCAGGGACCTCCTTCCCTCAATTACATTAGCTTCCTCCTGTATCTTTGACTCTGTCTCTCTCTCCTTCCCATCAGCATTTATCCACTCTCAGTCTCTCCATCTTAAAAAAAAGAGGAAAAAACCCTTCACCTTATACCCCTGCCCCACTCATTCTCCTCCCTTCCCAGCCAAGTTGTTGAAAGAGCGCTGTGTGCTCGTTTCCTCCCTCCCTTCCCCTCCCGTGAAGTCTGATTTCTGCCCCCATCACTCCACTGAAACCGCTTTGGCCAAAGTCACCAGTCACCTCCTTGCACCTAAATCCACTGGGCACGGCTGAGTTTTTTTTTTTTTTTTTTTTTTTTGGTACGCGGGCCTCTCACCGCTGTGGCCCCTCCCGTTGCGGAGCACAGGCTCCGGACGCGCAGGCTCAGCGGCCATGGCTCACAGGCCCAGCCGCTCCGCGGCATGTGGGATCCTCCCGGACCGGGGCACGAATCCGCGTCCCCTGCATCGGCAGGCGGACCCTCAACCACTGCGCCACCAGGGAAGCCCACGGCTGAGTTTTTAGTCTGCTTTCCCTCTCAGTAGCATTGGGTGCTGCTGGGCATGCTCTCCTCTCCTCTTCGGGGTGCACGTTTCTGTGCTCTGAGGCTCGCCTCCCCCCTCTCCACTCACTCCCCTGAGCGCTATGGGCTTCTCCTCCTCCGCGCTTCTTGTGAGTATCACGTCTCCCCGGTCTCTCCTTGTGGTCTTCATTCCACCTACTCTCCTTGTGGGGCAGCTCACGCTCCAGGCCTCTCTTCCCTATGAAAGTTCTTGGCCCTCAAAATGCTCTCTCGCCTACATCATCAATTTCACTTCCTTTACTGCTCCCTCCCCACCTTGCCACTGATACCCACTTGCTGATGTAAATAATGACCTCCCTCTTCCCAAATCCAAGGAGCAGTTTCCAGGCTTCACCATATGAGGCCATGCGTCACTCCCTCTTTCTTGGGACACTTTATCGCTGAGCCCTGGGATAGCTACTCTCTGTTCTTACACTGCTTCTCCATCTCCTGTGGGGATGCTTCTCCGCCCCCGTGCCTCCCAGTGCTGGATGTTCTAGGCTCTCTCCTCTCTATACTCCATCCCCACGTGACCCCATTCTCCCTCGGCTTTAGATATCGTGCCGGCGGCCACCCTCACATTCACATCTCCCAATGTAGTAGCCTGTATCCCAGACTGGTTTATCCAAATACCCACTTGTCATGGTGACTTGATGAATCAAAGTCCTTTCAAGCTTAACACTGAATTTCTTCCTCAGACCTGCCTCTCTTTCAGTATTTTTTCTGTCTCATTACATGGTGCCACTGTTTACCAACTCATCATGCCAGAAAAGTAATCCGGCATTGATTTCCCTCTTTCATCTTGCACATAAACTCCATCAACATGTTCTGTTGACACACATGTAAAGCCATTCCTAATCACCTCTGCTAAGTCTACTCAAAGAGTGACCAGAGACATCTTTTTAGAACATGATTCAAATCTGCGGCCCCCCCCACCCGTGCCTTACACCAGCCCTTATGTATCCCGTCCTACCCCTTCCACTTCCATCCCATCCCATCCTATTCCACCACTTCCCATCCAATCCCATCCCACCCTTATGTATCCCGTCCTACCCCTTCCACTTCCATCCCATCCCATCCTACCCCTTCCACTTCCATCCCATCCCATCCTATTCCACCACTTCCCATCCAATCCCTTCCCACCCTTATGTATCCCGTCCTACCCCTTCCACTTCCATCCCATCCCATCCTACCCCTTCCACTTCCATCCCATCTCATCCTATTCCACCACTTCCCATCCAATCCCTTCCCACCCTTATGTATCCCATCCCACCCCTACCCATCCCATCCCATCCAACCCCATCCCATCCCATCCCATCCCATCCCATCTTCTCTCAATATGTTATAGAAAGTCCACCTCGTTGCCCAGCGTAAAACCTGGCTCTCATACTGGACCCCTCCTTTTCCCTCTTTTCACTCCCAATTCCCAAAGCGTTTCATGTGTAACTTCCTAAGTATTTCTGGAGTTTTCTCTCTTCTCTCCATTCCTACTGCCACTCCTAGTTCAGGCCACCATCAGCAGTTGCCTGCTTGACCCACAGCAGCCTCCTAATTCTTCTCTCTGTCTCCCTCGTCGCCCCACCCCCAAACCCATGTTCTACATAACAAGAGTGATCTATCTCAAATCCAGATCTATTCATGACACTCTCCCACGTAGAACCCTCAATGGCTCCCCATTTTTCCTTGGATAAAGTCCAAACTTACTAGAACAGTGTGACGTCTGTTCTGCTTCCAGATACCCTCAACTGACCTTCTCTTTCTCCCTGGAAAGCACCATGCTGTCTCTCAGCTCCTGGATGTTAACTACGCTGCTCCCTCTGCCTGGAACGGCATCTTTTCCACCTTCACTGGGCTAGTTTGTCTTCACCCCTCAGTTCTCACCCAGCCTCGGGGTACCCAGGTCTGGGTTTGTGTGTCCCCCACATGCCCCGCTGCTTCCCTTTCTCTCCACTCATCACACCGAACTGTAGTAGCCTGTTTCTTCTTTGTCTGCCCCACGAGACGGTAAGTTCTGGGAGGCCAGAGAAAGTGTCCAGGTGCTCATTCTTACAACCTTAGCACCAAGCCCAGTGCCTGACACATATCACATGTTCCACAAATACTGGTGTAAGAATGAATACATGAAAGAACGAATGAGTAAATGAGGAAGACAGGAATGACGACAGAGAAGACTTAAAAAGATGTGACAGAGGTTGCAAAGCATCCTCTGGGAGAGAGAAAAGCAGATTCTGCCCCTGAAAGTTTGATGGGCAAGTTATCATGCCCGAGGGAGAGAGCAACCAGGCCTGGAGGGGCAAGTGGTCCAAGTTGGGTATTTGCCTTCTAACCCCTCGTCCAAGCAACAATCTCATATAAATGTAAATTGATGAGGTCTAACGTATTGCAGAGTGCCAGGGCCCGGAAGTAAGCCGGGGAGTTTGACTTGGTCTCAGATGCCCCATGTGGTTTGTATCTTGCAATGAAAGAAGAGGAAGTAAAACTGATTACTATATTTACTAAGAGCAGAGTCAACCATTCTGTACCGTTATGTTTTGATAGAGGCCATGCTTAAATTGATTACATCATACAGTTTAGCCATGCTTTACACTTGTAAATCTAATAAGAATGACCCAAGGGAAAGCCTGGGCCAAAAACAGACAAGTCACAGAAGAATAAGCTCAACGGGCCAGTAAGCAAATGGCAAGACATTCAACTTCATTCGTAGTCAGGGAAACGTAAATTGGTCTGAAAAAAAGAGGGTCCACTTGACACCAAAGTCTGAAACCACCAAATATGACTTGGGAATAATGGGAATCTGTTCATTGCTGATGCGGGTATAAATTAGCAAAACAATGTCTATGAACAATACCATGTGTTTATAACACAAAACACATTTTATAACATAAAACAATATTCTGTTTTATTAATGGATACATTACATATGTAGAAAAAGCATAAAACATAAATGGAAAGGATTATAAGCTAAGAGTGGGCTACATCTGCAAAGAGAGGAAGTGGGAAGGCCTCAAGTTGTGTCTGTATTGTTTTGTTTCGACAAAGAAACCGTGAGATGGAAAAACCATTATTAAAGCTCGTGATAGGTACACGAGTGTTACTTATTTCTGGGTGTGAAATATTTAACATTGTTTTTTAATTTATTATCTCTTATATGTAAAATCTTTAATCTTGTTTATTTCTTTACATGAGCCTTTGATATTGTTTTTTAATTTATCACAAAACAAACCAGAATCCATGCGTAGAAAACCCAACCTGTGACAACTTGAATATGACCCAGAACTAGGCCTTCCTTGGAGGATGGAATCTAGGTGAATGGGAAATTGATGTTCACCAACATTCCAGGCTTTACGTGACTGTAGGCTATGAGTGTCTCCTTCCTCACCGCAGAAAAAGGAAAAATATCACTAAGCCAAAGAAGATAACTTTAACTGGGTAATTGGGGTTGAAATCTCAAATACTGAAACCACAAACCTCACTTACCGATGGTTTTCACTCGAACAACAGCTCTGACTGTCCATGAACTTGAATTATCTGATTGAGTGTGATCACACACGTATGTGCCCTGGTGATGGTCGTAAACGTCATCCACTTTAATAGGGTTGCTCCTTTTTTCAGAGAGTAGTTTTCCATTCTAATCCAAGAGACAAGAAAATTAAATAATGTAACCAGAGAATTACTATTAATATTAAGCTCACCTATAGCGAAACTTCACAAATTTGAACCAAGGAAGGGGGAAGGTCAGTCTGATATAAGGACATTGCAGAACATAACACCCCCAAGGTATAAAAGATTCTGCTCAAAACTATATCTGTAAGATTCTTACTTGAAACGAGAAGCATTTTCAAAGACAATTACATGTGGAGATGAAGACAGCCCAGCAAGAGCTGTTTCACCTGGTAAAGCCCAAAGCGAGATTCAGGCCCCTAGACTCTAGAAAAGTCATAGTGGTCTAAGTGGTCGATACCTAAATGAATTTTTTAAAAACACGTGTATTTATATTTCTGGAAATTGATATAGATTTTCTGTGTATTGGGCTTACATAAAGTTTCTTCTTTAAATAAATTTCACTCGAATAAAAGAAAAAATGTTAAATTGAAAACATTAAGTAAGTAACTAAACAGATGTATCTAACTTTGACAAAGAAGGACTGGGATTCAGGAACAATTATTTAACTCCTAGTGGACTCAAAGTTGAGCGAGAACTAAAATTCAATTATGAACATTTCTCTCTCCTACTTAGAATCTCTCATTGACACTCCTTTGCCTTGAGGGTAAAGGTTAAAATTCTTCACAGCCTGATCTTGGCATTCCTTCCCCGACTCATTTCCTGCTTCTGCCCCTCTACCCATCTGTCATTCCCTACATAACCACGTTCTTTCTTAATCAGCATGTCTCCCACCACCTTTCCCCACTGGGAAGGCTGTTGCTCATTTTTCAAATCCAACTGAAGGGGTGGCTCTCACGGAGAGAAGTTATCAAGTCTCCCCGAGCAGGCTCAGTGACCTCTGCTCCATCATCACGGTAGCCTTTTTTTTTTTTTTTTTTGAGGTACGCGGGCCTCTCATTGTTGTGGCCTCTCCCGTTGCGGAGCACAGGCTCCGGACGCGCAGGCTCAGCGGCCATGGCTCATGGACCCAGCCGCTTACGGCACGTGGGATCCTCCCGGACCGGGGCACGAACCCATGTCCCCTGCATCGGCAGGCGGACTCTCAACCACTGCGCCACCAGGGAAGCCCACGATAGCCCTTTTATAGTAATGATGCATTTGGGTGTCTCCTCCTGTGAGTTGTCGAGGGCAGCCTTTGTGCCAAGACATTTAGCTGGTCCTGGACACACTGGGAGGAATAAACACAGATCCCTCCTCTGAGCGAGCTCTCAGCCTAAGGATGCGCGTCTGAGCAGTAAGCCAGAGTATAGCACACTCAGGTGGCTCTGCCTCATAGGAAAAGTAGGGACTCTCCCCCCAGTGTAATCCGAGACTTGAAGGGTATGCAGGAATCAGTCAATGCCAACAAGGACCTACTGCATAGCACAGCGACCTCTGCTGACTATTATGTGGCAACTACATGGGAAAAGAATTTGAAAAAGAAAAAAGAAAGAAGAACGCAATTGACATTTTAGGAACACCTGAAGCAAAGCCTGCATGTAGGAAACAAGGCCAAGGTGGAAGGGCTGATGCAAGTAGATGTGTTTGATCTTTGTGTCTCCAGGATACAGCAAGCAGGCCAGCAAGAACAAGGTCTTTGTGAATAAGGGGTGAATAAATGCAAGTCAGTTGGAAGAAAGGTTTGGAAGTATAAGAGTCAGATGATCGGACATTTTTAGAAAAATGACTGGCAGCTCTTTTTTGACTGTGGAAACTCTTGTAAATTTAAGCAAAGACTATCATAATCACCCTTGTATCTTTAGGGGCTAGGAAGTGGTAGGGGCACAGTAGTATTTATTGAATGATGGGGTATCAGTGTATCATTAATCTTATAATCATTAATCCTCTAACCTCTGTACAGCACCTGGCTTTCCAATTTCCTACTAAGAGTCCTAGCAATATATCTTTCACCACTGCAGTCAAAAGAAAAGAGATAAACAACAAAAATAACAAAATATCAATAGTAAGAACTCATTACCTATGTAGACTACAAAGTTATTTCTCATGTGTATCTCGTATGAACATTCAAAGGATTCTCTGCGGGGCTTCCCTGGTGGCGCAGTGGTTGAGAATCTGCCTGCTAATGCAGGGGACGCGGGTTCGAGTCCTGGTCTGGGAGGATCCCCCATGCCGCTGAGCAACTGGGCCTGTGAGCCACAACTACTGAGCCTGCGCGTCTGGAGCCTATGCTCCGCAACAAGAGAGGTCGGGACAGTGAGAGGCCCGTGCACCGCGATGAAGAGTGGCCCCCGCTCGCCGCAACTGGAGAAAGCCCTCGCAGAGAAACAAAGACCCAGCACAGCAAAAATAAAAACAAATAAATAGATAAATGAGGCAGAAGGAAATAACTGCCCTTTAAAACAAATTAAAAAAAAAAAAGAAGGATTCTCTGACTTGCACAGATTCTATGTCTTCCATTTTATAGATGAGAAAACCGAGGTTCTGAAGTTTGTGTTTTGTTCTATACCATATAGCTCGTGAGAGGCCTGAGAATGTATCTACGTTCTTCTGATTCTGAGTTTCATGTTCTGATTGAGGAATTTCCCTTCCCCTTTGCTTGATGACTCGTAGAAGCAGAAATTCCCCTCCCCCAAGTCTCTGGTGTGGTTCCTGTGGCCCAAGAAAGAATTTCCAGTAGGTTGTCAAGGAGCTGAGAAGAGGGTCAGAACTGGTCAGAGCTGGGCCGCTGCAGGTAGGAAGTAAAACAAGGCCAAGAGGTGGGACTGACAAGGTTAGACATCTATCAAGAACAGTTTAAAAGGAAGCTTCAGGGCACGGGGTAAAATTCAGAGATGAAATTTCTAGAGAACATGGTAATAACATACAGAGAACAGAAACTGGCGTGGAGGTGTGTCGTAAATCACATGAGAAATGAATGCAGAGGAGGGGATGCAGAGTTGGAACCAGGCTGCAGCTGGGCCATAGGGAGGATGAGTGATTACAAAGTGGGCCTGACTTTTTTTAATAAAAAGATAAGTATGGCTTAGTGTGTATCATCAAGACTTTATGGGATGGAACTCAAACAAAACATCGAAGAGATAAGGGGCAAGAAATTTGTGTCAAGAATGATGGGAAGCTGATCTAATAACATAATCACAAATGATCCTAGTAGGAGAGAGACGTGCTAATGAGGCCACACAGGAAATTCTTTGTTTTGCTCAGATGGGAAACGGTCAAGAGCAAAATACAGCAGCAGGAGCATCAGTCAGTGTGATCCTGTATAAAGAGCATCAGTGAGTCCCAGAGAGGACTGACACATGTGACAGCCTGCGGATTGTAGCATTGTACACACCGTAGGAAGTTGCCCAGGATTCTGAAATTTCACAGTGAGAACAATCGAATGGGCCAATGTATGGACCTTGGAAACAGCTTCCAAACATCGAATCTAAATGACTTTTACCTCTTCCCAGCAGGAATTGCATCAACCTTTGGTCTGGCAAGTCTCACCATACTTACCAGCTCTCCACGTCCCTGGGCTCGCGGGATGCCACCAGGTGCCAGGGACAAGGAGAACGAGGCCAAAGGAAATGAGAAGTGGCAGGTCTACGTGCGAAAATTCCATAGAACTCAGGGTTCAGAGATGACCCAGCAGCCATGTCAGCACAGTGGCATGTGAATGAGGTTGACTTAAACCACCAATGGAAAAGTCACTCAGGCACAGTCTTACCGCCAGGACGTCACAGCCATGTCACAGGCCCCCATGTCTCGGTGCCCCAGACCCTTGCAGAAGAGCCTCTCCCACTGCCCTATGTTAGAATTCTGCCTGGTGTCAAAGATTCATTTAGCTAAAGAACCGAAAACGCCCTCCCATTAATGTAATATCATCTAAGACGAAGTCTGCTTACGCTAAAGCTATTTTTCATTATATTTTTATTGTAATTAATTAATTAATTAACTTATTTTTGGCTGCGCTGCGAGATCTTAGTTCCCCGACCAGGGATCGAACCCGGGCCCCCTGCAGTGGAAGCACAGAGTCCTAACCACCGGACCACCAGGGAATTCCCATTATATTTTTATGAATTAGGAAAATAGTATTAGAATGAAAAACAGATAATTCCCTTTATGCTGACTTCTTCATCGTTCAATATTTCAGTTACGAATCTCCAAGTCTAAATTTTTTGAGGTGTCTATTAAAAATATTTTGGAACCCCCCCCAGAGACTACAGCACATGGATTTATTTCGCGTGGTTGTTCTATACAACCGGCAGGTTCATCCCTGGTTGGCAGTTTCATGTGAATTCAGTGCCACCGTGTTTTCATCCTCTCAGCCAGTGTTAGTGTTGTCGGTTTTGAGATACTCTTAAGTGTGAGCCACCCTTCACCTGAGTATCTGTGGTTTAGCATGAAGAAAAGGAACATTGGGTATTATTTCCTGCCTATGGCATCACTTGTAGTGATACTTCCATGAGGTCTGTGACTTTCCAGGATACTGTCTGTGTGTGTGTGCATGTGTGTGTGTAAGCACATGTCCACACACGTGCAACTCATGAATTTCATGCAATCCATGAAACATAACCTAAATAATGACCTGTCCAAATCTCCGTCAGAAGATACAATTTTAACAACAGCTATGCTTTGCCTACTTTTAAGACAGATGCCTAGTCACCATTAAACACATCCTGACACTTGCAGTCGAGGCCCCAGAGAAGAGAAATAAAGCTTCCTTTTGTGAATGTCATAGAACATGGGGGTATCGTTCCTAAGAGCAGCATATGCAGAAAGCTGGCAACTACCGTGTGGCTTCTGCTTTACCAGAAAGTGAAAATAGCTTTCATTTCAGGGATACCATCGTTGAAAATTCAAATGCATTTTCATTTTAAATAACGGGGCAAGCCTGGTTTGGGAACAGCCTACCTTGACGTAGGAAGGCATCTGTCATCCCAGATTACAAATACTTTTGAACCATGGGAAGTTTTGTTCTTAAGAGTAAACTGAAAATAATGAACAGAGCCATCGGCTATTCTTACCAACCTCATTTTAGAGGTTATGAAATTAACGTGTTTCTTTTCTTTTAATTGAAGTATGTTGACTTACTATGTTGTGTTCATTTCTACTATACAGCACAATGATTCACGTTACATATATATATGTCCTTTTTCATATTCTTTTCCATCATAGTTTATTACAGGATATTGAATAGAGTTCCCTATGCTATACAGTAGGACCTTGCCGTTCATCTATTTTATATATAGTAGTGTGTATCTGCTAATCCCAAACTCCTAATTTATCCCTCCCCTCTTTTCCCCTTTGGTAGTCATAAGTTTGTTTTCTATGTCTGCGAGTCTGTTTCTTTTTTGTAAATAAGTTCATTTTTGTCATATTTTAGCTTCCACATATAAGTGATATCCTATGGTATTTGTCTTTGTCTGACTTACTTCACTTAGTGTGGTAATCTCTAGGTCCATCCATGTTGCTGCAAATGGCATGATTTCATTCTTTTTATGGCTCAGTAATATTCCATTGTGTGTATATGTACCACACCTTCTTTATCCATTCATCTGTTGATGGGCATTTAGGCTGCTCCCATATCCTGGCTATTGTAAATAGTGCTGCAATGAACATTGGGGCGCATGTGTCTTTTCAAATTAGAGGTTTTTCCAACTTTCCCAAGAGTGGGATGGCTGGATCACATGGCAACTCTATTTTTAGTTTTTTAAGGAACCTCCATACTGCTCTCCATAGTGGCTGCACCAATTTACATTCCCATCCACAGGGTGGAGGGTTCCCTTTTCTCCACACCTCTCCAGCATTTGCTATTTGTAGACGTTTTGATGACGGCCATTCTGACCAGTGTGAGGTGGGACCTCATGGTAGTTTTGATTTCACTTCTCTAATTAGTGAGGTGCTTCTTAAGTTAGGATTTTATTGAGGGCAGCACATTTTCTGTGTCATTTTAAAATATAAAATTGAGACCTTAAGCACACACTCACCCTCCCTGTACAGTTCTTTCTAGGAGGGACATAATAACACCAGTTGTCACTGAATCTCAAGAGAATCAAGTGAGGAAATATTGTCTCACCCAATGGTAATTTTACCTCCAGGAGACTCTGATTGCTAAGTTTGGGGGTACAAAAAGCCGACAGATAAACATGGGCCACTTTCTGGACTTTGATCAGGGACAATTTAAAATGATATTTTTATATTAACAAACAGATATCTTTGGAAGTCAAATTTAAAATTTTGCATGATTTCTTAAAGCAAAGTATTGAACTTCAAACAATTATCATAGGACTTCCCTGGTGGCGCAGTGGTTAAGACTCCATGCTCCCAATACAGTGGGCCTGGGTTCAATCCCTGGTCCAGGAACTAGATCCCACATGCATGTCGCAACTAAGAGTTCACATGCCACAACTAAGGAGGGGGTGAGCCACAACTGAGGAGCCCGTGAGCCTGCCTAAGGAGCCCACCTGCCGCAACAAAGACCCGACACTACCAAATAAATAAATAAATATTTAAAAAGCCAATTATTACAAATGTAGGAGGTGATTTAAATTCTGTTCCCAGATTCCACCACCCTGGGTCAACTGACATTCCCAGACTTTGGAAGAGATGCTTACGCGGCATTTATATATCTGTTAGGACTTAGAAAAACTATAAAATACAATGGAAATGTTTTTGTTATGAAGTTTACTCACATGTGGTATATAACTCAGAATCATTCTGAAACTTGACTTTTCCTGATTCCTGTTCCCTTTTTCTCTTAGCACTGCTCTCCCTCCCCACTGACTCACCTGTGCAATACACGTGTCACCCAGGCCACCAGGTGCTTGCCTTAACTGTCTTCCCAGAGGTGTCCTCTTTGGAAAGTATTCCAGTCTCTTACTTCTTTCAGAAACCCTTCAAGACATGCTTGTTGGGTGTTCCTTTCACCCTAGCAATGCCCTTTGCTTTCCAAAGGCAGTAAAATTGAACAAATCTGGTCTTCTGAATGAGTGGGTGTTCATAAGTTTATATCTTAACCTCACATGTAATGGACTTGAATTTTAGAAAATTTACTGACACTGATCAAAAGGATGGTTCTAATAATTGGAACATTGGACTCTGTGGCTACCTAGGGGAAAACTGCTTTAGAAAGTCAGGTCTTCTCTGTAGGCGTGAGGCCAGTCTTTGGGAAGCTCTAGAGCTCAGGTTCAGACTCACATTTCTATAAATTACATAAGGAGATGCTACCATAACAACTAAGCTCTGGCATCAGTTTCAGTGAAGTCATTCTTACCTGGTACCAGGTCACCTCTGGACTTTGTGTATCACTTTGGTGGCTGAGACCAGGGCAATAAATGGAGTCCATGCTACCAAGAAGAAGGAGTTGTTCATGTGGTATGGAGCTCCCACAGGACATATTTGTCTTGGGTTTAACTTCTAAGATCATCTTGACACAACAGGCCTCATCCTTGGGGCTCCTAGGAAAGTTAACAAGGTCCTGTGAACACAGATGTTATATCCAGATAGTAAAGGATTTGGTAATGTTTTCAGATAGAAATGTACTTGGGACTTACCTAATCCTAGGTCTACAGATGTATGACCCAGCATGATTCATCTCTGTGGTCAAGAAATGAAGGGTGCTCTTGTCCTGGATCACGTGAGGATAGTTTTGTGTAATTTCTACTAGTGGATCTCTGTTTGGAGGTTGTAGGTACCATTGGACATCAGATAGGTTCTTACTACCACTGCAGGGCAGGTGTTCAGAGCTTTGTGTTGGTGAGAGTTGACTTCTGTGGTAGAAATGGGATTTCTGTGGCTCTGGAAAATCACAAAATAAGACAAACTCCTCCCCACACCTGGCAGAGTATGTCCTAAGAAGCTTTCCAGTGGAGCAATCTGAAAACCACAATAAACAAAGGAGCACAGAAACACATTAGAGGAATTCTAACATATTTACAAAGAGTACTTGGTTTCACAAGGGATTAAGCTCCCTTGGGTGTCTTTCTCCTTCACGGTTCCCATTCTGTGGGGAGAAGTTCCTGTTCTAATTCCCTCCCACTGGTCTTCAGTATCACCCGTAGCAACGGAGGTTTCCTGTTAGAGCTGCCAACCCACCTTTAATTCCTCTTCAGCTGCTTCCACTGAACACCCAGATATAGTAACTGGGTTCCACATGGATGTGCTTGGTATCAACTGAAAGCTGTTCACCCCAATAATTTCTCCTCCTACCCCATCTTAAAAGTAGAAAGGAAATGTTCTATATTATTATGCCATGCTGCCGATGTATCCCAGAATACCTGTCACTTTAAACTTGGACCATAAAACTCATAAGGTTAGCATGAAAAGTGAAAAACCCCTACCTGAAGTGTTAAATCCTTTAATTTTCCCTCCTGCGATAAGCCAAAGAAATACCCAGCTCAAGTAAAGCATTGTTCTCTCTGGGTCTTGTCATTGCTTCAGGACATCTGTTCTGTTGCCAGAGTGGAGGACATTGTAATTCAGGGCTCCACCCTGAGAATCATCTTCATTTCTGTAAATCAAGAAATGGGAAATGAAGAAATCGGTAACCAGTGATCAAAACGCAAGTCACACAGGAAGTTTTGAAAGGGCAGGTCCTACCCAGCAAGCCTTCACATTCCCACACTAGAGTGGTATTTTCAACAGCGTGTGGCAGGTCCTGCATATGTCACTTCTTACACAACTAAAGGAGGAAGGACATCTCAGACTCACGGTACTGCTTGTACCTACACTCCGTACGGTGTGGTCTTTTGATGCCATTTCTTTATGGAATCCTTTTTCTTTTCCTAAGTTTCTGACCTAGTACGTATATTTTCATGGGTAATTTGGAAAGAGTTAAGTGAAAGTTTTCCTGAAAAGATCATCCAAGTTGAAGGAAAATGTCAGGTTCTCCCCAATTAGGGAAACCAGTGCGGTAGCTGGTGTGTAAACTTGAGAATGTCTGCACGTTGCTAACTTGTAGTAACTGTTAGAGAATAGAGGATGCTTTACTCTTTGTGCCCCAAATAAGACAGGAAAAGTTGTCACTGGATGGCGTTTCTACCAATTCTCTGAAGTATAAAAGGGAGGGAAGGTCACCCTGGACTGTGTTCATGGTGGTTCAAGGAAAAAAGAGAAAGAGAGGGAGGGAGGGAGGGAGAAGGAAAGAAAGGAAGGGGAAGAAAGAGAAAGAAAAAAGAAAGAAAGAAAGAAAAAAGAAAGAAAGAGAAAGAAAGAAAAAGCAAAAGAAAGAAAGAAAGAAAGAAAAAGAAATTTTACTATCATATGGTCCCTCTAAACGTTCTCCTTAAAAGTCTTCTTCCCAGAACATCTCTGTTTCTTGGGCAGCTGACAAAAATCAATCTCTCTCTCTCTATCTCTCCCTCTCTCTCTCTCAACCTCTGCTTCTGTCTCTGTCTCTGTCTGCCTGTCTCTCTCTCTCTCAACGCCCACACACACAATCTAACCATCATGCACATCCCTCTCTTCACTGCCCCCTGTGCTCACTGGCCATTCCTGCAACCACTCCTTCCACCCAGACTTTCCCAGGACCATTCTCTTCAGGAACCTCCATCTTTTACCATAAATAAATACTGTCCTCAACTTATAAAATTCTTCATTTCCAAACATTTACACACACACACACAGCACTCCGTGTCTCCAACATCTTCAGATGCAGAAAGGAGTAATTTTAATATTTATAAATGATCAACAAGTATGTTTCTCTAACAGAAACATTGAGCTTGATGTGCCTTTGGGGATCCACAGGGGAGAGTTCCAGCGAGAGAAGTCAGGAGGCTGCGAGGAGGCAGCAGATAGACTTCCCGGAGGAACACCAGCCCGCAAGGGTGAGTCAGGGCCAAGGGAAAATTCAAAAGGATAAACCCAAAGGGAAGAGAAGAAACAGAACAGAGAGACCACCCTGACACTAAGCAGAGAAGTCGGGCACAAGAAGGACTTAGTTTCCATCAGGTCTGGCCACTGATAGATCAGACCAGCACGTGCAGAGGGTTTAAGGTGATGGAGACGAGCAATTCGGGAAGGAAGGTAGGGAGTGGGGAAGAGCCACACCCTCCCCAGGCTACACTGCACATGGAAGACAAGACGGGGAGGTGTTTCCTCCTGTGCTGCCTTGATTCCATAAGCGAATCAAGGGGAATGAGCTGGCAGGGTAGCAGGCCAAATGCAAGTGAGAGTGAGAAGAGGGTGTGTGGCCCAACTTCTCTGAGGAGGCGGGAAAAGACAAACCCCCAAAACCACAGAGTCATTGTCTTGGACGGAGGCGGACAGAGTCGTACACTCTGCGAGGTCTCTCCAGACCGGGGTACCCAGGTGGGGCCAGAAGTACAGGACGTTTCCACTTGGCTGCTGACCTGCTGAGAGGAGGGTGTGCTCAGCCACGAAAGGGCTTCATGAGATGATGGAGGACCTAGAGTGCCACGGACGGGGACCAGAGTCACTGCATCACTTATCCCCATTGGTGACAATGGGTAGCTCTTCTTTCCAAGACTGTGGTCTAGGAACAAGGACCTAGGATAAGCAACTGCCTTTCAGATGTGGTCTACCTCCCCACACCCCCTGCTTACCCTTTCTTTGCCCACAAAGCCCCTGAAGGGACAATCTCCCCATCTCCGGCCACTGGAAGCATCTTCCTAAAAATCAAGCCTGAGGATGTCATTTCTGTGCTGATAACCTCACCAGCCCCACTGCCCACTAAATAAAAAGTCCATTCCAAAGCATCAGATGCAAAACCCCGTATGACTCGATATGGCTCTCTCATGATTTATCTTGTGTTTCATCCCCAGAGAGACCACCACTGACCATGCGCATAATGACATTCCTCCTCTCTATTCACCACTGCACCAGCCAGCAACTATCTCTCTTATTACTCATGTTATATTACTCTGTCTTAGCACACACTACTGTCTGGAAAATATCTTGTTTTATAAACTTCTCCCCTAACTAGAACCAAAGCTCCCTGCCGGCAGAACTGAGTCTGTCTTGCAGCCTGCACACTCTCTCAAGGAATAGGGCGTGACTCACACAGGAGTTCGGTAAGTCCTCGTTCAGAATTTATCCACACCATAGTGAAATTGTTATTTCATATACCATGTCCTCTCACTAGGTTGGGAGCTCCTTAAGAGCAGGGATCCTGTTTCAGAAATCTTATCTCCAAATCCTAGGAAAAGACTTCATGCATAAATTGTAATCAATTCTGTTGTCCAAATAAATGCAAAAGAATTCAGGAGAAGTCAAAATAAATGCATATCAACCTAAGTTTAACCATTAACTTGCTGTGTGACTCTAGTTAGCCTCTCTCTGCACTTCAGTTTTTTCATTTGCAAAATAAATTATCTGGACTGTATCAGTTGTTCCTCCACCTTAGGGCTAGGGGGTCCTAACTTCTGGGGATTAAACTGGAAAATCTGCATTTTATTTTAAAGCTGCTTGACTTGAGAATCATGGGACTTTAATATTTCTAAGATCATCTCAGCTCTAACATTCTGGGATTCCATGTTTGAATTACCAAGCCTATAGAAAATTTTTTACCATGATACCCAGAAGTCTCCAGCCCTCAGGAATTCCTGTCCCAACCTTGAGTGGTCAGATGTTCTGTCCATGATACCCTCACCTACTGGCATAGGACCTCAGGCTGCCTGGGGCTGTTTCTAGGCTACAGCTTTGTCTCTGGGATTGTGTTTCTCAAATTATCTCCATAACAAGAATCACCCAGAATGCTTTTTATAAATTCAGATATCTGGGCCCTCCAAATCATATTAAATCAGATTCTCAAGGAGAAGAACATTGGACTCTATATTATAAACAAGTGTCAGGGAAATCACTGTGATTTAGGGATCATCTCTGGGAAGCCCTGCTCAGGGACAAGAATAGACCTTGGGGAGCTGGGTCTGTGCTAAGTTACAGCAGTTATTACCAACACTGTTGGCAACTGAGCAACACAAGAGCAAGCCCACTCTGGAAACCCCATCCATGTGGGATAACACAACTGATATTGTTTGTCAACATCTACCTTTTTAAGATCTTTTGATGTCTGTGTGATGCCTTTCATTCCACCATCACCAAAACACTTCCAAGAATCATAAGGAATCACACAAGGTGCATTTATCGAGCATTTTTCAAGCATTGGGAAACTTAACCAAACCAGGCAGCAGGTCTGTTCTTGGCAGTAAATCAATGGGCAGGTGGCACTGAACAGAATGGTGTCCTGCTCTCTTACATACTCTCTGTCACACTCGGGAAGATGGTTGTTGTCCTTGTTTCACTGATGGACCACAAAGGCTCACATTGCTTGGAGAGTGGTCCCCACTATTAATGATAATTGCACATTTGATAAGTATTAGAAGAGGAATTCATGTCCATGTGAAGAGGGTCTCAGAGACTCTGATTTTCCTATCAGCATATGCCGTCACCTCACAAAAAGAGATAAGAGCTCAAAAGGGTGACTTCAAGTATCTGAAGGGTCTCTTATCCAAAACAGCAACCATACCTGCTTTTTGAGAGCCATATTTTTTTTGTTAGTGGTTGAAGATTCCCCCAATCAGTTGGTCAAGACTACACCTTCAACTATCTTTGGTTGATGATGAACTAAAATTTTTTCTGACCAAAGCTTTTGGTGGGAGGAGCAAAAGAGGAAAGGCAGGTGGAGAAGGCAGGTGTCAACAGGGAATCTGAGGCTCAGGTAGGAGAATCCCACAGTTAAAGACAATTTCCCATGGGATCAGCAATGACTACCCAGGGAACACATGTACATGTAGACATTTGGTCTGGTGTAACAGTAAGTATTTAATTCAAATAATATTATTATTGTTCTCACATGATCCATGGTAGCTATATATCCCATTGCCTAGGAATTACAGAAAATCAAGAGTGTAGCTCCTGCTCTCAAAGATTTTACAGTCAAGTCAAGACAAGCATTTAAATTCGGCAAAAACTCTTTTTTTTTTGGCGAAGTAAATTGTCCAAAGTCATACATTTAAAAAATGATGATGCTGGAATACAGATACGAATAGCTTAACAAAACCCAATCTAAACTAAACTGCCAACCTTGGTCATACACATTTGTACAACAACTATTTGCTGAATTCTTGTTATGTGGCAAACTTTATGCTAGATATTATAGGGACTATCTATGCCCTTTTTTGTTTTTTTAATTTTTATTGGAGTATAGTTTCTTTACAATATTGTGTTAGTATCTACTGTACAGCAAAATGAATCAGCTATATGTATACATATACCCCCTCTTTTTTGGATTTCCTTCCCATTTAGGTCTCCAGAGCACTGAGTAGAGTTCCCTGTGCTATACAGCAAGTTGTCATTAGTTATTTATTTTATACGTAGTATCAATAGTGTATATATGTCAATCCCAATCCCCCAATTCACCCCACCACCCCACCTTTTTCCCTTGGTATCCGTATGTTTGTTCTCTATGTCTGTGCCTCTATTTCTGCTTTGTAAATAAGGTCGCCTATACCAATTTTTTTCATATTCCACATATATGCATTAATATATGATATTTGTTTTTGTCTTTTTGACTTACTTCACTCTGTATTACAGCCTCTATGTCCATCCATGTCTCTACAAATGACCCAATTTTGTTTCTTTTTATGGCTGAGTCGGCAAACATTTTGAACCCCTCTGCTCTCCACCTTTCCCACAAAATGCTCAAAGCACTGTAGATAGGTTTATTTCATAACCACCAGTTTTTGTTTTTTTTATAAAGTCTCCATATATGTGGAGATGGAAAATTTGCTAATTAGGTAGCAAATTTATTAGTACAAAATAGTTTATGAAAAAGAATTGTGTTAGCAATCCATTTTGAAAATGATTTAAGTTCTTTTCTCAACTTATATTTGCTGGTTAGGAAATCTAGTGGAAAAAAATATATACCATTGTCTTACCTGTATTTCCTGTCCTTAAGACGTTGAAAAAGAGAAAGGAACTTCAAGTCTTTCTTTCAGTGACTGCCGGCTTTTCTCTCTGAAGATGAGCATGTGAAAATATCCATTTTCAGAGGTCTACAATATCTCTTCCTAGTCAGAGAGATAAAGGGAGAAAGTACATGTAACTCACACAAGTTTGTAAATAATGAGCTAAACCTGGAGAAAAAAAAAAAGGAAAACCTTTAGTATTTTGTAAATGACCACTGACATTGTCAAATTCATGGTCATATGGAGGAAAATCAAATTAATGACCTCTATAAGTAGAAGGAAATGACCTGAAGATGAAGCATCTAAAACTCTCCCCAGACCAACCTCCTTGACTAGATAAGGTTTGTGGTTAGGTTTAGTTGAAAGAGTGAGTAATCCAACTTCCTTTACAGGAATTTCCTGTAAAGATTATTAGCACTCAACAGTTTCTCAACTGTGGGTTTTGGGTTTTTGGTGTTTTTTTTTCGTTTTGTAAAACTAACTCCCAAAAATGTAACCTTTATGATATAACCTAAAACTGTTGTTATGATTAACTTTTTTTGAATTCTGAAAAAGAAAAAAAACATCTCTCTAACACCATTTGTTTGAAACAATAATTTATTGATACAGACAGGGAAATAAATTTAAACTCTGAAATCACCAAGATTTTCTGGTACCTCTTCATTGAAACAAAGATTCAAAATATAACATATAATTGAGAACCCCACTGTTCCTTTGATAGAAGAAATAAAATCACTTAATAAGAACCCTAGGCCACTCTGAGACCACTCTGGTCAGAAAGAGCTTTATCTAGAAAGCAACTTGGTTAAGCTTAGATATCACCCATCCTCAAGAGGCTGACATTCTAACAAAGAGAAGGCTGATTCTTCTGAGCATATGAATGCTCCAGGGCTGCTTCTACACATAACTAGAGGATAACATAAAATACAAAAGAAGACTACATTTGCTTTGGGATGAAGGCAAAATGAGTGTTTCCCTGAGGTGGAAGAGAGAAGAGGGAATTAGCATTTATAACTAGGAATGAACCAAAAAAATATATCTGCCCTGGGTCACGAATCTGCCTAGGATTCCAAGAGGATATGAGGCTTTTTACAGCCCTGCTTCAACACAGGTCATAGGGAGCAGCTGAATGATATTCCGGGCACATGAAGCTCCAGGCTTACATAGTCACGTGAGAGCAACACAGTGATAAGAATAAAGGCAGGATAAAGTCATACTAAGTTCACAGACACCCCAAAACACACCACTGGCTGTGTCCTGCCCACCAGAAGGACAAGATCCAGCCCCAGCCCCCAGAACACAGGCACCAGTCCCCTCCACCAGGAAGCCTACAAAAGCTACTGAACCAACCTCACCCACTGGGTGTCTGTGACAGGGGCAGACACTTAAAATAATGGGAACTCTAAACCTGCAGGCTGGGAAAAGGAGACCCCAAACACAGTAAATTAAACAAAATGACAAGACAGAGAAACATGCAGCAGATGAAGGAGCAAGGTAAAAACCCACCAGACCAAACACATGAAGAGGAAATAGGCAGTCTCCCTGGAAAAGAATTCAGAGTAATGCAAATAAAGATGATCCAAAATCTCAGAAATAGAATGGAGGAAATACAAGAAACATTTAACAAGGACCTAGAAGAACTAAAGAGCAAACAATGGTGAACAACACAATAAATGAAATTAAAACTTCTCTAGAAGGAATCAATAGCAGAATAATTGAAGCAGAAGAACAGATGAGTGATCTGGAAAATAAAATAGTGGAAATAACTGCCACAGACCAGAATAAAGAAAAAAGAATGAAAAGAATTGAGGACAGTCTCAGAGACCTCTGGGACAACATTAAACACACCAACATTCGAATTATAGGGGTCCCAGAACAAGAAGAGAAAAAGAAAGGGACTGAGAAAATATTTGAAAAGATTAGAGTCAAAAATTTCCCTAACATGGGAAAGGAAATAGTCAATCAAGTCCAGGAAGTGCAGAGTCCCATACAGGATAAATCCAAGGAGAAACACAACAAGACACATATTAATCAAACTATCAAAAATTAAATACAAAGAAAAAAATACTAAAAGCAGCAAGGGAAAAACAACAACTAACATACAAGGGAATCCTCATAAAGTTAACAGCTGATCTTTCAGCAGAAACTCTGCAAGCGAGAAGGGAGTGGCAGGATATATTTAAAGTGATGAAAGGGAAAAACCTACAAAAAAGATTACTCTACCCAGCAAGGATCTCATTCAGATTCAACAGAGAAATTAAAAGCTTTAAAGACAAACAAAAGTTAAGAGAATTCAGCACCACCAAACCAGCTTTACAACAAATGCTAAAGGAATTTCTCTAGGCAGGAAACACCAAGAGAAAGAAAAGACCCAGAAAAACAAACCCAAGACAATTAAGACAATGGTAAGAGGAACATACATACCGATACATACCTTAAATGTAAATGGTTAAATGCTCCAACCAAAAGATTGGAGCAATACAAAAACAAGACCTGTATATATGTTGTCTACAAGAGACCCACTTCAGACCTAGGGGCACATCCAGACTGAAAGTGAGGGAATGGAAAAAGATATTCCATGCACATGGAAATCAAAAGAAAGATGAAGTAGCAATACTCATATCAGATAAAATAGACTTCAAAATAAAGACTATTACAAGAGACAAAGAAGGCCACTACATAATGATAAAAGGATCAATCCAAGAAGAAGATATAACAATTGTAAATATTTATGCACCAAACATAGGAGCAACCCAATACATAAGGCAAATGCTAACAGCCATAAAAGGAGAAATCAACAGTAACACAATAATAGTCGGGGACTTTAACACCCCACTTTCACCAGTGGACAAATCATCCAAAATGAAAACAAATAAGGAAACACAGCTTTAAATGACACATTAGACCAGATGGACTTAATTGGTATTTATAGGATATTTCATCCAAAAACAATAGAATACAGTTTCTTCTCAAGTGCTCATGGAACATTCTCCAGGATAGATCATATCTTGGGTCACAAATCAAGCTGTGGTAAATTTAAGAAAATTGAAATCGTACCAAGTATCTTTTCTGACCACAATGCTATGAGACTAGGTATCAATTACAGGAAAAAAATGTAAAAAATACAAACACATGGAGGCTAAACAATATGCTACTAAATAACCAAGAGATCACTGAAGAAATCAAGGAGGAAATAAAAAAATACCTAGAAACAAATGACAATGAAAACACAACGACCCAAAACCTATGGGATGCAGCAAAAGCACTTCTAAGAGGGAAGTTTAGAGCAATACAATCCTACCTCAAGAAACAAGAAAAATCTCAAATGAACAATCTAACCTTACACCTAAAGCAACTAGAGAAAGAAGAACAAAAAATACCCAAGGTTAGCAGAAGGAAAGAAATCATAAAGACCAGGTCAGAAATAAATGAACAAGAAATGAAGGAAACAATAGCAAAGATCAATAAAACTAAAAGCTGGTTCTTTGAGAAGATAAACAAAGTTGAGAAATCATTAGCCAGACTCATCAAGAAAAAAAGGGAGAAGACTCAAATCAACAGAATTAGAAATGAAAAAGAAGTAACAACTGACACTGCAGAAATACAAAGGATCATGAGCGATTACTACAAGCAACTATATGCCAATAAAATGGACAACCTGGAAGAAATGGACAAGTTCTTAGAAAAGCACAACCTACCGAGACTGAACCAGGAAGAAATAGACAATATAAACAGACCAATCACAAGCACTGAAATTGAAACTGTGATTAAAAATCTTCCAACAAACAAAACCCCAAGACCAGATGGCTTCACAGGTGAATTCTATCAAATATTTAGAGAATAGCTAATACCTAAACTTCTCAAACTCTTCCAAAATATAGCAGAGGGAGGAACACTCCCAAACTCATTCTGTGAGACCACCATCACAATGATACCAAAACCAGACAAAGATGTCACAAAGAAAGAAAACTACAGGCCAATATCACTGATGAACATAGATGCAAAAATCCTCAACAAAATACTAGCAAACAGAATCCAACAGCACATTAAAAGGATCATACATCATGATCAAGTGGGGTTTATCTCAGTAATGCAAGGATTCTTCAATATATGTAAACCAATCAATGTGATACACCATGTTATCAAACTGAAGGATAAAAATCATATGATCATCTCAGTAGATGCAGAAAAAGCTTTCAACAAAATTCAACATCTATTTATGATAAAAACTTTCCATTAAGTGGGCATAGAGGGAACCTATCTCAAGATATTAAAGGCCATATATGAGAAACCCATAGCCAACATCATTTTCAATGGTGAAAAACTGAAAACATTTCCTGTATGATCAGGAACAAGACAAGGGTGCCCACTCTCACCACTATTATTCAACATAGTTTTGGCCATGGCAATCAGAGAAGAAAAAGAAATAAAAGGAATCCAAATCAGAAAAAAAGAAGTAAAACTGTCACTGTTTGCAGATGACATGATACTATACATAGAGAATCCTAAAGATGCTACCAGAAAATTACTAGAGCTAATCAATGAATTTGGTAAAGTAGCAGGATACAAAATCAATGCACAGAAATCTCTAGCATTCCTATACACAAACAATGAAAAATCTGAAAGAGAAATTAAGGAAACACTCCCATTTACCACTGCAACAAAAAGAATAAAATACCTAGGAATAAACCTACCTAAGGAAGCAAAAGATCTATATGAAGAAAACTGTAAGACACTGATGAAAGAAAAGACAATACAAACAGATGGAGAGATATACAATGTTCTTGATTGGAAGAATCAACATTGTGAAAATGACTCTACTACCCAAAGCAATCTACAGATTCAATGCAATCCCTATCAAAATACCAATGGCATTTTTCACAGAACTAGAACAAAAAATTTCACAATTTGTATGGAAACACAAAAGACCCCGAATAGCCAAAGCAATCTTGGGAAAGAAAAACGGAGCTGGAGAAATCAGACTCCCTGACTTCAGACTATACTACAAAACTACAGTAATCAAGACAGTACGGTACTGGTGCAAAAACAGAAACATAGATCAATGGAACAGGTTAGAAAGCCCAGATATAAACCCATGCACCTATGGTCACCTTATCTTTGATAAAGGGGGCAAGAATATACAATGGAGAAAAGATAGCCTCTTCAATAAGTGGTGCTGGGAAAACTGCATAGCTACATGTAAAAGAATGAAATTAGAAGACTCCCTAACACCATACACAAAAATAAACTCAAAATGGATTAAAGACTGAAATGTAAGACCAGACACTATCAAACTCTTAGAGGAAAACATAGGCAGAACACTCCATGACATAAATTACAACAAGATCCTTTTTGACCCACCTCCTAGAGAAATGGAAATAAAAACAAAAGTAAACAAATGGGACCTAATGAAACTTAAAAGCTTTTGCACAGCAAAGGAAAACATAAACAAAACAAAAAGACAACCCTCAGAATGGGAGAAAATATTTGCAAATGAAGCAACTGACAAAGGATTAATCTCCAAAATTTACAAGCAGCACATGCAGCTCAATATTCAAAAAACAAACACCCAATCCAAAACTGGGCAGAAGACCTAAAAAGACGTTTCTCCAAGGAAGATATACAGATTGCCAACAAACACATGAAAGGATGCTCAACATCACTAATCATTAGAGAAATGAAAATCAAACCTACAATGAGATATCACCTCAAACCGGTCAGAATGGCCATCATCAAAAAATCTACAAATAATAAATGCTGGAGAGGGTGTGGAGAAAAGGGAACCCTCTTGCACTGTTGGTGGGAATGTAAATTGATACAGCTACTATGGAGAACAGTATGGAGATTCCTTAAAAAACTAAAAATAGAACTACCATATGATGCAACAATCCCACTACTGGGCATATACCCTGAGAAAACCATAATTTAAAAAGAGTCATGTACCACAATGTTCACTGAAGCTCTATTTACAATAGCCAGGACATGGAAGCAACCTAAGTGTCCATCAACAGATGAATGGAAAAAGAAGATGTGGCACATATATACAATGGAATATTACTCAGCCATAAAATGAAATGAAATGAAATTGTATGCTAAAGTGTACATATGGAATCTAAAAAGAAAATGGTCCTGATGAACCTAGGGGCAGGACAGGAATAAAGACGTAGACATAGAGAATGCACTTGAGGACACAGGGAGGGGGAAGGGTAAGCTGGGACGAAGTGAGAGAATAGCACTGACATATATACACTATCAAATATAAAATAGATAGCTAGTGGGAAGCAGCTGCATAGCATAGGGAAATCAGTTCAGTGCCTTCGTGAGCACCTAGAGGGGTGGGATATGGAGGGTGGGAGGGAGATGCAAGTGGGGGGCATATGGGGATATACATATGCATATAGCTGATTCATTTTGTTATATAGCAGAAACTAACACAACATTGTAAAGCAACTATACTCCATAAAGATGTTTTAAAAAAATAAATAAAATCCATGGAAGATGAATGATAAAAAAAAAAGAATAAAGGCAGGAGACCTGGGAAGAGATGTGGCTAAGATGGAAGGAAAAGGCTAAACGTAAGGGGTTGTCTATGACCGGTATTCAATACCTATTGATTTGAACTTGATTCAGGTGAGTTGGGGTGTGGGAGCTATCCTTCTGAAGCTTCAGAGATCCTGATGCAGACCTTGAAGTTGAGTCTAAAGTTGTTTAAAGAGGTGATTCCTAAAGCCAGTTTGATCACTTTAATCAAGTTTGCAGGAGACAGAATACCCTCCTACAGGCATTGTGGGGATAGTCTCCAAAAATGGCTGCCATCAGTTCCTCTGGTCCTTCGCGTGCATTGTTGTGCATGTCGAGGGGTGGAGTCTATTGTTCCTGTTCTTGGATCTAGGTTGAATTTGTGACTTGCTTTGACCAACAAAATGCAGTGGAAGTGCCCATCTGGATGTAGTTTTTTAAAGGTCTTCAGCTTTCTCTTGGAGGCCAGATACAATATTTCTCGTCCAAATGTTCTGAGATCACCTTGCTGTAAGGAAGCTCAAGTAGCTGTAAAAGCTAGTTGTAAAAACACGAGGAGAGAGAGAGAGTGAGCTGTCTGGTCATACTCCAGTTGCTCCAACCATCTTTGTCTACATATGTGAGTGAAGAATATATTAGATGTTCCAGCCCCAGCAGACACCACATGGAGCAGAAAAACGGTCCAATGGAGTCCAATCTAGATTGCAGAATTGTGAGAAATAACAAACTGTCAATGTTTAAGCAACTAAGTTTTGGGGTGATTTGTTAGATAGCAATAAATAACTGAAACATATAATATTACCATTGGATAAATGAATTCTATTTCACTTGGAGTAAATTGCTGGGAGAAACCAAAATGAATCTATTCTGTGCATTCATGGTTCCAAGCATTTTATGTGTGTCTATTATTGTATCAGAAACATGATACAAGGATAAATAAAATACACACGCTCTACACTCAAAGAGTTCATATTTGGGGGAAAAGGTAAATAATTACAGTGGACAGTAATAAGTTTAATCTAACAAACATTTGCTAACCATCTACTATAGGCAAGATCTTTTTCTGGTAACTGTGAACAGTTAGGGTGGTCAAAGAGGGACTGGACCTCTGAAGATCATTTCTTAGATGGTAAATGCTAAATAGAGGTATGCACAGTGGACCACAGGAGACAGGCTCTTAGCCAAACTACAGACTTGGGGATGTCTCCCAGAGGGATTTCTCTGAATTTTAATTAATTTTTTTCTAACCTCATTTGTAGATAGTTAAATTGATCATTTGTCATATCTTCAAACTCTTCCCTGGACTTTCTTACCCCTTTCTCACCATTGCTATTTGACTCTCTCCCAAGGACATTGTTTCCCTAACAGCCCACTTAAATTGTGGTTGTTTTCTCTCCCAGACCCCTTGAGCCACTGATTTCCAGCCATTATACTCCCTCCTCCCTAAAAATCCCCAGCTTTGAATAGCATGTCCTCACCCTGTAATACCACCCATTACTCACCTTGTTGAGGTTGTCCCCAAACCTCTGGTCACACTGCTGCATTTGTTACTAAACAGAACTTGGGTCTACATGCAGCAAAGCCAGTCTACTTATACCAGGTTGTGGTGAAGGAAAGAACAGCATTCATTGCAGGGTACCAAGCAAGGAGAACAGGCAGCTTGTGCTCCAAAGACCTGAATTCTCTGGTGGCTATCAGGGAAGTGTTTCTAAGGACAAAGTGAAGGGAGAGAGTCTCAGAGTATGAGATCAGCTCGTGTACAATTCTCTGATTAGCTGGCGGTGAGGTAACAGGTCATGCTTTGGAAATCTCAATCGTCAACCTTCTGGTTCCAAAGTGTCTGAGGTCCCCATGCTGGTGGTCAGCTTGCAGTTAACTTTCTCCACCTGGTGGGGGCTTTAGTATCTGCAAAATAACTAGCCCTTGAGGAAGAACTAGAAGTCCTTGACCTAATTTTATGGCTAAACTATTATTATTTTGTCTTGCTTGACTGCTTTCCTTTGTTTTTGCATTTTCTTGCTTCTCTGATTAAATTTGCTCTTTGGAACTCAGGGAAAGCCTAGGAAGATAAAGCTCTACCAACAAGAGGCGGAGGACACAGGAGTCTGTTCCTGGGAAAGCCCCGCAGGGTTCCTCTCAGTTTCACATTCTCTGAAGAGTTTAGTCCCCCCACTTATTCTTATGCTCACCAGAACCCTCCCTGTTTTGATTCTTGGTAATTTTAGTATTCACATAGATGATCCATGGAACACTCTGGTCTCTCGATTCTTTAACTTCCTTCTCTTCCAAATGTCTTGACTTCCACACCTACCTCAGGCATTTATTCCTACACCTGCCATTACTAGTATTTGACATGCCTCAATAATCTCCGTTTCAAGCATCCTATCATCTTACTCCCTGAAACACTGTGATAACAATTCATTTGTGACAATCATGTGGTCACAGAAGAAACTTATATTGCTCTAACCAAATCTTCAACGACACCCTCTATACACGCATTTTCCAACTTAAGTTTTATTGTCGTGCATTATTATCAGTCGCTTACCTATACCTTTAGTTCACTTGACACTCTCTTATTTTATCGCATTAGCTTAAAAATTACTAACTCTCTTCCTTAGTTGAACATACACAACTGAACATGGCTGGAGGAAACACGCAGGCATGCTGACTGGTCTCCATAACCTGAGGGAGACTCTAATACTTGTTAGCAGCCATGCTATATTTCTCTACTTCACTCAGTATCTTATTTTCCTAGAAAACAACTTCATATTTCTTCCTTTCTTCTAAAGTTTCCCCCCTCATCCTCATTCTCAGCTGATGACTGAGAAACTTGCAGTAAACAGAACAGCAAACAGAAAAGAACTTCTTTAAGCTCCGTCAAAAGCATCTACTCACCTGTTTTTGCAGGCGTTAGTAAGGGACATATGTAAAGCAGCTGCTAAGGAGCTATTATAGAGAACACAGGTCCAGGGTAGAACTTCCTGACTGAATATGAAACATGGGAGAAAGAGAATTAATATAGGTGACCTTCAGTTTCCTGCTTGGAAGAAAATGGTTCTACCATTTTTATCAGGTAGAAAATGGGTTCGTAAAACCAAAACAGAGGTATAGGCTTTGGGAAACTAGAATCAATTCAGTATAAATAGTTGAGTTTTAGATGTTATGTATGTTTCTAGATAAAGTTACCCAAAGTAGACCTGAATGTGTGATTCTAGAGCTCAGAAAATAGACCATAGATGGGAAGAGGGATTTTTTTCCTCTTTAGGTTTGCTAAAGCAATGGGCAAGGATAATATGCGGCATGAGAAGGAAAGAAGATTCCAGAAAGGGACCCTGGAAAATTTTAAGGGAGGGGTGGCATGGAACAGAGAAAGAGAAACCACCAAACAGTATGAAAAGGGAATATGAAAATGGGGCTATGAAAACCAGGAGGGAATCTTTTCACAAATCCAAGGAGGTTTCAGAAGAAAACTGGGGTGACTAGTGTTGACTACAACATAGAAGTCAAGTGAGGTTGAAGAGTTTCCATTAGAGCTGGGGATCCAGAGCCTGCAGACGTCCTGGACTGCAGAGTATGGGAGATATTGCAGCAAATGGACCAGGGATTAATGAGAAAGCAAAGCATAGCCTGCCTTTCTAAGAACCTTGACTTTGAACAAAGTTTTAGATATAATCTGTTGACTTCCTAACAATGAAAGGTGTGATTTACTCCCCAACACCACCACTACCACAAACACATTTTCCCTCCTATCCTGCCTCCAAATATAGTTATACCATAATTTTAGTTAAATAAATGTTGAATATTTACACCATTGTTACAGGTAAATACTATTTATGGCTGAGCCATATAATGCCATTTGACTACATCTCTTTTCGTATACCAACTTTTGTTTCACTAGAAGCTAATAATTATTTTTCTTCATTTGATTAAATTTCTCTATATTTATCATTAACTCATTCCTCAACTTTCCACTAGAAATGTAAATGACCTCTCAATGCGTTAACCACACTGGGAAATCTGTCTTCTTCCTGAAAACGGTCTATCTGGAACTTGCTCTCAATTGCCATCCTGGGATTTCCATTTACCGTCAGCCTGGAGAAACTTTTTACCACTCTCCTAAGTTGGATCCCTTATTTCTGAGCCTTCTTAGAGGATGTTCTCTTTTTTGGAGAAGCACCTCTTCCAGTAGACCTCAGACACAAGGTACATGGGAAGTAAATATTTTGAGGGCTTACATGTCTGAAAATCTCTATTTTGGCCTCATATTGGAGAATAATTGTTTGAGTATAAGGCTGCAGGGAGCACATCACTTTTCCTTCCAAGTTTGGAAGTGATTCTCTGTTTTGCTGGGAAATTGGTAGCCCTTTCAATCTAGAAACTCATGTCCTTCAATTTTGAGATATTTCAATTGCCTTAGTGTATATATGTAAAAACAAATTAGAAGATCACCAAAGAGAAGACACCATTTTGATAGCAAAATAGTCCAAACTTAACATGAAATATCCAAAATCTCCATGAGTAAAACTATAAAACAATCCTGAATGAACCAAATGCATATTTGAACAAGTGGAGAGACATCCTATGTTCTTGGCTAGGAAGACGCATCTCAAAAATAAGTTGATCCTCCCTATATTAATTTAAAATCTTAATGTGAACTCAATAAAATGTCATCAGTTTTTTTTTTTCCAGGAGTTAAGCATACTAATTATAAAGTTCATTTGGAAGAAAAAAACATGCACAAAAAGTCAGGAAATCACTGAAAAATAGGAGCTTTGGGGTGAGGTTAGGGACATAGCCCCTACAAGATATTAAAATATGTTTTAAAGTCTCTGCAACTGAAACAGTGTGGTATTACCACATGAATAGCAAGTTGACCAATAGAATAGACTAGATAGAAAGTCAGGAAATCACTGAAAAATAGGAGCTTTGGGGTGAGGTTAGGGACATAGCCCCTACAAGATATTAAAATATGTTTTAAAGTCTCTGCAACTGAAACAGTGTGGTATTACCACATGAATAGCAAGTTGACCAATAGAATAGACTAGATAGTCCAGAAATAGATCTAATAGGAAATGGAAATTGAGTATAAGTTAGAAGGGGCATCTCAAATCAGTGGGTAAAAGTAAAAACGTAGTATTGTGGTAAATGGACTGTCATCTGAAAAATGATTCAATGGATTCATTCCTTGCACTGCACACCAGTACAAATTCCAAATGGATTGAAGATTTAAATTTTAAAAATTAATCTCTATGAGTATTGGAAATATGGGTGAATTCCTCTATAATCAGGGAATGGGTAAATATCAAAAGCAAAGTTAAAAACACAAGGGACAAAGTGGGAAAGAAAAATATTTGCAACTTACATCACAATGTCTTAGTTCTAATATGTAAAGACCTTTCAACAACAGGGATGAAAAAGATCAACATCGCTACAGTAAAATTGACAAAAGCTAAGGGGCTAGCTCTCCTTACATTGCTGATGGGAATGGAAAATGATATTACTTTACCCCTACGAAAAGGAATATGGCAATATCCAGCAAAATTACATGTACATTGCCCTCTGACCCATGTATTCTACATTTGGAATCTATCCCCAAAATAATCTTGAAAAATGTGAAAAGATGCATGCATAAGGGGACTTCCCTGGCACTCCAGTGGTTAAGACTCTACACTTCCATTGCAGGGAGCACAGGTTTGATCACTGGTCAGGGAAATAAGATCCCACATGCCCGCAGCGTGGCCAAAAAGAAAGAAAGATAAAAAAGATGCATGCATAAGACAACATAATTCTTTACAACATAATCTGTAATAGCAAAAGACTGGAAACATCTGAGATTGGCTGTATAAACTATAGTATAACCAAGCCACACAATGGTGTACCACGTAACTCTAAGAATGAGAAACAGCTCCATATACAGTTAGGGAGTGATCTCTGGAATATATTGAGTGGGAAAAGCAAGGTGGAAAAATTGTAGTTAATACACTACGATTTATCTGTAAGACGTGGGGAGATTAAATATGTATGCCTATTTAATTATATTACAAAACGGAAGGGTAAATCAACATCACTTTTAGAAAGATTTACCTGTGGGGAAGGGGAGAACAAGAAGGGTAGAAGATGGACTTCTCTGCATATACCTTATTTTGCAGATTTGCTCTTAGAAGGATGTAAATATTTTGCATTATTATAAAACAAAATACAATTTAAGCAGCAATTCCTAAAAAAGCACAATAAAAGAAATAAATCTAACTGTATACTGAGTCAGCAAAACTACGTCAAGAGGAATCATTTCACATGACTTTAGGACACACCGACTTGGCTTTACATTCTAATGGGAGGTTCTCAAGGCATAAAACAGTCCCCCCAAAATCTTGAACTGTTTTTAGTCGACAAAATATTGATGGCGTTGTTCGTATCATCATCCTTCTGAGGCTATTGTGTATATTGTGGGATAAAGCAAAGGAATAACTAAGTTGCTGCTGGTGGACTCAGTTGGGTGAACAGAAGCAGTTGGGTTTTTTTAGCTCTCAGCAGCTCCACAGCTAGCCTGCAGGATGGTCTGAGCTGACATCTGCAGCAGAATCTTCATGATTCCAGAGATTTCTTCCTGTCTGTGGCAGGATCAGCAGCTCCTGGCAGCCCAGTGTTTTTCTGGGTGACTTTGGACTATATCCTTGGAAGAATAGACTAGAGTCTATTTCTTCCCCTTTCTGAACAATTCTATAACCATTTCTGTTTAAACTAGCCAGGGAGGATTATGTTCATTACATCTAAACCATGGCCTATTCAGAGGTGTTTGATTTTGCCAAATAAAATTGTTATGTGGAATCTCAACATAAAAATGGGTAAGAGCAGCACTACTTCTGTTGAAGTACTGATATTTGGAAGGAATGGGAGGTGGGGAGAGGGCTGGGACCAGGCACACATGCGCCCACTGCCCGGGATGGTCGCTAAGGCACGTCTGAAGAGACCTGGGACTCCTGAAACCCAATTTGAAAGTCGATTTTAACACGGCCACCATGAATGATTAAACTTGCACATCGAGTTGTAGCAATTGTTTAAATGGGGTATCACGTTCCCCGGATGGTATGTGCAACCACAAGGTAGGCTGCAAAGAGATGAAAGCTGGTTTTCACAAGCCTCTCACAGAAAAGTAGGCATTGGTCTCAGCACTCCCAGGCTGGACTCTGCGATCGCTATCAGTGCGGCGCGCAGGTGGGGCTGAAGCACTCAGTGTCCTGCCCACAGCGCACACAGCCCGTTTCCTGTTAGAGTCGTGGCCTGGCCACAACTTCTTGGCCCTGACCCCGTTTCTCAGAGTAGCTTCTGCTCAGAAAGATGGCTTCCCCCAAACCCCAGCTCTCCTCCCTCAAGAGGTGCACTCGTGCCAGGTTGATGAACTATTTCCTCTGAGTATTTAAAGCTTTGATTCAACTCGGTTTTGCCCGTGTCCCCGGTTCAGACAAGCATGTTGATGGCTGCAAGGAGGTGCACCCACTCTGAGCCTTGCTGACACTCCTCCGCAGCCAGCTGGTCAACCACTCAGCATCAACTCAGGATGAGCTCCTAGTACCTCTCAGGGCTCTTAACTCCCCCTACCTCAGCAGATGCCACAGTCACGTGTACACTTCCATCCTATGGAGGATTTGAGTGCTATTCTCCCTCCATCCTTACCCTAGTAGCCTAGAAGAGCCCTCGTACTCTTTTAACCTCCTGAGAGCCAGTCCTAAGCAGCCCTGCTTCCTCTCTGCAAGACTGTTCTAGACCCTCCTAGTACAAGGTGCCTCCCCAGGAAAGTGCCTACAGCCTCCCACAACTTACCTGGTCTCCCTGCAACAGGCAATTCCAGAGAGGAGACGGTATCCCTCTCTGCCCCAGCCTGGCCACACTAGCTAATTGCATACCCAGGTCAAGTCCCTGGACAGACCATGTCTCAGGTTCCTGGGTTTAGAATATGTGGGTAATAAGGTCTCTCTCTGCTTTACGAGAGTATAACTCGATTTAATAAATGTTTCCAGCATATAATAGACATACATGGGTTGTTTCTTTATACATCTTAGACAGCTGGTTGTTCACTGATTCTCTGAAATGGACTCCACAGTGTAAGGACATTTGAAGTCATAGAAGAGAATGACATTATTCTATCAATAAAAGTTAGGTCCTGGTCCTGATTGGAAATGCTTGGCATTTAAATTTTAAAATATGCACATGAGTTAACCGGCACGTGAAGACCTAATATTTGTGCTGGATATTGGGTGGCCTTGTGAGAGGGAATGGAATTCTTCTTTTGCTCCTGGATGGATTTTAAAGAAGGTAGGTACGAAGTAATTTGACATAAGAAAAGATAGATCCAAGCATTCATTTTGAATGACCCATATCTCATTTTAAAAGGTGGGAATCTATGTTGAGACTGAGGGATTGAAATTTTTTTTTTTTTTTTTTTTTTTTTTGCGGTACGCAGGCCTCTCACCGCTGTGGCCTCTCGCTTTGCGGAGCACAGGCTCCAGACGCGCAGGCCCAGTGGCCATGGCTCATGGGCCCAGCCACTCCGCGGCATGTGGGATCTTCCCGGACCGGGGCACGAACCCGTGTCCCCTGCATCGGCAGGCGGACTCCCAACCACTGTGCCACCAGGGAAGCCCCTGAAATTTTAAACTAAGTGAAAAAGATGTCGAGATTTTTCAAAAATAAAGGCACGAGACCAATGGTTCATTAATGTATTTTAAAGCATATATTTACTGTATACATTTAACATATTTAATACAAAATACATTTAATGTATTTAAATCATACATAATAAAAAAGAAAAGCAGATCATTCTATTAGAGACTATGATGATAGCAATAAAATTTCTCACGACCATATATTTTCACATATAAATCTTCTTAGTAATTAAATTCCTTTACTTTTTTTAGCCATCCAACTAGCATGCAAAATTTTAAGTGCTACAAAAATTAGACCACTTTCTTATACTGAAAATCTGATGAAAATCTCATTTTTCTTTGATTTTCAGTAGTATCTACCACAGCTGTTTTATTATTTAAGTTGCCTGATTTTATTTTTTTTTTATTTTATATTGGAGTATAGTTGATTTACAATGTTCTGTTAGTTTCAGGTGTACAGCAAAGTGATTCACCTGATCCGTTCTTTTTTAGACCCTTTTCCCATATAGGTTATTACAGAACATTCAGTAGAGTTCCCTGTGCTATACGGTAGGTCCTTGTTGATTATCTACTTTATATAGAGTAGTACCACAGCTGTTTTAAACAGTCTCTGCTTTAAATTTTTCTGGAACATTCATGCCACACCCATATCTTCTAACCAGCCTTCCAAACTTACCCAGCTCTTTCCTTTCTCTGTAAGGCTGCACGCTATTTATCACTCACTCAGTGACTTTCATGAACAGACCTCTGAGGCCGTCAAGAAGGCCCAGTACTAAGGAGACAGATATATGTCTTCCAATGTGAAAAGTTGCAGACGTCCAATGCAGATATGCGGATGTGCTGCTCCTCTATGCCTCTCTGTAAGAATGAATCGCCTCAAGTCAAAACTGCCTTCCTTTCCAGATCTTGTTCTCTTTCCACGGCTAAATAACTGACCTAGGTGATAACTAATAACAATAACAAACGTAGCAATACCAACACTTATTGAGCATTAAGTTTGTGTCAAGAACTGTTGTAAGAGCTTCATTTGTATTTATTCACTTAGTCCCCCTGTACAGTTCTTATAAATTCTAATGTTACAGATGAGGAAACTGCATCACAGATGAGTTAGAAGAGTTTCCGGAGATCACAGAGGAAGTGGTAAACCCGGGATTTGAGCTCAAGTGTCTTGGCTGCCATGCTGCCTCCACCCAAAGGGCATTTAAAATCTGTCGCCTTTTAAAAATCAAGCAAGTAACCATCCTTTTTTGGCTGTTGAATAACTCATCTGATCTGGCACCCATCCTGTGTCTAAACCTTTATGCAGAATCAACAAATGTTTTAGACCATTTTTTGGAAAGACCCAGAAAATTATTTGAATTAAAACTTGTGTCTGGCATGAAAGATTAAAAAGTTGTTTTGAGTTCTTTTTAAGAAGTTCCCACAAATAGGTCCAATTAAGCAAGCCCTCTGCAGCATCTTAGTGGGGTTTCAAGAACTGTAGGTCTGCAGCTGTAGCCAGGATACATTAATGCCCGTGCTCTGAGGCTGAGGCCCTGTTACAGCAGCTCACACCTCGCTCCCTGCTCTGCTCGCAGCCCTGTCGGTTCTCCCAGAGCCCCACCCTGCACCCCGCATCCCAGGCACTGTCAGAGGTGTTTAGAGGTAGGGAGCTATTGTGGGTTCGTGAAGGCACCATTCCAGTTCCTGTGTCACCTACTGGCTCATAGAGAAATGCGACTTTGTGAACTTAAAATCCTTCAGTTCAATTGTTAGCATTAAAAATCTCTTAAAGACGTGCCCTTATTTTACGGCCTAAGTTATTCTGCACCGTGTGCAGTCTCACAGTTGCTGAATGGGATTGAGCAGAGTGCCTGCATCCAGTTATGGAAGAGGGAGAAACAGGAGACCCATTTCTGTTGAATTCCAGGGTCTTCTGAGAGCCCACGACTATAGCTCAATGTTTAGTCTTACCCCGGCAACCTAATGACAAGTTTCATCTTCAGACTGTGACTAGGACATTCACAGAGTAGAGTTAAATATTTGAATAATGCCCTTCATTATCAACAGGCTCATACACTCAGTCCCCAGAGTGTCAAGAGTTCTTTCTTCTGCTCAGCTTTTCTGAAGATCAGGGCTGCGAAAAAACAGGCAAGACTTCTGCTTCTTCTCTATATGGTTTGACTGCTTTTGCGGGCATCAGATAAAGAAGATTCTTCCAGAACCTTGAGTTATAAGACAGAGACTTATCAGCCTGCCACTTCAGAACTCTGTGGGATTTCAAAAGCTTCAGTGATTGAGGCAAGAAGGTGAAGTCACCGACTGGTGTAAATTCAATTAAGATGATTTTAATTTTCCTTTCCACTAGTGCTTCATGGAGTCCACTTTCAAGTTCATACCTGACTTCATTAGACATATAACTTTTACTCAGGACAATTATCAGTCTTCGGCTTTTCTCTATCAATGAATGGACTTCATCAACAACAGCTGAAAATACGAGAAGTGGCAGATTAAGAAAACTGAAAGGGTCGGCATGAGATTAAAATCATTTTGCACAGGGCTTCCCTGGTGGCGCAGTGGTTGAGGGTCCGCCTGCCGATGCAGGGGATGCGGGTTCGTGCCCCGGTCCAGGAAGATCCCACGTGCCGCAGAGCGGCTGGGCCCGTGAGCCATGGCCGCTGAGCCTGCGCGTCCGGAGCCTGTGCTCCGCAACAGAAGAGGCCACAGCAGTGAGAGGCCCGTGTACCGCAAAAAAAAAAAAAAAAAAAAAATCATTTTGCACAGTCCTATTTTGTATTAACTCAAATTCACTAGTAAGTTTTTCTCTGAGATAAACCATTAATTCTCAACTTTATATGCCTATTAAAAAAGCAATCATCTACACAATGATATAATGAATACCTACTTGGCACTTTTTCTGTGCCATACCTTCTTCTAAATATTTTATGTATATTAACTCATTTAATCATCATAATGACCCTATGAAGAAAGTATTGTGATCACCCCCATTTTACAGATGAAGAAGCCAAAGCAGAGTGGTTAAGTAACTTGCCCAGAGTCACGTGGCTAGTAAATGGCAGAACCAGAATCTGAACCCAAGTGGTCTGGTTCTGGAGTGTATGTTCCTAAACATTCCACTATCTTGCCTCTTTACATGGATGGTGGAACATGGTAAAATTTGAATTAAAAATTTTTTTACAAAATCCTGCCATTATTCTAGACCACAGGTTGCTAAATTTTTTCCTGTAAAGGGGCCAGGTGGTAAATATTTTAGCCTTTGTGGGTCATACAGTCTTTGTCACAGCTACTCAACTCTGCTGTTGTAACTCAAAAGCAGCCACAGACCACACATGAACATATGTGTAGACATGTTTCAATAAGAGTGGCAGGCAGGACCTGACCTGTGGATGGAACACTGCCAAGACCTCTAGCAGGTTCTAGACCTCTAGCCCTCCTCAGATAGAGTTCTTAGCCAAAACTAATCATATCAAATATACAAACATTCTTTATTTTTATTTAAAAACTAAGAAGAAATCTGTTTTTAAAATGACTCCTAGAAAAATAATGGAAATATTGGGTTGGCCCAAAAGTTCTTTTGGCTTTTTCTGTAACATCTTCCGGAGAAACCCAAATGAACTTTTGGGCCAACCCCAATATAATAAAATTGATGTAATCGATGTAAAGTCAAGCAGAAATACTTTGTACGTGACAGAATGTCTTCTTAGATACAAAGAGTGATGCACAAAAATATCACAGTGTTGAATGCATCTGACAATTTGGCATATTATTCCTTTTGAGAAGTTATCTACTACTAAAAAGTATTCTCTATTTCTGATTTGTAATATTTTCCCTTCTTAATTTGTAACCCAGGAGGAAAAAAAAAACACACAACTGTTTCTTATTTCCTACTCTGTCCTAAATGCCCAGCTTAGAATTTGGCACAAGGATGGTGCTCAGTAAATGTTGGATGAATGAATGAGTGATGGTAACTATGAAGACATCTGTATTGCATCATCTGTGATGCGTCAGCATCCAACATAATTTGACACCAGATTCCAAATCTCTGGAAGACTTCAAAGCTCTGCAGGACTTTCAGAGAAAACGTGGAAATGTTACTAAATTTCTTTGATTTTGACTGTAATATACTTCAATATATGTGTTATAGACATTTGTATTCACATATTAATTAAAAAATAAAATTTCACAACTAAATTATTCTAGGAACCACCAATCTCCTTTTATTCATCCTTTGCCATCAGTCCTAATTTCTACTTCAATTTTCTCACCAATGTTAACGCGATAAAGAAGAAACATTTTCTGGTAAGAATTAACCTGTTTTATAGTCCAAAGGATCACATATTAAATTAAGAACTGGTTCTGCTGTACAAAATATCATCAAAAGAGGTATTCTTACTGTGGGGTATTTCTAGATAAATGCCTCATGATAATGATTCTGGACCTGCTTCTGAGAATGGAATGCCCACTTCCTTTCTCCAAGACTCAGAGAACTGTGAAGCCAGGTGAAGAGACCAGGTCCCCAAGAGGCCATTTTTGGAAACAGTGCAATCTTCTCATCTTCTCACTACTGCTTGTATTGATTTAGCTGGTTATTTCTGGTTTAGAGGACTACTTCATTTGTTTGTTTTTAAGCAAGCAGAATAGCCTTCTGTAAGGCTAAGCTCTTCATCTTCTAAAAGTAAAGATGAAGTTAAAGATGAAAACTCCACTAGTTTTCTATCTGATATTTCCTTTCTTACCTCTTCCAGGCACCACATCCCGTTCAAATATGCATAACTTATACCCAAAATGCTTCTCCAACACCCTGGGCAAAATCTCCACAGCAAAGGTGTGCTCCTCTCCGTTCTCGGGCCGACATTCTTTTAGGTAAGACACAAAAGCATCGTACGTTTTCCCATCTAGGAGATAAGGTTGACTCTTTTAATTAGTGTGAAAATAAGGGTTTATTTAAGTACAAATTTGAGCGAAAGTTCTGAAAAATGGGAACAGAATCATTGAAAAAGAAGAGTTAAATATAGCATCCTCACCTCTAAATGCATCGAACAGTGTGCATTAAATATGTATAGTTCGTTGTATATTGATCATACCTCAATGAAGCTCTTAAATAAAAGAACAAAATATTTTTCATAGAAAATAATTCTATAACTTAATGACAAATTTAGCTCAAAGCAAAGTGAATTAACTTCGTTATTTTTATATTAGTAAATTAGAAGTTGTAAATGTGAATAATAAATCTATAAAAACTCAAAGGAAAAATATGAAAATTATTTTATGACTTTGAGGGGTTCAAGACTTCATGGGAGAGGTAACTGTAGCTATGATGGAAACAGCAAGAGAACTAGAATTAGAAGTGGAGCCTGAAGATGTGACTTAATTGCACGATGAAACTTTCAACAGATGAGCAAAGAAAATGTTTTCCTGAGATGGAATCTACTCCTGGTGAAGATACTGTGAAGATTGTTGACCTGACAACAAAGGACTCAGAATATTACATAAAGTTAGTTGATAAAGCAGCAGCTTTTTATGTGCACTGGGAAACCAAAAAAATTCGTGTTACTAACTTTATTGCGATATTAGCTTTATGCAGTGGTCTGAAACTGAACCCGCAGTATCTTCAAGGTATGCCTGCACATTAAAAAGTCTTCCATGTAGCACACCACTATCAAGAAACTCAAAAGCACACCACGATCAACAACCTGGGAATAATATTTGCATTTTATATAATAGACAATAGGCTAACCTCCCTAAAATGTAAATAGCTGCTAAAAATAAGCAAGCAAAAAAAAAAAAAAAGTCAACAACCCAGTAGAAGCATGGGCAAAGAATATGAATGGGTACTTTGAAAAAGGAAATACAAATGGGTCTTAAACACATGAGAAGCTGCTCATACTTTTGCACAGTAAGCAAAATGCAAGTGAAAACTACGCTTCGATACCCCTCAGATTTTATCTATCAGATTGGCAAATATCCAAAAGGTTGTGGGTAAGGCTATGAGAAAAAAATGTACTCCCGTCCTTTGAAGGTGGTGGGCAGTAGAGAAATACGGAGGGCAAATTGGTAATATCAATCAAAATAACAACTATATCCACCTCTGCACTTCTAGTAAGTCCACTTTAGGGAATTTTTCCTTCAGTTACACTGCACACATGTGAAACAATAACTGTACAAAAGTTATCCACCACGTCATTTCTGCAGTAACAAAAGGTCTTAAGCAACCCAAACGTCCATCACACGGTGACTAAATAAACAATAATACATCCACAGAAATAAAACACTGTGCAACCCTAAAAAATGAGAGATTTTATAAACTAATATGGAAGGGTACCCAAGGTATAGTACAGCAAAGTTCAGAATAGGGCACATAGCATGCCAAGATTTGTCTTTTAAACAGGTGTGAAATAAGATTCTCTATTCGTATTGGTTTGGATGTACATCAATGTGGGATGGGGTAGGAAACAGGCACGGGGCAAGTGTACATGTATAATTTCTAAGACTTTTGGTGTTTGAACTACGTGTGTCCTACACACACACACACACACACACACACACACACACACACACGGAAACAAAAGCAAGTGCAATGGATTAGATTTATTTTTTAAAATTTGGTAGCTATTTCGAATCTTGAGGACTTCTAGTCACCTGCAAAAATAGAGAAACTGAGACAGTCACCAGATAGAAGCTGGAGTAGATGAAAAGTGGCAGATCTAGGGGACTGGAACTCAGGTCATTTGGTGTGCACTTCAAGGTTCTTACAAGTACATCACGCAGCCTCCTTTGCCAGGTTAAAATAATGAACCATAATACAGTTCTTTATTTTTTTGGCCTTGCCACGTGGCACATGGGATCTTTGTTCCCTGACCAGGGATTGAACCCGTGCCCCTGCACTGGAAGCACAAGAGGCTTAAGCACTGGACAGCCAGGGCATTCCCAATTCCATTCAATTTAAATGACCTTTATTGAGTGTGAACTTTGTAAAGGCACCAGATGGCGTGTGAGCAATGACATTCAGACACACAGTCCCTGGGCCTAACCATCTCACAGGGCATTTAGAAGGACACGACACACATGCATGAAACAATTAGAGAACAATTTTTGGCAACAGATAAGTAAGCACAAGAAAAAGACAGACAACATTCATAACGGACAACATTCATACGGACGCTTCGTTTAGATCAATTTTTCTTATGGAAAACTTCTACCGCCAATATGTCTACAATATAATCAAAATGAGGTGAAGATTGATGTTTATTTATATAGCTTCTTAATAAAACTGTAAAATAAGAAATCCCAGCATGACAACATTCGTTACCTGTTAAGGTTTCATCTCTTCCCAAGAAATGTCTATAAAATAGAACCAAGTCAACTCTATAAATGGCACACACGGTCACTAGGCACACAATGACCACTGAGATCAAAGCAGCTACGATCATTCCTCTAGTGAAGATGTGGCCGGGGATGTCAACTGGGTCTTCTAGAAAGAAAAAGAAAATGGGAAAAACTAGAGAAATTTCACCAGCATCTTTTGCCATCACTCTGTGGTGGTCAGCTTTCACCTTTAACACAAATCTACTTGTCTACCCAACACATTCCATTGAGTTACTCTGCAGTCCTGCCTCTAGTCTCCAGTGGTGACCTCTCTGCTCCATAAAAATGTGTACAAGGGTATTCAGAGACGTGAACTGAAAGCATTACGATGTAGTCTGTCCACACTTTTGGAAGTTGGATCTCTAGGATGATAAGACACTAGGATGAGATTCAGAGGGGCCCACGCCGAAACCTCAGCTAGCGGCTTGGGAACATATATGGAGGCGCAGAACCTTGAGAGAGCAAGCACTGAGCTGAGTCTGTGTGGGCTCCAGCCTGGCTCCATCATCTACTTTGTATCCTAGGGAAAGTCACTGACGCCCTAACTCTAAGAATTTCATCTGTACACATAATACAGCTATCAAGCTAGTGATATTTTCTCCTTCACTTACAGGGTTGCTGTTTTGGAGGAGGGTTAAATATTACACATAAGTAGTTGACACAGTGCCTGGCACTCAGCTCTGAGAATTTTTGTATATTTTTATATGAAAGTGTCCTTTGAGAAAAAAATTACGTTTCCTAGATTGATTCAGTTTACGTTCATTGTGGACAACATGAGATAACACAGAGGAGTATAAAGGATAGAATAATTACTTAATAACCATCCCACAGTGTGGCAACGGCCACCGCCAACAGGCTAGTACATTTCCTTCCAGGTTTTGTTTTTTCCCTGAAAACATTTACTTAGTTGGAACCATCTGGTGGTCACTCTTTATTTCTTAACATTATATTAGAAGCATTTCTCTAGGTCTTTAAAATTATAATTCATATTATCTCAGTATTTAGATCGACTGCAATTTTTCATAAATATACAGAATGCTGCAATGAACACAGGCATAAATCCTTATCTATGTTTCTGATTATTTCCCTAGAGTAGATTCTAATGGAGGTGGGGTTTCTAGGTCAAAAAGAGGAAACATACATAAAACTCTTGCCATCGTGACACAATTTGAGGGATTATCTTTCCGGTAAAATTAATTATTAGGATGTAAGTAAGCAACCATCGTTGCTTGGTAAGTGAACTCTGAATAAAGCCAGCCCCTGGGGTTCCTGCATCTCTGAAAGGCTTACATATCTATGACTGTGCCGCACAAATACACACACTCTCACGTTGGCCCACACGCTCCTCCAGGGATAATGGTGGAGTCAAAGACCCTATTCCCCACACAGCATTTGTGAGCCCAGCAGAAGGAAAAAATGATCAGGGTAGAAACGTCTAAGGCAGAGAGAGCACAGCCACGCATTGATCTAGGACAGTTTACAGAACTACTTCTGAGCAGCTCCTGAGTCTGTGGCCCTCGGGTGGACTGTTTCGGTGGAGGATGCCCTCCATCAGGTGGGCACTGAAAAACTCTGAGTCCAGTGATCAGAGCCATCAACTAACTGTCCACTTGCCAAGTCCAGGGACTATCCCAAGAGAGGGAAGCCTAAGTGAGTCTCTGTTGAAGGAAAGACCACACCCAAGGGCCCCTGTGCCCAGGGCCCAGCTAAGGTAGGGTGGAGGCAGCGATTACTCCTGGACCACTGGTCTCATCCTACACGGAGCAGCAAACTTTCCTCCTGTTGTTCAGAGTGTGCCAGAGCTGCCCGGACCACCTCCCCTGTGACTCTCACCCACCAGCATCTCCAACCCTGAGCTCTACCTACCTCCCCGCTCTGGGCCCCTGGTTGCTACACAGGATTGGAATATGTTTGAGAGCAAAAGAATACGCTTGAGGTTTTCATTCTCTGCTTGGAATCAGGGCAGAGGGGATTGCAGCAAGGGCTGAGCACCAGCTCTGCCACGGAACGCCTGTGACACAGGGCAAACCCTTCACCTCTCAGGAGCTTGGTTCCTGGTGTGTAAGATGAGGAAGTGATGAGCGACGACAGGTCTCTCAGCTGCTACATTCTAGGTTTCCACAAACTGCCAAAGATAAAATTTCTCACACCTTTTTTCAATAAGATGAAGCTTTTGGTGTCTATGCCTCCCTCGCTGGCTGCAGTGCAATTATATGAAAAGTTCAGATTGTTTTCATTAACAGTCTCAATTCTCAGTATTTTTGAAGCAAGCCATTTGCCTTCTGAAGTCCTGTAAGAGAGGAAAATGGTTTAGCAATAGGCTTTGTGGCATTGCCAACACGTTACCCATGAAAGAGGAATTTGTATGTACAAATACATCTGCACAAAGACACGGCTCTGTGGACTCCAGGGAATCGTCCCCTTTTGGTGGGTTCTCTTCAAGTGTGAGCCTCCTGCTCCCCGGGGGTCTCAGCCCTCCTGAAACCATCTGGGGACGGCGCTGCAAACTGCCTAAAATCAAAATGCCTGGGAGGTAACGATGCTCAGTTGAAAACACAAGAAAATATTCTCTCTCTCAATTACAGGCACACTTCACTTTACTGAGTTTTGCTTTATTATGCTTCGCAGATACTGCACTTTTTACAGATTGAATGTTTGTGGCAACAGGGTCTCAAGCAAGTCTTTTGGTGCCATTTTCCCAACAGCATTTGCTCACTTTATGTTTCTGTGTCACATTCTGGTAATTCTCAAACTTTCACATTTTTTCATTATCGTTATATTTGTTAAGGGATCTGTGATCAGTGGTCTTGGATGTTACTATCATAATGGTTTGGGCATTTATTTTAGCAATAAAGTATTTTTTTTAGCAATAAAGTATTTTTAATTAAGGTATGTACATCATTTTTTAAGATGCAATGCTATTGCACACTTAATAGACTACAGTATAGTGTAAACATAACTTTTATATGCATGGGGAAATCAAAACATTCACGTGACTTGCTTTATTGTGATATTTGCTTTACTGTGGTGGTCTGGAACTGAACCCTCAGTATCTCCCAGGTGTGTCTGCGTTTTCCCCCATTCCTCCTGTCCTGACGACTCAGCATTCCTCCCACTGTGAAGTCTCCACCAGCTGTGACAAGGCCGCGTATCGTTAATACAGACGCAGATTCATATCAAGTTTGTCCTAGCAGTCCTAACGACCACTCTTCTTTTGTTCAGCATTTAAAATAAATTAAAACCACTATTCTCAGACACCCCCAAGCACATGAGAAACGCCAATTAAGCTGCTCCGTGAGTGTCAGAAAATGACCGGAGGCCACCAGGAGCGGCCAGCTCTCTTTCTCTACTAAAAGGACTCAAGCCACCCTGTCCCTGATGCAGGGCACACGCTCTTGGCGCCTGCCTCCTGCTAGGGGCAAGCTCTGAAGGTGCGCCGTCAGCCAGCACTCCCAGGTGTAGTCGCTCACCCGGCAGGCCCCCGCAGCTGGATGTGGTACCCACTGTAACCTCTAACTGTCTCAAATGCATTTTAGAAGAGAAGTCATAAATCTGTACAGAAGTCACCCACCCAGAAATATCAACCATCTAACATCAATGTAAAATCCACAAAGAAAGTAAAAAAAACCCCACCGAGAAGCCAAAATAGATGACATAAGTTCATGCGCCCAGTATAAAGAAAGGTTTAGCCTCGCTTAAGCCCTTAGTTTAGCTGAAGCTCCGTTTCTAGTAAGGTTGGTGAATTGGTCTTCTGTGCCTCCAGAGATTAACAATGGATCATGAGAAGGAGGAAATGCAGGAATCCGGTGGGGGACAGACACTGAGGACAAGATAAAGTGGCAGGATAGCCACGCAATCCAGCTGAGCCAACACTCCATGAGCACTAATCACACACCCGGCTCTGGGCGAGGGGATTAAAAAAAACCTCACAAGTGCAGCTAAGGTGACAGACACCTTCGGACCACTACTCCCTAGAACCTGAGTGTATAGTTACCTTAATAATGACAGTAATGACCCAAAGCCATTCAGAAACATTGTAATGGCCACAGGCTTAGCATGTTTTGTTTTAATAAGTATAACCATTCCTTAATATAGGCTATTTAAACTAGACGGCATTTGGAAATTTTTGCACCAACTCTGCCTCCTAGATATTTATATCTAACCATTGCCCTGTTTGCGTTTTCTAGCTGTTCTTCGTGTGTTTCTAGTTTCCATGAATGGACTCTGACAGGAGAGTGCTGCCATAATTACGATCAGTGGCAATGGACCAACAACGATGTCACAGGGCAGGAGACTGGTCATTTAAATTAGTATTTTCTTGGGTCATCACTGGCATCTGACAATCTTTGGGGACCCTTCTGGACTCGAGAAAATTCCTCACTTCTCACCTTTAAGAAAGATAATCCCTGTAAGGAATGTTCTAGAAAGAAGCTCTGAACTGTCTCTAAAGAGCTGGAAGCAGCGTCTGTGTCAGCACATCTCACGCCCAGCAAAGAAATCCACCCACCCAACTCCCCCTGCCACGCACACAAAGCTGTCTTCAGAGGGCTATTTCTCTCTTTGTGATTTCTGGTAATTCTCAAGTATCTTATAATGAATTCTTTTCAACAATCAGAACAAAGAAAGCTGTGTGTGTAAGCCAAGTACAGGGCATAGATCTGGACAGGTAGCCATAGGTGGATGGCCTACCTGTGCCCAGGGCTGCCCCCAGGGTCCTCAGGGAAAGGTACTGATGACGTGCTTTGTCACCTATGGATACCCAGCGGGCCCCACGGTGACACGTGAGCAACACAGCTAGGCACGCCTACTGCACACAAGGGGCCCGGAATAACTTGTACGTGTCCCAGGCTCCTGACCTGGTCTTTTCTCTGGTACACTAGTAAAAACAAAGCATTTAACACAATTTTCAAAATTCAAATGACAGTGGCCTAGGTAATCGCTCTTTTATAAGATGCTTAGGTAAAGTCCCCACCCCCATCAGATCCTGACTGACCAAAAGCTACTTCTGTAAGGCGATGCTAAAAAGCCTCATTGACCTTCTTTTTCTTTTTCTTTTTTGTTTTTTTGCGGTACGCGGGCCTCTCACTGTTGTGGCCTCTCCCATTGCGGAGCACAGGCTCCAGACACGCAGGCTCAGCGGCCATGGCTCACGGGCCCAGCCGCTCTGTGGCATGTGGGATCTTCCCGGACCGGGGCACGAACCCACGTCCCCTGCATCGGCAGGCGGACTCTCAACCACTGCGTCACCAGGGAAGCCCTGACCTTCTTTTTCTAATTTAGGTCTCAGCAATAAATTTCTGCATAATGCGTCAGCCTAGAGTATGCGAATTATAAAATATGTAAGTTATAAGTTAAACTCATCTCAAGCATCCTGTCAGCCATTCAGGAGTCTGGTGTTTTTATCTCATATATATATGACACTATATGATTTTTGTATATCATGATATGTATTATATATATCACATATTCATACCTAATTCTTGTCCCTTCCTCTTCGTGTACATTAGGATCCTTCCCATTTTTTTTCCAGATGTTCCAGTAAATCACATCCTTTTCATTCAGCAAGGCAGAGCAGTTGAGCTGTACATCTTTTCCTAGGTAGAAGTTGACAACCGATGTTCAGATTTTAGAAACTCAGGTTTCTCAAAGGTTGAAATTAATACAGCCAACGTATATTAACCTAATATACAACGACAATATAGAGCTGCATCTAAGGAAAAAAATGTCTTGTTTTCCAATTAAAAAAAATTATAAATCAGAGAAATTAGGTTGCAATTACAAGTCATCACCAAACTATGAACTGGCTTCTCTTCAAATGTTTATGTCTAAATCAATTATTAAAACTTAGGATGGCCAGTGGACTTTCTTTTCAACCTATAGTCTAATAGGTAGTGTCAGGCCTACATACCCACTGCAACTTCTGGAAAAACAAAATGGATACAAAACAACAAAAAAAATTACATTAGCTAAAAATTAAAGACATCAAAGTGCAGGGAAAACAAAGAGAAACAGATGAACTGAAACTACAGTCAGGAATAAAGTCCTTCCAGGGTGAGTTGAGATAGCCACCATTTTACTCCTTGAAGGAATTTGCTTTGGTTTGTACAAAATAGAGGGAACCTCATGGAGAAAAGAGAGTCCAGTGGAGATGCTGACAGCCACATGGGCTCACAGGATTATTGCTAAGGGCTTGGGCAGCATAGGAGGCTGGAAAGGCCTAATGATTTCTGCTGCAGTCTCACGGTACTTAGCAGAGTAAGTCCCACTGGAGGACAACACGCACGTGACTGGAGTCTCCCCCCAGCCATAAGAGATGAAAAGCAGGTTAATTCCAACAAACCTGCATCCTAGCTACTGCTCAGCTCAATTCCTGACTGGATTGAGATGATCAAACCCTCACATTATCTGCCTAACAAAGAAAAGGCAAACACTCTTAGGGAAAAGTAATACAAACTTCATTCACCTTGGTTGTTTTAGATACAGAAAGATCAACAACAAACAACAACAACAAAGAGAGACATACAAAGGGCAAAAAAAGGGGACAGTAATCAATAGAAAAAATAGGTAATAGAAGTTGACCCAAAGACGATCCAAATGCCTGACTTGGCAGATAAAGAGTATGAAATAACTAATATAAATAGGTTAAAGAAAACAGAGGAAAAGATGGACAAGTAGATGAAAAGATGGATGTTTTCAACAAAGAAGAGTAACCTATTTTAAAAGAATCAAATGAGCAATTGATAACTGAAAAAAACATGAATTTAAGACCTCAATGGTTTTAACAGAGTCTGAGCATAAAAGAAGTCAGGATTGCTAAGGCTGAATACAGGCCAAGATCAAAACTAAAGTACAGAAGGGAAAAAACTAAAAATGACAGAACAAGAGCGTAATACATGTAATTGGAGGCCCAGGAGAGGAGAGAAGAAAGGGGCAGAAGAAATATTCAGACATAATGGCAGAGGATTTCTCCCAAATTAATTAAATACATGCTTTGCAGACTCAAGAAGCTCAGAGGGACCCAAATCAGGATAAATGCAAAGAACACCACACCCGGATGCATCAAAATCAAAGAGAAAGAGAAAATTCTGAAAGCAGCCAGAAGAAGAAGACACATCAAAGTACCAACAATAAGACTAAAGGCCAGTCTTTCAGCAGAAACTATGGAAACCAGTGAACAACAGAAGGGCATCTTTAAAGTGCAGGAAAAAACTGCCAACCTAGAATTATTGAAATTATTGAAAAAAATCTTCAAAATTCGAGGTAGAGATATTTTCAAGTAAATAATAGCCAAAAGGATTTATTGCCAGCATTACCACGCTATAAGAAATACCAAAGGAAAATTTTCACTCTCAAAGAAAAATTATCCCAGATGAAAGCAAGGACATACATTAAGAAATGAACAGTGCAATAAAGGACAGACATTTGGGTAAATACAAAATAATTTTTGTGTTTCAAGCAATAATAATGCCAAATTATTGTGAGTTTTATAACATACGCAGGAGAGAAATACATAAAATAGTAGCTTAAAGTGAGATAAGAGGATGAATGAAATTAACTGTTGTGAGGTTCTCACGTGTCTGTGAAACTGTCAACGTACTAATATGTGCATTTGCCTTATTGTAGTAAGAGGATATATATTGTAATCTCTAGGAGAACTACTAATGAACAATACAAAATGGCATAACTAAGAGGAAAACAAAACAGATTCAATAAAAAAATATTAATCTGAAAGGAAAGGAGAATAAAAGGAAGAAATAAGACATAGGACAACTGGTAAACAGCAACGTGAGAGGTCTCAAACCGACTGTATTAGTAAGTCATTAAACGTAAATGTACTAAACACCATAGACTGGATTTCAACAAAGATCCAAATATATGCAGTTTATATGAGACATATTTTGTGTATAAAGACAATGAAATGTTAAAAGTGAAAAGATGTGAAAAAAGATAAAACATGCCAGTCCCAAACAAAAGAAAACTGGTGTGTCTATCTAACATGAGAGAGAGTAGGGATTGGGAAAAGATAGTATGATAGATAAAGAGAGAAATTTCATAATGTTAAAGTGTCAATTCAAGAGGCATCAATTTGTATGTGCCCATAAGGTAACCTCAACATACATAAAGCAAAAATAGACAACTTGATATGTAGACAACTTGACCATCACAGCTGGAGATATTAACATCTCTCTTGGCAATTAGTAAGGATACTGATGATTTGAAGAGTACCATTAACCAACTTCACCTAATTGATATTTATAGAAGGACTAAACTAAAATCTGCAGAATACACATTTGTTTCAAATGCACTTAGAACATTCTGGTCCAAGTAAGTTACTACAAACTTTAAGATTTAAATGATACAATGTATACTCTTGGACCATAATGGAACTAAACTGGACATCAATAACAGAAAAATAACTGGAAAATCCTCCACATATTTGGAAATTAAGAAACATTAAGTAATCCATAGATGAAAGAAATATCACAAGGAAAAATTTTTTAAATAGTTAAAACTTTGAACTGGATAGTTATGAAAATATGGCATATCAACATTGTTGGAAACAGCTAAACAGTGATTAGAGGGAAATTTAGAACTTAAAATACACATACTACAGGAGAGGAGAATTTAAATTAATTCTCTAACTCTCCATGTGTACAAAGGAAAAATGAGGTGCAAATTAAGCCTAAAATGAGAAGAAAAAATAATAAAGTTCAGAAATCAATAAAACTAGAAAGCAGGCAAGCCACAAACACAAATGGCAAAGTATCTGAGCTCCACTGGGCATATGTGGTCATATACATGACTGTGGCCATCTGTAGTCAAAGGGTGTGTGCTTTGGAAACAATCAACAGGATCAAAGGACAATCAACAACAAACAAACAATGTAAGAAACTTGAATCCCAGCTCTGCCCCTTTCCTGGGGTTTAACTTCAGACAAATTACTTAACCTTTCTGAGCTTTGGTCATTTAATCCAAAGCTTAAATGGGAACAATACCCCTCAGAGTTGCTTTGAGGATTTAAGACAATAACATATTTCAGTTACCTAATCCAATACTCAGTTTAGCATATGTGAATTTATTCTTTTCCTTCCGTCCTTTCTCCTTTGAAAGAAATTACTCAACTGGACATATCGATTCATCAAGACCCATCTAAACAAACCCTAAATGTAGAGTCGAGTCCGTTGATTCAAAGTGAACCCATTAATCAAATATTCAAACCACACAATACGTTTGAATCATTTCTCCAGAGTATTCTCATTGAGTTTTCATATTTAAAAATGATCGTAGATACTATTAGAGGAAAGCCACATACAAAGTGACTAAAACCACAGGTCTGCAAACCACAGGCACTTCTATAATCTTTTGAACAGACTGTTAACTGTAATTATTACTAAAAAGGGCAACATTCAAACAACGACAAGGTTTTCCTGCTTTTTCAATATTCTTCAGTAAACATGGTATGTGTTATGAACACAATGTTGATCAATAAGGAACCAGATTTAGCCTTGGAAGACTATTATGACCCCCATTCACAAATCCAAAATATACGTATGTCAAAATATACCTAATTCCACTTTAACATGCGTAAGCTTTGGTCCAAGAAGAGCTGGAATTATATTACTGTTGTCTGAAAGTGAAAAAAGAAAAGAAAAATGCATTAGTGTTACAAGGAGTTTTGCTAAGACAGACATTTGTTGTAATACACTTATTATTCCATGTAACCAAGATTCTAACTAAAGTCATCACTTTACATTTATTATTTAATGTATTTTCATTAAATAAGGGTTGCAGGGAATACTGATCGTTGTTTCACTTTCCATCAACTCAAAGCTCACCTCACTGGAGAAAGCACACTGAATTAGGTCTCCCCTCAATTCCAGCCTCTGCCTTCTGCCGCTTCAGATAAAAGCCAGAAGAAGATGCTCATCCAGGGAGACAATGAAACTTTTAGGACTTAGAAGACGCAAAGTCACTGGGATATGTCTTTCTGCTCTGCCTTTCTTCCTTCCATCTGCTCTCAACTCCTCAAGATAGATTTATTGGGTGCAAGGTCAAGACTCAGGTAGGGTAGGCAAAGCACTTACTCTCAGAAGCCTCCTGAGACCCTCCCCTGGCAGGACAGTGAGAGGAGTGCCCCTGGATGCCTCACTTGCCTCACCTTAGTCCCAGTCCTGCTGGGGTGTCCACCCCTGTAAACTCAGTTCTACTTCTGTTCCTTAGTGACCTCTGACCCAGACTGGAGGTACATAGATATGCTCTACCTCAGCCCCACTGAGTAACACTGAGGAAGGAAGCAATCCCCCAGCAACCTCCCACTGAGGACCACCCCACAACCTAGGATGCTAATAACTGCAGAACACGGACAGCCCTGTGGTCCCGCATTCACAAGGTATGTAGTCCAGTCCCTGCTGCTCCCATCATCAGCATCGGCAACTTTCTTCATGACCTGGACTCCCCCTTCTAAGTGCTTCCGGTGCTTCTGGGGCATTTACAAGTAATGTCCAGTGCCTCCCTCATGGGGGCTCCCAGGCGCCCAGCAGATGTGCTTGCTCACGAGGACTAAAGGGGACTCAGGTGCTCTCCTGCAGCACCCACGCCCTCCTAGGCTCTCCCAGGAAGCACGCGCTATAGAGTGAAGAGCAAAGAAGGGAAAGGAGGAGTAATGTGGGCAAGGATACAGAAAGACACTAGTGTAGCAAAACCTCAGGGTAAAGGACTTCCCTGGAGGTCCAGTGGTTAATAAGACTCCGTGCTTCCACTGCAGGGGGCACGGGTTCAATCCCTGGTCGGGGAAGTAAGATCCCGCAAGCTGTGCAGTGCAGCCAAAAATAAATAGATAAATAAAAATTTTAAATAAAATAGTTAAAATACAGTGATCTTCAACTATCTTTGTAATGAGCTGAGAGGTAGATCATAGATAATTAAAAACAAAAATCCCAGGGTAAGAATCTCTTCTGGGATTCAGACTCCAGGCGAGACTAGAATTCACGTCGGCAGGAAGAGCTGGAGGAACCGCTGCCGGACAAGGAGCTGACCCTCAGGTCTGAGCACAGAGGAACAGAGGTTGCTTCAAGCACACAGGGGCAGGAGGTGGTTTTGAGTAGTGGAGAAAATTGCTACTGATTATTTTTCTCTTCATCGATCTCCTTTTCTCAGGAATTTGGTGGGAGTCCTGGGAAGAGGAGGTGTAAAGGACATCTTTATGAAAGGACATCTTTGAGAAAGGATGCCATCTACTAGAACTCGAAGCAGATCATGGAGAACCCAGAGCAGTACTGGGTTTGTACAACTGGTGTAAAGTGAAGGGTACAATCCTACTGAAGGTAACAGAAGGAAGAGAACACTTCAGTGTGTGCCCCTGGCATGGCTAGTCTACCTCTGAAGTTACTATCCCTGGATCAAAATGGCACAGAGACGGTCAGCTGCAGGAGGAGAGACATCAGCAGGTCAGCCAGAGAGTGAGATGAAGACAAAAGGCAGAGGCCAGGTGGGTTGAGAGGCCTGGGATCCACAGCAGTGATGCTCCCCACGTGACAGTGCAGAGATGTACGTCCGTGACCACAGGTGAGCACAGACAAGGTAGGCGCTCAGTCCCGCTGCCCTCAGCAGAGGCCATGATACCTCCTGATCATCAGCGTCAACTCTAAGCTCCGCATTTTAAAAGAATGGTGGCAAAACTTCACCAAATCCAAAGGAAAAGGGCCAGGATGGTGAAGAGTCCTGACTTCCTGTGGAATGGGGCACGACTGAAGAAACTGTTCCTATCTCAGTACAGAGCGACCTTGGAGGTATTGCGGGTTCTGTCCAGACCACCACAATAAAATGAATGTGACAATAAAGCGAGTCACACAACTCTTTTGGTTTCCCAGCACATATAAAAGTTATGTTTACACTGTACTACAGTCTATTAAGTGTGCAATAGCATTATGTCTAAAAAACAATGTACGTATTTTAATTTAAAAATAATGCTGTTGGAAAAATGGCGCTGATACACTGGCTCAATGCTGGGTTTCCACAAACCTTCAATTTGCAAAAAATGCAGTATCTGCAAAACGCAATAAAATGAGGTATGCCTGTAATTCACTCAACAGACATGTAATGAGCACATGTACAAAGGTCCAGTCGTAAGTACAGGAGAGACCAACATGAGGAATAGAACACAGGTTAATCCCTTCTTTCCAGGAGCTCTCATTCTAGTGATAGAAACAGACATGTCATCTGATTCTGAGAGCAACCAGAAATAAGAACAAGAGGCTGTGGGAGCACGGAGGAAGACGGACACTTAGCTGAGTCCTGAAAGACACAGGTGGCGTTCTCCAAGAAGACGAGGAAAACAAGATGGGTGGTTAAGACAGAAGGATAGCACGTGGGGCAGTGTGGGGATATGGGAGTGAGGAGATGGGAGACGGTAATACTAAGATGGTAATTAACAGAGCTTTCCATGTCCCTGGCACCACTATCAAGGCTCTACAACCTCACTCACTCGGTCCTCAAGGCAACCCTCTGAGGGATGACTCAACTCATTACTGTCCCATGTCACTAGTGAGGAATGAGAGGCAGAGAAAAACTCAGTCATTTAACTCAGCCACGGTCACAAGCTCACAGGGTTCAATGATCTAGCACAATTCCTGGTCTTGTGCACATGCTCTTTGGATAATGGATATTCTTCTTCTTCTTCTTTTTTTTTTTTTTTGCGGTACGCGGGCCTCTCACTGTTGTGGCCTCTCCCGCTGCGGAGCACAGGCTCCGGACGCGCAGGCTCAGCGGCCATGGCTCACGGGCCCAGGCGCTCCGCGGCATGTGGGACCCTCCTGGACCGGGGCACGAACCCGTGTCCCCTGCATCGGCAGGCGGACTCTCAACCACTGCACCACCAGGGAAGCCCAATAATGGATGTTCTTACTGCTCCTTCCAAGAAGGAAGGAAAGAGGAGCTGATGGGCAGAAAGCAGAGATGGATGAAGGGAGGGAGTTGGCGGTGGAAGTGCCAAGGGACCAGAGATGTAGGATTTATACGATATTAAAGAAAGTCAAACTGAAGGATTTAAGGTAGATAAATAGAACTTACTGAGTTTAAGAATTTAGTTATGGGATACACAGGTTATGGGGCGTGACAAGCAGGATAATGTCCCCCCACCAAAGGTGTTCACATCCTAACCCCCAGATGCTGAATATTATACCTTACACGGCAAAAGGGACTTTGCAATATGATTTAATTTAGGATTTCCGGATACAGAGGGTGTTCTGGATTAGCCAGGTGGGCCTAGTGTGATCACAAGCATCTTCATAAGCAGGACACAGATGGTCAGAGTCAGAAAAGGAGATGATGAGATGAAGGAAGAGGTGAAAGAGATCTGAAGATGCTGCGCTGTGGGCTCTGAGGATGGAGGACGTGGCGTGCACCAAGGATGCAAGGCGCCTCTAGAAGCTGCAGAAGGCAAGGAATCGATTCTCCTCCAGAACCTCCAGCAGGAATGCAATCCTACCAAAACCTTGATTTCAGCCCAGTGAACCCGGTTCAGATTTCTGACCTCCAGCACTGTAAGCTAACACATTTGTGCAGCTTGAAGACAGGAAGTTTGTGGTACTTTGTCCATTCGCAATGTGTGGAGTACAGCTATATAAGTGGATGGCTGGAGAGAAGAGGGAAAACGCTTCTAAAGTCGACGAGCTCCGGTAACCGTGAACCCACAACGTTGTTGAATGAGTCATCCCAGGAGTTTACAGCTTCCTGGATGATGGGAAAGAACGTGAAGGGTGGGTCAGTCACCTGTCTTCAGACACTCGAAGGAGCTGTCATTTTCAGAAGGGACCAGACAATCTGTGGGGTTACTCAAGGCCAACACAAACAGTGAGTGGAAGCTACAAGAAGGAGTAATTGGACTCAATAAGAAAAAAAGACTTCTCTACAATCAATCCTTAAAATCTGGACCCAGGGCTTCCCTGGTGGCGCAGTGGTTAAGAATCCGCCTGCCAATGCAGGGGACACGGGTTCAAGCCCCGGTCCGGGAAGATCCCGCATGCTGCGGAGCAATTAAGCCCGTGCACCACACCTACTGAGCCTGTGCTCTAGAGCCCGCGAGCCACAACTACTGAGCCTGCGTGCTGCAACTACTGAAGTCCGCGTGCCTAGAGCCCGTGCTCTGCAACAAGAGAAGCCACCACAATGAGAAGCCCGTGCACCGTGATGAAGAGTAGCCCTTGCTCGCCGCAACTAGAGAAAGCCCGTGCACAGCAACGAAGACCCAACGCGGCCAAAAGTGAATTAATTAATTAATTTAAAAAAATCTGGACCCGTCTGCTGTGTGATTTGGTAATTTCTACGGTAGTTCCTGAATGATCTATTATTGGTTGAGTCATATGAAGGATATCTTCACTGGATAGGGTTTAATTAAATTACTTCCAGGGTCTCTGTCACCCTAAAATTCCAGGCTTCAGTTTTTCCATTATATATGGTCTGGGTTCATGATAAACCAAACGAGTAGCCATCATCCCAAAATATACAGCCTTTTTCCACAGCCACGTCTGTGCTCCTTATACGTTCTTATTCCAGCCCGACCCCAGCACGTCCTTCTGCCCGTCCATCACACGCAGCCTCTGAGAACCAGCTCAAACAGAGCCTCTGACATCTATTCTTCCTCTGGACTCTCTCTGCACCCTGAACACCTCACAGATGACTCCAATTTCATATTCTACGGTGCTTCTATGGGGCAGGACCCTGCGGGGCTCCTGGGCACAAAAGCCTTTCTATGTCCCCCATTTCTGGATTACAGGAAATAGGCTTCATTCAGCCTCCAGGACCTTCCCCAAGTTCCACTGACAGGTTCAAACAGATGCTAATCAGGGAAGGGAGGGGATGCAGAGACAAGGGAGGAGCAGTCAGGACACAACAGTGCAGCCTTGGGGCAGGGTCCCGGTTCCCTTCAAGGGATATACACAACGATATATTTCAGCTGTTTTGCAGATACCGAAACCCCCTCCAGGCGGGAGAAGTTAATGGTGATAAATGGAATATTTCCTGCCATATCAGTAAACAAAGGATGTCACAGTCATCAGCGATTGCAGTCCTCCAAGGGAGCTGGTGAGCCCTGAGGAAACCCAGGAAGGAAAGAATACCTACCATCCAGCAGCCATCAGACTGCAGCCACTCCTTAGGGTGCCCTGAAGAAACTCAGGGTGAGAAAACACAGGATACTGGTCCCAGATAGCTGAGGTGCACATCAGAGGAATGATGCCAGACAGCCCAGACTCTTGCATCTTCCCATACATAGAAAAGCGATAAATTCCTTAACTTGGGATATCTGGCTTTCTTTAATTAACAATAATCTTTTGACGTTCAGACTACCGGCCCTTTGTTGCAAAACTTCTGTATAACCTGGGTCCCCCCCTCGCTTCCTCGGAGCAGTTCTCTCAGGGTTACTTGAGATGCTGCCTCCCAGGTTTGAAATCCTAAAAATTCCCACCGAAAAAAACATAACTCTCAGCGTTTAGGTTGTGCATATTTTTTAGGTCCACTACAGTAAGCACGTAGATCCCAGACCGGTTGGAACCAGAAGGTTGATGATGCCGACTCCCGACGACCTCACCACCAGCCAATCAGAGGAGTGTCCACGAGCTGACCACGCCCTGCTCCTTGAACGCTATAAGACTCCTCAAGACCCGCTCCAGGGCCCGACACAGTCTAGAGGGCATGAGCCCGCTGTGGCCCCCTTTGCCTGGCAAAGCAATAAAGCTGTTTCTTTCTACTTCACCCACAACTCTGTCTCAGAGATTTAATTTGGTGTCGGGGTACAGAGGCCGGGTTTGGCTTCAACCTTTCCTGACTATAATCAAATTCCTGAGAATCGTACATTATTCACTCCATTTTGTATTTCCATGCTTCCCTTACCTCCCAATACTCAGTACAGTTTACTGAGTATAGACACCCATCGATAAGTATTTACTGAGTGCAAGCAGATGCATAATAACAAAAGATTCCACAATTTAGTCAAATACCAAATAAGAGAACTGACGCATCAGAGGTTCACCTATATAAACCTTCATTATTATCCCCCCCCAAAATTTTTCAGCATGGCAGGTGATGCCAAAATGATTTTCACCCTTAAATTTGAACTAGTGATGTGGTCACGACTCCAACTAAGTTTGCCTCAGGCTTTACGTACGGCTTTCGAAAAAAAGAAAATATTCCATTTTACTACATTTGTTTTTCCCGATTCTAAGATTTCTCTTACCTCCAACTATTGTTATATTGAAGGTTTTGGTGACGTTAAATAGTTTGCCATTACGAAGAAGGAAAAACATGCAGGTATAATATCCCTGATCTTTAAACTCTGCATTCTTCTTTAAAAATGGGTTTTGATTGTTCTCTATCTTTTCACAGTTCTGTTATTAAAAAAAGCAAGTTAAAATATTTTAAGTGAGAGTGGTATCATAGGACAAGAATTCAAAATGTTAAAGTTAAAGATCTTTAGAGAAAGAGGGAAATAGAATAAAAACTAGCAATTTCTGAGCAAACGTCTCAGTGATCTGGCACTGCCTCTGCTGGAACAATGAAACAGAGTCCCATTCCTGGTCTTATCATTATTATTAATTCATGCTGGGAAATAGAGTATAGGAGGCGCTGTAGTTGCTTTCCTCATTTTCCTTTAATCTCTCTCTTTACACACAAAGAGAGGGAAGAAGAGAAGAAAGGAAAAAAACCCACTACAACAAAAAAAAATCCCCGCTTGGATCAAAACTTTCCAAGCAATTCTATTTCTTAATGCTTTTAGCTGAATTCCATGTATTCAGGACTACCCATCCTGGGGATGGGTAGTGGAGGTGGGAACAGAATTACTCAGAGAACCAGGTACCTAGCAGACTACCCATACCCATTGATGTCCTCCACCAGAAGACAGTGGACTGATGAGAAATGCATGAAAAATATTCCAATGTATAGGCACACACAAACATGTCTCTGTATCACAAATTTCTGTATGCTGTAGGAATGAATAATAACAAAAAGGCCACCTTTTTCAATCCAGCCATCAGGTACCAATAAATAGGTTCTGAAGCAATCTAAGAATGAGATGGGGAAAAGGGAAACTAAATTGCTAACCTTCACTAGGTGACACTGTTCTTGTAAATACCAACCAAGGAGCAGCTACTGCCCACAGACTCCTCTCAAAGCTGCCAAAGCTGGTAGCAAGTGGAGATAGACCCAGAGGATGCTTAGAATGGGCTTGTGAAGCACCCACATGTGTATCTCACATCAGTGAACTGTTTCTGCATACACCAAATTTTTATAAATCCCAACTTATTTTTCTAAGGCATATTAAAATATTAATTCCAAGGCATATAAAAATATCTTTATTTTTTTTCCAATCGTTTACTGATTTAGCTTCCTTGTTCCCCTCCCCTCAATTTTCTAGCTAAAAACATTCTCAATACGTCTATTTTCTAAATTCAAATACCTGCATAGAGGGATTTCTTAAAACCCAGTACACTGATCCCCACACATTTATATATACTGTAAAAACATTTGTACACGTGACAGGAAATAGAGTCAAGTCAACTCAGGGCTGATACAGATATTTGGAAAACATTTTGGATAAGAGCTTCCCTTGAAAAATCACAAGTAAACAGTGTTCAAGCAAAAGCTACAAACATTTCTAAGGAATCATCATCAGTAGCTTGAACTTTCTCAAGGTCATCTCTTCAGACCACCGTCTCTCACAGCTCTTCAAAGTTTCCATGACAGAGTTACACCTTTCAGATTTGTTCCTCTATAGAAATAATATCATTTGTGTTGTGTGTGTGCATGTATGTGTATGCATATTATGTAAGTACATGTGACTGCATATATACTTGTGTATATACAATTTCCATAGGATTGTCTAAAGGAGCTCTTACAACTCAACAAGTAAAAGGTACATCAACCGAAGAAAACAGTTCACAAGAGAAGTAATATTAAGATGTAGTAAATACATAAAAATGTTTAACTTGTTATTAAGGAAAGAACTGGGGGAAGGATACTGAGTTACAGAAGGTTTGCACATCAGATTTTTAAATGTTCTTAAAAAGTATTCATTCCCATGTGGTAGTGATATGAGAAAAAGAGGGTTTTAAACTGGTGTAGCTGCCTGGAGAGCAGCTTGATAATTTAAATCAAAAGTCATAAACATGCTCATAGCCTTTGATCCAGTTATTCTACTTTTAGGGATTTAGTTAAAGAATAAAATCATAATACACCTCCTGAGTTATGGGAATGATATTTATTTTAGCCTTATAAATAATAGTGAAAAGTAGGAAATTAACAAATGTCCAATAACAAGGGCTTAGATACAAGTGTATACACATGGAATCCATGTTTGGGAAAATGTTTAAAGATGTGGAGAAATCATCACAATATAATTTTTAGTGGACAAAGGAAAATACCACTTTTTAAAAGTAGATGTTTACATGGAGAAAAACCCCATTCTCTGGCTGGTGGGATTATGAATGATCTCTGCTATCTTCATCATTCATTTCTTCCATCTTCCAATTTTGTAAATGCATATATTCAGAACAAACATATACAACAGAATTTAAATTTTTAAGTATATGCAGCAGAATAAAATGAACTAGCATTCCTAAAAATTAAATTTTTTGAAAGAAAAGGAAAATTAAGGAAGGGAGAGGAAGCTGTTATCATTTATTGAATGCCCAACACGGGGCAGGAACCTTGACACCTGCGTTACATGTAGGAGCTCAGACAGGCCACCTGAGCTGTGTGGACTCACAGTTTGTATGTTACAAGACCAAAATGCTTCACAGCCATCAGACCCTCACTTTGGAATTTTGTCTTTTCTGTCAAGTTTTAAGTTAAAATATTTTAAAAGCGTTACCTTATACAATAACGTTCTGTTGACCAGTTTTTGATAGTAACTATGTTCACAGGCTATCTGCAAAGATTTTTTAACTTCCACAGATTTACTCATTACTTGTTTCTCAGTAAAACAGCTGTGTTTAGGTCTTCTGATGACATTTAATTTCCAGTCATGAGTATCATTTCTAGGAAATAAAGGGTTAGACATATTTTATCATTAGTACAGAGACTTTGCAAATACCACCTTTTAGTAACCAATCCAGTGAAAAATTTCCCTTATTTTTGTATAAAGAGATTCATTCATTGATGCCCCAATCCTGCTCTGTCTCTTTTTGGTTCAGTGCAGCAAGAAATTTAATAACTGCCATGGGAGCGGGGGTAGGGGGCAGTAAAGGAGAAAAACCCGAGATGTCCTAAACACACACACACACACACTCACACACACAAACCTACATCAGACCATATGTATTATGGATGTCAGGACAGAAATGTTTAAAACGTCAATGGTCTTTAGAGATGGACAGGTTCAAAGATTCTTAACCCAGGATGGGAGAGTGGAGGTGGTTTCATGAGGACTATAATGCTTTCTGAAGGTCTGTATATATACACTGCATTTTATATTTCTCAGGACACTTTGTTCCTATCCTCTTCTCTTACTGTTGAGTAAACCATGTCTGGAGTGGCTGCTCTCCATGTAGTTATATTAGCACTTTAAGTACCTTACTAAGCAAAAATTAGTTTGAATAGATGCCATTGTTGTTCCTTCTGGTTAGAAGTTAGGAATATAGAGGAGGAAAAAATTTTAACAGCATTTTTGGAAACGATCTTTTTGTTAACTTTTTATTTTATACTGGAGTATAGTTGCTTAACAATGTTGTGTTAGTTTCAGGTGTACAGCAAAGTGATTCAGTTATATATATACATGTATCTATTTTTTTCAAATTCTTTTTGAATTTTTTGGGGGTTAGGTTGTTACATAATATTGAGCAGAGTGCCCTGTGCTATACAGTCGGTCATTGTCGGTTATCCATTTTAAATATAGTAGTGGAAATGATCTTTTAAAAAAGAAAATGTTTGCAATCTCATATTTGCTTGAACTGCACGTTACATAGAGATCCATCTACTAAACACGACACGAGGTTACGTTGTCCCGTGTGCCTGACACATCTGTGCTCGCCCCCCAGAGGCTCTTCCAGCTCTCCTTTTGAGTCTACAATCAGATGGACAGAAGACTGGCACTCGCAGAGTTCCAGGTATTGTACCACGTGTGTGCACTGAGATGACTCTTTTCCTTACATTAGATGAGAAACCTAACCTTCAGGCAAGGTTAAGTAACTCGCCCAAGGTAACACACCTGGTACACAGTCGGGCCAAGATGCAAATGCACATCAGTTTGGCCCTCAAGACCAGGAGTGATTGGTACAATACTTTACTCTCACAAAACTTTGATCAGACAATGCGATTTTCACTGTAGGATTAAAGTATCAGTCTCCAGAGACATTTGATTATTAGTAGAGGACTCCTGAAAAATTAAAGGAGGATTCCAGGAGTAGGGTCTGGTCATTGATGACTCCCACACAAAACTGCAAAGACTCACTCACCCAAATGATGTACACACACATACAGGCACACATACACAATGCATACACACACACACTCACACCTCTGTGCAAAAACAGAATACTGTTCACCAGTTGCACTATATTTGAAAAAGTTTCTATCTTCAACGCTCTCAGGTGTTCAAAACCACCTTCTCCTGTGTAGGGTCCCATTTATTTTCAAAACCACAGTCAAGGCTGCTGCGCCCACCATCGCTTTAGTCTCGTGTTATTCATCAGCCTCCAACCGCTTCAAAGCTTATCACACAGCACTCTGAGCCCGCCACCCTCCCTGTCCTATTCCTGGCCCCTCTATGCCTCTCTGACATCCTGCCTCCACCTGACGAGTCCACTTTCTCTTCCTACCCCAGGCTGTGTTCTCCACCTTTCACATCAGAAAGACAGTTAATGCCCCTGTCCCTCCCTGTCTCCAAGTGAAATTTGTAGATGACTGACTCTCCCCATCAATTTGTCCTTTCTGCCTTGTCCAGAATAGTTTGTGCATTTGAATCACGTCTTTCTTCAATCAGGATTAGGGAGAGTATACATTCTGCCTTAGTTTGAAAAGACCCAGTTGTGACCCACTTCTGGAATCGTCCCTCTTAAAAGGTCACATAAAATTCATTGGTTAACAAGAGTTTCTGAACTTCTTTCTAACTCCTGGGAGTTCCCATATATAAAAACAAACCAAAATGACCCCTTTTTGTGCAAAACCACAGGAGTGCTATCAAGATTTCACTGTGGGGCTTCCCTGGTGGCGCAGTGGTTGAGAGTCCGCCTGCCGAGGCAGGGAACACGGGTTCATGCCCCGGTCCGGGAAGATCCCACATGCCGCGGAGCGGCTGGGCCCGTGAGCCATGGCCGCTGAGCCTGCGCGTCCGGAGCCTGTGCTCCGCAACGGGAGAGGCCACAACAGTGAGAGGCCCACGTACCGCAAAAAAAAAAAAACAACAACAACAAAAAACACACACACACATACATAAGTACAGACACAACATCACAAATGTACTGGATAAACACTATGCCATCAATGTTCTCACTAATGGTTCATCACATAGAAGTTTTCTTGTCCCAGTTACTCCTTCCCCATCTCACAAAATAAAGTATAAAGAGAACCAAGTTCAGTAATAATCATGGACACATTCAGTGGGCTGCCGTCATTTCACAGAATTTAGGATTCTTGACTACGAATATCCTGGAAGACTCTAGGGTTAGCCTGAGAAGGCTGTGCAAAGCCCTTTCGGTGTTCCCCTCTTTCACTGTCCCTGGCTATAAATTTGTCATTGGCTGACACACACGTCTTTCACCAGTACCGCCACCTGGCTCTCAACAAACCCCTGAAAACTGGACTAGGATGTGTCTACACCAATACCAATCCATCTCCCCAGCTTGACGTTACCACCCAGGAAGCTGACACTGCCCTCCTTCACTACCTGCTCATAACACTACGAAGCGCTCCCATTTATTTCCTTTGACCGGCAGCTCTAGGCAATGGAAGCAGCTGAATTTAAAAATGAATTTCGGGCTTCCCTGGTGGCGCAGTGGTTGGGAGTCCGCCTGCCGATGCAGGGGATACGGGTTCGTTCCCCGGTCCGGGAGGATCCCACATGCCGCGGAGCGTCTGGGCCCGTGAGCCATGGCTGCTGAGCCTGCGCGTCCGGAGCCTGTGCTCCGCAACGGGAGAGGCCACAACAGTGAGAGGCCCGCGTACCACAAAAAAAAAAAAAAAAAAAAAGAATTTCATTCAATCCTCACTTATCTTTGGCAAGGATCACCTAAAAGTAAATCATACTAAGGTCATCTCCTTTCATTATGATTACTAAGAAAATAAACACAGGGCAGTATTTAATTTAATTTTTCAAGAATGAAGTATTTATTTCATGCTGTAGGAAGAGTAGGGAGAAGGAAATGGATGGAGTATCTGACCTTCCCAATGACTGTATATTTGATTTGCCGAACAAAGTCCAAGAGTGCTATGAAATACGCCAACACAAAGAGAAGGTATACTCACCCCATTCGGATAGAGTAAGATCCACTGTCATTCAAATGAACTGGCCAAAACTCCAAAACATAATCGAGCAAAATAATTCTGGGTGAACTACTCGAGCTCAGCTCAAGGGGTCCATGCGATTCATTTTTGTACCATTTTATGGTGGTTGTTTTATTCTCATGCTCAGATGAAGATGAACAATACTTCAGATAGAAAGGTTCCCCTTCAACTGCAGTAATGTGAAGGCGCGAGGTACAAGTTTCTTCTAAAGATTAGCAAAGTAAAAGAAAAATATAAAAACAGAATAACAAAGGTAAATTTTTTTCCCTAATGCATTAGGTGAAGAAGCTGGGTCAGTAGCATACTGAAAAGTCTCAATGTCTCATTTCTGTGGATTCTTTTATTTTAGGGTCAATCTTTCCAACACTAAAAAACAGGAGGTCAATCTTTCTAACACTAAGGCACTTTCAGAATATAAATGAAGACAGAAAAACCTTCCAACAGCTTCTCCCAAACAGGAAGATACCGGAACTTAACCTACCAAAGCTAGAAGACACATAAATTCACTGTAATCTTTTAAAAGAAATGTTACACATTACAGCTTCCTCTTAAGGAAAGCCACCAAAGTCACAGTGTTGCCACACCTACCCCAAAACATCCCTAGCTGAGGAATCTCCAAGGATAATAAAAAGAGAAACCTAGAGACCGCAGAGTTTTCCACTTGTATCGTCAGAAGTCTCACGGGTCTTGTTCTCAACCACTCTACCTAACCATTGCCCGGGCAGACGTGGGGATGGTTAAAGGTGCGCCTACATGTGTATAAATCCATTACCTCTCTAGGTTACCATGTGGATACTCAATACATGATGCAAACAGTTCATACTGATAATTAATTCATATTGACTCACTGCAAATCTGGGTATCTGTCACTTCCTCTTTCTGAGATCTCTCTCTCTCCCTCTCCCTCTCCCTCTCCCTCCTCTCTCTCTCTCTCTCTCTCTCTCTCTGTCTCTCTCTCTCTTCTTCCTTCTTTCTCAACTAACCCAGATACTCTGGCTTTAGAAATTTATCTGATCCTTTGTGCTGTACAGGGTCATCATTTCCCTCCTTCTTCACTTCCAGCAGTTCAAAGTCAGTGTGAATGGACCTTCCCTGTATCCTGTCTTTCAGCAGCAACCTTTGGCTGTATTTTGAGAATGAGAACTCTTAAACTGAACAGAGCAATTCTCTGAGGCCACAGAGAACATGCTTTCTCTATAGTCAGGGTTTATTTCTCAAAGCAATTGTCTGGTTTTAACCACAAGGTTGTTAACCACAAGGTAGAGAGGAGGTGGCTCTAATGGCAAAAACACTCTTTGAAAACATGGCTGTCAAACCTACCTGGAAGCACAACATTTAGTGAACATCAACCTTGCATCTGGTGGTTGTTATTAAATCTTCATCTCACAATTCAGGACTTCAGCTTAGAAGGTGTGATGCATGTGTAAATGTGGGTGTTAGTTTTAACTGACACCTAAAAGGATGGTAGGTCATTAACAGCTTGATTTATTTTCTAGTTTTAGAGATATAATCTACATATAGCAAAGTACAGAAGTCATACATCATGTGCTCTATTGTGTCTGGACTTTTTGTACATCATTACGTCTATGATGGGCAATCATGTTGCTGCATGTCATGGTGATCTGTTCTCTTTTTCATAGTTATGTAGTATCTAATTGTGGTAGTATTTGACAATTTATTTATCCATTCTATTGGTGTTGAACATTTGGGTGATTTCGAGGTTTTGGTCAATCATGAAAAAGCTTCTATGAGAGCTACCATATGATCCAGCAATCCCACTCCTGGGCATATATCTGGAGAAAACCATAAGTCAAAAAGGTACATGCACCCCAATGTTCACTGCAGCACTATTCACAATAGCCAGGACATGGAAGCAACCTAAATGTCCATCGATGGAGGAATGGATAAAGAAGACCTGGTACATATATACAGTGGAATATTACTCAGCCATAAGAAAGAACAAAATAATGCCATTTGCAGCGACATGGATGGGCCTAGAAAGTGTCATACTGAGTGAAGTAAGTCAGAAACAGAAAGAAAAATAGCAGATGATATAGCTTATATGTGGAATCTAAAAATATGGTACAAATGAACCTATTTAAAAAAATAGAGTCACAGGTGTAGAAAACAAACATGATTACCAAAGGGGAAAGGTCGGGGGGGGAGGGATAAATTGGGAGACTGGGTTTGACATACAAACACTACTATATATAAAATAGATAACTAATAAGAACCTACTGTATAGCACAGTGAACTCTACTCAGTACTCTAATGACCTATATGGGAACAGAATCTAAAAATGAGTGGATATATGTATATGTATAACTGATTCACTTTGCTATACAGCAGAAACTAACACAACACTGTAAATCAACTATACTCCAATAAAAATCAATGAAAAAAAAAAGCTTCTATGGACCCCTGTGCCTGTGTTTGTACAGACATAGGCACTTATTCCTCTTTGGGGACAGTTATCACTTAAAGAAACCTAGCCTGGAATTCATACTCTCCAGGGTGCATGGTTGGCAGTTGAAAGTTCATATTCCCCAGGCAGCTAATGGCTTCAGAGATCTAATCTTACATTTAACATTGCAGGCTTTGTTGATCTGAAATGGCTTTTGATTGGAGAAATGAGTGGAGCTCAAAGTGTCTGGATGGCCCAGAACACCCTCCCCATCTTACAAGAATGGAGCACCATGATCCAGTAGGGTCAAGAGACTACAGCCTCTGCAACGATGTCTGGGTTTGGAATTGTCTTGAGTTTCGGCAATAATAGGAGGTCATCCAACTTCAGCTAAATGAATCTGACACGTAAAATATTGTCAAGTCTGCCTAGAGAGACCCCTTCACAAAAGGTGCTCTTCAAACACCTCAAAGGACATAGAGCTGGGACCCTAGCATCCTTACAGCAAAGGCTGCGTGGCTGTTGGGAGCCTGCAGCATGTTTTCATAATAACCTGGGAGCAAGGTTATCAGCCTATGTCCATAGGGGCCTTTAGAGCAGGGGGCCTTTTCATGTGGTGCACACTTTCCTACACCTTGGTCTCTCACCTGTTCTGACAGGTCCTTCCGTATCAACAAGAAGAGGTCTGTCTCTTAACACCTGGGTAATGTTGCACTGTACGGATCTCAACGATACATAGATCCTCTTAAGTAAATATACCCAGATATTGGACCTGAATTATTTGAAAGTATCAATAACCCAACTGTAATCTCTTCATTAGTAATTCTCAAAGTAGGGGACATGCGCTCATGTCTTCCCTCCTCCAGATACTGGATCAAGGCAAATCAACAATCGTGCCCCTTCTTTCTTCTCCAAAGCCTTTGGAGAACCTTGTTAATCAATCACAGAACTCTTCTTCAGAGAACCTGCTGAGGTCTCAGAACCTTCTCAGTGAGAGTCTCCAAGCAGTGACTTCTAATAAATTAAAATCGGTACCTGACACCGGACACAAAGCCTACCTGTCTTCCTGGTCTGAGCAGACTCTTTCTAATGTATTCCTTCTAACTCTCATATTTTCTTTAAGATCTGTAAGGTATTCCCACTCACTTTCCTCACTACCTAGATAATGAGATGAATTTTTGCCTTCCTTTCGGGGAGGAAACAATGTGTTAAAACTTTGTAAAAATCAGTAACAAGGACGGCTGTGATCGCTTCAGTTTCAAATAACGTGAAACTAAGCAAATTTTTATCTCAGACAAATGTATTTCAGGATAAAAGTTTTCACTTCCTGCTCTCTCTACATAAACTCATAGGGCTGAATCCTTTCTTTTTTTTTTTTTTTTTTGCGGTACGCGGGCCTCTCACTGTTGTGGCCTCTCCCGTTGTGGAGCACAGGCTCCGGACGCGCAGGCTCAGCGGCCATGGCTCACGGGCCCAGCCGCTCCGCGGCATGTGGGATCTTCCCGGACCGGGGCACGAACCCGTGTTCCCTGCCTCGGCAGGCAGACTCCCAACCACTGCGCCACCAGGGAAGCCCGCTATGAATCTTTTATTCTCTATTCCAGGCATACCAAATGGTTGGCAACTTTCTTAAGTAAAATTTTAAACCACAAATTTTAATAAATCCAACATCTTCAGTAACCACCCCCACATAAATAAGCCAAACTTTGATATTCCCTCTAGACGACCAATGAAGTATGTTTGTGATTGATTATAACTACTTACCTGAGGTTCTTATAAACATAAGCACCAAAAGTGTCAGGGGTATTTCTCTACGATGCATGTTTATGATTCTGCTTCAGATGGTTTCTCTGGAAAACAGAATAAGACAGGTTCGGCCAAGACTTTCAAACAAAAGCATACCTGTCTCATGCAGGAGGTTTTAAAAAGTCGTCTGGCATACAGACTTTAAAAAAATCAGCCCAGCAAATTTTCATATCCCTTCATAGAGTCACCAGTTTTCCTCAGAACTTCCAGCCATGTAGAATTAATAAAATTTCAAGGCATAAATTTGGGCACCCAGGGGAAATCCCTAATAATGCAAATTTCTAAGACAAGAGAGCTTGCTGTATTTTAGGTCTGGTCTACTAAATCTTACCTCCAAAGTCAAAGTTGAGGACGACAGTATTTCCAGAAAATCTACCATCCTATGAATGGACAGTCTGCCCATGTAGGTGTGTGTGTGTTCCAGCCGCTTTTTTTCCCTCTCACCACACCAAAATGTTCATCACAATCTTCACTTATGGGCTGAATTTTTAAATATTGTTCTTTCTTCAGAACTAAGTTAGGAACTAAGTCTGTTTTGTTCATCACTGTATCACTAAAATCAACGCCTCCCACAAAGTAAGCACTGATTAACCCTTGTTAAGAGGAAAAGGTGTGTGCACGTGTGTGCTCGTGTCTACACTCACATGCCCCTAGTGTTTATTTTAGGAAATGAAGACACAAATCTGGGAGTTTCCTGCCATCCGGATGCCTAATCCACACCCACTCAATGAATGCAAACCTGTGTTGAATTTTGATCCTACTGCAACCTATCTTTGGTTCTACTAATGACAAGTTGAGAGAGTAGAGGAAGGGTGCATGGGGGCTCATACACCAAGTCTATTTCATAAACAAACACATGCTCCCTGTATACCACACACCTAGCCCCATTGGGCGTAGGAAGCACAGCACGATGGAAGGAGCTTGGATTTTGGGCCCACACCACTGGACTGGCGTTCCTGCTTGAGTCTCGACAAGCTGTGCAACGTCGGGCAAGTTACTTAGAAGTCACAGAGCCTGTTCGCTCATGACCAAAATGGGTTGATAAGAAGGTCTATCTGCCAAAAGTACTGAAGTAAGTATTTATGAAGCCTTCCTGGGTGCATGGTAACCGTTCAACCCCAAATAATTCTTTCACCAACTGTCACTCACCGCCCCTGCCGTACTAAAAAAGAGTACTGTTAATGCCCAAATCCTTGGTGAAGTTTAATGGCTAAACTGCCAAACCTTTCACATCAAGCCTTATGAATAACATCGCTGAGCCTTTGATGAAATTTCCGAGAGGTGATAATCAATAATGTAAAGACAGAGGGAGAGTATGTGTGGAAAGTGCCAACTATTCATAACCAACTTAGAAGATGGCTATGGTTTGAAATCAGTCCTCCAGCCCACACACACCACTCTATTATGAACTCTCTCCATCCTCTTATCTCAGGTAGAATGAAAAGTGTTGTTTCCTCTGGTTTAGGTCGACACAGCCTCGCAAAGGGCACTGCTGGGGATTTTTGTTTGATTTTTTTTAATTATCAAGGTTTACTAAGAGACAAAGTTATTATGAGATTACTCAGCATTCTGATGAGTTAACTCTGAGTTTCAATATGAAACATGTTAAGATCCCAGCATGCAAATTAGCTGACATTTGCCCTGCTCTATGTGTCTATATAAAATTTTTAATGTACTTACCATGGATTTAAAAGATTAAGATATTAAATAATGGAACTCATTTCCAAAAGACAAATCTGTCATAGATACCCTAGTAAGTATTAACGAAATATATGTAGGAGGATATAAATATTACATTTCTTGCGTATGGGAATTTTGGGAGTTCTTTTAGTGTTATATTTGATGATGGTCCCATTTTTTGGCCTTTTCATAATCTTTAAATTTCTTCTTCTCTTTCTTTTGTTCTTCTTTCTCTTAAAAAATTTTTCTGATTTCTAAAGTAACATATTCCCATTATAGGACACTTATAACATGAAAATAGAAAAGGAGAAAATAATCTCAACATGCATAATACTTTAGCACTGTCTTATACTTTTTCTATATATCTTCAAATAATTAAGGTTTTAAATAATCTCATATCCTGCTGTTCCTACTTAATAAAACAGCATTTTCCTGTGTCAGAAAATACTCTGTTATCATTTTAATTGCCACACAATATTCCTTCTGGAGGATATATTATAATTTACAAGATGTATTGTACTATAAAATAACCCCATGACCATCTTCTCATGTAAGGCAGTACAGATCAGTTTTTGGAGCATGACCTCTGGCACCAGACTGGCTGGTTGAATCCTCATTCTACTCTTTACCAGCTGAATAACATTGGGCTGGTCACTTACCATCTCTGTTCCTCAATCACTTCATCCGTAAAAGGGAATAACAATACTATCTCCCAGAGTTGATGTGAAGGTTCCATGAGTTACTACGGCAAATAGTAACTGGTGAATAATAAATATCACTAAGCTATTATTACTCATCTACATTTCTTATTATTTTCTTGGTGCTACTTCATGGCAGTATAGTCTATGAGTCAAAGAGTACATTTTAAACAGGATGAATGCATACCGCCAAGCCGCACCCAGAAATGTAATCATTCATACCCCTCAGCAGTGAAAGACAATATCCCTCCCCTATACCCACAGAAGCATTTGAGCACGCTCATTCTTTAAATCTAAGTAGGTATTTAAATTGGTAAAATGGTATCTCATGGCTTATTAATCTGCATTTCTATTGGTATAAATGAGGCAAAATATTAATCATGTATTTTTTAGCTATTTTATTTCCATTTTTTTATGCTTTTTTGTCCAGTTCTTAAATTTTTAGTGTTTTTTTTCAACTTGTTGCACAGTTTTCCTTTCCACTTCCTCTTCTGATGTCTTAACATATGGACAATTTTCTATTTATGCAGTCGAACCTATCATTCTTTTGTGACTTTTCCATAACTTTTACATTTAGAACATTCCTTTGCCCTCAGTAGTCAGATAGATACCTACCTGTATTTTCTTCATTTTTATGGCTTAATAGGGTTTTTTTGCATTTAATTTTTTACCCTTTAACAATTAACTTTGTTGTTTGGTATGAAGATAGGGTCTAACTTAATTTATTTTTCCCAAATGGCTCCTAATTACTACTCTATCATTAGTTAAAAATCCTGTCTTTCCTTTAGAGTTGGTTGATACTGTAGTTATATTGTACAGGGCCTCCCTGAGCAATCTACGGAAAATCTAACATAGATAAATCTAACATCTGCTTGAGAGCGAATACACACAAGCGTGTGACCGAGTGCACACACGCAAGCACGTGCGTGCGCACATACACACACCTCTCTCTGTCTTTGCTCTCCCACTTTGTTTTGTTCTTTCATTCCTAGCACTTATCACCAACTGACATACTATCATCTTATGTTTGTTTGCTTGTTCGTTATTTGCTGAATTAATGAATGCATCAAATTCATAAAATATGTACAGTTTGGAGTCTTACGTGATTATCTGATCCATTGTTAAAAGATTAAGATAATCTTCTACCTGTGACCTGCTTCTTAAATCATAACATCCTGCAAAGTATGTTTTAACGACTGATGTTAAGTCTAGGGCAATCATCCTTGCAGACACAGATCCAGGGGACTTACTTCTATACTTAAAAGTAAATTTACAATATCCTAAACATATAATTAATAAGAATACCTAATAATTAAGATATAAATATACGTGCATGTATACGTACGAATACGTGTATGTGTGCACATGTAGGTACGTATGTGCATGCACACACACACACACACACACACACACCAAGAAAACTCACAAACGTTCCGTAAATCACCCGATGGCATGAAGTTTTCTCTAAATGAAAAAGGCTCTCTTCCAAAGATTGTGTGACCCTGGGTGAGGGTCAGATCCAAGCTGACCACTCCCTCTGCCCCGAAGGCTACACAGTCAGAGGTGCCTCCAGAGCATCTGAAGGGTCATCTCCTGAGCTCCTCGTTCTGCCCAACTGCCCTGTGTATAGACCCCATTCTGAGCAAAGTGACGGTTCTCTAGAAAAAATAATGCACAGAAACTCAGAGTTGCTAGGCCACTTCAGAGCTCCTTCTCTCAAGGAACCTGAGACTAGACCAGGTGAAATGATCAAACAGTGTTTGTTCATTCATCTTTTGAGATGACAAAACAATCAAATGCCAAGCGGAGAAAATGATCTTGGACATCACGCACACGTACAAGCGTGTATATGCGTGCACACACTTCCACTCTAAGAAGAATTTATGTCAAAATAGGTTTCTCTTGGGGAGGCCAGGAGAATCATTCCCATCCCGCAGTCCTGGTCACACAATGTCTGCTGTTGCTACCCTTACGCTTCCCCAGCCTCCACCCCTGGTCCTGCCGTTGGGGTCACCCTCCACACTTCCAGCTGCACACTCCCTGAGGTCCTAGCAGTTTGGCCCAGTGGCTGCCTGCGCATGGAAGCTCTCTAGCTAGCCCAGAACCTGCACAAACCCAGTTTCCTCCAAATTTACCCCCTCCTGGCCCATCCAAGGCCCTCAGATTTGGAAAGTGGGCCCCAGAGCCCAGCACTGCACCGCACCAAATGGGTGTTATGTAATACAGCGAGCTCAGGTGCCTGTACCTGAAGGGGCTGCCCAGTCATCTGTTGGTCTGTTAACCGCAGTACAGCTGCCGGGCTTCTAACTCCTGGAGGCGCCTGGGATGCAGACGAAGGTTTTGAAATCAGGGAAATCTGGGTGTGAATCTGGGATCTGTTACTTAGTAGCTGGATGCCCTTGGGTAAACTACTGAACCTCTCTGGGCTCGGTTCCCCTCCTCTTAAGAAGCATACTGCATTTGGCCTGTAGGAGGCTTAAGCGAAAATGATGCATCTAAAAGTGTCAGACACAAGTAACTGCTTAATAAATGAAAACTATCACTTCTTTTAGCTGTTCTCACCTTTCTAGAAAAAAACTGGGACTGGTTTAACCACTAAAACTACACTATTAGGGAAAGTTGATGACGCTGAATCACCAGTTATTCGTGTGGATACACACATATGTATGCATATGTGCTAATTATTTAAAATAATATATATTATATATAACAGCTATATGTATATGCATGCATTTTTAACGGATCTTTCAGAACCCCTGCCCCTGAGGCTGGGTCGCCCCTTGTCCGCAGCCGGCAGCAGAGGGCAGTGGGAGGGGCCGCAGGTGGCAGAGGCAGGTCTGTCCTTACCTTCAGAAGGCGTCCGGAGGCTGGGGAGGGGGCGGCTGTTCCCCTGGACACCCGACGGCGAGGCAGTCGAGAAAGAGCAAAAGCTGCCTTCCTACCACCGTGAAACCAGAAAGGAGAGGAGCCGCAAGCGTAACGCAAGAGATAAGGCAACCAGAGAAAGTTGAAAAAGAACAGAAAGTCTGAAGCAAGAAAAAGCGTCTGGCAAAACTCGGCTGGCCGAGGCCGCGGGTGCGGCGCTGCTTCCGGCCCCGCGGCCTGGGCTGTGTCCTGGGTCTGGGATGCTCCTTGACTGGGTTTGCTCTCGGTCCGGGTCCTCCCACTCCCGCTCCTCCGCGGAGACGCTATGGGTCCGCAGTGCTTCCGGTCTGGGGGTGCCGCGGCCCGCGCCGCTCCCAGTCTAAGGATGCTCCTCCGCGGGGGCGTTCCTGGTCGTGGGTGTTTCGGGTTCCGGGCGCTTCGGGGCGGGCTCCCGCCGGTCCGGGGATGCTCCTCAGTGGGAGCGCTCCGGGTCGGCGTGCGCGCTCCTCGCGGCGCTCGGGGTACTGGCTTCTCTGGCTGGGCGCGCCGCCCGTGGGTTCCGGGAGCGGCTCGCTCGCGGGGGTAAAGGCGCGCAGCTGGAAAATCCGGCACCTTGCCGGGGGCCGAGGAGGCTGCGGCCGGGGGCGGCGCGCCTGGGTCCCGGGAGCTGGCGGGCCGTGGGCGGTGGCCGGGCGAGCCGCGGGGCCAGGAGGGGGCGGGCCTGGGCGGCTCTTACGCACCCTCCGGGCGGCGGGGCACCCGGCACCAGAGCCAGGTGAGGAGGTTGTCAGCCCCGGCCTGGCGGAGGGGCAGCACCTGCGCTTACGGGAAGGGGCTGGGGCCGGCTGGGGCCACGACGGAGGCCGAGGAGTCGTCCCAACGCCACCGGGCGGCTCCCCGAGGCCAACCAAAGGTGCGGAGGACTTGTGGTTCCAGCCCTGGGGTCCTGGCTCCGTCCTAATGCCTTCTGCTTAACCTGAAGGGTGGGTGGTTCGCCATTGGGAAGTAGAAGAGGGGCGCAGAGGTGTTAAATTGAGATTTTAAATTGGTTAGAAGAAAAGGAGGCCAGTGGAGAAAGCGTGTTAATAAGTTTTTATGGTGTGGTGGAACTCAGGATACATTTTTAGACTGGTCTGTGATTGGACCTTTCAAACAAAAATGAAAAATGAAACCCACAGCAGGCAGCGAAAAGGTTTAATGAGAATGAATTTCATTCTTTTTATCCAATCAAAGTCATTCACCACATAATAAAAGAGAAAAATCGTATAAGTATCTCAGTAAATGCAATTAAAAAGCATTTTGCACTCGTCAATACCCTTTCTTGATTAATAACACCTGAGAAACTGAGAATAGAAAGGACCATTCTTTTTTTTAACATCTTTATTAGAGTATAATTGCTTTACAATTGTGTGTTAGTTTCGGCTGTATAACAAACTGAATCAGCTATACATATATCCCCATATCTCTTCCCTCTCACGTCTCCCTCCCACCCTCCCTATCCCACCCCTCTAGGTGGTCACAAAGCACCGAGCTGATCTCCCTGTGCTATGCGGCTGCTTCCCACTAGCTATCTATTTTACATTTGGTAGCGTATATATGTCCATGCCACTCTATCACTTCGTCCCAGCTTACCCTTCCCCCTCCCCTCAAGTCCATTCTCTACATCTGTGTCTTTATTCCTGTCCTGCCCCTAGGTTCTTCATGACCTTTTTTTTTTTTTTAGATTCCATATGTATGTGTTAATACACGATATTTGTTTTTCTCTTTCTGACTTACTTCACTCTGTATGACAGACTCTAGGTCCATCCACCTCACTACAAATAACTCAATTTCGTTTCTTTTTATGGCTGAGTAATATTCCACTGTACCCATGTGCCACATCTTCTTTATCCATTCATCTGTCGATGGACACTTAGGTTGCTTCCATGTCCTGGCTATTGTAAATAGAGCTGCAATGAACATTGTGGTACATGACTCTTTTTTTTTTTTGCGGTACTTGGGCCTCTCACTGTTGTGGCCTCTTCCGTTGTGGAGCACAGGCTCCAGACGCACAGGCCCAGCAGCCATGGCTCACCGGCCCAGCCGCTCCACGGCATGTGGGATCCTCCCGGACCGGGGCACGAACCCGCGTCCCCTGCATCGGCAGGCGGACTCTCAACCACTGCGCTACCAGGGAAGCCCCGATGACTCTTTTTGAATTATGGTTTTCTCAGGGTATATGCCCAGTAGTGGGATTGCTGGGTCATATGGTAGTTCTATTTTTAGTTTTTTAAGGAACCTCCATATTGTTCTCCATAGTGGCTGTATCAATTTACATTCCCACCAACAGTGCAAAAGGGTTCCCTTTTCTCCACACCCTCTCCAGCATTTATTGTTTGTAGATTTTTTGATGATGGCCATCTGACTGGTGTGAGGTGATACCTCACTGTAGTTTTGATTTGCGTTTCTCTAATGATTAGTGATGTTGAGCATCCTTTCATGTGTTTGTTGGCAATCTGTATATCTTCTTTGGAGAAATGTCTATTTAGGTCTTCTGCCCATTTTGGATTGGGTTGTTTGTTTTTTTGATATTGAGCTGCATGAGTTGCTTGTATATTTTGGAGATTAATCCTTTGTCAGTTGCTTCATTTGCAAATATTTTCTCCCATTCTGAGGGTTGTCTTTTTGTCTTGTTTATGGTTTCCTTTGCTGTGCAAAAGCTTTTAAGTTTCAATAGGTCCCATTTGTTTATTTTTGTTTCTATTTCCATTTCTCTAGGAGGTGGGTCAAAAAGGCTCTTGCTGTGATTTATGTCATAGAGTGTTCTGCCTATGTTTTCTTCTAAGAATTTGATAGTGTCTGGCCTTACATTTAGGTCTCTAATCCATTTTGAGCTTATTTTTGTGTATGGTGTTGGAGAGTGTTCTAATTTCATTCTTTTACATGTAGCTGTGCAGTTTTCCCAGCACCACTTATTGAAGAGGCTGTCTTTTCTCCATTGTATATTCTTGCCTCCTTTATCAAAGATAAGGTGACCATATGTGTGTGGGTTTATCTCTGGGCTTTCTATCCTGTTCCATTGATCTATATTTCTGTTTTTGTGCCAGTACCATACTGTCTTGATTACTGTAGCTTTGTAGTATAGTCTGAAGCCAGGGAGCCTGATTCCTCCAGCTCCGTTTTTCTTTCTCAAGATTGCTTTGGCTGTTTGGGGTCTTTTGTGTTTAGAAGGGACCATTCTTAATCTGCTGAAGAGCACCTATAAGAAAGCTACAAGTAACTTCTTAATAAATAGTGAAACACTTGGCGTTTTCCTAGGATGGGGAACAAGATGAGGATGTTTGTAACTGAAATCGTCTCGAAACAAAAATACAAGGCATAAATATTGGAAAGGAAGAAATAAAACTACTGGTTTTGACAGAGGGCATCATTTTATGTAGATCACCCTTTGAAATCTACAAATAAAGCCTGTTGGAATCAATAACTGAGTTTAGCAAGACCATGGAATACAAGGTAAATATACAAAAATCAGTTGTAATTCCATATACTAGTAATAGAAATATGAAAAAATGAACTTTGTTTAAAAAAAATGAACCACTTACAATAGCATAAAAAATCAAATACCAAAGGAGAAATTGTTTGAAAGATGTACAAGGTATCTACTATAAAATCTACAAGATATTACTGGGAGAGATGAAAGACCTCAGTGAATGGAGGGCTATACCTTGTTCATGAATTGGGAAACTCATTGTTAAGATATCTGTTCTCCACAAACTGGAGAGTTTATAGAGTCTATACAGTTTTAGACTCTGTAGCTTATAAAGTCTATCCAAATCACAGGAGGAATTTTCAAAGAAATTGAGAAACAGTTTCCAAAATTTATATGAAATTGCAAACGATCTACAATAGTCAGAGCAATCTTGAAAAACAAAGAACAAAGTTAGAGGAATTACACTGACTTGGTTTATAATAAGGCAATAGTAATCTTGGCAGTTGTGATATTTGCACGAGCATATAAGTAGAAAATAAAAGAGAGGAGAAGAATAGACCCATATATATATATAGTCTATAAATATTTGACCAAGGCACCATGTCAGTTCAATAGGGAATGAAAAGCCTTTCACAAATGTCGCTGAAATAACTGGTCTCTCTATGGGGAAAGGAGAAAAGAGCCTTGACCTTTACCTCATTCTATATACAAATATTAATTCACAATGGACCACAGACTTAAACATAAAAGCTGGAACCATCATCAGTTTATATAAATACATAGGCGAATATCTCCATGACCTTGGAACAAGCAAAAAAAATTTCAGGACACAGAAAGCACTGACCTTGTAAGAAAATTTGATAAATTGGATGTCATCAAAATTTTAAATGTCTGCCAATCAGTAATACCATTGAAAAATGAGTAAGTAGAAGCCTAGGAAATTCTCACCTTACATCTCTCTGAAAAGGAACTTGTATCCAGAATATAGAAATAATTTCCACACATCAACAATGAAGGGAAACAACACCAATTTAAAAATGTACAAAAGGTTTTACCTTCCCTGAATGATACATGAATGATATGTTGTGTGGAAGTAATGCTGGCTGACTGTATTGATATGAATTCCAAGATCAGACAAAACCAATCCACGGAGATAGAAATCAGAACATCGTTTGCCTTTGAGGAAGGAGAGGGATTGACTGAGAAATGGCAGGAGGAATCTTTCTGGGATGAAGGAAATATTTCTGTCTTGTTTGGGGTGATAACTACACAGGTAGGTATGACTGTCACAACTCATCAAACTTAGGAGCTGCATTTTATCGTACTCAGGTTTGACTGAATTAAAAATAATTCCTTGTGATTTTTATAATTCACGGGAATTTTCACCAGGATCATATTGGTAGACACTCAACAAGTTTGACTGAATTCATTTTATTCACAGGATCTTGTGTGGAAGGTGAAGCATCTATTACTCTCACTGTACAGATGAAGCACAGACTTAGAAAAACTTATTTGTTTGCAGGGGATAAATTGGGAGTTTGGGATTGACATATATATAGCACTATATTTAAAATAGACAACCAACAGGGACCTACAGTATAGCACAGGGAACTCTGCTAAATATTCTGTAATAACCTAAATGGGAAAAGAATTTGAAAAAGAATAGATACATGTGTATATATATAACTAAATCGCTTTGCTGTACACCTGAAACTAACACAACGTTGTTAATCAACTGTTCTCCAATATAAAATAAAAATTTTAAAAAGATTTAAAAATAAAAAAATAAAATAGGTCAACAATTGTTTAAAAAGAAAGAAGAAGAAGAAACTAAGAGAGGTTAGTGGCACTGCTGGTATGAGAAGCCAGGTCTTCTGGCAGTTCCCCAACCTCTCTGTGAGTGTAGGGCTTGGAACCCTGGGCTATCGGAGCTGAGAAAGCCCTCACAGCTCTTCTTCTCCATCCTCCCACTTTGCAGTTGCAGAAACTGAGGCCCAGGAGCAGCTCAGTTGAGGATAGGACCTCCATCCACTTGCAAAATCTGAGCTCTGACAGGACTCCCAGTCTGAGGGTCCCTCAGCCTTAGCTCTGGTGGGCTCTGATGGTGTGCGAACTCCAAGGAACTGATGGGAGTGGCCCTGACTGTGCAAATTGACTTCAGTTTTACTAAAACACTTCTGCCAAAATGCCCTACTTATTTCATGGAAATGTTACAACAAATTTAATTTGTTTCTCAAATTAAAAAAAATTAAATTTAAAGAAGTTTCTCAAATTAAAAAAAAATTGTTTTAATTGGAAGATGTAAAGTATAATGATATGGCCACTGCAGAATTACTTATAAGGATGACTATTTAAATTGGACACAACTTAAATATCCAACAATAAGTAATTAGGCATGTCACCTGTAGCACAACCAGGAGCTGGAACACTATGAATATTTTAAAACGTTAAAATTTGAATGACTTGTCAAATGCTTTTATTATGATTTTAAGTAGATAAAAATGTAAAAACTACATGCTGTATAATCTCAGCTATATAAATGGTATATTTAAGTATAAATTAAAATTTCTTAAAATGCAAATTTACCAAAATGTATAAAAGTCATAATCTTAGGATGATGGATTTATGAACAATTTCTGTTATTTTTTCTTTCATACTTTCTGTTCTTTTATAACTTGTACAGGAAGAAAAGATATTTCTAAAGAGAATAAAAATATATGAAAGAAATTTTAGAATTAAAAAAACTTAAATATAATGATAATTGGGTAAGGTACTCCAACCAAATGGACAGTATTGATATGATAAAACTTAAGCGTCTGATCAAATAAAATCGAACACATTCTGGCATTGGGAACAAGATTCAGTACCAGTGTTCTGCTTGAGGGGATCTGAGTGTTCAAGATCACATTAAAATTTAACCCTAAAACTTTCAGTTTGATGTTCAAAATGTAGAATATCAACAAAGAATAAGGAGAGAGAGAAAGAGAGAGAGAGGGGAAGAGTAGTGAGAAGATGCTGGGCCACGATGGAGAAGGACCAACCATGGGAGACAAGGGAGGGGATGTGAGGTGGAGACAGCGAGCCTGAGGATGAAAATCTCGGGGTATTTTGCATCCAGCCAGAACCAGGGAAATGGAAGTAAAGTCAGTGCATGAACCTGAAGTCTGAATACCCTCGATACTCCCATTTCTGGAGCCTCCTCCCCCAGTGTCTGGTACAGCGGCGTGACCCAGCTGCGAGGGATCTGGATCCCCCAAACGCAGTGCATTAGCCGTCAAAGCAAGCACTGCTGCCCCTGGGCGCTCGAGGATGCCGAGCGGGGAGTCTTTCTTGGAAGTCGGCTTGGCACCGGCATGTGGTACCTTATGTGCTTCCAGAACTTGGAATTCAGAGACTGTTTGTTGGCCACGAGGTCCTCCCTCCACTTGATGGTCCCCTGCACTTTGACAAGATGCTTGAGGGAGTCCTGAAGCTCCCCAAACTGCAGTCCGCTGGGCGGGCACAGAGCCTCCATTTCAATCAGGATGGCCTTGGAGTCGTTCCGGATGAGGGTGTTGTGCAAGGCGATCTCCCACTCGTAGGCACACTCCTTGCTGTGCGTGACCTCAGGGGTCAGGATGAAGATGTGCCGCCTGCTCTTCTGAATGCTGGTTTCCACTGTGGTAGCTACGTCTAGTGATAAAAGACACAGTGGGAGGGGTGAGGACACACACAGCCCTTTCACGATGAGAATATCCACCCCAAGCCTTCTTCTCTCCCAGGCAGAGCAGTCCAGAGTTCTTCAGTTCAGTGGGAACGTAGAGATATGTAGCAGGAGGCTTCGAATTCAGGTTCACTAGCTATCGATACATCTTATCTTCTTAGAATATTAGCTTACATGTTGTAAAGGGACTTAGAATTTTCACTCTCTTCTTACAGAACGTTCCATGCAAATGCAGCAGAACACACGTTCTTCTCAACACACATGGAACATTCTCAAGGTTAGATTATGTGTTGGGACACCAGACAAGTCTCAATAAGTTTAAGATTGAAATCCTATCAAGCATCTTTTCCAATCACAATAGTATGAAATTAGAAATCAGCTACCGGAAGAAAGTGGGAAAAATCGCAAGTATTTGGTGAAGAGCATATGCTGTGAACACCCACCGGCTCAATGAGCAGAGCAGTGGTTACCAGAGGGGGAGGCGCAGGGAGGGCAAAATGAGTAAAGGGGGCCAAGCGTATGGTGATGGATGGAAACTAAATTTTTGGTGGTGAGCACGCTGTAGGTTGCACAGAAGTAGAAATACGTTGTACATATGAAACTCACATTCAACGAATGTTACCGCAAGAAAAATAAATCTTAAATAAATAAAATAAAAAGGGACAGTGGGGGAAAAAAATAGAGTGCAAACTCAGGAACCCTTGCTTCTCTGAACTGACTAAAGTCTCTAGGGAGTCCTGGATCCACTTCATCCCCTAATAGTCTCTGTTTTAGAAGCTGATTTGATCCAGACTAGGGAAATCTTAAGGAAGATCAGATCCCCTTATCAAATCAGTGTTTATGGATCGTCAACTCCATGGTGATTTCACTTAACTTCTGGGTGGACTTAGAACATGTAAAACACCCAGCTCTCACAGCAAGGAGGGGACGGCATGATTAAGGAAGCACAACCATGAACAAAACAACTCAAGACATTCTTAGGCAGTGGAGGCTGAAGACTGCCGGTCCACATGGTCTGAAACAGGAAATGAATGTCGAATAGTGCCCGACAGAGACCTTGTGTCAGTCAGGATCCTAACAAAAAGCTCGGCACCCTCAAGAGTACTGACTAAAGAGAATGTAATGAAAGGACAGTTTATAAAAGATGTGGGCAGAGCCAAAGGAAATCAACAAGAGATGGTGCAGAGCCCCACAGCAGGTGATGTCAGGGAGCCACAACTGCCCTCCAGGTGTGACGGGAGGGGAGCGGTGATGGAGCCCAAAGCAGGTACGTGTCTGAGGATGGCCAGCTGACAGGAGCCAGTGCTTCAGCAGAGAGGGGCACAGCTACCCAGGGGACCCCACCCAGAGGGAACAGGGATGCACCCTGCCCTCCGAGCACCTGCCAGTGCCTCCCATTGGCCAAGCCCAGCGTGGAGCAGAGAGCAAGGGGGTGACGCCTTCTGTAAGGATCAGCTACCAGACCACTGGATGGAGGAGGGGGCAGAATGAATTTGAAGGAGCAAATGGAGAGTAACTGTCATGGGGAGAAATACACTGCATGGGCCTGTCATGAACTTTTTCTAAGGGAAGAGTGAAGTTTGGTGTTGTTTTGTTGGATTTTGTTTTACTTTGGTTGAGGTAAGGTCAGAGGACATACTTGAGAGAGGTGGAGGTGGGAAACTTTTCCAAATGAAAAACAGCACGATAAAGGCCACACAAGCTTGAGCACCAGTGAGCTGGCACTCACGTTTGCCTGGGGAGAGGTGTAACTAGAAATGAGGTCGGCGGACCTACGAAAGAAGAGATGGAGAGCATGTAGCACCTGGTGTGACATCACAAACAACTGGAGTCCCTGCAGCCTCATAAGCAGATGCGTAACAGGCAATGAGCATCTGAATAACATGACATTGCTCTCGACTTGCAGGGGTAGCCAGTGGGGAGAGCTGAAGCAAGAAGAGAGCCTCGGGAGAGATGTGGGTTACGTTTTCCTGAATTGCGCTCTATACATGTCTCCCAAGCTGGTCCTAGGCCATTAACATTATCCAAATATTGCAGGATAAACCAGATTCACCTGTCGTGTATACATTTAATTCCATAGACACTTGAAGCCCTCTTTGCGGTAGGAATGCCAGTTTAAACTCACAGTCTATTAAACATTGACTTCAGAGGACTTACACTCATGATGTCCCTGCCTCATTCATATTCCACACGCTTCCTGGTCCCTGAGGAATGTGAGAAGGGCTAGAAAGAGGGTTCCTAGATACTTGACATAAATATGGAGGGAAAGGAGAACGACTACTGAATGCCAGAATTGTGACCCTACTGTCAAAATCACATGAAGTCAACTAGGAATATTAAGGAACAGAAGACACAATTCTATCTGTTCTTGTGAGGATATAAATTTGCAGATGTGTCACCAATATAAGGAAAATCATAAAGTCTTTCTGAGTCCTTTCAAATATTTTAGCCAGTGCCTCTGGATAGTAGAACAAAATTCCTTGGATTTCAAGTCCTCCTTCAAATCTTCTAGAGGGACTTCAGAGATGTCAGTTATCCTAGTGGTGGACATGGGGAATGAAGTAGGGGCTGGACCCTGCTAAATCCACAAGCAAGGATGCCTTATCCTGTCTTCACATCACTGACAAGACTGTGAAGACCACAGGATCAGGGTGGTGATGGGGGCAGGAGAAGCAAAGAGTAAGTACCTCCTTCTCCTGGAGAAATATTGAAAAGCTCTAGTCTTATGACCTGGAATAATAATTGCAGCTCCTGATGATGGCAGGGATAAGACCACCTATTACTTATCCTTCTGATGAATGTGAATTTCTGTCCCTGATGGTTGTTGACAGTTTTACCTTCTCCAGGGAGCAGATCTCTCCCATAAATGTACAAGTCGTAGCCACATTTATTTTCAAGAACGTCAGGCAGAATCTGGTGAACAAAGTACTCCACAGAGCTGGCCCCCTCTGGACTGTTTTTACAGTTCCGTGGATAGATCACGTAAGCATCATAGATCTTCCCATCTGAAGATGAGAACAAAGAACACAATGTTATTACTTGGTCCTCAAAAATTCTCATTGGACTCTTAGTAGACATTCTTCAGGGAGTTTTATGGCTGTTGGTGAATGTATCTCATCGCCCCAAATAATCTAGAATCCAGAGACCATGACAACAATCTACTGCCACAAAATGTCATCAGGAAACCAATCTTAGTCCCAAAGTTCTCCTTTTTACCGTCTCAGACTGAATGATAAAAAACAGGCAAGAGCCTGACTAGTTTAGTTCAAACCATATTGTCAAGTTTGATTAATAATCTGTTAATAAGTATTTATACTCATGGCTAAGGGGCTTTCTGCTATGCTGAGCAGATCTCAAGTTTAGCTTTTGTTTTCCCCACGGGGACGTGAAAATGCTGAAGGGTAATTAACGGTGGCAAAAGAGTAGAAGTTTTTAAGGGATCTGAATTTCCCACAAATCAAATAATTAGCTCTAGTTGAGTGACCCATATGGAAAATCTAAATTTTATCTGCCTCCAAATGAAAGAACGGTGTTCATATTTAAATAAGCAGGCGGCACTGTCTTCTTTCATGGGTATACATCTGTAGGTAGGTAAGACTCTTTATGGAAGAGCGTTTCTGGTAAAATACATTGCATTCTGATGGACCATTCTAACCTGTTCACATCTGGAAAACAGGAACAATTTTGTTAATGTTTTGACTTCCATAAAGTTTTCCCGTTTTCCAAAATGCCCTTTCTGGGCTGGGAGCAGATTCTGCTACAGGGGACTTAGTAAGAACAGCAATTCTACGGGGGAGAAAATTGGAGCTGTTGGGATGAACCTCAGAACCACGAGGAGTGACAAGGCAGGATGGAGAGTGTCCTCTGAGTGGACTCAAAAAGGTTTATTGATAATATGCTAGCAAGCAAAAGGGAATCTGTGTTAAGTAGCATAACTATTAAGAGATTATTCGATAAACAACGAACAGCCCTTATAGAACCTTTTCTTCTGAAGAAAACTTGAAACTTGCCACTTACCGTTCCTAGTTTTGTGAGGTCTAGCTATGTCTCTCCAGAGCAGAATAATCTCAATCCAGAATGCTTTTAGAATTACCACCGAGACATTGATTAGCAAGAATAATATGCTAAATCCTGCAAGCACGTAGTAGGTGCTTTGTTGATCCACTATTCAAAAGATAGGGGGAGGAGAAAAATGATCATTATTATTCCTAAAACAGGAGAAAATAAACAAATACGTGGATGCTGGCTTCCACTGGGATGAGAGATTTATACAAGGGATGCCTACATGGCATTTTCATGGCTGTTTTAAGAATCAGTAAATTAATGTTTAGTGAGCCCCTACTCTGTGCAAGGCACCAGGCTAGGCATTGTAGGGGATTTTCAAAGCATAAGAGAAAGACAGACACATGTAAACTTAGCTAAGATTGGAAGTGAAAGCATTAGTTTTAGCTAGCAGAGGTTTTAGGAAGGTGTGCTCACTCCATGCTGGATTGGGCAGTGAAGGCTTCTTGCAGAATAAGGTCTCTAGAGGATGAGTAAGATTTAGATAGCTGCAAAAAAAAAAAAAAAATGTATTCCTGGCAAGAGAGGATGCTGTGAGCCCAAGGGCAGAGACGGGGTGTGTCTTCTGAGGAAGGGGGATGATGCAGTTTGGGGAATTACTGGAACATATGATTGGAATGGTGGGTCTAGGGCTAGGTTCTGATCAGATTTGAGGCTCCAGCTACAGCATTTTGTCTCTATTCTGGTCATGAGAGCCACTGAAGAGTGCTGAGTGGTTCGTTAACAGGGAAAGTGGTTTACAAGCGAGATTAATCTGATGGTAGTGGAAGTTTTGTTTCTATGACTCACAGGTCCTCGGAGTCGAATGGGATGTGAAGTTTCTGCAGTAGGGGCCAGATTCATGCAATAATGAGAAAGGAATGGACAAACCTGGCGTTGGCGGCGTTAAGGACAAAGAATCAACAGGTCTTGGGGACTTACTGCATCTGGGGTTGGTGGCATAGGAAAGCAGGGAAGAAACAAGAGCTATCTAAGTCTCTAATGTGTATTTGATGAAGTCAAATGACTGGGTTTTAGGTCCTAAATATGTCCTATATTTCCCTTCTGATGAACATTATTAGCCATCACTGAACTTTTATCCTTACTCATTGCTTCATAACGTATATATGCAAGATGGCCCCCGTATTTATTGAATCAGATATATACAAATTGAATGTAAGAACTGTGCTTGTCAGTAGTATTTTTGGCTGTTTTAAGTTTACTTCCCTCCTTAGAATCGTTAACTATCCCATCTTACAAATAGTCCCACTTAAAGATAAATGTGAAAAGACTCTCAAATGAGATTTGGCTAGCTAGCTCCCTTTTCATTTTCATCTGATCTCAAAACACAGGCTCCCAGTTTTGCCATAGAAAATCCCTGGTCTGTATTTGCAAATCCCTTCATTAGTTCATCAGCTCCCTGCGTATCCACACTATGAAATCAAGAATGACCAAGGTGGGGACTTTCCTGGCAGTCCAGAGGTTAGGACTCCGAGCTTCCACTGCAGGGGGGTGCGGGTTCGATTTCTGGTCGGGGAACTAAGATCCCACGTGCTGCATGGCATGGTCAAAAAATTTTTTTTAATTAAAAAAAGAATGACCAAGGTGAACCGATCCAAAACTGAAAATTGTGAGTGAGCCTAGTGTCTGCACTGTCATCAGTTTAAATGATAAATACTCTCTAAGTGAATTATTTCAACAGGATTCCTTTCCAGGTCACTCTTTCTAAAAATTCTATCTGGATGCATGCCGGGAATCCCTATTTCTTGTGAAGTAGTTATGCATGTGACTAGCTAACTAGAAGAAAGAAGTTAATCCAAGACCTTAAGGCAAGTTGAAGTTCAGTATCTTCCTAAATGTTAGTTATTTTATAAATGTATAAGTGATCCTTGTACGTGTTGACTAAACACTGAATACTTTCTGTAAGAGCTTATAAACAGGAAACACTGCTTGCCTTTGAATCCTGGCTCTGTAACTGCAGCCTGGCCAATTATTCAACCTCTCTTCGCCTCAGTTTCCTCATCTATAAAACTAGATGATGGTAATAGTCTCTTCATCGTGGATTTTTGATAAAGTAAATGAAAAATTATAGGGGAAATAATGACAGGTCCTGGTACCTAGGGAACAATGAATAAATGTGTACTATTAATAGCAGTAGTATCAAATGTTTAATGATATTTAATAATATGGGGACACAGGTTTTTTAGTTTTTGTTTTTAAAATTCAGGACAATGTGTAATTTCTTTTATTGTATGATTAGAAATAAGGGAATTCATTGTGACCTTTGAGAGCAGTTGTAACAGTTTTTGTTTAATCGACATAGTTGTTGAGACAAGAGTATAATTGTGTTGCTTTGAAGAAACACAGGTGAAAGGTAGCATATACAGATGAATTAGAAGGAACAAAATCACCAAGTACACGTAACGTGAAAACAATTCCAATACACAGGCACCCGGAGAACGTTCATATAATGACAATGTGAGAAAAGCATGGGGATAAGGACAGCATGGCAGTGCTAGGGGTGGAGGTGGCTTCCTCTTTCTTGAGGGATCTTCCGTGCCCACCAGAACCACAAATGTCACCCTAAAATGACATCTCAACAGGGTCCACATGTCCTGGGGTGACACAGTTATAACTGGCAGAATCCTGATGACCCATGGAACATGACAGCATTTAAAATCATCTACAGTAGTCATGATTCCGTTTGTTTTATAATAGCTTGCAAATCGGTGGTTAAAGTTGAATTCAAACAAGAAAAATCCCGAGCACCCCCTCGGGCAGAGACTAAAAGACCCTATCTGACTGGTGGTCTGTTTTCTCATCTCTCCCAACCATGTTGTGCCTTTGTGGGTTTATCCAAATTAATCTGGACTATACCCCACTTAGGGGTATAAACTGGGAGTTTACCTCTCCCTATGACTATGTGACAAACACATTACATAATTTCTACATAGTGGTACATGGAGTGACAAGTTAAAGTATCAAAATTTTCTCCCCACCCTTCATTACACCGGATTAAATGCTACATCTAACCAGTGGGGTGTCTTTATCTGGACATGCAAACAAGTGAGGAAATTGACAGGTGGTCAGGAAGGAAATGTTTGTCAAACTACTTTTCTGCCATCATTGTGTGCGCAGTGATACACGGAGGGAGTGGAAGCAAGGTGCCTTTGCACCCGAGAGGAGGGGCACGTCCTCACGGACTCGTTTAACACTGTCTGGACGTGCCGAGGATGGGAAGCACAGTGAATGTGGCGTGGCTTCGTTTTTGTCTTGAATTCTCTACACACAATATGTCCCCCTGTTGCCTACACCCAAGACAGATCTTTTCTCCCCCTGCCTCCAATCTATGAGATGGACCACTTTGACTTGATGGACTCCCCGGAGCCACACTCCAATACACTGTTCCCTAAGAATATGATTCAGCTTCCGGTTGTTAACAGCAAACTCAGGTGACCCAAGTCTCAGAGACATGCCTTACTTGGATTTTTCCTCCTTAGTCTTACGGTGTGCGTGATCAGGCCACGGAAATTCATGGCCAGACAGTCGTACTTCAGTGAGAAATCCTCTTCCTTTACATCCGCTATTCTTAACACGGCGTTTAGGCAAGTCAGCTTGCTGCGAGAACTAGTAAGACAACCTGTTACTTTCAGTGCTTATTTTGCAATTGCAAACTTTGTGGGAAGGGAAGGGGATGCTTTAACTGAGACTGCAAAATACCTTTGAGTTTGCTCTTGCAACACTTGCATTCTTGCTTCACCGAAGTTCTCAACGTTGCTTCCGTTAACCTGCCACAGGATGTCAGCCATGGTCTGAGAGCCTTTCCCAAAGCAAGCAGAGCACCTTAGGTTTGCTGGTTTTCCTGGATGAGAAGGAAAGCGAGTCCCCAATAAAAGTCCGTTCTGCAGAGAGGACTTAATTTAATTGCAGGTGAGAAAAAGTCATTGAACGTCTAGTGTGTGTCATGAATTGATTCCCATTTCCTTTCCTCATCTTCAGCACCTTCCTGCTTCTCTGCCCTCGCTTTGCCACCTTCTCCGTCTCCCATCGTTTTCATCACACTCACAGTTCAGGTTGAAGCCCAGGCCCCTCTCCCCTCTCCCCTGCAGTGGAAACTGTAGAGGCTTCACCAATGCCACGTTACAGTCTAAGATTTCCCCTTACTACGCACTGCCATTTCCTTTCCTTTTGTTTTTTTAATTGGAGCAGAGCTGCTTTACACTGTTGTGTTAGTTTCTGCTGTACAGCAAAGTGAATCAATCAGCCACCTGTATATGTGTATATCCCCTCTTCCTTGGATGTCTTCCACTCCTTTCTTCTCCTATGGAATCCCCTTCATCTCTCTGTAAGCTACCTTTGTCGGTAAAACCGTTTCACCTGAATCAGCCACAATCCCACTGCTTAATCGTCCAACAAGAGCCTCTCCACTCCCACTCCTGTTAATTTGAGATTTCCTCCTTTCAGAACTAAAAGCTTAAGGGCTGATTCCTGCCTTGGGTTGGGTACTCAGCCATCCTTTACTGAGTTCTTCGTCCCTGTGTCAAGAATTAAGCATCTGAAGAGGGATGAGGAACTTAGAGTCTCCAGGGAGGTGACAACGGTATAAGCAAACGATCAGAACACACGGTATTCTAGTGTTTTAACAGAAAGGTAGACGAGTGGCATGGGAATACAGAGGGAGACGTCAGGGCAGGGAGCAGGGCTGGTGCTGGTGGCCCTGCACCAGAGCCGGATGCTGGCTCTGATCGTGCTCCCTGGCAGGTAAGGAGGCGGGCAGGGGGATTTCACGGAGGAGGGGGCACTCGAGCTTCATGTCGACGGGTGGGAAGGAGGGCATTGGCGAAAGCAGGGAGGAACGTGGAAAACCCTGCAAAGCAGTAGAGCAGCTCTGAGGCAGTCAGCGTCGTTTTGCTTTACGTGCTAAGAACTTTGATTTTGACCCCATTCTCTCAGGGAACCAGGACAAGCAGAGACGGACAGAGGCATACAATCTGGGTTCTCCTCCATCACCATTTATTCACGCCGCATCCTTGGGTATGTCATTGAGCCTCTCTAAGCCTAGGCATCCACAAGCATAAAGTGGGGACGATATCTACCTCCTTGGACAGTTGGATAGAAGTGAGAGGGAAATGAGGTAGCACACATGAAAGCACCAAAATAAGTAAATAAAATAGAGCCCAGTGCAGTACCAATGTAAGTGCCGTACGTTGCTGTGACCACATATTCCTACTATTAGCAAGGGCCCAAGGTGGGTGTTTCCAGATACGCATCTCATTTAATCCTCACGATCCGCTGTGGTAACAGCCTGACCCCTGCTTGGGGAATTCAGAACAGGGGTCATATGGAAAGATGTTCCAGACGAAACGTTGACAGTATTCTTAAAGTTTTCTTACCAATTTCCACTTCCTTTGTTTCATTCTGTGGAGGGGCTATAATTACTGGAAGCAAAGAAAAGCTTTGCTTATCTGAAATCAAAGAGAATATAAATATGTAAATCTATATAAATACTTAAACATTTAAATGTAAATATGTAATTAATTAAATATAAATATGTAAAAATATAAATATGAGGCAAGCATTGGGTGGTCATCAATACAAAGCTTGTATTTCCATATTTCTGTCCTTTTTCACATGATGTTTCTCAGATTTTTCTCGTTGTGATCCATGGCAACAAGACACATGCACACACACGTGCACACACGCGCAACAAAAACGTTCCAGCAATACGTCTTCTTACTACCTATGATGTTTTTTGATATTTTCTATTCTCTTTTTATCATCAAAACAAATGCCATCCGGAGCATTAAATTAATTGCATGATGCAGCAATGGTCAGAAAACGACGATTCTACAGGAAAAAGCATAATGAACGCTACAGGGACGAGTTCAAACGACTCCTGAAGTGATAGACACGTTAAGTCCACACTTCTGCTCACAGCGTTCCACCCGTGTGGCCCACCCTATCAGGGAGTCCAAATGCCTGTGGCACTGACGCCTAGACACGGTGAATGCACGGCTGCGTTCCCGCACCCCTTGATTCTCATTTATTTCGGGATGGTGTGATTAAGGACCCCTGCAGGTTTTGATGTTGAACACTGAGAGGTACTAACACAAATGTGGTCCAGCGATGCTTAGGTTACAGCGGTGGGGCACTGGAAAACTACAAACCAAAACTCCTCTCCACAACTGCTCTGCCCTGAGGAATCTGCCAGACATACAGGTCCTGCTTCATCTCCACCCATAGATCAAGCTCTGCTAAGGAGACCCCAACTCTTTGTAGATTTAACAGGCTTGACTGTGAAGTCTCACCCCTCATGGACTTTTATAGAATTTAAAGTAATTTTGAAAAAAAAAGGTAGAATTAAATGACCTCCTTAAGGTCCTGGATGATGATGAAAGCATTGCAAATCGAGATTGCAAATCAGCCAACAATATCTATGTATCTCTTTATAAAGCTTCTCACTCAACTTCTAACCGGCTAGTCATGACAGAGGTGAAATCGATTTTCCTCTATTTACAGAACCTCTGACAACAAACTGCGAGACAAAGAGTTAATCTTGCTCTCCAAATAGTGGTACTGCCATTCAAAAAAACGTTAGGTTAGCATTCAGATCACATTATCTTTGAAAAATGAAGCCACAGAGGACAGAACAGATGTGGCTTTGGATCAGCAGCGTAATTTCCCTCCAAAATGTCTTACATCTTGATAGTGCATTTAGAAAATCTCTTTGCGTCACATTAGAAAATACACATAAGATGAGTCAGGAGGAAGTTTGGGGAGGAGCATGGAGTACCGGCAAATCAACAAGAAGGACACAATTTCTGTCACGTTAGCTTTTTCCAAGTATTGCATTTTGTTGAATTCAGTAGCTTACCAATAACTGTGAATGACCTGGTTGCAGTCACAGTATAATTGACTCCATTTTCATTGTGCATAAATTTACATGTATAATCACCAGTGTCCTTGCTGTTTGCACGGTCAATCAGCAAAAATGACTTGTGTGCTCGGTACCTGGGTCCTTGAAGAACTTCACAATTCTGAAATGAAAAGTTCCAGTCCACTTTCAGTAATTCTTTACTTCCACCTATTCTGATGGTGTGATTTTCATCTATTTCCTGCACGTTTCCTTTTACCTTAAACCACTCCACAGGCGCTGTCCAATTGTAGAGGTCAATTGTAGGACAATATATTTTGGAATTTCTTTCTGATCCAGATGTTGTTGAATATATCAGAAAGTCTGGAATATCACAACCTGGTTGTTTTTTATAAATGGTGACATTCACATATCCAGTCTTATTGGAGGTAGGACTATGAAAATAAATCAAACAATTTTTTAAAAAGTCACTTAGCGTTATAAAAAATAACTTAACCCAGCTCTAACTTTTACTTAATATTGCTTTTCTTCCTAAAACAATTGACAGATAGTGGTTCTTCTTCTAAAATAATCATTAAAATCTAGAGTTTTAAATGCGTTTTGTTACATTTTAGGTAAAACGCAACCCCTACAGTAGCCTTTAAAATGATTCCCTCACCATTTCTGTATACGCTGTACGTGCTGATACGAGACCTGATATAATAAAGATAATTAGTATTTATTAAGAGTTTACTGTGTATCTCATTTTATTCTCATAGCCACGCTTTGAAGTGGGTTCTACTATCACATGTATTTTACAGATGAGGAAACAAGGATGGAGAAGTAACTTACCAGCAATGTGCAGCTAACTAGTGACACACCGTGACTTTGAAACTAACGCTGTCTGACCTCAGAACCTAGGCACCTAACTGTACCCATCTTGCCTTTTGACTTAGTTCATCTGACACCTTGCACGTACCAAACAGGCACAAAATCACAAGAGTTGGCAATTTACATGTAGAGTGAGGGACTTGTGGGCCCCCAGTCTCAGGTAAACTTCTTGGGTTTGCCCCTCACGTGGGAGGCACGGATGACCCCCCTTTTACACCCATCATAAGCCTCCTGACACCCCACATCTAGGCTGCTGGTTTGTTCTGATTTGGAGCCCAACGTGAGCAACTGCTCTCAGTTTTCCTGGTCACTAGAAAAGCTAGGTCTTTTTCTAATTGGGCTACAACTTAAACCCTGTCATTATACATCCAGAGAGTTCACCATCACCTAAAGCCCAACCTCATGGTGTTCTTCAGGTGCTCTTTTATTCCAATCACTTTATAAATTCAACTGCTGCAGAGAGGTCTAGAAAGAGAAGGGAAGTGAGGCAGCTCAGACTATCAACTCTGAAAGACAAAGGAACAGGACTGGATAATACCTTCTGATAATGCAAGTATAAAATCCGGAATCATTGACTTTGGCTGGGAGAAACTTAAGACGTTCCCCTGAGGCAACTACACGACTTCTTCTCTGGGTGGTAATATGTTTGTTGGTTTTTGAGTAATACCAGACCACAGGGTACCGAGATTTTTCTTGTCTGGGACATCTCACAATTAAAGCCTCATTTTCCAGGCCCCAAGATGATTTGCCTGCAAATAAAAAATATGTATAAATATCATCCTGAAGTGATCATATAAAAAGGGTTACAATTTCTGTATTCTAAATATCCCCTTCTAGGATTAAATTTAGAAACTGGTCACACTTTGAGAAAGAATAAGTAAATGATCTAAGATCTTTTAGGAAATATTCTAATGGATACACAGATTAGTGACTTAATTTGGAGCTAGATCCTTCACATTGCTCCAAAGGAAAGCATCCATGTCATCTACACAAAGTGTGTTGTCAGTCAACAAACGCTGTCAATACCTTCTACGTGCAGGCACCGTATTAAATTTTGACGTATTTGAATATGTAAAATTAAAATTATGCTATATTTGTTATGGGCATATATATATATATATATATATATATATATATATATATATATATATATATATATATCCTGATAGATTGGTGATGAAGAATGACTGCAGAGCATAAATGAATTTTCTAGGTTACCATTCAGCTAGGGCAATTGGAAGCAGGCAATTTAAAACTAGGCAAATGTTCTTGGAATTACTTAATTAAAAAAATTTTAAATGTCAGTTCAAAAGCAATACTTACTAAATGTAGCTGATGTGGAAGGTATGAGAATTGCTGGAATTACCAAGACCCAAAGTCTCATTCTCAGTTTCTCAATCTAGAGCAAGTGTTGGTAACCGATTCTCAAGACGATTCAAGGCAGATCTGTGACACACGATGGGGAGGCTCCCCTCTAGGTGGTTGATGGTATTCCCTAAGATTTATAGTTGGAAAGAGTTGTCAGTATCTCTGACAAAAAGACACCAAAAAATAAGTCAGACAAAATCACAAGCAAAATATTTACAGCCATGATTTTTACTTGCTCAATACCGCCCAGGAAAATTATTCATGAACAGATCTTTAATATGTATAAATATGTATAGGAGCAGACTTCAGACACGTATCATTACATTTATTCCTACTGGACTTTTGGACCACGCAGGGCTCATGACAGCCATGCTATATCACCGTCTCGTGAGAACGTACCGAAGCTAAATTAAGAGGAAAGAAAATGGGTTTCTATTTTTGAAAAAAAAAAAATTATAAAATTCAACAGACCTTAGAAAATACAATATTATAAATGCAGATATGAAACCCAGACATCCACACAGGATGGCAGCTGTGTGTACACACACATGACTCCCGCCTGCCCTCAAGCACACAGGCAAACAAACGGTCATCCCAAAGCAACTAAGGGATATAGGAAAGTTTAGATGGGTAAAACAGTCATCAAATAGTTGCCCTGGACACTATACCAAACCCTCAGAAATGTGTCCCTGCCCCTGCCTATCCCCAAGATTCGCCAAAAGCTTTCTAAGAAGAGTTGAAGGTCTGTGAAAAATAATGACATACTTTTTCTTTCAGCAAAAGGATAACTTAACCATATCATTTTTTTCTTAAAAAGTTAGGAGAGAGACGGAACCAATACAGAAACTGACAAATATAGAATGAATACAACAACCTTAATATATTTTCAGAAAGCACATTTCCTCTAAACATGAATTGTTGATACTTTCCTTATTACGTGTCTGGAAAATTTTTCACTACAGATTTTAGATAAGTAATTGATGCTTACCCAAACTGAAGGGCAGGAGGAATGAATTTCAAGTGAATGACTGAGCTGTGAATAGTTTCCAGATCTTGTAGCTCCTTCCCTGCAGACTACTCACTTGCACGCTCTCTTTTATTTTAAAGGGGAGATACTCAAAGACATCCTTCAACTCACCACTCCACCCACCCTGAAATTTGATTTCTAGCCAAAATTCATGACTTGTTCAAAAGTGCTGGTGCACCATGTACCAAGAATTCTGACCTTGGTACATAAATATTTAGATGTAGGGACAACATTGAATAATCCTTGAGAAAAAGTAATCAAATCATCTCCCTGTTTTAGCATCAGTGACTCAAGCTAATGCTTGTTGTTGATCGCACTGATATTATTACACTGAGTTCCAAATGATCTGGAAACCTTGGGGCCCTCGAGACCGCTCTTCCAGATACTCCTCTGACACTTCATTTAGCAGACACTAGTGAGGAAGGCGCGGCCAGTTATGGCAGCTTTGGTGCAGAGAGTTTCAAAAGCAACATGGGGGCAAGCAATGAGAAGTAAACAGGACTGTACGGGATTCTGCAAATGTTCTGTTTAGGGTCCAGAATTGACACAGTCTCATCCAGAAACAGACGCCAGATACTCAGATTTAAGTCCCTACAGGGCTCTTGGATGGGAAAAAGAAGTTTTTCTAAGGAGTTCAGAGAAATAGAGGGAAGTTTTGAGTACGAAGGCTGCCTTAAGGGGAATGACAAGGAAAATCATAACCCTCAACTCCTGGGCTCCATGTAAAACAAATGCTAACCGCAAGATTTGCTTTTAGCTAGGAATAGCGGGTATGAGTCAATCATGGGTAAATTCGACTTACTTTTAAAACTCACCACATCCCAGAAGGATTCAGGGACTAATCCCAGACCCGTACAATAATATAACAATGAAAGCTAAGCCTTCTCTGGAACTCACTCTATGCCAGATACAGTTCTAAATGACTTACATGTATTAACTCCTTCATTCCCATAACCACCCAATGAAGCAGGCACTACCATTATTATGGCCGTTTTACAGACAAGGACACTGAGACACGGAGAGGGTAAGCAAACCATCCAAGTCATGTTACGCTAAGAAGAGGAACCAGAATTTGAACCCAAGCAGGTTGGCTCCAAAGGCTAGATTCCTGACCACTAAATCATCCTGCCACCAGGTGAAGAAGGTCAAGAGAGGAGGTACAGCCAAAGAATAATTCTAGTAGGTTTTTGGAACCAGTTGACCGTACCATCCCCCTCTCCCCACTCCCCTGTGGTTGGCAATGTTCTTGAACAGGCATCCCTACCTGCAGGGACACCAGTCGTGTGCTCTCAGAGGAAGAGATGCAAAGTCTGGTCACTGCTGGGAGATTCACCACCATGTTTGGCGTCACTTCAAGGAATTAGATCTGTTCATTGTTATTCTTGACTTACTTGTCAAGAACATGAGTTTTGGCACTGAGACCACAGAGTCAGGAGCAGGCAAGACTGGAACAGTGCCCAGGACACTGTAAGCTCTAGATAACATTTTTTTTTTTTTTTCCGGTACGCGGCCCTCTCACTGCTGTGGCCTCTCCCGTTGCGGAGCACAGGCTCTGGACGCGCAGGCTCAGCGGCCATGGCTCACGGGCCCAGCCGCTCCGCGGCATGTGGGATCTTCCCGGACCAGGGCACGAACCCGTGTCCCCTGCATCAGCAGGTGGACTCCCAACCACTGTGCCACCAGGGAAGCCCGAGATAACATTTTTTAATTAACTTTTTTGGAGTACAGTTGCTTTACAATGTTCTGTTCATTTCTACTATACAGCAAAGTGAACCAGCTACACGTATACATATATCCCCTCTGTTTTGGATTTCCTTTCCATTTAGGTCACCACAGAGCACTGAGTAGAGTTCCCTGTGCTATACAGCAAGTTCTCATTAGTTATCTATTTAATACATAGTATTAATAGTGTATATATGTCAATCCCCATCTCCCAATTCATCTCACCATGCCCTTTCCCCTTTGGTATCCATATGTTTGTTCTCTATGTCTGCGTCTCTATTTCTGCTTTGCAAATAAGGTCATCTGTACCATTTTTCTAGATTCCACATATATGCGTTAATATACGATATTTGTTTTTCTCTTTCTAAATAAAATGATACCCACTTGAACATTCTTACACTTGAATACGAACTTATATTTTGTACCCTAAAACATCTTAAAATTTTGAAATTAAATTTAGACATTTATTCATCTAGATGAGGCCACAGTTACCTTGATTTCTTAGTTTTAAATAAGGTTTCAGTTAGAGTTTTAATATCATAATCATGACATCTTGCAGAAGCATTTAATAAAGTCTAGCTATTATGATAAATAAAAGCTACTGTTTTAATTCAGTCCGTTATTCAGCAATGAAGTCCTTTCATTCAAAGTAAAATACTGCATGGTACTTAGCATTAGCATCTTTCAAAGTTTACAGATTAAAATAAAAAACCAAGGACGAGACTGGTGAAATCATTTGACCAAGCTCACCCAGTTGTGGCTGGGTTTGAAACCAGACTTGCTGAACCTCAGCGACAAGGCTTTTTTTTTTTCTAATATCAACTAAAAACAGAGAGAGAGATTAGAGTGGTAAAGCTTTCCTTCTTATGATTGTGACTGGGAGATTAAACAAAATAAGCAGCTCTAATTTCCTTTAAGCCTCTTTTCTGTAAAGAACCAGACAATTCTGGCTTCTAACCACTATGACACCATCCAGCGTCAAAGTGTAATAGTTTATAATAACTCAGCAAGACAAGGGCTTCTAATAAATAACTAAATCCAAGCTCTTGGGCAGGCATGAATTCTGCCAAGTTAAGCAGAAGTCTTCCAGTGCCTGCTGGTTTCATTGGCAGATATCGTCTTTTTAAGACTCCTCAGAATTACTCTTCATTTTCAAAATTAATCTAACCTAATTTGGCCATACATTTTTTTCTGGTTTGGGGGTTACAGTTTTGAAATCTTGCATGTCCCCACATATAATCTAATTCTCTGACATTTCCACTAACAAACAAAAAACAAAACCTTTATTTGCCAGAGGAACATCCAGCTGTTGCATTTGCAACGTGGCACCCAAGTATTTCATAACTTAGAAGATATCCTGTGAGGCTTATTCATTTGTTTTGGCCGGTGTCACAGCTAAATGGAGATACGATGTCAACACACTGCAGAGCTTGGCCATCTGTAGCCTGGTCTTACTTTAAACATGTGAAAACGAGGAAATACTTGTCCTATTAAACTTTTGTGAATTTAAGTGAGTCAGGTTCTCACTCAATAATTCTGACGATAAGCAAATGGATTTTTTTCCCCCTCATTTCATTAGAGAGCATTTTAGACACCACTTTCCTTCTGTCTTTCCTGATGAAAAGGTGCATAAAGCCGGTGACAGATGGGGGCAGATCCTGTGTAGTGTTAGGTGGTCTGCCTGCATCTCCAGAAAAGGCTCTGGGCCCAGTCTACCCACTGTGTCTCCTTTGGTTACACTTTCATCTCTTTGCTGCTTCTTTGCCACACTCCAAACTCTTGGGGCACTCAGCATTTATCTCCCTCCCTCCATGCTTCTTTTGGCCTCAGCCAATTCTCCCCTTCAAAAACTAGAAGCAACTTGTATATATTCAAGGACAAACTGGAATTAACAGAGACTTTATATCTTCAGAACTAAACTGGAGATATAACCCTCCAACCTTCCTCCGCTCCCTCGCCCCTAAGAAAAACTTCTCCCACAATCTTCCTTGTCTCAGTGGTGACGACTCCATCTTCCCCCTTGAGAGTTGCTCAAGCCAAAACTCTCCATATATGAATGGCTCTCCTCTTCCTCATGTATCAGGACATCCTGATAGTTTCATCTTCAAAGTACATCCTACCTACAATGACATCCCCCATCTCCCCGGCCCCACCTCCACGGTCACGTCCCCACCCGAGCCACCATTATCTCTCACCTGGATTTTAAAAATAGTTTCTAACAGTTCTCTCTGCTTCCACAAGTGCCCCTCTTCAGACTATTCCTGACACAGAGGCTCCAGAGATCCTGTTAAAACCTAAGTCAAATCATATGCGCCTCCACTTCCCCCAGAGGAAACGCCAACACCCTTACAGCAGCTATGGTGCCCACATTATATGAGACCACCTGGGTCCTCCTTTCCAGTCCTGGCTCCTGGGTCCTCCTTGAATGTACAGCCAGTACTCTGCACTCACTCTTCCTTCTGTCTGGTCGCCTCCTTCCAATTACCTACAAGGCTAACTTTCTCACCTCCTCAAGTCGTTGCTCCTATAGCACCTGCTCAATAAGACTTAGCCTGACTATTCAATTTTCTTTTCTTTTTTTGCTGCTGAATAATTTTTTTTTATTGATGTTAAATTCACGTAACAAAAATTAATCATTTTAAAGTGACAATTCAGTGACATTTGGTACATTGACAATGTTGTGCAACCAACACCTGTATCTAGTTCTAAAACAATACCATCACTCCAAATACCACGCGGAACAAAGGAAGACAGAAATACCTGCCCATGTGGAATTTTCAGCCTAGTGGAGAAGGAGGACGATATTTATATAAATAAGTAAAAAGTATTTATAAAAGGTTTTACATGGTGATACATTCAGGGAGAAAAAGAAAGCAGAGGAGGGAAGTAAGGAGGATTGGAGAGGTGTGCAGTTTTAGGTAGGGTGACCTGGAAGGCCAACTAGGCAGGTGGCATTTGATAAACAGTCGAAGTACAGCCCAGGCAGAAGGAAGCCTGCTGTGTCTGAGGAGCAGCAGGGAGTCCTATGACTCGAGTGGACAAAGACGGCAGGGAAGTAAGAGCAGCTCGGAGAGGTCCAGTGACCAAGTCGTGCACGGCCTCATGAGTCAGCTTAAGCACTTTGGTCCTTGCTCAGAGAGGTGGGAACCACAGGAGGGAACAAGCCAGGGAATGGCAGGACCTGACGTGGGTTTTAGCAAGAAGGCTCTGGGTGCTGAGAATAGCCTTCGGGAGGGCAAGGGATGAGGAAGAAAGCAAGTTAGGAGGCTTTGTGATGGCCCAGATGAGAGACATGGTGGCTTGGACCAGGCTGTGGAAGTGTAGGTTGTGAGACAAGGTTGGATTTGGGCTGTATTTTGAGGTTTGCTGACAGAACTTCTTGATGAACAAGGTATAGGGTAGGAGAGAAAGATAGTGGCCAAAGACGACTTCAAGACTTTTGCCCAAGCAACTGGGCATAGGGGGTTGCTATTTACTGAGATGGGGGACTGGATGTGGAACAGGTTTTGGAATGAGAGTCAAGCAGTTTTGGACATACTCAGCCTGGCATATCTCTTAGACATACAACTGGAGATGTCAAGACACCAGCGGGCTGTTTGCTTCTGAAGTTCAGGAGACACATTTGGGCTAGAGATATATCATCCAGATATACATAAATTTGGAATATGTCAGTGTATAGATAAGATTAAACCCACCAGACTAGATGAGATCTTCAAGAGTGGAAGTATATAGATAGATCATGAGGTTACAAAAGAGCAACTGCTTATTTTCACTGGAAAGCTTCCCTGGGGAGAGATATTCATCTTTCCCAAACAGATAAATTTGCATCTCTGTGTGTAAATCACTGCGGAAGTGCTGAGAATTTAGCGTAAGTTAGAATAAGTTTCTATTAGAATCCTTTCTTTCTTTGTTTCTGTTTCTCATTTTGTTTTGTTTGCTTGATTTGCAAATAACCTTATAGAATCTGAACCCACTTTGGAAACACTGCATTGCTTCTTTCTCTAAATTTCGATTCTGTTAGTAACTAGCTAGGATTGCAATGGCATCCTGCCGTTGTCAATGCCACCAATTACCTCCACGTAATTGCTAAAACCACTGTGTGTGCTTAGTCTTCACCTTGCCTTGAGCTCTGAGCAGCCTCTGTCCCAGTGGAACAGTTTCTCCCCGTCCTTCTTCAGGACACCGCTGGCTGCTCTTCACATCTCCTCTTTTCCCCACCACTGCATGGCTCAGTCCTTGAGTCTCTTTTCTTCTCTGTCTACACTCATTCCTCATGTGATGTCATCCACTTTCCTGGTTGTAGACTTCATCTGTATGCGGATTCTACTCTCAACGTGAAACCTGCCGTCCAGACTAACCCCCTGAACTTCAGACTCAGATATGCACCTGCTGACTTGACCCTCCACTTATCTGTATCCTATTAACCCTCCACTTATCTGTATCCTATTAATTTGGAGATGTCTCCAAATTAACCTGTCAAGACTTATTCCTGTTCTTCACACCAAAATCTGCCCTTCCAACAGCCCTTATCATCTTGGTTGATGGCAACTCCATCTTTACAACTGCTCAGATCAAAATCCATGGTGGTTTCCTGATGCCTCTGTCTCCAACACATCTCACCCAAACCATCAGCAAGTCCCACTGCATCTACTTTCCAAGTATATTCAGAGCTCAACCACGTGACACTGCTCATGACACTCACTGGTGGTCCAGGCTACCACCATCTCTTGCCTGGATTATTGCAGTAGCCTCTGAGTTAGTCTCTTTGGTCCTTCCCTTGCCCCCTTAGAATCTATTTTCAAAGCAGAAACCAGCATGATCCTTTTAACCACTCCTCTCCTCCAACCTCTCCTTTTATTAAGTGAAAACCAAAGTCTCTGTAATGGATTAAAAGGTCCTCCATGGTCTGCCACCCTTCACACTTCTCTGATTCAGGTCTTCCATGTGTCCCACCCTCATTCCACACTTTGCTCCTTCCTCTTCCCCCAACACCCCAAGCTTGCCCCACCTCAGAGCTGGTATTGGTATCCCTTGGATACCCCTTGGATATCAATGTTACCCAAATCTCTGGAGATCCTCTCCTTTGCGCTTTTCTATCCCTGCATTCACAGAAAACTGGGAAGTGTGGAGGGGCGAGCAGAGAACTATGGACCCTCATAATCATAGGACAAACATTTTGAAGGACACATATGAAGAGTTCTCCTGATGGAAAAGCAGGAATCTGAAAACCAAAGACGTCCCAGATCTGTTTGAGCTATTAGTCCACATCTTCAGACACAGAGGGAGAAACGTCCTCATCTATACAACCTGTTCAAGAGCAGAGACAACCCAATGTCCTGCTGGGGATTCTGTAATTCAAATCAGCAGACACGGCGTGCTGCCAGCAGGGCACAGAGATGAAGGTTCCCAGAGCAGGAAAGGTAAAAAATAATGACGATGGCTGACATTATTAAGCGTTTGCTGACAGCTAGGTGCGGTGCTGTTACTTTACATCCATTTAATCTTTAGAAACCACCCTCTTAGCTTGGTATTAGTACTAAGATGCTGGTTTTATAGGTAAAGAATACAAGAATTAAAGAGGTCAGATGAGTGGCCTAGAGTCATCGGTAAGTCATCGGCAGGGATTAAGTGCAGTTCTGTGTAAGTCAGAGCTTTCTCTCACATACTGTACATAGAATAGCAGAAAGGGGATAAGAAGGTCCATATTGAGATTTGGGGGCAATGACACATGAGTATTTTTGGCCTCAAGAATGGCTGCAAAAAAAGAAAAAAGAAGGGGTCTTCCCTGGCGGTCCAGTGGTTAAGAAGCCATGCTTCCACTGCAGGGGTCGCAGGTTCGACCCCTGGTCGGGAAACTAAGATCCCTCATGCCACATGGGGTGGCCAAAAAAAAGAAAAAAAGAGAGAGAACTGTTGCAGCCAGAGGGAGCACACCTCCCACTTCTCTGTCCCTGACGCTCAGGGGTACGGCTTTGGGGGTCAGCTCTGCCACATCTGACTCTACACGCTTTGTTGGGAGACTTCAGAGAGGAAAGAAATGGAGCTGTCAACTGGAGGTGCCAATGCCAAGCGTGAACTTAAATCAGGTATATTCCTCCCTACCCACCACTTCCCCAGAAAGATGGGCCCTCGGCAGCCCTGCTCCCCATACCTGGCACTCTCCTTTCTCATCCTGCATCTCCTTCTCCCTGAGGGGCTCACTTCTCTTCCCCATACCACATACCCTTTGCCCCGCAGCTCCTTGCTCGCTAAGCACTTTTCCCTTCTCCATGGTCTGAGCAGACTCCACTTCTGGACTTTAGTGGGTTCCAGCAAGGATAATTCTGGCATATGAGTACTTTGTATGTACTGTATACTGCAAGGCCCCCTCCCAAGCCCATCCTCCCCCATTTATTTTCCACTACACGAGGCAAAGTTCCACATCATACAAACAAGACTTCACAGGACTTCATGAGTCTGTAACTTGGGTTTCCCATGGGGTAACACTATCTTTTTCATAAACAGAAAATTGAGAGCAATGATTAAGTTTAACCCACAGTTTTGTTTTAAAATTCCATTCCCTTTGAGATAAATGCATTTTTGAAAAACACCCCAAGGAAAGACACTTACCATCAGTCCGATGCGCTCTTTCTTCCTCAACTTCCTACCAACAGAGTTTGTTAACTCTAAAAACGAATTTCTCTAATAGCTCTGTGCTAAATACGACAGCCACCTCTCTCTTAAAACCTCCCATTTTCCTTATCAGTGAAGACACAGGAACCAGCTTACTGATAAGCTAACACTGATTCAGGGTACTGTTAACAAAGACCAACTTCAGTTGGCATCACATTATCTACTCGAAAGGTCTCTGATGAAGCTGCACTTCCAGCTGTAACGTTATCTCCATAGATGGTCACATTTCCTCTAGTTCTATCTTACCTCCCTTGTGGGTGACTTCCTCAGCAAAACCTCCACTCTCTCTTGGCGGCAGGTCCCTCGGTGCCCTTACAGTGCGAGTTGGCAGCTACAACCTCCCAAAAGCTGCAGCTCTAAGAACAACGGTGCACTTTTCTCTGGGAAGTTTTACTGTTGATGCTTCAACGTCAATGTTTTGAAAACATCTGATACGACTGGGTGAGTTAAGCGTACACCAGGCTCTGTGTGCAGACACTCTTGCACACGCTGACACTTCCATTCCTCAGAGGCTCACCGGAGGCTCAGAGAGGCAGATTAATTACCTTACTCAAGGCAAGAGCCAGTACAGGGTAAAGCCAGAACCCAAAGCCTCCATATGGACTCTTTCCATGTGTCTCCAGATGTGGCCTGTCTTGGATGGCTGTGACACAGATTTGTGGACTCATGTTGCGCCTGTTAGAATTCTGCATAAACCAACTTTCATCATCGATGTGATTTTCTTTCTCAGACTGTTGGTGACTTCCAAATGATCAGGATGTGCCAGCTGCCAAAGAACTCTCTAATAGAGTAGAAGGAGCAGGACCTTTAGATACAGCTGCTTTTCCTCTCACTGACAGTGTAGCTTGGGTCCAGCTCTCCATCCTCTCTAAAGCTCTGGTGCAAAGGGTATGGTTATCAATATTAAATGGGGTGGCCAGAAAAAAGGAGAGAGAACTCTGCTGTGGAATCTGCCTTTCAAAGAGTTTGTCAGCACTGGCACTTACGTACTTGACTGTTACCAAGATGACTAACAGCATCTTCAATGTTTCCATTGACTGTTCAAGACATTTCGTGAAGTCCAGGGAGGCCAGCATCTATCAAGGCCTATGAGGTTTTGTAATAGAGAAGGGAACATTTGATGTAAGATAGAGGGGCCTCAGGAGCCATGGGTTGCTTCAGGAAGTTCCTCTTTATCCTTCTGTCTTCAAGGGCTCTGCAAAATGTAGAATACAGAGATTCTTGCTGATGCATCCAACTGGCAGGGAGAAGCTGGGTGAGCCTGGGAGGGGACACAGCCTGCTCCCTTGAGGATCTCTCTCCAGGCCCGAAGATCTGACACTGCGCCCCACATATAATTTGCTCTTAGGCCACACCCACTAAAAATGACTGTACCTCTTGGAGGTGACTCTCCTAAACAAAAGTGACCCAGAACCAATGGAAGGCAACGCTTCTCTATGGGGGCACAGAACATCTGTGACAACTCACCATTCAATGACACGAAAGGAAAGATCAAAATTGGCCAGACTTGTTTGTCTGAAATGAGAACAGATCGGTGCAGCTGGAAGAGCAGAAATGTGTTTGTTGAGTGTGTGTGCGTGCACACACGTGTACAAGAGCTTATTTGTGTTTGCATGTGGGTTTCATCCACGTGGAGAGGACATCTTAGCTCTGTACCCAAACCAAAAGCTTTTAAATGTCAAAAATCTCACTGACCTGCCAAAACGGAAAAGTTAGCAGGCCTTCCTTGCGCCTTGGAGAAGTAGGAATAATTAGTTCAGACACACTTCCAATTCCACAACCATGTAACCACCCAGAGCCTTCCCTACGAGGTCTCCTAATTCCGGGGGCTCCTGATCGCGAGGTGTCTCTGCCTCAGGCTTCTGTGCCCGGGAGTCCCGTCTCTGTTCCGCTCAGCATCAGCCCGGGACTCGCCCTTTCTCCAACTTGCACAAGAAATCCACGTACACCAACAGGTCTGAAATGTGGGGCACCAAGCTGACGACGTGTAGATCACCAGCAGTAGCTCACAGCTTCCCCTCCTTCCTCCCCTCTTGCACCTGGTCATCACCACCCCTTCCCTCCCAGAGGTGCTCAGAAGCCTCTCACTTCTCCTCAGTGTCTGTCCCCAGATGTGCACACCCCAAATCCCCCATGGTGCTAGGCAGCTATGAAAGCTGCTGCCTTCTAGAAAGAAGCTGAGGCTATAGATAGCAAATTCATTTTTCTGTCACATCTGCCTTTGCTCTCCTCCCCTCCCCATGAGAGCCTTTCCCCTGCTAGCACCTTCTCTCCTCTTACCTGGTTACTACAACTCACCACATATGTTCACCAGTAAGACTTGCTGCTTCACTCCCCCAAGAAGGAAAGAGTTTCTTGAAAATCAGAAAAAACGTATAAATACAGGTGTCCAAATAGCTTATAAAGGAATCTCAGCATCTATGAAAAAGAGAAGATTGTAGGATTAATGTTTTACCCCAGAAAACTAGAATCAAATCTAATACATAACCAGAAACTTTCCCTCCTTGTAAGACGAGCTCTGTATGTCTCTGCCTCACCCTTCAACGTGGGTCACTGTCCTCTTCATCATATTTAACAGGAAATAGAAACTCGACTTTATTTCATAGTCACACTATAGAAAGTTCTTTCAGATCGTTTATGATCACATAAAGAGGTAACAAGCTTTCTATTTTCAGAAGTTTCTATATTCTTGACTTTCTGAAGCAATTGTCTTCAATAATTGACTTCTACTCATCCTAATGAGTCTGTATAAGTCAAAGATTTTGGCTTGCAGTACTCTCTCTCTGTCTCTTTTTGAGAAATTAAAACTTAAAACCAAGCACAAAAGCTAGTATTTTGTCCCTTCCTTCTTACTCCTATCCCATAGTTCCAAAAAAAAAGTCTGTGTTTAAGTGAGAGTTCACAGAGGTGCTTGCTTTGGGAATTGAAGAATAAGAGTTATGCTGAAGCCGTATGTCAATTGGAAGAAAAAATAATTTTGATCTGAAAAATTAGATTTTTTTACATTCTTTCTTTCTCTTCTTCTCCCTTTCCTTCCCCCCCGTCTCTGTCTCTCTCTCCCACATACACACACACACACACACACACACACACACACACACGTCTCCTCCTCCAAAACAACAACAACAAAGAATGGAAAATGTTTAGTCAATGGCTTTTATAAAATATGTTTAGCTCCCTCCATGTTTCAACAAGGTTCAAGGTTCATGTGTTCCCTGCCAGTTTAAACGAAAGGATGAGCAACTGAGTCTCTAGAAATTGTGAGGTCCCAATAAAAAGCACCTTTAGCAAGTGTGGCAGCCATGCTCCAGGATGGCCCCCAATAATCCCTGCTTCCTGTTGTTCACACCTTTGCAGGGTCCTCTCCACTCTGTACCAGGGAGGTCGACGTGACCAGTAAATCACGGAGTAAGGAGTCACATGCCACCTCCAAGATGAGGTTATAAAAGGCATGTGGCTGCCGTCTAGGGCTCTCTCTCTAGAATCACTCTGTCTCCGACAAGCCATGTGTGGAGCAGCCCCATGACTGCTCCACATGGAGGTACTTTCTGACAACGACCCACATAAGCGAGCTTGGAGGGAGGTCTTCCAGTTGCATTCAAGTCTTCAGAGATGACAACTTCTAGCCAACAGGTTGACCACAACTTTATGAAAGACCCTGAAGTAGAGCCACCCAGGTGAGTCACGCTCAGGTCCCTGACCATCAAAACAATGTGTGAGATAAGGAGTGTTTATAGGTTAGGCTACCAAATTTTAGTCATTTGTTACACAGCAGTAGGTTACTAATAGCTGATAATAATGTGTCTATCACCATTTTCCTTGTGAATCTATTGACAGGAGGTAGAAGTCAGGGGTCCTTGTTAGCATGAAATGGCTTTCATTCAAAAATACAACTTCTAGTCCTCCTTAAGAGGCCTTTTGCTATCTGTGTTGTCAGGAAGCTGCTCCACTGTATCTCTTGGGTTTCCCTTATCAGAGGCAACTTCCTATGTTAGAGATTGTTCCACTGTTCTTAAAAACACTCCTTCCCTAGTCTAATCAGATAAAGTTTCTTCTCTGCTACATGCTCACTCTATATATTCAACAGATCATTGCCTGCGTATCAGAAGGAAGCAAACAGTGTTTTTATCACAGGAAGCAACATTTCATCATGCTGCCTTTGAAATGCTGGTCAGCAGGGGCATCTGAGAGGACTCATGAGAACAGGTCTCTGTGGGCAGTGAGATGACCCACTTGTGGGTATTAGGAGCACAGCAAACAGGCAGCAGATGTCACAGGAGGAAAGCCAAGGGTTCAGAAGAGCAGAGGTCAGGGGCTGTGGCTCGGGCAGGAAGTCCATGACTTCGGGCAGACTGTCTTTGCCTTGATCAGAAATGTTCTCATCTTGATGTGATGTCTCCTCTAGCAGCCTTTGCTCCCTGGAATCTCACACAAATGCTTTAGCTTCTAACACAGTGAGAGTGTGAGAGGACATCTGATGTGTAGGTTATGGTCTCAATACTCCCCTGTGTGCTGGCCTTTCTTCTCTGGGGTCTCGGTTACAGCCCCTGCCTTCTAACTTTGTAAGAACCTAAGAGGAAAGGCCCAACTGTAGGTCCTGTTCTCATTCATTCCTCCTGTTTAAATAAATGTCAACATTTTCTTTCATGGCCCTATGTCTTCTAAAACCTAGAAATCTAGAAGCTTCCATCCGGGGTTGGTAAAAATTTAAATGTGCTTATCATTTGCTGAAATTCTCCAATCCTGTAAATACTTGTTCTCAGATTATCTTCTGAGATCAAGTCCAGATATTCTGAAGCATTCCAAGAAAATTTAGATTTAGGAAGGAAAGACGATTAGGATTAGGATTAGGATTATGGAGGAAAAAAAAGGTAATTTCACAGAAACCAGAGTCATGCACTTTCAGGAATTCACTTTCATCATCCGCTTAAAATTTTTGTTTTCTCAATGTCCTATGAAATTTGTCTCGTGAAATCAACTTCCCTAATTGATAACACATTGAAAAAAACAATTTGCCCATATACTTGTGCGTTACACAGCACATAATACGTAACAGGCACTACACTTTTGTCTGAAGCACAAAGCAATAGAATATTGGGGTGCCAGACTAATTTAAAAATCATGTATTTCTGACTATTATGAGTAATATTCAGTAAAGAAATTTTGAGTATTTCTGAATATTATCCATAATACTTAGGATAATCATTTTAAACATGCTCACATATTTCCTGTCAGCCCTATTTCTAAGAATGTGTATGTGAATACAATTGTGCGAGGTATATATAATCATGAATAAATATTTTATATATATATACACATACAACAAAAAGATGTAAAAGAGACACAAAAAAGTAAAAGTAAAATCCTATGATGTCTCTAGAGAAGACTCAATTAATAAAAATCATAATTATTTTGAACTTTGACAAAATAATTCTAAAATTAAAAAGAAATAAAAATAGCAAAACTACCTTTTTATGCAATGCTCATGCGTGCTAGGCACTGGTTCCATCCACTGTAATCATCGTCATCATAATAAACTAATAAGGTAAGGACTATTATTACCCACACTCTCAAGGTAAGGAAACTGTGCCACAGAGAAGTGAGTATATTTGCTGGGCCACCTGCTAGTCAGCTGGGGACGTGGGATTTGAACCTGAATGCTATGAAAGTGAAGCTTGCTCTCTACCTGATGGCTGCATGGCTTCTCGACTTCCCAGGAATGTTTGAGACCAGCCACTGAAATGTTAAAAAGCAGTAAAAAGTTAAGGGGATGGCTGATTTATCCTTCCACATGTTTTCTCTTGGGCCTACTGTTGTCCAATTAAGTTTCAGTAATTAAAATAATATGGAACAAAAAAGAAAAACAAATTAAAAGCAAAACAAAATAATACGGAACAGCCACAGGAGGAGACAGTTTAATAGAACAGAATGGAAAATCTAGAAACAGATCTAAATATTCCTAAGAACTTATCATAAGATGATAAAAAAAAACAGTATATCAAATCTGGGGAGAAGAATAGATACTAAATAAATTGTGTTAAGACCATTTTAGATTTATTCAAGCATTGTAAATATTTTAATATAAGCATTATAAAATATATTACAAGCAATAGAAAAATCAAGTTCAACTGATGAAAAAACTAAATTCCAGATGGATTAGAGATTACACAGTAAAAAATTTAAAGCTGTAAACAAATAGAATATAATATTTATTTGATTATGAAGTGGGAGTAATATTGGTTTTCTAAGCACAATAATACATATAGAAACCGTCACAGCAGAGATCAAATCAATTTCATTACATCTGAATATATTATAAACAGACAGCAAGCAAAAGGCTGGGAAAATATTTGAAAGTTTGAAAATTTATATATAGCTTATATATCTAGCATATATACACACTCGAATATATATATTCTATGCAAGTATATTTTATAAATCACTAACAGGAAAGAAAACAACTTAATTTTTAAGATAGGCAAATGTTATGAACAGGCAGTTCAAAAAAGAGGGTATAGGAGTTTTCAATAAGCTTCAATAGAATATAATGTATCAAAAAGTAATTGAGAAATTCAAATTTAAATCGATAAATACCATTTTCACTCATCAAATTTGTAAAAACATTACAAAATTATAATATCCAATACTGACAAAAAGTGTGGGGAGATTACGGATGCATAAACTGGTACAAGTTTTCCAGAGGATAATTTGGAAGTTTATATCAAAATACTTTAACTTGGTAGTCTGTCTTCTATTAATATATTTGAAAAAATCATGGATGTTCAAAACTATTTAGCCTCTCATTGGCAGTGTCGTGGACAATGGGAAAAAAACTAAATATACAAATTGAACAATTGATTAAATAATCTATGGTACCTCTAAATAATAAAATACTCTGTAGTCATCAGAAGCGATGTAGGCTAATCATATTTAAGAAACAGGAAATGTCTGTGACATATTTTAAGTGTTTGAAGAACAGGTTTTCTGATTTTCACTTCCAGCCAAAGTGGTGTAACAGGGACTACATTTATACTCCTTTCTAAAACAATTAAAAACTGCATAAGATATACGAACCAACAGCTCTCAAGATACTGACGTCAGGCAATAAATGATAATGAACTCTGAGAGATGGGAGAGAGCCTGAGATTGCCCCAGTTTACTGCCTGGAGTGTTTCTAGGCTACGGCACTAGGAAGGAGAGAGAGATGGAGCCCAGCAGTGGCTCTGAGTTGAGGGTCAGAACTGACAGTCTGGAAAGCCAAGGTAACTAGAGTTCAGAAAGCAGAGTACCAACAAGGAGAGCCCTGCATAGAGAGATCTGCAGAAGGTCCCTTCAGTTTCTCAACTGAGTGCCAATCAGCTCATGCTTATGTGGAAATTATCTGAAGCCAAGGAAAGAAACACACCAAAAGATTACAGGGAATAATCATCACAGTTCATATAGGGCCAGGAATAGTACTTATTCCCACTATTCAGAATAGAAAATGATATAATTCATGAGTTGTCATATAGGTTGTTTAGAAAGATTTTGTCTCAGTAGTAGTATAAATTAACCTTAGACTAAATGCTGCTCTGGTTACACCTTAAAAGACCCCCAAAATCCAACTGTTTCAGTGCAACTTAACACTGATTCAGAGGACAGATAAAGAACAGTTATAGGGCTACAAAAAATATTCAGTATCTAGCAAGTCAAAATGAACATTGCCTGACATCCAAAGGTTATCAAGTATACAAAAGAGCTGAAAAATACTACTCTAAATGAAAAGACAAACAATTAAAACTGACCCAGAATTGGCATACAGGGTAGAATTAGTAAAAAACATTAAATCAGCTATTATATCTGAATCTCATATGTTTCAAAAGACTACATGAAAGACTGAAAGTGTTAAGCAGAGACATGGTAGATAAAAAAAAGACCCAAAGAGAACTCCTACAGTTAAAAACTAAAAGATTTCAGATGAAAAAAATGCAAGGTATGTTAATAGAGGTTACACAACATGAAACACAGAAATAAAAAAAATCAGAAAAAAATAGAGCATCAGGGAGGTGTGGGAAATTTTCAAGGTATCTCATACAAATGTAATTTGAGTCTCTGAAGGAGAGGAGCTAGAAATGAGACAGAAAAACGTTATTTGAAAAAACAATGGCCCCACAATGTTGCAAATTTGATGAAAATTATAAAACCCCCAAGTCCAGGAGGCTCAGTGAAACTCGACAATGAAGAGCATGAAGAAAAGTACCCCAAAAGGCACACCATAATCAAGTGATAAAGAGAAACTTTAAAAAGTCATGGGAGGAAAATCATGTTCCTACAGAGCAACAAAGACAGAGATTGTATCAGATTTCTCATCAGAAACAAGCAGGAAGATAGTGGAACAAGATCTTTAAAGTACCAAAAAAACAAACAAACAAAAAAGTCACCTTAGAATTCCTTACCCAGTTAAAATATTGTTCAAAAATGAATATGAAATGAAGCCTTTTTCAGACATATAACAATTGAGAAAATTCATCAACAACAGAAAAGTGCTATGAGAAATTTTAAAGGAAAGCCCTTCAAACAGAAAGAAAGATACCAGGCAGAAATGTGAAACTGCATGAAAGAATGCAGACACCAGAAAAGTGAACTATAAACTATCATTTATGATTTAAATGATAAGCAAAAATATAGAGATTTTTACTTATCATTTAAATCACTTAAAGATAATTGATTGTTTAAATCAAAAATGATTACAGAGCTTCCCTGGTGGCGCAGTGGTTGGGAGTCCGCCTGCCGATGCAGGGGACACGGGTTCGTGCCCCGGTCCGGGAAGATCCCACATGCCGCGGAGCGGCTGGGCCCGTGAGCCATGGCCGCTGAGCCTGCGCGTCTGGAGCCTGTGCTCCGCAACGGGAGAGGCCACGACAGTGAGAGGCCCGTGTACCGCAAAAAAATAATAATAATTAAAAAAAAAAAAGAGAAAGGTTCAGTGTGCCCTTAAATCTTCATGCAAGGGTCATGGTCTCGCACCTGCTGTCAGATTCCTGGAGCAAGAATTGTAGAGAATGGCCCTCCATCTGCATCTAGAGTACGCAGACAGGCATCTGACCTAATTCAAGTCACCCTTCCTCACCAGCCTCAGAGAGAGACCCCTCTGGCTGAAAGCATCAGGCCAACCTCTGCAGAGTCCTGAACAGAAAGCAGTTAGGGAATAAACAGAAAGACGGTTCCATTTCTCATTTATTAACATATTGTCTCATTTTCAACAAGAGGTGTCAGGTCCAGAGATTTATTAGCAAGTCAATCTCTCAACTGATTCAAACTCAGCTGACAGCTGATAGAGAAGAAGGGTAAGAATGTGTATTTATTTCACGTCCCTTTTTCAATCACTGCACCCTGGGAAGTAGTCTTTCTAGAAACTGGGGAATTGGATGAATAACTTCCTCTTCCCTTTTCTAGGGTCAGAGAGCTTGTTATAGAAGGACAGGTGTTCAGCTGATATACTGTGACATCAGTACATTGGCAACCATGACATGTACCTTCCAGGGGAAGCTGAGCAGATCCACAACCATTGGGGGCATTTCCTACAGAACCAAAGATGTCATCTCTTCAGCTGTACCTGAATCTTCAACATTCCCGGGGGCGGAGCTAGCATTCCCTCTGTGATCAGAGCAGCTGATGAAATCAATGCACTCAAGGTTCCCACATGCACTAGTTTAACACAAAGATAACTCCACAACTTCTTACCAAAAAAGTGGTGGGGAAAGAGGCTGTTATACCTGGCAGGGAGTACTGTGGTTCAAATCATAGTGTGTGGACAAAAAAAAAATGTTGCCCGCCACTGCAGTAAACAACGAATGCTGCCCTCCATCGGGCCATCAGCGACTGAGATGTCTGATGTTCGACTACTTGGATTTTTTTTCTTTTTCAGCAAAAACTCATATATATTCTGGCTCCTCCCTTACCTGTTTGGAACAGTTCCTCAGAGCTATCTGAGAGGTTGTCTCCCAGGCTACAGTCCTCAGTAAGGTCCCTGAATAAAAGATAACTCTCAACTTTTAGGTTGTGTGATTTTTTTCCTGTCAGCAGTGGCTACCATTTATTGAGAAATTTGTATGTGCCAGGCCCTGAGCTAAGCTCTTTACATATGTTACATATACACATTTATACCCCATTTACATGCTAAAAACAACTCTGAGATTAAGGTATGAGCACCCTGGTGGTATAGGAAACTGAGGCACACAGACCTAGCAGTCACATAGTCAGGAAGCAGGAAAGCCATGATCAAGGTTCCATCAAGTGGACCCCAACACCTGCTCCTACCGTGATTCTGTCTACCAAGCCTTTGTTTTCATTGACCACTTCTCTTCCATCTTTGAGGTGGGAGGCTTTGGCTAAGGGTAAGGACATAGGGTGTGGTCTAATCAGTAACATTAGCAGTAACAAATGCTATTGCAGCATCTTGTTTGCCTTGTGTTTGTTAACTGATGCCCAGTAGCCCTGAATAGATCATTGATCTAGACATGATAGGAGAACAGACCACACATAAGCTCCCTGCCTTCTAGAACTTTCTGTGCCAAGAGGGATGTATTGACAGCATTTGCAGAGACAGATAAGTTATCTCAAAATAAATGCACATGCTCAGAGAAGTATAAATATCATGTGATCCCCCAGAACTGACTATTCAAGAAATGCTTTTGAAAGCAAAAAAGTCAACACATTTCTAGAAATAACAGAGGACCTCAGAGTTCTCTAGGTCAGCATTCTCTGAGTTTTCTTGAACAATAACACTTAAAAATAATAATGCATTGACCCAATACTGTAAGAGATTATGAGATATTTTATATACTTAGAATAAAGTACAAAGCAAAGATGATGTTACAGATGAATTAACTATTTAGGAAATGTTGAAAAATTTGTAGTTTCTCCTTTATGACAGTATTTTAAAACTAGATGAACTGTCATATGTGTTGTTAAAAGAACAAAAGGCCACAACTACATGTTGAAAATACATGATTAGAAATGCCACAGAATCCATGGACCTTAGGAAAACAGTGTGTTGGGAAATAAACAGATGGACATCTGAGCATTCATGCATGATGGGATCCCCCATGTTAAAGCCTAGCATGTTCTGATATGGCTCATCCTTCTTTAAAGGGAGATTATTTAAAACGAAGAGCACTATAAATTGAAATGTAAACTTTCTTTTTCTTTTAATTTTATTTTAACTATATTTCAGAAAATGCATATCCATGGCATTGTTTGTTTATGGAAGAACTCAGAAGAATACCTGAGGAATAAAATAGTGATCCAAGGAATTAGGGTTGATGGGAGGGAGTTGTGTAGAGAGAAGAGATAGGGGCGGAGAAAGGAGAAATAGGGAAGGGTCCTCATCATTCTATCCCACAGCTCTATGAAACCCAACCTTCATTATCATTAAATACAAGAGTCAGTTTAGGTTCTAAATTCTTATGGTAACAGCTTAGAGGATCCCAGGTAACCAACCAGAAAGTGAGATACCAGTTGGGAGCCTTCTGCAAGAATCCCACCAAGAGGTGGTAAGGGCTTGAATTTAGAAAACAGCTGTTAGAATGAAGTAGGAAGGAAGAACAGATTGTATTCCTACGTTTAAGAGTAGAATCAATTAGATTTATTACGTTATTTTGCATGGGGAAGGAAAGATGGAAAGGAGTTTGGGGGATAGCTCTCAAACAAGGTGGGATGTTTGACAACCATTCACAGAGATACCAAATACTGGAGGAGGAGGAGTTAGTAGGAAAGCAATGGTGGGTTCAATTTTGGATAAGCTAACTTTGAGGGGCTGTCTTGACATTAAGCTATTAGAAATACGTCGGTAAAATTATGGGCCAGACCTATTCATTGGGGATTTGTCAGTGTGCAAATTGTACTCAAGTCATGGGGATAATCCAGGTCCCTTCAGGAGGAAAGAACAGAGGAAGAACTGCAAGGGACAAGGAAGGAGTTCTGGGACGCATGACTCCCGATGGGCAGGAGGGGGACTGGCACCCACACAGGAAAGTAAAAGAGGTTAAAGATGGAGAAGTTCCCATCAGCAACCAGTGCAGTCACTAAGGACATCATTTAAAGTGACTTCAGAGCTGGTGAGGGCAGCCCAGGCAGGACACAGTGAGTCGGAAAGAAATGCGAGGAGAAGCGAGAACACGCAGTGCAACGTGTGGTTGTTTGGAAATGGTAACGAACGCAAAGACCCTGCCTTCTCCTCTCAGAGACACGAAGGGGGCGATGAAGAAACCCCACGGGAGACTTGGTGTGCTCAGAGGAGAATCAGGCCTCGGGTAAGTCCAGGAGCCAAAAAGAATGTTCTCTGAAGAATTCAGGGGTGAAGGATGTCTACTAACAATGGAATGGTAACTGTTGGAATTCCTTCTATATTTTGGATATTAACTCCTTATCAGATATATGTTTTCAAATAGTTTCTCCCGTTCCATAGGTTGCCTTTTCACTCTGTTGATTGTTTCTTTTGCTGTGCAAAAGGTTTTAACTTGATGTAGTCCCACTTGTCTACCACATGATCCATCAATCACACTTTGGGGTGTGTATTCAAAAGCATTGGGATCAGGATCCTAAAGAGACACCTGCACTCCCATGTTCATTGCAGCATATTATCCGTAAGTCAAGAAATGGAACCACCCAAATAGCCACCAACACATAACTGAGGAAGAAAGTGTGGTTTATACATTCGACGGAATATGATTCCGCTGCAAAAAACAAGGAAATCCTGGCATATGTGACAACACAGGCAGACCTGGACGAAATTATGGTAAGTGAAATAAACCAGTCACAGAAGAAAAAACACTGCATGATTCCACTTTCTAAAACAGTCAAACTCATAGAAACAGAAAGTACAATGGTGGTGACTAAGGTCTGGGGAGAGGGGGAAAAGGGGCTGGCTGTTCAATGGGTCTAAAGTTTCAATTATGCAAGATGAATAAGTTCTAGAGACTGCTGTGAAGCACTGTGTCTATAGTTCACAATACTGTACTGTGTTCAGAAAAATATAGTAAGGTAGATCTCTTGTTAATAGTTCTTACCGAGAGAGAGAGAGAGAGAGAGAGAGAGGGAAATCTAGATGCGATCACCCAGATGGAAAGAAGGCAGAATGAGCCCTGGGTCCCTCCTGTGCTGAGAGGCTGGGTAGAATAAGAACTAGCAATGGAGAGAGAGAAAGAGAGACCAGTTAGATGGGAAGAAAACCAGGGGTGTTTGGAGTCTAAAAACTAGGTGAGAAATATTTCAAAGAGGAAGGAATGATTCATCACGCCAACGCTGCAGGAGGTTCCAATCAGCACCGGGAAACAAATCACTGGCTTAACAACACAGATGCCACGGCAACATTGAGAAGCTGGTGTTTGTAGAATAGTAGGTATGAAAACCTATTCAGAATATTTTAAGAAAGAGTGGGAGCAAAGGAATTACAGACAGTAAGTATATAGAACTACTCCAGGGAATTTTGCTGTAAAGGAGAAGAAAGAAATGGAGCACAAACTGGAAGGGAAACGGAGGCAAAGACAAAAGTTACACGCCACGCAGGGGTGGTCAGGACCACATGTGTGGCCACGGGAGTGTGCTTTTGGGAATCAATAATAAGGAAAATGTGAGTCAAGCTGTCAAACCAGCAACGTCGGGAAGCATAAGAAAGTTGACGGGTGAGAGAGGGCAGGGTGAGCGGGTGGGGAGGAGAAAACTGGAGGTTTTCCCCTGGACCAACCCATGTGCAGCTAGCAGGCCGGGCACAGCACAGCCCTGGATGGAGACAGGAAGTTGGATGGGCAGCAGTACTTGGGGGGAGGGGGGGTGAGGGGCCTCTACCAGGCTGAGCGAGATCTGAAGGGGGTCTGGGGAGGCCTGACCACGGGTGAGGGACCAGTGCTCACCTGGACTTCTCGCAGTGCTGCCATCAAGAAGATGCCCCAGGGGCTTCCCTGGTGGCGCAGTGGTTGAGAGTCCGCCTGCCGATGCAGGGGACACGGGTTCGTGCCCCGGTTCCGGGAAGATCCCACGTGCCGCGGAGCGGCTGGGCCAGTGAGCCATGGCCGCTGCGCCTGCGCGTCCGGTGCCTGTGCTCCGCAACGGGAGAGGCCACAACAGTGAGAGGCCCGCGTACCGCAAACAAACAAACAAACAAAAAACCCCTCTAACTTTAAGGGCTTCCCTGGTGGCACAGTGGTCGAGAGTCCGCCTGCTGATGCAGGGGACGCGGGTTCGTGCCCCGGTCCGGGAGGATCCCACATGTCGCGGAGCGGCTGGGCCCGTGAGCCATGGCCGCTGCGCCTGCGCATCCGGAGCCTGTGCTCCGCAGCGGGAGGGGCCACAACAGTGAGAGGCCCGCGTACCGGAAAAAAAAAAAAAAAAAAACCCTCATAGCACTGTGGATCTCAGAGCAACGCGGCTCTGCAGTCCAGCCTCCTTCCCCTCCCCAGGAAGGTCTCCCTTGGGGGCAATAATACTCAAACTTCGGTGCAGGTCAGGATCCACCCCTACAGCAGAGCCTGGAGATGGGAAGGGTGAAGCAGACCCCACAGGTGCTTGGTCCTGCTCGACACCCACATTAGAAATCACTCCTCTGCTCTGGGTTGTGCTCTTATGAAGGGCAATTAAATGTCTTTGTGTCCCAATAAAGGTTTTATTGAGTGTCTCGGCCCTGGACTAGCTTTTAGGGAACTGTGGAAGGGGTGACAGTAGCAGACATCAGCCGAGGCTAGGACAGTGAAGCAGCTCAGGGCTCAGGAAGTGGACCCCCTCGGGGTGGCAGGAGGGGAGCCAGGGCTGGGGAGCCTCACTGAGCCCAGTCTGGGGGCGGCAAGGTGTCTGGGAAAGACCATGAGTATCCAGGCATGAGGCCAAGGTCTAGTGCGTGGCTGTGGCCTCAGGACTGGCCGGGCAGCCAGAGGGGTCTGAGCTAGGATCCAGCTGGGCAGTGGCAGAGGCCAGAGCTGAGAGACAAGGCAGTAGCTGGCAGTTCCCTGCAGCTCTGGCACGTTGCCCCTGCATTTGCTTGGCTTTGCTGCCTGTGTGATAAAGCAACAGGCTCTTTCAAATAGGACTCCCTTGACACTTTCTGGGGGAGACTCCCAGGTCCAGAGGCTCCAATGCGATAAGGAGTCCCCTTAGTTCCCTGAGCCCAGGCAGGGTGCTCGGTTCTTGCTACTCCAGCCACAAACAAATCCCTCCAAAGGAAACACCACCGTCCACTGGAACATGACATTTTCTGTCCTTCCATCGCCGTTACCATCCTCAGCTCTCCTGGGCTGAAGGCTCATTACAGCCCAAAGGCTTCGCTGAAAACCTTAGCTTCACTGTCCCCTTTGATCACCTAGTAAGAAAAGTCACCCCAACTTTGTAGGTCAAAACCCTGCATCTTAATGAAATAAAATGATGGTGTGGGTGGGGAAAGGGGGACACGGGCTGAAACTCAGGTCTCCGGCCTCAGCACCACTCTTTCTTATTATCGTGATCAAATACACATAACGTAAAACTGACCACTTTAACCCATCGCTTAGTGTAGGTTCCGTGGCTTTAAATACATTCACATTGTGGTACAGCCATCACCACCAACCATCTCCAGGAGTATTTTCATCTTGCAAAGCTGAAACTCTGTCCCCCTTAACTAATAACTCCCCAGATCCCTCCCCCGGCACCCACACTTTACTTTCTGTCTCTATGGATCTGATTCCTCTAGGTTCCTCGTGTACGTGAAATCAAACAGTTTTGTCCCTTTGCGACGGGCTTATTTCACTGAGCATAATGTCCTCAAGGGGAGACAGAACCATAGGAGAGGGTGGTTTCCATCCCACAAGCTCGAGGTTAGGGGCCAGCATTTTCCACTGTGAAATTTTTTGCTGCTACGGAAGCCCACGCTCTTGATTTCACTAATGGTATTCCGGCTGAATTGTGTCCCTCCCCCCAAAAATTCCTAGGTTGGAGTCCTCACCCCCGACCCTGAGTATACCTTGGAATGTAGCTGTCTTGAGAGAGAAGGCCTTTATGGTTTCATAAGCTTCAATGAAATCACATGGTAGGGCCCTAACCCACTATGACTGGGGTCCCTGCTAGAAGAGAGATGCCAGGGATGGGTGCACAGAGGAAAGACCCTGGAGGACCCAGGGGACACAGGGAGAAGGTTGCCGTATGCATGCCACAGAGTGAGCCCTCAGGAGAAACCAATCCCGCCAGCACCTTGATCTTGGACTTGCAGCCTCCAGGACTGTGAAAAGAAAAACTCCTGTTGTTTGAACGCCCTGATCTGTGCTATTTTGTTATGGAGCCTGAGCTGACTAATACAGATATGGCTACGTGTTACCAGATTTGAAAGACCCCTGTCCCAGAGTGGCCGCAATCCACCCCCAGTCTGATTTTTGTGGGCATGGAGCATAGAGGTTACTTGACTCTGCATTTCTGTCTCATTCAGAGACGGATGTGGTTTGTAAGCCTGCCCAGGGGTCTGCCATGGATGACCTTTCAAAGCTCTGAGTTTCCACTAAGACAGCCCTGCAGTTGGCCCCTAAAGCATGGTTTCACTGGCCCAACCTGCCTTATTTTCACCAGGCAGCGCCCGTTCCCAGGGCCGGCAGCCCCGCAGAAACGTCACGGATTCGCCGGCCGTGTGAATCATTCCTCCGCAGCCTTTCTGCTCTAGGAGAGGAAAACGCCCACAGAGAAAATAGCATGGCCCAAGAAAAGAGCCCCTCCCTCCTGCAGGGAAAGTCACCAGCTGCCTAAACACAGGGACAAGAATCTTTGGTCTCAGATTCAGAGTGATTCTCTGCTATTTCTCAATACACTGGGTTTGAAATTGCCCCTTTCTGGTGTCATAATGTATGTGTAATTTTTGCTTTTCAGCCGAACAGGTAACAAAGAATTTTCCTTGTTTTTTTCTTTGCCTATTCTAAGGCATATAAATTCCAAAACACAGCCTCCAGATGGGCCAGGGAAGCTGATGGCCTTGAGAGGAGCTCAGAACGGTGAAATGGGGGTGGAAGTATGGGTTGAAAGAGCTGGAGAGAAAGCCAGACACCTTATCCAGAGATGAGGCAATTTCTAGAAAAGTCTCAGCGAGGGCCACTCAGGACACATGATCAGGAAGATTACACCCCCAAAGGGGCCTTGGAAATGTGTAACCCAACACAGGGAACGTAAGAGAGCGAGAACACCCATTACTAGAAATGAGATTCATAAATTTTCATGTAAGACTTGCTCAAGGGAACCTCAGCCACATCGCTGAGGCCCCCGGTTCCCAGAGAGATGTTCCAGCCGGAAGCTGGAGAATCAACACACAGATTCCAGGCAGGGAAAAGGTCTTCAGCCTTCAAAGAGCGAAAGAGAAATGCGGTGGTGGAGGAGGGTCGTGATGAGGCCGATGCGAATGGATTGGTATGAAACTGGAGGACAGAAATTAAAGATGAACTAAAAACCAAAGGGGAAAAATCTTGCTGCAGAGAGCAACTGAAGCCTCTGATGAAGAGCAGGCACAGGATGGGGGCTGAGCCAGAGCAGGTCTGGGCCCCCAGCCATCCCAGGCCAAGGTCACCTGTACAGGGGAAGCCCCCCGATTGACAGGCATTGTCTGTGTACGTGATGGATTGCACTTCGCCGGGTGGACCGGATTCAGGAGAAAATGGGAAGTTTCTGTGACCTCAGGGCACCATATCTCCCTCTATTCATTTGAGAGTGACAAGGGGAAGGTCACTGGCGTCAACAACAAAGGGACTTGCATTTGGTGGTGGACCCAGGGTGCGGTTACCTTCTGGCCCTGCATCTTCCCTAATCTTGTTTTCTCCACTGGTTACTAGATAACGCTGGCAGTGCTAACCTCATTTTACTGCTCAGCACAATCACAGAAAGTATCCATTAAGCAGGTATTTATGGAGCCCCTGCTCTGGCCAGGCGCTGTGTGATATCGTAGAAATGGACTGGTGAGATGAACATTAATTTCTCTTTATCAGCAGGATGAATAGAGTTTCTCTCCTCATAAAATTAACAAATCCACAGTTACCCTACTGCAGTGGGAGGCCTGCCACAGTCCTGACCCACCCTTCTATTCACCCAAGGCTCCTTTCCCTTATGTTCCCATAGCATCTTTTAGACCTTCTGTTTGGCTTGAAAATTCATCATGGAAAACCTCGCTATGAGCCACTGGTCGCATCCCCTAGCCACTGAGAAAAGGGACACCATCTGACGTAATATCTCTTTCCCAACTCAAAATTTCCCGGACTCTTCACCCATATTCTCCATCCTCCTTGAGAAGGGGGCCTCTTTTCAATTTGATCTCTCAACCCCCAGCCCAGATGCAGTCTTACCTCTCAAAGGTTCTCCCTGTGTCATTCTTACATCTGTCTCTACCGGCTTCCTCCACCCAGTGTCTACGATGTTCTGGGCTCCCCACCATAACTAAAGCCTTCCCTTATATTATTCACATTCCTATGAAACTGCTGTCCCCTCTCTCCTTCCTTTCCCTGCCCACGTTCTTAGAGAAGAAGGCTCTGCTCCAGCCTTCACCACCCCCGCTGCACGCCTACCCCTCGGACCCTCAGAGTCTGATTCTGCAGTAATGCCTGCACTGCTAGTTCAAAAGTACCCGAAAATCTCCTGGTTTACATTCTATTCTCCACCGGGACCACTTGACACTGTGACAACTTCCTCTTCGAAACGCCCCCATGGCCTCCGTGACACCTCCCTCCCCTCTGGGTCCCCCTCTTGTCACCCTGATGGTGCATTTTGGATGCTTCAGTGATTCCTCTCGCAAGCCCCACAGTTTAATGCAGTCATCGTCTAAAGATCTGTCCTTACTGCTTTCTCCAGGGACACTCATGGATTCCCACTTCAAATGTTGCAGCAAGAATAGAAATGAGACATTTTTCTTTTCTGATAAATAAGGAAAATAAGGAAACAATGAACAGGCTGGGGAAACAGCATAAACAGGCCTGAAAGGGTTAAGCAATCTTGGTTATTCTTTAGCTGTTACTACTAACAAACACTTGTAGCTAGATGTGTCCTTCACAGAGCTAATTACCCTCTGATTCCATATGAATTACACCCTGCACCTGGCATTCTTCTCCCCCTACTCTCCCTTGTAGCACTCTTCATTGCAGAAAGAAGGTCACGGGCCGGGCCGATAACTTCAGGGACACCAGACCCAGCTGCTAAACCTCCTGCCACCAGCTTTGCCCATGAATTTACAGAAGAAAAGAAAAAAATGTAAGACCTTCATTATTCTGAGGCTTATCACCTACCCCAGACTACGAGCTCCAGCTATAAAAACCTTTCCCTACTCCACAGGGGAGGAGGGCACAGTCCTTGAGGCGCCTGCCCACTGTGTTCTCTCTTTGCCCGGCAAAGAATAAAGCTACTCTCTCTTTCCTCCAGACTCTGTCTCCATGCTTCTCTTTGACATCGGTGCACAGAGAGCCAATATTCTGGCATCACAACTATGAGCAGATGCTGATGGTCAAGATCCATGTCGAGGTCTCGCACCTCCTCACGTCACCCTACCTGCAAATCTCTTCATGCCACCTACACAATATGCATCGTGTTCAGCCACCTCTGTCATCACTCACCACATGGCCCAGTTCAGACCTTCATCATCTCACCAGGACTATGGCAATAGCTTCCTAACTATCCTCCACGTGTGCCCTAGTCTTAGGGAACTCAATTTAGTGCCTTCCTCAAAACCCAGTGATGGGTCACACAGTCCTTACAATAATGTCCAAGTTCATTGCTTAAGGGTCTTCTCTCCGGATGTGTGTCCCTGTTCCAGATGAGCTGTGGGTTTTGAAGAAATTATTTACCTTCTTTGAGCTTCTGTAGCTTTACCTCATAGTGTTGCTGCAGGAAAAGTTGCTCAGGTTGTACACTGCACAAGTGTGCCCAGTGGATGGCGCATGTGGAAACTGAAATCCAGCCCATGCTCTAATCACCAAATGGGTTGCCTGGTCTGGGCTGAGTCTGAGTCTGGTCAGAAGAGGAAGCTCCTTTCCCTAATTTGCCCAAAGGTAGAGTAAGGATTGGGACTTCCCCCTTCAACACTTACATATTCCTCTCCCTACTTGACAGTCAGACCCAAATCTTCTATTTTTTCCAAATTTGCCATGCACTCAAACAACCTAGAGTGTATGTTTCCATCATCTCTGCAGCAGGGTCCACCTGGTGAAAACCTCATTCTCCAATGCCCCTTGGCCTGAGAAGATTCTGTGTGTCCTCCCAGCTCAGAACTTCCTCTTTAGCTCCACCGTGTAAATGGTTGCACGTTTCTTGAGCACTTAGGTCACTCTTGTTTGCATTGTGATTTTGATTAGGAATCTATCTCCTCCATTGTTAGGTGATCTGACAGCAAGACGCAGCGTGGAGCCCACTCCTGATGCTGGTTTGAGCTCAGTATTCCTGGCAAACCTGGATTTGTAGCACTAGCAGTTTGCAATTTGGAAAGCAAAGGCATAGAGCAGACCTTAAGGAGGATACATGTAAATCTTGAAGAAGCCAGATTAAATAATTGTTTGAAACTAACATTTTAAATTATAGAAATAATATACAATGACCATATGTAAATTAGAAAAATATAGATAAGTAAAAAGAAGTCAAAATTACTTCTAATCCCTATACCTGGAGATAGCCATTGTCACCATTTTGTTCTGTAACCTTACAAACGTCATTATACATATATTTACATATATATATGATTTAACCCAAAAATGAGATTATTATATTACCTACTTTTTCACTTAGTTTCATGAGCATTTTCTGATGATATAAAATATTTTTCTATAGAATTATTGTTTTTACTGTCTGCCTAGTATTTCACTGGATGGCTGTACTGTAATTTATTTAAACACACCCTAATTAGGTTAATTTTTATTTTTCTCTATTTTATGTAATACTGAAGTCTATATCTTTGTAACTAAATATTTGGTACAAAATGAATTTTCTCTTAAGAATAAAGGCCTAGAAGCAGAACTGCTGGGTCAAAGGTTAGCTATCTGTAACTAAACTAGCCCTGAGAATCACCATAGCAACGTACCCATCCCATTTGAGATCAGTGACTTGCCAATTTCACCACCCTCACCAAAACGGATCTGATTCTGTCAGATCACAGAATTTTAAAGCTGGAAATCATCTAAGAGATCCGCCCAAATGTCTCACACCTGCTGCCACTGGAATCAACTGGGGCTGGGGACAGGGCATTATGTAGTTTTCTAAGCTCTCCAGGTGATTCTTCTATGCAGCCAGGTTTGAGAACCACTAATATTGTCCATATTCCACATTCTAGGTTTGGGGAAACTAAGGACGAGGAAAGGTACGTAACAAATTGACCCAGGAAAGGAAGACAAATGAAAATGTCTCCAAAATATGGAGACAGGAAATGATGCATTTAGGTGGAAAATTAAGAAGTAGTCATTTATAGGTAATTATTGTTAAGAGAACTGGTAAGTCCCTAGGTGTTTATATTTGAAATTTCATTCTAAGTCTGCAGACTATTTAAGAACACAGAATGAAAGGAATGCTGATCTTTCTTCTACTCCATGGAAGAACCACTCTTATCATATCAATTCATAACCATTGGTTCATCTTAAAACTTGCACTTTTTTTGAAAATCATAATTTCGATCTGAATGCTTCTCATTTTTACCCAGCATTTATACTTAACCTGATGTGAGTTTACAAAAGATTTTAGATTTACCTAACTTCCAAATTTTATAGTTTAATTTTTGTAAGCAATAGAAGAAAAATCCTTCATCAATGATGACACAAGAAAGGTAGTACATGAAGGGACAATGGATAATTCTACCCAAATAAATTCTCAGGAGTTTGAGAAAAAAAACTTGCACTTTTTAAAGTGTATCCTTATAACAAGGGGGAGAAAGAGCATGGATGCCTATAGGTGAACTTGACATGAGTGGGGTATAAAAGACGCAAAAATACATTTTTAAACAAATATCAATCCTGAAGATACAGCAAAATACTGTGTTTGTTCAGCACATAGGGAAGAATAATTGTGTGTGTGTGTGTGTGTGTGTGTGTGTGTGTGTGTGGCGGGGAGGAGTGAAGGAGATGGGGAGGGGGTGGAAAGGCTGAGGAATTGTCCTAAGACACAACGTCTTCTAGAGACCAGCTGAATCAGCGGTTACGACAAAGGGCTGCTTTCAGTTACCACTTTACAAGAAAGAGTGATTGTAACACCTTTTTTCTGAGAAAGGAAATGTTCTCAGAAAGGCAAGAAAAAATTTTTTTTTTTTGCTTTGTTATTTGCTACTTTCAGGAGATACACTGCTGTGGTTTTGAAAGTCTGAATTGCCTGTCACTAAATCCATCTTACCACTTCCACTGGTGAAATGAAGAGCTATTTCTTCAGTATTAGTCAACCAATGAGCAACTCTGTAAATAAGCACCCCCGGCATTGCCAAGGGTGGCCCCAGACTTGGCCTCAGATTCCCAAAGGGCTTAGAATACAGAAAAGAGAGGTAAATTCACTTTCATGGAGTATCTCACGCCCCAGTCAAGCTTCTGCTTTCACTGAACCTCCCCACAGGAGACAATCAAAGCCCAGTGACATTCTTAGAAGCCATTCTGCTGGTTGGTACCATCAGACCAAAGGAAAGAGCAGTCAATAGAGGCTGGAGAAACCAGGGCAGCTTCATTCAGGAGATGATCTCATCTTGTTATGGGTCAGTGATGCTAAACCTTCTGGCTTATTCTGCCCTACTTCCATATGGCATATCAGAATCCTTCAGTGACCACACCTGGAGGGAGCTCCCCAGGTGATTCTGAGGGTTTCTCAACCTCAGCACGATTGCCGTTTGGGCTGGTGTTTCCTGGTAATCTTCATCGGGAGCACTGTCCCGTACATTGTAGGGTGTTCAGCAACAACCCTGACCTCTACTCACCTGATGCCACTAACTGCCCAAATCCCCCCAGTTATAACAAAGAAAAATGTCTCCGGACGTTGCCAGATGTCCTCTGGGGCACAATCCCCCCTCCCCTGGTTGAGAACCGTGTTCTAGCGGAGAGCTCTGCTCTGGGGGAGAGTGTGCACAGAGGAGCATCAGAGATGGGGACGGAGCAAAGGCACAGACTGGAGAAAGGAGAGTCTTGTCTGCAGCATAATGAGGAGGCCGGACTGGCTGGTAACAATAACAACAGCAGCTACAGTTAGAGAGCCGACAATGTTACAGGTTCTCATTTTTATCCCTAAACGTGTCCACATGTTATTACATCTTGCAGATCGGAAAGCAAAGGCTAAGAAGTATTCTTAAAGTCACCCAGATACTGTGACCCTGGGTTGGGATCTGAACTCAAGTCATCTATGCTCTTTCTGTTGCTATAACAACTAGAACTAATGATAAACTGTGGCATTTTGAACAAAATAAGGTGCAATTGGGTCATATTAGAAAGAGCATGGGAGTTGGCTTTTCTAAATGCAAGTGACACTCTTCTCACTCATTTTGTCGCTTTTTCACAGGTAATGGATATTAGCTTTGAGCAAGAATTGTACATTTTAGGAAAAGAATGTTCAGGGATAATTAAGAAGGCAAAGACAAATATTAAAGAAGAATAGAGTAGGAACTGGGAGATTGGGATTGATACATATACACTACTGATACTATGTATAAAATAGACAACTTATGGAAATATATTGTAGAGCACAGGGAACTCTACTTAATGCACTGTGGTGTCCTAAATGGGAAGGAAATCCAAAAGGGAGGGGATATATATGTATGGCTGATTCATTTTGCTGTGCAGTAGAAGCTAACACAACATTGTAAAGCAACTGTACTTCAATAAAAATTAATGTATAAAGAAAGAAGAAGAATAGAGTAATAGCAAAGCAACCAGTTATGGTCCAGTTAGAAGCTTAAAGGTATACATATGAAATTTTGTTAATGGTCTCTACATAAAAGAAAGAAAATAGAGATTCAGGGAATATTTCTTTTTTCTTATGTAATGAGTGGCTCTACCAGAGGGACACCCAGCCAGAAATTAAACTTGAATATATATGTAGGGACTGATCCTCTTAAACGAGAGAAGTTTCCACTATGTCATAATATAAGTGAGGATAAGAAATCTCTTGGGATCCCCTGCGAGGCCATCCTCATTTAGAAAGTCACATCACCTTTGAATCACTGGCAAGGTCTTCCCTTACAGGGGTAGATGCAGGGAAAAGAGGAAAAGAGCAGTGGCTTTCTTGGGGGGGAAAGAATGACCCCACATAGGAGAATGAATTATGGCCAAAGAGACCAGCACAGATGGGGGTTCTTGTCCACAGTGTAGAATGCCCTAGAAGGACACCTGCCTCAGCTCACTGTACTTGCCAGGACAGTGAACGCAGCCTCACCTGTGATATTCCAGATGTGCCCTTCAAGAGCAGCACTTCACTAGATGGACCCCCACCCCCGTCATCCCGACCACCCTGTACTTACAACAGAGCTCAGAATGCAGGTTTCTGTAGCCCAGACCTCCACCATCGCATGCCCCTGAGGTAACAGCACCCTTATCAGTCCCTGAGCTGTGAGGGACAGGAAGTGACAGGTTAGAGGTGAAGGTACCTTTCACATGTGCCCTCTGGCAACAGATATGCTTACGGCACTTTTTTTTTTTAAATTGGGGTATAGTTGCTTTACAATGTTGTGTTAGTTTCTGCTGTGCAGTGAAGTGAATCAGCTGTATGTATACATATATCCCCTCCTTTTTGGATTTCCTTCCCATTTAGGCCACCACAGAGCATTGAGTAGAGTTCCCTGTGCTATACAGTAGGTTCTCATTAGTTATCTGTTTTATGCACTTTGAACCATGTCCAAGTTATGCTTGGCTGGACACAGTACTTAGCAAATTGTGAGTAAAATGATTTGAGAATGTGCAAACTTGGAATCAAAGTAGTAACAGGAAGATTATCATCTTCCTTCTAATGCCAATGGGATTACAACAATGTGTGCGAGACATTATTTAACACTCTACAGTAAGTCCCCTACATACAAACAAGTTCCGTTCTGATAGTGCGTTCATAAGTTTAATTTGTTCATTAGGTCCAACAAAGTTAGCCTAGGTACCCAACCAACACAATTGGTTATATAGTACTGTGCTGTAATCGGTTTATAATACTTTTCACACTAATAATACATGAAAAACAAAGACAAAAGATAAACATATATCATCTTACAGTACAAGTACTTTGAAAAGTATAGTAGAACACTTCTTAACAGTACCAGCTACATCACCGCTGCTTTTATGCTTGCCTCCGGACATCCTGGGCTTGAAATAAAGATACTGTACTACTGTACGCTATACGGTATGTACAGTAAAGTACACAAAAGCACAATTACTTGTAGAGGATGCACGCACATGACAATGTACGCCAGACACGTGAACTAATTTACATGATTGGACATGCTAACACATGTTCGCATCTTTGAAAGTTTGCATCTTGAAGGTTCATAGGTAGGGGACTTACTCTATTGTAAATGGTAAAGAATAAATTTCCTGGCCATGATGCAATAAGACTAGAAATAATTAACAATGTTACATGCAAACAAAGAACCACTAGAAAAAAAGAAAGTCACTAAAATTGGTGAAAATGGAAATTGAGACTTAAAAAATCCAAATTTATTGTGGTAATCATTTCGTGATTTATGTAAGTCAAATCATTATGTTGCACACCTTAAACTTACAGTGTTGTATGTCAATTATATCTCAATAAAACTGGAAAGAAAAAAAACTTAAAAATCAAAACTTAAATATTAGCCAGAAGAATGTCACATATCAAACTTCTGGGATACAGCTAAAGCTGTACTGAGGGGACAATTCTTTATATCTTAAAAATAAAGTACTTGAATTAAGTTATTACGTATTTATCTTGGGAAGTTACAAAAATCAACAGTCACAAATAAAGTTTAAAAAAAGGGTAGAAAGACTTAAAGATAAAAATAAAAAGAAATTAATTGACTAGGAGAAAATGTTTGCATTGATAAATCCAAGTGGTGTGGAGGGTAGAAGGTGAAATAGACATCTCTGCCTGGTCAAAAGGCAGGAGGGAAAAGTGAATGCAAAAGGAAACAAAGTTAGAGATGAAACAAAGAACAACAGTGTATACATTTAGGACATGAGCGCTTTTAGGAGGATTACTTATATCTCTTTATGGTAATTAATTTAAATTTTTTGATGTCTCCACAATTTCTAGATAATTGTAAAGTAGCAAAATTGATTAAAGAAAACTTTTTAAACCAAATTAATCAATAAATGTGACAGAAATAACAAATACAATGTAAGGATCGCCACCAAAGTGATACTGTACTCAGATAGTTTCATGGGCAAAGTCTTCAAACCTATAGGGAAGAAAGAGTTACCAGTCTATGTTAACACTTCCAGAGCCAATAAAAGACGGAAATCTTCATATTCATTTTATAAAGCCAGCAAAATTTCTACAGGACCGAGTTTTAAAAAGTAAAGATCAATCTCATTTGTAAATATAAATGAAAATTCCAAATAAAATTTGATAAATGTAATGTATTAACAAATAAGAGAACAATGGGTATTCAGGAATGCAAAAATGGTTTAATACAAGGATATGTATTAATATGTTTAATCACATCAAAAAGTGAGAAAGGAGAAAAAGCATATAATCATCTTAATATATGCCAAAGGCTCATGATAAAATCCAAGCACATTCCAATATAAACTTTTAGTAAATTAGTCCTGAAAGATTATTAAACTTAAAACAATTTGAATCTGAAATAATTTAAAAATCTTAACAACAACAGCCAACATCATAGCTAAAGTTAAAACATACAGACATATCTATTTTCATTTCTATTAATAAAATTCTAGACATTCTAACAGCTAGACAAGAAAAAGAAATGAGTACCATAAATAATGGAAAGAAAAAGACAAGTCTATTACTATTTTTGGTTATGATCATCTATGTAGGAAAAATAATTGAATCTGCCCCCAAATATTAAAACTAGTGGCAATTGGCCAGTTATAAAATAAAAATACAAAAATCAGCAGTACCCCATTAGTCAAGAATTAACGGTTAGGGCTTCCCTGGTGGCGCAGTGGTTGAGAGTCCGCCTGCCGATGCAGGGGACACGGGTTCGTGCCCCGGTCCGGGAGGATCCCACATTCCACGGAAAGGCTGGGCCCGTGAGCCATGGCCGCTGGGCCTGCGCGTCCGGAGCCTGTGCTCTGCAGCGGGAGAGGCCACAACAGTGAGAGGCCCGCGTACCGCAAAAAAAAAAAAAAAAAAAAGAATTAACGGTTAGAAGAAAACCAGGGAAAAAAGATACTAGTAACAGTCCCAATAACAACAAAAACAAGATGATTCCTGAGAAGGAACTCTATAAGAAGCTTGGGCAAAGACCTATATGGAAAAATTATTAAATTATATGAAGGGACCTTAAAGAAATATTGAGTTGAGAGATATTACAAATTTTTAAAGAGGCATAATGTAAATTAATGCATAAATCCAAAGCAGTTCACATCAAAATACCTTTAGAAATGTGTTGAAACTTGGGAAATGAATGAATAAACAAAGGAAGTGCTGAAAGAAAGTATAGTAATAAGTATAATAGTCAGGGATAGCTCTCATTTCTAGGTGTGAAAACAAAGTATAAAAATATGAACAGTGTTTATGTCTGTATGCTAAGATTGTGAATGTTCTTCCTTGTGCTTTTTTGCATTTTCCAAAATTTACTCGAGCATTTATAATCAGAAAAGTCTTTTAAAATGTAATCCACATACGAAATCCTAACCCTCTCTCAGTCTGTGCCCTGCTCCAGGCTCCCACTCACCCCCTTCCATCACCCCCTCTGCTCACCCACGTTTCAGCCCCACCCTCCTTCCAGCTTCATGCTCTGGCTCCAGCTGGATTGGGGATCACATTTTCCCGAAAGTTTTCTCTGACCTGCTGTGCCCCATCCTCACTGCTCTTCCTACATCACATTAAAATCATGTGCCGGTAAGAACATTGATGAAAGAAGAACAGACTTAGATTGAAGATGGTGTTTCACTGCAAGAGGGAGATATATTTTATCTTATGCTGAGAACACTTCAATTTATTTCTTAATCAGATTATTTTCAAGATCTGTGTCACATTCATGTTTTAATCTTGTAGGCGAAGAAAAATAATTTTCCCTCTACCCTTCTACATTCTGTAACTGAGGTCTCCTTGCAATAAAAGACAGATTCACAAGAGAAAAACAAACAAAAGTTTAACAACAGGTACACCTTCTGCTATATGCGTGAAACCCAGGAAAACTTAGTAAAACTCCCTGAAATGGCCCAAGCCACCACCTTAAATATCATCTCCAGTTAAAGACAAAAGAAAGATGTTGGGGGCGGGGACCAGTTATGGGAAATTATCAGAAAAAGTACAATAAACAAGGGTAAGGTTGTTATGCAGATTTCAGAAGGGTGCCTTTTCCCTGGATGAGTTTCCTGTGATTCAGTCATCCTCTTCCTGGTACTGAGGGGAGACTTACAAACGGAGACTTCCTTTATAAGTGTAAATATCTCTTAGAAAAGGGTAATTTCTACTCTGTTCCAAGCTTCTCCTGTATCTGCCATTTCTTAAAAATAATCAGCTCAAAATACTCCTTAAGCCAAACAGGCAGATTTTGAGGTGGCATAGTTTGCTCCTCTCCAACCCTCAGACTTAAAACCAGCTTATTGCTCTCAATCAAAATATCTTTGAAAACACAAATCGGTAGCATTACGAGGGATGTTTATAGTTCTGTTCTTCAGTCAGATTTCAGTAGTCTGTTTGAAAATAGGCATAGAGAAACTTAAAATACAGAGTTTTTTAAGTCTTTATAAGTAGCTCTCTGTTGAGATCTCTAAGGCAGAACAGGTTTCCATTAGGGCCTTCACTAACTTTTCATGTTTTATTGTTCAAAACACTCTCTGGCCACTGCCTGTTATGTTTGTCCTAACATCAATGATCCACATCTCTTTCTGACCTTTCTGATCTTCAACGGTTTCCTTTGGAACTGCCCCCTCAACAGGTACCTTACGATTCTTCTTTCTCCTCTGCAATATTTGCTTGTTGGGTTTTTTTTTGTTTGTTTGTTTTCCTTTTTTTAAGGGAGGCATCTTATTAGGGAGCCCAGCGAAGGGAGTAAAAAATAAATAAACTCTTTTGTTCAGGAACAAATAGGAGTAAACAAACTTGTCTTTTCATGTGTGAATTCACACATGGTAGTAGTGGTGAGGTGGTAAGTAAACCAGGGCTTCCTGGCCAGAAGAAACAACTGCATATTATCAGCAGAATTTGTTTTGTATTTCTGCAATTTATCCTGTACGTGTTAGGCAGCAACAACAGAGAGAGAGAGAGGGAGAGAGAGAGAGAGAAAAGAAGAAGGAGAAGAAGAAGGAGAAGAAGAAGGAGAACGAGAAGGAGAACGAGAAGAAGGAGAGGAAGAAGAAGGTGGAGAAGAAGAAGAAGAAGAAGAAGAAGAAGGAGAAGGAGAAGGAGAAGGAGAAGGAGAAGGAGAAGGAGAACGAGGAGAAGGAGAACGAGAAGGAGAAGGAGAACGAGAACGAGAAGAAGAAGGAGAACGAGGAGGAGGAGGAGGAGGAGGAGGAGGAGAAGAAGATGCCAGCTGCCCAGAAGAGACCGATTAATAACTAACCTGTCTGCTCCAAGCTGCATATTAGTAGCAGGGATCAGCCCCCATTCACTCATTTATTCCTAAGACTTGTGGTGGGTGGACATAGTGAAGAAGGGTAGGGAAGCCTGCCATTGTTGGTTCAGCTTTCATTTCATTTTACTGGCTATCAAAAGCATTTATGTGGCTAGGTTATACCAATATACATTAAAAATTGCTTCTGAGCCATTGAGCCATTTTATAATTTAAACCAAAACACTCTCATCCAAGGAGCTCCAAACCTAATATGGTTCTTTTATCTCCTTTGTTAAGGGGGGAAATAAGCAACATTATTCTGAAGAAAAAATTGCATTGTTTATGCATTGATATACAATTGGATTGTATATCAATAAGAAAGAAAATCTGAAGGAAAAGATTAAAGTGTTGATGAGGTTTATATTTGTCAGAATTCTTTCAATTGCAAGAAGCAGAAATCCAATTTAAGTAGAAATGAGGAAGATAGAATTCCTGAACTTGAGTATTCTAAGGGAATTCAGGCATGGCAGGATTCAGGGTCTCCAACAATGTCATGAGTCTGGCTTGCTCTTTCTAGCACACTTTCTCCTTCTCTGATTCTGCTTATCTCTGTAGCTTTTCATTTTTGGCATGGTTCTTTCTTAAGTCTAACAATTTCTATGTTTATGGAAAGAAAAATTGCTACTGGCAATCTAGTTCCAAGAGAGAAAGAAAACAGAGACACAGAGAGAAGCAGACAATTTTCCCCACTTAGTCCAGCTGAAAAGAATCTTGGAGGATTCTCGCTCACCCATCCTGGGTCACAAGGCTATCTTCAAATTCTGTGCAGACAATGCTGTATTAGGACTGACAAAGCCTGGGTCATAGACCACAGGGTCCATATGCATAAAAGAAGGATTTTCTCAATGGAATCAAAAGAAGGGTGAGAAAATGTATGGGTTAGACCAGAAGTGTGGTCCACCACACACCCAGGTCCTGTCTAGGAACAAGGAATAAACAGGAGGAAAACCGTCATTTAGAGACATCATGGCATATTGAATTTTAAAGTCAGCTAACCCTGGGTTCAAATACTATTAGGTATTTGGGAAAGGTATTGAAATTCCAAAGCTTGACTTTTGCATCTGCAAAATGTACCTGGGTGTTGTGAGCCTCTGTAAGGTAAGTGCCCAGCACATAGTAGATGCTCAACAAAACATTAACCCCTGTAGTCATCAGAAGTACCATTTGAAGTTACCAGGTGTAGTGTCCTGTGACATGTTTACATGTTTTTACAAACACCCGCATTCATTCGACTTTGTCCTTCCTCCTGGTTACAAAGAACATACACTGCACCCCAGTGTGGTGCCCACGTATACCCTCTCCCCACAGCAGTCCACACTGTCAGTTCTTCCTGTAACACCACAGTCCACACTACAGTCCTTTCCTGTAACAAAGCTTCTGTTTCATACCTCCACTCCTCAGCTACCCATCACTCTGTGACACAATCAACAAAGTTTCCCCCTGCATGTGTGTGAATGGGGACATCTTCATTTTAAGAAACTACTCTTCCTGGTACTGCACACACTTAACTGTTTTTTTCATTTAATTCCAGAGACGAGGGTAGTAGTAGACTGATGGAGATTTTCTGGAGGAACATAGAGTTCTAGAGTCCCTAAAATTTGACCAGGTGGCCAACCAGCTATGCAGAAAGGCAAATCTAATTGAGACACAGGATTAAGTATTAGGCCTCAAGGACCATTCAAGTCAATAAAGAGCTTTTGTCTGTGACATAGAATCAAAGATACTCGGTGTTCAGTGACTGTCGCTGAGAGTCACTGTTGTTCCCAAGAGCTTGAGCCCAGAATGACATGTGACAATCAAGGATCCTGCATTAGATTTAGAGGTGAATAAGATGATGATAATCTCACAACTAAGATGACTGTTTTGTTTCAAGGACATAGTATAGGCATGCAAGGGCCACACGGAGACAGATCCATTTCAGGTTTTAAAAATTATGGTACAATATACATGACGTAAATTTTACTATGTTTAAGAGTACAGCTCTGTGCACCAAGTCCATTCATACTGTTGTGCAACCATCACCACCAGAACTGGTTCATCTTCCGCAGCTGAAACTCTGTACCCATGTGAGTCTGGTTTAATAATGGCATGCTTCGTGCATGTAAAAAAAATACAGAGAATGATATAATTAACATATATGCATCTATCTCTCAGCTTCCCCAAATTACAGTTTGTAACATTTGTTTCAGTTCTCCTCCCCCTTCTCCTTTTCTTCTTTTTAAGGAAATGAAACACTTATTGATACAACCAGGCACCCCCATGTGGCCCACCCAGCCCATGTCACTGTCTCCTTCCACCAGGGTCACCACTGCACTCACAATTTCATAACATCTAGGCATATCCATAAGTAATATATAGTACTGTTTTGTACGTTACTGTATTTTTATATGTAACTAGTTTAAATATTGTGTGTATTCTTCTGAAACTTTCCATCAACATGTTTTGAAATTGACCCATGTTAATATATGTGGCTCAAATTCATTCTCTTTAAACTGTGAATAATAGTCGATCTGGGAGATATACCACAGCTTAGATGTTTTCCTATCCATGGGTATATTTAATTTGCTTCCAAGTTTTCTCTCTTACAAACAATGCATCAGTAAGTGCTCTTACACATGTGTCCTTCTGCACATATGTGAATTTCTTCAGGCTACACCTTGGACAGCTACAAGCTCTCCTCCACTGCTGGTGGCACTGCAAACTGGTTAAATCACTGTGGAGAGCGTTTGGCAATAGCCAGCAAAGTGTCCGCTTTGGATAGGACTTTGGGGACCAGTGCTCAGTTCTGATAAATGACTTGTCCAAGGTCACAAATCTGCTAAGTGACGACCCAGAAGACAGATCTGAGGTTCTGTGTTTCTGTAACTTGAAAGTCGGATTCTTCTCATTCACAAGCTTTTCACTTTTTTTTTTTGGGGAAATTAAGAGACTATTTTTTTATGAGATATCACATTTTATTCTTTCAAATAAGAGTAAAAGGAAATTCACTTGTAATATATAGGATCATTAAAACCATAAACAATTTCATTGAAAACTTTTGCTACTGAGTTGAACAATTTTCAAACTTACAATTAACGCTTGACAAATATGATATTTCATCATATGTTTATATTTTTGAATATACTGTTTAAGGGAATTCTATTAAAACATATCTTAATATATCTTTGAAACCAAGCGTTATTTAACCAATATCTGTACTTATTTTCTTTTGGATTTGGGCCAAGTTTACGTATGCTATTTTTAAAATTAGTATAGTTTTCTTACTCTAAATATTTTGGTGACCTATGACTTTTTTTTTTAATTGAGGTATACTTGCTTTACAGCCACTATGGAAGACCGTACGGAGGTTCCCTAAAAATCTAAAAATAGAATTACCGTATGACCCAGCAATCGACTACTGGGCATATACTCTGAGAAAACCATAGTTCAAAAAGACACATGGACCCCAATGTTCATTGCAGCACTATTTACAATAGCCAGGACACAGAAGCAACCTAAATGCCCATCGACAGATGAATGGATAAAGAGGATGTGGTGCAAAGGAATATTACTCAGCCATAAAAAAGGAATGAAATTGGGTCTTTTGTGGAGAGGTGGATGGACCTAGAGACTGTCATACAGAGTGAAGGAAGTCAGAGAAAAACAAATATCATATATTAATGCATATATGTGGAATCTAGAAAAATGGTACAGATGAACTTATTTGCAAAGCAGAAATAGAGACACAGATGTAGAGAACAAACATATGGACACTAATGGGGGAAGTGGGGGTGGGATAAGTTGGGAGATTGGGATGGACATGTATACACTAATATGTATAAAACAGACTACTGATGAGAACCTACTGTGTAGCACAGGAAACTCTACTCAGTGCTCTGTGGTGACCTACATGGGAAGGAAATCCAAAAAAGAGGGGATATATGTATACATATAGCTGATTCACTGTTTCTCTTAAGAGCTCTCTCCCATTAAAGCCTGTTCCAGTCCATGTCAGGATGACCCCAAATGCCTCCCACGGCCCTTTCCTCCAGCCCTTCCATCTCCTTTCTTTCCCTGACACTGATTCACAGGTGTGTAGGGTCAGAGTTGGGTGAACAGAGGCGAGGGGATGCCTCTAGCATCGTGCCTCATGGGGTGATTCTGGGAAGAGCACTGAATTAAGGGACCTAACTCTGCTCATGGAGTGTCGACCTCGTCACCTAAAACCTTCCGTCTTCCTCATCTAAAAATCTGTGAAAAAGGAACCCAAGCAGATTTTTTTTTCTCTTGTCCCTGATTTTCAAGACTGAGGAGAGAATGTGCTTAATTCCCCATAATCTAAGAGCAGACAGCTCGGCCGCAGGCCCACTGAGAGGGAGGGATGCTGCAGAGGGGCTGGCCCGAGTCCTGCTCAGCAGTGCACACACCCCACCCCGAGGAACAACCACCCCGCGTCCGGAGAGAAGTCATGGGCCACCTCTGCTATGAGTATTTGGTTCACGCAAAGAGACTATTTCTTCTCTACTCTCCTGGTGGGGGAAGCCCAAGAGAATTGCTCCTAAACCTTAAGAGTGCTAGCAAGAAAGAGGGACGGGATCGCAATTCCTGCTGTGTGTCCGCTTCGCTGGTAGATTGACTGAAGGGCCCCTGTGCTTCTGAGCTAGATAAAAGTTGACTTGAGAAGAGCTGGCTTGGTGGGCACTACCAGGTGCGGCAGGCCAGGGATGCCCACTCCCACCTGTGCCCGCAGCACCAGGGGTTCTGGCTTCCAAGCAGTTGGAAAGATGGATCCCGCGCGTGCGGGACCATGGCAGGTTGCTGAGCCGGGAGCGCAAACACCGAGGTATATGGTGTGAGGGCCCACACTGCTTGCTGGGCCTGGAAGGACAGCCAGGTGTGAGCTCCTTGTAGGTAAGACATGAAGTTCACCATCCATCCACCTCAGTCCCGTGGGCAACGAGCTAGGACAGCCACTGAGATGCCCCAGGGAGGGGGCTGCCACCTTGTACAGTCAAGGATACAGGCTTCTATCTTTTCCATCTCACTGCTCCAACTGAGGTAAGAGAGAGAGAGCAAGAGGAGGGGGGCATGACCTACACCCACCGTCAATCCGACCACTAGAGGCTCAGCTCCCATCGCCTCCTAGCGGCAGAGAGGAGCAGAAAGGCTCTGTCTCAAATGATGACGTAATCTGGACTAGAGCTGCATCCTCTAGACCCCAAATGACACTTCAAAGCACCAAAAGTGACTACGAAGCTATCAAATCCTGCCAAGTGCTCATTAAGGGAGCTGATGGGGAAGGGGGCTCAGCATTGGCGGGTGCGGGACGACCACATTAGTACCACAGTCATGTAGCTCAGTTACCTGGGGTCTTCCACCTGCTACCAGTCTTAGGGAGTGGTTGGGATGATGGAGTGAGATTTCATGTTGCACTTTTCCATCCTTGATGGGCCATCTCTAGAAGAATCACCAGCGAAACACTTACCCATCCAACCGTACCAGAAGCTAAGGCTGTGAGTTGTGTCTCTAGCGGACGTTTCTTGTGTTTCTGAGGCAAGGAGGAGGAATGTAGAATCAGCTAGCCAGTCTGTCCTCCCCCCGTATTTTATTAGCATAGATTTTTATTGCTTTGTGTCAAATCAACGTTACAGTTCTTTACAGGAACCCTTAGAAATTGAAGAAAAAAATGCCAGGTCGCCCCCTGCAGGACACTTGGAGCAATCGCGGGTGCCACGTGGGCCGCTGCTTCAGCACCAGCTTTAAGCTGTCTGCAGGGGTTTTCACAGTCCGTTCTTGTCCTTGGGAGCACACAGATAGCCACCTCCCAGGGGAGTCGGTGGCGTTCCCAAGAGGGGCTGCGCCACAGCGACCCGCCAGCCGTGATTGGGGGCGGGGCTGGGGGGCTGGGGGTTGCCCTGGGGCAGAGGAGGGGACAGCAGCCCTGAGGACAAGCCATTCTTCAGATTCTCTGTCATCAGCAAGGCTGAATCTTCCCCCCTCCCGCAGCTACCGCCACCCTCCCCAAACTCGGGACAATTTCCCCGAGTACTAAGGGAAAACCACTTTAAATGATTTATTCTCCATTCTCCGAAACGGACATGTCTGGTGGAGGGTTTAGTCTTAGGTTTAATTTAAACCAACCAGCTTGGCAGACGCCACAGCCCTGTTCAAGGATCCCAGTGGCTTCTGGCCGCAGCTCTTTCCCACGCGGACGCCTGATGGCCGTGGGGAGCCGGACCATGGGGAACGGGGATGCTCAATGGAAGACAGCTGGGTCCCCGCAGCCTCTTCATTTAGCCAGGTAACATCCAGGCCAGCCATGTCCCCTTGTGACCTTTGTTGCATTTAAAATATTACAGATGATACAGATAGCTAGAGATACAGATAAGATATACGATCTCCAATCAGTTAACTTTCTCCCCCATGATTTTTTCTTCTCTCCCTCTGCTCTGCACCCCCCTGCACCCTCTGCCCATCTCCCCTCCTTTTAAAAAAATATTTATTTATTTATTATTTATTTATTTATGGCATGCGGGATCTTTAGCTGTGACATGCGGCCTTCTTAGTTGTGTTATGCATGCGGGAAGGGATCTAGTTCCCGGACCCCCGCATTGGGAGGGCGGAGTCTTACCCACTGGACCACCAGGAAAGTCCCTCCTCTCCCCTTCTTGTTGTTACCTCACCTGTCCACTAGCTTGCACAGACCATCAGGGCACAGACCGGGCTGTTTTGTTCATCTTTGTATCTACGTAGGAGGCCCATTGGCTGAATGAACACATGGTAGAAGATGACAATAAGACCACAAAAGTCCTGTTTGGGACACGTGTTGGAGCACAGTACCTCTGACAAACGACCTCCCAGGGCTCTTTCCTGGTCTCTTGAGTGTCTACAGACTGGACTCTCGCCGTTGGTGTGGAAGGTGAAGGCTGGAGCAGGTGTGTGTGTGTGTGTGTGTGTGCGTGAAAGATGGGGCTTCTAGGAACACAGGCAAAGCACATCTTCCGGGTTCCCTGGCCACACCCTGAGAGGCGGGGCAAGCACAGCCCTGGGAGGGGCTCCCGCCCAGTGTTGGGCTGCTCACCTGTTCCCGGCTTCCCCGGGAGCCACACTGGGCAAAATTTCCTAAGGGAGACCAGCACTGCAGCAGTGCAACGGAAATCTGGCACAGTCTCAGATTATAGATACAAAGAACATCAGGCCAAAAGTAAATATCCCTGCGTCCCACGTTCCCGTTGCTCATTCATCCGCCGATCTGCCGGCACCATGCTGTGCTGGAGGCCCTTGACTCCCCCGGAGGCAATGGCTGTGTCCCCGGGGGCACACATGGCCGCTGTCAGAGTCAAGGGATGTGGGTGCTTTATCTTTACCCCGAATGAGACGGACAGAGCCTGCCTCTCATTCAGTTAGTCATTTGTGGGGATTTTCCAAGCTGACTGATGTTACTTGAAACCGAAAAGGGGGAAAACTGAGAAGGGAATGGTTTTTCAAGCACAAAGACTAGGAGTACATATCCTGCGATTGTGCACCCACCCCTCCCCCAATAAAGGATTTGGTTTTGTTGATTTATTCCAACAAGCAGATATTAATACTTACACACAAAACCTGCAGCCTTCTCAAGGGCCCAAGCATCTCTTCTCAAGAATGTCTGTGCCCTATCAACTATGCTGTGGGAAATGAACTCAGAGAGGGTGACATCGAAGCAGGGCAGGGACATCCTGAAAGCCCAAGCCTCCTGTTAGTTTTAGGGGCTCTGCCTCATAGGGGAGCAGCTCACCACTGCACCCTATCTGACCGAACTCCGTCCTCTTCCCCATGGGGCCCTAAAACCAAAGACCCCAAAGACATTGGCCTCTCTCACCTGGGGTGGGGTGGGAAAGGAGAAAACACAGTCGGGTTGTGACTTGCTGTTGTGGCAGTAACTTACGCTACCAGAGTGGGTAGCGGTAGCGGCAGCCTAGATGCCACTCCCCTTCGTTTGGAGCCCCGGGCCTCTCCTCAACCCAATACTATGGCTCCTCAAGGTTTAGGATGCAGCCAATTGGATGGGGCAGCAACAGAACCCAAAGCTGCAGGAGTGGCCCCACCTCCACGACAAAGTCCTGCTTGAGACCACACCCTCCAGGGCCACCAGCAGCACAGCACGCTGGATCCCACAGGTGCCCGCTCCAGGGAGACGGGCCTGGGAATTGCACAGCTGCACCCCAGCCCCGAGAAGTGTGTGACTGCATCCTTCAAGACCCCAAACATCCCACCCCATGCATCTTGTTGATCATCTCTTTTGAAACATGCAAAAACATATGAAACAAGAAATTTCCCATTGTTATGACCAAAATAGGAACTCAAACATGAGCCTGAAATTCTTCACTGGGACACCTTAGAATAAATACTTAACTCTCTGGCATCTTCAACCAACGCATGGTATGAGTCACAACCACAAACTTTCTGGAGGGGAATTTGGAAGGATGTTTCCGATGTCTTAACCTAGAAATTCTATTTCTAGTCATCATTCAAGGCAAATCATCAGACGAATGCACCACATTTGCAAAAATAACCAACTGGAAACAACCTAAACATCCTTAGAGAATGGACTTGAGGCTATGGGGAGGGGGAAGGGTAAACGGTGACAAAGCAATAAAGAGGCATGGACATGTATACACTACCAAACGTAAGGTAGATAGCTAGTGGGAAACAGCCGCATAGCACAGGGAGATCAGCTCGGTGCTGTGTGACCGCCTGGAGGGGTGGGATAGGGAGGGTGGGAGGGAGGGTGACGCAAGCGGGAAGAGATATGGGAACATATGTATATATATAACTGATTCATTTTGTTGTGAAGCTGAAACTAACATACCATTGTAAAGCAATTATGCTCCAATAAAGATGTTTAAAAAAAAAAAATGATAATACATCTATCCAGGGGAATGCTATGCAACCATTAAAAATGGTGTGTGGGGACCATAGTTAATAATCCTGTGTTGTACATTTGAAAGTCGCTAAGAAAGTAGATCTTAAAAGTTCTCATGACAAGAAAAAAAATGGTAACTATGTATGTCGAGGGATGTTAACCAGACTTACTGTGATGATCATTTCACAATATATACAAATATTATATCATTATGTCATACTCCTGAAACTAGCATAATGCTACATGTCAATTATATTTCAACAAAAAAGGATGTAGCTTTATTTTACTGGCTTGTAATTATGTCCATGATATGTTATTATGCTGATATATTCATATTTTATTGGGGAACAATTAGATATGTATTGCAAGATCAAACCCATGTAAATAGCCATATATACACCAAAATGCTAATAAATATTGTTTTTAAAATAATTTCATGTTTTTATGAATTTTTCCAATGAGCAAATAATCAGGAAAAGAAGAAGCTGATTATATTTTGAAAACAAAGGACAACAAAATGCCTTTTTCCCTAGCTAGAAAAGAAAAATGTGTTTCTTTTTTCATAGGCAAATTTGCTCAAGTGTCTGAGAGTTAGTTGTTTTTTTAAAAATCTTTTTAACTACTTTAACGTTCAAGCTTACTTTGGAGAAGATTTCATACGTATCCAAAAATAGAGAAAATAATACGATGGGCCCCCATGAGCCTCATTCATGGCCATCTTGTTTCCTCCATTCTCTAAAGGGCTCCTCCTCTCCCTACACTGAATTATTTTGAGGCAAATCTCAGACATCTTAGTATTTCATCCATAAATGCTTCACTATATCACATCTAAAACACAAGGACTCTTTTGGAAACTTAACAATGCTACTGTTATCACACCAAAAAATTTAATGGTAATGTTACAGTATCATGAAACACTTAGTGATACTTTTCCTAGGGCATTTCTTACAACTGCATTACCCCTGGGTGATCTCCTCCATCCTTAATTAATTCATTTTTAAAGTGGAGAAAATATAGGATCATTGAGAGTAATAAATGAGAGAGTATATTAAAGAGGTTAGCATAGAGTCTGGCACATTGTAACTGTCCTAAACTAGTAGCAACGGGTGATTTGCGATGTTTTCCACTTTCTCATTCACTAGGCATTTGCACGAATTAGCCCTTATTTTGTGAATTTCCTGTTCATATCCTTTGGCCTTTTTTCTAGGGGGCATTAAGAATGGCAACCTTTATCTTTCATATGCTTGCTCACATTCTTTTTCAGTTTATTCTACACTTTTCTACTTTACTTGTGATTATGTAGTAAAATGTGTCCTTCCTTTCCTTTGGATCCAATCTAACATACATCTATATTTTTTCAGTGTTTTGTGGTTTCGTGTCTTTTTAATTTGGTTCATATAAACTTTGAGAATCACTCACCAAATGAGCCCTGTAATCTATACTTTCACTAAAAAAGCAAAAATATAATCACTCTCTGAATTCATGAGCTTATATATTTTTTGGTAGAATCAGGTTTTTCTTAAGGTGGAACTGCTCTAAATATGTACTCAGTGATATAAGGTAATCTTGGGTTTACCATATTCACAGGAATACCAACTAGCCGTTTTGTCTAGGGCTTGAAGTGCTTTCCACATATTGCATTTAATACGTACCATCCTCTTATCAAGGAAGTATTATTCTCATCTGGATTCTAGGGATGGAACACTGGGCTAACGGAACAGAGAGATTAGCTACCTTGAGCCCAGGTTATCTGCCTCCCAAGCCCCTCGAACACCAGACTATGCCTCCTTCCTCACCTGCAAAGTGAGGAAGGTCCTTAGGGGGCCACCTCACAGAGCTGACGATGAGTCAATAAGTATAAAGCATACAGAAGAGTGTCTGAAATGCTGTGAGCGCTTCATAAATGTTACCCTTCATCTTTGTCATGATTACTGTAGGAACAAAAATAATAAGTGCAAACGAATAGAGTATAAATACTATTAATTATTACAATATAATAATAATAAAAGCCAATGTTCACTGAGGTATTGCTAGGCACCAAGAAGCATTTTACTTGCTGGTTATCCTACAAGGTAGGTACTTTTATTATCCCCTCTTTACAGAGGAAGAAACTGAGGCACAGGGTTTGTGACTTGCCTGAGAAGCTAAGAAGTCACCAGTTTAGCAAATGCACTCAATTAGTAGGTGGTGGAGCTGTGACTGGAATCCAGGCAGGCTGATGGCAGGGCTACGTTTCTGGAACCACCACCTTAGATCCCTGCCTTGTGGGCGTATAATCAGGACCTCTCGTTCCCCGTCACAACTTGTGGACAGATGGCTACAGTCTTGGAAGCCCAAGGATTAGGAACACAGTGACAGATTTAGAAAATGGCACTCTCTCAACGTTTGCCACAGCCTAAGAAGAAGAAGGAGACTCTTGGCCTTAAGGTGGAGACGCCGACAGGCTGCACGCGAGCGCCAGCGAAGAAGAGGATGCGTTCTCGGCCCAGCGATGCAGCCCCTGGCCCAGGGGGTTCCGCGCCGAGGGATGGAGAGCAGCGTCTCGGCCACCAGCAGAGGGCGCAGTGGCGCCGTGGGGAGGACCCACGTGTCGTCTGATGTCTCCAAGTCGGGGGGGGGGTGAACCTCGCTTTTCCTGGGTCTCAAGAGAGGAAATGCTTTTCTCTTTCCCAAGGTTCTTCACCCACGGGGCGACTTTCTTTTCCTCTCGATGTCATCCTGTTACACAGGCAGGAAATTCTGTTCACTTGGCTGTTGGGAAGACTTCTGCCCTGCGGTCACAAAACAACAAATAAAACGAATTGACCCAGAAGTTAGGCAATCAAAGAAGAGCCGAAATCGCTACTCGATAAAGCCTGTCGATTGAAGAAAGCGGACTATCATTCCTGCGTGGTGACCCGCAGGCTGGGAAGCTGGATCTGTGTTTGTCTAATTACTTTGGAAACACGTAAGTGGGTCATTAAACAATCGAGGGACTGGGCTCCACATTTCGAAAAAATTGAGCAAAACTAAACAGAATAGAATAGAACCAATAATAGAACAGAAAATTTTTTCATTCTTTTGTGTGCGTGCGTGTGTTTACTGGGTTGCAATGTAAAACATATCTAATTCTGTAGTTCGCAGTTTAAAAAATGTGAAAGCTGCTGGTAGATGATGCAAGTCCTTCAGCCAAATCCTGGGAATCCAGGCTCTGCAGCCCTGGTCTGTCTTGCACGTGGCTTGGTCTGGGTAGCTGGCCATGTTTGATAGATATTTTGAAAAATCATCCAGCCCCTGCCCAAGCCTCAGTCCTTATTAATGTTTTTATTTTCCAGAAAGACGCTAAGGGGAGTGACGGCAGAGATGGTGGTGTTTGGGGGGAGGGCGAGTAAATCCCGCTGATACAGCACTAAAAACAGAGGGAAATGGGGGGAAATGGGGGTCAGAGGGCCCGCGGGAACCACAGCACCATCACCATATGAATCTTCCATCCCCAGGGTTTTCCAGGTAAGTTCAGGGACAACATGAATAAATCAATAAAACAGTAGATCCCAGTGATGCAGATTAAGAAATAATACATCCACTGAGTAAGGGGGAACATTTTTTCTTTTGCACATTATCCTCACATTTTTCTATAACTGTAACCACACTTTGGGTTTTGCCAGTTTTTCAGTTGACACCAGCGCCAAGGTATAAATACTTAAATGGTGACCAGCTGGTTACTTAGATGTAATAGAAACAGGTTTTAATTTTCTCAATGGATAAAAAAGAACTTTGATCACTTTCATGAGTGCTCAACAAATACAACTATTATGTATATTTCAAAATTGAGAATGAAATTTTCTTCCTGGTCTGCTGACATTTGCAACAGTTATAGCTTATTATTTCACTGTGGACACAGAGGGGAAGGGGCACAGGCACAGGCTTCCTGCCCACCGAGACCCCAGGCTCTCACCCCATCCAGCTCTCCTCTGTGGCTGAGCCCAGCTGGGTCTCCAGAATCCCACCCCCAGCCCCTCCTGCAGCAGGAAATTGGAAGCAGGCAGAGAAGATGAGACAGACCGAAACACAGCATGACCCATCCAGCGAAACACTTTAGTGCCGCCTGTTTCAGCCGGTGTGAGTGCACTCTTAACCCCCTTGGCCCCATTTTGGGCCTGAAATCCGAAAAGATGCACTTATGTGTCTTCTGAGGGGGGTGGGAGATGGGGGCTGGGCAGCCTCCTGATAAAGACAAGAAAACCTCCACCCTGTGGTCCAATCATCTGATGGTGTCTCCCGGTGGATTCCCTTTTCTCTTGCTCTCCCTTCTCCTTCGGTAAAAGCTTTTTGGTCCTTGCAGATAAGTGTCAGCTCTGCTCCTAAGAATGGTTAGGCCAGAGCATCAAGGGTGAGCAGTGGCCACTGTCATTAACAAGAGAGCCTCTGACAAAGACCGCTTAGAATGCAAACCCTTCCCCAGCAGTCAAGAGAGGCAGGAAAAACAAAACAGCTGCTTGTCATATTAAAGCAGCTTGCTTACACCCTGCCAAAGTAGAAAAGAGCTAATTTTTGTGTTTTGTCAGAGTTTGAGTCAATGGTTGACCCAAACCAACAGATTATCTAGGAAAAAATAGACACATTACTGAAAAACCTACCTGAATGGATTGGTTTTGTGCCGGCAAACATGCAGATTATGGGTTCCGCACTTCCCTTTACCACTCACAGGCAGGCATTGTGTTGGCTTTCTCGATTTTGTGGATTTGAGTTAAAAAATAGTAATACCAATAAAAGAGCCTTTGGGGAGAGGTGACTCAGGACAAGACCCAGGGCTACAAGGTCTGCTTTCCCCTTCCTCTCAGAGGAGGAAGAGGACGGGACAAGGGTTCAGTTTCACTACGACAACGTCAGCATCCCTTAGAAGCTGCCTGGGTTCGGCAAGAGAGAAGGGATGGACGCACTCAGAGTTTCCCTCCTTGAAGGGCTCCAGAAGAATTCCTGTTGAGATCTGTGGCTTCCAGCAGTTCAGGCCCAATGTCCTGCCGCTCTGAGAGCCCGGGTCACCACCCGACCCAGCCCGTCACTTATTCCAGATGTTGTGGCTTTGTCGTCTATAGAATAGTCTCTAAAAAAGGAAACCAGGGAGGAATTATCCACTTTCTTAACTTTCCAGACACAGCCCTGGATGAATCAACCACACAAATGAGTGTTGGAGGAAAGTTTATAAACATGAAGCAGGATGGAGAGCTGAGGAAAGGTCAGCGGCCTGGGACACAGCAGGAAGCCTGGTGAGTCAGTGTGCGGGGGGGCATGGGGGATGGCAGGAGGCACGAAGGGACAGGGGCTCCGCTGCCCACCCCCCCCATTAGTCAGACAGTGCCTCGTGGAACCACAGAGCGTGCCAAGCACTTACACGTGTGTATCTGCATCTCAGTCTTTTGGGAAAAGACCAGCCCTTCCTGGACCCTTTAAATGATGTGACTCAGTCTTCACCCTGCCCTTTCTCATGGGCAGACTCACGGCGTTTGAGGTGGGAGACCAAAGGAAGTGGGTTTTGTGGCCAGCTCAGTCATTACAGGAAGGTGAACCAAAAGGTAATGAGGGGTGCAGCACCTGTATTTCACCTTCACTCTGACCTATTCACCTCTCACTGTAACCGAGCAGGACCCCATGGGGCCTTCCCAGGACAGACCTCCCCCGCCATCATATCCTCCGCCGTAGCTCCTCTCTGAAGTACCCAGGTAACAGTATCTGAGGCACATTTCCTCAGTTGTTGTTACAGATGTAAAAAACCTCCCCCTCTCCAACAAATGGAAGATGTGAACCGATGACCGTGAGCACATAGCCCCAGGCCTCCTGGAGCCTAAGGACTGATAATGTTTTGTTCTGTTTTGTTTTTAAATATTTATTTATTTGGACGTTCAGGGTCTTAGTTGCGGCATGTGGATCTAGTTCCCTGATCAGGGATCGAACCTGGCCCCCCTGCATTGGGAGCACGGAGTCTTAACCACTGGACCACCGGGGAAGTCCCAAGACTGATAGTGTTAACCCCTGTGACACCACCCTGCTACCTTACCATCAGCTAATCAGAGAATTGTGCACAAGCTGATCACAGCCCCTGCCACACCCCTCCCTCACCTGGCTTTTCAAAGTGCTTCGGGAGACTCAAGACGGAGGAGCTGTATGTATACGTATAGCTGATTCACTTTGTTATACAGCAGAAACTAACACAACCTTGTAAAGCAATTATACTCCAATAAAGGTGTTAAAATAAAGAACACCAATCCCATCCATGAGGGCTCCTCGCTCAAGACCTAATCACCTCCCAAGGCCTCACCTCCTAAAGCATGACGTTGGGTGTTAGGATTCCAACATATGAATTTTGCGGACAGGAACGTTCTCACCACAGCAGCCACCTTTGAATGCTGTTGTTGTCAACCACAGAATAAGAGAGTTGGACTATATCTAAGCTCCAACAGTTTGGGTCTTTGAAAGTAATGATAAGAGTTTACAGCTCAATTTTAGTGTCAGAAATCTTTGTGACTTGCTAAATCATAAACTGACCTGTGATGAGAGTGTGCTGGCTAACTGAAAGACGGCTTTTGTTTGCTTGGATTAGAAGTACATCCTCTTGGTGTGGTAACTGCATCTATCATGTGTGGCTCAGAATTCTGGCTGGCGTAGGCCAGCTGGGAAACTAAGTGAGTAATTACTTATTTTGGTCTGACAGGTAGAGTCTTTCAAAGCATGGGGCCCACCAGCAGGGTGATTCACGGGCAATCTCAGTGGCACCAGAGTTGGTCCCCACAGGGGACCCCAAAGTTGCTTCCAGTGCCAAGGTGCTCAGACTGCGGGGTCACAGGTATTTATTTGCATTTGAGGAGTGAGGGGCTCAGAGACACAGCAAATATTCCCTGAGGACAAGGGCCTTGCACAACTGGTCAGGCATGAAGAGTGAGGGCCATTACCTTTGCCAGCCCTACCCAAGCCCACACTGCCCTCCTGTATCCTGGCTACCCAGCCCAACCAGGGCCACACCACATGCCAAACCACCTGACATCTGAACTGTCGCTCTACAACCCTCCACGTCCCATCCCCAGGGGCTCAAACGCTAATGCTCCAGGCTCATCAGTGTTCAAGAGTGTTCAGCGCCAGTCAGTGAACGAGGGCTTCGGGAGAGGTAATGTCTTTCCCTAAAGAAGTAGCTCTGACCAAAATGAGCAAATAAACACAGTCCTTTCCACGAGTACCAACCGTAAGCCTCAAGCGAATGGCCCAAATGCAATGCATCCTAATTTAAGTGTGAGCCACCACATGACAACCAACTCTCCATCACGGGGTGATGAACCCCACGTTGGCCTCCCGCTTGCTGTCCATGAGGTCGGAGGGCGTGTGCTTTAGCAGCTGGACGGGAGGAGAAGGTGGCCACCTTTTGGGTGGCATGTGATACCTCACTTTTTTCCAGAACTTGGTCTTTGCACACTGTGACTGCTCTGTGAAGTCCCCACTCCACTGGATGGCCCCATGCTTCTGTTTGATGTACTGAATGGACTCTGGCAAGGTTGTATAGTCCTTGACCTTCTCCAGTTCAATCAGAATGACCTTTATCCCATCCTGGATGAGAACATTGTAGACTGCGATTTGTTCTTCTGACATGTTCCTTAATAGGTCAAGGCTCAGCGCTTCGGGAACTATGATGATGATCAGTCTTCTGCACAGCTTAATATTTTCATCAGTGACATCGACCACAGCTGGAAATAAAGAAAGAAGATGCAGGACATCTCATGATGAAAAGAGCCACAGACCATGCACTACTCAGAACAAGGATCTTATCATGTCTAACTTTGTATCTCCAAACTCAGCTAAAGGTTTGGTATATATTAGAGGATAAATACTTTTTAAAAAGCAACAGACTTTTAAAGGATAGGACACATGTAGTTAGCTCAAATGTTGTACTAATCTTTATTTGTGTTTTCCTCTTGTGCTTCATAGCTATTTAAATGACCAGGGCTTAAAAGACTAACTTGAAACCACGTAACATATCCTAATGATTTCTTGGGAAGGGGAGGGGAAAGTTCTTGAAATATCCAACTACGGATAAAACTTGGTCTTTTTTCAAAACAAAGGCCAAGTTTTATATCCTCCTTATGCTTAGGATATAAGAATAGACTGTAACCACCCCAAGAGCACTTCTTTCTTCTCTTTGGTTTATTTTAATATTTCTAGTGCCTACAACATTACCTGGCACATAGCAGATGCTCAATAAATATTTGTTGAAGAAGTGAATGAATGAATAAATATTGATACGCTTATGAAATGAGAGCTCTTCTGCAGGTTTATAACAAGCACTGGATCACATTTTCATTTCTTCATGGAGGATGATTTCATAACTTGAAAAGATGTGATAAGCTATGGATAGGAGCAGCCTACAAATCCAAAGTTCTTAGAAACCTTTTAAAATGACCCAGAACAGGCCACTAGGTAGTAATCTTGGTTTCCTGGTGATATTTCAAATATCAGCTGTTTACTGTATCGCCGTCTAAGAAAGAGAAGGTATAGGATAAGAGGGATGTTTTCATCTGTTGAGTAGCTGATATGTGCTAAGCTCCATACTGGTCCCTACTCAGGTTTTACCTCATTTAATTCTCTCAACTGAGTCAGGGAAGCATTCTCAACCCCATTTGACAGATGGGACAACTGAGGTTCAGTGATGTTAACTGCATTTCCCAAAGCTACTCTCCTATTAAAAGGGGGAAATAAATAACTTCTATTTTATTTAGGTAGGGCAGGGCTGGAGAGAGTTGAAGTTTATAAAACCAGCCTTAAACATGAGCTCTTTTACAAATTCAACTTGACAGAAAATACTCAGCGGTTAGTCTCAAGGGTGTGACAGCAAATGACCAGTTGTCCCTTTTTCGTCTCTTGGCCAAGGCTGTGTATGTCATCATCCAGCGGTTCATACAAATGGGTCAACCACCTCCTTACCCAAAGTGAAAGTCACATGATTTCAACCAGGAATCCCCGTTATCCTGTTGTAGGGATGAGCCTAATGAGAGAAGAGAGCCTGGTCTTACCTCCTCAGCTCTGGGGCTGTGGGCAGGGGAGTGAAAGGCTCCCTGTGGTTCTGTGGGAAAGGCAAGCATAGCTCCTTCTGTCTGTAAAGTCAAAAACAGAGAGGTTCCTTTCCTTTTTTTTTTTTGGCTGCATTGCAGCATGCGGGATATTAGTTCCCCGACCAGGGATCAAACCTGTGCCCTCTGCCGTGGAAGCACGTAGTCCTAACCACTGGACCAGCAGGGAATTTCAGTTCCTTTCTATTTTATTCATTTCTTATTTTTATACCTCATTTAAAACATACCTTGTCCAGGAAAGTCATCCCTGCCAAATATAAATAACTTGTATCCACACTGCCTCTCCAGCACCTCGGGGAGAATCTTCAGCACCAGAGTGTCCACATCATGGCTGTGGCTTTCTCTTTGAGGCTTGGGGTACAAGACGTATGCATCATACAGCTTCCCATCTGAAAAGGAAATGGGACAAGCTCGTGAAATTGTTCCTACCAAATTATGTGCACAAAGTGAACATCTGAGTTGCTATCATGGTGTCTTTTTCCTTGGGTTCAATGACTTCCGGGTGCCTCGTTGGCTGACTCATTGCCAAGCACTGCATCTCATTCTTTCAACACTTTAAATTTTCACTCCAATCTCTTCTTTCAGGCATGGTTGTTTGAGGATAAGTTGAATGTAATTCATCTTTGTTTCTCTAGAGGTAAGGTGTCTTTTTCCCCTGGCTTCATTCAGAATTTTTTATTCTGTAGTTTGAAAATGATATGCCTAGGTGTAGTTTCGTTTGTTTGTCTTTGGTATTTATCCTAATTGGAGTGCTCTGAGCTTCCTGGATCTGTGGTTTGGTATCTGACATGAATTTGGAGAAATTCTCAGTAATTAGTGTTTGAAATATTTCTGTTCCTCTCTTTCTTCTCCTACTGGTATTCCCATTACATGTATGTTACACTCTTTGTAGTTGTCTCACAGTCATTGGATATTTTGTTCTGTTTTTTTATTTTTTCCGGTCTTTGCTTTTCAGTTTTGGAGGTTTCTACTGAGGTATCCTCAAGCCCAGAGATTCTTTTCTTAGCAGTGTCTGGTCTAGTAATAAGCCCATCAGAAGCATTCTTCATTTTTGTTTGTTTTCTGCTAGCATTTCTTTTTGGTTATTTCTTACTATTCCCATCTGTTTACATTGCCCATCTGTTCTTGCATGCTGTCTACTTTATCCTTTAGAGTCCTAAGCATAGTAATCATAGTTGTTTTAAATTCACAGTATGATAATTCCAACATCCCCACCATATCTAGTTCTAATGCTTGCTCTGTCTCTTCAAATTGTGGGGGGGTTTTTTGTCCTCTAATAGGCCTTATAGTTTTTCTTGATAGCTGGATGTGATCTACCAGGTAAAAGGAATTGCTCTAAGTAGGTCTTTAGCAACATGTGGTGAGGAATGGAAAGAGGGGAAGTATTCTCTAGTCCTATGATTAGATCTCAGTCTTTTAGTGAGCCTATGCCTCTGGACTATGAAATTCACAAATGTTTCTCAGTGTTTTCTCCGCCCTTAGGTTGGGCAGGATGGCTAGAGAGGGCTGGAGTTTGTTATTTCCCTTTGCTCAGGCCAGTCAGGCCCCTGATAAAACCCCAGCAGGTTAGGCTCTCATTAACTAGTGTATCCCGAGGGCAGTCCTTGTTAAGAACAGAATGCTCTGGTGTCTTTTCCCCTCTCCCTCTCCCCTTTCCCCTCTCCCTGCTGGAAGCACATAATGGAATTTTTCTCTGATATTTACCATCAGAGCTTGGTCAGGCTCCTGGAAGTAAAACTCACGAAAGTGTGAGGGCCCCTTTATGATTGGGTCCCTGAAGAGGGTTCCCAGACCCAATTGCAATATGTGTGTGTGGAGGTTTCCCCACACCAACAAGCAATTCTTGGATGCCAGCAGGGTGTCTAAGAATTCAACTCCATTCTGACACTTTCTACCCAGAGATAGAATCAGATTGCACAGGGAAAGGGCTCAGTCCCACAAGATCACATTCCACTTCAGACGCCCAGTTGTTACCTGTGCTTCTGACCAAGGCGCTCCAAACTGGAGGTTCCAACGACTCCCCCCGACCCACCCCAATGTAAGCAGCTCCTTGAAGGAAGCAGCTCTTTGCAGGAGGCCCTTTTGTCCTGTCGCTCTAGCAAAGCTATATTTTAACTTAACCTTTACGCCAGGTGCCTCCATGCTTAACTAACCTCTGGCCAAAGCACACCTTTCGACTCTTTTGATCACACAAGGCCTCGCCTAACCTGTTGATTCTTTTCTTAGAAGTAGAAATGAAGAATAAATAATTAACAGATGACTACATCTCTTCCCCAGCTTCCCCTTCAGTAATCTCACAAGCAGACTGTGTGCACAAGATAGCATCTAAAGAAAGATCATGAGGAGTCAACAAGCCTGCAAGCAGTGGGAGATGGTGAAGAATCTGACCCCCTTTCTCAGTGATTAACTGAGATTATTTCCCCTTTTCCCTTTAACACTTTCATGGCCACGCGGAATCTTTGGAGTTGGTTCTGGGACACCAGTCCTCCTTCTCCCCTGGTTGCCGGCCTCCTGAATAAAGCACCATTTCCTTTTCTACCCAACCCTTGTCTCTCGAGTATTGGCTTTCGAGCGAGTTTGGTAACACTAATTCAGGATACCAGGAGCGAGTCCAGGGTGTTACCTGTACTCCGGACCAATTGGCTATAAACCAGATTCCCACGACCCCCTCCTTGGGTTCGATTAATTTGCTAGAACAGACTCAGAGAAGCATGTTACTTACTAGACCACTGACTTATTATATAAGGATTTTAAAGGGTATGAAATCAACAGCCAGATGAGGAGATGTACAGGGCAACGGATGGAGAAGGGGATAGAGCATCCACGCCCTCTCTGGGGGGCACCACTCTCCCCAAACTCTACCTGCTCACCAGCCCAGAAGTTCTCCAGAGCCTGTCCTTCCAGGTTTTATGGAGGCTTCATTACACAGGCTCGATTGATTAAATGAGGAGAAGGAAGCTTCACAAAGCTCATCCCTGATTCATCCTGTGCAGCTGTGTCAGATGGTAGTTTCCAAAAATAGCCCCAGCAGTATTTCCAGTCCCATATGTTCTCTCTGCACTTTGCCACACCCCACAGAGAGGCAGAATCTGTTTCGCCTTCCTTAGAATTGGGTAAGACTCTGCGGCTGCCTTGACAAGTGAACAAGGTAGAATTGATACTAGAAATTCAGGGTCTGAGTCATCAAAAAAATAATGGCTTCTACCTAGCTCTGCTGTTCTTGAAACACTAGCCCTTGGAAGCCGTCGCATGCTGTGAGGAAGCCCAGTGTAGTAGCCCCCATTGAGCGATTACTTGGAGAGGAGCCCAGGCCACCAGTCAACAGCCCAAATCAGCTGCTTGTCTTCCAGCTGAAGCCCCAGGCATCACGGGGCTGAGAAAGGCCACCTCCGCTTTGCCCGTCCGCACCCCTGACCCACAGAATCTATAAGCAAAATAAGTGGTGGTTTTATGCCGTAAAGTTTTGAGGTAATTTGATTCCCAGCCACAGTAACTGGGCCGGGATTGGGGAAATAACAATGAATAGCAACAAATAACAATGAGGGGGACCACTCCCCGCAACTGTCTACATCATCAAGAAAATTACAGAGACACAGACCTACTAGTGAGTTTCCTAAGGAAAGTGGGCCCTGCTCTCTCTGTGGAATGGTGGGGAAACAGGGCACCCAGGTTCTGGTGAAGTCCCTTTCATTTTCTAAGGAGATTCATCCCTACTTTTGATGTTAAAGCATCTGTGTACACCCTCATTGGCTGTTGGCAAAAATAGTCATTTGTTTGCACAACTTAATGTTTATGAAAGTTGCCTAAAGATGATTTGATTCCCTACTTCTCTCAATACGATGTTGTTAAATTTTAAACCTGATCAAACTGGTCCCGTGGAAAAATCAGACGGAATCAATTTGACCTTCAGGTAAGCGCGCTAACTGAATTGCATGAGTTTTTGGCATTTTTGCCCTAGCATGAAGACACTGGAGAAAAGGCACATTAAACAAGCTTTTACATTTACCATAGGAATTTTGTTGCAAGCAAAGTTCATTACATCACATGCTTTAAAAACAAGATCTCACTACAAAACAATTTTCCTGAGGAATTGGCCCAGAAAAAGCCATGTGCTCTCCTGAGCGAATGAAAAGTTTGTATAAACAGTGCCATGAACCTTGTCATGGCTTTGCCTTCACTTTTAAAGCAAGAGCATCTTTAAAAACCATCCAAGGTGGGTCATTAACTGTCCCCTGCCCTGCTTATGTTATCATTCTACCCTTTGTTCACTGTACCTGTTTTGTTTTTGTTTTTAATTTATTTTATTTTTGGCTGCGTTGGGTCTTCGTTGCTGCGCGCAGGCTTTTCTCTAGTTGCGGCGAGCGGGGGGCTACTCTTTGCTGTGTTGCGCGGGCTTCTCATTGCGGTGGCTTCTCTTGTTGCCAAGCATGGGCTCTAGGCACATGGGCTTCAGTAGCTGTGGCTCACGGGCTCAGTTGCTATGCGGCATGTGGGATCTTCCTGGACCAGGGCTCGAACCCGTGTCCCCTGCATTGGCAGGAGGATTCCCAACCACTGAGCCACCAGGGAAGCCCTTGTTTTTGTTTTTAATCATCTGTTCTACAGGTGCATTCCCCACAAACCCATTTGGAATAAGGTGAGGCATAGACACATCTCTCACGTAGATTTGTAAACGAATCCTTAGATTCGTGTACACACATGCACACGTGGGATAAGAATTTTTAAACTCCCTCCTGTGAGTTAACAGACAATACACAGAGCTCCTGGACTTAGCCAGGCCTGTCCATGACTCAATAAAACTGTGAGTTATACACACCTCACTATTAATCACAGCTGCGGCTTGACGAGTCTGGTTGGAATAAACAACTTATCACGAGAAGGACACATGTTCTCTCTCTCCCTCACTTGTATTTGTTGTCCATTACTCCACATGTTCTCAACTAACCAGAAAATATCCTCAAGGGACACAAAACTGGAAACAGCATCTGGGACTCATCTCAAGGTCTCATCACTAACTCACTGTTGAAGTCACACTCAAAGAGGACTCACAGTGCAGTTCTCAGAGCCTGAGCTGGAGGAAATTTAATCACCAAGCGTGCGTGTACTTTTCTGACTTAAAAGGAAGAAGACCGCTGGCTGACTGTAGGTTCCCATCTCCAAATCCTCAGCCCGCCGGTACCAAATCTGGGCAGCAGCCCAGTCTGAGCAGAGGGTGGGGCTCCCTGAGTCAATCAACTGTCCAGCTTCCCCTGCTCAGGGTGAGGCACAATTCCTTTTTTCTCTTCCTGCTACACTTGACCTCACTCGTGGCGGTTTCACCACACACTCGGCATTCACGCTCCGGGGATCCCGGTAGGTCAGGGAGGGAGTTCCGGGGACAACACTGAACCCACGCAGTCCCCTGTCAGTCAACAAACAAAGCATCTCTGTGTCAGAAAAGACAAGCAGCCGTGCTGCCCTGAGGTGTCTTCTCACACAGATGCAGGAGGACCACAGGCAGAGGTGGGCTTACGCAGAGTAGGCGCCACAGGGGCCAGGGCCCAGCTCAGCGCCCGCAACGCTGAAAGAGCTTCAGGCTGCATTGGACATGCAACGCCGATTTCCACAAGTGAATTGTGCCGTCAAAGAAACAAAAACAAAACCAGAGTCTGGTTCCTTCCAGGTTGCTCAAGGGCCGCCAATTCTGAATTCTGAAATTTAACTTAAACTCCAAGTTAGGATACTTACGGTTTATCAAACATGTGGACAGACACGTGGTTTTATATGCCAAGCAGGCACTCAGTATGACTACCACCCTTCTGTGTAATAGGGATTCCTAAAACGCGCTGGGACCCACCCCACCTCCTTGAGTTCCCAGCAACACTGCAAGTCTATGGACTTGAAAGGGACGCGTTTGTGTATCTCCGTGCAGGAAAGCCGCACGGACCTCTCTCAGCCATGTGTGACTTTTTTATCCAGTTAGGACACGTTAAAGCAGACGCATTACTTTTGTGCGAGGCCTTGACTGATCACATCTATTCTGAGATACAAAGAAAATAGCACAGAGTTAAAAGCACAGTGATGGGGGGCTTCCCTGGTGGCGCAGTGGTGGAGAGTCCGCCTGCCGATGCAGGGGACGCAGGTTCGTGCCCCGGTCCGGGAAGATCCCACATGCCGCGGAGCGGCTGGGCCCGTGAGCCATGGCCGCTGAGCCTGTGCGTCCGGAGCCTGTGCTCCGTAACGGGAGAGGCCATAGCAGTGAGAGGCCCGCGTACCGCAAAAAAAAAAAAAAAAGCAGCACAGTGATGGGAAATGCCGGATCCTCAGATTCGGGACCACACGGGCACTTCTCCGGTGACTAGTGCCGGCAGGACGCGGCTCCCCACGCCAAAGTGAACCCCCTGGCAGAGCAGCAGGGGCAGGTTGCCTGGACCTTCAGACATGGGAGCCCCCTGCACCTCAGGACCCTCAGTGCTTTCCTGAGCTTCAACTCTGCTATTCCTACAGGACTCTGTGAGGCAGGCTCTGATCATGGTCCCCTCCCCTCCTCTCCCCTCCCCTCCCCTTCCCTTCCCTCCCCTCCCCTTCCCTCCCCTCCCCTCCTCTTCCCTTCCTCCCTCCCTCCCTCCTTTCCACCTATACCTAAGAAAGAGAAGAGAATTAAATACCTAAATCACACAGGGAGTAAGTGGAGAACTCAAATTCAAACCCAGGTCTGTCTCTCTCCAAACCTGAAAGTTGGAGATAAATCTTTTTGGGCCCCCAGCCCAGGCCCAGAAGGAGCTGCAAACACAGGCAACTCCTTGCTCTCTGTGACATAAATTCTGCATGCACGTGTGCTGTGTTGAAAACGTACCGTAGACAGAGCCCACGCTGCTCCAAGAGAAATTTTTGTCTTTTGCCTACACCAGTGGACGTGAGAACCTTCCTAAAACAGTTGCACTGGGAGCCAGAAGACAATCTGCCAGGTCACTCCTAGCTTGCAAGCCTTACGCGATTGTACAGTGCTGGTGGCTACGGGCAAATCCTTTCTCTAAAGTACGAGAAGCCCCAGGGAGATGCTCTCCTCTAAAGTTGCCGACAACACGAAAGGCAAGCTAGTAAAGATGGTCAAGTATATTTACAACCGTTATGCGGACGAGCAGATTCCAGGACGATGCACGTTTCAATGGCTACTCACCTTCTATGGGCCCTGCAGAATGCAAGGCACTTCGATACCAAAGTACAACGTCGATCTTAAAAACGTTGTAGATACACACTGCAGACACCGCCACGCTGGTCAAAACAAGAAGCCCTCCTATCAAGTAAGCGCGAAAATCTGGAACTACAAATGACAGCAAAAAAAAAAAAAAAAAACCCAATAAATAATAAAATAATAATACTACGAAGAGTCAATTATACACTTAACTTACACAAGTCCCATTACATACGCCAAATGGCTATTAGATGGCAGAGAGGGGAACACTTAATTATTCCTTTACAGTTAAGTACTAGGTATGGGGGGTAGAATAATTTGGCCTTGACCTTGAATTTGGGGAAGAAAATGTGCTCTTGGGAATCTGGAGAGGGAAATTCTGCAGACCCCCAGCTCCAGACGGTGGATGTGGCATGGCTCTGACCGCAGGAAGACTGCTCACCTATCAAAGCACACATGGCCAGGTCCTCCTTACTCAACACTAGACTCTCCGTAGGTGGAGCCTGAGAACCTTTACTGGGAAAGTTCCCCAGGTGGTTCTGTTGCATGTTCTTGATTATACTACTGTTATAACCGCCTTCCCAGTTACTCAAACTTGAGCAGCAGGACCCCCGTCATAAATAAAGAACCTTCAGTTGCCTCCCTTGGAAGCCATCTCCGTGGCTTCATAAGACTGGCCGAGAGCCAGACTCCCACTTCATCCCCTCTGGGCCAGCAGAGGCCAGGCTGGGCCCCTGTCTGCAAGACATGGTCTCAGGAAGGGCGTTTACACCCTGCTCTCTTTTGTGAGCACATTGCCAAGCAATTAAAGCAAAAGCAGTGGGCAAGAGATGACCAAGGAGAAGAACCAGTTTCTCTGCGACTCCAAGTCCCCTCAAAGCATGCTCCTACCTATCTGAAAAGAGGGACAGCACAGCTTTCTGCCTCCCCACAGCCCAGAGCGCTGCTGTCAAAGGAGGCTCTAGGAAGGAGAGAACTAGAAAAGAGGAAGTGGGAAAGGGGAAGAGAAATCCTCCCCATTCTTAGAATCCACCGCACATCCACCACTTCCTTCATTGGCCCCCTCCCTGGTCCTCCGGTCCCCACTGGAAAGTGCGTGTGTGTAGGAGGGTGGGCGGGAGGGGGGAGGGGAGCTTACTAAAGAGCTGATCACAACCTGCCCTAGGCCACACCACGTTGCAAACATTTTGCAAAGAAATCTCTATGCGTGCTTGTATGTCTTCAAATACATGGCATAATAAAGCACAATAACTAAAAACACACTCTGTGTCCCCCAAATTAATCCATTGATTAAGTCGCAGCATAGCCAAGTGGATCTGCTCTGCACGCTGATGCCCATTTGGTCCTGACCGTGTGTTTGAACCTCTAGCTTCTATCTGTTGGATGGAATCACCTCCTCCCACTGCCACCTCCCACTTCTATGCTTTTTACCAGCTCTTGGAGCAACGGTGCCACCTCTCCCCTCGGGAAGACCTGTGTCTGGGGACCTTTACTGTACACATCGGGGATCTTGGCATTACAAATGGTCATGATAAAAAGACCATGGCCACAATATTCATGAGATTCAAAAAGCCTCTGGTAAGTAAACAGGAGCGTTGGCCTGAAATTCTTGGGTTGATCATTCGCTGCATTCAGGAGTGTCGACACCCTCTGCTCTATAATTGAGCTAAAAGACAATGAAATTCCAAACAGGAAGTTAATGAATAAGTTCAAAGGAAGTATTGGCTTTGAAACGGAAATAAATGGAAAACTCTCTGTTGAGACATCAGGTGTCCTATTGAAGGCCCTATTTAAGGGGGTATTTACCTCTTGGGTCCACATGGCTACCACCAGCCTTAAACTGAGATGGTAGCTGAGAACAAGTGATTAAAGGAAATTCATAGAAGAGCACACCCAACCCAAACAACTCTCTAGAGAGCCTGCTTCCGATAATCCAAATATGATTCACATCTGAAGGTGTCTTCAACAAAAATCAGGAAGTCCAATGGAGAAGTTGTAACCTTACTTCAGGTCCCAAGGAAACCAACAAGAGGCTTGGATTTTTTTTTTTTTTTTTTGTGGTATGCGGGCCTCTCACTGTTGTGGCCTCTCCCGTTGCAGAGCACAGCCTCCGGACGCGCAGGCTCAGCGGCCATGGCTCACAGGCCCAGCTGCTCTGAGGCATGTGGGATCTTCCCGGACTGGGGCACGAACCCGGGTCCCCTGCATCGGCAGGTGGACTCTCAACCACTGCGCCACCAGGGAAGCCCAAGAGGCTTGGATTTAAGAGGGTTTGTTCCTAAGAATTTAGGGAAAACAAAACAGAGTGCACATGTCCAAATATACATTGCATGTGAGATATGAAATAAGTGTTGATAGGAACAAAGATGAATTTAGTAAGCGTAGGTTTCCTAACTAACCTAAAACAAAGGAGATTAAGGACATGTCCCCTCTCCTGTACGATCAGCAGGTGTTAATTGATAACATCATTAGTTGCTCTGAGCCTGGACTTTGCCTCAGAATCCTTCTGAACACAGTGCTTCCACGTGGTTATTACCTATAAGGCAGTATTGACATAGAAATTGACACTGGTCTTCCTCAGTCTAGGTTGGGGCAGACTTCAGTTATAACCACTTCAGGTCTTGTGCAATTTTCAAGGCTTCCCACAATCAGGTTCCCCTCTTTTCTCTGGTGTGGACCCTGAGGCACTCGCTCCAGCAATTTTACTCCTAATGATGTATCACAAAGGAATGCTTCTACATAAGCACCAGGACCAACACACAAGAATTTCCATAGCATCATGATTTGTTAACAGTCCCAAACTGGAAACAACTCAAATGACCACATAGTTAAAGTAGAATGGATACACTGTAACCTAGTTATTCAATGGAACAGGATTCAGCACTGAAAATGAATGAACTTCTGCTACACGCTACATCACCGTTGCCTCAGTGAACCCTGTAAACCTAAGAAGAGAAGCAACACATCAAAGAAAACCTACTATGTAACTCTCTTTATAGAAAGTTCAAAATCTGTCCAGTAAGCAGTTGGAAATGCAGAGGTGCCACATGGGAAGGGAAAATGTCATTGGAGATGTGGAATTTGTTTCACACACACAGGGATGACAGTTGAAACCATGAGGAAAAGGGATAATATCAGAGAGGAGTGTATAGAAAGAGTGGCTCTGAGGATAGAATCACCCAGATGTACCATAGAGGGAGATGGGATGCACATGACTGATTGGGGGAAAGTGATCCCAAACGACTTTCTATGACCTTTCCCGATACATTTAAGAATTGAAAGTTTTTCTCGAGATTATGATTTCATCCTCCACTATTTACTCTCTGGTTCCATCACCTCCAATGGATAATCAACACACTCTGTACAGTGTTAAGTGCACAATCTGTGTACGCACATGGAATTGGAAGCCTTCCTGCTCCAATATCAGAATTCAGCCTCTACAGATAATTTTACAAAGTTACATGATAAAAATATACGTTAGCACTTTATTTTTACATCACATGGTTTATAATAAACAACCTAAAAGCTGAAAATCACAAGTACATGATTATAAAAGTTGAGCAAGCGGGTTTAATAAAGGAATACTTCTGTTTTCTAGAGGTCTGATGCCTAAAATCTCAATGCATATTAATAGGGAGCTTTCTAATGACACTGGAGTGAAGCCACAGCCTGACCCCAAGAACATGATCAGACAGGGTATCAGCTTTTATCTAGATTTCATATTGAGTTTTCCTATTTAATACCACTCTGCTGCCTCACACCAAACATTTAAAGTCACTCCTCTTTCATTTGTGTTTCCTTGCCATCACCTGTAACACTGAGCAGAACGCATCCCACTAGAGTATTACCTGGGAGTTTTAGTATAACGTAAGCTGCAGACACTCCAGCATGGCATGTGAACGGGCGGCCATAATCTTCCATTTTCACTTCTAAGAAGGTTATGTTCACTGTGTAAAACATGTGTCCTTGAGAAACAGTGTAGTTTCTATGAAAGAAGAGCCAGTCATTAATATGTACATGAGTTGTATTTAACCAACATATTTTATAAGCTTTTGTCTGGAGAATAAAGTTCGTTCCTGGAGAACACTTGGGGCCATCATTTCACCCTAAATACACCCTGCTGGCTCAATGAGGTGACGGATTGTGTAACACCAAATTTGCATTTTCTTCTGGACGGCGATGCAGAAGTGTAGTCCTTTTAATTAGAGACACCATCCTCAGCCCAAAGGGGCCTTCCCCTATCCCTCTCCACTCATCCTAACCTACCTCCACTGCAAAGCCCAACACAAGTTCTTCTGCCTTTTGGCTTCGTCAGTCTCGTTTCATACCACTCCACTTAAACCACCATAAATTGGGTTTACACCACTCCGTTAGCTAACGATCATGCATCGTCTCTCCCAAGAATCCCCGTGTTGTGGCCATTTTGCTATTTAAGCCTTGAAGGCCCATGGCCTTCCTAAATAGGGATGAGACTCATTGAAAGGAGTAGCGGAGAGAAACCGATCTTGCTGCTTGAAGCCATACTTTGTTGTTTTGCCTCCTCTCTCTGTGATCCAAGCAGGATTAATAACATGAGCATCTTCTCTGAACCAGAGGCTTGACCCCACAGTACTGAAAAGGGCTTTGAAAGCTACAACCAAAAGGAGTGAGGGGAGAGACAGTGAAAGCCACCTCAAATAAAGCAGTACCAGCACCAAAATCATTTAGATGGAGAAATTCTTGCTAGGTTTTAGGGAAGCCAGAAAAGCAAAACACCTACTCGATTCCTTCTTGAATTCGTTTAGATTCCTTGTAGTAAACATCGACCAATGTATTATTGACCTTCCAGCAGCGCGGGTTTGTGTTACCCCATGCGTCTGTTATATTGCAGTCCACGATGAGGGTGGAGCCTGTGCAAGCAAATTCGTAAACACACAATGAAAACACTCCCAAAGTGACCTGCTTAACAAAGGCACCTTGCTTCTGAGCCTTGAATATATTTCAATGACCAAAAATGTCCCCCTGAGGTCAATGTTCATCTACTGTACATTATTCTCTCCCTGGATTGAGAGAACAAGGACACATGATCTTCCAGGATGCCTATTGTACAGAGACAGGAATAAGCTGTCAAACGTCACCAGCTTGAGACCAATTTCCCCACAATATCGGGGCACACACACTGCTTCTACTCTCAGTAAACTTAGCAAAGTTTACAAAGTATGTCACACACGTATTCTCATTCAGTCTTCTTATCTTTCAGACACTCCTACCAGGCAGAAAAGGGGCAGAGCTATTATCTCCATCTTATAGATGAGAACACTGAGGTTCAGACAGATCAAGTGCTTTGCCCAAGGTCACACCTTAGAGGAAGGAACGAGATGTGACTCTGGTTTCCTAATTCCGAATCCAGTGATATTTCTACTTTAGCATTTGTGACCCCTAACCTTTCTCTCTTCTCTTTATCCTGCCTCCACACGCATTCAAAAATCATATTAAATAAATTTACATTTCATCTTATTTTGCCCCCAAAGCCTAATAAATTCGATCTATTTACTACATGTAAAAAAATTACTGTACTTCTAACAGTCTACTTTAACTTTCTTTACTCTAGGTGGTATTTTTTTTTAATTTGTAAAATATAACACAGTTATGGTAGAAAGTATAGAGTATAAGTGTAAAGTTACTGAATTATTAAAAATCAAATATGCACATCACCTTCACCTCATCAAGAAAATACTATATTGCCAAAACGCCAGAAGCCGCCCACTTGCTGTCCTTATTTTATATTTTATCACTTCCTACTCATGCCTGAACCCTGGCATCCAATGATCGATGTTTAGTTGGTGATGCTCACCCATGCTGTTCCATGACACCGATGCTGTCACCATAGTCCATACAGACAATGGACCATACTAGTTCTTTTTTTTTTTTTTTAACATCTTTATTGGAGTATAATTGCTTTACACTGTTCTGTTAGTTTCTGCTGCATAACAAAGTGAATCAGCTATATGTATACATATAAACCCATATCCCCTCCCTCTTGCATCTCCCTCCCTCCCACCCTCCCTATCCCACCCCTCTAGGTGGTCACAAAGCACCAAGCTGATCTCCCTGTGCTATGCGGCTGCTTCCCAGTAGCTATCTAGTTTACATTTTGTAGTTTATATATGTCCATGCCACTCTCACTTCTTCCCAGCTAACCCTTCCCCCCCCGTGTCCTCAAGTCCATTCTCTATGTCGGCATCTTTATTCCTGTCCTGCCCCTAGGTTCATCAGAACCATTTTTGTTTTGGATTCCGTATATATGTGTTAGCACACCGTATTTGTTTTTCTTTATCTGACTTACTTCACTCTGTATGACAGACTCTAGGTCCACCTACCTCACTACAAATAACTTAATTTCATTTCTTTTTATGCCTGAGTAATATTTCATTGTGTATATGTGCCACATCTTCTTTATCCATTCATCTGTCGATGGACACTTAGGTGGCTTCCATGTCCTGGCTATTGTAAATGCAGCGAACATTTGGTGCATGTATCTTTTAGAATTATCGTTTTCTCAGGGTATATGCCCAGTAGTGGGATTGCTGGGTCATATGGTAGTTCCATTTTTAGTTTTCTAAGGAACCTCCATACTGTTCTTCATAGTGGCTGTATCAATTTACATTCCCACCAACAGTGCAGGAGGTTTCCCTTTTCTCCACACCCTCTCCAGCATTTATTGTTTGTAGAATTTTTGTTGATGGCCATTCTGACCGGTGTGAGGTGATACCTCATTGTGGTTTTCATTTGCCTTTCTCTAATGATTAGTGATGTTGAGCATCCTTTCATGTGATTGTTGACAATCTGCATATCTTCTTTGGAGAAATGTCTGTTTAGGTCTTCTGTCCATTTTTGTATTGGGTTGTTTGATTTTTTGATATTGAGCTGCATGAGCTCCTTGTATATTTTGGAGATTAATCCTTTGTCAATTGCTTTGTTTGCAAATATTTTCTCCCATTTTGAGGGTTGTCATTTCATCTTGTTTATGGTTCCCTTTGCTGTGCAAACCTTTTAAGTTTCATTAGGTCCCATTTATTATTATTATTTTTTTAATTTCCATTACTCTAGGGGGAAGGTCAAAAAGGATCTTGCTGTGATTTACATCATAGAATGTTCTACCCATGTTTTCCTCTAAGAGTTTGATAGTGTCTGGCCTTACATTTAGGTCTTTAATCCATTTTGAGTTTATTTTTGTGTATGGTGTTAGGAAGTATTCTAATTTCATTCTTTTACATGTAGCCGTCCAGTTTTCCCAGCACCACTTACTGAAGAGGCTGTATTTTCTCCATTGTATATTCTTCCCTCCTTTGACAAAGATAAGGTAACCATATTGTGTGGGTTTATCTCTAGGCATTCTATCTTATACCATTGATCTATATTTCTATTTTTGTGCCAGTACCATACTGTCTTGGTTACTGTAGCTTTGTAGTATAGTCTGAAGTCAGGGAGCCTGATTCCTCCCACTCCGTTTTTCTTTCTCAAGATCGCTTTGGCTATTTGGGGTCTCTTTGTTTTCATACAAACTGTGAAAAAATTTTTTTTCTAGTTCCGTGAAAAATGCCATTGGTAGTTTGAGAGGGATTACACTAAATCTGTAGATTGCTTAGGGTAATACAGTCATTTTCACAATATTAATTCTTCCAATCCAAGAACACGGTATATCTCTCCATCTGTTTGTATTGTCTTTAATTTTTTTCATCAGTGTTGTAGTTTTCTGCATACAGATCTTTTGTCTCCTTAGCTAGGTTTATTCCTGGGTATTTTATGCTTTTTGTTGAAGTGGTGATTGGGAGTGTTTCCTTAATTTCTCTTTAAGATTTTTCATTTTTAGTGTATAGGAATGCAAGAGATTTCTGTGCATTAATTTTTTATCCTGCAACTTTACCAAATTCATTGATTAGCTCTAGTAGTTTTCTGGTAGCATCTTTAGGATTCTCTATGTATAGTATCATGTCATCTGCAAACAGTGACAGTTTTACTTCTTCTTTTCCAATCTGTATTCCTTTTATTTCTTTTTCTTCTCTGATTGCTGTGGCTAAAACTTCCAAAACTATGTTGAATAATAGTGGTGAGAGTGGACATCCTTGTCTTGTTCCTGATCTTAGAGGAAATGGTTTCAGTTTTTCACCATTGAGAACAATGTTGGCTGTGGGTTTGTCATATATGGCCTTTATTATGTTGAGGTAGGTTCCCTCTATGTCCACTTTCTGGAGAGTTTTTATCATAAATGGGTGTTGAATTTTGTCATAAGCTTTTTCTGCAACTGTTGAGATTATCACATGGTTTTTATCCTTCAATTTGTTAATATGGTGTATCACATTGATTGATTTGCATATATTGCAAATCCTTGCATTCCTGGGATAAACCACACTTGGCCATGGTGTATGATACTTTTAATGTGCTGTTGCATTCTGTTTGCTTGTATTTTATTGAGGATTTTTGCATTTATTTTCATCAGTGATATTGGCCTGTAGTTTTCTTTTTTGTGACATCTTTGTCTGGTTTTGTTATCAGTGTGATGGTGGCCTCGTAGAATGAGTTTGGGAGTGTTTCTTCCTCTGCAATTTTTTGGAAGAGGTTGAGAAGAATGGGTGTTAGCTCTTCTCTAAATGTTTGATAGAATTCACCTGTGAAGCCGTCTGGTCCTGGGTTTTGTTTGTTGGAAGATTTTTAATCACAGTTTCAATTTCAGTGCTTGTGATTGGTCTGTTCATTTTTTCTATTTCTTCCTGGTTCAGTCTTGGAATGTTGTACTTTTCTAAGAATTTGTCCATTTCTTCCAGGTTGTCCCTTTTATTAACATATAGTTGCTTATAGTAGTCTCTCATGATACTTTGTATTTCTTCAGCATCAGATGTTACTATTTTTTCATTTCTAATGCTATCGATTTCAATCTTCTCCCTTTTTTCTTGATGAGTCTGGGTAATGGTTTATCAATTTTGTTTATATTCTCAAAGAACCACCTTTTAGTTTTATTGATGTTTGTTATTCTTTTCTTCATTTCTTTTCATTTATTTCTGATCTGATCTTTATGACTTCTTTCATTCTGCTAACCTTGGGTATTTTTTGTTCTTCTTTCTCTAATTGCTTTGGGTGTAAGGTTAGGTTGTTTATTTGAGATCTTTTCTTGTTTCTTGAGGTAGGATTGTAGTGCTATAAACTTCCCTCTTAGAACTGCTTTTCCTGCATCCCATAGGTTTTCTGTCGTCATGTTTTCACTGTCATTTTTTTCTAGGTATTTTTTGATGTCCTCTTTGATTTCTTCAGTGATCTCTTAGTTATTTAGTAGTGTCTAGTTTAGCCTCCATGTGTTTGTAGTTTTTACAGTTTTTTTCCTGTAATTGATATCTAGTCTCATAGCATTGTCATCGGAAAAGATACTTAATAGTATTTCAATTTTCTTAAGTTTACCAAGGCTTGATTTGGGACCCAAGATATGATCTATCCTGAAGAATGTGCCATGAGCAATTGAGAAGAAAGTGTATTCTGTTGTTTTTGGATGGAAGGTCCTATAAATACCAATTAAGTCCATCTGGTCTAATGTGCATTAAAGTTGTGTTTCCTTATTTATTTTCATTTTGGATGATCCGTCCATTGGTGTAAGTGGGGTATTAAAGTCCCCTACTATTATTGTGTTACTCTCGATTTCCCCTTTTATGTCTGTTAGCATTTGTCTTATGTATTGAGGTGCTCCTATGTTGGGTGCATAAATATTTACAATTGTTATATATTTTTCTTGGATTGATCCCTTGATCATTATGTAATGTCCTTCTTTGTCTCTTGTAATAGTCTTTATTTTAAAGTCTATTTTTTCTTATATGAGTATTGCTACTTCATCTTTCTCTTGATTTCCATTTGCATGGAATACCTTTTTCCATCCCCTCACTTTCAGTCTGTATGTGTCCCTAGGTCTGAAGTTGGTCTCTTGTAGACAGCATATATACAGGTCTTGTTTTTGTATCCATGCAGATAGTCTGTGTCTTTTGGTTGGAGCATATAAGCCATTTACATTTAAGGTAGGTATTTATATGTATTTTCCTATGACGATTTTCTTAATTGTTTTGGGTTTGTTTTTGTAGATCTTTTCCTTCTCTGTGTTTCCCTCCTAGAGAAGTTCCTTTACCATTTGTTGTAAAGCTGGTTTGGTGGTGCTGAATTCTCTTAACTCTTGCTTGTCTGTAAAGGTTTTAATTTCTCCATTGAATCTGAATGAGATCCTTGCTGGGTAATCTTGGTTGTAGATTTTCCCCTTTTATCACTTTAAATGTGTCCTGCCACCCCCTTCTGGCTTGCAGAGTCCTGCTGAAAGATCAGCTATTAACCTTATGGGGATTCCCGTGTATGTTATTTGTTGCTTTTCCCTTGCTGCTTTTAATATTTTTTCTTTGTATATAATTTTAGATAGTTTGATTAATATGTGTCTTGGCATGTTTCTCCTTGGGTTTATCCTGTATGGGATTCTCTGTGCTTCCTGGACTTGATTGACTATTTCTTTCCCATATTAGGGAAGTTTCAATAATCTCTTCAAATATTTTCTCAGACCCTTCCTTTTTCTCTTCTTCTGGGACCCTTATAATTCGAATGTTGGTGTGTTTAATGTTGGCCCAGAGGTCTCTGAGACTGTCCTCAATTCTTTTTTCTTTATTCAGCTCTGCAGAAGTTATTTCCACTATTCTGTCTTCCAGGTCACTTATCCGTTCTTCTGCCTTAGTTATTCTTCTATTGATTCCTTCTATTTTTAATTTCATTTATTGTGTTGTTCATCATTACTTGTTTGCTCTTTAGTTCTTCTAATTCCTTGTTAAACATTTCTTGTATGTTCTCCATTCTATTTCTGAGATTTTTGATCATCTTTACTATCATTACTCTGAATTCTTTTTCCGGTAGACTGCTTATTTCCTCTTCATATATTTGGTCTGGTGGGTTTTTACCTTGCTCCTTCATCTGCTGCATATTTCTCTGTCTTCTCATTTTGCTTAACTTACTGTGTTTGGGGTCTCCTTTTCACAGCCTGCAGGTTCGTAGCTCCTCTTATTTCTGGTGGGTTAGGTTGGTTCAGTAGCTTGTGTAGGCTTCCTTGTGGGGGGGATTGGTGTCTGTGTTCTAGTGGGTGGGCTGAATCTTCTCTTTCTGGTGGGCAGAGCCATGTCCAGTGGTGTATTTTGGGTGGTCTGTGAATTTAGTATGACTTTCGGCAGGCTGTCTGCTAATGGGTGGGGTTATGTTCCTGTCTTGCTAGTTGTTTGGCATGGGATGTCCAGCACTGGGGCTTGCTGGCCATTGGATGGAGCTTGTTTTTAGTGTTGAGACAGATCTCTGGGAGCGCTCTCACCAATTAATATTACATGGGGCCAGGTGGTCTCTGGTTGTCCAACATCCTGGACATGGCCCTCCCACCGCGGAGGTCCAGGCCCGACACCCAGCCGGAACACCAAGACCCTGCTAGCCGCACAGCACAGAATAAAAGGAAGGTTAAAAAAAAAAAAAAAGAACAGACAGAACCCCAAAACAAATGATAAAGGCAAAACTAAACAGGCAAAATCACAGAAACATACATACACACACACACACACACACACACACACACACACACACTCACAAAAAGAAAAAAAAAACCCCAAACAGACAGAACCCCAAGACAAATAGTAAGAGCAAAACTAAACAGACAAAATCACACAAAGAAACAGACACTCAGAAAAAGAGAAAAAAAAAAAAAGGAAGAGAGCAACCAAACCAATAAACAAACCCACAGATGAAAACAAACACTAAAAACTAAACTAAGATAAACATAAAACCAAAAACAAATCAAATGCAGAAAGCAAACCCTGAGTCCACAGTTGCCCCCAATGTCCCCCGCCTCAATTTTGGGAACACTCGTTGTCTATTCAGGTATTCCACACATGCAGGGTTTACCAAGCTGATTGTGGGGATTTAGTCCACTGCTTCTGAGGCTGCACAGTGAGATTTCCTTTCTCTTCTTTGTTCACACAGCTCCTGGGGTTCAGCTTTGGTTTTGGCCCTGCCTCTGCATGTAAGTCACCTTCAGGCATCTGTTCCCCACCCAGACAGGACAGGATTAAAGCAGTGGCTGATTAGGGCTCTCTTCCTCACTCAGGCGGGGGAGAGGGTGGGGTATGGTAGTCACAAATGGGATGCTGGGAGTGCCTGCAGTGGCAGAGGGCAGTGTGATGTTGCAACAGCCTGAGGTGCGCCATGTGTTCTCCTGGGGAAGTTGACCCCGGATCACAGGAGCCTGGCAGTGGTGTGCTGCATAGGCTCCTTTGAGGGTGTGGGTAGTGACCTGTGTTTGCACACGGGACTCTTGATGGCAGTAGTGGCAGAGGTAGCAGTCTGTGCCCACCTCTGACATCCAAGATGATAGCTGTGGCTCATGCTCATCTCTGGAGCTCCCTTAGGCAGTGCTTTGTTGTCTGCAGGCTTACGGAGTAGGAAGCCCTTCTCCTCATGCACCCCGAAACAATGGTCTCTTGCCTCTCCGGCAGGTCCAGACTTTTTCCTGGGCTCCCTCCCAGCTAGCCGTGGTGCACTAACCCCCTGCAGGCTGTGTTCACACCGCCAACCCCAGTCCTCTCCCTGCGCTCCAACTGAAGCCTGAGCCTCAGGTCCCAGCCCCCGCCTGCCCCGGCGGGTGAGCAGACAAGCCTCTCAGGCTGGTGAGTTCTGGTCGGCACCGATCCTCTGTGCGGGAATCTCTCCACTTTGCCCTCCACACCCCTGTTGCTGTGCTCTCCTCTGTGGCTCCAAAGCTCCCCACCCCATCCCTGCCAGTGAGGGGGCTTCCTAGTGTGTGGAAACTTTTCCTCCCTCACAGCTCCCTCCCAGACGTGCAGGTCCCATCCCTATTCTTTTGTCTCTTCTTTTTCTTTTTTCTTTTGCCCTACCCAGGTATGTGGGGATTTTCTTGCCTTTTTGGAAGTCTGAGGTCTTCTGCCAGCGTTCAGTAGGTGTTCTGTAGGAGTTGTTCCACACATAGATGTATTTTTGATGTGTTTGTGGGGAGGAAGGTGATCTCCACATCTCACGCTGCCACCATCTTGAAGGTCTCCAACATACTAGTTCTTATTCATTTCTCTTACTGTTGCTATAAACGCACTGGCATGGTTTCTATTATTTACCTCCTATGCCTATGGCCTATTTGAACTCTCTTCTCTTCTGCATGTCTCCCAGGTCACATGTGTATATACACCCGTGTACATGATGAGTATACACCCGTGTACATGATGAGTATACAGAATTATCTACCAGTAAAATTGGGAGATCATAGATTATGCCTAGCTCCAACTTGAAATGACATGCCAAGCTGTTTTCTAATAGTTGTACCACCTGACACTTCCACCAGCAGTGTGAGAGTTCCTGTTACTGCACAGACTCCATGATGCCTGGGCTTGTCAGTCTATTTACTTTAGCCATCTTTATGTATGTGTCCTGATATCACCTAGCGAATTTAAGTTACATCTCCCTAGACTGCACCTGATCGAGCACCTTTTTAACCTTTTTATTGGCTGTGTTGATATCCTCTACTGGAGCTGTCGGTCCAAGTGGTTTGTCTGTCCTCCTACCGGGTGGCCTTCTTCTCATTATTTTGGAGGAGCTTGGGCTAGACCCTGCATACAAGACCTTTGCTCACCTATTTCAAGTATCTTCTTCTACTCTGTGGCTTGTCTGTCCACTCTCTGAATAAATAGAAGTTCTTATTTCTAATGTAGCCTCATTTACCAATTTTTTCCTTCAATACTAGTAATTTGTATGTTATTCGTTTTTTTTAATCTTTCCTTACCCCAAATCATAAAGGTATTTTTCTAGAAATGTGTGGTTTTGACTTTCATATTTAGGTCTACAATTCACTTGAAATTATTTTTATAAAAGGCACGAGAAAGGGGGAAAGTTTTGCCTTATTCTATATTACATCTAATTGTTTAGGACCATTTATTGAGAAGACTGCACTTTCCCCATTCCTCTGTAGTGTCAAAGCCAAGTGCTTTGCATGAATGGATCTATTTCTGAGCCTTCAGTTCTGTTCTATTGTCGATCCTCATACCAGGACTAGAGTGTCTAAATTACCATAGCTTTTTAGCAAATCTTGAAATCTGGTGTCACTCATCCTCCCATTCAGTTCTTCTTCATTGAAAGTGTCTTAACTATTATTCAATCTTTGAGTTTTCATACCAATGTTATAATCAATATATCAAATTCTGCAAAAACCAAAATCTGTTAAGATTTTGACTGTCTTCTTCCTCAAAACAAAGAAAAAGCGTTCAATAATTCAGTCTTGACTGTGTTGTTTCTATCGGTTTTTAAAAATAGATTTTTAAAAATCAGATTAAGGACATTCCCTTCTATTCTTAATAAAAGAGTTGTTTTTTTAAAATAATGAATTCCTAGTTCAAGTTTTCTAAATGACTTTTTTGTATCTATAAGGTAAGTGTATTATTTTTCTCCTTTAGTTTGTTTATGCAAAATAAAAGAGTGAATTATCTAATATGAAACAACCTTGTGTTGCTCCGTATAACCCCAATTTAGTCTTTTATGCATGTTGTTAAAATTAATTTGCTTACATTTTTCATCTGTGTTTATGAATGAGAGTTGGCCTGAAATTTTCCTTTGTAATAACGTCCTGGACTTCCCAGGTAGTGCAGTAGTTGAGAATCCACCTGCCAATGCAGGGGACACAGGTTCGATCCCTGATCCAGGAAGATCCCACATGCCACAGAGAAACTAAGCCCATGCACCACAACTACTGAGCCTGTGTTCTACAGCCCGTGAGCCACAACTACAGAGCCTGTGCACTACAACTACTGAACTCTGCACGCCTAGAGCTCGTGCTCCACAACTAGAGAAGCCACCGCAGTGAGAAGCCCATGCACCACTGTGAAGAGTAGCCCCAGCTCGCCGCAACTAGAGAAAGCCTGTGCACAGCAATGAAGACCCAGTGCAACCAAAAATAAATTTTTAAAAAATTAATAATGTCGTTGTTGGGTTTGGGTGTCAAGGTTTTCCTGACCTTATAAAATGAGATAAGGACTATTTCCTCTTTTACTTCTCTCTGAAACAATTTGTTGAAAATTGATGTTATCTCTTTATTAAATGTTTTGTAGAATTCACCAGTAAAACCAACTGAATCTGGAATTTTGTTTGTGGGAAGATTTTAAATTTTTTTAATAGTTATATGATTATCTTCCTCTCTCATGGCTTATATTTTCTTTCTAATTATCTAAACACAATGGCTAGAATTTTCAAAGACAGGAGAGGGCAACAACGTTAATTAAGAGAGTTAATAACAGGTATGTTTATCCTTTCTAGGTGTTTATGAAATCCACTAGGGTATTCACATGGTGAGTGATATGTAGACAACTATCTTTTATTATGGGCATTATTATTTCTTTGAAAATTCAGAAGAACTAAAGAACTCTCCTCGAAACTTGTGGGTCCAGAGCCTTTTAAGTACTGAGTAAATTTCATCTCCTTTCCATGTGTTGCTTTGTAAGCTTTCTCATTTCTGTCTTTAATGTTTGAGTTTCTCTGCATTGGGGGGGATTAGTTTGCTGGAGGTTCCTCTATCTTCTTTTTCTATTCCACCCCACCCCCGCCCCAACTCTTCTATCCCAGAACCAACTTTGGAATTTATCAATTCTATTTGTTGGTTGTTTTCCTTATAATAACTTTATAATTTTTTACACCTATCTTTTTTATTTCCTTCCATGGAGTTGTTTAGTTGCTCTTTTTTATAGAGTTAAATGGTTAGATGATGGATTTTAATGTTTTCAACACTTATTATTAATCATAATGATATTTAAAGATACACGCTTGTTTAGAACTCACCATTGGTCACATTCCATTTGATATGTTCTCTCTGCCATTATTTTCTAAATATTCTGTACCAATGGCTTTGGCTTAATCTAACCAAGAAAGTAAATACTTAGAAGCTAAATTTATTGTTGCTTATTTTTTTTAATTAGTGGATTTATTTTTTGTTGGGTTTATCATTGTTTTGACTTTAGCTGTAAATTTCTAGATTACCTACATGGGGATTATACCACGTGGTCTGTATAATTTCCTTTTTTGGGTCTCTGAGTTTCTCATAGATGTTTATGAGTGCTATCCATTAAATACATTATTCTTAATATATTACTAGAGTATTTTAGATCCTTATTTGACTAGCAAATTTGTCAAAGCCAGAGTATGTTAAAATCTCCCACTATAACTGAAACTATTGTACTGTCTTGTTGTATTGTCCTTGTATCTCTGAGAGTTTAGCTTTATATATTTTATTTTGATGCATGGCTATTTGACACATAAACATTTTTATTTGGGGAAGGATAATTTTTATTAGTATAAAATGATTCAATTTGTCATTTAATTTTTTGCATTGAAAGATATATTATCAGATTGAAAGATTAATGTTGCGAATCTGATTTCTTTGTATTGCTATTGTATGCAAATCTTATGCATATCTTGCTTATGCACAGATTTTTAACCTTCTAGGACATGTATTTTTAGATCTGTGTATTTTGAGGAGAGCATATAATTGGATTTTAATATTTGACTCAACCTGAACATCTGCCTTTTTTTTTTTTAATTTTTTAATTTTTTGGTTGCATTGGCTCTTTGTTGCTGCACGCGGGCTTTCTCTAGTTGCAGCGAGTGGGGGCTACTTTTCGTTGTGGTGCATGGGCTTCTCATTGCAGTGACTTCCCTTGTGGAGCATGGGCTCTAGGTGGGTGGGCTTCAGTATTTGTACAGAGTGGGCTCAGCAGTTGTGGCTCACAGGCTCTAGAGCTCAGGCTCAGTAGATGTGGCACACGGGCTTAGTTGCCCCATGGCATGTGGGATCTTCCCAGACCATGGATTGAACCTGTGTCCCCTGCATTGGCAGGAGGATTCTTAACCACTGCACCTCCAGGGAAGTCCCGAGCATCTGTCTTTTAATAAAAACTTTGTTTAATTTATTTTTTCTTTAGAAGGTACTCAACACATTTTTACCTTACTAGTGATTACCTTTAAATTTTAAAAAATTATTTGAGTCCCTTTTTCTCCACTTAGATCACAAACTGAGGCAGTGTTTATTGATCCTTTCCTATGTAAAATAAGGAAAATAACATGATAACTTCCCCTACTCCTTTCATATCCTTCCTAGTGTGAGATAATATAACCCAGGACTCTTGATCAACATTACTTAATAGTAGTTTGATATTACATATCATGTCTTTCAGGAAGGATTTGTCTTTGCGTGAACAGATTTACAGTAATCTTTCAGACGCATAGTGATTGCAGCCAGACCTTTCAAAGCACAACCTCCCCAGCCTTCTGCTCTGTGATTTTTTATTTTGATACCTCTCCTGATGAACTCAGGTATATCCAAAGCTGGAAACTGGATACACCTGTGTGGGATTTGTCTTCATTCCTGAAATTCAAAAACATTCACAAGGATATGTGGACTTACTGATTCCTGCCCTTAGGATTTCAGTGGCTTCAATAAGTTTACTCACCAAGTTTTACTTCAATTGAATTATTTTTTGGATAAATGATCTTAGGGATTCTTCTTCCATTTCCCACTTTTTCTGCTAAGAAATCATACCCACATGAAATTGTATTAGAAACATTCCCAACTACTTGAATGCAGTAATAACATAAAGAAAACCTGGTACTGAGCAGACCTTCAACAAATATTGGTCAAGAAAAAACAATACCCATGATGTGACAAAGTATCACTCCATAAGTGCATAGTTTTCAACCAGAAATAATTGAATTGCTAAGGGGACAATCTAAAAGCTGGGCTACCAAGAGAGTTCACATCATCATTATATATTTGACATAAATATAAACTGATGAGATTGTGTACTAACTTCTCATTGCCTAGTCATTCAGTACACGTCTTAAGCACTGGTGATAAGCGAAGCTCTGGCCTGGGTCCTAGACAGAAAGAAACAGTGGCTCTAATGGTCTGTCTTCAGTTCCACTCCTCCATCCTCCAACCCTGCTATTCCATATTCTTCGCAAACCTTCCTTATTCTTCAGCTTTTTCATCCCTCCCCCCCACTTTATAACTGCCTTCCTTGTATTGACTCCCCACCCCTTTGTCTTTCTCCACACCTCCCTCCCCCATTTGTCTACCAATATTTAGCAATCACCCTCTGGATCCCACATTTCTCCTCTCCATTTGGGGTGCGAGGTGAAAAAGTTATAAGAGGGAAGCTATAAAAATGCAAAACCATATGTCCTTTGCGGTGGCAATAATATTTGCACATTCTACAAACTATTCAAATTCAGTACAGTAAGTCCTCTGCATACAAACCTTCAAGTTGTGAACTTTCAAAGATGCTAACTTGCGTTTGCGTGCCCACATAAGTTAGTTCATGTGTCTGGCATACATTGTCACATGTGTGCAATCTCTACAAGTGGTTGTGCTTTTGTGTACTTTACTGTACAGTACTGTATAAAGTAGAGTATCTTTATTTCAAGCCCAGGATGTCCAGAAGCAAGTGTAAAAGCAGCGGTGATGTAGCTGGTACTTTCCTGTTCGCTCGATGCCAGCCCCTGTATGCCAGCTCTCGTACTGTACAACTGTACTTTTCAAGGTACTGTACTGTAAGATTAAAAGTGTTTTCTTTATTTTGTGTGTTTGTTTTTTACGTATTATTTTTGTGAAAATTATTATAAACCTATTACAGTACAGTACTATATAGCCGATTGTGTTAGTTGGGTACCTAAGCTAACTTTGTTGGACCTACAAACATGCTCTTGGGATGGAACTTGTTCTTATGTGGGGGACTTACTGTATGTCCCAAACAGAAGTCATCACCAGCCAGTTAATATACCATCTCCCACTCAATCACACACATAGAAAATCTAGATGTCATTCTAAGTAACAGCTTTCCTCCCACCCTCTTCATATGATCATCACCCAGCCAAACTAATTTTACCTCTTAGCATTTCTCAGTCTGTGCCTCTTTCTTTACACCTAAACCCTAGTTTCTACTCTCTACTCTTTCCCTAGGCACTCTCATTCACATCCACCTCTTCAATTATCGTCTAAAGTTCAATGACTTTGCAAGGTGTAACTCTAAGCTCCAGACCCATATAGGCCATGACCTACTTGACATCTCAAGTCACCAAGTACTCAGCTCACCCATGACCAAACTCATGATCTCACTCTTAAATCCAGTTTTCCTCCAGAGTTATCTTTTTTCCTTGAATCGTATCACCATCCAAAAGGCCTAGCTTCCTGGATCTTGCCATATCTCTCACCCCACATTCAATCTGACACCAAGACCTGTGGATTTTACCTCCTAGAATGCCTGGAGTCCATCCACCTGTGCCTAGCTGATGTCTCACCTGCATTTCTGCACCTGCCTCCTAACTGCCATTCTTATCTATAGGGATCGTTCTGTGCACAGTGGCCACAGTGAGCTCTCAGAAACATGTTACACCATGCTACTCTCCTGCTCTCAACTGCTCTGGCTGCTTCCCATTGTTCTTAGGAGAAAATCCATGCTTCCCACACTGGACTGAATGTTCCTACCTAACGTTGGCCCCTGACTGCTTCTCCAACCTCTTTGCCTACTGTGATCTCCCTTATTCAGCATCATCCCACCAACCTACCTACTTCCCATCCTTCAGACATACCATGGTCTGACTTGTTGTAGGGCCTTCACTTTGGCTGCCCCCTCAGTCTAGAAAAAACCTCACTCGTTTCAGCAGTTAATGCTTCCTGACCATCAGCATCACTATTATTGGGAAGCTTTCCCTGACCCACTTCCTTCTCAACAGATCCTTGTCTGTTCGATATCACATTTTCCTTTCTGCTCAGACTTCAAAGCTCCATCCAAGCCGCGGTCATGGCTGTTTGCCTCACCATCATGTTCTCCCTGCCCAGCACAGGACCTGACCTTGATGGGCACTCAGTAAAGGGTCACTAAATTACTGCCTGAAGAATCTCCTACCACTTCCAGCGAAGTTCAGATGGTTACATCCAGATGTTGCAGCAGCCTCCTAAGTGGTCTCCAGGCCTCAAGACCCCCTTCAACTCCTGCTCAAACCATCTTAGGACTGATCTCATCCATCACCAATGCAGCCTCATGTCTCTGCATTTACACTCATCCAAGGGCTCTTCAGTGCTTCATGGTAAAACCTGCGTATAATCAGACCCCTTGACCTTTCCCCTGTTTAACTCCATGACTACAGTTCCCACCACTCCTCAGCTCACAGCTTTTCATGCTCTAACAAAATTACTTTTAGATCCAACATAAACTATCATGGTGGACACTTCTCTGCTTTGCCTTAGACACTTCTTTCTGCCCCTCCTCCCTCTTCTTTACTTCTGTAAACCCTGCTCGTCCTTCAAAATTCAGCTGAGAAGACATTTCCTCTTGGAAAGCTTCCAAGACCATTTATTTACTTGCCACCTATGCAGCTACTTCTGATTTTTTTTTCCTGCTTCCCTGGACACTGTCTATAACACTCTCCTTACCACATAATGTTAAGATGATCCATTTACATTTCTAGCACCACTACAACCAGGCTGAGAGCTTCTCAAATACAAGAAAGAATTTAAAAAATTTTTTTAATTATAGGTTTTAACAATTTTTGGCATATAACAGATTATAAATAAACATTTATTGCAATGACATAAAATACAGATTATTGGACTCAGTGATCTCTTAAGGTATTCTTCATTTTGCCTTTGAAATTCCATCTTATAAAGAATTCCCTCAGCCACCAATGTAAGACTAGAGCATAAGATCATTGAGGTATTCATGTCTGCCCTTTACTGAATACCTATACTTCGCCAGGCACCGTGGGTGCTACTCCACAGACATGATCTCATTTAATTTTCATGAATAAACCAATAATTTTAGTATTCCTTTTTTTCAGATAAGAAAACTAAACAGCCCATGCCCTTTTGCCCCACTCTTCCTACCCTCTGATTCTAATAGTGACGTGTTTGAGGGACTGCTAACCCTCAGGAAAATCAAGATCGGGAATCCCTTCTGCCCAAAGCCAACCTCTCACACAAAGCCAAGAGGCAGTCAAGGGGATGGGTAAGAGTGTACTTACTGATGTTCACAGAAATGCTATTTAAAACAGTGTGCTGCTGCTTTGCGTATGTGAGCGTGGCTTGACACGCGTAGTTCCCTCCATCCTCTGTCGAGACATTCTTCACTAAAAGCTTCTTTCTCCGAGAAATGAATCGTTCTCCTTCAATCTCTTTACAGTCCTAAATTTTAAAAATATATTTTTCATTTCAAAGAGTATTTTGGGGTATCAGTTACATTCCTAGTTAGCACCATTCTATCAACCATGGGGAGACAAGAAACCTATGTGATCTCTAGACCTTAGGTAATTTACAATCTAATTGAAGACATATGTATATTTATATAAGATATGTACATATCTCCCCAGAAAACTGATAAAGAATATTCTACAGGTTACAGTGAGGGCTATAAATATGAGGTATACGGGGAGTTGAGAGGAGAGAGGCCTATGAAGGCTGGAAGGAAGACCTTATGGAGAAGGATTGGACCTAGTCCATAAAGGAGTCTGGTAGGAGGATGTGAACAAGCAGGAAGGTCCTCCACGTCTCTCAATGGACCACCGTCTAATGGCACCAAGCCCCTTTGCAAGACTGCAAGCCCAGGTGAATAAGGACTGCGTCCTCTGTGTTACAGGTCCAATCACACGTTCTCCACCTATCAGGGGTTGGACTTTGCCGAGGTCCAAAATAACTTCACCAACCTTCTATCTGGAGGCCTGAGCAATAGTCAAAGTACATGGCAAGGTTAAGCGGAGCAGATATCACGTCACTTCTTAAGTCACCCAGGTTTCCACTGCATCAACAAGGAAATGGCCTCACACAAAACCAACTTGAAGGCTGGTTAGTCTCAGGAAGGCCTTTCTCATTGTTCTCCTCAGTTTCCACCCAGAGGGCAAGCCTCACCATTCATCTGTCCTGTCATAAGCTCACATTCTAATGTGAATCGTTTTTTCCATCTCAGAGGCCCACTCCTGAACTCTTTCTCAAACCTTTTCCCGTTTCTTCAGGAAGTGCCAATCTACAAAATAACATCTGGGATAATTGAGTCCATTTATTCACTCAAATATTTTTCTTGCTCTTTGCTAGCATTGTGAGAGGCCCTGGTCATGCAGGAATAAGATGCAGTCCCTCAGAGCTCACAATCCTTATAATAGAGAAGACAAACATACAATCCCTAATTATATAAAGACGTAATCGCTCAAGTTTTGAGCTCTATCCTCACTGAGTCAACCATGGTCAGAATTCACTCTCCACCACTGGAACAGTGTGAATGCTTCCATCATGGAAGGTGAAACTCAATAATGCCAAAATGAACATTTGTTTATTTATTTATCATGTGAACAATAACTTTCTAGAAGTCTTATATTATTTTTTCTATAAACACTCTATAGGGGAAACCAAATTATAATCAGATAATTGCTTACTGAGTAGAATGGGAATTACTAGTAAGAGTCAGATGCTGATAATATGAGTGATTGCCTTCTTTAGAATAGGGACAAACAAAAAGTGTGAGCGTTTGGATTATGGAAACCTCGTTCCTGGGTGGGGCTTGTGTGGGCGCAATCTCTGGGACTCTGTTTCTATGCTCTGATCTTGATCAGTCCCCTTTCTGATTGACTCATTCAAGACATACAAATATTTAATCATATTAAAGTTTACCCTGGACAGCTGAAGAGCCATTCTGTCCTTTTTCAGTAACTAGAACTGTCTCTATTGTAATCCGCTGCATTATTTTAGAGTTTTAATTCTCAGAACACTTTGATTTTTAGTTAAAAGTGAGCGGTGATATCTCACTAATAAGATTTTAATTAGTAATATTAGCAGCCAACATTTGAAAATTTTTGTCTTTCTAGCACCAAGAAGAACAATTCTGACCCAGCATGTACAATGGTTCACAGGTACAAAATAGACGAGAGCATCCTGGCTAAGCTGTAGTGGTCATAGGAGAGTGATGAAGATGAAACTGGTGAGGGAGTCAGGAGCCCAATCATAGAAAACCATGAAAAGGGGAGGAGCATCTGAAGCTGTCTGTGCAAGGGACCAAGGTGTGCATATTTGCCTTGGAGCACAATCTGTCTGGTTGCTGTGTGGGAAAGGATTAAAATGGGGGCAATCCTAATGACTAGGGAACAATTTAGGAAGTTATTTCCACACACTAAGGCTGAATAGAACATGAACTAAGGCAGTACACTGCCTATTCTGGGGATAACCAGAAGGGAACAAAAAATAGTGATTTTAAGCAGTTCTAATTCACAGCCTTAGTGACAAATTTGGACTATGGAGAGAGAACAGGACCGGTATGGTCCCAGCTTAGGGATGCAAAAGTGTCCTTAGATAGGAGATGGAATGCAAAGAAAATACAGAAGAATGATCAGATTTGAGGTTAAGATTAAAAAGTGGCTCTAGACATGGTGAATCTGGTGAGTTGTGTGATGGGAATGTCTACATGGAATGTATGTTAGGTTGTTGGATGAAGTATCTGGAGATGGGAGAAAGGAGAGTTGGGAGCCATCTGTGTGCGATGGTCCTATGAGCCTTCCACCTGAATGCAATCAAAGCAAGAACTGAAGATGACCATGGCTGAAACTGGGAACCCCTAAAATCTAAGACCCAAACCCAGAGAATGAGAACACAGTAATGATTACTAAGGAAAAGCCAGGGGGTGGGGAGATAAAGAATGAGTAAGTTTCAGAAGGGAGAGAAGATGAAGCTCTCAGCTCATGGGCACGTCCAGCAGCGATGGACACCACAAGAGATCAAAATCAGGATCAGGATTGGAAATGAATGTTAGATTTAGCAGCTGGGAAGCCAGTAGTAACTCAGCAACTATAGATCCAGTATGGTGGTAGGGCAGAAACCATTGTATTGAGGAGTAATTTGGAATTGAAAAACAAAAGGAGACATTCCTGTTTTTCCAAATGTGGATACTTCAGAGTCTATGAGCATGGATGTTCTAACACCTGAACTTTCTCCTCTGGAACACCTCCAATCTCAAGGACCACCTCTACTCCTATGAGTCTTCAATTCTCCCTGCCACAAGCCAGATTTTGTCATTATCCAGAACTACTCTGTCTCTAAATTCTTAAAAATAGAAATATACCATTCTTGGGGGGACCTTCGAGATGGTGGAGGAGTAAGACATGGAAATCACCTTCCTCCCCACAAATACATCAAAAATACACCTACATGTGGAACAACTCCTACAGAACAACTACTGAACGCTGGCAGAAGACCTCAGACTTCCAAAAAGGCAAGAAAATCCCCACATGCTTGGGTAGGGTAAAAGAGAAAAGAAAAAACAGAGACAAAAGAATAGGGATGGGACCTGCCCCTTGGAGAGGGAGCTGTGAAGGAGGAAAAGTTTCCACACACTAGGAAGCCCCTTCACTGGCAGAGACGGGGGGTGGCGGGGGGGAAGCTTTGGAGCCACGGAGGAGAGTGCAGCAATAGGGGTGCAGAGGGCAAAGCAGAGAGATTCCTACACAGAGGACTGGTGCCAACCAGCACTCACCAGCCTGAGAGCCTTTTCTGTTCACCCGCCGGGGTGGGCGGGGGCTGGGAGCTGAGGCTCTAGCTTCGGAGGTCAGATCCCAGGGAGAGGACTGGGGTTGGCTGCGTGGACACAGCCTAAAGGTGGCTAGTGCACCACAGCTAGCTGGGAGGGAGGCCAGGAAAAAGTCTGGAACTGCCTAAGAGGTGAGAGACCATTGTGTTGCGGTGTTTGAGGAAAGGGGATTCCTTCCCCGCTGCCCACAGAAGGCAGAGCACTGCCTAAATGAGCTCCAGAGATGGGCGCAAGCCACGGCTATCAGCATGGACACCAGAGACGGACATGAGATGCTAAGGCTGCTGCTGCAGCCACCAACAATCCTGTGTGCAAGCACAGGTCACTATCCACACCACCACCACCATCACCACCACCCCACCCCTGGGAGCCTGTATAGCCTGCCACTGCCAGGGTTCCGTGATCCAGGGACAAGTACCCCAGGAGAACACATGGTGCGACTCAGGCTGTTGCAATGTTAAGCTGGCCTCTGCCGCTGCAGGCTCACCCCGCATTCCAATTATAACTACCTTACCCCTCCCTCCCCCCTGGTCTGAGTGAGCAAGAGCTCCCTAATCAGCTGCTGCTTTAACTCAGTCCTCTCTGGGCGGGAACAGATGCCTGAAGGTGACCTACACGCAGAGATGGGGCCAAGACCAAAGCTGAACCCTAGGAGCTGTGCGAACAAAGAAGAGAAAAGGAAATTTCTCTGTCCAGCCACAGGAGCAGCGGATTAAATCTCCACAATCAACTTGTACGCTGCGTCTGTGGAACAGCTGAATAGACAACGAATCATCCCAAAATTGAGGGAGTGGACTTTGGGAGCAACTGTAAACTTGAGTTTTACTATCTGTGACTGATTTGTTTCTGATTTTTATGTTTATCTTAGTTTAGTTTTTAGCCCTTGTTATCACTGGTGGACTTGTTTATTGGTTTGGTGGCTCTCTCCTTTATTATTATTATTTTTAATTTTTTTATTTAAATAATTTTTTCATTTATTTATTTTTTTCTTCCTTTTTGTCTCACTTTTCTTCTGAGCTGTGTGGCTGACAGGGTCCTGCTGCTCCGGCCTGGTGTCAGGCCTGAGCCTCTGTGGTGGGAATCCCCATAAGGTTAATAGCTGATCTTTCAGCAGAAACTCTGCAAGCCAGAAGGGGGTGGCAGGACATATTTAAAGTGATGAAAGGGAAAAACTTACAACCGAGATTACTCTAACCAGCAAGAATCTCAATCAGATTTGATGGAGAAAACAAAACCTTTACAGACAAGCAAAAGTGAAGAGAATTCAACACCACCAAACCAGCTTTACAACAAATGCTAAAGGAACTTCTCTAGGCGGGAAACACAAGAGAAGGTAAAGACCTACAAAAACAAACCAAGAACAATTAAGAAAATGGTAATAAGAACACACACACTAATAATTACCTTAAGTGTAAATGGATTAAGTGCTCCAACCAAAAGACATACAGTCTGAATAGATACAAAAACAAGATCCATATATATCCTCTCTAAAAGAGACCCACTTCAGACCTAGGGACACATACAGACTGAAAGTGAGAGGATGGAAAAAGATATTCCATGCAAATGGAAATCAAAAGAAAGCTGGAGTAGCAATTCTCATATCAGACAAAATAGACATTAAAATAAAGACTATTACAAGAGACAAATAAAGACACTACATAATGATCAAGGGATCAATACAAGAAGAAGATACAACAATTGTAAATATTTATGCACCCAACACAGAAGTACCTCAATACATAAGACAAATGCTAACAGCCATAAAAGGGGAAGTCGACAGTAACACAAAAATAGTAGGGGACTTTAACACCTCACTTACACCAATGGACACATCATCCAAAATGAAAATAAATAAGGAAACACAGCTTTAAATGACACATTAAACAAGATGGACTTAATTGAGATTTATAGGACCTTCCATCCAAAAACAACAGAATACACTTTCTTCTCCAGTGCTCATGGAACATTCTCCAGGATAGATCATATCTTGGGTCATAAATCAAGCTGTGGTAAATTTAAGAAAATTGAAATCGTAGCAAGCATCTTTTCCGACCACAATGCTATGAGACTAGATATAAATTACAGGAAAAAAACTGTAAAAAATACAAACACATGGAAGCTAAACAAGACACTACTAAATAACTAAGAGATCACTGAAGAAATCAAAGAGGAAAGCAAAAAATACCTAGAAAAAAATGACAATGAAAACACGATGACCGAAAACCTATGGGATGCAGCAAAAGCAGTTCCAAAAGGGAAGTTTATAGCACTACAATCCTACCTCAAGAAACAAGAAAAATCTCAAATAAACAACCTAACCTTACACCTAAAGCAACCAGAGAAAGAAGAACAAAAAATACCCAAGGTTAGCAGAAGGAAAGAAATCATAAAGATCAGATCAGAAATAAATGAAAAAGAAATGAAGGAAACAGTTGCAAAGATCAATAAAACTAAAATCTGGTTCTTTGAGAAGATGAACAAAATTGATAAACCATTAGCCAGACTCATCAAGAAAAAAAGGGAGAAGACTCAAGTCAATAGAATTAGAAATGAAAAAGGACAAGTAACAACTGATACTACAGAAATACACAGGATCATGAAAGATTACTACAAGCAACTATATGCTAGTAAAATGGACAACCTGGAAGAAATGGACAAATTCTTAGAAAAGCACAGCTTTCCGAGACTGAACCAGGAAGAAATAGAAAGTATGAACAGACCAATCACAAGCACTAAAATTGAAACTGTGATTAAAAATCTTCCAACAAACAAAAGCTCTGGACCAGATGGCTTCACAGGAGAATTCTATCAAACATTTAGAGAAGAGCTAACACCTATCCTTCTCAAACTCTTCCAAAATACAGCAGAGGAAGGAACATACCCAAACTCATTCTATGAGGCCACCATCACCCTGATACCAAAACCAGACAAAGATGTCACACACACACAAAAGAAAACCACAGGCCACTATCACTGATGAACATAGATGCAAAAATCCTCAACAAAATACTAGCACATTAAAAGGGTCATACACCATGATCAAGTGGGTTCTATCCCAGGAATACAAAGATTCTTCTATATATGCAAATCAATCAATGTGATACACCATATTAACAAACTGAAGGATAAAAATCATATGATCATCTCAGTAGATGCAGGAAAAACTTTTGACAAAATTCAACACCGATTTATAATAAAAACTCTCCAGAAAGTAGGCATAGAGGGAACCTATCTCAGTATAATAAAGGCCATATATGACAAACCCACAGCCAACATCGTTCTCAATGGTGAAAAACTGAAACCATTTCCTCTAAGGTCAGGAACAAGACAAGGTTGCTGACTCTCACCACTATTATTCAACAGAGTTTTGGAAGTTTTAGCCACAGCAATCAGAGAAGAAAAGGAAATAAAAGGAATCCAAATCAAAAAAGAAGTACAACTGTCACTGTTTGCAGATGACATGATACTATACATAGAGAATCCTAAAGATGCTACCAGAAAACTACTAGAGCTAATCAATGAATTTGGTAAAGTTGCAGGATACAAAATTAATGCACAGAAATCTCTTGCATTCCTATACACTAATGATGAAAAATCTTAAAGAGAAATGTAGGAAACACTCCCACTTACCATTGCAACAAAAAGAATAAAATACCTAGGAATAAACCTACCTAAGGAGACAAAAGACCTGTATGCAGAAACTATAAGACACTGATGAAAGAAATTAAAGATGATACAGACAGATGGAGAGATATACCATGTTCTTGGATTGGAAGAATCAACATTGTGAAAATGACTATACTACCCAAAGCAATCTACAGATTCAGTGCAATCCCTATCAAACTACCAATGGCATTTTTCACAGAACTGGAACAAAAAATTTCACAATTTGTATGGAAACACAAAAGACCCCGAATAGCCAAAGCAATCTTGAGAAAGAAAAATGGAGCTGGAGGAATCAGGCTTCCTGGCTTCAGACTATACTACAAAGCTACAGTAATCAACACAGTATGGTACTGGCACAAAAACAGAAATATAGATCAATGGAACAGGATAGAAAACCCAGATATAAACCCATGCACATATGGTTACCTTATCTTTGTCAAAGGAGGCAAGAATATACAATGGAGTAAAGACAGCCTCTTCAATAAGTGATGCTGGGAAAACTTGACAGCTACATGTAAAAGAAAGATATTAGAACACTTCCTAATGCTGTATACAAAAATAAATCATATGCCATCACGGCGAGGAGGAGATTATCAACAGAACCAAAAAGTGTATAAGAATACACCTGTGAAATGCACCCTGTCTATGTGATAGATTTGTATTAATCTGCATGTTCATCAGTATCTCTGGGACAGTGACAGATGAAAAGGAGACATCAGTCAGGGCCAAGTGCCTGAGGAAGAAGTACATGGGGGTGTGGAAGCAAGAGTCCAGCCTGATGAGCAGAGGATGAGTATGTTCTCCAGCACCGTGGTCAGGTACATGCCCAGGAACAGGGCAAAGAACACGCCCTGCTGCTCTGGAAGGGTGGGGAGCCCCAGGAGGAGGAACTCGGACACACTGCTGTGGTTCTCCCTCCTCATGTCGTTCTTATCTCTGCTGGGAATGAATAGAAACTGGAAATGTCAGGAACTTAGACATACTGAGCATAGCAACTACCATATGGTCACATACTTTCTCCAAGTCGCTGTGTCACTGTACAGACAAATTCACTGCATTGCACTCACACGTTGGTGCCTCATCCAGTCTGGTGAGAACAGTGAAATGTGATTTGTCTGAACACTGACACAGTCACTTGGAGACATCATTCAAACATCAATGGAAGAAACATCAATCAAACTCTTCAGGTGAAATCAGGAAGACCTCATTCTTTTTTTAATAGAGTGAGGACACTACGATAGACTTTAGGGGGAGAGTAATAAATAATACCCAGTCCCTTCCGTGGCTTTATAGCCAGACAGCTTATGTGTATGTGTCTGTCTTGCACACACAAACACACACACACACCACTGAAAGCATTATTGGGAAAGTAATGTACCATGTACAGAATAAGTGCTGAACACATAAACTCACTTCTTATCATTAGAATGACAAGAAGGAAGGAAGGAAGGGAGGAAGAGAGGAGAAAAGGGAACATTATGGCAATCCCTCAGAAACTTAAACATAGAATTACCATATGATCCAGAAATTTCACTTCTGATAATATATCCAAAAGAACTTAAAGCAGGGGCCAAAGAGATATTTGTACATCAATGTTTAAAGCAGCATTATTCACAAGAGCCGAATGATGGTAACAATCTGTGTCCATTGAAAAATGAATGGATAAACAAAATGTGGTCTATACATACAATGGAATATTATCCAGCCTTAAAAAGGAAAGAAATCCTGACACATGCTACAACACGGATGAACCTTGAAGCCATTATGCTAAGTAGAATCAGCCAGTCACAAAAGTGTAAATACTATAAGATTCCACTTATATGAGATTCCTAGAATAGTCAAATTCCTAGAGACAAAAAATAGAATGGTGGTTGCCAGGGGCTTGGGGGTGGGGAGGAAAATGAGGCGTTATTGTTCAGTGGGTACAGAGTTTCCATCTGGGAAGATTAAAAAGTTCTGGTTGTACAGCAAGGTGAATGTACTTAATGCCACAGAGCTGTACACTGAAAAATCATTGAAATGCTAAATTTTATGTTATACATATTTTAGCACAATAAAAAATTGTTAATTTAGAAAAAATATACCATTCTGATGATAATTTCTTATTATTCCACCTGTTTCTTTCTTTTATTTTAACTAAGTAATAATATCTAGTATTTATTTATTAAGTAATTACTATGTACCCACACTGAACTAAGGGCTTAGTGGATAGATTATTTCAATTACTCTCCCAAACAATTCTATGAGGCCATGTCTCCCAGACTGGATTTGTTTCGAAAAAAAAAAAATTCTAGCTCTTTTAAGCAGAAAAGAATTTAAAACAGAACATTAGGCGCTGAAGCACAATGCAGAACGAGTTCGCATGATAGCTGCTTCCTCCACGACCATCCTGATGGTGGGAATCGAGACTTTGAGATATACCACCTGCAAGTCAGGGACCGGGAGTTGCCACTTACACAACTGCAGCAAGTGAAGTCCCAGCACGTTTGCTGGAGCCACAACAACAATAAGTCAGAAGACATGCCTACTGCTTCTCAGCTCCCACGAAGCTGGAGACTGGGCCCCGGAACACTGCGGCAGAAAGCCCACGTCCAGTAGAAAAGCAGATCACCATACTCACTTTAGCTTTTCACTGAAGCCAGCTGGAGAAACTGTACCACATCCAGAACCTTAGCTATAGGTTAGGAAAACGTAGGGTGTGGTTCTGGGTGCTTTGTTCTTATTTTTTTATCAATAGCCTTGCAACCTCTATAATATAAAGAGCCTCCCCGTGGATGGGGAGCCTGTACCCACCACATCCATCATGTGATATGGTGAACTTTCTAGCTATCCAGCCCATTTTTCCATCTTAACCTGGATCAGTCCTTGGACCCCTCTAATTTCTCCTAATCACCAGTATCCTTCAGGCATCATTTCCTTTCCTGTCCCACCTAGACTCACGTGGCCATCACTTGAATGATCTCCTTTTAAGTCCTCAAGTCAAGGATTAAGGAAACCCTTCATCCTTCCAGTGTATTTATCCAGAGAAACCCCATGCTGAGTTCATCCTGCCATCCCTCTCCTACACCCCTACAACCGGATGAGCACGACAGGAGCTAAACACACAAACATAAACAAATCCATGGTCCTCACCGTAGAAAGTCTTTGCATCTCCTTCAACTCTCTCTCCCACCTGCTCGCCTGTCTGCTCTTTCACACTCTCCACATCACATCTCCTTTCACTTGACAGGGACAATCGGGGGCAGCAGGAATGAGTTCCCTCCCCCTGCTCACCCTCCCCTTCCCCCCCATTCTATCCGTTCTACTTCACATGCTCTCTTGATGATCCCCGCTTCCTAACTCAATTTCTGAAATAGCCTAACGATCAACGTGGCACCATACTCAAGCCCTTCCAGCTGATTCACCACATGAGGATTTCACTGAAAGCATGCCCATCGACAGGTGAATGAATAAAGAAGACGTGGTACATATATACAATGGAATACTACTCAGCCATTAAAAAATGTCATTTGTAGCAAATGGATGGACCTAGAGATTATCATGCCGAGTGAAGTAAGTCAGACAGAGAAAGACAAATATTGTATGCTATCATTTATATGTGGAATCTAAAACATGATACAACCAAACTTATTTACAAAACAGAAAGAGACTCACAGACATAGAAAACAAACTTATGGTTACCAAAGGGGAAAGAGGGGTGGGGAGGTGGGGGGAGGGATAAATTAGGAGTTTGGGACTAGCGGATACAAACGATCATATATAAAAGAGATACACAAAGTCCTACTGTAGAGCACAGGGAACCATATTCAATATTCTGTAATAAACCATAATGGGAAAGAAAAAAATTAGAATAAAATAAAATACACGACAAGGGCATTCATTGCCACTTTCCTTGTGAGAGGGGAAAACAGAAACAAGCTAAATGAATGTGAAATACATAACAGAGAGGACTGACAAAGGCAAAAATTGGTGCTTTGAAAGGAGTAATAGAACTGACTGCAAATCTTTTATAAGACTAATCAAGTGAGAAGGAGAAAGAGAGTGTGTGTGTGTGAGAGAGAAAGAGAGACAGAGACAGAGAGAAACATATTGTAATGGGGATAAAAGATGAACCTTACTACAGAAGCAGACATTAAAAGCAGAGAAATGATAAACCATTTCATGCCAGAGCCTTTGAAACGTTTAATGAAATGAACAATTTCCTAGAAAACCATCCTACAAAAACCCATTCAAGAATAAATAAGAAATTTGTATAATCCTATCACCATTAAAGAAATTGAAACAGTACATAGAAACCTTCCCACAAAGAGTACTCATGACCCAGATGGTTGTACTGGCAAACGCTAACAAGCAGAGCTGGGAGAGAACTAATTCAGATATTAAATACCTCGCCTGTGCACCTCTGTGCCAAGGATTATGCCTTTGCCATTATTGTCTGCCAGTGCAATCAAGCAAAGAGAAGGTTTGCAGGTGAAAACACAAGGTGCAGGAAGGTGAGTATAGGATGCCCTGTTTCCATAAAAAAAGAAAGGACTAGGAGGTATAGTTTTATTTGCTTGCATGGCATTACACAAGAATAATGCAAGGTCTGCAAGAAACCAATTACAGCAGCCACATGTCATGGAAGGTGAGATGGGCCTGGGCAAATATGAATCAGGAGTGGGAAGGGGACTTTCCGGGGCATGCCTTCTGATACTTCGTGATTCCTGAACCCTATGTGTGTACTACCCATTCAAAGAAACTACTTATCAATCTTAATTAAAAAGAATAACGAAGGATAGTCTGAAAAGTAAGAATAATTGGGGGAGGGGTGGATTCCAATAATAAGCTATGACCAAGCTCTAATAACTACAAATTAAAAAAATAAGTAATTAACAGCGTTAAATTATCCATAGCAATTAGCTAACAAATCTTACGTACACAAATCTCTCTCTTTACCAGTTCTGCTTCAAAAGGTACAGCTTAAACTAAAAAAACAAGTAGGTTTTAAAGAAGAGGAAGGAAAATAGCAATAGGAAATTTTTTTTGTTTTACCTTATACCACTTTACTGAATCCAAATGAAAACTGTTTGGGAAGTTCAGAGGACATATAAGAATGTCATCTCTTCCAACGTATAAAATCTGTTTGTACTCATCTGGCACATGCGGTTGACTGTTTCCAGAAGTACCACACCAATGTTTTTTAAATACAGTGAGGTTGACTTGCATTCTGGGACAGGTGTTTGTATCACTGTAAGAAAACAACAGATTGAAACCTCATAAACTCAAACAGTCACAAAACCAAATAATTCTGTTTATCTGCAAATATTTCCAAATCCTCTTCCAAGCACTGTGGAAACCCTCTGCCTCAAACAAGACAGCATACATCTCACAAGTCATTCATTACGAAAGGAAAAGAGATGTATTTGGATGGTGGAAACACGGGAGGACATCTTAACCAAATGGTCAAAATGAACATCACCAAGCAGGGACACGCGGATGCTAGGTGTCTCTGAGTGTGCTGTCTGAAGAGAATGCAAACCACTTCCATAGCATTCCAGCCAAGAAGGCTCAGCCTGAACCGACTCATGAATAAATATCTGGCAAACCCAAAGTAAGAGATACAATATAGAATAATTGTCTGTACTTCTTAAAAACGTCAACGTCACACACACAAAACAGGCTGAAGATCTGTTCCAGATGAAAAGAGATTAAAAGTACATGACAACCAAATGCAATGCAGTGATCTTGGATTCAATCTTCCACAGGAAAAGGAAGAAAAACATTTATAAAAGTCATCATTGAGAAGATTGAGAAAATTAGAATACAAATTGGTTACTAGATAAAGTATTGTGTGATGGTTAAATTTCCTGAATGTGATAACTATTCTAATATAACTAAGAGAATATTCTTGCTGAGAGGAAAGACACATTGAAATATTAAGGGGTAAAGGGACCTGATGCATACAACTGAGATGATTTGGAATAAAGTGGTTTAGAAAAAATACCGTGTGTAACATACACAGGGGATGATGGGGAAAATGTGGCAAAATGTTAAATAATAGAAATCTAGATAAAGGGTAGGCAGGAGCCCTTTATACAATTCTTGCAAATGTGATATGAATTTGAATTATTTCAAAGTAAAAATATACAGTTTACTAAACATGTATCATATCTATATATTAAAGATTTGTGAGAATTCATGTTTATTTTCTTCCATGACAGACAGTATTGATGTCTACGTTCTAGGAAAGATTATTTTGCCCCATTTCACAGCTCCCATATTTAAATATTTTAAATCCAGCCTGTGATCCAGCAATCCCACTCCTGGGTATATATCCGGAGAAAACCATAATTCAAAAAGATACATGCACCCCAGTGTTCATTGCAGCACTATTTACAAAAGCCAAGACATGAAAGCAACCTAATAAAAAAGAATGAAATAATGCCATTTGCAGCAACATGGTTGGACCTAGAGATTGTCATACTGAGTGAAGTAAGTCAGACAGAGAAAGACAAATATCATATGATATTGCTTATGTGTGGAATATAAAAAAAATGGTACAAGTGAACTTATTTACAAAACAGAAATAGAGTTACAGATGTAGAAAACAATCTTATGGTTACCAGGGGAAAGGGGGGGAGAGGGATAAATTGGGAGATTGGGATTGACATATACACACTACTATATATAAAACAGATAACTAATAAAGACCTACTGTATAGTACAGGAAACTCTCTACTCGATACTATGTAATGACCTATATGGGAAAAGAGTCTAAAAAGGAGTGGACATACGTATGACTGATTTACTTTGCTGTACAGCAGAAAGTAACACAACATTGTAAATCAATTATACCCCAATAAAGATAAATAAAAATGAAGTCCCAGTTAGAATAAAAAATAAATAAATCCAGCCTGGACGTCCAGACAGATTTGTGCGGCATACGACCTCCAACTCTGGTTAATGAATAACCTGGAGGAAAGAGGAGAGCAGACCCCCTCTAGACGTCAGCAGCCGGTCTGCAGAGTGAGTGAAATTTTGGGGAAGGGGCTACTGGCACTTCCACCTGTGCCACTGAGTAACCATGTACTTCGAGTCAATCACACGGAAATGAGGAATCTGGCAGGAATCAGAGAAGGACATGGCCATCCTGAAACACAGAAAGAGGCTGGCAAATACCGAGGAACCGCAAGAGAGGGAGGATGCAGCTACATTCCTGGAGTACCTACTTCACACATGAGCTGGGGTCATTTTAACTTCTACCCTATCTGGCTGACATTACTCCCACTTTACAGATAAGAAAGCCAAGGCTCGTGGAGGTCAAATGACTCATGAAGGTCATGCACATTAGCAAAGGGGGATAACAAAATTGGGGCCCTCAGCCAAAATGTGGTCCACAGATGTGTTTTAATTAGGACACATGCACAAAGCTTATTGGAAAGTTAACCACACACACACCCATACACACACATTCCAATTTCCAGGTTACCTTGAAATTTTGGAAGATGGACTTGAACTGCTGCATAGACTGCCACCTTTGGTGTGACATACGCTTTCTGGCTCACCACAGTGCCAACCAGGCTCAACTATCTCCCACCAGACCTTTGTCACTTACTTACATTACTAGCATAAGGCTTAGCATGGGGTCTAGAACATACTGGGTGCTTGGTCACTGTTAAATTCCTATAGCAGAACCCTTACAAAAAGTGCTTGAAGGAGGCTTATACCTATCTGGATGTACCACCTGTCGCAAAAACTTCTGGCATTCCAAGAAAGAAGGCAGCAATCATGTTGGAATTAAACAGGCTTTGTAAGCTGGTCTGGCCTTGGACATCATCTCAATAGGAAAAGATGCATTTCAAGGTCCAGCAACTGATTTACAAATCTGTTCTGCTTAAAAGTCTGTTCATTGAAACCACCTCGTAACAATTACAAAACTATATTCTTCTCATTGTTTTCTACATTGATTAAGAGTTTATCAAGAGTTTTTCTAAAAGAATTATATATTATATAAATATTATACATATTATATAAATATAAATATAAATATATATATATATATATATATATATAAATGAGAGAGACAGTTCTCATGAATGAGGAACTTACTTTGTATCACAGTAGTAGATCCCAGAGTCCTCCCCTTTCACAGGGAGAAACAAAATCCAGTTTTGGTCCTGGTGGATTCGAGACTGTATGTTTTTGGATACTGGGATTTTTCTAGGATATTTATACCATGTTGCATCTACCTTCCCAGATGTTGGCAGGGGGTATATGCAGTGAAAAGCCGTAGGTTGGCCCACTGACACAGTATCCTGCATACTCACGTCCTCGCAAGCATCTAGGGAAAGAAAGGAAAAAAATAATCACAGCCGAGAGCGCTAGTGTCGGTCATGATTAGTTTCCACAAACACCTCGATTTTCTTGCTGATTTGAAATTTTATGTGAGAGTTTTCTCAGTATGGGAGTTGCTGATGTGAAAGCATGACCCGAAGTCTTTCACATCTGTCCATAAGAGGGAATTTACTCGGTCCTCCCCCTCAACAAGTGATCTCCCCATTTGGAATGAGTCCCCTCTTTCCCTTCTAAGACCCTCAATTCCTTCATCTTCCTCCTTCAGTGTAAACGTTCCTATTCTGAGCCCCACTTGACCTATTTTCCTTCTGCTCTGCTACCCGGTTAATTCGTCCGTCCCCAATAAAAGGTGTAAGTATCTCCTCCCCGAAAGGATTGTTAAACAATTCCGCTCGCTTTAAAGTTCATTTCTAACAAATTGCTTAGTGTTTCTTGGAAGTAATTTGTTCCGTGGCTGGTTTCTTTGCTATTACCTTGGGTCTAACATGTCCGTTTGTCATATAAAGTAGACGGTATTATAGATCTATTTGAGCATTTTAACTCGAGCCTTGACTTGCAAATTTGCCCATCTCCTACCCCTCTTCAAGTCACTTCAAAGCTCGAAGGGGATGCTTGGGGCTGAGCGTCTCCCGCGGGATTTTGCCTGGACCCCTGGGGCGAGTGTCACCGGCCAGGCTCCGGTCTCACGTGATCCCCCAGGAGGTCTGCACAGGGGCTCGCCCAGAGCGGCAGGGTGGCAGAGAGGGAGGGGGGCCACTGAGACCCGAACCAACCGAACGTACCTGCTCTGATAAATCGTGGAAGAGCGGTGCACACGACGCAGAGCAGCAACAATGGCATTCCCCTACAGGCTGCGAGGAAGAAAGACGGAGGCGTGGAAAGGGGCGCAGCGGGCGGAGCGCGCCCTCCCGCGGCACGAGGCCAGGGTTCTGCGACCTCTGAATCCCAGCTAGAGATCCCAGCTAGGCTTTTGACCTTTCCTGCTCCATGAGGAGACCTCCAACTTTGGCCCCAGATGTATCCGGACGCGCCCCCAAAGACGGCTCCCTCCCTTGCCCCACCCTTGCTCCGAGTGCCCACCTCCAGAATCCGGGGGGAGAGGCATCAGTGGGAGGGGTCGGGAGGGGCCGGAGGCGCAGTGTGGGCATCGGGGCGGGTACTCTTCCAGGCTGCCCGGTCGCCTCCTTTGGGGGCGCAGGGACATCCCCTTCTGCCATGCAGCTCGCCGCCCGGCCCGCCTCAGCCCGCGGCCCCCGTTCCCCGTGGTGACGCCCGAGTGCCCACCGTGCGTCGCGCGTAGCCTTCCCTGCGCGTCCTTGGCCTCAGGTTCCTCCTGGGCCTGGCCGTCTAAACGGAAACCTGCTCACTCGGGAGAAGGCAGCTTAGGCCTATATGGCAAAGGTCGGCAGGAAAAGAGGGAGGAAGACGGGCCGGCAGTGGACGCGGGCTCCACACCTTCTTCCACAGACGGAGTCCGCTCCCCCAAGGTCGCCCAGCCGGTCAGGGGCCGCCCGGGAGTCCCGATCGCCGCCCGCCGCCCAGTCGCGCACATTTTTGCCACCTCCTCGTCCCGCCCGCGCCCTGCTCAGCTGCAGACTCCGTGAGCCGGGTGTGTACCTGCAGAACTGGATCGGAGCGCGCAGGAACTCGCAGAAAGTGGAGACTGACAGCCCGGGACTGAGTCCTGTCGTGGCATTTCCGTACCAGGCTAGTTCCTCACTACGATGGGCGGGGCAGCCCTACCTTCCCGGTGCTAGCTTAGGAAGGAGCGTGCCATCGCACTAGGAAGTGGGTTCGAAGGCTTTGTGCCGGATTTTCTGGCAGCTAAGAAGTCCTCCATCCCCATTAATTGTCTGCTGAAATCTATTCCAAATTGTGCCACCAAATGAACTATTCCTTCCTTTCCGAACTCCATTCGAGCAGTTATTACATGCCCTGCATTGGCCTGTATAGAATGCCCCCGGAGTAGACGCCGACCCAGATGGCTTTTAAGTGATATTATTTATCTGCCTGGGTCGTGCTGTTAACTTCTGTAAAGCAGGCATCCCACGGGGATCCTCAAATAGCCGGAGCAGGAAAACAGTTCCTGTCTGAAACTTCCAACCCTGACAACATCAACAGGGACTTGTTGCCCTGGCCATCAGGAGACACCCAGAGACATCCCGGAGGACACTGAGACTTAGAAAAAAATAGAAAATGTAATCTCCATTCAACAGGTTTCTGGCCAAGCTATTTCTGGTGGTCCTTGTGGGATTCCCAACAGCGAGAAAAGCAGCCATTAGCAGCAAGGGGAGATGACAGCAAAGCTTTCTGTGACCAGCTGGAAGCCAGTGGTTTGCAAATTTCTACACTCTTAAAAATTATTGAGGATTCCAAAGTGGTTTTGTTTATGTGGTTTATATCTGTCGATATTTACTATGTTAGAAATTAAACTGGAAAGCGTTTAAAACATTTATTTTCTTATTTACTTAAAATAACAATAAACTCTCTACACATTAATATAAATCTCATACATTTTATGAAAAATAACTCTACTTTTCAAAACAGACTTATTGAGACAAGTGGTATTGTTCTACACACCTCTACATACCCATACTTAGTGTTTGGAAATCGCTTATTTAATGTTTAATGTAACAGAAGACAGTTGGATTCTCATATCCAGTCTCTTATGATGTTACATGTCATGTAGCCTCTGAGAAAGTCCACTGTCCACTGGTGAGGGAATGAGAGTAAAAAAGACAGAGAAGGTCTTAATATTACGATGAAAATGGTTTTGGTTTCAGGGATCTTTTTAAAAGACCTCAGGGAGCCCTAGGGCTCTCTACTCTGAGGCCCCCTTGGTAAGCCAGAAGTGGAGATCTTTATTACTTTTCCCCTGGCATCAGCATTAAGTGAGGTTCCTCCATACTTATACGTTTTGCAAGGTTTATGCCCCCAAACTAGCATTACTATAAAAGATACCAAGTGACTCGCATACAGAACTATTGTTATAAGCAGTGTTGAAAGTTATTCCTAAATCTTTTTTGTTGTCTTGTTCAGTTTCTACCTTATAAATAGAGGAATCTGTGTCCTATCCTGTTTTGTATAGTTTGAGGAAAAACTTGCATGCCAAGTCCAATCAGTATAGTTGCTCCAAAGCTTAGGAAGTTAAGACGGGCGTGCCAGCCCTCCTGCATGCCTCCCTCTGATGGGACACGGCTGACACTTCACTTTGTCGGTGAGGCTATGGTCGCGAAACTTGCACTTCCAGAGATGGTTTCTGTACCAAATGTCTTTCCCGGTACTGGCGGAATGAACTGCTTGGCTCTGAGGGCAGAACTGACTTGGGGATTGCAACCTTTGCAATTAAAAACAATAGAAAATCAAAACCTTTACTGCAGGTTCTCAACTACTCTGAAAAATCAGAGAAACTGGAGAACATTGTTTGCTAATGAGAAAGGGGAAGGAAGGAATCCAAACAGGTTTGCTTTGTTCTGGCGACGAGAAATGCTGCTTTATGCCAAAACTTCCTCAATTCATTCACTTTATTCTTCCTCTCTGATTTTCACTTTTTAAATTTTCTATTTAAATGGGCGTCAGCAATAGCTAACAGCTAAATAATTCAATAAGTCATAAGTCATATAAGCAAGACCCAGCCTCAGAAATCATAATTACCAAGTTTCCTGTGTACATCTCTCCCACCCTCCAGACTCACCAACCTAAACTTGTTTATCATTCTGACGTGTGTGTGTGTGTGTGTGTGTTGTGTGTGTGTGTCTTCCTTAAGCAATATATTGTTGTGTAGGGTTTTTTAACGTTTATATAAAAAGTACTATATACTTATGCAACGTTTTATTTCATTCAATATTATATTTGTGACATTCAAATATTTTGAGAAGTGTAATTCTAGTTCACTCAAGGTAACTACTATATTGTATTCTATTGTATGAATATTCCACAATTTATGTATCTATCTCCTTTGGATATTTAAGTTGGATATTTAAATATCAAATTTATGTTTTGCTTTAAAAATAGTGCTGCTGTGAAGATTTTTGTAATGTCCTCTTGTGTGGGTTTTTTTTTTTTTTTTTTTTTGCGGTACGCGGGCCTCTCACTGTTGTGTCCTCTCCCGTTGCGGAGCACAGGCTCCAGACGCGCAGGCTCAGCGGCCATGGCTCACGGGCCCAGCCGCTCCGCGGCATGTGGGATCTTCCCGGACCGGGGCACGAACCCGTGTCCCCTGCATCGGCAGGCGGACGCTCAACCACTGCGCCACCAGGGAAGCCCTTGTGTGGATTTTTGAGAGATTGTCCAGTGAGTGAAAATGCAGGATCACTGGGTAGATGCATCTTCAACTATACTAGGAAACCCTGATTTTCTCCACATTTGATATTTTTTGGAGGATAAGTATGTCATTGCTTCATGTTCCTGCCAATATTTGGTATGTCAGACTTTTATATTTTGCCAGCTTTTGCCGGTCCAATGATGGGAAAGCTATTGTGTGCATTTATTTTACAATTCTCTAATTACTAAGAAGGTGGAACATCTTTGCCTATGTTCATCCTGTGTCCTCTGTGTGGAATAACTTCTCATGTTTTTCCCATTTTACCCACCTGGTTGTTTGTCTTCCTCTCATCGATTTGTAGAGAACTCATTCAATTCTACCTCTGATGTTTCATGTGGTTACCTTCAAAGTGAAGCACAGGTGTACCTCACTGTTCTCTCCCTGACAGGGAGCTCAAACCCAGCAGCACCCTTTATCTATACAATAGCGATGATTAGACCCACTTTTCAGAGGTGACATTTGTAAATCCTCTTTTGCAGAGTGCCTGACAATAATAGAAACTTGATGAGCACAGAGTTTGTTACCATCATGTTATGACTAATTCTTCCTTGCCACAGTATTTAATATTGCAGATAGCTTTGCAGTGAGAATATCCTTAGATATTCATGCCATTAGTCACAAGCCATAGGTAATGGACTCTTTCAATTTTTTTTTTTTTCTCATGAGCTGAAACAATTCCTCTACCAATTCATTACCTCATCCTGAGAGCAGGTGTGAAGCAATGCTCCGAGTGCAACGGATGCATTGCTCAGTTCGAACTAGTTGAATTTTACCCTCAATTGATTTGATCTTCAGATGAGGATGTGATGTACATTCAGAAGAGTAGCAGGGGAATACATTTTATTAAAGATTTCATATACGAATGTATATATAATATAATGCATAGTAATATTATTTGTTCTAACTAACTAGCTGGTCATTTCCCATTGAACATAACCTGCAGTTAGTTTCCCGGTAAGAATGAGGTGATGTGGCAGGTGTAGGCCGATGTCAGTGGACATGCACGTATGGAGACCCATTTGGGATGCATTAGAGGGTCTCTCTGTTCCTTCTTCACATCAGTCTATCTTAAATCAAATTCGGAGAATCACGACATCACAGGGTTGGAATAGGACCTAAGGTCTGGCTATCACTTGAGCAGAGTAATGAGCACCCTCCTACACATGGGGCAATAATTAACACTTTTCAGGCCTCACAGCTTACGTGCGTGTGCGTGCGCACACACACCCCCCCACACACACACACACACAAAACGGCCATAATCGCAACCCCCAACCCAGCCAGCACCGGTCTACTTGGCTCTGGACAGCATCTCTCTAGAGACATCCCACCCACAAGTCACCCATCTTAATCTCACACCCAGTGTTCAGATATCTTCATATTCTTGCCAAGAGTTTATTCAGATCAGGCTTGAAGGAACTCATTCCCTCCAAGGCAGCCTATTCCAAATTGTAGGCCTACCAGCCAATCCCTCCTTCCTAACAGGAAGAGGAAACCTCAGCCATGTAGGGATTTTTGTTCCATCCTTCGGATCCATAGAAAGGAGAACGCAGTCTTCCACATCGCCACACATGCCATGTCGCCAGAACTCCTGCAACCACTGATCTCTCCAGACCTAGTACCTGAAATCAGGGCCTCCAACAGCCCGCAAGTCAACTAAGCTGCTGACCTCTCAAACATGGGGGATGTGGGACCTTCATCCCTGACATTCTAAGTGTTAGGCTTGTGTTAACAACACAAATTAGAAGGGATGGTGGTCTGCTTGGGCTTGTACATGTTTGTTTTGCTTTGGTTTTGCTCATTCATTCATTCTGGGGTTACTGCACACCAACATCCTAAATGTTTTTTTTTTCACTTTTGTAGCCACTAAGCATATTTTTTCCATCAGGGTTTAGGCATGTTCCTTATTGCAAGTGAAGGGTCTTACATTTATCCTTAGTCAATGTCATCTGGTAAAAGATGGTTGGTTAAAGAGGTCATTTATCTGGGAGGCAAAACATCTGGGCTCCCTTCTCAGCCCTCTTGCTAACTAGCTGAGAATTGTAACAAATCTGGGGGCAAGGGCTGCCCCCCACAGGTACAGTGAATGTTGACTGAACCTTTCAACCATATTTATTACAGTGATACCCTTTGTGTCTATCAAGTTCACAAAGATTTTTAAATGACTATTTTCAGTGTCACACGCTTCCTATGGGAAAGCAAAGCAAATGTCTCTACAGAACACAATTAGTGAAGAACTTAAAGGTCCATTGCCCTCTGGCCCATTGATCCTAAGAATCTATGCTAAGCTAATCATCAGGGAAGTGGACAGAGATATTTGGGTAAAGATGACTACTTCATTTTGACCCCTGATAGCTACAAACTGGAAATAATCTAGATGTACAACCAAAGCAGGAAAGCTAAAATATAGAGCATCCACTCGATAAAACGAATGCTCCTTCATAGATCATATTTTAGATAATAATAATGTGGGCAAATATTTTTACTAAGTTTAAAAAGTTAAGGTGTTAAACTGCATATATTATATGATCTCAATTATATCCATAAAACTACAATAAAATGTTAATAATTATCTCTAGTTGTTAGTTTTTTCTACCTTATACGTTTCAGAAATTTCTGTGTTCTCTCAAACCTACATTGCTTCTATCATACAAAAAAGTATTTTCAATTTATTTAAGAAAAATGTTCCTAATACAATCAACTCACAGAGGCATTTCTGTCCCAACGTTCTAAGACCTCTCTGACACTTGACTCCCTTCTAATTTGCCTTCATAAAAATACCCACCCCTCCATCAAGACTTTATACCTTAGTGTTCTCCCATTTAAAAATCTCCAAGAGCACGCATATACCAACTCCAGATAATAAAGTCCAAATGTTTCAGTCAGGGATTTAAGACCATCTATTGTATGAGTTCGTTTGCTGAGCTGCTTTCTCTCCACACTACACTCTATGACTAGATTGTTTTGAACTTGGAAATTTTCTCAGTGCCTATTATGTTAGGCACATAGATAGCACTTTTAAAACAATCCAAAAGTCAACTCGGGAGCAAAAATATTCCCCTATTTTAGAATTTGAGGAAAGGCTGAGATCCACTTGGGGGAAACATAAGACTTCAGAAGCAATTAAGTGTAGTGTGGAAGGAAGGATTATGGAATATCATGTAACAATAAAGTACTTAAACGGCTACTGTGCACAACTAGAAGGCACATGGGAAGCAGGAATCTGTCTCAGACTAAGAGGGATAAGCGATGTGAGATGGCTGAGGAGGGAAAAATTGGGTAGCCAGGCACGATTCACCACGCGAGCAAAGGCAGAAATGGGTTCACACCATGGATGTTAAACATGCAATACACTCTCACTGAAGACATCCGAGAAATCTCATTCCAGTATGTGTTTAATGAAAGGAAAATCAGCGAACACTGCAGACTGGTATCGGTGCAGCGCATGCCAGACCCAGAAACAGGAACACGTGGGATCACTTTCAGGTCAAAGGTTCTGAGAAAAACAAGCTTCCTTGATTTTCACTCTGCGTAAATTAATCTCCCCCAGTGGGGGAGCCACTGTCACCACACTCACAGATTCTTGCCTCAAAGGGGAAAAGGTTTTCTTCTGACAAACTCGCTTATGGGAATCTCTGATTTTCTAACTGTATGCTATATATACTTAGCCCTTCAATGAATGTTTGGGAAACCAGCTGTATCGTAAACACCAAGCCAGATCCTGACTTGCTAAACTTGGATCAAATGGAAGCTATTATCATTTTTAGAAGCTGACACCAGGACGATCTGCCCTCCTCTCCCTCCACTCCCCAATCCCCAGAATTTGAAAAAGATTCATTTCTGGATTAAACGAATTTACTCTTACTTGTACTGATCAAGAGGTAAAATTAAGAAAATATATTTCGAGATTCTGTCTCAGATATTGGACACAGACTTTCTGACGTAGGGAGAAACCTTTGTATTCTATTACAAGTTAATCACTAAATAGGTGTTGCCTGTAAGCGTTAATTATACATCATGGCCCATCTCTGGGAACACTGCCGCCCAGGTAATGATCATTAAGCTAAAAATATCTCTGTTCAGCTCTCAGGAGACATCCTGACCAGGCCCACCTGTGAATGCCTGCAGGACAGGAGAGGTTAACACCTCCCCTCTGGATCTCACCTGACCCAGGAAGTGTTTGACTTTACTCCCGCCCTTTGAGTATAAAAGAAGCGTGAATTCTAACTCAGGCAAGGTGGTTGTTTGCGAGGTGGGAGTCTGTCGTCTTCTCGGTGTGCTCGCTTTCCGAATAAAGTCCCTAGTTCTTGCCCCAACAGCTCGACTTTCGATTTATTGGCCTGTCACGGGGTGAGTAGTAAGGTTTGGACTTGGCAACAGATTTTTCCTTTTTTTTCCTGCGGTACGCGGGCCTCTCACTGTTGTGGCCTCTCCCGTTGCAGAGCACAGGCTCCGGACGCGCAGGCTCAGCGGCCATGGCTCACGGGCCCAGCCGCTCCGCGCGGCATGTGGGGTCTTACCGGACCGGGGCACGAACCCGTGTCCCCTGCATCGGCAGGCGGACTCTCAACCACTGCACCACCAGGGAAGCCCCGGCAACTGATTTGGATGAAACCCGCCAGGAGCCTCGCTGCTCCTGGCTAGCTGATCCCAGCCTGGGAATTTGGGGGTAAGGTCCTGGCCGCTGCCGGGACCGCTTGTCCGAGGATCTTCCCTTCATTCTGGCCGCCCCAGCGCTTGGCAATTGGAGCAAGGAATCAATATTTGGGAGCCGAAGGACTGCACGCAGTAGGGTAAGTTGCTCTGGTGTGTACAGCCAGAAAGCTCTCCGTGTGGGGCTTTTATTCTGCGGAATGAGCCAGTTGTTTTTGCATTTGAGTGGGGCAGCCTGTTGGAGAGAGGAAAGAGTTGCTGGGCTTTTACCCAATTGGTGAACCAGTTCATTTGCTTCTTTGGTTTTTTTAAAATGTATTTTATTGAAGTATCGTAGATTTACAATGTCGTGTTAATTTCTACTGTAGAGCAAAGTGTTTCAGTTATACATATGTGTGTACATATATATATGTTCTTTTTCATAATCCATTCCATTATGGCTTATTACAGGATATTGAATTTAGTCCCCTGTGCTCTACAGTAAGACCTTGTTGTTTATCCAACCCATATATAATAGTTTCCACCTGCTACTCCCAAACTCCCAATCCATCCCTCCCCCACCTCCCTATCCCTTGGCAATCACACGTCTGTTCTCTACAGCTGTGAGTTCTCCTGTTTCATAGATAGGCTCATTTGAGTCATATTTTGGATTCTACAAATAAATGATATCACACGTTGTCTTTCTCTATCTGACTTACTTCTCTTAATATGATCTCTTACTTCTCTTAATATGATCTCTAGTTCTATCCATGTTGCTGCAAATGGCATTTCATTCATTTTTATGGCTGAGTATATATATGTACCATGTCTTCTTTATCCATTCATTTGTTGATGGACGTTTAGATTGTGTCCATATCTTGGCTATTGTGAATACTGCTGCTGTGAACACTGGGGTGCGTGTATCTGTCCGAATTAGAGTTTTGTCCGGGTAATATGCCCAGGAGTGGGATTGCAGGATCATACGGCAACTCTATTGTTAGTTTTTTGAGGAACCTCCATACTGTTCTCCCACCAACAGTGTAGGAGGGTTCCATTTTCTCTACAACCTCTCCAGCATTTGTTATTTGTAGATGTTTTAATGACGGCCATTCTGAACAGATTGGGGTGGTACATCATTGCAGTTTTGGTTTGTGTCTTTCTAAAAGTAAGCGATGTTGAGTACCTTTTCATGTGCCTATTGGCCATCTGTATGTATGTATTCTTTAAAGAAAGGTCTTTTAGGTCGTCTGCCCATTTTATGATTGGGTTTTTCTTTTGATATGGAGTTGTATGAGCTGTTTGTGTATTTTGGAAATTAATCTCTTCTCGGTTATATCATTTGCAAATGTTTTTTCCCATTCCTTAAGTTCTTTCCGTTATGTTTATGGTTTCCTTGGCTGTGCAAAAGTTTACAAGTTTAATTAGTTCCCATTTGTTTATTTTTGCTTTTATTTCTATTGCCTTGGGAGACTGACCTAAGAAAACATTGGTACAATTTATGTTTGACAGTGTTTACCTATGTTCTCTTGTAGGAGTTTGATGGTGTCCTGTCTCATTTAGATAGTCAAGCCATTTTGAGTTGATTCTTGTGTATGGTGTGAGGGTGTGTTCTAACTTTTCATTTTGTCTGTACTGTTTCCACGTTTACTGCTGAATCAATTTTGTGATATTTAAAACTTTTACAGATGTCAAATAGAGAAAAGGAATAGAAGTAAAAACGACCTGGCTGTAGGACATTCCCAGGGAGAAGAGAAAGGTTCCACTTGGTTCCTAAAATCACCAAAAGCCCCAGTCCAGAAATCAGCCAGGTTGATTGATGCCCAGGCAAAAAGACATCCTTTTAATGGTTATAGATGATCAGTTGCTATTTATGGTTTTCTGGTGGCTATTCTGTGAAGAAGCGGGGAAGAATGATGAAATTCTTTACGTACAAGCATTTCTGCTATTACATCAGGGAAAATAAGAAAAGGAAGGTAATGAGACTGATACATTGCTTCAAGCCTTAACTCCTCCAGCTGAGCTAGCTGTCCCTGCCACTCCAGCCATCATTCCACTATACCCACCCCCTCCACTGCCTTCCATGTCTCTCTGGCTCCTGACACTGGGGCTCACAACTGTCCGTCCTTATAGGGAACAATTAGAAAATCCTGTGTTAGTTCCTGGAGCACAGGGATTTGGTCTGGTATCGTTTTCTAAGACTCAGCAGGGCACCCAATTTGAGCCAAGAGTCACTCCCGGGGCAGAATAGTGTACTTTATGCTGTCATCTCATAGGGGGCCTAAATGCAAATGACCAGCTGGCTGGGTTTCTCAGACTTGTTTAATTGGAAAGATCGAAACCCTCCTTACAGGGAGGATCCTCCACACCTGAAGCCCACTTAGCAGCGCCCACAGGTAAACCGAGCTGGGACCCCAATAAAGGACGAATGCCCTTATTAGAGTACTCCCAGAAGTGCATGGTGGCAGGTTTTTGAAAAGGGAAACCAAGGCAAAAGAATTTGAACAAAAGTCAAGAAATTAAAAAAACAGACATTTTCGAATTTTTGGAAAATCTTTATCAGGCCTACAGACATTATACTAATGCAGGTCTTGAGGCCCCTGAAAATATTAGAATGGTAAATTTGACCTTTTCTGTGGAAGGGGTGCAAAGTGCCTCAGATACTGGGAGAAAAGTTGCAAAATTTAGTGCATTTGGAATGAACCTAATGCACTTTCTCAATTGGTAAATGTTCCTTTTAAGTGTTCAACAGAGAACAGACACAGAAGAAAAATATACAAAACAACAACTTCCCTCTTTGGCAGTGACATTGGATTCCCGGAAGGCAAGTAACCTGAAAGAGGTAAGCCACTGTTGGGGAAGAAACAATGCCTTCACCGTCCGGAGAAATAACATGGGAAATCAGGTTGCCCTAGGCTAAAACATAAGAGGAAAAACAACAAAAGATGAGAGCTTCTCGCGTGGTAGAAAGACTAACCCTCTGCTGAATGAACAGGGAGTCCAGAGGCTCCCTTGGACATGAGGTGCCTAATTCCCCAAAGGAGCCCTGGGAAAAAATGCCAGTGGGGAATGAGCTGATTAACTTTTCTCTTTCTGTTTTAAGATTTTTTTTTTAAATGTGGGCCATTTTTAAAGACTTTATTGAATTTGTCACACTATTTCTTCTGTTTTATATTTTGGTTTTTTGGCCACGAGGCATGTGGGATCTTAGCTCCCCAACCAGGGATTGAACCTGCACCCCTTGCATTGGAAGGTGAGGTTTTAACCACTGGGCCGCCAGGGAAGTCCCTGATTAATTTTTTTTTTTTTTTTTTTTTTTTTGCTGTACACGGGCCTCTCTCAGCTGTGGCCTCTCCCGTTGCGGAGCACAGGCTCCGGACGCGCGGGCTCAGCGGCCATGGCTCACGGGCCCAGCCGCTCCACGGTATGTGGGATCCTCCCGGACCGGGGCACGAACCCGTGTCCCCTGCAACGGAAGGCGGACTCTCAACCGCTGCGCCCCCAGGGAAGCCCCCGATTAACTTTTTGATAGACCTCACCTTAAAGTTGTGTGTTTTTTTAAAAGCCCACATTTGTTTATTTATTTATTTTTGGCTGTGTTGGGTCTTCGTTTCTGTACAAGGGCTTTCTCTAGTTGCGGCGAGCAGGGGCCCCTCTTCATCACGGTGCACTGGCCTCTCACTGTCTCGGCCTCTCTTGCTCGGAGCACAGGCTCCAGGCGCGCAGCCTCAGTAGTTGTGGCTCATGGGCCCAGTTGCTCCGCGGCCTGTGGGATCCTCCCGGACCGGGGCTCGAACCCGTGTCCCCTGCATTAGCAGGCAGATTCTCAACCACTGCGCCACCAGGGAAGCCCCCACCTTAAAGTTTTTCCACCAGAACAGCTTGACATTGGAGTCCCACCAGAACATGCTTTAAGCCTACAGATGGTGCTCATGAAAACCTTTGCAAAGGAGCCATAGCTCTATCCCCCTGAGGTCTACGAAAAGCACAGACTGTGTAGGGTTGCGTACAGTCTTGTCGACATCTGGTGATTTTTCTTTAGATACTTCCTTTTTCACAGTTTGTTCATGAGATTACTGAAGGGAGAGCTAGGGAAGAGATCTGGTCATCTGTTAATTACTTTTCTACGTTGATTTACAGAAAGAACCAATAGATTAGGCAAGATATTGTGTGATCAAATATTTGAAAGATGTGCTAGGGCTGGAGACTAGTAGAGCGTGGGGGCACTTGGTTTAAGGATAGTAACAAGGCAGTAGAGTGCCTCCTGCAGAGAGAGCTTTCCTGCCGAAAGCTGCTTGCAAATCCCCTTTGTCAGAACCTCATTCCATCTCTATGAGATTATGGATGAAGGTCCATCTTTAACTTCTTCCTGCTGACGTAGGGCGCCATATTCTTAGACTGGAAGATGTCGATGTGGGTTTGTAGCATCTCTTTGCTGACAGTTGTAGTTGCCCACTTACATGTATGGGCAGAACAAGCTGCAATTACTCAGACGCCCACAAATACATAGATTATGAGCAATAGTGTTAATCCCATTGTCTGAAGGCCGGTTCCTGGAATTGTGCTCAATAGACTCAGTGTTGCTCAAGGTGGAGCAGCTTGTGTCACGGCTGCAGTCTGGTCATCATGCAGTTGGCTTCTCCCTCTGGTGGAAGTTACAGTATCTATAAAACAACTCGGGAACATGTATCAGACACTGAGTCTGTGACCCCGTTTTCCTAATCATTAGTGGCTTCAGCCTGCTCTTTTGAGACTCAGCTTTTCTATAAACAAGAAGCAGGCGACATGGAGGGGCCTTTGTACTGCGGGGAGAGGGTGGCCTGCAGGGTTCCGATTGGTTCCATCCCCCCTTTTCTTGATACTCCTTAATCCTGAGTAGGGACAGATGCAGAACAACAACAACAAAAAGGAGTAATGTTTTGGATAGAGAGGTTAATCATAAACTTGACCGAGGAACCCACAGGGTCCTGTTCAGTTTCACCAGCAGACACTCTTTTCAGAATGGCTGGTGGTGTTTGAGTCTGACGCAACTCAGGGAATTCAAGTTCTTGGCATACAGAATTGTATATGAAATGACATCCCCAATGGCCACCCAGTTTTACCTTGGATGTCTGAACCATTTTGACTGTACAATACATTTCTCTCCTTAATGGACAAAGCAGGTGTCACCATTAATGATTTTAGTGCTTTTCTAGATATGAGGAGATGCAAGAATTTGGGCTCATGAAAGCTTCTCCTGAGAATATCTCACTGTCTGAAGGCCTGTCCTGCCAGTTTTTCTCAGAACACGGAGTGCCTCATTGCTGATCTCCACCCTGAACTCCCTTCGGGGTGTGTTGAAGGTCAGCAACTGCAGTGGCTTGTGACTCAATCCTTGCAGAGGCAGATACCTAGTGCCAAGTTTTGGTCTGCAGGGCCCCCTCATGGTCGACCATGGTTTGGAAGGCATTTCATGGCCATTTCATCCCATGGTGCTAGGCATGTTCATTCCTAGGTCAGGCGAGGATTTTGTTAATAGGCCACTCAATGTGCTATTACTGGACTAGGCCTTACTAACAGTAGCTAAAAGTCTCTGGACCACCTGTCCTGCTAGTCTGTTACAGCCCAGGAAAAAAATTCCCTCTTGTTGCTTCTTCTCATATCTAGAGTTACACTATTACAATCACTGACCTTATATAGAACTATATATCTGATCAACTGTTTCAAGTCACCTAGTCGTCATTATTTTTATCGAGGTCTCAGCCACACACTTGGTAATGCAAGAAACAACAATTTTGTAAAACAAATTTTAAAAATCTACAAATAATATATCTGGTAAGTTCATAAGTAACAATTTAAGAACTTCCATCCGGTGCAGCTCAGTATATCCCCAGGTCATCTGACTTAGTCTGCTCTATACCAATGCTTACCTTTAAGGGAAATTATATCTTGGCATTGTCCATAGGGCACCCAGCCCAATTTCCTAATGTTACTGGACTGTTTATCCTTAGTGTGGTTTAATTGTTCCCAACATAAGGGAGGCTTTAAACTTTAATGACCATAGCCTGGTGTTAACCACATAGATCCATCCCGTAATTGTGGGAGGTTATATTCTTTTTTTTTTTTTCACTTAACATTGAAAGCCATGTGCTAGGCACCAGGGACACAAAGCTGACTAAGACATGTCCTCATCTTCAAGCTTACTCTATTAGAAGAACAAACATGTGAAACTACTAGGTAAGGAATAATGTACAATGATAACAGCAATGGATTGAAGCATATTAAAAAATGTTTAAATATAGGCATTCATAATGATACCAAAAACAAAGCAAAACAAAAAACCCTAACCGGTCACCACTGGCGAATGCTAGTGAACCAGTTCACTATTCTGAAAATGGATGACTCAGAAGAAAGAATCAAGCATTCATCCTGACTTTCTTATATGAACTATACCACTGGGTAATCACATAGTAGATAAGGGAGAGTTTCTATTTATAGGAGAATTCCATCTAATAAATAAAGAATAACAGATTAGAATATCACTATTTTGCAGCTCTTTATGATTTAATGGATGTAAGCAAAGATCATTAATAGCTACTGACATCACAAAAAGAGAGTCAGTACCTCCTGATAGAAGTACTTACCACTCTTGAAGAAGTGTGAGCAAACTTCTAAACTTAAGTACCAATTTAAAGGAAATGCAGAAGGGAAAGGAACATGCTAAAAGGCACCACAGAGATGTGATCAGCAAAGTTCAGACTCAAGGAAACTCGACAAGACAAATGACTCAGTTTTTACAAGAAATTACGAAAGAAAAAGAGAGAAAGAGATGGACAGTCTTAAAAGATAAAGCAACCAACTGTACTGTACAAATTTATTTGCATCCCAATTCAAACACACTAGAAAATAATATATGTATGTATGACACAATTGGGGAAATGCAAACACTCACTGGGTTTTGATGCTATTAAAGCATTATTGTTAAATTTTTAAGTGTAAGAATGGAATTATGGTTATTTATTCAAAGCCCTTATCTTTTAGAGATGTATATGGATATGTTTATAGATATAAAATGTCTAGAATTTGCATCCAGTAATCTAGGGAGGAGGCTGGAGTGAGTAGGGGTAGTACTAGGTGGGTGATGGGCTACATATTTGACATTGTCTACTATAAGAAACATTAAAAAGAAACAGTAAAGATCAAAGTAACACGAGAAAGAGAGGCTGACTGTATGTAAAGCGCTTAGGCTGTACATCACAAGTACTACTAATAATTACAAAGCGTAAGGATTGGATTAGATGACCTCTCAGGTACTTCTTAATTCTGAAAAGTCTAAAATGTTATGACTAGATTATTTTTAAAGGTCATTTGTATCTCTCAAATTCTTTGGTTCTTCCCCAGGGATACGGCTCAACTTTCTTCTCCCACTGCTTAACAATGGCACACAAAACCACGGAACAACAACTACTGTGAAAAAGCACATGAACTGGAACTGACTCCCAGTTCAGTGCTTGGAGGTTTTGGCCATCCCACCCACCTCAATTCTGGAGTCTGACTGTTACACTGCTTAAATACTAGGTTAAACAGCCAGTACTGGTTAAACACATGGCAAGTTTTGCTTTATCCAATGGTGATAACTCCTTTGCTTCTTTTATCCTACACGTAAACAGTTTGGAAAGAGTGGTCCAGAACCCCATGGAGATAGGCACCTTCAGGAGGTGCCTGAGATCAAAAGTATTGTTGTGGTAATACTAAGACGATATTTTCCTTTTTTACTCTCACCTCGTAAGTGTACAGTAGGGTTTTCCAGAGGATACATGATGTGTGGAAATACACCAGATCAAATGCAAAAGCAGATGTAAAATTCAAGCTGTTTTTTGTTTGTTTTTTTTATACTGTAGGTTTTTATTAGTCATCCATTTTATACACATCAGTGTATACATGTCAATCCCAATCGCCCAATTCAGCACACCACCATCCCCATCTCCCCGCAGTTTTCCCCCCTTGGTGTCCATACGTTTGTTCTCTACATCTGTGTCTCAACTTCTGCCCTGCAAACTGGTTCATATGTACCATTTTTCTAGGTTCCACATACATTCATTAATATACGATATTTGTTTTTCTCTTTCTGACTTACTTCACTCTGTATGACAGTCTCTAGATACGTCCACGGCTCCACAAATCACTCAATTTCGTTCCTTTTAATGGCTGAGTAATATTCCATGGTATATATGTACCACAACTTCTTTATCCATTCATCTGTTGATGGGCATTTAGGTTGCTTCCATGACCTGGCTATTGTAAATAGTGCTGCAGTGAACATTGGGGTGCATGTGTCTTTTTGAATTATGGTTTTCTCAGGGTATATGCCCAGTAGTGGGATTGCTGGATCATATGGTAGTTCTATTTTTAGTTTTTTAAGGAACCTCCATACTGTTCTCCATAGTGGCTGTATCAATTTACATTCCCACCAACAGTGCAAGAGGGTTCCCTTTTCTCTGCACCCTCTCCAGCATTTGTTGTTTGTAGATTATCTGATGATGCCCATTCTGACTGGTGTGAGGTGATACCTCACTGCAGTTTTGATTTGCATTTCTCTAATAATTAGTGATGTTGAGCAGCTTTTCATGTGCTTCTTGGCCATCTGTATGTCTTCTTTGGGGAACTGTCTATTTAGGTCTTCTGCCCATTTTCTGATTGGGTTGTTTCTTTTTTTTTTTTTTGTGGTACGCGGTCCTCTCACTGTTGTGCCTCTCCCATTGTGGAGCACAGGCTCTGGACGTGCAGGCACGTCCACAATATCGTGTAGATATTGAAAAATCCTTAAACTCCTGGGATAAATCCTACTTGATCGTGGTGTATGATTCTCTTAATATATTGTTGAATTTGGTTTGCTAGGATTTTGTTAAGAATTTTTTGCATCTATGTTCATCAGGGATATTGGACTGTAATTTCTTGTGGTATTTTTGTCTGGTTTTGGTATCATGATGATGGTGGCCTCATAGGACGAGTTTGGAAGTGTTCTTCCTCTGCAACTTTTTGGAATAGTTTCAGAAGGATACGTGTTATCTTTTCACTAAAAGTTTGGTTGAATTCACCTGTAAAGGCATCTGATCCTGGACTTTTATTTGTTGAGATTGTTTTCAGCAGATTCAATCTCAGTACTCGTTATTGGCCTGTTTGTATTTTCTCTTTCATCCTGGTTCAGTATTGAGAGATTGTACCTTTCTGAGAATTTGTCCATTTCTTCTAGGTTTTCCATTTTATTGACATAATGGCTTGTAGTCTACTATGGTCCTTTGTATTTCTGTGGTGTCCATTGTAGCTTCTCCTTTTTCATTTCTGATTTTATTGATTTGAGTCTCTCCCTTTCTTGATGAGTCTGGTTAAAGGTTTATCAATTTTGCTTATCTTTTTAAAGAACCAGCTTTTAGTTTCATTGATCTTTTGTATTGTTTTCTTCATCTCTATTTCATTTAAAATTTCTGCTCTGAGCTTTATGATTTCTTCTGCTAAGTTCAGGTTTTGTTTTTCCTTCTTTCTCTACTTGTTTTAGGTGTAAAGACAGGTTGTTGGAGATTTTTCTTGTTTCCTGAGGTAAGCTTGTATTGCTCTAAACTTACCTCTTAGAACTGCTTTTCCTGCATCCCGTAGATTTAGGTCATTCTGTTTTCATTTTCATTTGTCTCTGGGTATTTTTTTGATTTCCTCTTTGACTTCTTCAGTGATCCATTGGTTGTTTAGTAGCATATTGTTTAGCCTCCACGTGTTTGTGTTTTTTTGCAGTTTTTTCTTGTGGTTGATATCTAATCTCATAGTGGTGTGGTCAGAAAAGATGCTTGTTACCTTTAAATTTTCTTGAATTTACCAAGGCTTGCTTTGTGGCCCATCATGTGATCTATCCTGGAGAATATTCCATGTGCACTTGAAAAGAATGTGTATTCTGCTGCCTTTGAAGGAATGCTATATAAATATCAATGATTCCTTCTGGACTAATGTGTCATTTAAGGCTTGTGTTTCCTTATTGATTTTCTGTCTGGATGATCTCTCCACTCATGTAAGTAAGATGTTAAAGTCCCCAACTATTATTGTGTTACTGTCAATTTATCCTTTATGGCTGTTAACATTTACCTTATATATTGAGGTGTTCATATGTTGGGTACGTCTCTGTTTACAACTATTATATCTTCTTCTTGGATTGATCCCTTAATCATTATGTAGTGTCCTTCTTTGTCTCTTGTAACAGTCTTTATTTTAAAGTCTATTTTGTCTGATGTGAGTATTGCTACTCCAGGTTTCTTTTGATTTCCATTTGCTTAGGATTGCTTTATCCATCACCTCACTTTCAGTCTGTATGTGTCTCTAGATCTGAGGTGGATCTCTTGTAGACAGCATATATACGGGTCTTATTTTTGTATCCATTAAGACAGTCTGTGTCTTTTGGTTGGAGTCTTTAACCTGTTTACATTCAAGGTAATTATCAATATGTATGCTCTTAATGCCATTTTGTGAACTGTTTTCAACCTGTTTTTGCAGGTCTTATTTCTTCCTTTCCTCTTTTGTTCTCTTGTGATTTGACTTTCTTTAGTTTTGTGTTTGGATACCTTTTCCTTTTGTGTGTGTATCTATTACAGATTTTCTGTTTGCAGTTACCATGAGGTTTTGATATAGCAGTCTCTATATATATACACATTACTGTATTAAGTTGCTGGTCTCTTAATTTCAAACGCATTTCAAATATCCTGCATTTTCACTCTCCTATCATGAGCACTGGTTTACATGTCATATTTATTTGTAGATAATTTCTTACCTTTACTTTATGTTTGACTTTACCGATGAGCATTCCCATTTTAAAATTTTCTTGTCTCTAGTTTTGGCCTTTTCTGCCTAGTGAAGTTCCTTTAGCATTTGTTGCACAGCTGGTTTGATGGTGCTGAATTCTTTTAGCTTTTGCTTCTCTGTAAAGCTTTTTATTTCTCCATCAAATCTGAATCTGAATCTTGCTGGTTAGAGTATTTTTGGATGTAGGTTTTTCCCTTTCATCACTTTAAATATATTATACCACTCCCTTCTGGCCTGCACTTTTTGCCGAAAATATCAGCTCATAGTCTTATGTGGATTCTCTTGTTGATTTGTTGCTTTTCCCTTGTTGCTTTTAATCTTTTCTCTTAACTTTAATTTTTGTCAATTTGATTACTATGTGTCTTGGTGTATTCCTCCTTGGGTTTGTCCTGCTTGGGACTCTGTACTTCCTGGATTTGGGTGACTGTTTCCTTTCCCACTAGGAAATTTTCAGCTATTATCTGTTGAAATATTTTATCTGAGCCTTTCCCTCTCTCTTTTCCTTCTGGGACCCCTATAATGCAAATGTTGGTGTGTTTGTTGTCCCAGAGATCTCTTAATCTGTCCTCATTTCCTTGTATTCTTTCTCCTTTATTTTGTTCCACATAAGTGATTTCCACCACTCTTGTCTTTCAGTTCACTTATCTGTTCTTCTGCCTAATTTTTCTGCTATTGATTCCTGCTAGTGTATTTTTCGTTTCAGTAACTGTAGTCTTCAGCTCTCTTTGTTTGTATTTTATATTTTCTAAGTCTTGTTAAAAACCTCTTGTAACTTCTCTTGCTATACCTCCATTCTTTTCCAGAGTTCTTGGATCATCTTTACAATCATTACTCTGAACTCTTTCTCAGGTATATTGCTTTCTCCATTTCGCTTAGTTGTTCTTCTGAGGTTTTATTTTGTTCCACTTTCTGAAACATTCCTTTGCTGTCTAAATTTCTATTTGTATTTTTATGTATATGGAAGGTTAGTTATGTTTCTTGTCCTTGGAGAAGTGGCCCTCTTGTAGGGGATGTCCTATGTGTCCCAGCAGTTCACTCCCCTCTCGTCATCCAAGGGCCAGGTTCCAGCTGGTCCCGGGTAGGTTCTCACCTGTGTTTGCAGACTCATTTCTGCAGGCTGTGGGATCATGATTTTCTTGCTTCTGGTGTCTGCCCCCCTGGTGTGTGAGGCTGGTCTAGAGGCTTGTTCAGGCGTCCTGGTATGAGGGTGCTGGTGCCTGCCCACTGGTGGCTGGAGCTAGGTATTGACCCTCTTGTGGGCCGGGTCCTGTTAAGTGGTGCTTCTAGAGGTGGCTGTGGGCTCAGAAAGTCTTCAGGCAGCCTGTCTGCTGGTGGGTGGGACTGTTCTCTCCCTGTTGGTTGTTTGGCCTGAAGCATCTCAGCACTGGAGCCTTCAGGCTGTCGGGTGGGGTCAGGTCCTTGTGCAAAATGTAGGCCTCCAGGAGAGCTCATGCTGATAAATATTCCCTGATAACTCTGTAAGCAGTGTCCTTTCCCCATTGTGAGCCACAGCTACCCCCTGCCGCCTCGGGAGACCCTGCAAGACCAGCAGGTAGGTCTGGCCTATGTCCCTATGAAGTCACTGCTTTTTCCCTAGGGACTGGTACATGCTAGAACTTGTGTGTACCCTGCAAGAGTGGAGTGTCTGTTTCCCCCAGTCCCGTGGAGCACCTGCAATCAAGTCTTGCTGGCCTTCAAAGCCAGATGCTCTGAAGGCTTCTCCTCCCAATGCCAGAACCCCAAGTTGGGGATCCTGACGTGGGACTCAGAACTCAGTCCTGTGGGAGAACTTCTACGATATAATTATTCTCCAGTTTTGGGTCACTGACCCATGTGTTATGAGATTTGATTATATTGGCATTGTACCCCTCCTACCATCTCATTGTGGTTTCTTCATCATCTTTGGGTATAGAGTATCTTGTTTGTTAGGTTCCAGTCTTTTTTAACGATGGTTGTAGAGCAGTTGTGGTTTTGTTATGCTCATGAGGGGAGGTGAGCTCAAGGTTCTTCTACTCTGTCATCTTCTCAAGAATTCTAGTGTGGGTTTTTGAGAGCTTGTCTGATGAGTGAAAATGCAGGAACACTGGGTAGATGGACCTTTGACTGTATTAGGGGATCCCTAGCTTTCTCTACATTAGTATCCTTTAGAGGAGAAGCGTTTCATTTTTTCATGTTCCTGCCAATATTTGGTATGTCAGACTTTTACACTGTGCCAGCTTTTGCCAGTCCAATGATGGGAAAGCTATTGTGTGCATTTATTTTACAATTCCCTGATTACTAGGAAGATGGAACACCTTTGCCTATGTTCACCTTTGTCCTCTGAAATTCCTTATGTTTTTCCCTTTCACCCACCTAGTTGTTTGTCTTCCTCTCATCAATTTGTAGAGAACTTGTTATGTTCGACCTCTGATATTTTATGTGGTTACCTTCAAAGGGGGAGGCACAGTTGTAGCTCACTGTTCTCTCCCTGAAAGGGAGTTCAAACCCAGCAGTACCACTTATCTATAACATAGCAATGATAGACCCACTTTTCAGGGGTGGTAATTGTAAAAACTCCTTAGAAGAGTGCTTGACAATAATAGATACTTGATGAGTACTGAGTTCTTTACCATCATCCTACAACCAACACTTCCATGCCACAGTATTTAATATTGCAGATATGTTTGCAATGAGAATATTCTTAGAACTTCATACCATTAGTCACAAGCCATAGATAATGGACTCTTTCAGTTTTTTTAATCACCTGAAACAATTCCTCTACCAATTCATTACCTCATCCTGAGAGCAGGTGTGAAGCAATGGCCTGTATGTGATGGAGGCATTGATGACTTTGGATTGGTTGAATTTTACGTTCAATTCATTTGATATTCAGACAAGGATGTGATGCATATTCAGAAGAGTAGCAAGGCAACATATTTTAAAGGTTTCATATACAAATGTATATTTAATATAATGTATATTAACTTTTTTCTAACTAAATTACTGATTTCCCATTGAACATAATGTACAACTAGTTTCCCAGTGAGAATGAAGCAGAAATGTGTCCACAGGGCATAGCCAAATGTTCCAAAACTCAGTGTGGGGGAGTGGGGTCCTACCAAGATCTTTATACCTTCAAGCTTCTTACCTTTTTTTTTTTCCTCTCTCTGGGAGGCTTGAGAATACACAGCAGCAATTCTGCAGTTGACTTTTGTTGCTGGAATAAAATGAACTTCTAGAGATGGAAGAAGCAACAGGGGTGACAGGAGGGTGATGCTAACACATTTAGTTTCCTGGGGTCCTCAGCTCCAGTCATCAGTTCATTCACTCACTCATCAAATATTTATCCAGTCTCCTCCTTTGTGTCAGATGACACTCCAAGTGTTGGAAACAGCTGGACAGAAGACTGACAATCTCAGAGCTTACAGTATAGTGGCTAGTGTGGGGGGGGGTGGGGGGAGGTGAGAGATGTGGGGAAAAAGCACTGAATAAGAGCACTTAGATGATTTCAGGTTGGTGAGAGCCATGAGGATATGAAATACGATGAAGAGGTAGAGAGGGTGATGGGGGAGGCTTCACTGCAGAAGTGATTGTGGCCTGAGTAATGACAAGGAGATCCCCAGGTAGACATCTGAGGGAGACTTCTCTTCATAGAAGGAACACTGCGACAAAATAACTGAAGGAAGAAAGAGTGTGGAAATTTCTAAATAACAGAAATGAAGTCAGTGACCAGAATACAGTGAATATGTGCAAGCGTTGGGTAAATAAAGTCAGAGAGTAGCCAGGGCTGTACCGTACAGGGGCCTGTAGGCAATAGGAAGAAGGTTGGATTTTATTCTAGGCAAAATTGAAAGCTGTTAGAAGATTTAGATCAGAACAGAGAGATAATGTTATCTACAGTTTTAAAATGTCACTCTGACCATTAAAAGTCCACCAAAATGGCTATGATTACAGGCTGACAATACTAAGTGTTGATGGGGCTATGGAAAAACTGCAGCTGTCATATGCTGCCAGTGGCGGTACAGGTTGGCATGACCACTCAGGAACTCTGTTTGGTGATTTCTACTAAAGCTAAGTCAGCAAGTCCATTTTTGACAGATACACCAAATAGAAATGCATAGATACGTTCACCAAAAGAGACATTTGCTAGAATGTTCATAGGAATAGTACTCATAAGAGTCAAAAACTAAAAATTACCCAAATGCCTATCAACAATACAATGGATAAAACAGGTGTGGTAGATTCTCACAGTGGAATACTATAGCACCATGAGAAACAACTACATACAAACACAAGCAACAGTATGGATGCATTTCGTGGATGAATCTCAGATAAAATGTACAACAAAAGAAAACAGAAAAAAGATCATACTACTTGGTTGCATTTACATAAATTTCGAAAACAGGAAAAATTATGCTGTTGAAAGTCAGAACAGTGGTTTCCCTTGGGGCAGGGGTAATAAGTAACTTGGGGGAACATGACAGTGATGTTTCCGTGCTGATCATCTCCCTTTCTTGATTTCGATGCCGGTGGCATGGGAGTGCCTGTGAAGCTTCAAGGAGCTATTCACTTATGAGCTCTCTTCTAAAATGTAGGTTATAAAAATTCAAAGAAAGTTCACTCTGGATGCTGTATGAAGAACTGGTCACGAGGGGTGAGATGGCAAGAGGAGAAACGTGGCCCCAGTTAGGAGGCTACTGAAGTAGACCAAGGAAGAGGTGATGTGGCAGGTGTAGCCTGATGACAGTGGACATGCACATATGGAGACACATTTGGGATACATTAGAGGGATTACATTTGGGATACATTTGGGATACATTAGAGTTCTTCATATCAATCTATCTTAAATCAAATTCACAACATCAGAGGTTCTGAATAGAACCGAAGGTTTGGCTATGACTTGTGTAGAGTAGTGAGCACCCTCCTACACATGGGGCAGTAACCAACATTTTTCAACCCTTACAACTTAACGACTTGTGTTTCACACAGCCATCACAGCAACCCCATCCACCTACCAGCACCAGTTGACTTGGCTCAGGACGGCTCCCCTCTAGAGACGTCCTGCCCACAAGTCACCTAGTTTAATCTCACATCCAGTGTTCAGATCTCTTCAGAGTCCTGCAGGAGTTGACTCAGCTTAGGCTTGAGGGAACTCATTCCCTCCAAGGCAGCCCATTACAAGCTGAAGCAAGTCACTGCTTCCTAACGGGAAGGGGAGATCTCAGCCACGTAGGGATTCTTGTTCCACCCTTTGGGTCCATAGAAAGAAGAACCCAGTCTTCCACATTGCGACGCATCCAGTGTTGTCAAAGATCCTGCAACATTCCTTCTCTCCAGACCTAGTACCTGCCAGAGGATTCAGCAGGCCTCACAGCCACTCCGTTGCTGGCCTCTCAGACATGGAGGACACGGGAACTTCATCCCTGACATTCTAAATGTTAGGCTTGTGTTACAATCACCTGTGGTCTCATTGGGCTTGTAAGTGTTTTGATTTGCTTTTCCACATTCATTCATTCTGACATTACTGTGCACTAAGACACTAATCTTTTTTCCCCACATTTCTAGCCTCTAAGCCGTATTTTCTGCACTTGTGCTTAGGCATGTTCCTTATTGTAAGTGAAGGGTCTTACATTTATCCTCAGTCAATGTCATCTCATAACAATGGTTGGTGAAAGAGGTCATTTATCTGGGAGGCAAAACATCTGGGCTCCCTTCTCAGCCCTCTTGCTAACTAGCTGAGAGTTATGGCAAATTTGGGGGCAAGGGCTGCCCCCCAGGAACTGTCAGTGTTGAGTGAAACTTTGAGCTGAATTATTTAATTTGAAAAAGAAGTATTTATCATAGCGATACCCTATCAAGTTGGCAAAGACTTTACAGTGACTATTTTCAGTGTCACGCTTCCTGTGGGAAGGCAAAGCAAATGTCTCCATGGACACAATTAGTGAAGAACTTAAAGGTCCATTGCCCTCTGGCCCATTGATTCTAGGAATGTATGTGAAGCTAATCATCAGGGAAGTGGACAGAGATATTTGGGTAAAGATGACTACTTCATTTTGACCCCTGATAGCTACAAACTGGAAATAATCTAGATGTACAACCAAAGCAGAAAAGCTAACGTATAGAGCATGCACTCGATAAAGTGAATGCTCCTTCATAGATCATATTTCAGATAATGTGGGCGAATATTGTTACTAAGTTAAAAAAAAGTTAGGGATTAAAATGCATGTATTATATGGTCTCAATTATATCCATAGAAAGACAATGAAATGTTAATAATTATCTTTAACTTGTGAGGTTATGGGTGAATTTTCCTCCCTCACAATATTCAGCAATTTCTATGTTCTCTCAAGCCAGTATTGTTTCTACAATGTAAAAAGGGTTTTTAAAATGTAAGAAAAATGTTTTTAATACAGTCAACTCACAGAAGGATTACTATACCAACTTCCTCAAGACCTCTCTTTCTGACCCTTTACTCCCTTCTAATTTGCCTGCATAATAACGCCTGCCCCTCTGTTAACACTTTCTTTATGGCTTAGTGTTCTTCCATTCAAAAATATCCAAGAGCTTCTATATACCAGCTCTAAATAATAAAGTCTCAGTATTTCAGTCGGGGAGTTAAGACCCTCTATCATAATGAGTTGGTTTCCTGAACTACCTTCTGTGGACACTACTCTCTATGACTAGAGAGATTAAGGGTTTTGCAACTTTGTAATTTTCTCAGTGTCTAATATGTTAGGCACATCGTTAGCACTTTTAAAACAATCAAAATTCAACTGGAAAGCAAATATATTCCCCTGTTTTGGAATTTGAGGGAGGAATTTGGGGTCCAGTTTTAGGCAACTAAGAATTCAGAAGCAATTAAGTGTAGTGTGGAAGGTAGGATTATGGGATAGATACACCAATAAAGTCTTTCAACAGATGGCCACTGTCCACAGCTACAGAGGCAAATGAGAAGGAGTGTGTCTCAGGCTAAGTGGGATAAGCGATGTGAGATGGCTGAGGAGGGAAAAATGTGGGTAGCCAGACAGGATTCACCACGCGAGCAAAGGCAGAAATGGGTTCACACGAGGGCCATTAAACATGTGATACACTCTCACTGAAGACGTCCGAGGAATCTCATTCCAGGATGTGTTCAATGAAAGGAAAACCAGTGAACACCACAGACTGGTATCAGCGCAGCTCATCCCAGACCCAGAAGCAGGAACTAAGTGACACTTGGAATGACTTCTGGTCAAGGCCTCCGAGAAAAATGAGTTTCCTTGACTTTCACTCTGAGTAAATTCATCTCCCCACTGGTTGAGCCCAGAGCAAGTCAACAGGATCCTGTGAGTCTCCATGATTCAGGTGCTCCAGGCTCAACTGGTCTGACAGTTGCAGTTTTTAGTGACTGCTGCCATGTGTTTGGGCTGCAGATTTAAGGTGACCATTACAGGATCTATGAACTTTAAACAGCCAGACCTTCCTTAGAAGAAATCTGAGCCGTGCATGTTAAGATGAGCATGTTTTCAGTTTAAAAGATTAATACTCACTTTAAATATTATCATCTATTTCCTGTAGCTCTCCTCCCTAAAACCAGCACGCACGCACGTGCACACACACACACACACACACACACACACACACACACACACATACTTCGGCTGTTAAAGTAAATGTTAGTACACCAAAAATAGTCCCTCCCAGCTATCTCCCCATGTACATTTTTTCAGGGGTGGTCTATTTTTTCCCTCTTTTTTGAATTCTTACTACGGTCATGATTCACTTGGGCGTTTTATTTTAGTAAGAAAGGACTTCCCCCTTCTACCCCCAGATCATTCTCTTCCCCACCTGCTACCCTCTCTGTGGCCTCCACATTAAGCCAAAGTCACCACACTCACAGATTCTTGCCTCAAAGGGGAAAAGGTTTTCTTCTGACAAACTCGCTTATGGGAATCTCTGATTTTCTAACTGTATGCTATATATACTTAGCCCTTCAATGAATGTTTGGGAAACCAGCTGTATCGTAAACACCAAGCCAGATCCTGACTTGCTAAACTTGGATCAAATGGAAGCTATTATCATTTTTAGAAGCTGACACCAGGACGATCTGCCCTCCTCTCCCTCCACTCCCCAATCCCCAGAATTTGAAAAAGATTCATTTCTGGATTAAACGAATTTACTCTTACTTGTACTGATCAAGAGGTAAAATTAAGAAAATATCTTTTGAGATTCTATCTCAGATATTGGACACAGACTTTCTGTCATAGGGAAAATCCTTTGTATTCTAAGTTAATCACTAAATAGGTGTTGCCTGTAAGCGTTAATTATACATCATGGTCCATTTCTGGGAACCCTGCCTCCCAGGTAATGATCATTAAACTAAAAATATCTCTGTTCAGCTCACAGGAGACATCCTGACCAGGCCCATCTGTGAATGCCTACAGGACAGGAGAAGTTAACACATCCCCTCTGGAGGCTGACCTGGAATTGTTTGACTTTACTCCCTCTCCTTTTTGTATAAAAGAAGCGTGAATTCTAACTCAGGCAAGGTGGTTCTTTGGGGTACCAGTCTGCACCATCTTCTCAGTCAGCTGGTTTCCAGATAAAGTCCCTGTTTCTTGCCCAAACAACACACAGCTTGATTTATTGGCCTGTCTACAGTACTACAAGTTTGGACTCGGTTAAAAAAAAAAAAAAATGTTTAAGGAACCTCCATTCCATTTTCCATAGTGGCTGTAATTTACGTTCTCACCAACAGTGTAAGAGGGTTCCTTTTTATCCACACCTTCTCCAGCATATATTATTTGTCTAAATTTTAATTATGGCAATTCTTAACGTTGTGAGGTGATACCTCATTGTAGTTTTGATTTGCATTTCTCATAATTATCAGTGGTGAGTATCTTTTCATGTGCATTGTGGCCATGTGTATGTCTTCTTTGGAGAAATAACTATTAGATCTTCTCATTTTTTGATTCGGTTGTTTTTCCATTTCAGAAGAATGAGCTGGAGATTAGTGCCTCCTCTGTAGCATCGTTTGCAAATATTTTCTGCCATTCTGTGGATTCTCTTTTCATTTTAATTATGATTTCCTTTGCCATGCAAAAGTTCATGAGTTGACTAGGTCACATTTGTTTATTTTTGCTTTTATTTTTATTGCCTTGGGAGACTGACCTAAGAAAACAGTGCTAAGATTTCTGTCAGAATATTTTGTCTATGTTTTCCTCTGGGAGTTTTATGGTGTGATGTTTCCAATTTAAGTACTTAAACAATTGTGAGTTCCCTTTTTCGTATGGTGTGTGGAGGGGTGAGGAGGTTGTCCTAATTTCAGTGATTTACATGTAGCTGACCAACTTTCCCAACACCACTCGCTGAAGAGACCGGCTTTTCCCCATTGTATACTCTTGCTTCCTTTGTTGAAAATTAATTGACCATAGGTGTGTGGGTTTATTGCTGGCCTCTCTGTTCTGTTCCATTGCTCCATAGGTCTATTTTTTATGCCAGTGCAACGTTATTTTAATTACTGTAGCTTTGCAGTGTTGTCTGAAGTCTGGGCAGGTTATGCCTCCTGCTTTGTTCTTTGTCCTCAGGATTGCTTTGGCAATTCTAACTCATTTATGGTTCTGTATAAATTTTAGTCTTACTGGTTCTAGTTATGTGAAAAATGTCATGGGTAATTTGATAGGAATTGCGTTAAATCTGTAGACTTCTTTGGGAAGTATGGTCATTTTAACAATATTAATGCTTCCAATCCAAGAGCATGGGGTATCTTTCCATTTCTTTGAATCATCCTCAATTTCTTTTCTTAATATTTTATGGCTCTCAGCATATAAGTCTTTCACCTCTTTGGTCAGGTTTATTCCTAATTATTTTATTTATTTTGATGTGATTTTATTTTAATTTACATTTTTCCAAATTTTTGTATTGTGCAATATGCATAACATTAACATTTATCACCTTAATCACTTTTTTTAAACTTTATTTCATATCAGAGTAGAGTTAATTTATAATGATTTGTTACTTTCACTTGTATAGCCTAGTGATGTACTTATACATAAATCTATTCTTTTTCAGATTCTTTTCCCATATTGGTTATACAGAATATTGAGTAGAGTTCCCTGGGCTATGTAGTAGATCCTTGTTGATTATCTATTTTGTATTTAGTAGTGTGTGTATGTTAACCCCAAACTCCTAATTCATCCCTCCCCAACACCTTTCTTCTTTGGTAACCATAAGTTTATTTTCTCAGTTTCTGAGTCTGTGAGTCTGTTTCTGTTTTGTAAATAAGTTAATTTTTAAGGAACCTCCTTACTGTTTTCCACAGTGGCTGTACCACTTTACATTCCCACCAGCAGTGTAGGACGGTTCCTTTTTCTCCACACCCTGTCCAGCATTTCTTATTTGTAGACATTTTAATTATGGAAATTCTGATCATTGTGGTGATACCTCATTGTAGTATTGATTTGCATTTCTCTAATAATAATCGAAGTTGAGCATCTTTTCATGTGCTTTTTGACCATTTGTATGTCTTCCTTGGAGAAATGTCTATGTAGATCTTCCCATTTTTTAAATTGGGTTGTTAGTGTTTTTGATATTGATTTAAATGAGCTGTTTGTATATTTTGGAGATTAGTCCCTTGTCTGTCACATCATTTGCAAATAATTTCTGCCATTCTGTAAGTTGTCTTTTCATTTTATTTATGGTTACCTTGCTGTGCAGAAGCTCATGAGTTTGATTAGGTCACATTTGTTTCTTTTGTTTTTATTTTATTGCATTGGGAGACTGGCCTAAGAAAGCAGTGGTATGATTTATGTCACAGAATGTTTTGCCTATGATTTCCTCTAAAAGTTATATGGTTTGAGGTCTCGATTTAAGTCCTTAAGCATTTTGAGTTCCTTTTTTTGTATGGTGTGAGGGTGTGTTCTAATTTCATTGATTTACATGAAGCTGTCCAACTTTCCCAACATCACTCTCTGAAGAGACTGTCTCTTTCCCATTGTATATTCTTCCTTTGTCTAAGATTAATTGACTGTAGGTGTGTGGGTTTATTACTGTTATCTCTGTTCTTTTCCATTGATCCATAGGTCTGTTTTTATGCCAGTACCATGTTGTTTTGATTACTGTAGCTTTGAGGTATTTTCTGAAGCCTTGGAGGGTTACGCCTCCTGCTTTCTTCTTTGTCCTCAGGATTTCTGTGGTGATACTGGGTCACTTATGGTTCCATATATATATTAGTATTATCGGTCCTAGTTCTGTAAAAAAAAAAAAAAAAAAAAAAAAAAAATGTCATGGATAATTTGATAGAGAGTACATTAAATCTGTAGATTTCCTGGCCATTTTAACAATATTAATGCTTCCAATAAAAGAGCAGGTGATATTCTTCCATTTCTTTGAATCTTTTTCAGATTCCTTTATTAATGTTTCATAGTTCTCAGCATATAAGTCTTTCACTTCCTTGGTCACGTTGAATTCTAAGTACTTTATTTATTTTGATATGATTTTTTAAAATTTCGTTTCAATTTTTTTCAAAATTTATTGTACAATATGCATAACATAACATTTATCATCTTAATCATTTTTTAAGATTTTTATTTTATATTAGAATAGTGTTTATTTACAATATTGTGTTCCACATGTAGAGCCAAGTGATTTACATATATATATATATAAATATATATATATATATATATATTCTTTTTCAGATTTTTTTTCCATATAAGACACACAGAGTACTGAGAACAGTTCCCTGGTATACAGTAGCTCTTTGTTGATTATCTATTTTGTATATCGTAGTGTGTATATGTTATACCCAAACTCCTAATTCAACCCTACCCATCTCCTTTCCCTTTGGTAACCATAAGTCTCTTTACTCAGTCTGTGAGTCTGTTTCTGTTTTGTAAATAAGTTCATTTAATTTTTAAGGACCCTCCTTACTGTTCTCCTTGATGGGTATGCCAATTTACATTGCCACCAACCATATAGGAGGGTTCCTTTTTCTCCACACCCTGTCCAACATTTCTTATTTGTAGATATTTTAATTATGGAAATTCTGATCATTGTGAGGTGATTCCTTATTGTAGGTTTGATTTGCATTTTTCTAATTATTGATTTTGAGAATCTTTTCATGTGCTTTTGGGCCATCTGTATGTCTTCTTTGGAAAAATGTCTATTAAGATCTTCTGCCCATTTTTTCATTGGGTAGTTAGTGTTTTTGCTATTGATGTGAATGAGGTATTTGTATATTTTGGGTTAGTGCCTTGTCAGTTGCATCATTAGCAAATATTTTCTGCCATTTGGTGGTTTGTCTTTTCATTTTGTTTGTGGTTTCCTTTGTGCAAGGATGCAGAAGTTTGATTATGTCCTCTTTTTTTTTTTTTTTTTCTTTTCTATTTCCTCTGGAGAATGACCTAAGAAAACCACAGTATAATTTCTGTAAGGGAATGTTTTGCCTATGTTTTTCTCTAGGAGTTTTTTGGTGTGAGGTCTCCTATTTAATACCTTATGCCAGTTTGAGTTGCCTTTTGTGTATGGGGGAGAGGTGTGTCATAATTTCAATGATTTATATGCAGCTGTCAAACTTTCCCAACACCATTTGCTGAAGATACTTTTCCCCATTGTATATTCTTGCTTTCTTTGTCAAAGATTAATTGACCGTAGCTGTGTGGGTTTGTTACTGGACTGTCTATTCTGTTCCATTCATCCATAGTTCTGTTTTTGTGCCAGTACCTCATTGGTTTGAATACTGTTGCTTTGTAGTACTGTCTGAAGTCTGGGAGAGTTATGCCTCCCACTTTGTTCTTTGGCCTCAGGATTGCTTGGGCGATTCTGAGTCATTCATGGTTGCATATAAATTTTAGGCTTATTGGTTCTAGTTCTGTGAAAAATGTCATGGGTAATTCGATAGGGATTGCATTAAACCTGTAGATTGCTTTGGGTAGTATGGCTATTTTGAAAATATGAATGCTTTTATTCCAGAAGCATGGGATATCTTTGCATCATCTTCAATTTCCTTTATTAATGTTTTATGGTTCTCAGCATATGTTTTTGACCTCCTTTGTGAGGTTGGTACCTAAGTATTTTATTCATTTTGATGCAATATTTTTGTATTTTATTTTACTTTTTGCAGATTTCTTTATTGTAGTATTACAGTGTATGCATAATATAACATTTATGATCTTACTTTTTAAAATTTTTATTGTAGTAGTTGATTTACAGTATTGTGTTGGATTCAGTTGTACAGCAAAGTGACTTACTTACAATTATGTCTATTCGTTTTCAGATTCTTTTCCCATATAGGTTATACAGAGTATTACATTGAGTTCCCTATGCCATATATTAGGTACTTGTTGAATATGCCTTATGTATACAGTAGCGTGTATATGTTAATTGCAAACTCCTAACTTACCCATCCCCACCACCTTTCCTCTTTGGTAACCATAAATTTGTTTTCTCAGTCTCTGAGTCTGTTTCTGTTTTGTAAATAAGTTCATTTAATTTTTAAGGACCCTCCTTACTGTTCTCCATAGTGGCTGTACCACTGTGCATTCCCATTAACAGCATAGGAGGGTTCCTTTTTCTCCACACCCTGTCCAGCATTTCTTATTTGTAGACATTTGAATTATGGAAATTCTGATCCTTGTGGTGGTACCTCATTAGTTTGCATTTTGTTAATTATTGATGTTGGGCATCTTTTCATGTGCTTTTTGGCCATCTGTCTTATTTGGAGAAACGTATTATGTGAATCTTCTGCCCATTTTTTAATTGGGTTGTTAGTGTTTTCGATATTGATGTGAATGAGCTGTTTGTATATTTTGGAGATTAGCGCCCTGTCAATCATATCGTTTGCAAATATTTTCTGCCATTCTGTGGGTTGTCTTTTCATTTTGTTAATGGTTTCCTTTGCTGTTCCAAAGGTCATAAGTTTGATTAGGTCCCATTTGTTTATTTTTGATTCTCTTTCTATTGCCTTGGGAGACTGAACTCAGAAAACAATGGTACCATTTCTGTCAGAATGTTTTGCCTACATTTTTCTCTAGGAGTTTTATTGTGTGATGTCTCCTATTTAAGTCCTTAAGCCATTTTGAGTTCCTTTTTTTGTATGGTGTGTGGGTGGTTTCTAATTTCAGTGATTTACATGCAGCTCTCCAACTTTCCCAGCACCACTTGCTGAAGAGGCTATCTTTTCCCCGTTGTATATTTTTGCTTTTTTGTTCAAAGATTAATTGACCATAGCTGTGTGGTTTTGTTACTGGGCTCTCTATTCTGCTCCATTAATCCATAGGTCTGTTTTTGTGCCAGTACCTCACTGTTTTGAATACTGTTGCTTTATATAGTGTTACCTGAAGTCTGGGAGGGTCATGCCTCCTGCTTTGTTCTTTGTCCTCAGGATTGCTTGGGCGATTCTAGGTCATTCATGGTTGCATATAAATTTTAGGCTTAATGGTTCTAGTTCTGTGAAAAATGTCATGGGTAATTTGATATGGACTGCAGTAAATCTTTAGATTGCTTTTAGTTGTATGGCCATTTTAACCATATTAAAGCTTCCAATCATAGAGCATGAAATATCTTTGCATTTCTTTGAATTATCTTCAATTTCCTTTATTAATGTTTCATAGTTCTCAGTATATAAGTCTTTCACCTATGTGTTCATGTTTATTTTGAAGTATTTTATTTATTTTTATGTGTTTTTATCAAATTTCTGGATTGTGGTAAAATATGCATAACAACATTTTCCAATCATTTTAAAATTTTTATTATTTTATATTGGAGTAGAGTTGATTTACAATGTTTTTTTTTCAGTTGTACAGCAGAGTGATTTACTCATACATAAGCATATGTCTGTTCTTTTTCTGGATCTTTATCCATATAGGTTAGTACAGTATATTAAGTTGAATCCCTGTTGTATACAGTAGGTCCTTGTTGATTTTCCATCTTGTATATAGTACTGTGTGTATGTTAATCCTAAACTCCTTATGTATCCCTACCCACCACCTTTCTCCATTTTTTAACCATAAGTTTGTTTTCTTAGTTTTTGAGTTTGTGATTCTATTTGGTTTTCATAAATAAAGTTCTTGTAATTTTTAAGGAACATCCATACTCTTCTCCATATTAGCTGTACCAAGTACGTTCCCAGTGACAGTGTTGAAGGGTTCCTTTTTCCCCACACCCTCTCCAGCATTTATTTGCAGACATTTTAATTATGGAAATTCTGATCATTGTGAGGTGATTCCACATTGTAGTTGTGATTTGCATTTCTCTAATAACTGTCAATGTTGAACATCTTTTCATGTGCTCCTTGGCCATCATTATATCTTCTTTGGTATAATGTCTTTAGATCTTCTGCCCATTTTTTGATTGCATTGTTAGTGTTTTGATATTGAAGTGAATGATCTGTTTGTATATTTTTCAAATTAATCCCTTTTCAGGCTCATCATTTGCAAATATTTTCTCTCGATCTGTAGCTTGTCTTTTCATTTTGTTTATGGTTTCCTTTGCTGTACAAAATTTGATAAGTTCGATTAGGTCCTATTTATTTTTGCTTTTATTTCTATTGCCTGGGAGACTGAACTAAGAAAACAGTGGTATGATTTATGTTAGAGAATATTCTTCCTATGTTTTCCTCTAGGAGTTTTATAGTATCTCATCTTACATAGGTTTTCAATACATTTTGAGGTGTTTTTTTTTAAAGAACATTAGAGAATGTTCTAATTTCATATTTCTGCATGTAGCTGTCCAAGGTTCCCAGCACTACTTATTGAAGGAAGAGACTGTGTTTTCTCCATTGTATATGTTTGCCTCATTTGCATAGAGTATTGACCATAGATGTGTGTGTTAATTTCTGGGCTTTCTATCCTGTTCCAGTGATCTATAATTTTGTTTTTGGGCCAGTACCATACTCTTTCGATTACTTTGACTTCATAGTATAGTCTGAAATCATGGAACCTGATTCCTCCAGCTCTGTTCTTCTTAAGATTCCTTTGGCTATTTGGGGTTTTTGGGGTCTCCATACAAATCTTAAAGTGTTTTGTCCTTGATCTGCAAAAAATGCCATGGAAATTTGGTAGGGACTGCACTGAGTCATTTGATTGTTTTGGCTAGTATAGACATTTTGACAATATTTATTCTTCCAATCCAGAAACATTGTATACCTTTCCATCTATTTGTGTCATCTTTGATTTCTTTTATCTGCATCTTATGATATTTGGAGTACATGTGTTTTGCCTCCTTAGGTACATTTATTCGTAGATATTTTATTCTTTTTGATGCGATGGTAAATGAGATTGGCTCCTTAATTTCTCTTTCTGATCTTTTGTTGTTAGTGTATAGAAATGCAACAGATTTCTGTGTATTAATTTTGTCTCCTGCAACTATAACAAATTCATTAATGAGCTCTAGTAGTTTTCTGATAGCATCGTTACAATTTTCTATGTATATATCATGTCATAATGCAAACAGTGACGTTTTTATTCTTTTCCAATTTGGATTCCTTTTATTTCTTTTACTTTTCTGATTGCCATGGCTAGGGCTTCCAAATTATGTTGAATAAAAACGGCAAGAGTGGACATCCTTGTCTTTTTCCTGATCTTAGAGGAAATGCTCTCAGCTTTTCACCATTGAGTATGATGTTAGCTGTGGGTGTCATATATGGCCTTTATTATGTTGAGGTAAGTTCCCTCTATGCCCACTTTCTGGGGAGTTTTTATCATAAATGGGCATCAAATTTTGTCAAAAGCTTTTTCTACATCAATTGAGATGATCATATGGTTTTTATTCAATTTGTTAATGTGGTATATCAGACTGGTTGATTTGCAGATATTGAAAAATCCTTGCATCCCTGTGATAAATGCCACTTAATCATGATGTATGATCCTTTTAACGTATCGTTGGATTCATTTTGCTAGTATTTCATTGAGGATTTTTGCATCTGTGTTCATCAGTGATATTGGCATGTAATTTTCTGTCTTTTCTTTCTTTCTTCCTTCCTTTCTCTCTCTCTCTTTCTCTCTCTTTCTCTCTCTCTCTTTCTCTCTCTCTTTCTCCCTCCCTCGCTCTCCCTCGCTCTCCCTCGCTCTCCCTCGCTCTCGCTCGCTCTCCCTCGCTCGCTCTCCCTCGCTCGCTCTCCCTCCCTCTCCCTCCCTCTCCCTCCCTCCCTTCCTTCCTCACTCCCTCCCTCCCTTCCTTCCTCACTCCCTCCCTCCCTTCCTTCCTCCCTCCTTTTCTCCTTTCCTTGTATCTTTGTCTGGTTTTGGTATCAGGCTGATGGTGGCCGCATAGAATGAGTTTGGAAGTGTTCCTCTCTCTACAATTTTTGGAATAGTTTCAGAAGGACAGGTGTTAACTCTTCTCTAAATGTTTGGTAGAATTTACCTGTGAAGCCATCTGGTCCTGAACTTTTGTTTGTTAGGAGTATTAAATCACAGATTCAATTTCAGTACTTGTGATTGGTTGGTTCATATTTTCTATTTCTTCCCAGTTGAGTTTGGGAGATTGTACCTTTCTATGAATTTGTCCATTTCTTCTAGTTTGTCCATTTTATTGGCACATAGTTGCTTGTAGTAGTCTTATGATCCTTCAAATTTCTGTGGTGTCAGTTGTAACTTCTCCTTTTTCATTTCTAATTTTACTGATTTGAGCCCTCTCGCTTTTGTTCTTAATGAGTCTGGCTAAAGGTTTATCAATTTTGTTTATATTTTCAAATATAATATATTTTCAAATATAGTTTGAAATAATATATTTTCAAATATAGTTTCATTGATCTTTTCTGTTGTTTTCTTAGTCTCTATTTCATTTATTTCTGATCTGATCTTTATGATTTCTTTCCTTCTACTAATTTTGGGTTTTGTTTGTTTTCTTTCTCCAGTTGCTTTTGGTGTAAGGTTAGTTTTGAGAGTTTTCTTGTTTCCAGAGGTAAGCTGTGTTGCTATGAACTTCCTTCTTAGAACTGCTTTTGCTGTGTCCCATAGATTTTGGATTGATGTGTTTTCATTTTCACTAGTCTCTAGGTATTTTTATTCCCTCTTTGATTTCTTCAGTGATCCATTGGTTGTTTAGTACCGTATTGTTTAGGCCCCATGTGTTTGTGTTTTTTTGCAGTTTATTTCTTATATTTGATTTCTAACCTATAGTGTTGTGGTCAGAAATGATGCTTGATGATTTCAGTTTTTTAAAAATTTACATAGGCTTGCTTTGTGGCCCAGCATGTGATCTACTCTGGAGAATTGTCCACATGCATTTGAAAAGAATATGAATTCCGCTGCTTTCAGATAGGATGCTCTATAAATAACAATTAAGTGCGTCTGGTCTAATGTGTCATTTAAGACCTGTGTTTCCTTATTGATCTGTCCTGTCTGGATGATCTGTCCTTTGATGTAAGTGGGGTGTTAAAGTCCCCCACTATTATTGTGTTACTGTCAATTTTTTCTTTTGTGTCTGTTAGCATTTGTTTTATATATTGAGGTATTCCTATGTTGGGTGCATATATATTTACAACAGTTAAATCTTCTTGGATTGATCCCTTGATCATTATGTAGTGTCCTTCTTTGTCTCTTGTAACAGTCTTTATTTTAAAGTCTATTCTGTTTGATAGGAGTATTGTTTCTCCACCTTTCTTTGATTTCCATTTGCATGGAACAGCCTTTCCCATCCACAAACCTTCAGTCTATATGTGTCCCTAGATCTGAAGTGGGTCTCTTGTAGACAGCATACATATGGGTCTTGTTTTTGTATCTATTCAGCCAGTCTGTATCTTTTGGTTGGAGCATTTAATCCATTTATATTTAAGGTAATTACCAGTATATATGTTCTTATTGCTATTTTGTTAATTATTTTGGATTTGTTTTTGTAGGACTTTTTTCTTCCCTTCCTCTTTAGTTATCTTCTCTTGTGATTTGATGACTGTCTTTTGTGTTGTTTGGACTCCTTTTTCTTTTTGGTGTACGTATCTATTGTAGATTCTTGGTTTGTGGTTAACATGTGGTTTGGAAATAGCAGTCGATATATATACAAGATTTTTAAAGTTGCTGTTCTCTTAATTTCAAATGCATTTCCAATATCCTGCATTTGTACTCTCCTCTCCTCAGGGTTGCTAGTTTTGAGATCATATTTGCATGTGGATCATTTTCTACCTTTACTGTATATTTGTCTTTACCTGTGAGCTTTCCCCTTTCATAATTGATATGTTTCTAGTTGTGCCTTTTCTGTTCCTCCTAGAGAAGTTCCTTTATCATTTGTTGTAAAGCTGGTTTGGTGGTTCTGAATTCTTCGTTTTTTCTTGTCTGTAAAGCTTTTGATTTCTCCATCAAATCAGAATGAGAGCCTCACTGGGTTGAGTATTCTTGGTTATAGGCTTTTCTCTTTATCACTTCATATATGTCATGCCACTCCCTTCTTGCCTGCAGAATTTCTGCTGAAACATCAGTTGATGACCTTATGTGGATTCCGTTGTGTGTTATTTGTTGCTTTACCATTGTTGCTCTTAATATTTTCTCTTTGTCTTTAATTTCTGTCAATTTGATTACTATGTGTCTCACCGTGTTCCTCCTTAGGTTCATCCTATATGAACTCTTTGTGCTTCTTGGACTTGGGTGTCTGTTTCCTTTCTCATGTTAGGGAAGTTTTCAGCTATCATCTCCATATATTTTCTCAAGGCTTTCTATCTCTGCTCCTTTTGGGACCTATGTAATGCAAATGCTGGTGCATTTAATGTTGTCCTAGAAGTTTCTTAAATGGTTGTCATTTATTTTCATTCTTTTTACTTTATTCTGTTCTGTGGCAGTGATTTCCACCATTCTGTCTTCCCGCTGACTTACCTGTTCTTCTGCCTCATTTATTCTGCTATTGATTCCTTCTAGTGTATTTTTCCATTTCAGTTATTGTATTCTCCATCTGTTCTTTATATGCTATAGCTTTTCATTAAATATTTCTTGTATCTTCTTGGTCTGTGCCTTCATTCTTTTTCTGAGATCTTGGATTATCTTTACTATCATTACTCTGAATTCTTTTTTAGATAGATTGCCTATCTCCACTTTACTTAGTTGTTCCGGGGTTTTATCTTTTTTCTTCATCTGGAGTATATTCCTCTGCCATCTCATTTTGTCTAACTTCCTGTGTTTGTGGTCACACAGGCCACAGGATTGTAGTTCCTCTTGCTTCTCATGTTGCACCCTGGTGGGTGAGGCTGGTCTAAGAGGCTTGTGCAGGCTTCCTGTTGGGAGGGACTGGTGCTGCCCACTGGTGGGTGGAGCTGGGTCTTGTCCTTCTGGTCGGCAAGACCATGTCAAGAGGTGTGTTTAGAGGTGGCTGGGGACTCAGGAAGACTTTAAACATCCTGTTTGCTGATGGGTGGGGCTGTGTTCTTGCTCTGTTGGTTGTTTGGCCTCAGGTGTCCCGGCACTGGAGCCTATGGGCTCTTGGGTTGGGTCAAGTCTTGGCATCAAAATGGCAGCCTCCAGGACAGCTCACACCAATGAGTACTCCCCCGTACCTCTGCCACCACTGTCTGCCACCACAGTGAGCCCTATGCCTCCCCAGGAGACCCTCCAAGTCCAGAAGGTAGGTCTGGTCTAATCTTCTATGAAGTCACTACTTTTTCCTCTGGGTTCTGTTATGCACTGTACCTTGAGTGTGCCCCCCTGAACTGGAGTCTGTTTCCCCAAGTCCTGTGGAGCTCCTGTGATCAAGCCCTGCTGGCCTTCAAAGACGGATGCTCTGTGTCTCCTCTTGATGCTAGACCCTTAGAATGGGGAGCTTGATGTGGAGCTCAGAATTCTCACTCCTATGGGAGAACCTCTGTGATATAATTATTTTCCAGTTTGTGGGTCACCAACCTGGCAGGTATGGGATTTTAGTGTATTACAGATTCGGTCCTCCAACTGTCTCATCGTGGCTTCCTTTTCTTTGGAAGTAGAATAATTTTTTGGTAGGTTCCAGTCTTTTTGTCGATGGTTGTTCAGCAGTTAGTCGTGATTTTGGTGTTTTCAAGAGAGGTGAACTCAGGTCCTTCTACTCTGCCAATTTGTCCTTGGACATCCTTCTTAATGTGATTTTAAAAGGGATCCAGTTTCGTCATGGTGTATGATCTTTTTTACATGCTGTTGGATTTGACTTGCTAATATTTTGCTGAAAATTTTTGCATCTATATTCATCAAAGATAGTGGCCTGTATTTTTCTTTTTTAGGTGTTTGTCTGGTTTTGGTATCAGGGTGATAGTGGTTTCATAGAATATCTTTGACAGCATTTCCTCTTCTTTGGGAAGAGTTTAAGAAGGATTGGTAAAAGTTCTTCTTTGTATGTTTGGTAGAATTGCCCAGTGAAGCCATCTGGTCATGGACTTTTGATTGCAGGAAGTTTTTTTTAAATTACACATTATGTTTCACTTCTAGTGATCAGTATGTTCAAATTGTCTATTTCTTCCTGATTCAGTTTTGGTGGGCTGTGTGTTTCTAAAAACTTGTCCATACATTTCTTCTAGACTGTCCAGTTTGTTGGCATATAATTGATCATAGTATTCTTTTTTTTTAATTTTCTGTGGTATCATTTGTAATTTTGCCTCTTTCATTTCTTATTTTGCTTATTTGGGTCCTCTCTCTTTTCTTCTTGGTGAGCCTGGCCAGAGGTTTTTCAATTTTGTTTACCCTTTCAAAGAACCAGCTCTTGGTTTTATTGATTTTTTTTCTATTCTTTTAATCTCTATTTTATATCCTCTCTGATTTTATTATTGCCTTTCTTCTGCTGACTTAAGGTTTTGTTTGTTCTTTTTCTAATTCTTTTAGGTGGTAGGTTAGGTTGTCTTATTTGAGATTTCTCTTGTTTCCTGAGGAAGGCCTGTATCAAGATGAACTTCCTCTAAGAACTCTTGCATCCCATTGATTTTATATGGTTGTGTTTCATTGTCATTTGTCTCAAGATATTTTTAAATTTCCTCTTTGATTTCATCATTGACCCATTGGTTTTTTAGTAACATGTTGTTTAGTCTCTATGTAATCATTTATTTTTCTTGATTCTTTTTCTGTGGTTGATTTCTAGTTTCATGCTGTTGTGGTCAGAAAAGATGCTTGAAATAACTTCCATTCTCTTACATTTGTTGAGGCTTTTTTGTGCCCTCGTATGTGGTCAGTCCTAGAGAATGTTCCATGTGCACTTGAAAAGAATATGTATTCTGGGTTTTTAAAAAATGTAATGTCCTAAAATTTTCAATTAAGTCTTATTGTTGTATCATTTAGGCCTTATTTATTTTCTGTTTAGAAGATCTGTCCATTGATGTGAGTGGGGTGTTAATATCTCCTACAATTTTTGCATTCCTGTCAATTTCTCCCTTTATTTCTGTTAGTATTTGTTTTATGCATTTAGGTGCTCTTATAGTGGGTGCATATATGTTGATGGGTATAATATCCTCTTGTATTGATCCTTTTATCATTATACAGTGTCCTTCTTGTCTTTCTTTATAGCCTTTGTATGAAAGTCTGTTTTCTGATATGAGTACTGTGACCCCTGCTTTCTTATCATTTCCGTTTGCATGAAATACCTTTTTCCATCCCTTCAGTTTCCATCTATGTGTGTCCTTTGCCCTAAAATGAGTCTCCTGCAGCATATGTTAGGTTCTTGGTTTTTTTTAATCCAATCTGCCACTCTGTCTTTTGACTGGAGAACTTAGTCCATTAACATTTAAGGTAATTATTGATAGATATGTACTTGTTGCCATTTTAAACCTTGTCTTCCCATTGATTTTGAGTTTCTTCTACCTTTCTTTTTCCTTTTGTGGTTTGATGATTTTCTTTTGTACTATGCTTGTGTTCTCTTCTTGGGTTTTGTAAATCTGTTGTATGGTTTTGATTCGTGGTTACCCTGTTTTTCAAGTTTGTTAACCCCTTCTTATGTCTACTTTTTTTTTTTAAAGAAGATGTTGGGGGTAGGAATTAATTAATTAATTAATTTTTGCTGTGTTGGGTCTTCGTTTCTGTGCGAGGGCTTTCTCTAGTTGTGGCAAGCAGGGGCCACTCTTCATTGTGGTGTGCGGGCCTCTCACTATCGCGGCCTCTCTTGCTGCGAAGCACAGGCTCCAGACGCACAGGCTCAGTAGTTGTGGCTCACAGGCCCAGTTGCTCCGCAGCATGTGGGATCCTCCCAGACCAGGGCTCGAGCCCGTGTCCCCTGCATTAGCAGGCAGATGCTCAACCACTGTGCCACCAGGGAAGCCCTGTCTACTTGTTTTGACTGATAGTCATATAGGCTTAAACATATTCCGGAAAAAAAAAATCTACGTTTTCTTACTCTCTTCCCCCACATTTTTTAATTTTGATGTCCTCTTTTACATCTTCATGTTTATCCTTTTGCTGTTATTGTGGTTATCATCACTTTCACAGAACTTAAAAAACATTTTTTTAAATCTGTTTACTGGCTCATTTAAGTGATTTACTTTCCAATTGTGATTTTTCTCTTTCCTATAGATTCTTGCCTCTTTTCTATTTAAAGAAGACCTTTCAATATTTCTCTTAGGGTATGTTTAGTATTGCTGTATTCTTTTAGTTTTTGTTTGTCTGAAAAATTCTTTATCTCTCCTATTCTAAATGATCTTGCTGGTACAGTATCCTAGGGTGCAGATTTTTCCCTTTCAGGACTTTGAATATATCTTGCCACTCCTGTCGTACAACGTTTCTGTAGAGAAATCAGCAGATTTCTGTAGAGAAACCCCCTTATGTGGGTTCCCTTGTAATGAGCTCTGTTTTTCTCTTGCTGCCTTTAGAATCCTCTCTTTATTCTTAACTTTTGCAATTTTAATTATAATGTCTTGGTGTAGGTCTGTTTGGATTCATCTTGTTTGGGTCCATCTGTTCTTCCTGTACCTGAGTATCTGTTTCCTTCTTTATGTTTGGGAAGTTTTCAGCCATAATTTCTTCAAATACATTTTGATCCCCTTTTTTCTTTCTTCTCCTTCTGAGATCCCTATTATGCATAGATTGGCATGCTTTATATTATCCCATAGGCCTCTTATATTGCTTTCATTTTTTTTTCATTTGGCTTTCTGTCTGATGTTCTGATTCGGTGATTTCCATTATTCTATGTTCTAGATCACTTATTCTTCTGCATTATTCAATCTGCTATTTATTGCCTTTAGCAGCACAGCTTTTGTCTCAGCAAAAGAGTTTTCTAATTTCTCTTGGTTACTCTTTATAGTTTCTATGCTCTTTTTTACAGTAATTTGTATTTCTGTCAATAGCTCTTCCTAAATCCTTCAGTATTTTCATTATCTCCTTTTTGAACTCGATATCTATTATACTGAAGAGGTCTGTTTCATTGTTATTTCAGGAGAATTCTCCTGATTTTTTCATTGGGAGTGTTTCATCTGCTTCATTTTACTTATTTCTCTTACTCCGAGTTTAGAAGAAACAATTATCTACTCTGGTCTTGGAGGGCTATTTTTATGTGAGAGCATCCCTGTATAGCCTTTGTGGGTTTACTGTTTTGTCACAAGGGTTGTTTTTAGTACAGACACCTGCTGCATCTTCCCTGTGTGCTAGCCATTACCTCCATTACATCAGGTTGTGTGACTGGTGTTGTAGTGACCAGAGCTCTCACTGGATATTGAGTGGGACCTCCTCTTGGCTCTGCAGTTATCACTGCCCTGTCAGTTTCAGGGTGTGCTCCCTAGATATTGGAGTAGGAGCCCCCAGATCTGTTTCTAAGCTGCAATGTGAGGTAGGCAGGATTGTAGCACTCCTACTGGGTGAGGAGCCACTGAGTATTCCTCCACAGGAGCTGTCCACAGGGGAGTGTGCTCTGTGGTGTCACCTGTAGCCTATTATGGGGGCTCACAAAGTACCTTGATGTTGGTACTGCCCTCAGCCCTGCCTCCACTGTGGGAATGCAGGAAATCAGCCCTGGTGTCCCTCAGGTGCTGTGTTCAGAAGCCACCAGCATAGATCTGTGGGCACCAATCAACTGAAGTCAGGTATCAGGACCGTAGTAGTCGCACATCTGGACCCACCTAGGGAGCTATGGAAGCAGCCCAGACTACAGCCTTGCCACCGTGAACATGCACCCAAAAAGCCCACGAATGCTAAGGCTGGACCCATCCCAGCCCCGGGAGCACACTTTGTCCACTCAGATGTCCCACAGGAGCGGAGTTTACAAAGCCTGTGGCAGTGGCATAAGTCCTCGGATCATACAGCTGAGAAATAGGACTCAGATTTCAGCCCTGCTTCCTAAGTCATGCAGCCCCTGGGGCTCAACTCTGATTTCAGGCCCACCTCTGTGCTTGGGCAAACCACTGGCACGTGTGCACTCCCAGAGCTCATAGAGGTGGCACCCAGACACAGGCTGCTAAAGCAAACCCCACCCCTCCCTTCACGCTCCCCTCAACAACGGCGCTTCACTTCTATGGCAGGCCCTGGCTTCTTCTACACACACACACCCAGTCAGGGCACACACCACACTCCAGCCCCTTCAGGCTAGCTCTGAGCAGGCAACCCTAGTCCTCTCCCCAGGTCTGTTCTCTGAAACCCAGGTTTTAGCACCTAGCCCTAGCACATACCAAAAGGTGCACATCTAGGCCCGGAGACTTCAGTGAGCTAGCAAGTATCCTCTGGGCCATTCTGTCTGTGTTCTGCCTGCCACACACTGGCTGCTGCACCCTCTTCCTAGTTCTGAAACTCCATTCCTGTCCCGGCTGATCTCCTTGCCAGTGAAAGGGCTTCCCAAGATATGGAAACCTTTCCTCTTTTGCAGCTCCCTCCCAGGGGCTCAGGTCCTATCCCACTTCCTCCTTTTTTGTTGTTGCTGTTTCTTTCATCCTTCCCAGTTACGGGGAGATCTTTCCTACACTTCTGGGTGCCTGAGATCTTCTTTCAGTGTTCAGTAGGTATCCTGTAAGAAGTGTTCCATGTGTAGATGTATTTTTGATGTATTTGTGGGAGGGGGTGAGCTCCATGTCCTTCTGTTCTGCCATCTTGATTGGAGCCTTTAGTTTGCTTCTTTGTATGCTAGCATTTGTGTGTGCTGTTTGTGTTTTGTTTCTCTTGAATTTCTGTCTTTAAAGATAGGTGAAACATTCCCCATCTCTAAAGAAAGTACTCTGATGTGCATTTTGGGTAAGTGATCTGATTATAACCATGAACCCATGAGTTAGAAGATGATATTTTATTGTAATAATGTGTGGCCACAATTAGGATCTCCACAGGAGGTTTAGGGGGTTATCTTGGGACCCTGTGCACCATTTACTGCTACCCTTGCTGTGTTCATTACATCGTTGTGGTCTCCTGTGTCATTGGTATATGGAAAACCCCAAGACCAAACTTGAGGGTTTATTTAGTATTTTCTGTTTGTCTTTTTGTTTCTTCATTTCATTTTGTTTGGTACTGTTTCTCCATTTATAGCCAAATCAATTTTGTGATGTTTAAAACTTTTACTGATGTCAAATGGAGGAAAGGAATAGAAAAGGAAAAAAGACCTGGCTGTGGGACATTCCTGAGGAGAAGAGAAAGGTTCCACTTTGTTCCTAAAATCTCCAAAAGTCCCATCCCAGAATTCAACCCAGTTGGTTGATGCCTAGGCAAAAAGGCATCCTTTTAATGGTTAGAAATTATCAATTGCTGTTTATGGTTTTATGGTTGCTATTCTGTAATGAAGTGGGAAAGAATGATGAAATTCCTTATGTACAAGCATTTCTGCTATCATTACATCAGGGAAAATAAGAAAGGGAAGGTAATGAGAGTGAGGATATATTGCTTCAAACCTTAACTCCTCCAGCTGAGCTAGCTGTCCCTGCCACTCCAGATGTTATTCCAATATATCCAACCCTTCCACTACCTTCCATGTCTATCCAGCCCCAATTCCTGACCCTGGCAATCAGGACTATCCCTCCTTCTAGGGATCAGTTAGAAAATCCTGTGTTAGTTCCTGGAGCACAGGGATATGGTGTCTGGTATTACCATCTAAGATCCAACAGGGCGCCCAGTTTTGGCCAGGAGACACTCCTGGGGCAGAATAATGTCCCTTATGCCATCATCTCATAGGGACCTAAATGCAAATGACCAGCTGGCTGGGTTTCTCAGACTCGTTTAGTTGGAAAGATGGCAACCCTCCTTATAGGGAGGATCCTCTACACCTGAAGCCAACTTGACAGCTGAACCAAATTGAGACGCCAATGAAGGAAGAATGCCTTTGTTGGAGAACTACTTATTAGTGCAGGGCTTTGAAAAAGGGGAACCAAAGCAAAAGCCGTTGGAAAAATTCAAGAAACTCAGCCCAAAAAGGAGACCCCTCTGAATTTTTGGAAGAGCTTTATCAAGACTACAGACATTATACTAACTCAGATCCCGAAGCCCCTGGAAATATTAGAATGGTACATTTGACCTTCTTTGGTGGGGGGGGGGGAGGTAAAGTGCCTCAGATATCAGGAGAAAAGTGGCAAAAATTAGATGGTACATTTGGAGTGAACCCTTTTCAACTGGTAGATGTTGCTTTTAAAATGTTCAATAGGGAATAACAACGGAAGAAAGAAGATGCAAAACAAAATGCACTTTTTTGGCAGCAACACCGGATTCCCAGAGGGTGAGTAACCCGAAGAGAGGTAAGCCACTGTTGGGGAAGGAACAATGCACTTCCTGTTCCTTACTGCATGAACGCTGGAAATCAGATTACCCTAGGCTAAATCATAAGATGAAAAACAATAAAAGATGAGAGCCTCTCATAGGGTAGGAAGAGAGGAACACTCTGATGAATTCAGAGGTCCAGGGGCTCCCTTGGACTTGAGGCACCTGATTCCCTGTAGGAGTCCAGGGTAAAACTGCCCGTAGAGAACGAGGTGATTAGCTTTCTGATAGACCTCACCCTGAAGTTTTTCACCAGAGCAGCTTGACATCAGAGTCCCACCCAAACACGCTTTAAGCCTACAGATGGTGCTCATGAAAACCCCAGGAAAAGAGAGAGAACACTTTCCTCCGAGGTCTGTGAAAAGGTAAGAACAGATGTGTGTGCTAACAACGCCCAAGGGAAGGCCAAAAACACATGGCCAGTACGAAACCCATTAAATAGGGACACTGGGACACCTAATCAAAAACAATATGCTCTGAGGCAAGGGGATCACTTCTCCCACAGATTGACTTGTCAAAATACCAGCCAGTGGAGTCAGAAAAGGACAAAGAGTGGGGTTTCCCTTGGATCCCACCTCACCTGGCTGAAAATGTAGTGTACGATTGTTCTGATTCCTGAGGCACTCTTGGACACTGTGCTGTACCTATTTTGGGAGAGATGCCACCTTAATGGATTCAAAAATAGATAATGGGGCCTAACCTACAACAGGCCAGCCAGCCAGTCACTCAGAATTGTATGATTTGTGCTAAAAAGAACCCAAAGAGTGCTCTTAAGCTTCCCCAGAGGAACCTGCACCACCAAGGACTGGACTGGAATGCCTTGAGCTGCAGGAAATTTCAGATACCTGCTGGTGTTCGTGACCATTTCTTCAGGATAGGTAGAGGTATATCCCACCTGGACAGAAAAGGTCTGAATAGTGCTGTTACCGAATCTGATCTGACTGCTTGCCATTCGAAAATCAATCAATGAGAGAGAGAGAGATTGATAGGAAAGTTGCTTTTCATCAGAACGCCAGCAATCTGGGTAGACGGTGAACTCAGTGTCCCCCCAAAACCACCTCTGAAAATTCTGCTCAGCCATGGAAGTTTTTAAAAGGAACAAGGGAAGTGATCTCAGTTAATCATGGAGATAGGGTGTCAGAGTTGTCACCATCTCCCACGGTGTGCAGGCTTGTTGACCTCTTGTGATTTTTCTTATATGCTATCTTGTTCACACAGTGTGTTCACACGATTACTAAAAGTGAAGCTAGGGAAGAGATCTGGTCATCTGTTAATTACTTATTCTTCATTTCTACTTTGATCTCTACAGAAAGAACCAACAGATTAGGTAAGATATTGTGTGATCAAAAGATTTGAAAGGTGTGCTAGGGCTGGAGATGAGTAGAGCATGGGGGCGCCTGGTTTGAGGTTAGTGACAAGACGAAGGGACCTCCTGCAAAGAGAGCTTTCCTGCCAAAAGCTGCTCACAAATCCCCCTTGTCAGAACATCATTCTATTTCTATGGGATTATGGGTGAAAGTCCATCTTCCGTAACTTCTTCCTGCCGACTTAGGGCGTGGTATTCTTAGCATGGAAGATGTCGACGTGGGTCTGTAGCATCGCTTTGCTCACAGCTGTAGTTGCCCGTTTACATATACTGGAAGAACAAGCTACGATTATTATGATGCCCACAAAGGTATAGATTATTATGAGCAATAGTGTTAATCCCATTTTCTTAAGGCCGTTCTTGGAATTGTGCTAGCCCTAGACTCAGTACTGCTCAAGATAGAGCAGTATATGTCATGGCTGCAGTCTGGTCATCATGTAGTTGGCTTTTTCCCTCTGTTGGCAGTTATAGTATCTGTAAAACAACTCAGGAATGTGCATCAGACACTGTGACTCAATTTTCCTAATCATTAGCTGCTTCAACCTGCTGTTTTGTGACTCAGTGAGGCCTGGGAGACTTCAGCTTTTCTATAAACAAGAGGCAGGAGACAAGGTGGGGTCTCCATACTGGATGGGGGGCCCGCAGGGTTCTACTCAGTTCTAATCCCCCCTTTTCTCTGATACTCCTCAATGCTGAGGAGGGACAGGTGCAGACCAAAAAAAAGGAGTAACGTTTTGGATAGAGAGGTTAATCATAAACTTGACCGAGGAACCCACAGGGTGCTGTTCAGTTTCACCAGCAGATACTGCTTTCAGAATGGCTGGTGGTATCTGAGTCCGACACAACTCAGGGAATTCAAGTTCTTGGCAATACAGAATTGTATATGAAATGACATTCACAATGGCCACCCAGTTTTACCTTGGATGTCTGAACCACAGCTACTCCATTTTGACTGTATAATACATTTCTCTCCTTAATGGACAAAGCAGGTGTCACCATTAATGATTTTAGTGCTTTTCTAGATATGAGGAGATGCAAGAATTTGGGCTCATGAAAGCTTCTCCTGAGAATATCTCACTGTCTGAAGGCCTGTCGTGCCAGTTTTTCTCAGAACACGGAGTGCCTCATTGCTGATCTCCACCCTGAACTCCCTTCGGGGTGTGTTGAAGGTCAGGAACTGCAGTGGCTTGTGACTCAATCCTTGCAGAGGCAGATACCTAGTGCCAAGTTTTGGTCTGCAGGGCCCCCTCATGGTCATAAGTTCGACCATGGTTTGGAAGGCATTTCATGACCATTTCGTCCCATGGTGCTAGGCATGTTCATTCCTAGGTCAGGCGAGGATTTTGTTAATAGGCCACTCAATGTGCTATTACTGGACTAGGCCTTATTAACAGTAGCCAAAAGTCTCTGGACCACCTGTCCTGCTAGTCTGTTATGGTCCAGGAAAGAATTCCCTCTTGTTGCTTCTTCCCATATCTAGAGTTACACTATTACAATCATTGATCTTACATAGAACTATATATCTGATCAACTGTTTCAAGTTGCCTAGTCATCATTATTTTTATCAGTCTGTCATACATTTGGTAATACAAGAAGCAAGAATTTTGTAAAATAGGAAATATAGAAAACAATATAGCTAGCAGTATTACTAAGGTCATAAGTAAGAATTTAAGTTAAGAACTTCCATTAGGTGCAGCCCAATATATCCCCAGGTCATCTGACTTAGTCTATTCTGTACCAAACCTTATCTTTAAGGGAAATTATATCTTGGCATTGTCCATAGGGCACCCAGCCCAATTTCCTAATGTTACTAGGCTGGATATCCTTAGTGTGGTTTAATTGTTCCCAACATAAGGGAGCCTTTAAACTTCAATGACCATAGCCTGGTGTTAACCACATAAATCCATCCCATAATTGTGGGAGGTTCTATTCTTTGGCTGAAATTTTGCTTGTTGCTGTGATTGAGCTTGAGTAACTTTAGAAGAAAATTTACATTTATGACCAGGATCAAAGCAGGTATTATTTATTGGCCAGGGGAGGGGATCCCACCTCCCCTGGCCAATAATGTCAACAGTGGCCTGAACAGAACTATAATTTCTTTCTCCTAGAATAAATTCCCTAAGGGCTAGCCAGTAAGAGCCATGGAGTGGAAAAATCCACCAAGGTAACCAAGAAGTACTGGGTATAGTTAATTATAAACCTCCCAATCGGGTCAATCTCTGCATAAGATTGTGAAATACAGTTGGTTCATAAGCAAATGTGTGAGCAATTATCAAAGTAATTGATATATAAGCCTGGTCCAGCATCTTGGGTCAGCTCTCCACTTCAGAGGTCATCTTCTTCCTATCCTGGTCTGATAGTTTCTCCTCTCTCTGAGCATTGTTTTAAGGTGATATTAACGTCAACAATCCTCTCTATAGGCCAGTCCAGTGCAGAGGCCCTTTCTGAGTGGAAATATTAATCAAAGACTCAATTCCTTTCAGTTTTGCTGTGCATGAGCTAGTTAAGAGTATCTGATAAAAGTCCTTCCATCTAGGTTGGAGATAGTCCTTTAAATTATGCATAATCATCTGGTTGCAGGTCATGGGGCATCTCATCTCCATCCAAAGACAGATTACTGAGATAAGCTTCAGAAACAAACTTAGAGTGTCCTCTTACTAATTCCATTAAACTTTGCAGCAAGGAACTATCTGGGATGTGAATCTTAGTAAATACAGACCACAATTAACAAAACTAGACTTTAATATCTACTGAAACATAATCTTCTCTCTAAAATTATCCTCATTTCTACCAAATACAGCCAAACTAAAATTATTTGTTTGCAAAATGAGTGATTAATTGATCACATAGGCTCTTTTTAAACTGATTGTGCTGAAACTTTCCATAAGGAGTCTTCAGATTGAACCTTCGAAAAGGCCTTTAGGAAAACCACACCAAGGGCTAGTCACAGGTTTTATCTTACAAATTTGGGTGAATTCCTTCCTTTTTGAGGTCCCCCAAATACCTTGAGATTTCTGAACCTGTTAGGAGGTGGCCTTCCTAATTTATCTGATAAAGCTGCTGGAACTAAGAGTTTCCAATTTCTGGAGGGATCAGGTAGAGAGAAAACTGCTTCAGTTTTCCTTACAAAGGTATAATTTACCAAATTCCCATAAGTCATAATTACCTTAAGGAGAAAGTTTTCTTTTTACCTGGAAAAACACAGATTAAAAGCCAGTAATATTTTAGACAAAACCAAAAATATAACCACATTCATCACTTTACTCCTATGTAATCTTTTTTTTTTTTTTGGTTTGTTTGTTCTTTGTTTTTCTGATAATAAAATTTTAATCATTACCCTTTCCTCAGACTGTTTTTTCTTTGTTTTCTGTGGTACGCGGGCCTCGCACTGTTGTGGCCTCTCCCGTTGCCGGAGCACAGGCTCCGGACGCGCAGGCTCAGCGGCCATGGCTCACGGGCCCAGCCACTCCGCGGCATGTGGGATCTTCCCGGACCGGGGCACGAACCCGTGTCCCCTGCATTGGCAGGCGGACTCTCAACCACTGCGCCACCAGGGAAGCCCCTCAGACTGTTTTATCTCTTTTTTTTTTTTCACACACACACTGTATTTTATTTTTACAAAAAATAAATAAACTGACACCAAGCATTGTAAATGTATGATCACAACAAAAGCAACAATGATTGCAGTTACCAAACATGAAACACATTCATACTATGTCATAATATTGACATTCAGTCCAGTAATCCTCCACTGTAATAGCTCCTTTACTTTGCAGTGAAAGTTGATTTGTATATTTTTTGCCTCTGAGTCCTTGTGGGATTTTTTTTTTCCAAACAGAAAGTCATAAAAATTATAATCATCCTCATCAGTTCACTCAGTCCCATGTAATTTTTTTTCATCTTGATCTTTTGTTAGCACTTTTATGAATTCATCAGTTTTCCATTAGAGTTCGGAAAATACTTATTCAGTTCAGCAGTATAGTCAGTTACCAGAAACCTGTACTTGTCAGTCTTTTCCATGAATTCCTTGAAGATGAAACCCTTTTATAGGAACATATTTGCAAAAGCATCAGAGTACACCCAGAACTCTCTGTAAATGACAAAAGACTTAAAAATGACCACGGTTAAAGATTTGATGAAAGGTCATAATAATGCAATTGACAAGGAAATTTAGTTATTTTTGAGATATACATTTTAAAGTAATAACTAGAATTGTGACTTATAACATTACACCAGAACATATAAGAGTTTTAGAAATTTCATGTAATGTCTGAAACATTTATATTAACATATTTCCATACAAATAACCCACAGAAAGTTTAGTATTAGTTGTTTTCTTTGTTTTTTATACTGCAGGTTCTTATTAGTCATCAATTTTATACACATCAGTGTATACGTGTCAATCCCACTTGCCCAATTCAGCACACCACCATCCCGACCCCACCGCGGTTTCCCCACTTTGGTGTCCTTACGTTTGTTCTCTACATCTGTGTCAACTTCTGCTCTGCAAACTGGTTTATCTGTACCATTATTCTAGGTTCCACATACATGCGTTAATATATGAGATTTCTTTTAACATCTTTATTGGAGTATAATTGCTTTACAATGGTGTGTTAGTTTCTGCTTTACAACAAAGTGAATCAGTTATACATATACATATGTTCCCATATCTCTTCCCTCTTGCATCTCCCTCCCTCCCCCACTCCCTATCCCACCCCTCTAGGTGGTCACAAACCACCTACCTAATCTCCCTGTGCCATGCGGCTGCTTCCCAGTAACTATCCACCCTACGTTTGATAGTGTATATACGTCCATCCCACTCTCTCACTTTGTCACAGCTTACCCTTCACCCTCCCCATATCCTCAAGTACATGCTCTAGTAGGTCTGTGTCTTTATTCCCGTCCTACCCCTAGGCTCTTCATGACATTTATTTTTTCCTTAGGTTCCATATGTATGTGTTAGCATACGGTATTTATATTTCTCCTTCTGACTTACTTCACTCTGTATGACACACTCCAGGTCCATCCACCTCACTGCAAATAACTCCATTTCTTTTTATGGCTGAGTAATATTCCATTGTATATATGTGCCACATCTTCTTTATCCATTTATCTGTTGATGGACACTTAGGTTGCTTCTATGTCCTGGCTATTGTAAATAGAGCTGCAATGAACATTGTGGTACATGACTATTTTTGAATTATGGTTTTCCCAGGGTATATGCCCAGTAGTGGGATTGCTGGGTCATATGGTAGTTCTATTTGTAGTTTTTTAAGGAACCTCCATACTCTTCTCCATACTGGCTGTACCAATTCACATTCCCACCAGCACTGCAAGAGTGTTCCCTTTTCTCCACACCCTCTCCAGCATTTATTGTTTCTAGATTTTTTGATGATAACCATTCTGACTGGTGTGAGATGATATCTCATTGTAGTTTTGATTTGCATTTCTCTAATGATTAATGATGTTGAGCATCCTTTCATGTGTTTGTTGGCAATCTGTATATCTTCTTTGGACAAATGTCTATTTAGGTCGTCTGCCTATTTTTGGATAGGGTTGTTAGTTTTTTTCTTATTGAGCTGCATGAGCTGCTTGTAAATTTTGGAGATTAATCCTTTGTCAATTGCTTCATTTGCAAATATTTTCTCCCATTCTGAGGGTTGTCTTTTGGTCTTGTTTATGGTTTCCTTTGCTGTGCAAAAGCTTTGGAGTTTCATTAGGTCCCATTTGTTTATTTTTGTTTTTCTTTCCATTTCTCTAGGAGGTGGGTCAAAAAGGATCTTGCTGTGATTTATGTCATAGAGCGTTCTGCCTATGTTTTCCTCTAAGAGTTTGATAGTGTCTGGCCTTACATTTAAGTCTTTAATCCATTTTGAGTTTATTTTCGTGTATGGTGTTAGGGAGTGTTCTAATTTCATAGTTTTACCTGTACCTGTCCAGTTTTCCCAGCACAACTTATTGAAGAGGCTGTCTTTTCTCCACTGTATATTCTTGCCTCCTTTATCAAAGGTAAGGTGACCATATGTGCATAGGTTTATCTCTGGGCTTTCTATCCTGTTCCATTGATCTATCTTTCTGTTTTTGTGTCAGTACCATACTGTCTTGATTACTGTAGTTTTGCAGTATAGTCTGAAGTCAGGGAGTCTCATTTCTCCAGCTCCGTTTTTCTTTCTCAAGATTGCTTTGGCTATTCGGAGTCTTTTGTGTTTCCATACAAATTGTGAAAATTTTTGTTCTAGTTCTGTGAAAAATGCCAATGGTAGTTTGATAGGGATTGCATTGAATCTGTAGATTGCTTTGGGTAGTAGAGTCGTTTTCACAATGTCGATTCTTCCAATCCAAGAACATGGTATATCTCTCCATCTAGTTGTATCATCTTTAATTTCTTTCATCAGTGTCTTATAATTTTCTGCATACAGGTCTTTTGTCTCCTCAGGTAGGTTTATTCCTAGATATTTTATTCTTTTTGTTACAGTGGTAAATGGGAGTGTTTTCTTGATTTCACTTTCAGATTTTTTATCATTAGTGTATAAGAATGCCAGAGATTTCTGTGCATTAATTTTGTATCCCGCTACTTTACCAAATTCGTTGATTAGCTCTAGTAGTTTTCTGGTAGCATCTTTAGGATTCTCTATGTATAGTATCATGTCATCTGCAAACAGTGACAGCTTTACTTCTTCTTTTCCAATTTGGATTCCTTTTATTTCCTTTTCTTCTCTGATTGCTGTGGCTAAAACTTCCAAAACTATGTTGAATAAGAGCGGTGAGAGTGGGCAACCTTGTCTTGTTCCTGATCTTACTGGAAATGCTTTCAGTTTTTCACCATTGAGGACAATGTTGGCTGTGGGTTTGTCATATATGGCCTTTATTATGTTGAGGAAAGTTCCCTCTATGCCTACTTTCTGCAGGGTTTTTAATCATAAATAGGTGTTGAATTTTGTCAAAAGCTTTCTCTGCATCTATTGAGATGATCATATGGTTTTTCTCCTTCAATTTGTTAATATGGTGTATCATGTTGATTGATTTGCATATATTGAAGAATCCTTGCATTCCTGGAATAAACCCCACTTGATCATGGTGGATGATCCTTTTAATGTGCTGTTGGATTCTCTTTGCTAGTATTTTGTTGAGAATTTTTGCATCTATGTTCATCAGTGATATTGGCCTGTAGTTTTCTTTCCTTGTGACATCCTTGTCTGGTTTTGGTATCAGGGTGATGGTGGCCTCATAGAATGAACTTGGGAGTGTTCCTCCGTCTGCTGTATTTTGGAAGAGTTTGAGAAGGATAGGTGTTAGCTCTTCTCTAAATGTTTGATAGAATTCGCCTGTGAAGCCATCTGGTCCTGGGGTTTTGTTTGTTGGAAGATTTTTAATCATAGTTTCAATTTCAGTGCTTGTGATTGGTCTGTTCATGTTTTCTATTTCTTCCTGATTCAGTCTCAGCATGTTGTGCATGTCTAAGAATTTGTCCATTTCTTCCAGGTTGTCCATTTTATTGGCATAGAGTTGCTTGTAGTAATCTGTCATGATCTTTTGTATTTCTGCATTGTCAGTTGTTACTTCTCCTTTTTCGTTTCTAATTCTATTGATTTGAGTCTTCTCCCTTTTTTTCTTGGTGAGTCTGGCTAATGGTTTATTAATTTTGTTTATCTTCTCAAAGAACCAGATTTTAGTTTTATTGCTCTTTGGTATCATTTCCTTCATTTCTTATTCATTTTTTTCTGCTCTGATCTTTTCTTTCCTTCTGCTAAATTGTGGGTTTTTTGTTCTTCTCTAATTGCTTTAGGTGCAAGTTTAGGTTGTTTATTTGAAATGTTTCCTGTTTCTTAAGGTAGGATTGTATTGCTATAAACTTCCCTCTTAGAACTGCTTTTGCTGCATCCCATAGATTTTGGGTCGTCGTGTATCCATTGTCATTTGTTTTTAGGTATTTTTTGATTTCGTCTTTGGTTTCTTCAGTGATCACGTCGTTATTAAATAGTGTATTGTTCAGCCTCCATGTGTTTGTATTTTTTACAGATCTTTTCCTGTAATTGATATCTAGTCTCATGGCGTTGTGGTCGGAAAAGATACTTGATACAATTTTAGTTTTCTTAAATTTACCAAGGCTAAATTTGTGACCCAAGACATGATCTATCCTGGAGAATGTTCCATGAGCACTTGAGAAAAATGTGTAACCTGTTGTTTTTGGATGGAAGGTCCTATAAATATCAATTAAGTCCATCTTGTTTAATGTATCATTTAAAGCTTGTGTTTCCTTATTTATTTTCATTTTGGATCATCTGTCCATTGGTGAAAGTGGGGTGTTAATGTCCCGTACTATGATTGTGTTATTGTCGACTTCCCCTTTTATGGCTGTTAGCATTTGCCTTATGTATTGAGGTGCTCCTATGTTGGGTGCATAATTATTTACAATTTTTATATCTTCTTCTTGGATTGATCCCTTGATCATTATGTAGTGTCCTTCTTTGTCTCTTCTAATAGTCTTTATTTTAAAGTCTATTTTGTCTGATATGAGAATTGCTACTCCAGCTTTCTTTTGGTTTCCATTTGCATGAAATATCTTTTTCCATCCCCTCGCTTTCAGTCTGTATGTGTCTCTAGGTCTGAAGTGGGTCTCTTGTAGACAGCATAATATATGGGTCTTGTTTTTGTATCCATTCAGCCAATCTGTGTCTTTTGGTGGGAGCATTTAGTCCATTTATATTTAAGGTAATTATCGATATGTATGTTCCTGTTCCCATTTTCTTAATTGTTTTGGATTTGTTATTGTAGGCCTTTTCCTTCTCTTGTGTTTCTTACCTAGAGAAGTTCCTTTAGCATTTGTTGTAAAGCTGGTTTGGTGGTGCTGAACTCTCTCAGCTTTTGCTTGTCTGTAAAGGTTTTAATTTCTCCATCAAATCTGAATGAGATCCTTGCTGGGTAGAGTAATCTTGGTTGCAGGTTTTTCTCCTTCCACACTTTAAATATGTCCTGCCATTCCCTTCTGGCTTGCAGAGTTTCTGCTGAAAGATCAGCTGTTAACCTTATGGGGATTCCCTTGTGTGTTATTTGTTGTTTTTCCCTTGCTGCTTTTAATATGTTTTCTTTGTATTTAATTTTTAACAGTTTGATTAATATGTGTCTTGGCGTATTTCTCCTTGGATTTATCCTGTATGGGACTCTCTGTGCTTCCTGGACTTGATTAACTATTTCCTTTCCTATATTAGGGAAGTTTTCAACTATAATCTCTTCAAATATTTTCTCAGTCCCTTAGTTTTTCTCTTCTTATTCTGGGACCCCTGTAATTCGAATGTTGGTGCGTTTAATGTTGTCCCAGAGATCTCTGAGACTGTCCTCAGTTCTTTTCATTCTTTTTTCTTTATTCTGCTCTGCAGTAGTTATTTCCACTATTTTATCTTCCAGGTCACTTATGCGTTCTTCTGCCTCAGTTATTCTGCTATTGATCCCATCTAGAGTATTTTTAATTTCATTTATTGTGTTGTGCATCATTGCTTGTTTCATCTTTAGTTCTTCTAGTTCCTTGTTAAATGTTTCTTGCATTTTCTCTATTCTGTTTCCAAGATTTTGGATCATCTTTACTATCATTCTGAATTCTTTTTCAGGTAGACTGCCTATTTCCTCCTCATTTGTTAGCTCTGGTGGGTTTTTACCTTGCTCCTTCATCTGCTATGTGTTTTTCTGTCTTTTCATTTTGCATATCTTATTGTTTTGCTGTCTCCTTTTTGCAGGCTGCAGGTTTGTAGTTCCCGTTGTTTTTGGTGTCTCTCCTCAGTGGCTAAGGTTGGTTCACTGGGTTGTGTAGGCTTCCTGGTGGAGGGGACTAGTGCCTGTGTTCTGGCGGATGAGGCTGGATCTTGTGTTTCTGGTGGGCAGGTCTATGTCTGGTGGTGTGTTTTGGGGTGTCTGTGGACTTACTATGATTTTAGGCAGCCTCTCTGCTAATGGGTGGGGCTGTGTTCCTGTCTTGCTTGTTGTTTGGCATAGGGTGTCCAGCACTGTAGCTTGCTGGTCGTTGAGTGAAGCTGGCTGCTGGTGTTGAGATGGAGATCTCTGGGAGATTTTCACTGTTTGATATTACATGGAGCTGGGAGGTCTCTTGTGGTCCAGTGTCCTGAAGTTGGCTCTTCCACCTCAGAGGCACAGCACTGACTCCTGGCTGGAGCACCAAAAGCCTTTCAACCACACACTCAGAATAAAAGGGAGAAAAAATAGAAAGAAAGAAAGAAAGAGGATAAAATAAAGTAGGATAAAATAAAATAAAGTTATTAAAATAAAAAATAATTATTAAGAAAAAAATTTTTTTAAGAAAAGAAAAAAAAACGGACAGTCAGAACCTTAGGACAATTGGTGAAAACGAAGCTATACAGACAAAATCTCACATAGAAGCATGCACGTACGCACTCACAAAAAGATGAAAAGGGGAAAAAATCATAAATCTTGCTCTCAAAGTCCACCTCCTCAATTTGGGATGATTCATTGTCTATTCCGGTATTCCACAGATGCAGGGTACATCAAGTTGACTGTGGAGCTTTAATCCGCTGCTCCTGAGGCTGCTGGGAGAAATTTCCCTTTTCTCTTCTTTGTTCGCACAGCTCCCGGGGTTCAGCTTTGGATTTTGCCCTGCCTCTGTGTGTAGGTCACCTGAGGATGTCTGTTCTTCACTCAGACAGGACGGGGTTAAGGGATCAGTTGCGCCGGGGTCTCTGGCTCACTCAGGCCAGGGGGAGGGAGAGGTACAGATATGGGGCGAGCCTGCGACAGCAGAGGCCGGCGTGACATTGCACCAGCCTGAGGTGCACCGTGCGTTCTCCCGGGGAAGTTGACCCTGGATCACAGGACCGTGGCAGTGGCGGGCTGCACAGGCTCCCAGGAGGGGAGGTGGGGATAGTGACCTGTGCTTGCACACAGGCTTCTTGTTGGCTATAGCAGCAGTCTTAGCACCTCATACCCGTCTCTGGGGTCCACGCTGTTAGCCGCGGCTCGCGCCCGTCCCTGGAGCTCCTTTAAGTGGCGCTCTTAATCCCCTCTCCTCGCGCACCAGGAAACAAAGAGGGAAGAAAGGGGTTCCCTGGTGGCGTAGTGGTTGAGAGTCTGCCTGCCAATGCAGGGGACATGGGTTCGTGCCCCGGTCCGGGAAGATCCCACATGCCACGGAGCGGCTGGGCCCGTGAGCCATGGACGCTGAGGCTGCATGTCTGGAGCCTGTGCTCTGCAACGGGAGAGGCCACAACAGTGAGAGGCCCGCGTACCGCAAAAAAAAAAAGGGAAGAAAAAGTCTCTTGCCTCTTTGGCAGCTCCAGACTTTTTCCTGGACTCCCTTCCGGCTAGCCATGGTGCACTAGCCCCTTCAGTCTGTGTTCATGCCGCCAACTGCAGTCCTCTCCCTGGGATCCGACCTCCAAATCCTGAGCCTCAGCTCCCAGCCCCCGCCCGCCCCAGTGGGTGAGCAGACAAGCCTCTCGGGCTGGTGAGTGCTGGTCGGCACCGATCCTCTGTGCGGGAATTTCTCCGCTTTGCCCTCCGCACCCCTGTTGTTGTGCTCTCCTCCATGGCTCCAAAGCTCCCCCTTCCGCCGCCCCGCAGTCTCCGCCCGTGAAGGGGCTTCCTCGTGTGTGGAAATGTTTCCTCCTTCACAGCTCCCTCCCACTGGTGCAGGTCCTGTCCCTATTCTTTTATCTGTGTTTTTTCTTTTGCCCTACCCAGGTACGTGGGGAGTTTCTTGCCTTTTGGGAGGTCTGAGGTCTTCTGCCAGCATTCAGTGGGTGTTCTATAGGAGCAGTTCCACGTGTAGATGTATTTCTGGTGTATCTGTGGGGAGGAAGGTGATCTCTGTGTCTTACTCTTCCGCCATCTTCTCCAGAATCCGATATTTGTTTTTCTCTTTCTGACTTACTTCACTCTGTATGCCAGTCTCTAGATCCATCCATGGCTCCACAAGTGACTCAATTTCATTCCTTTTTATGGCTGAATAATATTCCATTGTATATATGTACCAGATCTTCTTTATCCATTCATCTGTTGATGGGCACTTAGGTTGCTTCCATGACCTGGCTATTGTAAATAGTACTGCAATGAACATTGGGATGCATGTGTCTTTTTGAATTATGGTTTTCTCTGGGTATATGCTCAGTAGTGGGATTGCTGGATCATATGGTAATTTTATTTTTAGTTTTTTAAGGAACCTCCATACTGTTCTCCATAGTGGCTGTATCAATTTACATTCCCACCAACAGTGCAAGAGGGTTCCCTTTTCTCCACACCCTCTCCAGCATTTGTTGTTTGTAGATTTTCTGATGATGCCCATTCTAACTGGTGTGAGGTGATACCTCATTGTAGTTTTGATTTGCATTTCTCTAATAATTAGTGATGTTGAGCAGCTTTTCATGTGCTTCTTGGCCATCTGTATGTCTTCCTTGGAGAACTGTCTATTTAGGTCTTCTGCCCATTTTTAGATTGGATTTTTTGTTTCTTTAATATTGAGATGCATGAGCTGTTTATATATTTTGGAGATTAATCCTTTGTCTGTTGATTCGTTTGCAAATATTTTCTCCCATTCTGAATGTTGTCTTTCATCTTGTTTATGGTTTCCTTTTCTATGCAAAAGCTTTAAAGGTTTGAAGTTTCATTAGGTCCCATTTGTTTATTTTTGTTTTTATTTCCATTACTCTAGGAAGTGGATCAAAAAAGATCTTGCTGTGATTTATGTCAAAGAGTGTTCTTCCTATGTTTTCCTCTAAGAGGTTTATGCTGTCCGGTCTTAATTTAGGTCTCGAATCCATTTGAGTTTATTTCTGTGTACGGTGCTGGGAATGTTCTAATTTCATTCTTCTACATGTAGCTGTCCAGTTTTCCCAGCACCACTTCTTGAAGAGACTGTCTTTTCTCCGTTATATATCTTTGCCTCCTTTGTCATAGATTAGTTGACCATAGGTGCATGGATTTATATCTGGGCTTTCTATCTTGTTCCATTTATCTATGTTTCTGTTTCTGTGCCAGTACCATATTGTCTTGATTACTGTAGCTTTGTAGTATTGTCTGAAGTCAGGGAGTCTGATTCCTCCAGCTCCGTTTTTTTCCCTCAAGACTGCTTTGGCTATTCGGGGTCTTTTGTGTCTCCATACAAATTTTAAGATATTTTGTTCTACTTCCGTAAAAAATGCCATTGGTAATTAGATAGGGATTGCATTGAATCTGTAGATTGCTTTGGGTTGTATACTCATTTTCACAGTATTGATTCTTCCAATCCAAGAACATGGTATATCTCTCCATCTGTTGTTATCATCTCTAATTTCTTTCATCAGTGTCTTATACTTTTCTGCATAAAGATCTTTTGTCTCCCTAGGTAGGTTTATTCCTAGGTATTTTATTCTTTTTGTTGCAGTGGTAAATGGGAGTGTTTCCATGATTTCTTTCAGATTTTTCATCATTGGTGTATAGGAATGCAAGAGATTTCTGTGGATTAATTTTGTATCCTGCAACTTTACCAAATTCATTGATTAGCTCTAGTAGTTTTCTGGTGGCATTTTTAGGATTCTCTATGTATAGTATCATGTCATCTGCAAACAGTGACAGTTTTACTTCTTTTCCAATTTGTATTCCTTTTATTTTTTTCTTGTCTGATTGCTGTGGCTAGGACTTCCAAAACTATGTTGAATAACAGTGGTGAGAGTGGACATCCTTGTCTCATTCCTGATCTTAGATGAAATACTTTCCATTTTTCACCATTGATAAAGATGTTTGCTGTGGGTTTGTCATATATGGCCTTTATTATGTTGAAGTAGGTTCCCTCTATGCCCACCTTCTGGAAAGTTTTTATCATAAATGGGTGTTGAATTTTGTCAAAAGCTTTTTCTGCATCTATTGAGATGATCATCTGGTTTTTATTCTTCAATTTGTTAATATGGTGTATCACATTGATTTTGCATATATTGAAGAATCCTTGCATCCCTGGGATAAATCCCACTTGATTATGGTGTATGATCCTTTTAATTTGTTCTTGCATTCTGTTTGCTAGTATTTTGTTGAGGATTTCTGCATCTATATTCATCAGTGATATTGGTCTGTAATTTTCTTTTTTGTAGTATCTTTGTCTGGTTTTGGTATCAGGGTGATGGTGGCCTCATAGAATGAGTTTGGGAGTGTTCCTTCCTCTGAAATTTTTTGGAAGAGGTTGAGAAGGATGGGTGTTAGCTCTTCTCTAAATGTTTGATAGAATTCACCTGTGAAGCCATCTGGTCCTGGACTTTTGTTTGTTGGAAGATTTTTAATCACAGTTTCAATTTCATTACTTGTGATTGGTTTGTTCATAATTTCTGTTTCTTCCTGGTTCAGTCTTGGAAGGTTATACCTTCCTAAGAATTTGTCCATTTCTTCCAGGTTGTCCATTTTATTGGCATCCAGTTGCTTGTAGTAGTCTCTTAGGATGCTTTGTAGTTCTGCAGTGTCTGTTGTAACTTCTCCTTTTTCATTTCTAATTTTATTGATTTGAGTCCTCTCCCTCTTTTTCTTGATGAGTCTGGCTAATGGTTTATCAATTTTGTTTATCTTCTCAAAGAACCAGCTTTTAGTTTTATTGATCTTTGCTATTGTTTTCTTTGTTTCTATTTCATTTATTTGCTCTGATCTTTATGATTTCTTTCCTTATGCTAACTTTGGGTTTTGTTTGTTCTTTTTCTAGTTCTTTTAGGTGTAAGGTTAGAATGTTTTTGAGATTTTTCTTGTTTCTTGAGGTAGGCTTGTATAACTATAATCTTCTCTCTTAGAACTGCTTCTGCTGCATCCCATAGGTTTTGTATCGTCATGTTTTCATTGTCATTTGTCTCTAGGTATTTTTTGATTTCCTCTTTGATTTCTTTAGTGATGTCTTGGTTATTTAGTAACGTATTGTTTAGCCTCCATGTGTTTGTGTTTTGTACGTTTTTTTCCCTGTAATTCATTTCTAACCTCATAGTGTTGTGGTCAGAAAAGATGCTTGATATGATGTCAGTTTTCTTAAATTTACCGAGGCTTGATTTGTGACCCAAGGTGTGATCTATCCTGGAGAATGTTGCATGCGCACTTGAGAAGAACATGTAATCTGCTGTTTTTAGATGGAATGTCCTATAAATATCAATTAAATCTATCTGGTCTATCGTGTCATTTAAAGCTTCTGTTTCCTTATTTATTTTCATTTTGGATGATCTGCCCATTGGTATAAGTGAGGTGTTAAAATCCCCCACTATTATTGTGTTACTGTCGATTTGCTATTTTATAGCTGTTAGCAGTTACCTTATGTATTGAGGTGCTCCTATGTTGGGTGCATAAATATTTATAATTGTTATATCTTCTTCTTGGGTTGATCCCTTGATCATTATGTAGTGTCCTTCTTTGTCTCTTGTAACAGTCTTTATTTTAAAGTCTCTTTTATCTGATATGAGTATAGCTACTCCAGGTTTCTTTTGATTTCCATTTGCATGGAATATCTTTTTCCATCCCCTCACTTTCAGTCTGTATGTGTCCCTAGGTCTGAAGTGGGTCTCTTGTAGACAGCATATATATGGGCCTTGTTTTTGTATCCATTCAGCAAGCCTGTTTTTTTTGGTTGGAGCATTTTATCCATTCACGTTTATGGTAATTATCGATATGTATGTTCCAATGACCATTTTCTTAATTGTTTTGGGTTTGTTTTTGTAGGTCCTTTTCTTCTCTTGTGTTTCCCACTAGAGAAGTTCCTTTAGCATTTGTTGTAGAGCTGGTTTGGTGGTGCTGAATTCTCTTAGCTTTTGCTTGTCTGTAAAGCTTTTGATTTCTCCATCAAATCTGAATGAGATCCTTGCCGGGTAGAGTAATCTTGGTTGTAGGTTCTCCCCTTTCATACCTTTAAATATATCATGCCACTCCCTTCTGACTTGTAAAGTTTCTGCTGAGAAATCAGCTGTTAACCTTATGGGCATTCCCTTGTATGTTATTTGTCATTTTTCCCTTGCTGCTTTCAATAATTTTTCTTTGTCTTTAATTTTTGCCAGTTTGATTACTATGTGTCTTGGCGTGTTTCTCCTTGAGTTTATCCTATGTGGGACTTGCTGTGCTTCCTGGACTTGGGTGGCTATTTCCTTTCCCATGTTAGGGAAGTTTTCAACTATAATCTCTTCAAATAATTTCTCTCATCCTTTCTCTCTCTCTTTTCCTTCTGGGACCCCTATAATGCGAATGTTGTGGCATTTAATGTTGTCCCAGAGGTCTCTTAGGCTGTCTTCATTTCTTTTCATTCTTTTTTTGTTAGTCTGTTCAGCAGCAGTGAATTCCACCATTCTGTCTTCCAGATCACTTATCCATTCTTCTGCCTCAGTTATTCTGCTATTGATTCCTTCTAGGGTAGTCTTCATTTCAGTTATTGTATTGTTCATCTGTTTGTTTGTTCTTTAATTCTTCTAGGTTTTGTTAAACATATCTTGCATCTTCTCGATCGTTGCCTCTATTCTTTTTCTGAGGTCCTGGATCATCTTCACTATCATTATTCTGAATTCTTTTTCTGGAAGTTTGCCTATCTCCACTTCATTTAGTTGTTTTTCTGGGGTTTTATCTTGTTCCTTCATCTGAGACATAGCTCTGTGCCTTTTCATCTTGTCTATCTTTCTGTGAATGTGGTTTTTGTTCCACAGGCTGCAGGATTGTAGTTCTTCTTGCTTCTGCTGTCTACCCTTTGGTGGATGAGGTTATCTAAGAGGCTTGATGGGAGGGACTGGTGGTGGGTAGAGCTGACTGTTGCTCTTGTGGGAAGAGCTCAGTAAAACTTTAATCCACTTGACTGTTGATGGATGGGGCTGGGTTCCCTCCCTGTTGGTTGTTTGGTGTGAGGCAACCCAACACTGCATCATACCTGGTGTCTTTGGTGGGGCTAATGACAGACTCTGGGAGGGCTCACGCCAAGCAGTATTTCCCAGAACTTCTGCTGGCAGTGTCCTTGTCCCCATGGTGAAACAGAGCCACCCCCCACCTCTGCAGGAGACCCTCCAACACTAGCAGGTAGGTCTGGTTCAGTCTCCGCCGGGGTTACTGCTTCTTCCCCTGGGTCCCAATGTGCACATTACTTTGTGTGTGCCCTCCAAGAGTGGAGTCTCTGTTTCCCCCAGTCTTGTCAAAGTCCTGCAATCAATTCCCACTAGGCTTCAAAGTCTGATTCTCTAGGAATTCCTCTTCCTGTTGCCAGACTCCCAGGTTGGGATGCCTGACATGGGGCTCAGAACCTTCACTCCAGTGGGTGGACTTCTGTGGTATAAATGTTCACCAGTCTGTGAGTCACCCACCCACCAGTTATGGGGTTTTATCTTACTGTGATTGCGCCCCTCCTACCATCTCATCGTGGCTTCTCCTTTGCCTTTGGATGTGGGGTATCTTTTTTGGTGAGTTCCAGTATCTTCCTGTCGATGATTGTCCAGCAGCTAGTTGTGATTCTGGTGTTTTCGCAAGAGGAAATGAGAGCACATCCTTCTACTCCGCCATCATGGTTCCTCTCTATGTAATCTTTTTTGCTTAGTTTTGTGAAATCAGTTTCCCTTAGACTCTTTAAAATTTCTTACCCATTTTAGCTGTATGCTTTAAAGTTTTCAGATACCTGTACTTGTCAAAGTCATTTTCCATGAATCTTCCTGAAGATGAAGAAGCTGATGCTTTGCAAAACATAACTGTCTATGAATGGCAACCGGCTTAAAAACGCAAGGTTAGAGATATAATTACAATGTTTTTTACAAAGGAGCTTAACCAAGATGTTGTGACATGCAACATTTTAAGATAACACCTAGAATTATGACAACATATCAGGGCATAGCAGATTTTAGGAATTTCATATAAATTTTGGAATATCTATATTAATGACATTTACTTATATAACCTAAAGTTCATCTCCAATCAGTTGAGAATGTGTCTCAAGTAATTTTAACATACCAAATAAGCCTAATTAGTTTTACATTCCTCTCTGATATGTCTCAGGGTTCCTTTGAAGCAAGCACATCTCAGAGTTAGGTGGAGGTTAAAAGAAATTTAGTTAGAATTTGATATTTGTGAAGTTTGTTAAATATATCAGAAAGGTTTTAAAACACATGAGGTCACTGTGAAATATTACTTATTCACTTAACTAAAGGCTTTAAGAAAGTTTCCCCAAAAAATTACTTAAAGGCACAGAAACTCACACAATCTGTTATCAAAAGCAACACTCCAAGAAAACTTTCTTCCCTTAACAGAGAGAAAATTAAACTCCAGTCTTGTACCAGCTTACTTTTTTTTGTGTGTGTGTGGTATGCGGGCCTCTCACTGTTGTGGCCTCTCCCGTTGCGGAGCACATGCTCCGTTCGCACAGGCTCAGCGGCCATGGCTCACAGGCCCAGCCGCTCTGCGGCATGTGGGATCCTCCCAGACCAGGGCACAAACCCGTGTCCCCTGCATCGGCACGTGGACTCTCAACCACTGTGCCACCAGGGAAGCCCCCAGCTTACTTTTAACAACAAAACCTGCTTACTAAATTGAATTAAATCTAAATTTGGTCAATTCTATCCATGCACAAACCGTTTTCCTTAGGATTCCTTTTCCACAAAACTTCCATCACTTTCTGTATCCAAATAGTTTGTCCCTTATTTTTCCCATCTAGAGACAACTAGCTCTAAGACAAAATTACTTTTCTCTTAATGAAATGCAATTCCATCCTTTATACCTCCTTTTTTAAAACACACATTCTTACTTTCCTACTGTATACTGAAATGTATTTCTTTATTATTTCCAGTAGCCTTAGCTACATGATTAAGATAGAATCCTCAACTCTTAAAATCTTAGTTTCCAGTGAAAACTAAGAAATAAGCAATTATGAACTGTCTTCTACATTAGCATTCAATAGATTGGCAAACATAAATACCCATAATAATTTCTAAATATAGGTGCTTTCTTATAGAGAATATCTAAGGGTTGCACCAAACATATTCATCGATAGTTCTGAACACTTTTAGTTTTTCCAAAAAGGGAAGCCAATGTCAGGTAATATTTCAATATTTCTTTTTTGGGAGGGAATGACCTAGTTATTAAACTTCCATCATTTAACTCAATTTGGCATAACTCTAAGATTTCAATTTACCAAATATCTGGAGTTATTATGTTTAAGTACACATGTCTAAAACATGATCATTTCTAAACAATTCACCCAAAAACTCTTGCCTCATTTGCATTCAATTTACTTATAAGAATTTTATCACAATAATTTAATTTTCTTGCTGACAAATTTGCAACAGATATAACAAGGTCTTGTTTGTTATTTCTATTAAACCCAAGTATAATAAAAGTATTATACTTAATGTTCATGACTCTAAAGACATTTCTACATTAATTAGATCAGCAAACTTAAACTAACCTTAATACCAGATATCAACTTAATATTGAATAATTCTCAGTTCACATGAACCTGAAAGCCATTTTGTCTAGCTACTTTTATATTTAATTTGTAAGTGCTTGCTTACTTTTAAGTCAGTTAAGTAGAGCTCTTTATAGATTCAATTTTGATAATATTTTCCAGAGGTAGAGATATTTCATATGTATAATGTGTTCACAGACATATAAACAGACAACACTAGAGCTCTCATAGGTTCACTTGAAAAAACTCAGTTATGGGACTTCCCTTGTGGTGCAGTGGTTAAGAATCCACCTGCCCATGCAGGGGACATGGATTCGAGCCCTGGTCCAGGAAGATCCCACATGCTTCAGGGCACCTAAGCCCATGCCTGCTTCTAGAGCCCACGAGCCACAACTACTGAAGCCCGCACACCTCGAACCCGTGCTCTGCAGCAAGAGAAGCCACCACAATGAGAAGCCCGCGCACCGCAATGAAGAGTAGTCCCCACTTGTTGCAACTAGAGAAAGCCAGCGTGCAGCAACGAAGACCCAACACAGCCAAAAATAAATACATTTAAAAAATAAAAATTTAAAAATAAATTTAAAAACTCAGTTATGAATCAGGTATTACAATATAAACTTACTAGTTTACAAATGAGTAAACGTTGCTTGCTCAGATGATAAAGGCTTTACTATTTCTTCTTGATAAACCCTTAGAAGGCTTATGAACTAAACTTAGGCTGATGGAGCCTTCAGTCCAAGGATCACACGTTGATTACATAAGCTCCTAAGAGCCCAGGTAGATCATCTACATCTCAAAGGCACAGGAAACAACTTCTCCCAGAAAGGCCCTTCTCTAAGGATCAGAATTTAAAGAGATATTTTTCCAAGCTAGATTTTTCTAATTGCATATACAAGGAAAGGAATCTGTTTTGGAGTTTCAAAAGAGTTTCATCTTGGGTTTCCCTGGTGACGCAGTGGTTGAGAGTCCGCCTGCTGATGCAGGGGACACGGGTTCGTGCCCTGGTCCGGGAAGATCCCACATGCCGCGGAGCGGCTGGGCCCGTGAGCCATGGCTGCTTAGCCTGCGTGTCCGGAGCCTGTGCTCTGCAACGGGAGAGGCCACAGCAGTGAGAGGCCCGCATACCGCAAAAAAAAAAAAAAAGTTTCATCTTATCCAGTTTTTCTCTAGAGTCTAAAGAATATTGTGGCCACACAATGTTATAATAAAATACCATCTTTCTCTTAGTCATCGTCTCATAACAAAAATCTTTCCCATTTCAAAAGACAAAAGATAGACACGAAACACAAATTCACAAACCAGACTGGTCACAAACCCAAATCCTCCTCAAGCCCGTGGAGAGACCAATTTGGAATCTCACTTTTTTTGCTCCCTTAAAGAATTGACACTCTAGGGCAGGGAAGACTGACACTCATCAAGGTCAAAGGGCAGTGAGCTGCCACAGAACAGGTAAGAGAGATTGGCTGGTGCTAGCTCCAGCAGATTTACCCAGATCTAGAGCCCATCAGCTCTTAAAGTTGCAAGTTTCATTTCTATCAACCTGAAGTAAAAAGGCAGCTGGTGTCAGGCAGGAAAGAGACCAGGAGAGTCTAAAAAATTGGCTTAGTCAGCGGCCGAGACCTCCCCAGAAATTTCCCCACGAAGGCCAGCTAGCCACAAGCAGCTGACTCATCACTACTGTCCCGGTGCATTGCTGTGGCTGGTGGCCTTACTCCAGGAAGCCCAGAGGACCCAAATATCATGAGAGTTCAGCTCCACATTGGGTGCCAAAACATCTGTTACCAAGTCAGATCCAGCTGCTCGCCACTCGAAAATCAATACATGAGAGAGAGATGTTGGTAGAAAGGAAAGCTGCTTTTCATCAGAATGCCAGCAATCTGGGTAGATGGTGGACTCAGTGTCCCCCAAAACCCACCTCCAAAGATTCTGCTTGACCATGCAAGTTTTTAAAGGGTAAAAGGGTGTAATCTCAGTTAATCACTGAGATAGGGGATCAGAATGGTCACCATCCCCCACTGTACGCAGGCTCGTCTGCAGGCTTATAGACTTCTTGTGGTTTTTCTTTAGATGCTATCTTGTTCACGCAGCTTTTTCACAAGATTACTGAAGGGAAGGCCAGGGAAGAGATTTCATCATCTGTTAATTACTTATTCTTCATTTCTACTTCTTTGATCTATGGAAGGAGCTAACAGATTAGGAAGGTATTATGTGATCCAAAGATTTGAAAGGTGTGCTAGGGCTGGAGATGCGTAGAATATGGAGGTGCTTTGTTTAAGGTTAGTGACAGGACAAGAGGTGTCTCCTGCAGAGAGCTCTTTCCTGCCTAAAGCTGCTTACGGTATGCCTGGGTCTTGGACAGACTGAAAGCTGAACATGAGCATGTTATCACCATTGACATCTCCCTGTGGGAATTCGAGAACAGCAAGTACTATGTGACCATCATTGATGCCCCAGGACACAGAGACTTTGTCAAAAACATGATTACAGGCATATCCCAGGCCGACTGCGCTGTCCTGATTGTTGCTGCTGGTGTTGTGAATTTGAAGCAGGTATCTCCAAGAACGTGCCCTTCTGGCTAACACTCTGGGCGTGAAAGAACTAATTGTCGGAGTTAACAAAATGGATTCCACTGGTCACCTTACAGCCAGAAGAGATACAAGAAAATTATTAAGGAATTTAGCACCTACATTAGGAAAATTGGCTACAACTCTGACACAGTAGAATTTGTGCCAATTTCTGGCTGGAATGGTGGAACCATGCTGGAGTCAAGTGCTAGCATGCCATGGTTCAAGGGATGGAAAATCATCTGTAAAGTTGCCAATACCAGTGGAACCACACTGCTTGAAGCTCTGGATTGCATCTTGCCACCAACTTGTCCAACTGACAAGTCCTTGCATCTGCCCCTCCAGGATGTCTACAAAATTGGTGTTATTGGTACTGTCCCTTTGGGTCGAGTGGAGACTTGCGTTCTCAAACGTGGCATGGTGGTCACCTTTGCTCCAGTCATTGTTAGAACTGAAGTCTGTTGAAATGCACCATTAAGTTTTGAGTAAAGCCCTTCCGGGGGACAATGTGGGCTTCAATGTCAAGAGCATGTCTGTCAACTATGTTTGTCATGGCAATGTGGCTTGTGACAGCAAAAATGACCCACCAGTGGAAACATCTGGCTTCACAGCTCACGTGATTATCTTGAACCATCCAGGACAAATCAGCATTGGATATTCACCTGTGCTGGACTGTCACACAGCTCACATTGCTTACAGGTTTGCTGAGCTGAAAGAGAAGATTGATCATCATTCTGGAAAAACAAGCTGGAAGATGTCCCCAAATTCTTGAAATCTGGTGATGTTGCCATTGTTGATATGCTTGTTGGCAAGCCCATGTGTGTTGTGAACCTCTATGACTATCCTTTTTGTTTGTTTTGCTGTTCATGACATGAGATAGACAATAACTGTGGATGTCATCAAAGCAGCAGACAAGAAGGCAGCTGGAGTTGACAAGGCACCAGGTCTGCCCAGAAAGTTCAGAAAGCTAAATGAATATTATCCCCAATACCCTCTTTTTTTAAATTAAAATATAGTTGAACTACAACTTTGCATTAGTTTCAGGTATACAGTCAATTGATTCAGATAAATATATGTGCCATACAGTAGTCCTTGTTGGTTATCTACTTTATATATAGTGCTGTGTATATCTTAATCCCCCACTAGTAATTTATACCTGTCCCCCCACATCCCCTTTAGTAACCCTAAGTTTTTCTGTGTCTGTGGGTCTATTTTTGTTTTGTATCTTTTTTTAAAGATTTTTAAAATATAAGTGATATTATATGACATTTGTCTCTGTCTGGCTTACTTCACTTAATATGATAAGCACTAGATCCATCCGTGTTGCTGAAAATGGCATTATTTCATTCTTTTTTTTTTACCAAGTAATATTTCATTGTATGTATATACACCACATCTTCTTTGTTCATTTATCTATTGATGGACATTTAGGTTGATTCCATGTCTTGGCTATTGTAAATAGTGCTGCTATGAACATTGGGGTGCATGTATCTTTTTCAATTATGGTTTTCTCCAAATAGATGACCAGGACTGCAGGATCACATAGTAGTTCTATTTATAGTTTTAAAGAATCTCCATATTGTTCTCCATAGTGGCTGCACCAATTTACACACCCACCAACAGTGTAGGAGGGTTCCTTTCTCTCCACCCCCTCTCTAGCATTTGTTATTTGCAGACATTTTAATAATGGAAATTCTGACTGGTGTGAGGTGATACCTCATTGTAGTTTTGATTTGCATTTCTCTAATAATCAGCCATGCTAAGAATCTTTTCATGTGCCTTTTGGAATCTGTATGTTTTCTGTGGAGAGATATCTTCATAGATCTTTTGCCCATTTTTGATGAGGCTGTTTGCCTTTTGATACTGAGTTGTATGAGCTGTTTGTATATTTTGGAGATGAATCCCTTGTCAGTCACATCAATTGTAAATATTTTCTGCCATTCTGTATGTTGTCTTCATTTTTTACAGTTTCTGTTGCTGTGTAAAAGCTTTTAAGTTTAATTAGTCCCCATTTCTTTATTTTTGTTTTCTTTCATTACTCTAGGAGAAAGATCCAAGAAGATACTCCAGCAATTTTTGTCAAAGGGTGTTCTGCCTTTGTTTTCCTCTAGGAGTTTTACAGTAACTGGTTTTATATTTAGGTCTTTAATCCATTTTGAGTCTATTTTTATATATGGTGTTAGAGGATGTTCTAATTTCATTCTTTTACATCTAGCAGTTCTGTTTTCCCAGTACCACTTATTGAAGAGAATGTCTTTTCTCCATTGTATATGCTTCCCTTTTTTGTTGTATATTAATTGACCATAGGTGCATGGGTTTATTTCTGGGCCTTCCTCTTCCATTGATCTATATGTCTGTTTTTGTGCCAGTACCATACTGTTTTGATTACTGTAGCTTTGTAGTATAGTCTGAAATCAGGGCACCTGATTCCTCCAGCTCGGTTTTTCTTTCTCAAGATTGCTTTGGCTATTTGGAGTCTTTTGTGTCTCCATACAAATTTTTTCTTCTAGTTCTGTGTAAAATGCCATTGGTAGTTTGATAGGGATTGCAATGAATATGTAGACTGCTTTGTGTAGTATAGTCATTTTGACAATATTGATTCCTCCAGTTCAATAGCATGCTATATTTCCATCTGTGTTGTATTCAATTTTTTATCAGCATCTTACAGTTTTTAGAGTACAGGTCTTTTGCCTCCTTAGGTGTGATTATTCCTAGGTATTTTATTGGTTTTGATGAGACGGTAAATGGGATCATTTCCTTAGTTTCTCTTTCTGATCTTTCATTGTTACTGTATAGAAATGCAACAGATTTCTGTGTATTAATTTTTCTATCCTGAAACTTTACCAAATTCATTGATGAGCTTTCGTAGTTTTCTGGTACCATCTTCAGGATTTTCTATGTATAGTATCATATCATCTGCAAACAGTGACAGTTTTACTTCTTCCTTTCCAATTTGGGTTCCTTTTATTTTTCTTCTCTGATTGCTGTGGCTAGGACTTACAAAACTATGTTGAAAAAAGGTGGCAACAGCTGGCATCCTTGTCTTGTTACTGATCTTAGAGGAAATGCTTTCAGCTTTTCACCACTGAATATGATGTTAGCTGTGGGTTTGTCATATATGGCCTTTATTATGTTAAGGAAGCTTCCCTCTATGCCCACTTTCTGGAGAGTTTTTATCATAAATATGTGTTAACTTTTGTCAAAAGCTTTTTCTGCATCTACTGAGATGAGTATATGGTTTTTATTATTCAATTTGTTAATGTGGTATATTACACTGCTTGATTTGCAGATACTGAAAAATCCTTGCATCACTGGGATAAATCACTCTCAATCATGGTGTATGATTCTTTTAATCTATTGATGGATTTGTTTTGCTAGTATTGTTTGAGGATGTTTGCATTTATATTCATCAGGGATATTGGCCTGTAGTTTTCTTTTTTTGTAGTATCTTTGTCCAGTTTTAGTATCAGGGTGATGGTGGCCTCGTAGAATGAGTTTGGAAGTGTTGCTTCCTCTGCAATTTTTTGGAATAGTTTCAGAAGGATAGGCATAACCTTTTCTCTAAATATTTGGTAGAATTTGCCTGTGAAGCCATCTGGTCCTGAACTTTTGTTTGTTGGGACTTTTAAAATCATAGATTCAATTTCAGTACTTGTAATTGGTCTGTTCATATTATCTATTTCATCCTGTTTCAGTCTTGGGAGACTGTACCTTTCTAAGAATGTATCCATTTCTTCTAGGTTGTCCATTTTATTGGCATATAGTTGTTATAGTCTCTTATAATCCTTTGTATTTCTGTGTTGTCAGTTGTAATTTCTCCTTTTTCATTTCTAACTTTATTCATTTGAATCCTCTCCCTTTTCTTGTTGATAAGTCCAGCTAAAGATTAATCCATTTTGTTTCTCTTTTCAAAGAACCAGCTTTTAGTTTCATTGACTTTTGCTTTTCTCTTTGTTTCTATTTCATTTATTTCTGCTCTGATCTGTATGATTTCCTCCTACTAACTTTGGGTTTTGTTTGTTCCTCTTCGTTTTATTTATTTATTTACATCTTTATTGGAGTATAATTGCTTTACAATGGTGTGTTAGTTTCTGCTTTATAACAAAGTGAATCAGTTATACATATACATATGTTCCCATATCTCTTCCCTCTTGCGTCTCCCTCCCTCCCACCCTCCCTATCCCACCCCTCCAGGCAGTCACAAAGCACCGAGCTGATCTCCCTGTGCTATGCGGCTGCTTCCCACTAGCTATCTACCTTACGTTTGATAGTGTATATATGTCCATCCCACTCTCTCGCTTTGTCACAGCTCACCCTTCCCCCTCCCCATATCCTCAAGTCCATTCTCTAATAGATCTGTGTCTTTATTCCTGTCTTACCCCTAGGTGCTTCATGACATTGTTTTTCTTAAATTCCATATATATGTGTTAGGATACGGTATTTGTCTTTCTCTTTCTGACCTACTTCACTCTGTATGACAGACTCTAGGTCCATCCACCTCATTACAAATAGCTCAATGTCATTTCTTTTTATGGCTGAGTAATATTCCATTGTATATATGTGCCACATCTTCTTTATCCATTCATCCGATGATGGACACTTAGGTTGTTTCCATCTCTGGGCTATTGTAAATAGAGCTGCAATGAACATTGTGGTACATGACTCTTCTTGAATTATGGTTTTCTCAGGGTATATGCCCAGTAGTGGGATTGCTGGGTCATATGGTAGTTCTATTTATAGTTTTTTAAGGAACCTCCATACTGTTCTCCACAGTGGCTGTATCAATTTACATTCCCACCTACAGTGCAAGAGGGTTCCCTTTTCTCCACACCCTCTCTAGCATTTATTGTTTCTAGATTTTTTGATGATGGCCATTCTGACTGGTGTGAGATGATATCTCATCGTAGTTTTGATATGCATTTCTCTAATGATTAATGATGTTGAGCATCCTTTCATGTATTTGTTGGCAGTCTGTATATCTTCTTTGGAGAAATGTCTTCTGCCCATTTTTGGATTGGGTTGTTTTTTTGTTATTGAGCTGCATGTGCTGCTTATAAATTTTGGAGATTAATCCTTTGTCAGTTGCTTCATATGCAAATATTTTCTCCCATTCTGAGGGTTGTCTTTTGGTCTTGTTTATGGTTTCCTTTGCTGTGCAAAAGCATTGAAGTTTCATTAGGTCCCATTTGTTTATTTTTGTTTTTATTTCCATTTCTCTAGGAGGTGGGTCAGAAAGGATCTTGCTGTGATTTATGTCAAAGAGCGTTCTGCCTATGTTTTCCTCTAAGAGTTTGATAGTTTCTGGCCTTACGTTTAGGTCTTTAATCCATTTTGAGCTTATTTTTGTGTATGGTGTTAGGGAGTGATCTAATCGCATACTTTTACATGTACCTGTCCAGTTTTCCCAGCACCACTTATTGAAGAGGCTGTCCTTTCTCCACGGTACATTCCTGCCTCCTTTATCAAAGATAAGGTGACCATATGCACGTGGGTTTATCTCTGGGCTTTCTGTCCTGTTCCATTGATCTATCTTTCTGTTTTTGTGCCAGTACCATACTGTCTTGATTACTGTAGCTTTGTAGTATAGTCTGAAGTCCGGGAGCCTGAGTCTTCCAGCTCCGTTTTTTGGTCTCAAGATTGCTTTGGCTATTCGGGGTCTTTTGTGTTTCCATACAAATTGTGAAATTTTTTGTTCTAGTTCTGTGAAAAATGCCAGTGGTAGTTTGATAGGGATTGCATTGAATCTGTAGATTGCTTTGGGTAGTAGAGTCGTTTTCACAATGTCGATTCTTCCAATCCAAGAACATGGTATATCTCTCCATCTAGTTGTATCATCTTTAATTTCTTTCATCAGTGTCTTATAATTTTCTGCATACAGGTCTTTTGTCTCCTCAGGTAGGTTTATTCCTAGGTATTTTATTCTTTTTGTTGCAAAGGTAAATGGGAGTGTTTTCTTGATTTCACTTTCAGATTTTTCATCATTAGTGCATAGGAATGCCAGAGATTTCTGTGCATTAATTTTGTATCCTGCTACTTTACCAAATTCGTTGATTAGCTCTAGTAGTTTTCTGGTAGCATCTTTAGGGTTCTCTATGTATAGTATCATGTCATCTGCAAACAGTGACAGCGTTACTTCTTCTTTTCCGATTTGGATTCCTTTTGTTTCCTTTTCTTCTCTGATTGCTGTGGCTAAAACTTCCAAAACTATGTGGAATAAGAGCGGTGAGAGTGGGCAACCTTGTCTTGTTCCTGATCTTACTGGAAATGCTTTCAGTTTTTCACCATTGAGGACAATGTTGGCTGTGGGTTTGTCATATATGGCCTTTATTATGTTAAGGAAAGTTCCCTCTATGCCTACTTTCTGCAGGGTTTTTAATCATAAATAGGTGTTGAATTTTGTCAAAAGCTTTCTCTGCATCTATTGAGATGATCATACGGTTTTTCTCCTTCAATTTGTTAATATGGTGTATCATGTTGATTGATTTGCATATATTGAAGAATCCTTGCATTCCTGGAATAAACCCTACTTGATCATGGTGTATGATCCTTTTAATGTGCTGTTGGATTCTCTTTGCTAGTATTTTGTTGAGGATTTTTGCATCTATGTTCATCAGTGATATTGGCCTGTAGTTTTCTTTCCTTGTGACATCCTTGTCTGGTTTTGGTATCAGGGTGATGGTGGCCTCATAGAATGAGTTTGGGAGTGTTCCTCCCTCTGCTATATTTTGGAAGAGTTAGAGAAGGATAGGTGTTAGCTCTTCTCTAAATGTTTGATAGAATTCACCTGTGAAACCATCTGGTCCTGGGGTTTTGATTGTTGGAAGATTTTTAATCAGTTTCAATTTCAGTGCTTGTGATTGGTCTGTTCATATTTTCTATTTCTTCCGGATTCAGTCTTGCCAGGTTGTGCATTTCTAAGAATTTGTCCATTTCTTCCAGGTTGTCCATTTTATTGGCATACAGTTGCTTGTAGTAATCTGTCATGATCTTTTGTATTTCTGCATTGTCAGTTGTTACTTCTCCTTTTTCATTTCTAATTCTATTGATTTGAGTCTTCTCCCTTTTTTTCTTGATGAGTCTATCTAATGGTTTATCAATTTTGTTCATCTTCTCAAAGAACCAGCTTTTAGTTTTATTGATCTTTGCTATCATTTCCTTCATTTTTTTTCATTTATTTCTGATCTGATTTTTATGATTTCTTTCCTTCTGCTAACTTTGGGGTTTTTTTGTTCTTCTTTCTCTAATTGCTCCAGGTGCAAGGTTAGGTTGGTTATTTGAAATGTTTCCTGTTTCTTAAGGTAGGATTGTATTGCTATAAACTTCCCTCTTAGAACTGCTTTTGCTGCATCCCATAGATTTTGGGTCGTCGTGTCTCCATTGTCATTTGTTTCTAGATATTTTTTAATTTCGTCTTTGATTTCTTCAGTGATCACTTCGTTATTAAGTAGTGTATTGTTTAGCCTCCATGTGTTTGTATTTTTTATGGACCTTTTATTGTAATTGATATCTAGTCTCACAGTGTTGTTGTCGGAAAAGATACTTGATACAATTTCAATTTTCTTAAATTTACCGAGGCTTGATTTCTGACCCAAGATATGATCTATCCTGGAGAATGTTCCATGAGCACTTGAGAAAAATGCGTATTCTGTTGTTTTTGGATGGAGTGTCCTATAAATATCAATTAAGTCCATCTTGTTTAATGTATCATTTAAAGCTTGTGTTTCCTTATTTATTTTCATTTTGGATGATCTGTCCATTGGTGAAAGTGGGGTGTTAAAGTCCCCTACTATGAATATGTTACTGTCGACTTCCCCTTTTATGGCTGTTAGCATTTGCCTTATGTATTGAGGTGCTCCTATGTTGGGTGCATAAATATTTACAGTTGTTATATCTTCTTCTTGGATCGATGCCTTCATCATTATGTAGTGTCCTTCTTTGTCTCTTCTAATAGTCTTTATTTTAAAGTCTATTTTGTCTGATATGAGAATTGCTACTCCAGCTTTCTTTTGGTTTCCATTTGCATGAAATATCTTTTTCCATCCCCTCGCTTTCAGTCTGTATGTGTCTCTAGGTCTGAAGTGGGTCTCTTGTAGACAGCATAATATATGGGTCTTGTTTTTGTATCCATTCAGCCAATCTGTGTCTTTTGGTGGGAGCATTTAGTCCATTTATATTTAAGGTAATTATCGATATGTATGTTCCTGTTCCCATTTTCTTAATTGTTTTGGGTTCGTTATTGTAGGTCTTTTCCTTCTCTTGTGTTTCTTGCCTAGAGAAGTTCCTTTAGCAGTTGTTGTAAAGCTGGTTTGGTGGTGCTGAACTCTCTCAACTTTTGCTTGTCTGTAAAGGTTTTAATTTCTCCATCAAATCTGAATGAGCTCTTTGCTGGGTAGAGTAATCTTGGTGGCAGGTTTTTCTCCTTCATCACTTTAAATATGCCCTGCCAGTCCCTTCTGGCTTGCAGAGTCTCTGCTGAAAGATCAGCTGTTAACCTTATGGGGATTCCCTTGTGTGTTATTTGTTGTTTTTCCCTTGCTGCTTTTAATATGTTTTCTTTGTATTTAATTTTTGACAGTTTGATTAATATGTGTCTTGGCGTATTTCTCCTTGGATTTATCCTGTATGGGACTCTCTGTGCTTCCTGGATTTGATTAACTATTTCCTTTCCCATATTAGTGAAGTCTTCCACTATAATCTCTTCAAATATTTTCTCAGTCCCTTTCCTTTTCTCTTCTTCTTCTGTAACCCCTATAATTCGAATGTTGGTGCGTTTAATGTTGTCCCAGAGGTCTCTGAGACTGTCCTCAGTTCTTTTCATTCTTTTTTCTCTATTTTGCTCTGCAGTAGTTATTTCCACTATTTTATCTTCCAGGTCACTTATCTGTTCTTCTGCCTCAGTTATTTGCTATTGATCCCATATAGAGTATTTTTAATTTCATTTATTGTGTTGTTCATCATTGCTTGTTTCATCTTTAGTTCTTCTAGGTCCTTGTTAAATGTTTCTTGCATTTTGTCTATTCTATTTCCAAGATTTTGGATCATCTGTAGTATCATTATTCTGAATTTTTTTCAGGTAGACTGCCTATTTCCTCTTCCTTAGGTCTCGTGGGTTTTTATCTTGCTCCTTCATCTGCTGTGTGTTTCTCTGTCTTCTCATTTTGCTTAGCTTACTGTGTTTGGGGTCTCCTTTTTGCAGGCTGCAGGTTTGTAGTTCCCATTGTTTTTGGTGTCTGCCTCCAGTGGCTAAGGTTGGTTCAGTGGGTTGTGCAGGCTTCCTGGTGGAGGGGACTAGTGCCTGTGTTCTGGCGGATGAGGCTGGATCTTGTCTTTCTGGTGGGCAGGTCCACGTCTGGTGGTGTGTTTTGGGGTGTCTGTGGACTTATTATGATTTTGGGAAGCCTCTCTGCTAATGGGTGGGGTTGTGTTCCTGTCTTGCTAGTTGTTTGGCATAGGGTGTCCAGCACTGTAGCTTGCTGGTCATTGAGTGAAGCTGGGTGTTGGTGTTGAGATGGAGATCTCTGGGAGATTTTTGCCATTTGATATGTGGAGCTGGGAGGCCTCTTGTGGACCAGTGTCTTGAAGTTGGCTCTCCCACCTCAGAGGCACAGCACTGACTCCTGGCTGCAGCACCAAGAGCCTTTCATCCACACGGCTCAGAATACAAGGGAGAAAAAGTAGAAAGAAAGGATTAGTAGAAGAAAGAAAGAAAGGAAGGGAGGGAGGGAGGGAGGGAAAGAAAGAAAGAAAGAAGGGAGGGGGAGGGAGGGAGGGAAGGAAAAAAGAAAGAAAGAAGATAAAGTAAAATAAAGTAAGATAAAATATAATAAAGTTATTAAAATAAAAAAATAATTAAGAAAAAATAAAAGCCAAAACAAAACCAAACCAAAAAACGGATGGGTAGAACCCTAGGACAAATGGTGGAAGCAAAGCTATACAGACAAAATCTCACACAGAAGCATACACCTACGCACTCACAAAAAGAGGAAAAGGGCAAAAAATCATAAATCTTGCTCTCAAAGTCCACCTCCTCAATTTGGGATGATTCATTGTCTGTTCATGTATTCCACAGATGCAGGTTACATCAAGTTGTTTGTGGAGCTTTAATCTGCTGCTTTTGAGGCTGCTGGGAGAGATTTCCCTTTCTCTTCTTTGTTCTCACAGCTCCCAGGGGCTCAGCTTTGGATTTGGCCCCGCCTGTGCGTGTAGGTCGCCAGAGGGCATCTATTCTTCGCTCAGACAGGATGGGGTTAAAGGAGCCGCTGATTCGGGGGCTCTGGCTCACTCAGGCCGGGGGGAGGGAGGGGCACGGAGTGTGGGGCGAGCCTGCTGTGGCAGAGGCTGGCGTGACATTGCACCAGCCTGAGGCATGCTGTGCGTTCTCCCGGGGGAGTTGTCCCTGGATCCCGGGACCCTGGCAGTGGCGGGCTGCACAGGCTCCCCGGAAGTGGGGTGTGGATAGTGACCTGTCCTCGCACACAGGCTTTTTGGTGGCGGCAGCAGCAGCCTTAGCGTCTCATGCCCGTCTCTGGGGACCGCGCTTTTAGCTGCGGCTCGCACCCATCTCTGGAGCTCCTTTAAGCAGCGCTCTTAATCCCCTCTCCTCGTGCACCAGGAAACAAAGAGGGAAGAGAAAGTCTCTTGCCTCTTCGGCAGGTCCAGACTTTTCCCTGGACTCCCTCCCGGCTAGCCGTGGTGCACTAACCCCTTCAGACTCTGTTCACGCTGCCAACCCCAGTCCTCTCCCGGTGCTCCAAAGCCCAAGCCTCAGCTCCCAGCCCCGCCCGCCCCGGTGGGTGAGCAGACAAGCCTCTCGGGCTGGTGAGTGCTGGTCGGCCCTGATCCTCTGTGCGGGAATCTCTCCGCTTTGCCCTCCGCACCCCTGTGGCTGTGCTCTCCTCCGCGGCTCCAAAGCTTCCCCCTCCACCACCCGCAGTCTCCGCCCGCAAAGGGGCTTCCTAGTGTGTGGAAACCTTTGCTCCTTCACAGCTCCCTCCCACTGGTGCAGGTTCTGTCCCTATCCTTTTGTCTCTGTTTATTCTTTTTTCTTTTTCCCTACCCAGGTACGTGGGGGCTTTCTTGCCTTTTGGGAGGTCTGAGGTCTTCTGCCAGCGTTCAGTAGTGTTCTGTAGGAGTTGTTCCACGTGTAGATGTATTTCTGGTGTATCTGTGGGGAGGAAGGTGATCTCCGCCTGTTCCTCTTTGTATAGTCACTTTATGTGTAAGGTTAGGATGTTGGAGACTTTTCTTGTTTCCTGAGGTAAGATTGTATTGCTATAAACTTCCCTCTTAGAACCGCTTTTGTTGCCTCCCAAAGATTTTGGATCAACACGTTTTTGTTTTTATTTGTTTCTAGCTTTTTCTGAGTTTTCTCTTTGATTTCTTCAGTGGTCCACTGGTTCTTCAGTAGAATATTATTTAGCCTCCACATGTTTGTGATTTTTGCAGTTTTTTTTTCTTGTAGTTGATTTCTAACCTCATAGTGTTGTGGTCAGAAATGATGCTTGATGTGATTTCAGTTTTTTTAAATTTACCAAGGCTTGCTTTGTGGCCCAACGTGTGATCTATCCTGGAGAAGTTCCATGTGCACTTGAAAAGAATGTTTATTCTGCTGCTTTCAGATGGAATGCTCAATAATTATCAGTTAAGTCCATCTGGTCTACTGTGTCATTTAAGGCCTCAGTTTCCTTATTGATATTCAGTCTGGATGTTCCATCCATTGATGTAAGTGGGATGTTAAAGTCCCCCACTATTAGTGCCCTACAGTCAATTTCTCCTTTTATGTCTGGTAACATTTCCCTTATATATTAAGGTGCTCCTATGTTGGGTGCATATATATTTACAATTGTTAAATCCTCTTCTTGGATTGATCCCTTGATCATTATGTAGTGTCTTTCTTTGTCTCTTGTAACAGTCTTTTTTTTAAAGTCTATTTTGTCTGATATAAGTATTGCTACTCCAGCTTTCTTTTGATTCCCATTTGCTTGGAATACCTTTTTCTATCCCCTCACCTTCAGTCTGTATACATCTCTAGATCTGAAGTGGGTCTCTTGTAGGCAGTATAAATACAGGTCTTGTTTTTGTATCCAGTCAGCCAGTCTGTCTTTTGGTTGGAGCATTTAATCTGTTTACATTTAAGGTCATTATCAATATGTATTTTTATTGCCATTTTGTTAACTGTTTTGGATTTGTTTTTGTAAGTCTTATTTTTCCTTTCCTCTTTTGCTCTCTTGTGATTTGTTGATAATCTTTCGTGTTGTGTTTGGATTCCTTTTTCTTTTTTGTGTGTATATCTATTATAGATTTTGGGTTTGTGGTTACCATGAGTTTTCAGTATAGCAATCTCTGTATATACATGATTGTTTTAAGTTACTCACTTCTTAATTTTAAATGCATTTTATTTTCTTTAATTTTTATTGGAGTATAGTTGATTTACAATGTTGTGTTAGTTTCTGCTGTACAGCAAAGTGAATCAGTTATACATATACATATATCCACTCTTAGATTCTTTTCCCATATAGGTCATTACAGAGTACTGAGTAGAATTCCCTGTGCTATACAGTAGGTCCTCAATTGTTATCTATTTTATACATAGTAGTGTGTATCAAATGTATTTTAAATATCCAGCATTTGTACTCTCCTCTCACATTTACTGTTTTTCATATCATATTTGTGTGTGGATGACTCCCTACCTTTACTGTTTGTTTGCCTTTACCAGGCAACTTTCCCATTTCATTAATTGTCTCATTTCTAGTTGTGGCCTTTTCTGCTTACAAAAGTTCCTTTAGCATTTTGTTGTAAAGCTGCTTTGGTGATGCTAAATTCTTTTAGCTTTTGCTTGTTTGTAAATCTTTTGATTTCTCTGTCAAATCTGAATGAGAACCTTGCTGGGTAGAGTATTTTTGTTGTAGGTTTTTCCCTTCCATCCCTTTCAGTATATTATGCTGTTCCTTTCTGGCATAGAATTTCTGCTGAAAAATTAGCTGAAGCCCTATGGGGATTCCTTTATATGTTACTTTGTTGCTGTTAATATTTTTCCTTTATCAATTTTTGTTCAATTGATTACTATGTGTCTTGGAGTGTTCCTCCTTTGGTTAATCCTGTATGGGACTCTCTGTGCTTCCTGGGCTTGGGTGACTGTTTCCTTTCCCAGGTTTGGAAGGTTTTTAGCTATTATCTCTTCAAATATTTTCTCAGGCCCTTTCTCTCTCTCCTCTTCTGGGACCTCTATAATGCAAATGTTGGTGCATTTGACCTTGTTCCAGAAGTCTCTTAGACTGTCCTCATTTCTTTTCATTTTTCTGTTCTGTGGCAGTGATTTCCACCCCTCTGTCTTCCAGCTCACTTACTGTTTTTCTGCCTCATTTATTCTGCTCTAGATTTCTTCTAGTGCATTTTTCATTTCAGTTTTTGTATTCTTCAGCTCTGGTTGTCTCTATACATTCTAACTCTTTGTTAAAAACTTCTTGTAGCTTCTCACTCTGTGCATCTGTTCTTTTCCCGTGTTCTTGGGTCATCTTTATGATCAGTACTCTGAACTACTTCTCATATCTCCACTTCACTTAGTTGTCCTTCTGGGGTTTTATCTTGTTCCTTCATCTGGAATATATTTCTCTGCCTTCTTATTTCATCTAAATTTGTTTGCATTTTTATGTATGTGGAAGGTTAGTTATGTTTCTCAAACTTGGAGAAGTGGACCTCTGTAGGGAATGTCCTATGTGTCCCATCAGTACACTCCCTTTCTTCACCCAAGGGCCAGGGATCAGCTGGTCCCAGAGTAGGTTCTGACCTGTGCTTGGGGACTCATATCCACAGGCTGCAGGACTGTAGTTTTCTTGTATCTGTTGTCTGCCCCCTGGTGGGTGAGGCTCGTCTAGAGGCTTGTTCATGCTTCTGGGTGGGAGGGGCCAGTGTCTGCCCACTGGTGGGCAGAGCTGGGTCTTGGCCTTCTGGTGAAAATGTAAAAGTCTATACAATAGTTACCCTTATCAGTTTTTGGACTGGTAAAGGGTTAATAAGAAGACTCACATTTTAATCCATTTTAGGAGCAAGCAAACAGATGGAGTACAGCTGAGGCTACAAAGGGGAATCAGCCCTCATTGGTTAGCTAATGGTCTCTGACCTCCCCAGGCAGAGTGTCCTCACTCTCTATGGGACCTGGGAGTGTGCAGGTAAACTCAGGAGAGGACCGGCAAAGAAACAGATTTGAAGGAGAACGGTCGATACCAGGTTTTGACGATTTTATTGGAAAATAAATACAGTCCATTTGATCAATGATAGGTGCTGTACATGAATCTGGCATCTTACTATATAAAAATATTTGGTATCTGCTACAGAATTATACAAACAAGTTTTTAAAAAACCCTTCATCATTAACCAGTACAAATATAATTTACAAAAAATATCATTGAAAAAATGGCTCAATACCCTTTCTTTCATTGCAAATAAAATAGAGGCAGAAGGGGGAAAATAAAAATTCTGCTAAGCCAGTTTTAACAACTGGAAATGAAACACTTCATTGCATTTGCAAACTTAAACAGTTAGGCTGACCAGAACAAACAAAAAATTTACCATCAGATAGCGCAGTAAAATCTAATTAATGGGGAAGGCCTGAAAGGAAAGAGGGTAGAGGAAACCTTAAAAGAGATTTTCAAAAATTAAATAAGATAATCTGCGGACATTTTTAAACAATAAAGCACTACACAAATCTGTTATATGTGCAAATTACTTCTGAAGGCACCTCTGACAAAGAGACACACCCACACCTCTCCTGCAGAGAGCAGGGCTCCTTAGCTGGAGACAGAACAGACTTCCCATAAAGTGACAGCCAACAATAAGTACAATCAGACTGAGAAAAAGAGAGCAAGTGCCTTAGGGCAGTTTCTTGGGGAGATCTCTTGGAGGAAGTGACTTGGAGTAAATTTTGAGTTTCAGTAAAATTCTGGTCAGCTGGAGAAAATGTGAGGAGACAGGAAGGAGAGGCAGAGATGGAGGGGCACTGGGGGCAGGTATGAAGGTGCACAACTTGGGATTCGCAGAGCAGGACCAAGAGGGGTCCAGCTGTGTTGGGGTGGTGAGATGCTGAGTGGGAGAACATGGGCTTTAGCTCCTGAACCAGGAGGAGCCGGTGGAAGTATTCTAGTAAGGACAGGATGAGATCACAGCAGCATTGTGGGAAAGATGGTTCATCTGGGGCCGTGTGTGTATGACAGAGTATAAGGAGGAGGTGACTTGGAAGTTGTCCTTCCAAAGAAGGTACGAGTCAAGTAAAATGCAGAAGAATAAGGTGGAACCGAATGGTCATTCCAGGGGGAAGGCATTAAGAGGTGGATCAATTCTTTGCAACTCTTGCTCTTGAAATTCTCTCTCTCCTGCAGAAAGCTAAGGTTATTGCAAACCCTTCTAATACTGGAGAATTCCTTTGTTCATTGAAATGACAGTTTTAAAGGTCTGTGAAGTAAAATTCCATCTTTGGAAAGTGACTGCCAGCCGTCAAGGGGTATGGGAAAGGCAAGGCAAATGGGAAGTCCTCCAAGAATGCGTCTAATTTCCCTGGGAAGTACGGGTCTCACTGTGCCTGCAGCAATGTCCAAGAGAACCGCTCGAGGACCAGTGACCCTGCTGTCCCCAGACTGGGCCACAGCCCTGCCCTCAGACTGTGGGTGACTTCCTAAAGCTGTCTATAGAAGGGATTTCCTGCACGTTCATTCCTCTTGTTTGCCGCCTCAGTGCCTTTTCTCAGCAGTTCAAACATTCAGACAGGGCATCTGCTGCCTTGTTAAAGGACTTCCCAAGCCCTCTGCTCTGAGTTGCCCTGGCCACAGGGCAACTGTCACCACTTACTGCTCCCTTAACAATCCAATTCTAGGTGACCTCAGGGATAAGGGACTACACAGGTGTGTGGTATGACTGTACAAGTCAGTGAGGCCCAGCCCTGCCTGCAATGCCTGAAGACAGGAATCACCAAGGAACTCTTGACCAAGCTTCTCTGCTACCCGAGGGGCACGTGGACCTCCAGTGGCCGTTTCTCCTTAGAGTCCTGCTGAGTGGCCGGGGACAGCAGCTTGTGCTTGGCTGAAGGCGGCTGCCGCTGGACTGGCATGTGGTACCTGACCTTCTTCCAGAACCTCGAGTTCGTAGTCTGCGACCCTTCTCTAATGTCCCCTGACCAGCGTATGGCCCCCTGTTTCTGCTTAATGAATTTAATGGATTCTGGCATTTTCTCATAGTCTGGGATTTTCTCTAGCTCCAGCAGGACAACTTTAATTCCTTCCTGAATGAGAGCGTTGTACATGGCTATCTGCTCTTCAGATGAATTCCCCAGCCAGCAGAATCCTGATATTTCTCGGGCCAAAATGATAATCAGTCTTCTGCTTTTCTTTATGGTTTCATTAGCAACCTCCACAATGCCTGAAAAACACGGAGCACAGCAAGTAAACTTTCAACTTACAATCATTCCCTCCAGAACCAAAACCCCTCAAGGTTCTTCCCACCCCATGGCCTATGTCTCCTAATGCTCTTTTTTTCTTGCCTTACCTAAGATTGAAGGAGTTTCTCATTTTATAGAATAGATCAAAAACTGACCCACAAAAGGTGAGCAGGGGTCGGAGTACTTTAAGTAGAAATTTATAAACTTTCTTGTTAAACCACTGGATCTATATCACTCCTATTTTACCATCAGCTGTAAAGTAACTACTGGATCTAACTAGTTACGTTTTCCAAAATGAAATAAAACTTAGTTAATTGTTGCCCCAAAAGAATATGAGAAAAGTAAACACTTTGCATTTAATATGAAAGTCGTCATCATGCACCACTTAAGAGGCTCTTAAAATTGTCAGATATGTACACCCAGAAAGAGGGAACCCAAGTTTAGTAATTAAATTAGTTTTACAAGACTATTACTTTTTCCACTGCATACATACTTTCCCCAACATAGTCATCTCGGCCACTGATGAAGAGCTTATATCCACACTGTTTTTCCAAGACCTCAGGTAAGACTTTAAACACAAAAATATCTGAGTTAGAGGTGGACCCTTCCCCAGGGGTCTTTGGACATAGTATGTACGCATCATACGTCTTTCCATCTGAAGCTAAAGAGAAAATGCAATATATTTAGAACCAAAAGAAAAAAAAATGAGATTTGGTAAAGTCAGTATCGCAAACATGCATTTCATAGTGAATTATTAATTTTGTGTGCAATGGTATGAAGCAACAACACCAAAAGTATAATGCCTTTTTAAAGTGTTCATCTTCTTACAAGTTTACATTTATTCTGTTTTACTACAAAGTTCTTCTTATATTATTCGATGGTCCCCTCATATGCAAACATTCTTTACCCCTCAGTATGGAACTACCCTTATCTCACTGTTCTCATCTTCCCCAAACGTCTAAGCCCTGAATGCTATCCATTCTTCCTTTTATATATTAGTGTAGTATTAGTTTTCTGTGAGGTTTAAACAAAAGAGAGAGTGCTTCCCTGATGCCTGAAAATTACATCATTTCTTCCATTTGATGGCAAATCATGGGGTGATCTGTGTTCTACCCAGCACAGAGCAAGTCCTCAACCACAGCTTCTGAATAACTGGATTTATCAGCAGATGCTCTAAATGCCTGTTTATCCCACCATGATGAACACCAGAGCAGTAACTTAGAAAATAATACTATTCAGTCTATTTGGTTAAGAAACTATAATTATGTATAATTATGTTATTTTGTATATGCCACATTTCATTTTAAAATTTAAATAAAACCCCTCTTAGTTAGCTTTTACATCTCTTAACTATCCCAACAAGAAAATACTGCATAGAATACAAAATTACCTTTTTTGGGGAGAAAATCATAGAAAGAATCTCTGTACCAAAGCACAATGTCAACCTTGAAGACTTTATAGATGAAAACAGAGCATGTAATTACCAATGTTAACACAACAAATATACCAATTGTGGGCGTCTGGAAGTCAGGGACTACAGCAGAAAAGAGGGGAAAAAATATTAGAACCCAAAGAATTTAAAAATTGAGCATAGCAAATTAAACATTATCATCCCAGAGAAACCATATTTGGGATTGGCCTGTAATCCCAAATCCCAGACAGTATTAACCCATTCATTATCATCTTTTATTAATGAATACTAATGTACAAAGGCATTGAGAATGGATACTGTATAAAACTAAGGTGCGTTGTATTAAATCTTCACATAAGTCGTATGTAATAACATAGAAAAAATACCAAAGACCATAGGATAGAGCACTCCATAGGACTATGAGTAAAGTCAGAGTCACTCAAGAACCTACAAAAGTTCTACAAAAGTAGGAGAGTCAGGTGGAGCAAGCTGAAGACAGGAGGAAAGGGTTTAGGGATGCCAGACAGTGTTTCACACTTCCACATCCTCCCAGCTTCACATGCTAGTTATTCATCTGATGACTGCAGAGGAGTTCATGCGGAGAGGTAAGGGAGAGGAGAGGAGAGAAAGAAGGAGGAGCCTTCTAAATGCCAAGGGCCAAGGAGGCATCCAGAAAGCTCTGTTATGTTGCTTTTCCAATTTCAGTCATTGATCCATCTGCAGTTGAACTGGCTATGAAGTGGAACTCAAGATAGATCAATATCCGATTGGCCCAACTGATAGTTCACATTTACAGTCTTAATTACTGTAGCTTTGTACAAGATCATGATATCTGAAGTGTAAATCTTTGCGATTTGTTGTTTTTATTCAAGACCACCTTGACTAGTCTTGGCCCTTTACATTTCCAATATGACCTTTAGGATAAACGTGCCCACAACAACATGCCCACACAAATGCCCACCCACACGTGTACAAATATTGCTGAGATTTTGATTGGAACTGTTTTGAATCTGTAGATTAATTTGAAGGGAACTAACATATTTATAATACTGAGTATTTCAGTCTTTCAATCCATGGATATTGTATATCCCTCCATCTATTAGGTCTTTAATTTATCTCGATAATGTATTTTTAGTTTGTATCACAGATTTTGAACAGCTGTTGCTGGATTTATTCCTATATACTGAATATTTGATAGTTTTAGATGCTACTGTAAATGTTATTTTTTAAACTTAATTTCTATTTGTTGTTGGTATTTGCAGAAATACATAGAAATACTATATATAAACATATACACTAGGGATCATGCTAAATTCATTTAGCTATTAATTCTAATAGTTTGTCCATAGGTTCTTTTAGATTTTCTTCCATGTACACGTTCATAAATACCGTATTTTAAATTCAACTACAAATTACCTTAAAATATTTCACAAACACTTTAAGATTTTTTTATTGGAGTATAGCTGACTTATAATGTCATGTTAGTTTCAGGTGTACAGCAAAGTGATTCAGTTATATATACAAATAAAATATATAATTCAGTTAGATGTGTATATATATATATATATATATATGTTCTTTTTCAGATTTTTCCCCTTATAGGTTATTACAAAATATTGAATATAGTTCCTTGTGCTATACAGTATGTTCTTGTTGGTTATCTATTTTATATATATTAGTATATATATGTTAATCCCCAACTCCTAATTTATCCCCCCCTCCCCTTCCAACTTTGGGAACCATAAGTTTGTTTGCTATGTCTGTGTGTCTATTTCTGTTTTGTAAACAAGTTCATTTGTATCTTTTTTTTTTTTTTTAGATTCCACATATAAGCGATAACATATATTTGTCTTTCTCTGTTTGGTCTACTTCACTTAGTATGATAATCTCTAGGTCTATCCATGTTGATACAAATGGAATTATTCTATTTATGGCAGAGTAACATTTTATCACAAATATATACCACATCTTCTTTATCCATTCATCTGTTGATAGACATTTAGGTTGCTTCCATTGTTAAATAGTGCTGTTAGGAACATTGGGGTGCATGTATCTTTTTGAATCATAGTTTTCTCTGGATATATGCCCAGAAGTGGGATTGCAGGATCATATGGTAACTCTATTTTTAGTTTTCTAAGGAACCACCATACTGTTCTCTATAGTGGCTGTACCAATTTTCAATCTTACCAACAGCATATGAGGGTTCCCTTTTCTCCATTCCCTCTCCAGCATTTATTATTTGTAGATGTTTTGATGATGGCCATTTTGACAAGAATGAGGTGACACCTCATTGTAGTTTTGATTTCTCTAATAATTAGTGATGTTGAGCATTTTTTCATGTGCCTGTTGGCTATCTGTACGTCTTCTTTGGAAAAATGTCTATTTAGGTCTTCTGCACATTTTTTGATTGGGTTTTTTTGTTATTATTGAGTTGTATGACTATTTGTGTATTTTGGAGATTAATCCCTTGTCAGAGGCATCATTTGCAAATAACTTCTCCAGTTCTATAGGTCATCTTCTCACTTTGTTTATGGTTTCATTTGCTGTGCAAAAGCTTTTAAAGTTTACTTAGGTCTCATTTGGTTTTGCTTTTATTGGCATCTAGAAGATGGATCGGGAAAAATATTGCTGTGATTTATGTCAAAGAATGTTCTGCCTATATTTTTCTCTAGGAGTTTTATAGTATCTGGCCTTACATTTAGGTTTTTAATCCATTTTGAGTTTATTTTTGTATAGGGTGTTAAAGAATGTTCTTTTACATGTAGCTGTCCAGTTTTCCCAGCACCACTTATTGATGAGATTGTCTTTTCTCCACTGTATATTATTGCTTCCTTTGTTTAATTGACCACAGGTGTGTGGGTTTATTTCTGGGCTTTCTATCCTGTTCCATTGATCTATATTTCTGTTTTTGTGACAGTACCATACTGTTTTGATGATTGTAGCTTTTCAGTATAGTCTGAAGCCAGAGAGCCTGATTCCTCCAGCTGTTTTTCTTTCTCAAGATTGCTCTGGCTATTCAGGGTCTTTTCTGTTTCCATAGAGATTTAAAAATTTTTTGTTCTAGTTCTGTGAAAAATGCCATTGGTAGTTTGATAGGGATTTCATTGAATCTGTAGATTACCTGGAGTAGTACAGTCAGTTTGAAAATATTGATTCTTCCAATCTAAGAACATGGTATATCTTTCCATCTGTTTGTGTCATTTTCAAATTCTTTCATCAGTGTCTGATAGTTTTCGGGGTACAGTTCTTTTGCCTCCTTAGGTACGTTTATTCCTAGGTGTTTTATTCTTTTTGATGTGATGATAAATGGCATTGTTTCCTTAATTTGTTTCTGATCTATTGTTAGTGTATAGAAATGCAAGAGATTTCTGTGTATTTTCTATCCTGCAACTTTACCAAATTCACTGATGAGCTCTAGTAGTTTTCTGGTAGCATCTTTAGCATTTTCTATGTACAGTATCATGTCATCTGCAAACAGTGACAGTTTTACCTCTTTTCCAATTTGGTTTCCTTTTATTTCTTTTTCTTCTCTGATTGCTCTGGCTAGGAATCCTAAAATTAAGTTGAATAAAAGTGGCAAGAGCGGGCATCCTTGTACTGTTCCTGAGGAAATCTTAGAGGAAATGCTTTCAGCTTTTCAGTGTTGATTATAATGTTAGCTGTGGGTTTGTCATATATGACTTTTATTATGTTCCCTCTGTGCCCACTTTCTGGAGAGTTTTTATCATAAATGGGTGTTGAATTTTGTCAAAAGCTTCTTCTGCATCTATTGAGATGATCATATGGTTTTTATTCTTCAATTTGTTAATGTGGTGTATCACACTGATTGATTTGTGGATACTGAAAAACCCTTGCATCCCTGGGATAAATCCCATTTGATCATGGTGTATGATCCTTTTAATGTATTGTTGGATTTGGTTTGCTAGTATTTTTTGAGGATGTTTGCATTTATATTCATCACTGATATTGGCCTGTAATGTTCTTTTTTGTGGCATCTTTGTCTGGTTTTGGTATCAGTGTGATGGGGGCCTCATAGAATGCATTTGGAAGTGTTCCTTCCTCTAGGTTGTCCATCTTATTGGCATATAGCTAGTTGTTGTAGTCTCTTATGATCCTCTTATGACACTGTATTTCTGCAGTGTCAGTTGTAACTTCTTTTTTGTTTCTAATTTTATTACTTTGGGCCATCTCCCTTTTTTCTTGATGAGTCTGGCTAAAGGTTTATCAATTTTCTTTACTTCTGTTCTGATCTTTATGATTTCTTTCCTTCTACTAACTTTGGGTTTTGTTTGTTCTTCTTCCTGTAGTTACTTTAGGTATTAGATTAGGTTATTTGAGATTTTTCTTGTTTCCTAAGATTGTATCACTATAAACTCCCCTTTTAGAACTGCCTTTGCTGCATCCCAGAGGTTTTGGATGGACATGTTTTTTTCATTTGTCTCTAGGGGTTTTTTTTCTTATTTCCTCTTTGATTTCTTCAGGTGATCCATTGGTTCTTTAGTAGCATATTATATACCCTCCACATATTTGTGGTTTTTGCAGTTTTTTTCTTGTAGTTGATTTCTAATCTCAGTGTTGTGGTTGGAAACGATGCTTGATATGATTTCCATTTTCTTAAATTTACCAAGGCTTGCTTTGTGGCCCAACATGTGATCTATCCTGGAGAATGTTCCATATGCACTTGAAAAGAATGTGTATTCCCTGCTTTCAGACGGAATGCTCTTATAATTAAGTCCATCTGGTCTACTGTGCCATGTAAGGCCTGAGTTTCCTGATTGATGCTCAGTCTGGATGATCTGTCCATTGATGTAAGTAGGGTGTTAAAGTCCCCCACTATTATTGCCTTACTGTCAATTTCTCCTTTTATAGCTGATAACATTCTCCTTAGATATAGAGGTGCTTCTTCTATGCTAGGTGCATATATAGTTACAATTGTTAAATCTTCTTCTTGGATTGATCCCTTGATCATTATGTAGTGTCCTTCTTTGTCTCTTGTAACAGTCTTTAATTTAAAGTCTATTTTGTCTGATATGAGAATTGCTACACCAGCTTTCTTTTGATTTCCATTTGCATGGTATATCTTTTTCCATTCCCTCAGTTTCAGTCTGTATATATCTCTAGATCTGAAGTGGGTCTCTGGTAGATGATATATGTATAGATGGGTCTTGTTTTTGTATCCATTCAGCCAGTCTGTATGTTCTTATTGCCATTTTGTTCATTGTTCTGGATTTGTTTTGGTAGGACTTTTTTTTTTCTTTTCCCCTTTTGTTCTCTTCTCTTGTGATTTGATGACTACCTCTAGTGTTAGTTTCTTGATGACTACCTCTAGTGTTAGTTTCCTTTTTTATGTGTATATCTATTGTAGATTTTTGGTTTGTGGTTAACATGAGGTCTTGGTATAGCAGGCTATATATATACATTGTTGTATTAAGTTAAGTTGCTGATCTCTTAATTTCAAATGCATTTTAAATATCCTGCATTTGTACTCTCCTCATGATTACTGGTTTTCATATCTTTGTGTGTCTATGATTTCCTGCCTTTACTGTATGTTTTCCTTTACTGGTAAGCTTTCCCGTTACATAATTTTCTTGTTTCTAGTTGTGGCCTTTCCTTTTCTGCTTATAGAAGTTCCTTTAGCATGTTTTGTAAAGCTGGCTTGGTGGTACTGAATTCTTTTAGCTTTTACTTATCTGTAAAGCTTTTGATTTCTCCATCAAATCTGAAGAATAAACTTGCTGTGTAGATTATTCTTGGTGGTAGGTTTTTCCATTACATCATTGTAAAAATACAGTGCCACTCCCTTCTGGCCTACAGAGTTTCTGATGAAAAACCAACTGATAAGCTTATGTGGTTTCCCTTGTATGTTATTTTCTGCTTTTCCCTTGTTGCTTTTAATATTTTATCATTAATTTTTGTCAGTTTGATTACTATGTGTCTCAGCATGTTCCTCCTTGATTTTAATCCTGTATGGGACTCTCTGTGCTTCCTGGAATTGGGTGACTGTTTACTTTCCCATGTTAGGGAAAATTTCAGCTATTATCTCTTCAATTATTTTCTCAGGTCCTTTCTCTCTCTCTTCTCCTTCTGGGACCCCTATAATTGGTGCATTTGACATTGTCCCCAAGGTCTTGTAAACTGTCCTCATATTTCTCATTCTTTTTTCTGTTCTTTAGCAGTGGCTTCCACCACTGGGTCTTCCTAATCTAACTTTGCAGCCCCATGTAGGTTGATAAGTCTGAACTTTTAAAAGCAACCTATATGATTCTGAAAATAAGTGGTCTCAAGACCAATTTTACAGACTATTAATGGAGCAAATAAGGAACTCTAATGGTGAAATTGTGAGGAAAATAATTTTAGTGCAATGAAAAAGAAAAGGAGACAGCAAAGGAAATAAGGGTACAATGAAGTAAGAGAAAGTACAAGAAGCAAAGAGTAGAATTTTAAGAAGAGTTGGCAAATGCTGCAGAGTATCAGTGAAATGAGGAGGGGGAGAAAGCTGAATAACACTTGAAGGAGTCTGTAAGAGGCTTGAAATATCCAGTAGGCCATGAGGAATCACTGAAGCCTTTGATGGCAGAGTAGAAGGACCTTGAGTTCCCCTCCTCTCACGAGCACACCAAAATCACAACTAACTGCTGAACCACCATCTATAAAAGAGTGGAACCTACCAAAAATGACATTCTACATCCAAGGAATTAAAGAAGAAATCATGATGAGATGGTATGAGGGGCACACTCGCAATATAATCAAATCCCATACCACCCGGGTGGGCAACCCACAAACTGGAGAATAATTATATTGCAGAAGTTCTCCCACAGGCATGAGAACTCTGAGCCCCACATCAGGCTCCCTGACCTAGGAGTCTGGCATCAGGAGGAAGAGCCCCCAGAGCATTTGGCTTTGAAGGCCCATGGGGCTTCACTGCAGGAGCTCCGCAGGACTGGGGGAAAGAGATTCCACTCTTGGAGGGCACACAAGGTCTTGTGCACACCAAAACCCAGGGCAAAAGCAGTGACTCCATAGGAGTCATTACCTGCTGGTTTGGAGGGTCTGCTGGGCAGGCGGCAGCTGTGGCGCTCTCTGGGATCATAAAAGCTGGTGGCAGACATATCTGGGAGTGTTCATCTGCGTGAACTCTTGATAGAGGCAGATATCTTGCTTGGGTCTTTGGCACCAAGACCTGGCCTCCTGCAACAGCCTGTAGGCTCCAGTGCTGGGCTGCATCAGGCCAAACGACCACCCAGGGCAGGAGCACAGCCCCACCCATCAGCAGACAGGCTGCCTAAAGACTTCCTGAGCCCACAGCCAGCTCTAGATGTTCCCCTTGACACGGCCCTGCCCCCCAGAGGGCCAAGCCCCAGCGGCACCCACCAGTGGTCAGGCACTGGCCCCTCCTACCAGGAAGCCTGCATAAGCCCCTAAACCAGCCTCACCCCCCAGAAGCAAGAAAACTATCATCCCACAGCCTGTGGAACTGAGTACACAAACAGGTCAGAAGCTACCCTGGGACCAGCTGGTCCCAGGCCACTGGGTAGCAAGAGGGGAGTGTACTGACACACAGGACATCCCCTACAGAGGGCCACTTCTCCAAGACCAAGAAACATAACTAATCTTGCATATACATAAAAATACAAATAGAAAGTTAACAAAATGAGACAGCAAAGGAATACATTCCAGACGAAGGAACAAGATAAAACCCCAGCAAAACAACTAAATGAAGTGGAGACAGGCAATCTACCCAAGAAAGAGTTCAATATAATGATCGTAAAGATGATCCAAGAACTTGGGGAAAGAATGGATGCACAGAGCAAAAAGCTATAAGACGTTCTGAACACAAAGTTAGAAAATATAGAGGCAACCAGAGTTGAATACCATAACTTTAAATGAAAAATACAGTAGAAGGGATCAATGGCAGAATAAGTGAGGCAGAAAATGAGGCAGAAAAATGAATCAGTGAGCAGAAACACAAATACTGCCAATATTGTGTTTGATTACAGAATTCATGAAAACCAGTAACTTCTGACATCCTGTCCAGAAAGTGGGTATTTAGGCTTCCCCTGTGCATTCATCATGTAGTGCTTTACCTAAAGCTATTCATTAGGTACCGAGGATGACCAGACTTAAGTTGCTATTAGATCTGGAAATAGAACGATTAGTAATTATCTGCAACATCACAGAATTTATATTCAAGTAAAGAAAACTAAGATAGATATGGACATGCATAGCAGAGGCTCTACGGGGCAGAGAGAGGGGTTAAGAGTAGGCAGCAGGACAGCACAACCTCCTAGAAGAAGATATAGTTCAGCTGGGAAGTGAAAAAGGAACGGCAGTCCCCAGGTTAAGAGGAATCTAAGAGCATTCTAGGCAGAGGAGATAGCATGGTAAACCTCAAGGTCATGAAATCTTACTACAGGAAAACAAAATTGCATTTCAAATAAACAGCTGTGTTGTTTACCTGGATGTATTAATTGGATATATGCTGTACTCCTTCCTTCTGTATTCTTGGCTAAACAGATAAATGGATGTAGAAAAAATTTACTTTCCACTGCTGTAATATTAAGCCGTGCGATGACCGCACTCTTTCTTTTGTTTAAAGGATTCTGCACGCTGTTCAAAAGAGTAACAAAATTGTATAAATGGCATCAATTATAGATACGATAAGCATCCCTGGTTTATCGTTACAGCAGAAATAATCACCAGCCCTAAGCACAGGTATAAGAATCAGGCTTTTAGCAAGACTGATCTGATGTTTCATAGCCCTAAGACCACTGTTAGTAAAAGACTCAGTAGCACAGAGAAATAAAATTAAAATTACCAGCTTCCAAGAAGAAAAATGGGGACCTAGCCATTCTGGTCTCCATGGGGCACGAAGAATATATGAAACAAGGGTAGATTGGGACAGATGGGAAAGGGTTTGCAGGTGATGCTAAGAAGTAATAGGACGCCATCAGAGACCTGAGCAGGGGAGTGCCTGATTCTTGGCCACAATTAATGAGTCTTTTCTAAACTACTTTAAAAATGGAATGACATGAAGGATAATTCAGGACAATTGCTTCATGGGAATGCTGCAACATTTTTAACTGAACTTAAGAGAAAGCCTTCCAAGGGGTCTGGAATTTGTACCATAATGACATGTATCGTCACCTTCATTGGACAAGATCTTATGAATCCTGCTGAGCTTAGCAAAACTCAATATGGGCAGCAAAGGGTTAAGGACCAATCAATGACCAACTCGATCACGGCCACTAGATTCAATCATAACGGTTATATAACGTATGACATGGAATTTAATACCAAAATGTCTGGCTCTTGGCATACTTACTATGTAAACTCTTCCATCATCATAGGCTCATATTCCTTAATTCCTGACCCATTCCACCTCCAGTAGACAAAGTTACTTAACTGGCCGGTAACATTGCAGATGAGTTGGAGCCAGGATCCTGCAAAGGAATGGATTTTGAATCATAACATTAATGGACTTTCACCTGATCTATCTAGATTAATAAATGACTGTTGAACAAAAATTTTAAATTACAGGAAAGCAAAAAGAAGAAATTGCCCTTATATCCACCACCGAGAGATAAGCACTATTAGTAACTTTACGTAGCTCATTCCTTACCTTTCTGTGTACGTATGCAGTTTTTAAAATGGGGTGTCGTTGTCTACTATTTGTAATTATTGTACATTGAGAATTTCGGCTCACGTGATTAGCCTTCCAAAATAGGCTATTTCATGACAGTTTACTATTCCATCATACAGACATACTATGATGAATTCCTTTCCTATTGCTAAACATAATGTTTCTAATTTTCCATTATTATGATTAACATTCCGATGAATGTTCCTGTACGTCAACATTGTACATATCCTGAAGTATTACTCTGAATAAAAATCTGGAAGAATTGAGTTAAAAGAGAGACATACTTTTAAAAGCCAAACGCCCTGTCCCAAGGGAGACTACACCAGTCTGCACTCTGTCCAGCAGTGTATGCAAGAGTCATTTATCCCCGAAAGCCCCAGATACCAAGTGTTTTTGGTTAGTCATTGCCAATTGAGAGAAGAAAAAAATTCCATTTAAATTTTCATCTGCATTTCTTGAGCTCATGGTGAATTAGTATTCATTTGCCCTTCTTTTAAGAATTGCTTGTTATGGGCTTCCCTGGTGGCACAGTAGTTAAGAATCCACCTGCCAATGCAGGATCCGGGAAGATCCCACATGCCGCGGAGTAACTAAGCCTGTGCGCCACAACTACTGAGCCTGTGCTCTAGAGCCCATGTGCCACAACTACTGAAGCCCGTGAAGCCCGTGTGCCTAGAGCCGGTGCTGCACAACAAGAGAAGCCACCGCAGTGAGAAGCCTGTGCACCGCAAGGAAGAGTAGCCCCTGCTCTCTGCAACTAGAGAAAAGCCCACGCAAAGCAACGAAGACCCAACGCAGCCAAAAATAAATAGAACAAATAAATTTTTAAGAAAAGAATTGCTTATTATTCCTAATGGCCATTACTAAGCTGCATTCTCATATTATTAACCTTATGATGCATGGAAGCTCTTTAATTATCAAGGATAGTAACTCTTTATCATACATGAAAACTACCGCAAATATCTTTCAGAGCTTGTTTTCATTTTGTTACTGTTTATGGAAATTCTTTAGTGTATATATTTTTATTATTTGGCCAAATTTACAATTGTTTTATACTACGTCTTCAGTATTTTTTGTTGTTGTTGAAAAGCTCTCTACCATCAAATCAGGAAAATATTCCATGTACTTTTTTCTTTCAGGTATATATGATGTTTGCATTGCTGTAGTTTGAGTGTTTTAGTTCTTTAATCTGTCTAGAATATAACTTGGGTATGGTATGAGAGAAAGCTTTAACTTAATGTTTTTATCCAAATAGTTGACTGATAATTCCAGAATCTCTTACTGAATAATAAATCTCTTCCTCAGTTACGTAAGAATTATAAAATAATTATTTGGGACTTTCTAGGTTGATCTGAATGTGTATACTGGCGCCAGGGGTACCACACTCTTAATTATTGCAGTTTTAGGGTAAATATTCATATCATTTAGCTTTTCTTCCCAGTATTATCTTAGTAATCTCAGCATTTTATTCTCCCAGGTGAATTTCAGTATCACTTGACAATTTTTAAGCCCATTCATATTTTTATTGGAATTCCATTAAAACTGTAACTTACTGTTGAGAGTCCATATCTTTACAATTTCCAGTTTTTCATATAGGAAAAACACACATCCTTATTACAGTTTTTCTTAAATTTGTGTTTCTTGAGAGATTGTTTTTATTATTTCTCCCTTTGGAGCTTTTCTGGATTTTTTTATCCCAGTTGCCTAACTCTCCGTGAATTTTTAATACCACAGATATACACTGTATCTATTGATTTAATTTTTTCACCTCCTAAGAACCAATTTTCTCCCCATTGCCGACAACATCTCCCCATCCCTTTAAGAATGTATGCTTTAAATCTCCCAGTTTTTTGAGATTTATAGGTCAGAGTTTGTGGGGGTTTTGTTTGGTTGGTTTTTTCTTCCTTATAAATCCAATATAATTTTTAAAGGTTTTGCTAAGCTATCTTATAGACATGTCTGTTGCAAATAGGATCTCTTTTCCCATTTTCTTGGTTTTTGCTAAATAAGTCTAATATTTTAGAATATTAATTTTATATCTGGTCAATACAATAATATTTGTAGATACATCATTATATGATCTGAAAATAACACAGTTCTTTTCTCCCCTACAGTCAGCATGCCTTGGTTCTTTTATCTTTGCATTAGTGGGCACTTCTGGACCATGTTAAGGCCTAGACCTGTAGAAGGTTTAACACTATATAGTGTTTCACCATTAAAAATGTTGGTGACGATTGGTTTGAATTGATGTTATTAAGTGCAGAAAGTATCCCTCAATTCCTATTTTTCTAAGTCATTTTATTGGTAATTAATATGAAATCTTATCAAATAAATGTCTGATTATAGGATACTCATATGCCACGGTGATCAGGCCTCTGATCAATGTGATATATGAAAATTATTATTTCCTAATGTGAACTTCTTAGACTTGTAGATCCAATCTAGGCTTTAGCGCTCCACGTGTACATTCCTCGAGCATGCTTTCTCAACAGGGCAAAATGTGTGTCTTGGCGAGGAGAGCAAGAGAAGCTTAGCTATTGCAGTGGCGTGTGGCCTTTCAAAGTGCCACAGTGCACATCTGGGTATTAAATACCTGAGCAACTAACGAGTATGAGGGAAAAAATGGCTTGTTAGGCGCTACAGGGGAGCAATGATGGGGAAAAAAGGGTTGAAACACTGCTCTGGATTCTACGGGACAATATTTAAAATTTTCACATCTTTGTTTACATCTACGAATGTCTTTATATTACTTTCCACCACGAAGAACAACTTGGCCAAGTACAGAATTCAGAGGTCACACATTTTACCTTCTAATCTCTGTACAATTGCTCTTTGTCTTCATGCAGTTACTATTACAGAATTCTATATGCCAGCCTCATTTTTGATCCTCTGATACAAAAATCTGTTTTTATGTTTGGACTGGTGGTTTCCAACAGAACTTTCAGCGTTGGCAAAAATGTTCTGTAGTTGTGCTGTCTCATACGTAGTCACTAGTCACATGTCACTCTTCAGCCCTTGACTGAGGGACTAATTTTTAATTAAACTAAATAAATTTCCTTAAATTTACATGTATGTAGCCACACATGCCTAGTGGCTATCATATTGCATAGCTTAGATCTGAATGCTTATCGTGTTACATCTTTATTCTTAAAATGAACATTATCACTAACTTGGAAAAATAATTTTCTAGAATAACTGTCTTTTTGGCCTGTAGTCCTATTCTTCTACCTAAAAGCTTAACTCTGATCATAAGAACTCCATCCTGCGCCAAGTAAGTTACATTTCCTATTCCTAGGCCTACTGAACTTGGTCTTTTCTTTTTTTTTTTTTTTAAGATTTTTTTGATGTGGACTGCTTTTAAAGTCTTTATTGAAGTTGCTTCTGTTTTATGTTTTGGTCTCCTGGCCGTGAGGCATGTAGGATCTTAGTTCCCCAACCCGGGATCGAACCCTCACCCCCTACATTAGAAGGCGAAGTCTTAACCACTGGACGGCCAGGGAAGTCCCTGAACTTGGTCTTTGGCTGATGGCTTCACGAGTAATAAGTGTCCATAGGAAAGTAAGGGTGGGCCAATCAGACATGGCTAGATGTTTGCCATAAGAGGCACGAAATCCAAAGAAACATTTAAGACATAATCTGTGCCACTTTCCCTCTAACTTTAGATATATATCCACTAAACAGCTTAGGTTGTGTGCAGTAAAGGTAGTTTATCTTAATCTCGAGTGCAACAAATACTGATTTCAGCATATTCTGATTGTAGCCCACTTACCCAAGACCACTTCTATCGTCTCATTAGCTGGACTCACAATCTCAGGTCTCTTGTTCCTGGATTTCACTGAAAGAAAAACAGCCATAAGGTCTCTTATAGACCAGAATCTCAAGTGATGACCACACTTGGCAAAATATACCAAAAATATACTACAAGGCATCTGCCCGATATTCCCTCTACTGGCCAAAGCATGTATAGCAGGAAACAGAAGGCCAGAGGTGAAGGTAGAAGGCTGACACAGAGACCACAGCAGAACCCACAGAGTTGGCCCTTCTGAACCCAGAGTTTGGTGCTGCAAAAAAAAACCCCACACGTCACCAGGCCCTGGGGCTCCAGACAAGTGCCCCTCTTCATGCAAATCAGGAAAAACGAGTCGTTGTGGAAAGGGACTTATTAACCAGAAGGCCATCTATTGGTAGACGTGCTTGTACTTAGTAATTTTCACAATGACCCAAGAGTGAAAGCCACCATCATTGAAGAATGCCAAACATTTTGGCATGATTTATTAAAATAAGCATAAAAATACTGAGGAGCTCCAGAAATTAATCTGACCTATCTGGGGCCAAGCCTGAGAAACTATGAACTTGAAAGCCCAGTATTTATTCCGCCACAGTCAAAAAGAAAAATGTTAGCTCCATCAGGGCAGGATACTGTCTCCTTTGTTCCCTAATGTATACCTAGAACAGTGCCTGAAACATAGTAGATGCCCAATAAATATTTCTAAGTCCACCTTTAGAAGAAAACAAAATACAACCTCCCATCTGATTAAGTATATTATTTCTACGTAAGGGATCAGAAAGGATGGCAGAAAGTATTTAAAACCCATTTGGCCTAATTTTTAAAACTCTGTAGTACCCTGTTTACCCTAAAATTTGGTCTGCTGGTCTGGTTGCAGTACCCCAAGGAAAACAAATCAGAGCTCCACAATGACCAGAGAGGGGCTGCTCAGGAACTCAGGATGGTTGTGATTCAAGGACTCCTGAAATTTACGAGTCATTGATGCTTGTAGGATGTAGGGAAGGAATTGATTCTGAGACAATAAAATTAACCTTTGGAGAAAAAATGAATTATTGTAGAATTGAGAAAACATAGCTCTCTGAAAAGTGATCATAATCTGGGTTTACCTGGGATAGGCCCTGTTTATCCCTGTTGCCCCAGAGTAATTACTGATAGAGACTGCTTTGACTTTCAAAGTCCTGGTTAAACGAACTCTATTCTTATCTTACTGAAAGCTTAGAAAACCCTGGTATTTACAGAAAGGTTGAGCATTCTGCCCATCCCCGGGTAACTTGTAGGAGTGCCTTGGTTTTATTTTGTTGTAGTTTTTAATATGAAATATGGTTAATAGAAGCCTCAGGAAAACTAACAAGAATAATCATCATGTACCTACTCATTTCTCATCTGTTTGGCCCCAGGCACAGGACCGCAAGCTGAGCACACTTGATCTCTCGCTTTTGCAGCAAGCTTGGAAGCTTGAATTTTCTTACAGAGGAGCAAACAAACAGCCTCAGAGAAGTTAAGCGACTGGACTAACAGATCTAACAAGAGTGTAACTTGTGCCAAAGTTCATTAGCATCCATCCATCACGCCAGTGATGGCTAGACACTCAGACTGCCCAAGTGAGGGATCTCAGAACTGTCGTTCCTCCAGTGCCTCTCCAGAGAACCCTCTGGAGAAGCAGCTCTAGCCAGGCCAAAGAACGTGCTCCGAGTTCAGCTGGAACACATAGCTCATCCTTGTCTGTCTGATCAGCACTGCCTCTGAAGTAGGAATGAGAAACACATACATAGCACGTAACAACAAAAACTAAACTAAAGCCAGGTGACCTCTGGCAAGTCATCAAGCTGCTCTTGGATTTAGTCCCTCCATAGACAGTGAAGGTGATATTAGAGTTATGGTCTCTGGGCCTTCCTGGATTTAAAATCCTAGGATTGGAGCTCTGACTCACCTAGAGTAATGAGTTTTATCGCCCGGGTGACGTGATACTGCTTTCCCAAGTGTGCGTAGGATGCATGACACGTATAGTGCCCATTATGCGCCGTAGTCACGTTCGTGATGATGAGTTTATTTGTTATTCCAACAAAGTTTATATTGTCAAGAAGTAGAGGTTTGCAGTCCTAAACAGAGGGAGAGGAAGGAAGTATTGAAAACCAATAATTCATATTTATATTCGTACGTATACGAATAGAAAGGTTCCTTGCATACAAGTTTTAATATTGCATTTTTTTGCAAAGTCATAATTACATTCCCAGGATTTACATTTTTATGCCTATGAGGCTTGCACTTTGAAGACAAGTGAAGACCAACTTACTCTGCAAGAGAAACACATTTGAGGAAAGAATGCTAACACCATAGCTGCTTAGTAATGCTATACTTCCATTCTTCACTGATATTATTTTGTATTTTTTTAACCTCTACAAGATGACTCTCCATGTAAGCTCCAACAAGCCAGGTAGATCAAAGATACCAGAATATGATGTATTCCATGGAGTGCTGGCCAATCGCCTTTCAGACAGTTAGAGGAACCACTAGGTTATCCAAGGACCACTTAATGTTTGTAATAAAACACAAAACAGTATCTTTGTAACAAATAGTTATTTCTTAAAAACCCTAAATTTATAATCATCCTTAAACATCTTTTATGCCTACTATACTTTTCTCAGCTCTACCTTATTAAACAAAAATGACGTCTTTTTAGTTAAGCTGCAGATTAAATGTGTACAGTCTTAAAACCTTTTAAAAACATCCTATTAAATTTCACCACTCAGGCAAAATAACATGCCAAAGGAAAAAGCGCTTTGCAGATTCATCCTACTGTCTGTGATAGAAAACTATTTTATTTGCTAGATGAGTAGAATGCCATATGTAATATAAAATTACCTTATACCACTGTATTTGGGGTAACTCATTGTTTTCATCTCTGAAAAAATCCAAATAAGGACATACAAGTTGTCCATCTCCTGGAATCAGTAGTCTCTGTGTAAAGACGGCTTGTGAATTGTAACACAAGTTAGGCTCATGCTGTACAAACTCTGCAGCTATTTTAGTTTTGAGGCAGTAAGTTGAATTGCTAAAATAAATCAAAATAGGTTTATTAGAAGATTTTTGTCCTTAACTATTGCAGGTACATACAACGCACGTTTGTAACATATTAATTCCTTTCTTACCTCACTGCACAGTAGTAATATCCTGAATCCTCTACTTCCGCAGGAACAAACCAAAGTTTATCTTTGTGCTGATGAATCCTGGAGTCTCTTTCGGTAGATACAGGTGTCTTGCTGTCATTTTTATACCAAATTATAGGGCCTTTGTGTTCACTTAGGATAAGAGGACATGAACGAGCATCAATTTCATGTGCAGACGAAACTAAAATAACTTCCTCTTCACGTTCCACACATTTATCTTTAAAAGGGAGAAAGGGAAAGTCATTTCTATAAGAAATTAGTCAATGTTTCTTAATGTAATATCTAAATATAAACACACCAACTATTAAATACATTAATTTGTGTTATACGTGAGAGTGTCAGTAGCCTTATGATTAAGAGAATCATCTTGGAAGTCTAAAAGATTTCTAGTCAAATCCAGGATGTCACTTACTACTTGTGTCCTTGAGCAAGTTATTTAACCTCTCTCCTCCCCTCTTTACTCAGCTAAAACTTGGGGATAAGGTAGCAGGAAAAGATGGCTGCTTCAGTAAAAAGATGGAATAACCGTTATTTACCCTCCCACCTGAACAACTAAAAAATGCACAAAGTATATGAAATAACAATGTTCAAGACATCGAACGTCAGGGAATGAAGGACACAAAGGAGGCGAGCCCTAGGGTTTTCCCAAATTACTGTGTAGAGAGCAATTCTAGGCCATGACATTGCTGGGAGGAAATGCAGGCAAAACCCAGTGTTCTCTCTTGAGTTGAGGAGACGGAGCAGGGCATCCAGGTCAACCAAGAGCATGGAGGGCAGAGTACCAGCGAGATCACAGCTGCACACAGAGAGTAAGCAAGCTTTGGAGGTCTACAGGATCTCCCTCAGGTTTTCAGCTGAGTACCAATTAGCAGAAGCATGAAAGAAAGCTCCCCAAGGCCAGAGTGAAAATTGCCACAAGAATTAGAGTGGATGATACCCGGAGCGCACACATGCCGGGAATGGTGGCTGTTCTCAACAGCCAGAATGGACAATCTTATCAGTCATGGGGCACCAGGTAGAGAACCCAGAAGGGTTTTGTCTCAGTAGATGGAGCAAGTTAGGCCTAGAATAAACCTTGTTCTGCTCCTGACTTACAAAGCTTAAAAGCAAGACCTAAAAGGATCAACTATTTCCAAGTAACAACCCTGTAAAAGAACATAGCTCAAGAACGTTTTTAGTAATAAAAAAAATATCCAATGCCCAGCATGGTAAAATCTACAATATCTAGCATCCAATCAAAGATTACTAGGCATGAAAAGAGGCAGCATAATAAAGAGAAAAAAAATCAGTCATATCAAAACTGACCCATAAATGACAGATAATAGAATAGATGGAAAAAATTAAAATAATTATCACTGTGTTCCCCTTGTTCAAGGGGCCAGATCAAGCATGTTGAGTAGAGAAATGAAAGACATTATTTTAAAAATCCTAAATCAAACCCCTAGAGATGAAAACTACAATGCTGGCTTTAAAAAAAAAAAAAAGGATGTGATTAATGGCAGGTTTGACACTGCAGGAAGAAAAGCTTAGTGAACTACAAGATATAGCATTAGAAACTCTTCAAAACTAAACAGAGAAAAATAACAATGAAATAAACAGGATTCTAGTTAGCTGCAGGACAACTTCAATACATGTAATAAGAATCCCTGAAGAACAGGAGAGGTGGGTTGAACAGGAAAAATAGTTGAAGAAATACAAGTTGAAATTTTTCACGATTTTATGAAAATGATGTAGCCACAGACCCCCAAATCACAATAAAACCCAAGCATAAGAAGCATGAAGAAAAGCACACCAAACAAAGACAAAAATGCTGCGGTCTTCTTGCCAGAAACAATACAAGCCAGAAGAGGGCAGAATAAAGATAAGTACTAAAAGGAAAAACATCATCTACCTAGAATTTTTCAGAAAGAGGCAAAATAAAAGACTTTTTCATATTTATAAAAGCTACAAAAATTATCACCCATACACCTGTACTGCCAAAACATGTAAGGAAGTCCCATAGAAAGAAAGAAAATAGCATCGGATGAAAAATGAATCTACATAAACGAATAAATAGCACCAGAAATGTTTACTACCTGGGTGATCATAAAATAATTTTCTTATTATTTAAGTCTTTAAAAACAACGGCATATTTAAAGCAAACATAATGTCTTTTGAGATTTATAACATATAAAGAAGTAAAATGTATGGAAACAATAAGGCAAAGTTCAGGAAGGGAGAAGCAGGTATATACTGTTTTAAGTTTTTTATACTATTTGTGAATTGGTATAGTATCACCTGAAGGTAAACAGTGATAAGTCATAGATGGATACCATAAGCACTAGAGTAGTTATTTTTTAAGTTATTAATATAAGCCAACCCAGAAGACAAAATAAATCATGAAAATCCTCAATCCAAAAGGCAGCAGAAAAGAGAAAACACATAACAAAGAATTAATGGTACAAGGTGAAAATAAAACAAGATCCTAAAATAAAACCCAAACATATTATATTTTTTTCATGGTCTAAACAACCCAGTTGAAAGGCAGAGATAGAGTGGATAAAGAAAGAAGGATCCAACTATATGCTAACATACACACGAACTCACACATAAACACACTTTAAGTGTAAAGACACAAATATGTTAAAAGTAAAAACGGGGAGGGGAGAGAAATATCATGTTAACACTAATCAAAAGAAAGTTTGAATGTTTATTATTATCAGTCAAAGTAGATTTTACAGTGAAAAATATTAACAGGGATTAAAAAGAGTCATGAAATTATGATAAAGGAGTAATTTGTCAGGAGGTACACAGTAATCCTAGACATTTACTCACCTACTGACAGTGCTTCAAAATACATGAAGCAAAAATGATAGAATTGCAAAAAGAAATAGAGAAACCCACAATTATAGTCTGAGATTTCAACAGTCTCCTCATAATAATTGGTAGAACAAATACAACAATTAGACAGAAAATCAGTAATGATATAGAAGATTTGAACAACACTATCAACCAATTTGGCATAATCAATATTTACAAAAACTCCTACCCAACAACAGCAGAATACACATTCTTTTTAACTGCACACAAAAGAACTTACCAAGATGTACTATATTCCTGCTTATAACCCAACAGTCAACAAATTTAAAAGAATTCAAAGTATGTTCTCTCTTGACAATGAAATTAAATTAGAAATCAGTAACAGAAAAATATCTAGTAATTCACCCATGTATTTAAAAGCTGTAAAAAACCCAACCAACAAACAAAAAAATCACCCATGCATTAAAGAAGAAATACAGGGGACTTCCCTGGTGGCACAGTGGTTAAGAATCCACCTGCCAATGCAGGGGACACGGGTTCGAGCCCTGGTCCGGGAAGATACCACATGCCTCGGGACAGCTAAGCCCATGCACCACAACTACTGAACCTGTGCTCTAGAGCCTATGAGCCACAACTACGGAGCCCACGTGCCACAACTACTGAAGCCCGCATGCCTAAATCCTGTGCTCCGCAACAAGAGAAGCCGCCGCAATGAGAAGCCCGTGCACCACAGTGAAGCGTAGTCCCTGCTCGCCACAACTAGAGAAAGCCCAAGCACAGCAACAAAGCCCCAACGCAGCCAAAAATAAATAAATCAACTTTAAAAAAAAGAAGAAATAAAGGAGGAGATTAGGAGATGAGTCTTTTGACCTGAATGATAAAGAAAACACAACATATCAAAACATACGGCATGAAAAGGAAACAATACTTAGAGGAAAATTGATAGCACTAAATGTCTGTATAAGAAAAAAAAAGATCTCAAATTATGACTTCGGATTCCATTTAAGAAATTTTTTAAAAAATTACACCCTAAGTAAGCAGAGGATAGTAATAGATCCAGGAGAAAAACCAATGAAATGGAAAACAAAAACAATAGAGAAAAAAATCAAAGATACCAAAAGCTAGTTCTTTCAGAAAAATCAATAAAATGGATAAATCTCCTGCCATACTGATCAGGAAAAAAAGAGAGGTGACATCTCTCATTCAAATGATTTTAAAAGAGTAATGAGGAAATATTATGAACAGCCTAATGCCAATAAATTCAACAACTTAAATGAAATGGGCAAATTCCTTGAAAGTACAGACTATAACATCTGCCTGAAGAAGAAACAGATAACCTGAATAGCCCTACAGGTATTAAAGAAACGGAAAGTGTAGTTAAAAACCTCCCAACAACAAAAAAAATTTCAGGCCTAGATGGCTTCACTGGCATATTCATAGAAGGACCAACACCAGTTTTACACACACTCTTCTAGAAAACTGAAGAGTCAGTAACACTTCCCAGTTCACTCTAGAGGTCAGTATTATTCTAATTCCAAAACCAAACAAAGACATTCCAAGAAAAGAAAACCACAAAACAGTCTTCATCGTGAACATAGACGCAAAATTTCTTTAAAATATCTTAGCAAATTGAATGCTACAATATATCAAAAAAGGACAGTGCATTGATGTACACAACATCCCCCCCAAAAAAACCACAATAAAACAAAACTAGGAATAGAAGGGAACTTCCTAAAGCTAATAAAGGACAGCTATAAAAACCTTACAGCTATCATATACAAGATTAGAAACAAGGTAAGAATGTCCACTCTAACCACTTCTATTCAACATTGTATTGGCAGATCTAATTAGTGCATTAGGCAAGAAAAAGAAATGGCATACGGATTGAAGAGAAAAGTAAAATGTCTTTATTTGCAGACAACATGATTCTCTATACAGAATATGCTAGGAAATCTACCGAAGACCTGCAGGGTTTGTAAGTTGTAGGATACAATATGAATATGCAAATTTGAATGTGTGTGTCTATATTACCTAAGAACAATTAGAAACTGGATTTTTTTAAATGCCTTTTACAATAGCATCAAGATATGAATAATTTAGGATAAATGTGACAAAGGATGCATCAGACTGATCCAATGAAAATTACAAAATAAATTTATTTAAATAAATTTTAAGAGATCTAAAAAAATGAAGACGTCTATACTTTGTTCATGGATCAGAAGACTTGATATTGTTGAGCTGCCCCGTTCTCTCCAAACCAATTAATACTCAATTCAATATTATCTTGTGATGATGGTTTCAGGGGTGGATATGTATGTCAACACATCAAATTGTATACCTTAAACGTGTGGTTTATTGTATGTCTATTATAACCTCAATAAAGCTATTTAAAAACAGAAATGGAAATAAAAGTGGCTAGGCACTCAGCAAGGTACCTGCACTGATGGAGGACTGGTAAGTATTTAGCTCCGAGGAGTAACAGTAGCAATAATAACAGTGATAAAAGAGTAAACCTTAAGGTCTCAGCTCAACACACTCTCCTATTTATCTGGGGTTTGCTCCACCACTCCATCAAAACTGCTCTGATCAAAGTCACCTATGACTTTTAAGTTGCTAAATCAAATCGACAACTCTCGGACGTCAGCTTACTTAGCACATCTGCACTGGACACGTGTTATTCTCATCCCTGAAACACGTTCTTCACTTGGCTTTCAGGACATTTGTCTGGTTCTCCTCCTACCTTTCAGGCCAGTCTTTCACTGGTTCTTGGATGAATGGAAGCCTGACCGCCCATCCCTGGAGGGCTGCAGGGTTCACTCCTTGAGGTTCTTTTCTAACCACACTCACTCCCCAGGTAGACCCATCTAGTCTCAGGGTTCTAATAGCAGCTGCTTGCCAAGGTCTCCAATTTTATACTTCCAACCCCTGGCTCCAGACTGCTTAGTCAACATCTCTACTTAGACATCTAATGGACAGCTAACTTTAACATGTTCGGTCTGAACACGTGACCTTCCCCCCTCCCATCAACGGCAACTCCACTTTACATGCGCTTGGGCTGAAACCCTTAGTCATCCTTGATTCTTCTCTGTTTCTCACACCCACATCCAATCTGTCTGCAAATCCTGCTGGCTCTGTCCTCAAAGTATATCCAGACTCTGACGACTCACTTCTCCTTGTCACCCTTGAATAAGTTACCATCATAGCTTGCCTGGATCACCGTAATGGCCTCCTAACTGGCCTCTCTGTTTCTCCCTTTGCCTCCCTAGGATCTGTTCACAGTAATAAGAACCAGAATGAGCCTTTAAAATATGGAAACTCCCTGGCGGTCCAGTGGTTAGGACTGCACACTTTCACTGCCGAGGGCCCGGGTTCGATCCCTGGTCGGGGAACTAAGATCCCACAAGCCGCACGGCATGGCCAAAAAAAACAGAAAGGAAAGTTAGATCACCTCTCTGGTTTTAAACAGGGAACCTACACAGTCTTCCCACCTCAGAGTACAAGCCAAGATCCTTAGAGAGGTCTACAAGGTTCTCTCTACACAGTCAAACCTCCACTGCCCCCCATTACCTGAATGACCTCACCCTGTATCGCATCCCTCACCATTCCCTCTGCTCCAGCCACAGCAGATTTCAGCCCCTGGAACATGCCAGTACTCCCGGCCTCAGGGCCTTGGCACGTGCTGCCTAGAATGTTTCCCCACCCCCAACCTGATCTCTATATAGCTCCCTCCTCCCGCTCCATCAGGTTCAACTCAAAAGTCAACTTCTCAGTGAGGCCTTTTCTGGCCACACTATCAAAAAATCCCCAAAGTGAATACTTTACTTTTCTGCTTCTTTTCCTCTCCACACTTATCGCCATATGACACAATATATCTTTACTTATGTAATGTACTGTCTCTCTCCCCCACTGGAATGTAAACCCCAGGCAGATATTTCTGTCTGGATTATTCACCACTGTAGCCCCAGCAGCTAGTGCCTGGCGCACGGCAGGAGCTAAATACGTTCGTAGCGGGAGAGGGAGAGGGGAAGAGAAAGAATGAATGAATGGAGAAAACACAGAACTGCCAGCTGTGGTTCATAAAGACTGCTTTTAACACCTCTTCTGAATGAAAGCCAGGATTTCCCATATTACACTCTTCAAGCAGCAACCAAGTGGGAAGAGGCCTGGACTAGACACTGGTGACGTGGACTATAGCTTTTGCTCTGAAACTAGCTGCATGACCTTGGGCTCTTAACCTCACTGGGCTTCAGTTTCCCGATGTATAAATGAGAGAATGAAAAGTAAAGATCTTGAAAGGACATCCAGCAATACAGTTCTGTGACTTGGGCATCCACAGACACACGTAAGAAAAATGACTCTGTTCAGCAAGGTACTTCATGTATTCTAAATAACAGATTTTCTTAGCAGACAGGAACACAAGGAAATGCTTAACTCACCAGCCTCCAGAGAAGAAGTCAGTAGAGCTATGAAACAAACAAGCCTGAATAATACTTTCATATTCTCCTGGAGAAACAGAGGAATGAAAGAAAAATTTTAAATGTTACTATTCCCCCAAACATCTCTAAAACTACACACACGGACTCCCCCCCGGTCCCACCCTTACCCGCAAGTCACACTGATGGGTTAGTCTCCCTACATCACTTAATGTGATCATGCTTCTGGACGCAAACTGGGGAAAAGGGGAATGAAGATTTTTAACAGAACTGGGGACGAACTCACACAACTTAAGATTAACAAAACTTCCATCAACTGTCCCAACGTTCATTTCCATTTAAATTTCCCCCAAATCTAATCTATGCTACACCCAAAATAGACTACCCACTAGACCCTAAACCATCTTGCCTCTACTTACATGGATGTGTTCCCCACCTGGAATGTACCCACTGCCAGGACCCACTTGCAAAGTCTCCCCATACTTCTAGATCCTGCGAAAGCTCACACCTTCGCTTTATAAGGTAAGACACTAAACCGTTTGTACGAAATGGTAGAGCTGCATGGAAATGCACCAGAAAGACTAAAAGAAATAATAACAGTATATCAAAATTGGGTTGCTTCTTGTGGTTGGTTGGTTTGCCCCTTCTCTGGGGCTTTTTATCTAAAATTTCTATAATAAGCATGTATTCATCTTATCACAAAGAAAACCAAAAATATAAACAAAACCTCCACAGCTCCTCCGAGTGGTTTAGAAGCCACACTAACATAGGAGCAGCTACAGCAGGTATTGATCAGCCATAGGGCTACATAGTAAACTGAGGTCCTGGTAACCTAGCATTTCAATTCCCTAACACTCTGTCCATGTACTTGGCAGGGGGCGTAATCAGATGAGGCATTTGGCTGGTGCTGGAAGGAAAGCACGCCTGTGGCTTTATCCATAAAATATCCCTAAAATCATATCAATTGAAAAAGGAAAAAAGCACTCCATTTTGCCTACCTTTCTAAACTTCTCAGGCCCAAATTAAGTTAATGTTCAGTACGGCCCCCTTTACCTTTTTGAACGTTCCTGTTCAGTGCTCCTGAAGGGGGACCTTACAACTACATGCAATAAATTCCAATCTCGTGCTTCCAATGAACTTATGCACAGGTCTATTCAACAACCTATGAATTCCTAGTATTCCACAGGCCTCAAACCAAACTCATTCTCTGCACCAGCCATGCTCCCCACCTTAGTGACGGGGACAGCACTGCCACACTCCCACCCACCCAACGAGCGACCCAGGCTCAGTGACCCTGACACCCGCCATCCCCAGAGCTGTTCTCACCAGCCCTGAACAGTCCGGCTCCGGAGATCACCAGACCAGCCCGGTTCACTCATACCCACTGCTGATGCCTCTTTAGCTCAACAATCACCGGCTCATTCCTGGATTAATTATGCCAACTAGCTCCTTATCAGTCTCTCTGCCTATGGACTTACTGCTTCTATTCAATCCAGGGATCTTACAAACTCATAGTTACCAAGTGATCGGTTCAAAGCGCCTTCACCGGCTCCCCAGTGCACCCCAAACAGTCCGCACCCCTCAGCAAAGCACACGGGTCCTCTGTGCTGAGGCTCTGACTGCTCAACCCTCCACCTTCCTCTCCCCATGCCCAGTTCATACGTCAGCCTTCACCTTGCCCAGTTCTCCAACCTCAGAGCCCTTGCCTTTGCTATTCCCTCCACCCTTCACCTGGTGGTGAAGGTACCTCCCCACCCAGCAGGTCTCAGCCGGGGTCACCCTCCTCCCACCAGCTCCAGGGAGCCCCCAGAACCCTTGCCTGGCCAGACCGTCTCTCTCTGGGCCCCTGCAGCAACCTGTGTTAATGCCTTCGCACTTTTCACTGCAGTTACCCCAGGACAGGGAGCCTCATGTGGGCAGGAACCATGACCCGCCTATCACTGCACTCACAGCTTCCAGAACTGTGCTGGGAACTCAGAAGCCCTTGATAAGTGTTCACAGAATGAGTGAAAAAATGAACTAAAGAAACAGCTATCCCCTCGACCCGACCTCAGGGGCAATGTCCAGGGCAGACCGCATAATTTCATGCTTCAAAAAAAAGCTGTCCTTTTCATTTTACAGAAGATGAAATTTGCCTATATTCTTTTCTGTAGCCGTAAGTTAATTGCAAACAAAATATTTTAACTAAGACATCACAAACCCAGATTCTAATAACATGCAATCATTTGAATATTAGATGGAAAATGTCCTACTTAAGAAGTGGTATTAAAAGGTACAAAAAAAGGGACAGTGTGCTTTTTAAATACAGTCATACCTCGTTTTATTGCGCTTCGCTTCATTGCACTTTGCAAATACTGTGTTTTTTAACAAATGGAAGACTTGTGGCACCCCTGCATTGAGCAGGTCCATCGGCACCATTTTTCCAACAGTGCCCACTCGCTTCATGTCTCTGTGTCACATTTTGGTAATTCTCAAAATATTTCAAACTTTTTCGTTACTCTCATGTTTACGTTATTCTGTGATGAGGGATCTTTGATGTTACGGCTGTAATGTGTTTTGGGGGCACCACGAACCACATCCATATGAGACAGCAAACTTAACTGATAAATAGTGTGTGTGTTCTGACGGCTCCACCATCTGGCTGTACCCCCAGCTCTCTCCTTGGGCCTCCCTAGTCCCTGAGACACAACACTATTGAAATCAGGCCAACTAACAACCCTACAATGGCCTCTAAGTGTCCAGGCAAAAGGAAGAGTCAATCAATGTGGCAAATTTCAGTGTCGTCTTACTTTGAGATTGCCGTGGCCACCTCAACCTTCAACAGCCACCACCCTGAGCAGTCAGCAGCCACCGACATCCAGGCCGGACCCTCCACCAGCACAAAGATGATGACTCGCTGAAGGCTCAGATGACCGTGAGCATTTTTTAGCAATGAAGTATTTTTTAGTGAAGGTATGTACATTGCTTTCTTGGACATAACGTTATTGCTCATTCAATACACCACAGTATAGTGTAAACATAACTTTTATATGCACTGGGAAACAAAAATTTCGTGTGACTCACTTTATTGCAATATAAGCTTTACTGTGGTGGTCTAGAACCAAACCCACAGTATCTCCGAGGTGTGCCTGCAAATGCAGGGAAAAAGAAGACAATCTAAGCGTGAGAGACACCCCCATCCGCATTCTCCTCAGTTTACCCCCAGCATGAGTGCAGTGATCCCTATACCTGATTCAAGCCTTGAAACCTACCTCAGAGCCATGAGACCACATTCCTTAAGTATCCTGTAATTCTGACGTTTTACTCACATAAATTAGCCTTCTCCCAAATTAGTCTAGATTAAGAGTATTATTATCATATTTACCTTGAACCTGTATTCAGATTATTAAATAAGATGGGAGGCTTTGACGTCTTGCAGTCTGGCTTATTAACTATTTCTGTAACCCTGAGGAGGTGTGTTTTAAATTTCTATGATAGAAGGAAGTAAATAAAGGGTTAAAACATTTCCCGATTACCTGTTCCAGGCCAATCCATTACTCACATTAGTTTATTAAAGACACCACAAAATCAACTGAACTCTGCCAGGTGTTCGTTCATTTAGTCACAAGCTCTGGCTTGTTCGATGAGTGGGCGGGGGAGAAGACAAGGAAGGTGCCAGGCTGAATTCATACAGAGTGTGTCTGGAGATGTAATTCCAAATTAATTGTGGGCAAACAACGTTTAAGAATTGCAAGTCCAAGGACGGTGCGACCTTGGACACAATTCCTCCTGAGCCTCGGTTTCCTCGTCTGCACAGTTGGCAATGGGCTGGGTGACTATAGACCCCTTCCTATCTAATAGTCCATAGAATGCAGGAGCCCGGCCCCAGGGGTCCAGGTTTTACTTCGCCTGCCCTGGAACTGCTCTGGGAAAAAAGCAGGGGGGTGAGAGAAGCCCCTTCCCCTCAGCAGGGGACCTTCTGAATCCCTGTCAGTCTCCAGGATCCTAGGGCAAGGGGTTTGGCTCCAGGCCATGAGATGGGGGTTAAGAGTCCCATGAGTGCGGACAGTGTAGAGGAAGCAGGTAAAGACGTACCATCCAAGGCCAAACTAAACAAAAAAATGAACAAAACCCCCCGTAGGTCCCAAAATGATACAAAATTCCAAGGGTGAAGCCAAACCTGACTAGCCTTCACCCTGCTAGTCCTTGAAAGGCTGGGCAAATCAGAAAATCCCTCAGCGACATTTGTGTTCTGCTGTATACCAACCTATACAGCCTGTATACCAGGCTGTATATGCTAGTGCCAGGGACAAAAATAATTTTTAAAATTCAAAATAAATAAAGTGAAATATAAAACAAGAACCCGCTCTTCAAGATGGTCACAATTCAGCCGTCAGCCACATGTGATCACGCAATACATCCCACATAGCCATCAGTGGCACACTGGATAAAAGTTCAGCCTCTGTGTCGCAGTTCCCCCTTTGGACAAAATGGGGATGATAACAGTATTTGTCCTTGAAGGCTGTGATTAAGTGAGTTGTCACACATGAAGGGTTTAGAACATTGGCAAATGGTCACACTCTGAATTAGTTATCGTAAGTCACCCCACGCTCTGACGAGAGATGTAAGTTTTGGTAAAATGTTCTCAGGTATCCATTCATTTCTTTATTCATTTGCTGCCAAACCAACAACTGTATGTTGAAGATCTACTACATGCCTGTGTGTACACTTGGTCCTGGGAACAAAACTAGGAACAATGACCCAGGGGCTCGAGGAGCTCCCCAGCCAGCAGGGAGAGTGGACATGTCTGCAGAGTTACACCACAATGCGGGACTGACTGTCCATGGGGAGAGAGACGCCCCGGGTAGGAGGGAAGACAGGGCCTAATGCGCCCTGCAGGAGGGCTTCTGGACCAGGTGAGCCTCACGGTGGGGAGAGCATGGGGGAGATTCATCATGTTCCGGAGCATAAGTCAAAGGTGAGGCGCCGGGAATTCCCTGGTGGTCCAGTGGTTGAGACTCTGCGCTTCCACTGCAGGGAGCGCAGGTTCGATCCCTGGTCGGGGAACCAAGATCTCACGTGCTGGGTGCGGCCAAAAAAAAAAAAAGTGAGGTGCCAAGAGGCAAAGCTGGAGAGATGGAAAGTGCCCAGGACAGAGCCTTGCTGAGCAGCTGGGACTGCCGTTTGTAGGTGGCAAGACAATCGCGTAATGGTTTTAAGCCACAGAGTGGTACGCGATCAGATTTTCATCTTTTAAGGAAATGTTGGCACTCATGTGGAATATAAACGGGAGAGGTGTCTGGGGAAGGGCTGTAGACGAGCAGGGGTGCAGGCGTGAGTGGCCAGCAGTGACAGACAGACGGAAGGGGGCATATCTGAGTCCCACTCAGAGGCAGGCCAGAGAAGGGGTCTGGGACCCACCGGCCCTGATTCCCTCAGGTGGGACCAGCAAGGGCAGGGCAGGTGAGGAGGGAAGGTTCTGGCACCCACACAGCCGAGGAGATGCCTGGGGGTGTCGCTCACGGCACCACCGGCCTGGGTCTCCTGAGACCATGTAACAGAAATCAAGAATTCGATTGTGAGGTGGAAATTCAGTGACGTGGGCATGGAACCCGGGACGATCTGGAATTGAGGCAGCTCAGACCTGCACTGGGAGCCACCGTCACATGGTCACAGCTGAAGCTGAGGGGGAGGCAACCCTGAGAAACCGGGTGAGCAGTGCTTTTTTTTTTTTTTTTTTTTGGTACGCGGGCCTCTCACTGTTACGGCCTCTCCCATTGCGAAGCACAGGCTCCGGACGCGCAGGCGCAGCGGCCCTGGCTCACGGGCCCAGCCGCTCCGCGGCATGTGGGATCTTCCCGGACCGGGGCACGAACCCGCGTCCCCTGCATCGGCAGGCGGACTCTCAACCACTGCGCCACCAGAGAAGCCCAGCAGTGCTTCTTAATGGCTTCACAGACCCCTTCAGAAGTCAGAGATGTCCCAAAGAAAAATGTACCGCCAAAACCAAAATATTTTGTATACAATGGGAAATAGTCCAGAACTACCTGAAACAGGGTGGAGGACTTCAGCTGTTGACGAGAAAAGGCCGGCGGGCCCCTGGGGTGAATCAGCCCAGTAACTGTGGAGGAGGCCTTGTCTCGTAGGAAGTGACCTGCTCCCTAGGAAGGAGTCACCATCTTCAGGGGGCGCATCTACCTGGGGAAGGAAATGCACACACAGGCATGAGCTGGAACAAGGAACGTCAAGTCCCCGACCACCACACGGATCTCACGGGGTCCAACGAAACAAAACAGGCTTACAAAGGTGAGTCACCTGTTTAAAGAGCACGTGTTCCACAGTCCTTTGAGAAAATCAAGTCAGGGGTGAAGAATACGGAGGCTGACAACCCCTAGTTTTGTTTTGTTTTCAATTTTTATTGGCGTAAAGTTGCTTTACAATGTTGTGTTAGTTTCTGCTGTACAGCAAAGTACATCAGCTCTACGTAAACATGTATCGCCTCTTTTGCACTTCCTTTCCATGTAGGTCAGCATAGAGCACTGAGTAGAGCTCCCTGTGCTATCCAGTAGGCTCTCATTAGTTATCTGTTTTATACGTAGTATCTATAGCATCTATATGACAACCTCTAGTTCGTTTTGATTAAACGCACACACCTGGCGCTTTGCTGCACACAGGGATGAGTCAAACCACCTCTTAACGCACCTGGCCACTTAACGCACCTGGAGAATAATGCTCAGGGAAGCACACCAGATGCCGGGAAAACCTTCCAGGCCCTGGTTAGTAACAGTCATCCCCTCAGAATCTTCACTCGTCCTTTGCACCAAGCGTATTAACACACTGGCATTCCAAATTACATAACTTAAGATAACTTCTAAAAAGCTGAGCTGGGAATGCCCTACTGTGACATCCTCTAGAAGTTTCACCATTCATTCCCTGGTTTTGCAGCTTCCTTTTAGTGTTTTGGAGTGTCATATTTTTTTCTCAGGTCTGAATCATTTCCTTAGGCCTCTGAGAAGCTTATAAGGCCTTTTAATGCCCAGTGGATAAAACAGCCTAATTCAACGCCCAACATTCTTCTTAGACTAAATGTGCTAATTGCCACCCTTGTTACTCACTTTGGACTTAAGAGAAAGTACAGGGCGTCCCATCAAGGTGTCAGAGCTCGCCATCATGAATCATAACAGGACACAAGATCAAAGACAAGCCTCCCAGATATTCCCGTCTGCAGGCCCAGCAAAGGGCCCTCCCCACCTCCAGCCGTGTGGCCCAGAATGACCGCAGCTGATGGCAGTCCCGTGGACGACGTCTGGGAGAAATTAACAGACTGGGGGAGGGGTGGATGGGCAAGCGGACCAGATTTGTTTGGAAGGTCCAGGAAACCTTCTGCAGGGAAGGACGCCCCACAGCCCTCTAACCACTTTCCTGCCTCGATGCAGTGATGCCTATGCCACGTATGAAGTTTCCCAGACTTGCTAACATCCTCTCCATAGCAGCTTCCAGCTGATGTGCAGGGGTGCAGCAGTGCACTGAGGTACCCCACTGCCCAACCCAGGGCCGTCGTGGGGGGCCTGGGTCAACAGGCCTCGGCTACTCACCCCACCTCCAGCAGCCTGGCCCGCTCACGACAGTGCACCGTGGAGTGGAAACACGAGGCGCGACTTTCTACGACGCTCGCTGCAAAAGCGAGCCCTTGTGAGCTCCCCAAGCCCAGCTCCCGTTGCCTTTTGGTGATACCGTTTGGAAACTAGTACATCACAGCATGCCTGTGTGGTACATGGAACATACATAGAAAGCTAGTGGCTTATTAAAGACAAAGCGAAAGTACAAATGTGAGGCATAGAGCCATTTCCTCCTAGACCCAGAATGAGAAACTTCAACGTGAGCTCATTTATAAGAACAGAGATTAAGCATCAGAATTTACAGTGAGTGTATTGGCCCCAACCAAAGCCCCCCTTCCGGGAAGGACTGACTTTATCCATAGCGCCTTCCTGTCACTGCAAGAAGTTCCACACCCAGTGCAGACAAAGGAAAAGAGACATGGGGGTGGGGTGCTGTCATAAGAACCCGAGGGATTTCCACAAGTCCCAGAGCCCCCGTGAAGGGCGGGACAGGGCATTTGTTCCTAGTTTGTGGCCACAGAGCATCTAGTAAGGCCTTCCTATTCTTGAGGAATTTCCTTCTTGTTTCTAAGGAATTTCCTTCGTGTTTCTGAGGAATTCCCCCTCTCTGTGACTCTTGCCTTCCAGGACAGAAGCCACGCAGAGGACTGAGGTGGCGCACAGCAGATGCACCCCAGATGCATGAAGGCACACTGCTGCGTGGGCCCAGGGTCCGGGCTGCACCGTCCCACACAGGGTCTACAGGGGGCAGTGCCCCGTGGGGCTTGAGCAGTTTCTATCTACAGTAACCTCCAAGCCTGACTCCCCGGCCTGCCCCCAGCTCCATCCCATACTGTGAGGGCCCTGAGTGTGCATACAGGCAGACATCCTCCCGTCTGGCCCTGGCCACTCTGCAGACCAGGGAGGCCCTCAGGCGGTGGAGTCCCCAGTGGACAACCCAGGAAAGAGGGTTGCACACGCCCTGGAATCCAAGTCCAGGTTGTCTGGGCAGGGAATTCCAGGGCTCTTGGGCCCCTGGACCATCCTCTTGGCCCTACAGACTCCTAGCCATGCCGAGGCCAGCAGCCGGCTCTGAGAAAGAGAACAGAACCCTCCAAAGTACAGGGCCTGGGTGGGACCTCTCCTGCCAGGTCTAAGGGAAGTTTCTGGAGAAACCCAAGGAGAGACATGACAACACTAGGGGCCCCATCCTCTTCCAGGGACCTTAAGTAGCAGAGCCCCGCCTCCTAAATATAAAAGGAAATCCTAACGGTACTTTCCACGTCTCCACCTCACACCTACTCGCTCTCCACACTGAGCACCGCGTAAAGACACAGACGGCATTATTTCCTACAACTTCTCATCCCAAACATTAATCAACGCGGCCTCCGTGTATATCGGACATCATGGGAAACTATTCAGAGAATGACGTTCCAACTGATTCACCTATAACTAAGAAGGCACAGTGGATGAGCCCCTGGGGAAAGCAAGGGCTGTAAGGCAGGTTCTTCAGCTCGTGAAATGGCACCACCCACGTGTTCTATTGAAAATCAGTGGAGACGTGCACAGGGAATGGATGACGGTATTAAAATGAAGTTCATAATTATGATGTTCACCTGTTACAAGCATTCAACCAGCTATAAAACAGTCGATATTATTCAGACCAAAAATGTCAGTTTTCGGAACTTATAAAGCCAGGGAACTACACGATGGTGGGAAATACTTTAGAATTCTGTGCTTACACAAGTCCTTGTTTTTTTAAACTAGAGCCATGAATACCTGCCCAGAGAAGCTGCAGACGGCCAGGGATCTCAGAGCCCGTGTTCCAGGGGTAAGGATTCTCCCTGAAGCTTTTCTAGGGGGAGTTATTTTTATATTAGAGGATGCAGGGCTATGTCATGAAGAGGAAAGAAAAGTCTTCAAGAGATAAAACATGAGGCAAAGAACTATCTCTTAAGGTGATACTGTGGAGTGCTGGGTTGAGCATCTACTCTTCGCTTCCCAAGAGGAGCATTTTGGAGGTAAACTCGGCGAGGCACTATCTTACGTAAGCACCACGGTCATCTCCATTCCGTCCCAGCCACGAGAAACAGAAGCACTGGGGTCCCACAGACTCACACCCACCAGCCCAGACACACAGAGCAGCCCAGCCCCGAGGATGGACGGGGCCCCAGGACGGCTCCATACGGGGAAGGAGAACGTGAACGTGACCACCTGGTGGTCGCCACGGTGTGCCCCCCGACGTGACATGATGACTGTTCCCATTCTGCAGAGATGAAAAACACACAGACATCCTAAACCCTGACTATGTGGTCGGCATGGCTGTCACGGATCTTCCCCCGAGAAAAAGCTTTCCACGACTCTGAGCATACAAAACCACTCCCACCACAGAGGGAAAAGGAACACTTATCCTCTCAGAAAATCCAAAAAACCCTGAAATATTGGTGATTTTCCTCTCGGGGGACAGATCCAAAAGCCTAGCTCACAGAACTATTTGACTTATTTACCCAAACGGGGCAAGGAAAGTTGCTTTTTTTTTTTTTTTTTTCCCATCATAAGGGTATCACGTACAGGACATGAAGATAAAGTAAAAATAGCCACAGAGGTTTCTGGTGTTGCTAGGAAATCTAAGTTATTCAGCTCTTACACGGCTCAAAGCCACCAGATTGGTGGTGTCACGTGGGTTTTAAGGGCAAAGGGGAAAATGAGGCAGAGAGGGAGTGATCACCATCACAAGAGGGCTACAGACAGGAGTGGGCTTGACCACTAGGCTGGAGTTTGACAAGGTCTCCACTTTGCCTTCCTTGGGCTCCTGGACAAGAGAAACCAGACCCGGTGATGGGAGTGACTCTGGTCTCCATCCCTGGTGACCTTTTAAGCGCACTGCCTTGCCCCTTCCAGAATCTCATCCTGAAGCACAGCCCCAGCGCAGACACTTGCCAAAGGCTCTGAACTGAGTCCGGCCACACAGGACTTGCAAAAAGTCAACTGTGAGAGACAGAATGCCCCGAGCACTGCCTTCTCGTCGGCTGAGAAGTCCCACTTCTCAGAGTGGCGACTACAGGTGAGTCTCAGAGGACCAGACAGTCTCTACAAGAATCTTCCAGTGTTTTCACTCTTGTGGGGTTTTCTTAATTGAAGTAAAGCATGCATATGATGAAACACACAAATCCTAAGTGTACAGTTCCAGAAACTGTGCCAACTGTATATACCAGGAGCACCTCCACTGGGATATAGACTGTTTCCATCCCTCCTAAAGTTCCCGGGTACCTCTGAGCACTCACCCCACCCCCCCCCCCACCCTGCTGCATGCGGCCCTCACCGGTCTGATTTCTATCACCTCCTCTGCGACCCTCTGACGGTTCACGCGCATGCCCCCACTGGCCAGCTCACACCTGCTACTGTGAGTGCCCTGCTATTTCAGGGTGCACACCTGCATTGGCGTTTTCGTCGCTTACCACCTAGTGATGCAGTGAAAGCAGTGGTTCTCCATGGGGCCAGCATTTCCCCTGAGGGAGCACATTTTGCAAATGTGGGGAAGGGGACCCTTTGGGTAGCCATTTAGTGGCGGAGACAATGGACGCTACACATCGGGAACGGCCCTACCCAGCGAAGACCTGTCCCTCATCCTCCTTGGCTTCCAGGGTCCTGCAGACATTCATGGCGACAGGAGCAACGTTTACCGCTTTGGGAGCCTAGCACCCCACTCCACGCTCCACTTAGATAATATATATTTTGTTGGCACAGTCGCATCCCCCTGAATTTTCCGGGGGATGCAACCGCTGTGATAACAGAGGAAGGACTGGCCTTTGACCTCCACTTAGACCTTGATCAGGAGTCAGACCTCGTCATGGGCAGCGCCGCATGTCCTCACGCTCGGTCTGCATAAAGCACCGCTGACCCCACAAGTCCTGGTGGGGCTCTGCCCAAGCATTCGCACACCAGAACACACCATTTTAACCCAAATTACTTTACTTATTCTTTACATCTACTATTATATTGATTATTTGGAAATTATGTTGTAGGTAAATTTGATTGTATCATTTTGGAATTGTAAAAGGGTGTTTAGCATATTCGCATTCAGAGGGGGTGCTGGGTTTCGAATGAGGTGACAAGCACTGGTCTAGAGTGACAGCATCCGGTATTTGTTTCTCTTTCTGACTTACTTCACTCTGTACGACAGACTCTAGGTCCATCCCCTACAAATAACTCAATTTCGTTTCTTTTTATGGCTGAGTAATATTCCATCGTATATATGTGCCACATCTTCTTTATCCATTCGTCTGTCGATGGACACTTAGGTATGCTAGCACATATATATGGAATCTAAGAAAAAAAAAGGTCATGAAGAACCTAGGGGTAAGACGGGAATAAAGACGCAGACATAGGGAATGGACTTGAGGATATGGAGAGGGAGAAGGGGAAGCTGAGACGAAGTGAGAGAGTGGCATGGACACATATACACTACCAAACATAAAACAGCTAGCTAGTGGGAAGCAGCCGCATAGCACAGGGAGATCAGCTTGGTGCTTTGTGACCGCCTGGAGGGGTGGGAGGGAGGGAGACGCAAGAGGGAAGAGATATGGGGACATATGTATATGTATGACTGATTCACTTTGTTATAAAGCAGAAACGAACACACCATTGTAAAGCAACTATACTCCAATAAAGATGTTAAAAATATATATATATAAAAATAAAGCGACAGCAGCTAACTCTGAATTTGACTCTTGGTCAGGAGCCATCGGCTGTATTTTCAGGGATCCATGCGTTCTCTGGTTTGGGAAGCCAGAGGCGCAGAGCCCGGCATGCCAAGATGCTCCCCCACCCCCATCGACGGCACCCTGAGTCCCGCTGAAATGCACCAAACTGCACTTTTAGCGGGGGTCGCTCAAGAGATGCCCTGAAACTCGCTCTTTGTACCTCTTAAATGGGGACCTTCAGGAGAGAGTTCCCTCTTCTCTCTACCAGGAATGCTTTTGCATCCCCTGAGGACTTCCTTTTCATCTCGAAGACACGTGTGGCTGTTCTCTGCCAGGTGTCCCCTCTCCCACTGCCTGCAGGAAAGTGTGTTGTTGCTGTCGGCCTTGGCTACTCGCTAGAACCACCCTGGGGGCTTTAGAAACACCAGGGCCCGGGCGCACCCCGAGATGCTCGTTAGTTTGCTCTGCCGTCGGTCCAGCAGCAGTGGGAGGGCCCCGGGGGGTGCAGAGGAGCCAGCAGGGACGGGCACTGTGCTTTCCTCCGCCCCTGCAGCCCCGCTTGGGTCACCTTACAAGATACACAACTACTACGTATAAAACAGTTAACAAGGAGAGGGAACCATATTCAATATCTTGTAATAACCCATAATGGGAAATAATATGAAAAAGAATATCTATATATATGAATAACGGAATCACTTTGCTATACACCTGAACTATTGTAAGTCAACTCCAATAAAAACAAGCACATAGGTCATCAAGCTTTACCTTTTGTACATCTAGACTCCTCTTCGTCTCCATTCTTGTTTTACTTTCTAACCACTGTTAACTCATAGCACCTTACAAATCCTTTCCAGAACAGGTAGGAATGAAGAACTTGTCTCTGTTACTCTGCCGCACGCATAAAAGAGGGGCCAGCGCCGAATACAAAGGTACGCCGGCGACCCGCAGCCTCGAGGAACCCAGCCCCTTCCCACACTTAGGGAGATCACTCTGCAAGCTCCCGCGTGCCACGGCCAGGAGGCTGCAGCAGCGCTGCCTGGGGCCCCGGCAGGCAATGGGGCGGGTGGGTGCAGAGAGGGAGCAAAGCTGCTGACAGTGCAGATCCTGTCGGCCCACCTGACAACCTCCAAGGGAGGAAGACGCAAGCAAGTTTGACAGCAGCAAATGGGGAGCATCACGGGGCAGAGCCCCTGATGACTTCTGTCCTTCAATGCGGCAAGTTCACACTGAGTCCATCATGTACCACAATAATAATAACCTCTGCGCTCCCCTACCCGCTATGCCATGGTAGCTTCACTGCAATTGTCCAGCTTCGCCACTTGGATCAATGACATGTTCTCTCCACAACCTCTCTACCTACGTCCAGGTGGACACACCTCCCACCGATGCATCCCAGTCACAGGCTCTCCATCTGTCCTGGTCCAAGGCCATGGCTGAGCCAGAGTGTATCAACCGACGTCCTGCCTGAGGGCAGTCCGTTTCCCCACACTTTGTCCAAGGGGGCAAAGTTCCAAGAACCTCATTATGCAGAGAGACCTCCAATGTCCTGTGACTTCACCCAGAGGACTCCCATCCATTAGAGGACAGGAATTTGCATCTATCTTGTTCACTGCTCTATCCTCAGTACATGGAACAGTCCCCGGCACACAGTAGACCTCCAATAAACATTTGTTAAGTGAATCTAAAATTAAATAGTGTTTCACCAACAGTGAAGGAATTACTCAAGATGCTGCGTGTTTCAGAGCCATAAAAGAAAGCCCACAAAGGGCCCCTCAGAGCCTATTAGAAACAGGGAGGGTTTTTCCGGCCTCTGTCAAGTTCACGTGAGAATTCAGGTCAATCCTTTCTGGAACCTCAGGGAGGCCCCCTGAGGACATTCAGGTGCGCGAGATGCTCCACACACAGCAGAATGGCACCCAGCCAAACAAGACACAATAAATCAGGGCTCCCACACAACGGCCACACCCCTTCTCCATCAAATCCCATCCCAAAGGCCCCACGTTTTTGTCTAGCACAAAACTTAAGGTAGGATACGAATACAGAATATTAAATGAAATACTAACTAGGATATACTAGATAAGAAACTGAAAGGAGTCCAGAGAGAAAAAGATGCCTGTAGCTGCATAGCAGACTGGGTGGGGAAATGGTAGCCGCCTTCCCCAGCACCACCCGTAGTTCTCCTCATTTTCTTAACGGTCCCAGAGTCCCATTTTGCACATCCACCTTCCAGACGCCCTGGAAGGTAGGACCACTGGGAACGATCATGCCATAAAGTAGAAGCCATAGGGTGTGGAGTCCAGAGGCCTCTGTCTCCTTCCGGATGCCAGCCCTCCAACAAGTTAACCATCCCGTTTAAGCTTCTGCTTCCTCCGCTGGAGCATGAGGGTGATAACTGCATGTCTCTCACAAGACTGCTGGGAGGACAGAAGAGCAGAAAGTGTAAAGGGGCTTCGAGGAGGCTCCCAAACCCGGAGGCTCCTAGCAGAGAGCGGACCTGCAGGCCCCAGATGTGCTGGTTTCTGCTTCAGGCAGAGCAGCCAAGCCCCCTGGGGGCTGCAGACGGGCGTCCCCCCAGTTCTATCCTCCGGGTCAGGCGAGGCCACACTGGATTCCCAGCCACTGGCTAGATGCGAGCTCAGAAATGGGATCTCCCTATTCACCAGTTAGACCCCAGTTCTATCTGTTTCCACATCTGTCTTTTAAGTAAATCTAAAAGAACCGTACAGTGTGTGACCACACTGAGTGGATGTGACCCCCAGGCGTGCAAGAAGAAAGTGGTGAGGTTTAGAAGCTTCTGGAGTCCCGCAGATCTCGACTGGAATCGTCATTCTGTGGCACTATATTCGCTCCAAGCCCCGGGTTCTTCCTATTTAAAAAGTGGAGCGTTGACACCTAGAATTCAGGTTTGTGTCAGGAACTTTATACACGTATATATACAGATAATAGTTCCAGACACATGCAGATGTGCAAATGTACCTGAACACATACAAAGACATCTAGTGTAACTACTTTTTCATTAAACAAATGTGAAATATTAAAACAAATAATTACTAACCTAATTTTAAACCTTCTATTTGGGGCACCTTATAAATAATATATATGGATAAAATGGACAACGTGCTAAACTACGCAGTGTCAACTAACTACTCCATGCCATGCTGCTTTCAGGATTGGTCCGTATCTTTTTAAAGCTCCCTTCCTATGTAATAATGTACCTTTTCAAACTTGTCTTTACATTAGAAAATTACTTAGGGTGTTGGTAACACAAATCAAATACAAAATACTTTCAAATAAAAAGATGTGAAGTCAAAAAAAAGTGTAAAGGGCCTTATAAACTGTAAAGTGCCGGACGTGCCTGTTGTGAATGAGTGTCTTCCTGGTGTCCGTAGCTACACCACCCAGCATCATCCTTCATCTGAAGGGGCCACAAGGTACCCTTCCCCACTGTGTTTAGGGAATTCGTACCTTATCTTCTCGAGAAGACAACACTTTTGACCCTAAACCCCAAAGAGGGCCACTCCCAAATCAGTTGAATTTGGCCGGATTAAAACGCCTGGATGCAATTTACAGACACACCCTAGAACAACCCTCCAGAAAGATTGCCAAGTTCCCCAAAGACAGATTTGAACAACTTTTACTCCCGCTTCACACAGGAATAAAAACAACCCCCCCCAAAAAATAAAAATAAACCCACAAATGAAACTACCATCACCTTCTTACACAACAAACTGACAACCAAGAGTAACAGAAAGGACGCTTTCTGCGCGCTGCACAGGGAAAGGGGACTCCGCGAAGGTGCCAAAGCCACAGTCGCCCCCCCCGCCCCCCGCAAATCCTACCCGCCTGAATTCCGGCCCCGCGCCCCAGCGTCCTCCTACCTGGGCGCCCCGCGGGCGGCGAGCGGGGAGGCCGGCCGGGCGGGGGCGCCCTGGGAGCCGGGCGAGAATCACATCCCCGCGCTCCGGGCCGGGCTGTGCGCCCCAACCGGCTCCGCCCTCGCGCCCGGGAAGCGCGGGCGCGGCTCTGGCTCCGGCTCCGGCTCCGCGGGGGCGGACGGCTCCCACCCCGCCCCACTCGGGAGACGGGAAGACCGCCAGCCCCTTCCGGTGCCGTCCTCCCCTGGCGTCCCCGCGAGGGGCCCCGGACGGCTGTTGCGCGCTCCCCCCGGACTGAGATGGAGCGACTCACCGAGACCTCGCCAGTCGGTTGCCCCCCTCCACGGCGGGGTCCCTGGGCACGACTTCTAACGGAGCTGCCGACCCGCCAGGCTCCCAGGCTCCAGCGACACTCACACTTCTGTCCCCGAGCCTGACCGGCGGCCAGCCTCCGGAGCTTTGTGAACTTGGTCGAGTCGGAACTTCTGCGAACCTCCGTTTCCTCTTCTGCGAAAGGGATTTTAACAGCACGCACCTCGTGCAGCGGTTGGGGCTATTAAAGGATTTAATGCTGTAAACCTGGGCCAGGCGCGGAGTTGATACTACACGAATCACCTGCTACTTTTATTGTTACAGTTAAGCGCCTGAATGGGCAAGCAGCTGCAAGTGGTACAGTCTTGATACCGGACTTATTGGCCAGACCTCGTGTGCTTTTAAGCTTAAAACCTACTTACCCCACCGGTTCGTTTTGAACTCAGAGGAATGCAGTGAATGGGTCACACCTAGACCTCTGGGTGGGGGGGGGGAGGATGCTGGGGTCCTGGCAGCGCGCGCTTGGCTCCAAGCGGCCCTTCCCCTTCCAGTCTGTACCTCCAGCAAGTGACTGGACCCCAGCTTGTTTTGAGAACCACCTAGGCCATCCTTCCAGGAGACACTGAGTAAATGATGATTGTTTCCTTTCTAATAGAACACACCACCCCTTCCTGTATCCCTTCCAGGCTGGGCAGGCACTCCTTTCCCTAACCCATCCCTTGATATCCACATCAGAAACTCAAGAATTGAGATAACCTGGGCCTCAGCTGCCCCAGATAATTCTGCGATGGAAAAAAAACATAAACGATACAGCAGCAACAGCGCCTCTGCCCTAATGCTGCCTTGCGACCTCGAATGATGACATTTTCTCACTTTTTATTTTAGCTGGTTCTAGAACATGTATGGTTCCTTTTTCTCAGAGGAACTGGTTCACATCTGGGGCTGGTGACATAGTATTATGAGAACTCATCACATGTCCCATCTCTTAGTTTATTCCTGTTTAGGTGGCCGTTCTCTAAACCTGGCCCACATGTTAGAATCACCGAGGGCATCTGGACCTCCCAACGCTCAGATCAGTCCCTGCAGAAACTCTGCAGCTGAGGCCCAAACCTCAGGGTTTTTAAACCTCCCAGATGATTCCAACGCGCACGCAGGATTGTGAACAAGTGTGCGTCCAAGCTCCTACAGTGATGCCCTCCCTCTGTATCCTCCACCTGAAAATACTTCAGTGAGTGTGTCCGAGTGGCAATGAATGAAACTAACACAGTTCGACACCGCAGAACTATCTCACAAGCGATAAACTGTCTTACTATTTATACAATGAAGATTTCTGAATAGTTCACAAGTAGAAAGAAAAATTGATTTGTGCAATAATGTAGAAGTAAAAAATTATACTTTCCTTTTATTTTTCTTTTATGTTCTCGATGCTTCCCACCTACCCCTACCCCAGCTGTTCCACTAGACACTGGGGCCCCTAAACCCAGGTGGGACCCTCAAACACCCCCCCCCCCGTTATAGGGATGGGATCTGAAGACCTGACCTTCCCACCTACAGCCACTGCTCTACTGGAACCATGAATTCATCTCCTCCCTCACAAAGTGATGCTGACCACCTTCCCTGGATTCTCCTCCCTCTGTTTCCTCTCCTAGGTAACAGGTGTGTCCACCTGCCTCACCCCACCCTGGGTTGGAGGGTCTTCACGGGGTGGAGACTGTCACCCTACATCACTCCCTGCTCTGGTCTCAGCACCGCACAAGTGCTCTGGGTGCGGGCGTGTGCTTCAGTTCAGAGACCACTTCATGAACATGAGGACAGGTGTGTTCGACAAAACCGTACGAGGAACAGAAATAACACCCAGAGCCTCGGGACCCCTCCTGGAGTGTGTGTCCCTCACTACCCTCCCACCTCTGAAACTTATCCTTTGGGAGACCTGACCGTCTGCCACCCCGGGCCACCTTCCTTAAGAGAGACCATATCCCTGAGGATTTTCAGCCTCTCCCCGACCTGTCAAGCTGCTCAGATCACATGACCCTCCTTGGAGGGATAGCTAATATGCACACGAAATAGCACCCCACTGACCAGTACAGCATGCTCTGGTGATCTGAAACGCAAGGCATTCCCCATGGCCTATGAGGCATGACGCTTTGAAGGACTGTCCATTATAAACATTCCCACTAGCCTTGGCAGCTTTAAAGAGGGAGCATTTGTGTGATTGTTTCCTTGAATCCCCAAAGCCAAAGTGCTGGAGAACTCTGAGCCTTGAGTTTATATCATAAACCATCGAGTTCAGAAGGATGTACGGTCATGTCAAGAATGAAAGGTATTTTTCCCACCCAAAGAAGCAGAGTTAACCAGCAGGTGAGAAGGAAAGCAGAGGGGAGACCCCTGGTGTTTACTGACCCTGGAAGGTCGCTGAGAGGGGGTCCAGCACCCCCATTCTCCACCACCGCCAAACAAGAGACACCCTAGCCTCCTCCCAAGAGAGGAGACTGAGGGGACCCTGGAAGAGAGAGGCATCCCTGGGCTCCCCTTGGCGTAGCCCTGGACACCGCCCATGTCATGGCAAAGTCCAGGGTCCAGCATGGCCTGTTCCGAGGGGCAGCCCGACAGCGGAACTGCCCGAACCTGGGGCCAGGCTGCCTCACTAAGTCCAGTGTATCCTCGAATGTTCAGAGTCCCAGACCCTCCAAGGGGGCTTCAGACAGACTGAGATGAGCCGTTGCAGTTGGGGACCAGTAGGGCAAGCAGGATCTCAGCTGAGGGCTGTAAGTCCAGAGGACTGGCCAGCAGGCAGAAGCCGTATCCAGATGCCAGGACAAGCCTCAAGCAGTCCATACCTCCATCTCCACCACCCCTGAAGAGCCCCAGTTACTGTCCAGAGAAAAAAAAGCCACTTGAAGAGGGAAAATTCTGAATAGATTGTGCTGTTTCCCCAAAGAGACGGAGCCTTGACCCAGCAGAGACTAAACAACTCTGCATTGGCAAGATTTTCTTCTGGCCTCAGATGGAAATGAGGATTCATGAGCTAAGTTGACTTCAGTTGTGGGAAATTTTTTTTTCAATTACATTTGCGCCTCTGTGACTCTGGCTACGCCTATCTTTTTGTTATTTATGGAACTGCTAGTAACTGCTCACAGAACCACAGCGTTCCCTGAGATAGATTTAAAAACCACTGTCCTAGATGGACTTCCTTCTATGGCCTAGTTTTTTGCTCCTTTCACACATTTTCCATCCACTGAGCTCCAAATAATCACTTTTTAAACCTATGTCTCTTTCCATGTAATACTTCGCAGTTTTAATCGTTCTCTATGCAGCCTTGTGTGGGCTTCTGTGATCATCTTTCTGCCCAAGTTCCTCTGATTTTGTAAGACCTCTACCAATCAGACAGCCACGTGTGAACTAGAGAGGAGAGCTGGGGAGAAAGTATAAACTATTATAAGACTTCCACGGACAATAAACTATTTCTTAACCTCTTTTATGAAGAAGAAAAGATAGACGTTGCCCTGCCAAGCCTTAGTTCCAACTGCAGCCCTCACCTCGTTCAATGAAGGCAAATGACCACAGAGGCTCCTTGTACCCGGTTTTCCCCATGTTAACACAGAAAGTGCACAGCAAGTTCCAGAGGCCGATAGACTTAGTAACTTCCAAGAACTGTTAGTAACCTAACAGAACCAGACTGGCAGCCCTTTTCTTTTCTACCAGCTGTCTTTGGTTTGATGATTGCTTCAAAACAGAACACTGAAGGCACCAATGACCAAATCATCCATCCCCACCCAAAAGGCAGCCATTACCAGCTTCCCACGTCATCCAAGCAGGGCCAGTTGAAACCTTTGTGCTTAGTCAGGTGCAAGCTATGTAACAAAAGCACTGCTTTCCTTAAACACAGTTTTAAATCTAACAGTCTTTCCTGGTAGTTCTACGTGGTCCCACCACCATTGGCGCTCCACAAATTTCTATAATTCATCCTTAAATTTTGTCACTTTCCCTTTTCCCCAAGCACCTTCCAAAATCCAGATTTTCATGTTGCAGCCTCTCAACTCTTTGATACTTCCTGAATATAACTGCCAATTTCATTTCTCTAAGTGGTTTCCTTTTAATAGGATCACTATCGTACATTAAAGATGGCTGCAAATTCTTCACTCCTCTAATTAAGGGGCGAAGTCAGATTCCCTCCCCTTGACTCTGGCCCCCCCGAACCAGTGACTTAACCGATGCCAACCAATAGGATAAGGTGGAATTGAAATTTCTGAGGCAAGATCATCAAAAACCTTTCAGCTTCTCTCTGGGACTCTTGGAGCACTCACTCCTGGTGCCCAAAGCTACCTGGTAAGAAGTATGACTCTCCTGAGACTGCCACACTATTAGAAACACTAAGCTTCATAAAGACCACATGGACGCACCCCAGTCCACAGCCCCAGCTGACAGCCAGAACCTACCCCAGCCATGGGAGCGCCATCTTGGATGTTAAGCCAGTAACCCTAGTCAGCTGCTTTCTGACTGCATCCACAGGAAAGGCCCCAAAGGAGAACCACCCAGCTGAGTCCCATCAACCCACAGAACCATGAGAGATAATAACACGCTGTTGTTTAAGTCACTGAGTTTGTAGCACAATAACAGACAGGCAAAGCAATGACCACACTCAGGAATGTGTTACGATTCTCCATGGCCCATCCTGCACCATGTAGAGTCAGCCCAGCATGCAAAGTCTCTATGAATTAAAATGATGCCTATCTCCCTTCTCCAGCCTCACCTCTGAACACTACCCAGTTACAGGGTTCCTTAAGATGATGACTGTCTCACCAGCAAATAAAGGAAAAATGAGAGTTATGAGATAGTCAGATAGGTTTAGCTTTACATATACCATCTTGGGTAAAAGAGGTAACCATGTACTTTGCAAATGCTAACTGCAAGAATGATTTAGTTTCTAGCGTTGTCCTTTAATGGTTTTCCAAGAAATAGTGTGACCCGTGGGAAGTAAGCCTCTGCCAGCAAAGGTACTTGCGAGAGTGAGAGCAGGCCACGACTTCTGACAGTAGAAGCAGAAAGAAAATCTGGGCAGACTCAGGAGTGCCAGAGCTGTTGAACCATTTCTCTAATGTCCAAAGATTGTATTAACACTCACCTATTCATTTCTCTTGTCTTTCCTCAGAACAAACAATTTGGCAATAACCCGGCAGCTGGTGAGCTACTCCAATAATAATCACTGTTCCCCTGAGGCAGGAGGAGAGCTGTGTCCAAGGGGTGGGAGAAGAGGCCCTGGTACCACTGATTCCTTCTTTGCCTCTTGCATCCTTACTAGTAAGTCACTGAATTGAGAGCCTTGATGGTGGATGCTGAGCTATCCCAACTCTGGGATGGTTAGACCCGCTGATGAGCTCAGCCTATGGTCAAGAACATAGCTGGTATTGTCCTCAGAGGAGGCCAATGTCACTGAGCCTTGAGTCTTTCTGAGAGTGACAGTAGTAGAAGCCTACGATCCCAATCTCCCAATAACGGCATAAAAGATTCAGGATCCAGACCTGGTACCAGTTCTGGGCAGGAGACACAGAAGATCCCTTGAGTGTGACTTCTGCATGGGCTCTCAGGACTAAAGATTCCCTCTCATATTCCTCTAGATCTGTGCTATCCAATACGTGTAGCCTCTAGAAACATGAAGCTGTTTTAATAGTTAAAAATTGAATAACATTAAAAATCCAGTTGCCCAGATGTACTAGCCACATTTCAGGAGCTCAGTAGCCTCACATCATTAGTGGCTGCCATATTGAACAGCACAGTCATAGAACGTTCCCATCTCTGCAAAATATTCCATTGGACATTGCTGCTCTAAAGCCTAGACAATTCAAGGCCTCTGGAATAGGGGCTCCTTCTCTGGCCAGCTGGTTTTCATCCAAAATAGACAATCTGCTCATTTTAAATCTATACCTGAGCAAGAAACCTCTTCATACGTCCGTCTTTCCTCTCAATCAGCCAGGTCATCATTTAGACTGCCTTTCATGGCTCAGCTCAACCCTACCTCTTCACACCTTCCCTCTATATTTCATGTTCTCAGTTTGTATACTGTTATAACTACTTGACATTCATCATTATAATGCTTTGCCCATAATCATTTCCAATCTATATTTTTTTATTTCTCTAGTAAATATAAGTATTTATAGTAAATATAAGATTTTATATTTACTAGAGAAATAAAAAATACAAAACCATGTATTTTGTGGGGGAGGAAGGGAATCCCTCCACCCCCTGTCCCAAAACACTCACATCAACCATAGCAATACCCTGAATGTCAGAAGTAGTCAGCAGACCAGCTAAGGAGGAGGGTGGAGAGTTTTTACAGCAAGCATCACTCCATACTTCTACTGCGCCGCAATGAATTCTAGCAGAGGCAACACTGTAGTCCCTAGTCACAGGATCATAAAATCAGCAGCAGAACATTTACTACCTTTCAATTTAAAATAAAAAGGCCAAAGATTTTAAATGCAAGTATGCTAGTAAACGAAATTGAAAAGTCTTACCACACTCTATATTTTTGTCATTCCTTTCTGTTATTCTCTAAGAAATAATAATCACTTACAGTGCTTTCCTGTTGCTTTGACATATTAACCATGTGTTTATCAAGTAACTTGGTGTTGCCCAACTCAACCTGGCCATGGGAATAATGACACAGAGAAACAGTCTGAGAGAAGGTGCCCACCTAGAACCCAGGCTTTCCTAAGAGCAGGAAGAAGGGGTCCCAGGGCATCCTGTTTTGAATGCAGAGGAAAGCCCTAAGTTTCCTGGGATGAGAGTTTTCTTTCCCCATGCTGTTTCATGAAAAGGAAAGCATCTCGGGAATGAACTGGTGATGGCTGGAAAAGGATTAAGTGCTTTTTCTGCTTTCCCTGCTCCATGTATAGAAGAAGTGAGCTACGTACCTGAAAGACCCGGGAAAAGCCAGTGATTTGGGAAAGATCTTGAAAAAGTCTCTGCAGAGAGAGCGGCATAAGCCAGGGAGGGCAGGGAGCAGGGACAGAAGACAAGAGCAGTGCCTCGCCCACCATGGGCTCAAGGGAAGGACAGCCTCCCACGGCTACCACCTCACATGCTGGTCTTGTAAGTCTTCTACTTTATCTCAAAGTTTTCATACTGTTGATCCTACTGTAGAGGGTATTGCTTTTAAATGCCAATCCTGGATCTTCAACGCTAGTGTATGGAAATACAACTGATACTTGTGCATCGATCTTGTGGCCCACAGAACTCGCTTATTAGTTCTAGTCGATTTTAAAATAGATTCCATAGGCTTTTCTATATAGACCACCATGGTATCTGCAAATATAGTTTTACTTCTTCTTTTCCAGTCTGGATGCCTTTTGTTTCTTTTACTTGACCTTTTACATCCTTTAGTACAATGTTGAATAGAAATGAGGAAAGTGGATATTCTTGCTTTGTTCCTGATCTTAGGGGAAAGCTTTCAGTATTCTACCATCAGGTATGATGTTAACTACAGATCTTCCATAGATGTCCTTCATCAGGCTGAGGAAGTATACTTGTATTCCTCATTTTTGGATAATTTTTATCAGGAATAGACATTGGGTTTTGTTAAATGATTTCTATGCATCTGTTGAGATGATATATGGTTTTTCTATTTTAGTTTTATTAATATGGTGAATTACATTTCTTGATCTTCCAATACTAAGCCAACCTTGCATTCCTGGGATAAAGCCTGCTTGGCCATGGTGTATTAGCCTTTTTATACATTGTTGGATTAGATTTTATTTTGTTTAAAACTTTTATATCTGTGTTCATGAGGAATATTGATCTATAGCTCTCTTTTCTTGTGCTGGTATATTTTTTAAGGTGTTTTTATTTTTTAACATCTTTATTGGAGTATAATTGCTTTACAATGTTGTGTTAGTTTCTGCTGTATAACAAAGTGAATCAGATATACATATACATATATCTGCATATCCCCTCCCTCTTGCGTCTCCCTCCCACCCTCCCTATCCCACCCCTCTAGGTGGGCACAAAGCACCGAGCTGATCTCCCTGTGCGATGCGGCTGCTTCCCACTAGCTATCTATTTTACATTTGGTAGTGTATATATGTCCAAGTCACTCTCTCACTTCGGTTTTGATTCCAAAGTAATACTAGCTTCTTAGAGTTGGGACGAACTTGTGAGATGGGAAATATTTACTCCCCTTCAATTTTTTGGAAGAGTTTATGCAGAACTGATATTATTTCTTCCTAACGTGTTTGGTAGAATTTACCAGGGAAATTATTTAAACCTCAAGTTTTCTACGTGGAAAGATTTCTAACTGCAAATTCAATTTCTTTAATAGATAGAGGGCTATTCAAGTTATCTCCTGCTTCTTGAGTGAGGTTGGTAGTTTGTGTCATTCAAAGAATTTGTCCATTTCATCTAAGTGTCAATATTTTTTGCATAATTTTGTTCCTAATATTTTATTATCATTTTAATATTTTTACTGTAGTGCAGTGATATCACCTAATTTCTGCTATTGATATTTCTGTCTTCTATCTTTTATTCTTAATCATTCTGGCTAGAGCTTTATCAGTTTTACTGATCTCAAAGTATTAGCTTTAGTATCATTGATTTTCTCTACTGTATTTCTGTTTTCTACTTAATTGCTTTCTGCTTTGTTCTTTATTATTTCTTATCTTCTGCTCGCTTTGGGTGTAATGTTTCTTCTTCTAGTTCCTGAAAGTGGAAGCTGAAGTTATGATTTGACACTTCTCTGTTTTGTTTTTTGTTTTTTGTTTTTTTTTTTTGCTGTACACGGCCTCACTGCTGTGGCCTCTCCCGTTATGGAGCACAGGCTCCGGACATGCAGGCTGAGCGGCCACGGCTCATGGGCCCAGCCACTCCGCGGCATGTGGGATCTTCCCGGACCCGCGTCCCCTGCATCAGCAGGCGGACTCTCGACCACTGCGCCACCAGGGAAGCCCCCTCTTCTTTTTTAAATAGACATTTTGTGATGAAAATTTCTCTTTACGATACTACATTTCCATTTCTCCCTGCCTGGCCTTTGTGCTATTTTTGTCACTCATTTTGCTTTTACATATGTTATAAACCTTGCACTGTACTATTATTATTTTGTTTAAACAGTCCATTTTCTTCTAAAGAAGTTTAAGTAATAATTCCATTGCCATTTCCCATGGTCTTTATTCCTCTGAATAGATCCATATCTCTATCTATCATCATTTTCTTTCTGCCTAAAGGATTTCCTTTAATGTTTCTGTAGTTCAGATCTTCTGGTGATGAATTCAGCCTTTTATGTTCGAAACAGTTTAACTTTGTTTTTGAAAGATAGTTTCAGTGTGTATAGAATTCTACGTTGACAGGGTTTTTGTTTTTTTTTCCTTTCAGTACTTTATAAATAAGGCTCCAAAGTCTGCTAGTCTGCATGGTTTCTGTAAGAAATCTGCCATTTTGTCGTCCTCATTCCTCTGCAAGTGTGTTTATTCTCTGGCTTTTATTAAGATTTTAATAAAATTCAATTAATTTTAATTTAATCTTTAATCTTTTATTAAGATGTTATTCTTTATCACTGGCTTTAAGCAATTTGGTTACCATGAAACGCTATTTTTCTTTGTGTTTGTTGGGGTTCTTGGATCTATGGGTTTATCATTTTCATCTAATTTGGAAACATTCTGGTCACTAATTTCAAATATTTCGTCTGTTACTCCCTTCCTTTGGGGGACTTCAGTTACATGTGTATTTGGCTCCTTGAAACTGTTCCAAGTTCACTGATGCTCTGTTCTTTTGTTTGTTTGTTTCCCCTCTGTTTCACTTTGATAGTTTCTATTGCTGTGTCTTTAAATGTATTCATCTATTCTCTTCAGTGTCTAACCTGCAGTTAATCTCATCCAGTATATTTTCGTCTCAGACATGGTAGCTTTCATCTCTAGAAGTTAGAGGTGGGTCTTTCTTTCTCATATCTTCCAATCCACTACTTACTTCTTCGAACATATGGAATACAGTTATAAAAAGCGGCTTTAAGGTCCTCGTCTGCTAATTCTAACACCTGTGTTAGTTCTTAGCTGGTTTTGATTGACTGATCTCTCTCCTCATTATTTTCCTACTTCTTTGTATACCTGGTGAATTTTTTTTATTGGATGCCAAACATTCTGGATTTTGACTTGCTGGACGCTGGGTATTTTTGTGTTCTGGGATGCATTTGAGTTCTTGGAAATGTTTGATGATTTTGGGGTGCTGCTTTGTGCCTTGTTAGGCAGGGGCACAGCAGCATTGGGTCTAGGGTTCATTTTGCCCCACTGCTGAAGCATGATCCTTCTTAGTCCTCTACCAAATGCCTGCAAATTAGGTTTTCCAGCCTGGGTGGTAGGAATAGAAATTATTCCTGGCCTTCTGCACCATCTAATCCTTTCAGAGCGGTACTTTTTCTGGCCTCAGGTAATTTCCTCGCATACATGTGCAGATTGGTACTCTGCTGATTCTTTTTTTTTTTTTTTTAACAGAGTCAACAAGATTATTTATTTTCAGAGCAGAGAAGAAGAGAGTTTTAAAGGTTTGCATGTTTGTTTATAATTACAAGTTTACATTGCTCCAACAGAGCAGCCGCTCTGCGTTGCTATGTTCTAATTCTTAGCCATTAATTCCTACAAAAATAAACCTAAGCTTTTACAGTAACTTAATCGACACAGAACTAAAACCGTTCCGCCTACTTAAAGGGATTTAGTTACCAAGGCACTTATGCTCACCACAATGCCCTGTCAGAGGGACGCACGCTTCTACTGAAGGTCTGATCCCTTTGCTCATGCCACAAATTTATATTCCCCACCCTCCCTCCACCCACCAGTAAAACAAAAACACAGAACTATTTGCAATGGAGAGGAAATATGCTCTCGGTCAACCGACCTTGCAAAAAAAAACAAAAACGACTGGCTCATTTCCAAGCGGATGAGACACCGAACAGTGTTCGGCCAGAGTCCAACGCTGACTGGCCTGGGTCAGGGACTGGCAGGGAGAGGGCAGGAGGGAGAGGGACGCCGCAGAGGAGCTCGTCCTGGGCGCTCACCCCCAGCCTGGATTCCTACGGAAGCCACACTCCAAGTGACAGCTCCCAGCTCCCTCCCGTTCAGGGCCCCATCCTACACCTCCAGCACCCCCGACCCCGCCCTCTACCTTGAGGTCAGGGTCGTCTGGTTTGCTTCTACAACATGATCGTGGGACACCCCACTTTCCATGCCCCCATGCCGGCCATGCCTGGCTCCTAGGCCCCGCCTGTGGCAGTGGGTACCAGGCCAGCAGCACCAGAGGCCGCTTGGATTACAGAGATGCGATTGGCTGCCACATTTGCCAAATGGGACTTGGTTCCACGTTAAAAAACCAAAGCTGTCCAAAAAAGGTCACAAAGTGAGGATCACGCTTTCGCTCTAGAAACCTTTCTGCAAAGTACCAAAACCTTAGAGTCGGGCTGTGCACAACTAAAAAGGAAAAATAGGCCAAGACACCTCCAAGAGGTTTCCCATATACGCGTCCCCCCAAAAAAGTGGTTGTAACTCAGACCACGTCCAAGTTCAGTTCAGTCCAAAACATAAGCAGTAGCATGGGAATTTTCCAAACTCAGTAAACAAAGTGACCCACGACTCCCGCAGTAAGTGCAGCGTTTTCCAGCATCCTCGTAGACACAGTCTGGCGTCTGTGCCGCTTCAGCAAGAGCCTTCAGCTGCCTCCTTACACCCGGCCAGTCCCAGCTCTTTGGAAATCGGGTTACGACGGGTTGCACCGTTGCCCCTGCCCCCTCGAAATTCACCCCAGAAACTACGGCCACAAAGAAACCTTCCCGACACCCCGAAGGTCTCATTGTTGAGCCTCCTCTCTTCAGCCCACGTTGTCCGACTGGAACTGGTCTTGAGCTCGGAGGAAATGTTGTCAAAGAAGGACTTGGATTTGTCATCGTAGCAGTTGGGCCCCAGGTGGTCCTCCTCAGGCAGGCGCCTCGTCACTCTGGGTCACCACCGCCAGGTCCTTCTCCTCCCCTTTCTCAGCTTTGTCGTCTTTAAAATTCAGTTTCTTCTTAAATTCTTTGTCCAGCTCCTCTCGGTTGAACTGGGCATTTGCACTCTCAAAGTCAAAGTCGCCTTCAAACTTGATTGTGTTTTCCTTGACGGTAGCTGGACGGCTTTGCCCACTGGAGCCGTTCCTTGTTCGTCTGTCCCCCGACCGCCTCCTCTGAGGTCTTCTGTTCTCATCATTCACCTGCTCTTGAGTCTGCCCAGCTGCCGGCTGAGCTACATCGCTGGCAGGCTTGCTGCTTGGGGGGGCTGGGCACCCGTTGAGCTGCATCCCCGCGGTGCCCTTGCCAGGTAACAGCTTTTCGGTGTTCAGGTTATCAAGAGAACCAGTCTGGACAGCCTCTGCTCCACCATGGGGCTCTTGCTGACTGAGACAGCCGGAAAGCCAGCTCCTAAACCCAAGGAAGCGGTATGCTGCTGGCTGAGCAGGGAGCTGGCGGCCAGCTGGCTGTAGGGCGGCATCCCTCGGAAGGGGCTGGAAGGCACATGTGGCTGGAAGGAGGAGGCCGGGCCCAGGGAAGACTGAACAATAGCAGGGAGCGCATGCTGAGCTTTCGGAGGTTTGCACACAGTAATGTCTTTTTTTTTTTTTTGGTATGTGGGCCTCTCACTGTTGTGGCCTCTCCCGTTGAGGAGCACAGGCTCCGGACGCACAGGCTCAGCGGCCATGGCTCACGGGCCCAGCCGCTCCGCAGCATGTGGGATCTTCCCGGACCGGGGCACGAACCCGCGTCCCCTGCATCGGCAGGCGGACTCTCAACCACTGCGCCACCAGGGAAGCCCCACAGTAATGTCTTTGATATCACTTCCCCGGAAGATGATGTACTCATAAACTTCCTCTCGGGGGGGGCAGGCCTATGTGTGGGACGGTCTTCAGTACCAAAGGACCTCACTTGGGCGAGCGCCACCGTGGAGTTGTCCGTGTCGACGGTGTAGAGAATGTCCTCGTAGCGGATCTGCGCCTTGGAGATGAGGCTGATCTCGTTGCCCAAGTACGGGATGCCCGAGGGCCTGCGCGGGGACCAGACAGAGAGCGTCGCCGCGCAGCCCTCTGCTGATTCTCAAAGGGGGCCCTCCGCAGATCTGACGTTCTCTCTTGCTCCAGCTCCCTCTCCTCTGGCATCCTTTCTGTGAACTGTAGCCACCTTGGTCTCCCTTGGCTCTCAGCTCCATCACACCCATTCAGGAAGTTGGCGAACTCTGCCTGGATCCCCCTTCCCCAGGGAACTGGCTGGACACCCTCCCATGGCCTGAAAATTCTCTCAGTTGGTGACCAAGAGCATTCATTTGTTTTCCTCTCAGGGACCACTGTCCTTCACTGGCTGATGTCCAGTATTTTAAAACCTCTGGTTTCATGTATCTTATGGAGTGCTTTTCGTTGTTGTCTCTGGTGAGAAAGAAAATCCAGGCCCAGTGACTCAGTCTTGGCTGGCAGCAGAATTCTGCCGCATAGTTTCTGAAGTTCGCAGATATTACCCTCTGCCATGAACATGCCACAAATTCTTTACACATCTCAAAAAAATTTGGGGTTGGAAACATTTTTGAAATATTTATAAAACAAAAGCCAGAATTAATAAATGTCAGACAAGACCAAGAATTTTGAGGAAGGAAGTAGACTGTGAATGATGTCAAGCAAAACACAACCTGGCAACTGTCAGGTTCTAGAGGCACAGAGACCAGTCGGGAGGCACCAGAAAAACTCCCCAGGTTGTGAAGCAAGGAAGGAGGATAGGAAGGGAAGAGAAGAGGAAAGGAGAGAGGGAAGGAGGGAGAGAAGGAGGGAGACCTGTGAATCCACTATCTCCAGTCTTGCCAAAGCCAAGAATGCTGAAGGAAGAATTATTATCCATCATGATCACTTGAATACAGGCATCAGGAGGGAGGCGTTGAGAAGAAATTGTAAGAATGTTGAAAAAAGATGTTTAAAGAGAAAAAGATATTCTACATTAGTGGTCCTCAAAGGTCCCTGAGACCCTTCCAAGGGGTCCATAAGGTCAAAACTACTTTGATACTAATTCAAAGATGATCTGTGCCTTTTCCACACAAATTCTCTCGCAAAAAGCTACGTGATGTATAATACCTCAAAGACTGAATGCAGATGCAGACATGAGAATTCATCTGTCTCCTGTTGAGCCAGATATAAAGAGATTTCCAGAACAATGTAAACAATGTGAAATAATACCAGAAAAAGGTCTATTTTTTCTATTTGTTTTAAAAATCTAATCTTTTTTTTTTTTTTGCGGTACGCGGGCCTCTCACTGCTGTGGCCTCTCCCATTGCGGAGCACAGGCTCCGGACACGCAGGCTCTGCGGCCATGGCTCACGGGCCCAGCCGCTCCGCGGCATGTGGGATCTTCCCGGACCGGGGCACGAACCCACGTCCCCTGCGTCGGCAGGCGGACTCCCAACCACTGCGCCACCAGGGAAGCCCAAAAATCTAATTATTTTATAAAAGAGATGTTACTTATGTTAACAGGTAATGAAGTTATTATTTTTGAATGATCAATAAAAATTCATTTTAAAATTTGTGTTCACTTCTAACACTGTCAATATCAATAGTTAACCCATGTAAATAAATCTCTGTAGAGTTCTCAATAATTTTGAAGAGTGAAAGGGGTCCTTAAATCAAAAGTTGAGAACTTCTGTTCTACCTAAAGCTTGGGCAGCCCTATGGAGACCACCGTGTAGTTCAGGGAAGCATCTTCCCAGAAGCAAGGACCAAGGGCAGATCAAGAGGTCAGAAGGGAGAATCACCCCCGCACCCGCTGCTTCACCTGTTACCCAGACTTTGAAATGATATTTCACTGAACAGCAGCCCCTCTAAGCCTCACCCATGAGGAACCGTGCCCTCGCTCACCACCGCGATCTGAGCTGCTCTCTTAGGTTACACAAATCCCACACTGAGTTTCTCAAAGGCTATGCAAAACAGCCAGCGCCATTTACAGTTTACTTCACTACCGCGTCCCTAACTGTTCCTCTGACCCAAGCCTAGTGATGATCCTTCACGTAGGAAGGAAATGTACAAGCAGTAAGCACCTATTACACGTCCGACAGTAAGTTAGATGCTTTAATAGGACACCCATCGAATGCTCACTATGCTGTGAGCGGTATCACTATCCCCTTATTTTACAGACAGAATCAGACATTCTAGGGAGCTTAAGGAACTCACCCAACTGCAAAATAACCAAATGAACTGGAGCTCAGGTCACTCTCCAAAACCGTTGGTCTTTCCCATCCACACTGCTGCCCTTTACTGCTCCAACATTTGTCACCGTTGTGGTGATGTTGTGTGTGAAGTTAAAAACTCCCTAAAATAGGTAGCAGCTGGGAGATCTGCTTTCCAGAACAAAAGGAGTATAGCCTGGTGGTTCGGAGTGTAGACAGACACTGGAGGTTCTGAGCTCCACCATATCCAAGCTGTGTGTGGCTGAGCCAGTCATAGCTTCTCTGCGTCTGTTTCCTTGATGGTAAAATGATGCTATAAATAGTCTCCACGTTACTGAGCTGTGTGTGAGGACTGAATGAGTTAATATGTAAAAAGCATTTAAACACTGTCTGACACATACAGAGTCAACAGTACAGAGGATCATTATTTGTCATACACACGAGGGTAACTCGCTCAGCCTCCTTGAATCTGTGGAAAGGGTACAACATTCCTGCCCTGATAACCACAGAGTTACTGACAGACTTACAGGTAATGAATATGCCTGAGAGTGTTTTTAACCGAATATTATACAAATAAGCAAATATTACTGAAGCATTATTAGCCATAAACTCCTAATGTGATATTTTGGGATAGGGATATTTCTGGTAAAGGGTGGGTCAATATTTCTGGCAAAAAGACTATATACACTAGTATATATACCACAGCTGATAAGGCCCTCATTCCAAAAACACCAATCAAAACCACATCTAAGAAGCAGGGTTTTTCTGCACAAATACTCCAGTCTAAAGTAATCAGGTGTGAGATGTACAAACAGCTTGGTCTCCATGGGATAGGACGGTGAATTTAGTCCATATCACGAAGAACTCTAAGGAACCGAAATCTAAACAGTACTCCAAGACTGCGAAGGGCTTCAGGGAAACAAAACGTTGGTTTGCAACCAGAAGTTTCTCAACATCCCTTACGCAAACCCAGAAATGTAATTATTGCCATGCTAAAGTGGTTCTGTTTCTCTTCATTTCTCATTGTTAAAAAACTTTACCCAAACTTGAATCATTTCCTGTCTTAACACTTGCAATCTCTCTTTCCTGTTCTTCCTACACAACTAAACTCCCAATCACCACTGTCAAAGAAATTCCCCTCCTCATTGCCAAATAGATATCCCAAGCCATAAGATGTCACGTGCACACATGTGTGCACACACACACACACACAGGCACACACATGCACGCACGTTCCTACCCTACTGAAGTCCCTACTGGTGCTCCACAGCATGTCACCATCTAACTTACTGTACATATTCCGTCATGATCTTGTTTATTAACCATCTACTTGTACTTCTACTTGTACTTCTACTAGTATGTGGTCTGTTTTATTCACTGTCATACTATCATTATCTAGAAGAAAGCCTGATATGTAGTAGATGCATTTTGCATTATGTAAGATGAATAAATGAACCAATCATTTAACTCTGCACTTTGAAAACTCTTGTGCTTGATTTCAGTATTTTTCATCCCTTCCGCTTAACAACACTTTGTCTTCCTTGTCCAGCTCTTTTCCACAGCCCTGATAGGACTCTTCAGCTGTCTTTGTTTTGTCTCACCGGGCACTGTCCATGAACGTACAGGTCTTGAGTTTTAGGACAACTTTTCTGTATTGGATCCTTCTAAAGGTAGCCGGGGAGCTGACTCAGCCAATGGGACTTCAAAGGATGGAGACCTGGAGCAAAGTGTTTCTCACCCTTGATTCAGTGGGGGAATGAGCAGAGCAGAGAAAGCTGAAGTCTGAATCACCATCTCCAGGGCTGCTGCAGGCAAAGGCCCAGAGGAGGAATGTGTGCATCAGACCAGCTGCTCCAATCCTGGCTTGCCTCCTGGGCTGACAAGTGGGCTGGGAAGAGAAGTGGCTCTCTTGATGCTATTTACTGAAGCATGGCACCTTCAAGCCCAGGTTGGGCAGCCACTGACCCCAGATATGGGAAGGGGACCCCGTGAATAAGAGCGAGGCATACCTGGGTCAGGAGGTGCCAAACCTGGCTGTGCACCAGAGTCTCCTGGACATTCTAGAGTCCTGCCTCCTGAGTGGAATCTCTACAGGTGGTGCCTGGATATCTGTATGTCTTAAGAGCTACCAACTGCTCCCCAGACCAACCCTTGGTAACCAACAAGCCGAGAAGACCACTAAGGACCCTTCCAAGCCATGACTACGAGACTCTGAGACCTCCAGAGAGGTAGGACATGGCCCAGGGGAGTTTTAAGTGGAGGTGGAGGTACTTCGGTTGGCCTGTGCTGGGGAGGGTGCCTTGTTTAGTGGACAGAAGCTGGGGCTTCTAGAGGTTCTGCAACACCCAGGACATCACTGCACAACAAACTGCCCCCCATCCTACCAAATTTTCAAACATCCCACACAACCTGAATGTAGGTAGAATCCGAGCCTGGAACCTAACTCTGTTTTTCATAGAAACAGGAAGTATTTTTGTGCAGTTTTACTACCTATTGAATTTTGCAGAAATGCAGTTGCCATGAAAATTGAGGGGAAGTAGAACTTTTCTTCCTGAAATTAAAAAAAATATTTTTCATCATGGGAAAAGTCACTGATGGCCCCGCCACGCATGAGATCTGAAGCTCCAGAGAGGGACAGACTATCTCCATCTGGCTTTGCGGCTACCACCTTACAGACTTGTCTGTGCGTATCTGCACACCTGACGGCTTCTGTCTCCCTGTTCAGTGGTGCCCACAAATGTCCATGTTGAACTGAACATGGAATAGCTTTCATTTCTCCTTCACGTTATGCTTAGTGTAATACAGTTACGTGTTTAATGTCATGTATAGATAGAATACGTTATCAGTGAATTTCATTATAAGTTTGTAAAGAGAATATCATAAAATATGCATTAAGGAAAGGAGCATTAAGTCTGTTGAAGCCAAGAACCACTGATCCAAACCTCTTAACTCATCCCTCAAAACAAACCACCACTCAGCCATAAAAAACGAATGAAATAATGCCATGTTCAGCAATATGGACGGACCTAGAGATTACCGTACTAAGTAAGCCAAAGACAAAAATCATGTGATATCATTTATATGTGGAATCTAAAAAACTTGATACAAATAAACTTATTAACCAAATAGAAATAGACTCAGACATAGAAAACAAACTCATGGTTTCCAAAGGGGATAGTGGGAAGGGGTGGGGGGGATAAATTAGGAGGTTGGGATTCACACATACACACTTCTATATACAAAATAAATAAACAACAAGGTCCTACTGTATAGTCCAGGGAACTATATTTAGTACCTTCTAATAACACAAAATGGAAAATAATCTGGCAAAGAAGAGATAATATACGTATAAATGAATCACTTTGCTGTATACCTGAAACTAACACAACACTGTAAATTAATGATACTTCAATTTTAAAAAATGGTTATAAACCTCTTAACTCATCCCTCAGAACAAAGCTACTAGTTGGAGGAGAAACACTATTTTCTTTGGCTCGTCCTTGTTGTTGGCCTGTTTACCATTGACTTGATCCCCTTCGTCATCCAGGTGTGTGACCTATCCAGTAACGTCTCCCAGTAGAACCAGTTCAAATTCCAACCAGTCTTCCAGTACAAACCAGGTGCTTGTAGTGTCTCAAGCATCACAAAAGAGGTCTATTTTCATGGACGGGTCCCCAAGGAGACCCTCTCAGCTTCGCTCAGCTTTCCTTTTGAAGCACAGATAGTGCGAGCTTTCTTTTTAGAACTTGGTTTTATTCGTGGCAACTCTGCTTTGACAGTTTACAGTCAAGACCACAAGGAGGGCTTGACATAACCACACCGGCTGACCCTGCTAGGCAATAAGTGCCACAGTGGGGCTAGAAGCTCTTAGCGTTTAGCGCATCTCCTTTCTAAGCATCTCCCTTCCTCCTACCCCTCACCTGTGTGCCACAGTGTACACTCTGGCTGCTAAATGTGACTGCTGTCTATGCACCTCAGAAACTCTTCCCTTCAATGCCTGGGGAAGCCCTCGGTCCAAGAAACAATAAGAAGGTTACCAAGACCTGTGACCAAGGGGGAAAGGAGATATTGTTTGTACCAGACTAGATCCCAGCTGAGAATTATTCTTCATGCAGAGGTAATGAGGGAAGTTGCAAGAGAAAATCCTCTAGTGTGGTTTTCCTACCAAGTTGTTCTGCAGAGGAAAGATGGCACCTGCTAAATGATCGGTGGGTTCTAGATGGCTGGGGAGTAGCCGAGGAGGAGCCTCCAGGATACCCTCCCAGTCATCATCCTCCAAAGCTATAAGGGTGGCCATTCCGCCATCCTCCTCTCCATCCTCAGCTAAACTTCTCCTGCCTCAGCCGTGGGCGTTGCCATCTGAGTGCTTTACTTAGATGGACTTTCCTCTCCCCCTTCCTCTTTCCATCCTTTGCCCCCTCTTCCTCTCCTTCTTATTCTTCATCTCCCTCTACAATCTCTTCCAAGTCTCATTCCTTGCTCTCCATGCACCAAGAAAGACCCATATGAGATACTACCTGTATTTTTATATTTTCTTGGAATTGTATCAACGTACCTTATTTTAAACTGTAACGTTTTATCATTGTGTATACGTAAAGTATTGATATACTTCATAAGGATTCCCCCCAGCCTTTTCATTTGCCATTAACATTTATGGTATCTTCTGCTCTGATTTACTCAAATTTGTTTTAAGCCTAGCATTCTGGGAATACGTCATTATGAAAAAGCTAAATGCATTTATGAGAAAACTCAGCTTGCTTCTCAAAGTGGGGCTGATGATGCTTTTCCCAATAAGATATAAATACAATTTTACATATAATAAGAATAGCACGGCATTGGAATGTCTGAGGTTAAATATCTTTGACTGATGAAATTTGGCGTTTTACTAGGTTATCTTCTGAATCAACACACCTTGGATTGGAATGCAGTGTCACCTTAAGGAAACAGACTGAATGTACTCGAATACTTAACTCAAGGCCGCATTCAGCCTTGCTCCATTTATATAATGTCTTTGGGTTGGTGTCTAGTCAGTGTACACCTATTTCTCAGGAAAGGGAACCAACTTCCCTGTTCCGCCACTTCCCGTCTATAGATGTGGCCCTAGGGATGAAGGGATGATACCCTGGGCCATGGCTGGCTGGGCCAAGAGCGTTTGCTAGGCCCAAAGCTAGAGCATTCACTTTCTCTCTCCCCGGAACTTTGCATCCAACCTGAAACACACATCCTATGAGTCTCGGTTGGAGTCAACACAAAGAAGGTGCTATTCTGCTTAGAAATTCATCTGGGACACGCGGGGCGGCTATGTTTTCCTCTATATGAACCAGAGATGCAAAGAAAGGCAGTTTTCATAGAAAGAGAGAAGCAAGAAGTGGAGATAAGAAGAGAGAAAGACCCCTCAGGCTCTGCCGGGCAACCTCCCAGGCTGTTGCGGAAGCTAGGTGGCACCCTTGAAGGTTGGCTACAATTTCTCTTTTTTTTTTTGCTTGAGCAAAGGCAGCTCATTTCAACAAGCTCATGGTTCTTGCCATTGCCAAGTCCTATCGCTTGTTATCACCAACATCTACCTGAGTGCATCTCACTCTTCACAGTGAATTTTTTCTCAGATTTGGTTGTTATTACACAGTTTGGTCCCTCTCTACTTCATGTCCACTCGTTCATTATTGTGTGTATGTGTGTGTCTGCGTGTGTGAGACAGAGACAGAGAGAGAACTGACATAGAAAGCTCTGACCTAAGTATAGAAGTTTGCCAAGAAAGGCACTGTTTGAGGTTAACCTGTTCCTAAAGAGGACGTCCAGCTAACCCCAAAGTGTCCTGAAAGACGGCCTTCACCTCTGGATCCACTGGGCCCTCGGGCCTGGCTCTCATTGTACAGACTCAGGAATTCAGGTTTTGTGGTGTTTCACACGCATACTGTTCTTGTGAGGCAGATGTGTCAGTCCAGAAAGGAACTCTGACTATTTAGCTTAAAATAAAACCTATAACTTCCAAAGGGACAAGATATTATTATTTACTGACAGCACGTTTTCTTCTTCCAGGAAGGACACATTGGGAAACCACAATCGCATCAGAAGTGTTCTTAATGACCAAGGAATCAGACAGAAGGCTGGGTCCAGTGGTTAACGGCATCCGTCTTGGGGACCTTCATCCCCACTCTGCATCAGCACTTCTCAGCGGCTGTGACTGGTGCACAGCACTGTCGCATTTATCCAGGGGTCCGTGCGTCTTACTCCACGGCAGCCCCAGGCTCTTTTTTCTCTTTAGCTGTATTCCAGGATACAGCATGGAAGCCAGCCTATCGCATGAAGGTGGTCTAATGCCATTTATACCGATTAAAAGGGTAATCTTTCGTACTGGGAATTATATTTCTTGAAAGTATTAAACAATGTATATTCTTCTGGGTCACCCTTTAATTGTTTCTGGTTGCCTGATAGCTTCCTACCTTTGCAGGAGAGGCATCCATTACCTTGGGGAGAAGAAGACGGAGGCTAGAACGAAGAAGGTACTGCTTGTCTTAAAACTCCAGAGTAGAGTTTAAGGCCATGGCCAGACAATTGCCTATGCCAAGTGTCCTTAATTGTCATAGGTGCAGTAGGAAAGGAAGAAAGAAAATGCTGACAAGTAACTATGACCTATCATCTATTGCAAGATGTATCTTAAAATGTGGTGGAAAATGTGCCAGGCTTTGCCGAGAGACAAGAGGGATTTAATTGGAGCTCCTCAAACTGGGCTTTACTTCTCAAGAGTCAGAGGGGAAGAGTGGACCCACACACCAGAGAGTGAGCTGGGCTGGACTAGAACAGGGAGGGCTTCCACCCAGCCCAGGAGGGCACGGCCTGTGGCCGATGGGAAGAGCCGCAGAAAGAGAAAACGGACGAAGCAAGAGCTGGGCTCTGACGGTCAAGTCTGGAAGCGGGGGTAGAAACCTACGGTCAGTGGGCTCGTGGCTTCCTCCCCCGGGGGAGCCCGGGAGGTGGCAACTGCCCCAGAAAGGTGGGCACAGAGTGAGACCCGGCTTCCAGCCAGGCACAGAAGGATCCCAGAGCCCGGGGGCACCAGCAGAGTGGGAGAAGCGACCAAGAGCTCCTGGGACCAGGAAGCTGGAGTCCAGGAGCCTCACATCTGGCGCAATGGCAAGGCCCACGGCTGTTGGCACCGAGCAGCTTCATGGCCCACACCCAGTGAGACCTGTCACACCACAGCTGACACAGGAGGCCACAGGGACCCAAGGACGGGGGCTACCACCTGACCCGGCAGGATGAGGCAACTCCCCTTGAGGGGGGCAGGCTGGGACCTCTCCACAACCCCTGCAGATGCCACACCAACATAAGGGAGAGGGCCAGTGGCAGCCGGAGGGGTTGCCCTGAAAGGCCAGGTCCTAAGAGTTACTGAGATTTAAAATAAACTCAGTGACGGACATAGTCATGCCTGCCCTGGGCTAAAAACCTTGACCTGGACCGAGTATGCTGGAACTCATTAATCCTGGCATGTATTCATTCAGTAAATATTTACGGAGCACACACTACCTGCCGGGCAATGTTCTAGCTACTTGGGACGGATACGAGAACGAATCACACAAAAGCCCTACCGTCGAGCCTACATTCCGCAGGGGGTGAACCGATAGTAAACTGTGACCGTAATAAAGAAGGGACTTCCACGGGATGTGAGACGCGAACCTGGAAAATAAGTGTCTGCCTCAAGGAGTCTGGGCCTGAGAGCAAAACCATGTCCAGTTACACAATATCCATCCCCACCGGCGCCCCTACACTTGTGTATGCCAGCGTCGCCTCCCTCTGAAGGACCCTGAGGACAGAAGGAGGAACACGAGGTAGGCCGTGTCCTCGAGGACCTGACAGCCCAGCCTGTGAGTTTGCACCATGGGCTTCGCGGGGCAGGAACTGTGCCCTTTCCTTCATTTAATAAACGTTTACCGAGCACCCAGTGAAATGCATGCCTGGCGCTGGGCACTCACACAACACACAAGACATTCACAAAGCACACACGGCCTACACAGCACACACAGAAAATACACACATACAGCAGACAATACACCCTCACACAACACACACAGAAAAGTCACACAACATACCACATACGCAAAACCACGCACTCACACAACATACACACGGCAAACACAATACCTGCCACGCACAACACACGTGCTGACCCAACACACGCATCCAAGTCTCCGTGCTGAAATGTTTTCACGTTTCACATTAAAGCCCCCAGGACAGAGATGCAGGCTGATGGGGCCAAGCAACCAGGCAAAATACGCCCACATGGAGGTGGTGAACGGAACGAAAGCCTTAAGACCTGGGTGGGGTGGGGGTGGGGGGTCCCGGGTAAGACACTTCAGGACAACACTTGGGGGTCCCAAGTTCCCGCAGGCGCCCCCCGCAGGCTCTGAGGAGGGATTTATGACCATGAGAGCTGTTTACAATCAAGAGCTCGGGGTCTGCTCTCATGATGTAATTTCTTTAAGATGCTCTAGACTCTGTTCCTGCAGGGCCGAGAGGGCCACCTGGCACCAGGTGTACCTGTGTGTCTCTCAACACCTGGTGCTTCAGTAAAGGTTACAGTCACATTGTGCAACTGTGTCATCGGGGTTTCTGTCCAGAAGTTAGTCTGATGCAGTGAAGTTTAAAACAATAACCTGCCGACAGCATGAAATTTATTTTCTAACTTTCAGCGGATCAAAGGAAGTGCAATTTGGCTTCCATAGTGAATATCCCCGTTTTGCGTGACAGCACAAAGTGTTTTGAGAGGAAAAACCCTCTGTGGTCAAAGGTGTATCTTTGAAGTGCAGTAAGGAGCTTATGTTTTAACTAGATATTCTTGAATGATTGAAAGAAAGTTCCAATCTCACTATGGCACGAAGTTACAGCTTTTACCATTACCCTCTGATAAACGTTTCTTTGGTCCCAGCTGAGCTGTATACTTATTCTGAGCAATTTTAAAAGAATGTATGTGTGTGTGTGTGTGTGTGTGTGTGTGTGTATACACATATATACAGTATATATTGTATAGCTTTAAAGGAATATATATATATATATATATATATATATGTTTCTTTTCTTGATACTTTCCGAACATATTCTTTACCACGATTGTAATGAAAAACTCCCAGGAGGTAGCAGTTTTAGCACTTTCTCAAGGTCGAATAAATGAGATTAACTCTTGAAGCTCGAGTGCTCAGAGTAAATGTTTTCTGCCCAGCAGTGTCCCCCGCACACAAGCATTATTTCACACATCCCCAAGGGGCCATACAGACTTGGACAAACATTTAAACAAGCTGCCTCAAGTCCTTTTTGGAACAAGGTGAGATTCACCTAAACAAAGAAAGAAGCAGGGAACATGCCAGGTGAAAGTTAGGATGGAGAATCAAAGGTGGCTCTGTGAGTGCAGAAGTGACAAGTGAAACGTTGACAGCTGTTCAGAGATCTGAGAGTTGGAGGTAACTAACAGTAACATATGCAGGTACTTTACTTTGCTATGTCAACAGGAGAGCTAAGCCACAAATGTGTGTGCCGGGGATGCCACTAACGCGTGTGCTGGGGATGCCACGAGTGTGTGTGGTGGGAGCATCGCTAATGCATGTGCCGGGGATGCCGCGAGCAACAGTAACCCACAGACAGGAGAGGCTCAGGGTGCCTCCAGCTCTACCCATCCCAATGGTGCTTCGTCAGCCTCAGGTCCCCATCCGTCACATGGGGAAACCAGAGCCCGCCTGACCAGGACGGTGAACATACAGGTAAAGTGCTTTTTGCTGTAGCTGGCACATAGTAGGTGCTTTCTGCTGCTAATTTTGGTCCCCCAAGATAGGTAGGGGACATGTTACAGTTTCAAGCCTGGAGTAAGGATGCCTTCCCAGTCCAAAACTGGACCTGCGGTTTGATGAGAAAAGGTGCAGCTATGAGACAACACTGCCCAACGTTGAAAACTAAGACCTTTCAGTATTTTACCTCCCGACTGTGTCACACATCTAAGATTCGCACATAAACAAGCCTTACCTTTAAGAAGTGACTTTTTCCTTCCTCCTTTATGACCAGATTCTTTCAAACTAGGTCAAACACTTATTGCAATGGGGTTATGAATTAATGTGAGAACAGTAAGAAATAGAACCGAGAAACTACAGACATGCAAAGTTTATCTAGAAAAATGTTAGCCCTGTCATACAGAAAACACTAGGACCCAGCGCAGCAAGTCTGCTAACGTGATTTCACCCTTTTCTGCCAATGGGAGAAAAAGTGAACCCGAGAGTTTTCAGGACCATAAACATCCTCCTTCTGTGTGTGTGTGTGTGTGCTGGAGGGGAGGGGAGGAATCCTCTAATGTGTCCAACACAATGCAAATAAATGCTTCTTAAACTGAAATATGATTGACATGTTAGTTTCGGGTGTACAACATAATGATTGGATATTTGTATATACTTTGAAATGATCACAATAAGTTTAGTGAACCACCATCACCACCCACAGTTACTATGGTTATCATGCTGTATATTACATCCTAGGACTTATTTATTTTATAACTGGAACTTTGCACATTTTGACCCCTTCACCCATTTCACCCCTCCCCGCCCCCTGCCTCTGGTAACCACCAATCTGTTCTACCTCTGAGATAATTCAAAATCAGACTTAGACAAAGTGATCTCAATTATAGGGAAATCGCTCTCCCCCCTCTCCCCTTTTAGACAGAACCACTAACAGCACTTTCTCATAAATAAAATTCTCAAAATGCATTGAAGAACATTTAGAAGCAATAAAATTAATCCAGAAACATCTCTGGCAGAAGCATGTTGGCCATCTGAGCCAAAACCTGGCTGACCTTTCAATGTTATTATTGTATTGTGAAAAGAATTTTTAAACAAGCAGTTACCATATTTACTTAAGAGTCAACGTGGCCAAGAATGAAGTAAATACCGTGCGAACCATCAGGCCTCTTCATGACCAGAGAATCTTTTTATACTCAGAGTTTCACTGTCACTACTGGAGGCAACAAGATTATATGTGTGGGAGGCTCTTCAATTTCCCCCTCAGAAGGAGGACTGGGGAAGAAGAAAGGAAGTAGTGCTCAAAGCTAGAGAAAAGGAGAGATGAATAAGGCAGCAATCAGGAAAAGTCTGAACTACCCTAATGCAATAACCCACCACCCTGTGGACACAAAACTGACGTGTGGAGCCTACGTGGGTGTTTTTCCCACTTTGTCAAATGAGATGGTTAGACCAACACAGACTTTTCTTCCAAAGCACCCACATTAGCTGGATAAATAGTGCTAGGCCAGCCCCTACTTGCCCTTTGCTTGGGCTTTGGCAGTCAGAACCCAGCCCCGCAGGGCTCCCACTCCCCTGGATGAAGCCCAGACCACTGGCTCTCATTCCAGACCCTCCTGGCCTCCCTGACTCCATCTTTCTGACAAGTTCCCCTCCTTGCCTCGATGCTTCTTGGCCGAGGTCAAATCGCAAAGCAGCCTCCTTGCCAGTTTCTCCATTGTTCCCTCATTCCCTCTGCCCAGACTCTTATCCTTCTTCCTCCTTCGTCCTCCAGGCCCAGCCTCAATACTGTATGCTCCTTTCAGAGGGCGTCCTAGGGTTTTCCCACCCCTCCAACCAGGGGAAACGGGTGACTATCTCCACCTCCTCTGAGCCCTTGGCTTCACCTCCCCGTCCCTGGTGGCACCAGCACCCCGGACTCCGTAGGGCTGAGTCCTTCTCTCCCTGATACTCATCACATGCTGAAAGGTAAGCTCTTTCCCTTACTGACCGTAGCTTGAGCAGAGCAGATGTTTAAATCTTAGCCGAATAAATGACAGCGGCTCTGTTTACACTACTCACACCCACTGTCCCTTAGAAAATTCAAACCACACGGACGGGACAGAGAACCTGTGACCATGTTCAGGAACAAAGTATTCTGGGAAATGGACCTAAATTCCCCCAGCAGAGAGATGTGGCAATCGCTCAGGACAGCCTTGTTCTAGCCAGCTTCTCGTTGACTTGGGTAAATTATGGAAATTACGGCTGTCTATTTCCCGGGTCAGTGATTCTCAGGCCACATTATAACACCTGCCCCCGGAGAGTTTTTAAAAAATCCCTCTGCCCAGGTCTGCTGCATCTCAGACCTATGCCATCAGAACGTCTGGGGGGTGGGGCCCGGGTACCCGGTAGTTCTTAAGGCTCCCCAGGTGATTCCAACGTGCGGTCAAGATCGACAAAGGCTGGCCTAGATCACAGAGGCTGACCATAGTAGGTACCTGTACGTAGCTGAGTGGGTCCCCTAATGCAGCAACACCATTTTCTACACCGACTGGGCCGACAGGGGCCAGGCAGAGGAAGAGAGTCCAACTTCAGGGGTTTACTCACACACAGCAGGTTTCCCTGGAACAATAATTCATGATCCGGACATCAGTTCCAGACTAAAGGAAGTGTCTGTCTCCACCACCCCTCCTCCGCCACCCTCCCAGCATTTCACTTTCCTATGAACCTAGTTTTTATATATTATGTCACGTTACCTAAATTTCTTAAACATTTCAACTGGGAAAGAAAATCTAGAACTCTGATCTTGCAGTTAAATAAATCTCAGAATTCGAGGTTGATGAGAAATATTCAAGTGTGCTGAGTGATGCGGGGTGTAATTTCCCACATTATTACAATTGCAAAAATGTAACCTCTCCTTCTCCCTATGAGTCAGCTCAGCAAACCACTGCGATATTCTAGAGAAGTGCTTAAACCTTGAGGGAAATTTGTTCAAAAGAGGTTGTCATGGCAAGTATCACATGAGATTTTTTAAATCAACAAGTCAAAGAACCCATTCTATCACCCCTGGCTAGAATCATATATTTTCTCCCCAGGAAAGAAATGCTGTGACTTTTTGCATATTGTGTAACAGGTTATTATTTTGTTTGTTTGTTTCCCAGCCTAATTGAAATATAATTGACATATAACATTGTGTAAGTTTAAGGTGTACAACGTGTTGATTTGATATATTTTTATACTGTCAGATATGACCACCATAGTGTTAGCTAACACCTCCATCCTATCACATAATTACCACTTCTTTTTTTTGTGGTGAGAACATTTAAGATCTACTCTCTTAGTGACTTTCAAGTATGTAATACAATATATTAGCTACAGTCACCATTCGGAACATTAGATCCCCAAACTTGTTATTCTTATAACCGGAAGTTTGTACCTTGACCAACATCTCCCCATTTCCCTCACTCCCCAGCCCCTGCAAACGCCACTCTACTCTCTGTTTCTCTGAGTTCAGCTTTTTTTGATTCCACATATAAGTGATATCGTACAGTATTTGTCTTCCTCTGTCTGGCTTACCTCCCTTAGCTTAATACCCTGAAGTTTCTTCCATGTTCTTGTAAAAGGCAGGGTTTCCTTTCTCATGGCTGATTCTATTGTATGTCCAGTATGTACCACATCTTCATCCATTCATCTGTTGACAAACACCTAGATTATTTCCATATCTTGGCTATTATGAATAATGCTGCAATGAACACGGAAGTGTAGGTATCTCTTTAAGATACTGATTTCATTTCCTTCGGATATATACCCAGAAGTGGCATTGCTGGATCATATGGTAGCTCTATTTTTTAATTTTTTGAGGAACCTCCACACTGTTTTCCAAAGTGGCTACACCAATTTACTTTCCCACCAACAGTGCACAAAGGTTCCCTTTTCTCCACATACTCATTAACATGTGTTATCTGTTCTTTTATTGATGTACAGATCATTCATTAACAGATAGATGATACAATCTGTGAAACCAGGTTTCTCCCACCTATTTCAGGCAGGGTATGTTTAATCCTTCCAGAGAAATATCTGTTGAGCTCCTATTATAGTTGAATTTTTACTTTATAATATGTATTGTATTGGTTGTAGCTTAAATATTATCTACAGACCATTTCAGAGGCTGGAAAATAACCCTTGTACAGAACGCCTTCTTTAAAAACTAGCTTACAGGTACCAGGTGCCAGCTTGGATGATAAATTCCCATAAGAAATGGTAGAAGGGAGCCTTAATCATGTTCCTCCCGTGAACGAACTCTGAAAGCTTCGGCACTCATAGAAATATGAGTTCAAATACATCTCAAAAAGAATTATTCATCGACTAGCACTTCCCTTCTTTGGGTCCCGTTATCATATCAGCACAGTGAAACGCGAAGAGGTTTGGGAGCCCAACTGACTCAGGTTCAAATCCTGACTCTGTCATTCATCTGCCACCATCTGGAGATGGTACCTGCCTAAATCTGCTAGCTCTGCCCCCCATCTTCCTTTGGGACAAATTGAAAACAGCAAAACCTCTGTACAGAGCACAGGTAATGTCTGTAAAGCACCTAGACGCCGCCAGGAGGAGCCAGATGACAGCTGACCCTGGTTCATTCAGGACAGCGGCAGATCTGCCCAGAGCGATGTGGTCAAAGAACCAGCAATTGAAATCCAGGTAATAAATGATCTGAGAAAAGTTGTCCCATGATTTCCAGTCAAGTTCTGCCCTCTCACTAAGTCCAGGAATTGAATGAGGGAAACCACATCAACCTCTGGGGTCATACTCATGGCTGTGGAATGTGTTGGGTTTGCAGCCATGTTGGAATATATCGTTGGCGTAAGTGGCTGAGTGGATACAGTCAAACAAACCAACACTGCTTACCTCAGCCAGGAAGTTCAGCATCTTCAGAAAAAAGAGGATAATGTATAAGTGTGTCCACTTCCAATAATTTCTCCTCAAGTGACAAAAAAGGCAAACCTCCACAAAAGACACAATCACGCCATCGCCTAGTTCTATAGCAACATCATCATTCATTTGTTCATTGATTCGGAGAATGTCTGAAGCCTTCAGACGTCAAACTTGCTAATATTCTCACTGAAATTTTAGTCATTGTCATGAACAGATTGAACACAGATATCGGAAAACCAAGAGCCTAAAAATCTATGAATCCTGAAATGTTTATTTTAATTACAATTAGCACAGATGCCGTTCAAGTTTTGTCTTTGTTTTGTTTTGCGGTACGCGGGCCTCTCACTGCTGTGGCCTCTCCCGCTGCGGAGCACGGGCTCAGGACGTTCAGGCTCAGTGGCCATGGCTCACGGGCCCAGCCGCTCCGTGGCATGTGGGAACTTCCTGGACCGGGGCACGAATCCGTGTCCCCCGCATCGGCAGGCGGACTCTCAACCACTGTGCCACCAGGGAAGCCCCGTTCAAGTTTTCTAAATATGTTTTCTGGGCTTTTCCTTTGTAAGTATCCCTTTGGCTGTGCCTCTTTTACCTCCTTATCATTACCACTAGACAAGTCCCAACCCCACCCCATGTTGTGTTGGATTGGGCCACTCTGTCTGAGTTGAGCATCTGGAACTCATCTGTGGAATCCCTTCTCCTCCAGAGCAAACCCTGCCTGCCCTCTTCTCCCTGGACCAGGAAGCAAAGCTAGCTGAGGTGTTAACTGATCTCACAGCTGTCCCACTTCCTGCCCAGGTGGTCCTATCTCCATGGAAACCTGCAACCCTGAACACATCTTCTGGGCCAGCAGGTCCTGAAGCCTTCATTCAGACACACCACCTACGCACACACACGCACGCACACGCGCTAATCCCCACTCTAATCACCAGTTGTGCCCTAGATAGGGGCCTGAGAGCCCGACCAACAATACTTGACCTCGGTCCCCTATGTTCCTTCCCAAGATAGAAGCAACTCTGGGCTTACAGCCTGAACCATCAGGCACGTGAGGGTGTGGCCCAGCCCTTCTGCAGGGCTCTGCCAGTGCTACAGGCTCGGAAGCCAAGCTGCCCCATGATACTGGAACCAGAGGGGCCAAAGTGAAAGAGGATGCGGGGCAGAGAGAGCGCCTCTCCTCCAGGCCTTCCCCAGCGATGAGGCTGAGGAATTTTGCTCCATTTGGGGATGCCTGGAGAGCATCCTCAGGGAGCTCAGAATCAGGGGCTAGTCCCAGCTCCACCCTTGGCCCACCCCGTGGCCTTGAGGAAAGCTCTTGATTCTTCACCTCTAAACATAGAAGGAACACCCTACCTGCACCTACAGAGAAGGACATGAGAAGCTCCAGCCCCATGGACTCCCCAGCACCAAACAGGCCCCCGCAGTGGTCTGCAAGGCCGGGGTTCTCATCTGGAACCAGAGGCGCCTGGGCCTCTCTGCTGCCCCCTCCGCCTGCCTTTTGATCATTGATGTTAATTCTGTCTCGAAACTGTAAGTAAGAAAGTAAGAAGCCGCTGCTCACTTTCTTCCTCTGTGTTTTCCCATCCTCCGACTCCTCTCGGCACCGGAAGCACTGAGCACGGGGCTCAGTCCGGACTGGACGCTCATGAATCATTTCTCAGAACCCTCAGTTAATTTAGCAAAGCGTGAGGGGATGAGCAAGAATGCCCTTTGTACACCTCGTTTCATTCCTGGGAGAGGCAGAGTGCGTGCCTGTGGAATGTCTCCACGGCCACGTTCAGGCAAAGCACCTGTCGCTTGTCACACACCCAGGAATCCAGGGCTGGGCGAGACAGCACAGTGTCCTGCGTGCCAGGACATGTCCGCCCTGCCACCATCTCTCATGGTAAATACAACGACGGCCCCCAGTGCTCGGGCACAGGGATTGGGCTTCCCTAATATCACACAGGTGAGCACTTGTGGTCTGGGAGGTAAGACTGTACACACTCTGGCACCATCTCCCCAGCCTGTGACTGGGAAGTTCAGAATGAAACCCAAGCTCCTTACCATGGCCGCATCTCTGTCTACACCACCGTGATCTGGCCCCATCTCTGTCTACGCCACTGTGATCTGGCCCCATCTCGGTCTACGCCACCGTGATCTGGCCCCATTCTCCTGCCCCCCCACCCCGGGCTCAAGTGCCGCTGTTCCCTCTGCCTCAGACCTCACGCCTCCTCACAAGGACCCCCCATCACCAGGTAACGTAGACCCAGCCCCTTAGCCACTGTCTCAGCAGCCATCTGTGTCTTTCACGACGCTCATCACACACTCGACTTGGGCTACTGCCCGGCCCCTCTGTGTGCCCTGCCCTACTGCAGCATCCCATGGCTGGACACCCACGAGGCTCAGAAAACAATCGTCATGATCACAGCCAGTTTTAAAACAATCTCAATGCCACTACACACCTATTAGAATGGCCAAAATCCACAACACTGACGGCAGATGCTGTCAAAGATGTGTAGCACCAGGGACCCTCATTCACTGCTGGAGGGGGTGCAAAACAGTGCAGCCACTTTGGAAGACAGTCTGACAGTTTCTCACCAAACTAAACATACTCTTGCAGTACGATCCTGCAATCACTCTCCTTGGTATTTACCCAAAGGAGTCGAAAACTTATATCCACACAAAAACCTGCACATGGATGTTTATAGAAGCTTTATTAATAACTGTCCAAACTTGGAAGCAACCAAGATACCATTCAGCAGGGGAATGGATGAATCACCAGTGGTCCATCCAGACAATGGAATATTATTCAGTGCTAAAGAGAAATGAGCTATCAAGCCATGACAAGACATGATGAAACCTTCAATGAATAATACTAAGGGAAGAAGCCAATCTGAAAAGGCTGCATAATATATGATTCCAATTATATGACATTCTGAACAGGTGAAATTATAGAGACAATAAAAAGATTGGTAGTTGCCAGGGGGCGGGGGGGAGGAGGGATGAACAGGCAGAGCACAGAGGACCTTTAGGGCAGTGAAAATACTCTGTATGATACCATAATGATGCATACACGTCATTCTGTATTTGTCTAAACACATAGAATGTACCACACCAAGAGTGAACTCTAAGGTAAGCTACGGACTTTGGGTGATAATGACGTGTCCGTGTAGGTTCATCAGTTGTACCGAATGTATCCCTCTGGGGAGTGGGGCATACTGCTAATGGAGCAGGTTATACACGTGTGGAGCAGGGGGTATATGGGAAATATCCATACCTTCCTCTCAATTTTTCTGTAAACTTAAAACTGCTCTTAAAAAATAAAGTCTAAATAGAACTACCATATGACCCAGCAATCCCACTCCTGGGCATATACCAGGAGAAAACCATAATTCAAAAAGGTACACGCACCTCAGTGTTCATTGCAACTCTATTTACAATAGCCAGGACATGGAAGCAACCTAAGTGTCCATCAACAGAGGAATGGATAAAGAAGATGTGGTACATGTATACAATGGAATATTACTCAGCCATAAAAAAGAATGGAATATTGCCATTTGCAGCAACATGGATGGACCTAGAGATTGTCATACTGAGTGAAGTAAGTCAGACACAGAAAGACAAACATATGATATCGTTTATATGTGGAATCTTAAAGAAAGGGTAAAAATGAACTTATTTACAGGACAGAAGTAGTGTCATGGATGTAGAAAACAAACTTACGCTTACCAGGAGATAAGGGGGAGTGGATAAATTAGGAGATTGGGCTTGACATATACATATTACTATACATAAAATAGGTAACTAATAAGGACCTACTGTACAGCACAGGGAACTCTTCTCAATACTCTGCAATGACCTATATGGGCAAAGAATCTAAAAAAAAGTGGATACACGTATGTGTATAACTGATTCACTTTGCTGTACGCCTGAAACTAACACAACATTGTAAATCAACTACATTCCAATAAAAATTTTAAAAAATAAAAAAATAGTCTAAAAAAACCCCTCAGCAATGATATGAGATATGAAAAATTCGAAAACACACAGAGTTAACCTCTTCCCCCTATAAGATCACCAAAGCTAAAAAATAAAAACAAAAAACAACAACAACAACAAAAAACCACAGTTTGGTAGCATACTGTGTCGACATACGTGTAGAGAAACATTTTCTCAAACATTCCTGGCAGAGTTGTTAACTGTTATAACCTGATGGGAGGTGGGTGGGCAAATCACAAACGCACACAAGCCTCTGACCCAGCAGTGCCACTTCTAGGAATTTAGCCAACAAATACGCTTGCTAGCACTTCTGCAAAACGACACAGGCATGGCTGTTTGTTATTCATTGTAACATTGGTTGTAATAGCAGAAGACTGCAAACAACTTATTAGTCAGCAAAAGGCTAAAAAGCAGCTCGTTAGACGCAGATTTGGAACCAGGTACAGATGAGTGTACGTCACTGGCATGTGTGATGATTAATTTTATATGTCAACCGAACTGGACCATGGGATGCCCAGATAGCTGGTGTGTCTGTGAGGGTGTGTCTGGAAGAGATTAGCACGTGAATTGGTGAACTGAGTAAAGCAAATGGCCCTCCCCAGTGTGGATGGGCTCCATCCAATCCTTTGGGGGCCTAAATAGAGCAAAACGGCAGAGGAAGGTTGAATGAACTCTGCCTGACAACTTGAGTGAGGATGTCGGTCTTCTCCTGCCCTTGGCACTCCTGGTTCTTAGGCCTTCAGACGAGACTGGTGTCTACACCATTGCTTTCTAACTCTCAACCTTCTAACTACACCATCTGCTTTCCTTGGTCTACAGCTTGTAGATGGCAGATCCTGGGACTTCTCAAGCCTCCATGATGGCATAAGCCAATCCACACCTTATAATAAGTCTATTCCTAGACAGATACATATAGACAGATAGACACATATATAACCAAGAGGAGATTGATATAGCTATATCGATACCTACATATCTACATATATATCAATCTCCTATTGGTTCTCCAGAGAGAGAACCCTGACTAACACAGTGTCAAAGAGGTGGAAGAAACTATTAACTATCAACCTATTGGTGAGAAAGAGGGAAAGACTTCGCTGAATAACCTTTTTAAAGCCTTTTAAACTGTGTGTCATCTATTCAAAAGCACGCAAGCTATGTGTTTTTATTCTCGCTAGAGACCGTGTCATGAAGCCCAGTCGTGCACTAAGTACTGATGTGACTTTAGGCAAATCATGTCCCTGCACTTACATTTCTTAGTCGCAAAGTAAGATAATAATAAAGACTACCTCGTACACAGGGCACTTAGAACCAGGTCTCACATGTAGAAAGTGCTCTGTTGGTTATTTGCCATCATCATTACTTATTCAATACCAGGTTCAAACGATTGCGAAATGTTCATTTGATCCCAATATTAACAACCGACCACTGAGCTGAGGGTCAGAGTGAAACTCTGTACCTCCTGCAAAGCTTCCCATACATGCCAAGTCCATGGGACTCGCACTAACAAAAGCTGCGATCTCCGTTTTCCTGAGTCTACCCTGGGTTTGTATTCATTTGCTTAACATCCATTAAGAGCTTTAAAGTCTTACTCAGTAGAAAGAGAAACCAACCCACACTAAACTAAACCAAGAAAACAATCAATATGTCCCAGATAAAGCTCCATTTTTAAATCCTCTGTAATTCCTTTTGGGGATGTTCATTTCCCTGCAGAGTTGGGTAAAAACGTTCCTAGCTCCCTTCCACTGACTCATGCGAGAAACGTTCGTCAAGCCCTCACAGGGTGTCAGACCCCAAACCAGGCCCAGGAGAGAGAGAAACACATAAAACCAGCCCCTACCTTTCAGAGGCTCTCACTGGGGATCAGAGTGAAGGAAGTGGATGGTGAAAATGCAATGTGAGAAGAATGGCATATTATCCCATGTGCAGGTGAGATAAAGAAGCAACAAAATAAAACCTGTTTTTAATCTAAAGTATGTCCACGTGCTACTGAATCTAGGAACCAAGAAACATGTTGTAACACGCACAACCTTCCAAGTTTAGAATTAGAAGACATTGTCAAAATGTCAGCACGCAGCTCTCCCAAAACTAGATGCTCTGTAAGGTAAGGCTATAATATAAGCAAACTTCATATTAACACTAGTAATAGTACCATTTGGTATTTTTACTTTGTTTCTATTTAAAGAACATTCCTCTAGCTTTTCTCTTTATCTTCCCAGTAGGATCATGTGGTGGAGTGGAAAGTCAGTCCTTTTACCTCTAAATTGTAGAGATAAAAGGAGATCAAATCATAAAGACCGAGGTTTGCGCTCAGTTGTTCAAACGGTAAATAAAAAGTCAGAGCAAAAGCATTTGACTCCCACACACTCTGGGCGGACTTGCTGAGAGACATCAAATGAGGTCAAAGGCCTCAGAAATTAGGTTGGCAAAAGTTACTGTGAGAGAGGATTGGTTTGATAATGTAACCAAAAAAAGACAAGAAGCTGAACCTAAAGGGGCAGAATGGGAAGCCAGAAGGTTTCACAAAAAGTGGCCTTGAAGCAAATTAAGACAACAAAATACTCTTGGCCAGTTACCAGATTAGTACACTTTAGGAAAAAAAAGCTGAAAAACCCAATGCTGGTGAAAGTGTGAGACAAGGGTGTCCGTACAGTGCTGGAGGGAGTATACACGACTAGTGCTCTCCTAGAAAAATTTAGGAAGAGAAGCAAGACCTTCAAATATGCTCGTGCCCTTTGACCTCTGGGAATTTATTGCAAGGAAATAATCAGGAAGAGAGGCATAGGTTTCCCTATAGGAATGTTAGTTTGGGGAATGTTAAAAATAGAAAAGAAAAACATCAAATATACCAACACGATTTAACACATCATCTGTGTAATGGGATTAAGAAGCTTTTGCAGGAACAAATACATTAGCATGGTAAAACGCTCACAGCATACTGCTGAAAGGGAAAAGCAGGCGGCAAAACATCATGTACAGTACAAGCATGTTTTGTCAAAGATGTAAATGTGTTCAGAGAAAACCATACCCACCAAAACACTAACAGTATTTATCTCACAATGTTAGGTTTTTATGTTTCACCTTTTTCATTTATCTCTATGTATTCTTTTTTTTTTTGTGGTACGCGGGCCCCTCACTGTTGTGGTCTCTCCCGTTGTGGAGCACAGGCTCCGGACGCGCAGGCTCAGCGGCCATGGCTCACGGGCCCAGCCACTCCGCGGCATGTGGGATCTTCCCGGACCGGGGCACGAACCCGTGTCCCCTGCATCGGCAGGCGGACTCTCAACCACTGCGCCACCAGGGAAGCCCTCTATGTATTCTTTTTTAATTTTATTTTTGACCATGAGCATGTTCTGTCTGTGTATGTTTTTAAAGGCTATATTTCAGAAGTGGATCCTAGCCACTCCGTGACCTCGCCTGTGGAGTTTCTCTCCTCAGCAAGTTAACAGAGCCCCAAAGGGTTTGTAGGTTAAAGATTAACAACTGAATGTGGGGACTTCCCTCGTGGTGCAGTGGTTGGGAGTCTGCCTGACAATGCAGGGGACACGGGTTCGAGCCCTGGTCCGGGAGGATCCCACAGGCCGCGGGGCAACTAAGCCCACGTGCCACAACTACTGCGCCTGCTCTCTAGAGCCCTTGAACCACAACTACTGAAGCCCACGCGCCACAACTACTGAAGTCCACATGTCTAGAGCCCATGCTCCACAACAAGAGAAGCCACCGCAATGAGAAACCCGCTCAGCACACCAAGGAGTAGCCCCCACTCGCTGCAACTAGAGAAAGCCCGTGCACAGCAACGAAGACCCAATGCAGCCAAAAATAATAAATAAATTAAATAAATTAAAAAAAACACAACTGAATGTTGAGTAGAGACAGGCCGTAAGCATCTTTCAGAATTCATCACTACTCATCGACAGATGAAAGGATAAAGAAGATGTGGTATATTTATACAATGGAACATTATGTAGCCATAAGAAAAGAATGAAATAATGTCATTTGCAGCAACATGGATGGACCTAGAGATTATCATACTGTGTAAAGTCAGACAGAGAAAGACAAATATTATATGGTATCACTTATATGTGGAATCTTAAAAAAAATGATACAAATGAACTTATTTACAAAACAGAAACAGACTTACATAGAAAAAAAACCTTATGGTTACCAAAGGGGAAAGGTGGTGGGGGAGGAGAGATAAACTGGGAATTTGGGATTAACAGATACACACTACTATATATAAAACAGATAATCAACAAGGCCCTACTGTATAGTTCTCCAGCACAGAGAACTATACTGGATATCTTGTAATAACCAATAATGGAAAAGAAACTTAAAAAGAATAGATATATGTGTATAACTGAACCACTCTGCTGTACACCTGAAACATTCTAAATCAACACTTCAATAAAAAATACATTTTTATCATATGATATCACTTATATGTGTAATCTAAAAAAAGGTAACAAATGAACTTATTTACAAAGCAGAAATAGAGCCACAGATGTAGAAAACAAACTTATGGTTACTGGGGGGAAGGAGGGGTGAGGGATAAGCTGGGAGATTGGGACTGACATATACACACTACTATATATAAAATAGATAATAAGAACCTACTGTATAGCACAGGGAACTCTACTCAACACTCTGTAATGACCTATATAGGAAAAGAATCTAAAAAAGAGTGGATATATGTATAACTGATTCACTCTGCTGTACACCTGAAACTAACACAACATGAAATCAACTATACTCCAATAAAAATTTTTTAAAAAATAAAATGCACTAATTTATAAGTTAACTTTTAAATTTAAATAACTGTGAAAAACTATTAGAAGTATAATAATATAAAGCAAATTGGAATACATGTTGAAGAAACTCTAAAAAATACATTTTTAAATAAAAAAAAATAAAATTCATCATCACTATTAAGAAGATCAAATTCATCTTGAGAAGTGTCCCTACTCCTTCCAGATGGTATGTCTCCTCCCTTTCCCCAACTATCCACACGTTTTCAGTGAGCACAGATTTTCCCCCAGCCCCCAGCACACACATGGTGGCCTCCAGTTTCCTGTGGGTGGACATGGTGATTCACCAAACCAGCTAGTCACTCACTGCACCTTTTGAAATGTCCTTCCCACCATCCAGCCCTTCACACCCTCACACCCACAGTGCAAAGTCACATTTGGCATAAGAAGAAGAGGAAGTTTTAAGTTGAATTGAATTGAATGCTTAACCTCATTTTTGTTCTCTTCCTTCCTTTCTTTAATATCTCAGATTCTGTCCCATTTTCTTATTCTTTCACACAACAACATTATTATAGGACACAGAGAGGTCAAGGGTGTCCAATAAGAAATACAAGGCAATGTTGACCAAACCCTGAGAGCCTAGAGTCTTCCTTGCAATTCCAGATGTAACATTTTCAAAGCCTCTGAGGAAGCATGCTCAAAACAGTGAAGGCTGACCAGGGCTCCCTGAGCTATATAGGCCTCTGCTCTGGGGGTGATGGACAGTCCCAATGTCTGAGTGATTCCCTAGGCCCAGCAAAGGGAATAAGTTTCCAGAGCCCAATAAAAATAAAAACAAACAGCAACAACAGCAACCATGCTCAAGCATTTAAGAGTCCATTGCATCTACTGAGATGATCATATGGTTTTTCTCCTTCAGTTTGTTAATATGGTGTATGACATTGACTGATTTGCTTATATTGAAGAATCCTTGCATTCCTGGGATAAACCCCACTTGATCATGGTGTATGATCCTTTTATTGTGCTGTTGGATTCTGTTTGCTAGTATTCTGTTGAGGATTTTTACATCTATGTTCATCAGTGATATTGGCCTGTAGTTTTCTTTCTTTGTGACATCTTTGCCTGGTTTTGGTATCAGGGTGATGGTGGCCTCGTAGAATGAGTTTGGGAGTGTTCCTCCCTCTGCTATATTTTGGAAGAGTTTGAGAAGGATAGGTGTTAGCTCTTCTCCAAATGTTTGATAGAATTCACCTCTGAAGCTATCTGGTCGTGGGCTTTTGTTTGTTGGAAGATTTTTAATCACAGTCTCAATTTCAGTGCTTGTGATTGGTCTGTTTATATTTTCTATTTCTTCCTGGTTCAGTCTCAAAAGGTTGTGCTTTTCTAAGAATTTGTTCATTTCTTCCAGGTTGTCCATTTTACTGGCATAGAGTTGCTTGTAGTAATCTCTCATGATCCTTTGTATTTCTGCAGTGTCAGTTGTTACTTCCCCTTTTTCATTTCTAATTCTATTGATTTGAGTCTACTCCCTTTTTTTCTTGATGAGTCTGGCTAATGGTTTAAGCTTTCGAAAAAATTCAACACCCATTTATGATAAAAACCCTCCAGAAAGTAAGTGTACAGGGAACTTACCTCAACATAATAAAGGCCATATATGACAAACCCACAGCCAACATCGTTCTCAGTGGTGAAAAACTGAAACCATTCCCTCTAAGATCAGGAACAAGACAAGGTTGTCCACTCTCACCACAATTATTCAACATAATTTTGGAAGTTTTAGCCACAGCAATCAGAGAAGAAAAAGAAATAAAAGGAATCCAAATCGGAAAAGGAGAATTAAAGCTGTCACTGTTTGCAGATGACATGGTACTATACATAGAGAATCCTAAAGATGCTACCAGAAAACTACTAGAGCTAGTCAATAAACTTGGCAAAGTAGCAGGATACAAAATTAATGCACAGAAATCTCTGGCATTCCTATGCACTAATGATGAAAAATCTGAAAGAGAAATTAGGAAACACTCCCATTTATCACTGCAACAAAAAGAATAAAATACCTAGGAATAAACCTACCCAAAGAGACAAAAGACCTGTATGCAGAAAACTATAAGACACTGATGAAAGAAATTAAAGATGATACAAACAGATGGAGAGATATAACATGTTCTTGGATTGGAAGAATCAACATTGTCAAAATGAATATACTACCCAAAGCAATCTACAGATTCAATGCAATCCCCATCAAACTACCAATGGCATTTTTCACAGAGCTGGAACAAAAAATTTACAATTTGTATGGAAATACAAAAGACCCCGAATAGCCAAAGCAATCTTGAGGAAGAAAAATGGAGCTGGAAGAATCAGGCTCCCTGACTTCAGACTATACTACAAAGCTACAGTAATCAAGACAGTATGGTACTGGCACAAAAACAGAAATATAGATCAATGGAACAGGATACAAAACCCAGAGATAAACTCATGTACATATAGTCACCTTATTTTCTATAAAGAAGGCAAGAATATACAGTGGAGAAAAGACAGCCTCTTCAGTAAGTGGTGCTGGGAAAACTGGACAGCTACATGTAAAAGAATGAAATTAGAACACTCCCTAACACCATACACAAAAATAAACTCAAAATGGATTAAAGACCTAAATGTAAGGCCAGGTACTATAAAACTCTTAGAGGAAAACATAGGCAGAACACTCTATGACATAAATCACAGCAAGATCCTTTTTGACCCACCTCATAGAGAAATGGAAATAAAAACAAAAATAAATGGGACCTAAAGAAACTTAAAAGCTTTTGCACAGCAAAGGAAAACACAAGCAAGACAAAAAGACAACCCTCAGAATGGGAGAAAATATTTGCAAATGAAGCAATTGACAAAGGATTAATCTCCAAAATATACAAGCAGCTAATGCAGCTTCAATATCAAAAAAAAACAAACAACCCAATCCAAAAATGGGCAGAAGACCTAAATAGACATTTCTCCAAAGAAGATATACAGATTGCCAACAAACACATGAAAGAATGCTCAACATCATTAATCATTAGAGAAATGCAAATCAAAAATACAATGAGGTAACACCTCACACCAGTAAGAATGGCCATCATCAAAAAATCTAGAAACAATAAATGCTGGAGAGGGTGTGGAGAAAAGGGAACCCTCTTGCACTGTTGGTGGGAATGTAAATTGATACAGCCACTATGGAGAACAGTATGGAGGTTCCTTAGAAAACTACAAATAGAACTACCATATGACCTAGCAATCCCACTACTGGACATATACCCTGAGAAAACCATAATTCAGAAAGAGTCATGTACCACAATGTTCACTGCAGCTCTATTTACAATAGCCAGGACATGGAAGCAACCTAAGTGCCCATCAACAGATGAATGGATAAAGAAGATGTGGCACATATATACAATGGAATATTACTCAGCCATAAAAAGAAACGAAATTGAGTTATTTGTAGTGAGGTGGATGGACCTAGAGTCTGTCATACAGAGTGAAGTAAGTCAGAAAGAGAAAAACAAATACCGTATGCTAACACATATATATGGAATCTAAAAAAAAAAAAATGTTCTGAAGAACCTAGGGCCAAGACAGGAATAAAGATACAGACATAGGGAACGGACTTGAGGACACGGGGAGAGGGAAGGGTAAGCTGGGATGAAGTGAGAGTGGCATGGACATATATACACTACCAAATGTAAAACAGATAGCTAGTGGGAAGCAGCCTCATAGCACAGGGAGATCAGCTCGGTGCTTTGTGACCAACTAGAGGGGTGGGATTAGGAGGGAGGGAGGGAGGGGATATGGGGGTATATGTTATATGTATAGCTAATTTACTTTGTTATAAAGCAGAAACTAACACATCACTGTAAAGCAATTATACTCCAATAAAGACGTTAAAAAAAAAGATTCCATTGTAAGCTCTTATGGAAGGAAGCATGCACAAATCTTGCTAAAACAATATATTATAATTTTAAATGCAATCGGTGATATCTGTTTATAGCAATGCAATGCCGTCAGCCAAACACAGGCCCAGGTTATGCCCCTCTAGAACTGTAGAAGCATGAAGGAAAGCCATAAAATGTCTTAATTCTAACATCTACTACAGCATTTTAAAAGAACTTTACAACATCCTTTGGTTAAACCTCGTGATTTACCAAAAGACACATAACTATTGATGCCTTATAGGTAGTATATAGTCATAAAATATATCTCCCACATATTTCATAGTTAATCTTCCATGGAATAAAACATATGTCATCATAGGTGATCTTTTAATAGGGCTCACAGACACACTTAGGGTTAAATATGGCCACAGGGCCACATAACTCCAAGAAATCCTTCACATCTTGTCTAAACAAACAGCATGACATTGTCAGTTTAATCAGATTCCATTGGCCCCTCTTAAATAATTCATCAGTGTATAAGTAAACAAAGGGAAAAGGAGGGGGAAAAAATACAGAAACGAAAACCAAAGTGCAAATCAATCATCTTACCGTCCCCTTTCCTTATGGTTGGAGGCTTTGGGAACGGCTGGCCCCAAGGGAGGTGGTAAGTCAGGGTCAGCCCGCAGGGTTTCTGTCCCTGGTTGGAGCCCGCTGAGTTGACGGTGGTTATTAAAAACAAAAGTGCATTTAGAAGTCAGTCCTGGATGGAGTTGCTAATTGCACTTTTCTTTCCCAAAGAGCTTTGGGTCTGGTCTGTACGTAGGAGAGGGACGCCTCACAGCTTGTCAGGAGACCCAGCTGTGCAGAGGCTGAGAGAAAGGAGAAAGTGGGCTCCGGTGATGCCTCTTAGGGCTTTAATCCTCAGCTGTGACACATGTGGGGAACTAGAAACAGGAAACTCTGAGCCCGGCAGGCAGCCAGAAACATTCAGAAAACGTGCCAAGCCCTTTCGAAATACCACGCTCTCCACTGAGCCTTCACTCCTAACAGTTCACAGGCTGTGTCTCTCTTCTCAAATGACTGAGCCATAAACCTGGGCAAGGCTGGCCCACAGACAGCTCGTCTGTCACAGTTCCTGTTATCAGAATCTGGACCAGTCCAGGCCAGGCCTGGGGTCTCCTATGCCCTCGCTCTTCTGCCAACCTCCCAAGCCTCTTGTAATGACACCCACGGATGGGAGCTCCCGGCGATGCTGCAGGACCTTTCATTCAGGTCTTTGCATGTTTCAGACGCAGGGCCTCTTCCTACTGTGCCCACCGCCCCTGCCATGTGCCCTGGGGACACTGCAGGGATCTCTTCTCAGCATCCTGGAGGCGAGGAGACCCAAGAGTCACCCCTGGGCTCAAAATCCATCCGGGCACGGAGGATTCGGGGAAATGTAGCCAGAGCTTCTGGCTTCCACTCGCGGCGGCCTGATCCATCCCCGAGGGACTGTGCTGCCGCATCCCTCTTCTGTTTCTCTCTCACGGCCCCTCCCGCGCCCGGCATCCAGATTCATGTTCTCAACAGAGCACGGGCACCGCCTATCAGAGCTGTACTCAAAGTCTGCAGCGCAAGGACCAAAATGGCCAAAGCTCCTCTCCTGGCACCCAAGGCCCTCCTGCAGCTACCTCCGCATGCCTTTCCACCTTGTCCCACTGCCCTTTAAAAGAACCCCCCGCGCCAACCTGGATGGGCCACCACTCTCTCCAGAAGACAACGTTCAAACCTGTGTTTGCACGTGCTCTGCAGCCACCACCCTGCCCCGTCTCCCCTCCTCCTCTTGAACGTGATGTCACAACACGCACAACACTCCGTCCCCCTCCTCTTCGTCCCCCTCCCCGCACTTCCGGTCTTCACCACCGTTCACTCATGCATACCCCCTACTGCATCCTGGGGTGATGCTCCGTGCTCTGAATCCAAGTCTTCTGTCCATGATAACAACACAGACAGCAAGGGCGGGCACTTATTATGTATCAGTTTTTCCAGGAACTTTAAATTCGTTAAGCCCATTCTACAGATAAGGCAATTGAGGCATGGAAAAGGTAAGTACTTTCCCCAAGATTCCCTCAGCCAGGCAGGGTGGAGCCCGGGTGGAACCCAACCTGGCCTTGCTCTTTGAGTCTTTCCAGGGACCTGTGCTATTTATCAATATTTGTGAACAGGGAGTATGTACTCGGGGGAGTGCAATTTCCTCACCCTTCCCGGTATCCTTCCCAGAGGGCCTCCCGGAATGGTTTCCAATGCTAAATGATTATAAGTAGCTGTGACTAATTGGGAGACTAACGAGCTTTAATTGAGAGATCAAATGTTTCCACCTGAGTGGTAGACAGGACTTTCAACATTAAGAATAAGCAGAACGGTCTTGAGGTTAAGGCAACATTCCTGTAGAGGTTTTACTGACATTTTTAACCTACCTGTCACGTGACTATTCAGGCCTAGGCCGTCCGGTGTGTCAACAGACTGCTAAAGACATAACCTCACTGACAAAGCTGAGATACCCTCAAAAGTCGGGGGGCCGGGGGAACTTTCCACCCTTCCTCCAATGTGGAGTAGCAGGGGCCTCTGGAGCCTAACCCACCCCCAGCTCCAGGGGCAGCCTTGCTGATCTGAGCTGTTAGATCCTTAGAAACACACTAGCACTGCCCACATTGCTGGCCAGGTGCTACTCATGCTGGAAGGTGAATGATATTTCACTGAAGAGATGTTTCTGGCTTCCACTGAAGGCAAGACCCTCTCAATGCTCTTTGGAAGAACAACAACAAAAGATCAGGAAGACCCAGCTTTTGTCCCCAAGAAACTTACTACCCAGTTGATAGGGAGGCCATGGACAAGACACCAGCAGGCTTAACCCACCCTAGGTATTTGCCCCAAAACAGGAGTTTGTTTTCCCAAGTTTTCCCTAATCAGTTTATCCTTACTGAACATTTAGTGGAGAGGAAAGATTTTGTTTCCAGGATTTTTCTGACCCTCTTTTCCACTCCAGATGTCTCCCTTCCTCTTTCCCACTTCTCAACAAGGAGACACACATGCACACACATGCACACACACACTCCTGCCTGGGTTTTGTCAGTTGCTTAGTCCCCCCCCCGACAGAGTTCAGGGAAAACAAATTGTCAGAGTTGGCAATAAAAATTCAGTACCAGAAGTTCATGGAAAATCGCCAAACTCCAAGGTCCTTTACAAAGTCTGGAGCACAGCACTCACTGAGCCAAGCCCACAGCTTTTACCATGGAAACTCTCAGAAGACGTCATTATGACGCGATTTCATCAGCGACATGGTCTTTGCAGAGCTCCGAAACATCTGTATTTATATTTAATAGGTCAGAAATAGCTCACATATTTTCCTGTAAGATTTTTATGGAAAAGTTTACACATTCAGAATGGATCTGCATTTAAGAATATCTTTAATGTGACTGTAACCCATTTCTCCATGTGTTTCCTTAATCCATGTGTTTCCTACACATCATAATCAATGAGAAAGGAGAATGCAAAGCACATACAACGTGTGTGTGTGTGCATGCATGTGCATATGTGTGCATGTGTGTGCATGTGTGTGTGCCTTCAGGCAAGCATGTCCATGCCTGGAATCTGACCTTGCCTGTACTGTCACATACTACGGGTCCTTAAGAAAGGGTGGTAAACCCTGCTTTACTAGGTCCAGCAATTTGGTAATTAATTTTGTAGTTAGACACTGACCTGGGCCCCAGGAGACCTGGATAAAAGAGGCTGCTCTAACTTCATGGATGTGGCTTTGGGGAAACCATTTCACCTCTCTGCACTTCAGTTTCTACATCTGGAAAAACATACAGTATAATCTAAATCCTTGCTACACAAAGTGTGGCCACAGTCCAGAGACATCATCAAGGAATGCACTAGAAATGCAGACTCTCAGGCCCCACCCCAGAACGACTGAATCAGAATCAGCATTTTTTTTTTTTTTTTTTTTTTGCGGTACGCGGGTCTCTCACTGCTGTGGCCGCCCCCGCCACGGAGCACAGGCTCCGGGTGCGCAGGCTCAGCGGCCATGGCTCACAGGCCCAGCCGCTCCGCGGCATGTGGGAACTTCCCGGACCGGGGCACGAACCCGTGTCCCCCGCATCGGCAGGCGGACTCTCAACAACTGCGCCATCAGGGAAGCCCCAGAATCAGCATTTTAATAAGATTCCCCACGTGACCCGTGTGAGCGGTAAAGCTTGAGGAGCACTGATCTAAATGTTCTCTGAAGTGCCTTGCAGGGGCACATTTTGTTAGTTTAACCCTTATCCCTTTCAGCTGAAGAGTTAACATGCTATACACAATGGCTGCCTTGTGACCTTTGTGGTTATGCCCCGAGGGGATCTGGCTGATTCCACTCCTGTTCCAGGCAATGACACATAAACAGACCAGATCATCTCCATGACTCTCCCAGACCACTAAGTCACACTCTGTCTTCCAGCTTCCTTCCAAGCCTCTTAGGAGAATACTTAATACTTAACCCTTAATACTGCCTACCTCCAGACAGCTCCCACATCCATCACTGGGTCTGAGGGGTTGTGCAAGCACAGATTAGTGAACAGGAAAGATTCTAGATGAATTATTACAGTGATTGTCTTTAGCACTTAATGAAGCCATGATCACTAAGAGAAAGCATGAAGTGACTAAGAATGAACCAAGTCTGGTGAAGCTCATTTAATCTTGTATTTGATGGGGTTAGAGAGGTGGAGATTAGGCAGAATACTGCGAATTTAATGAATCAGGATTTCACGAGAAAGCATTTCAAACCTCTTTCTTGTGAGCAAGATGAAGAATACACTTAGTAGAGTTGGACACCTTCCTAAACGCCCATACTCCATGACAAATGGGTTAATGTGAAGAGTGGTCACCAGTGGACAACCTCGGTGGCCATACTTGTTCCCTCCCAGGAAAGTGGCAGCTAGGATGGATGTGGACAAGTTCACGGTCACCCTCCAGCTACAGCAAGTCAAGAGTAGAGGAGGTAAGGGTGGTTGGAAGGGGTATATTCCCCACCCCTGCCAAAAAAAGCAAGTTCAGGATTAAAAAGCAAAACAAATCTGAAGCCAAAAAAAATTACCAAGTGAGCATGGGCAAAATAACCCCAGAGAGTGTGGAAGTGGTGATATTTCCAGGGGTCATGAGTGCAGGACAACAGAGGGCCACAAACCCAAGCCAGAGATTGGGAAGGGAATTGGGAGCTGCAGAGTGAGTTCTACAACATGCGGGCACAGCTCACCACATCATGGGAGACCAGCACTTAAAATGGACTTTGAATTCACGGAGTGAGCAAATCAGGATCCCAAAAGATCCCATGAGGATGGAGCCATGGCCAAATCTAACAATAGGAAATGTAACAGAGGCAAATCTAAAGTCCTATTCTTACTTCCCAAACCTCATTTTGTAAGTACAGGACAAGGCACACAAAAAGCAAAAGCATGGGTGGAGGACACAACCAAATGTTAGGGTCTCAATTGACTAAGATGTCCTCTGTGAACCCTAAGTGTGATGGGAGACTGTGAATTCAGCTGCCCTGGTAGAAGCATAACTTCTCATACAAGGAGGGCGGTCACTCTCGAGATTGTCCTCCAGAGCAATGTTTTCCAAATGTTCTCCCACCATGGCACTCAGAGAAAATGAGAACAAGGGCTGCTCTTGGCCAGAGAAGACCACCCAAGCCCTCCACCCTGCCCATAGGTCAAGGGGATTGATATCTGTACACCTGGAAGCCATCAGGCCAAGGGACCCTACCATAGACCCGACCGCAGAGATGTTGAAACAGGAAACCAGGGCCAGAAGGGACAAATCCAAAACTAGAATTCAGGTCTGCAAACTTCAACACCTTTCTTGGTTACTCTGTTCACAGTGCCTCACTGTATATATCTGTGAACTTTGGGTGAGGTTTTCAGCTCTTTCAGTGAATGAGGAAGTCATTGTTTTTTAATAAGGTAAGATGATATATTTACTATGTCTCAAGTTCTAAATATGAATAACAGTCCAATAAATGTGCCCAACTTACTGTGCCATTAAATTTTACATGAAAACACTGTCTTTGGTTGTTCTTTGACACAAGTTAACTAGTGTCACTAAGTTTGTAGGAAGGTTCGAAACATTCCAATTAGTACAGATTTTTAAAATATTTTGTCATGAAAAATATAACCATGATACAGAAGATAAGAAGGAAAAAAGAAAAGACAAACATTCTTCATGATCTTGCAGCCAAATTCCCATCACTGTTGGCATTTTGGAATATTTCCATCTACTCTCTTCTTTTTTGGCACATGTCTTTGTAATCTCTTCTGATTTAACATTACATCACAAGTGGTTTTTTATGCTATTACATGGCTTTTATCACTATCGTTTTTAGTGCCAGGTACTGCATATCACCTCCTATTCTGACACATTACCCCTTTTTCACAGTCTTGACTCTATTGCTTTCATTTTACATTTAAAAAGAAAAAAGACTGTATCCACACACTACATTTGAAAAGTCTGGATGAGAGGAAATGGGGGGAGGGATAAATTATGAGTTTGGGATTAACATATACACACTACTGTATATAAAATAGATAACCAAAAAGGACATACTGTATAGCACAGGGAACTCTAGTCAATATTTTATAATAAACTATAATGGAAAAGAATCTGAAAAATAATATATATGTGTGTGTATATATATATATATATACACACACACATATATATACACACACACATATATATATACACACACATGTATAACTGAATCACTTGGCTGTACATTTGAAACCAACACATTGTAAATTAACTATACTTAAAGAAAAAATAAAGAAAAAATTTAAAAATAAAAGTCTGGATGGACAACACATCCATGGCACCCACAGCGGTTGTTTGGAAAGGAAGGAGCTGTTGATAATACAGGGTTGATTTCTTTGTTATATTTTTCTGCATGCTATAGATATTTTACCAAAGGTATGCATTCTTTCTAACAGAAACTCTAAAAATCTATAGGATACAACATTACAGACTCAGTAACTACTAATGGAACACGCAGATGCTCTTGCCCCTTCTGTAGCTGACGCTCAAATGGCCCACAAACACCGCTGCATCCAGTGCAAGGAAATCAACAGAGCATGCCGATTCACTTAAATTTAACAGCCTTTACCATCAAATGCGTTGGGAGGTGTGCGTGTGTGTGTGTGTGTGTGTGTGTGTGTGTGTGTAGCCAGAAAGCATCATTTCCCATGTTTATTAGACCTATATCCTCCTAGATGAAGATTTCATGAGCAAAAAACATTAACTTTCCAGCTTACTGCAAATATTGTTTCAATTCTAGAAATCATAAAAATAAAAAGCTCTAAACATAGTTATGGGTTAGCAAAGGGAAGATCCCACATGCCGCAGAGCGGCTAAGCCCGTGCGCCACAACTACTGAGTCTGCGCGTCTGGAGCCTGTGCTCCGCAACGGGAGAGGCCACGGCAGTGAGAGGTTCGCGCACCGCGATGAAGAGGGGCCCCCGCTCGCCGCAACTGGAGAAAGCCCTCGCACAGAAACAAAGACCCAACACCGCTCAAAATAAATAAATAAATAAATAAATTTATAAAACAAAAAAAACCAATGTGCTGCATAAATACAACTAAAACAAAATTTGCTTTTGGGAACATTTGACTCAGTGAACAATCTCCTTCTACCCTGGTTTTATGTCTCCCTCTCTGAACATTTCTTCCGTGTTCTGAATCCTCATCTTCCTCCTAACTTCTAGCTACCACGACTCCTCAGGAATCACACCTGCCAAGTCAACTGAGGCTCTTCTCCCACCTCTTTGCCTCAACCCTCCCCCTCCGGGAAGATGGGTGCTATTGCATCTCCAGCCCGGGCTCCTGTCCCAGCTCAGGACAAGTTTACCTGTCCCCTGGGCACTCCACCCTGTGGTTGTTCAACATTCCTCTATTGCAAACTGGTGTCAAGTACTGCACTGGCCTGAGGATACAGCTCTGAAAACCCTGCTTTCTGGAACCCTGCAGTCAAAGACAGCAGGATGTGGGCCAGAATCCTATCCTGAGGACGCGGGAGATGTATGTCCAATGTTAGCAGGGTACAGGGGACCAGCACAAAATCAACTCGGCTACCTGAGCACCCCTTCCAGCTCCCCCCACAGACTCACTCCACACTCCCATGTCCCCCTAAGTCTCATCACCCGGCACAATTATTAACTCCCCCTCACCCTGTCCATACAGGCATCATAACTCTTTTTACTTTCATTGTTTCTTCACATTTGGTTCTTTAAATAGCCAATGAATATTGGCTTGATTTTGCCTTAAAAATCTTTCTTCTAAAGAGGTGGAAAGAAAAGAAACTATTTGTTCAGTCATCATTAACATTTTATATGCTAGAAGGTTGAAATTATATATATAATCATATATAATATAAATTATATGCCTATATGCAAATACTGATGTACTTAGTGGCTTATATCAAAAGCTAGTGACCAGGGATTTCCACGAAATGGACTCAGGAACCTCTCTGCTAATAGACTGAGGAAAAAAATTTAAACCACATGGAATGAAGAGTAAGATTAAAAGCATCTCACACTTAAAGACAGAACACAGAAAGGATAAAAACTTTCTAGCAGTATGAACTCATAAAAGACAACCCCAGAGACAAAGAGCAGAGAAAACTGGTTGTCTCAGTCTTGTCTCTAAGTGAAGGTTGACAAAGAATTATCATCTCCCATGAAAATACATGCCTCCCGGCACACCTTTGTGAGGGGTTAGAGCCTGATTGTACACACTTTTATATGTTCTGAAAAGCCATAAGGCAATTTAAAGTAGTCCTAAGTCTCCTGGCTGAGGGAAATGTAAATACTCCCTGGAGGAAGACACTAGAAATGGACCTCAAAAAATTTCCACTGATTGATGTCAAACAAACATGATTTCACAATCAAAAATTTTAAAACATACAAGTATATAAGCTATTAAGCATTCACAGAAAAAAAAAAACACAAAAAAACAAGAGAACCAGGCTGACAAAAGAAAACCTTCAAATACTGAATGATCAAATATAGACTATAAAGCAAATATATACATGTTTTAAACAATTGAAAGGAAATCAAAACATAGTAAGGGGTAAAAGAATGTTAAAAATATTCAGGCTGACTAAAAGAAAGACACATGCACTATTTATTAAAATTGACTCTGAAATTAGACCACAAGTTTAGAACAAATTTCAAATTATTGGTATCAGACACAGACCCTATTCTCTTACTACAGTGCAATTAAATTAGAGAGAATAACAAAGACACTCACATATTCGGAAAGGTAAACATACACTTCTAAATTAAATTATACTTATATAATTAAATTATATTATACTTTAAAATTAAATTATACTTTTTAAAAACTATATATCAAAACTAACAGTATACAAAAAAGCTAACAGTATATAAGAGAGCACTTTTAGCTTTAAGATCATATATTAGAAAAAGGGTTAAAATTAATGAGCTCAGCAACCTACTTAAGAAATTAGGAAAAGAACACAGAAAAATTTAAAGAAAGGAAAAGAAGAAAATATTAAATATGAGAACAGACACTAATGACATGGAAAGCAGAATAAAGTACAGCAGATCAGCAAGGCTCTCACACAGGCCAAAAAAAAAAAAAAAGACTAATAAAATTGACAGGCCTGTAGCAATCCTGATGAAAGAAAAGAAACTTCATAAACTATTAGGAATGAAGGAATGAACAGGGATACATATATATGGCAAGAACTAAAAATAAGAGAATACCAAGAACCACTTCAAGCCAATAAACCTGAAAATTTAGATGAAAGGAATAAATTCCAAGAAAAATATGATTTATCAAAACCGACTAGAGAAAAAAATAGAAAATCTGAATAGTTCCATGCAATATTAATCCACGTAATAAACTGTTTCTACAAAGAAAACACTTTGCCTAAATGATATTCTGGGTGACTTCTCCAATTTTTCAAGCAATAAATAAGATTACTCTCTTGGTTATAAGACTACTATCCAAAAATGAGTTATATTTCTGTACATGTAAAATCTTTATTAGCAACAAAAATTATAAGGACCTAGGAATAAATCTGGCAAAAATACAAGCAATACCTTTGTAGAAAAATATCATATAACTTTAATGGAAAACCTTAAAGAAAACTGAAGTAAATTGACAGAGAAACAGTAATCGCAAAGATTTCCATCTTCTCCAAACTGATTAATAGAATTAATGATTTAATCCTACAGGAGTTTTAATGGAAATTTATAGGCTCATTTTAAACAAATTGAAGAGATAGGACCAAAACTAGCTTTTTTTAAATACTGGGAAAGGAAATCAGATCAGGGCACTTGCATAAAGCAACTATCAAAACTTATTATAAAGCTATAGCAATTAAAGAATTGGTGTGAGGATATACAAGCAGACCAGGAACAGAATAAAGGGCCCAGAAAGAGGCCCACACTGAGATGACAAGGCAGAGGCAATGCACGCTTATTAAATGTGTACGTGCCCCCCAGATTTCACCACCTCCCTTGTGGTATGCTTGGGGCCAACTAGTTCTGGACAAGTGGCTGTGAGCAGAATTGACCTGCTAAGGGTGCAGGTTTTTTAGCTTAACTCCTTTATATGTTACTTCTATTCCATTAAAAATTTCAAATATTTCCTAATTTAAAAATGAAAACATAATCATTGCTTCTCTCTTGTCTTCTTGATTTTAAAGAAAAAAGAAAACTCTGTTGTAGTGAAATGTCATAAAACAGAATTTATTGGGTTAGGGTTAGCAATATAAACGAGTGGAATTTTTCTCCCTAGTGGAGAAGTCAGCTTCCTTTCCTGCATTCTTTGTCATCACTGCAAACTCTTTCTACCGCAACAGAAGTCGGGTTGGGCATTTTTCCATTATTACTATAAAAAATGGCATCATCACTACTACTGTGCAAGAACTGTACATATGTGACTTTCAGAGGAAATACCTGTCATGAGGTAGCAATAAGAAAGGACGCTGTGGTGGAGGGAGAGGGTAAAGTTCAAAGGTTAAACTCTTGGGAAACAGCTGTGAAGTGGAAAATTCGATAAGTTTTGACATATGTGTAAGCGTGTGAGATCATCACCACAATCAAAAGAATGAATATACCCATCACCACTAAAATTTTCTCACACCATTTTGCAACTCATCCCTTCTGCCCCTCCCAGACCACCACTGATCTGCCTTTCTGTTAGCATTGATTAGTCTGCATTTTCTAGAATTGTGTATGAATGGAATCATACAATGTATGCTCATTTTGTCTGTCTTTTTTCACTCTGCATAATTATTTTAAGATTTGTCTAGATTGTAGTATGTATGGATACTTGGTTCCTTTTTAGTGCTGAGTGGTATTTCATTGTATGGATGTACCACTCACTGTTCACACATTCACTTGTTGCTGGACATTTGGAGAGTTTCCATTTTAGGTCTATTACAAGTAAAACTGCTCTGGACATTTGTATACAATCTCTGTGGGCTTCCATTTCTCTTGGGTAAACACTTCGGAGTAAAATGTCTCTGTCAGATAGTAGGTATATTTTGAACTTCGGGGGAAACTACCAAATTGTTTCCCGAAGCGTTTGTACCATCTCACATGCCCACCAGCACTATTTGAGAGTTCCTTGTCCTCCACATTCTCACCAACACTTGGTATGGTTAGTCTTTTTCATTTTGGCCATTATAACAGATTTTTCCCTGAGCACTAATGATGTTAAGCATCTTGTCATGTGCTTATTTTCCGTTCATACATCTTCCTGGATGAAGCATCTGTTTAAATCATTGGCCCATTTTTAAATTGGATAGTTTGTTTTCTTACTGTATATCCTGAGGGTTCTTTGTATATTCCAGTCCTTTACCAGGTATAAGATTGGTAAATGTTTCCTGTGGCTTGTCTTTTCATTCTCTTGAGTGTCTTCAGAAGAGCAGGACATTTTTTTTAATTTAATTTTTTATCAACTTTTTTTTTTATGGATTGTGCTATAGTCACATATATCTTTTTTTTAACATCTTTATTGGAGTATAATTGCTTTACAATGGTGTGTTAGTTTCTGCTTTATAACAAATTGAATCAGTTATACATATACATATGTTCCCATATCTCTTCCCTCTTGCATCTCCCTCCCTCCCACCCCTCTAGGTGGTCACAAACCACCTAGCTGATCTCCCTGTGCTATGCGGCTGCTTCCCACTAGCTATCTACTTTACGTTTGGTAGTGTATATATGTCCATGCCACTCTCTCACTTTGTCACAGCTTGCCCTTCCCCCTCCCCATATCCTCAAGTCCATGCTCTAGTAGGTCTGTGTCTTTATTCCCGTCTTACCCCTAGGTACTTCATGACCTTTTTTTTCCCTTAGATTCCATATATATGTGTTAGCATACGGTATTTGTTTTTCTCTTTCTGACTTACTTCAGTCTGTATGACAGACTCTAGGTCCATCCACCTCACTACAAATAACTCAATTTCCTTTCTTTTTATGGCTGAGTAATATTCCATTGTATATATGTGCCACATCTTCTTTATCCATTCACCTGTTGATGGGCACTTAGGTTGCTTCCATGTCCTGGCTATTGTAAATAGAGCTGCAATGAACATTGTGGTACATGACTCTTTTTGAATTATGGTTTTCTCAGGGTATATGCCCAGTAGTGGGATTGCTGGGTCGTATGGCAGTTCTATTTGTGGTTTTTTAAGGAACCTCCATACTGTTCTCCATAGTGGCTGTATCAATTTACATTCCCACCAATAGTTCAAGAGTGTTCCCTTTTCTCCACACCCTCTCCAGCATTTATTGTTTCTAGATTTTTTGATGATGGCCATTCTGACCAGTGTTAGATGATATCTCATTGTATTTTTGATTTGCATTTCTCTAATGATTAATGATATTGAGCATTCTTTCATGTGTTTGTTGGCAATCTGTATATCTTCGTTGGAGAAATGTCTTTTTAGATCTTCTGCCCATTTTTGGATTGGGTTGTTTGTTTTTTTGTTATTGAGCTGCATGCACTGCTTGTTAATTTTGGAGACTAATCCTTTGTCAGTTGCTTCATTTGCAAATATTTTCTCCCATTCTGAGGGTTGTCTTTTGGTCTTGTTTATGGTTTCCTTTGCTGTGCAAAAGCTTTTAAGTTGCCACCAGAAAACTACTAGAGCTAATCAATGAATTTGGTAAAGTAGCAGGATACAAAATTAATGCACAGAAATCTCTGGCATTCTTATACACTAATGATGAAAAATCTGAAAGTGAAATCAAGAAAACACTCCCATTTACCATTGCAACAAAAAGAATAAAATATCTAGGAATAAACCTACCTAAGGAGACAAAGGATCTGTATGCAGAAAACTATAAGACACTGATGAAAGAAATTAAAGACGATACAAATAGATGGAGAGATATACCATGTTCTTAGATTGGAAGAATCAATATTGTGAAAATGACTCTACTACCCAAAGCAATCTACAGATTCCATGCAATCCCTATCAAACTACCATTGGCATTTTTCACAGAACTAGAACAAAACCTTTCACAATTTGTATGGAAACACAAAAGACCCCAAATAGCCAAATCAATCTTGAGAACGAAAAATGGAGCTGGAGGAATCAGGCTCCCTGACCTCAGACTATGCTACAAAGCTACAGTAATCAAGACAGTATGGTACTGGCACAAAAACAGAAATATAGATCAATGGAACAGGATACAAAACCCAGAGATAAACTCACGTACATATAGTCACCTTATTTTCTATAAAGAAGGCAAGAATATACAGTGGAGAAAAGACAGCCTCTTCAGTAAGTGGTGCTGGGAAAACTGGACAGGTACATGTAAAAGTGTGAAATTAGAACACTCCCTAACACCATACACAAAATAAACTCAAAATGGATTAAAGACCTAAATGTAAGGCCAGACATTATCAAACTCTTAGAGGAAAACATAGGCAGAACGCTCTACGACATAAATCACAGCAAGGTCCTTTTTGACCCACCTCCTAGAGAAATGGAAATAAAAACAAAAATAAACAAATGGGACCCAATGAAACTCCAAAGCTTTTGCACATATATCTTTGCCTAACCCAAGATCATCAACGTTTTCTCTTACATTTTCTTCTAACAGTTTTATCATTTTAGGTTTTACATTTAGTTCTATTATCCATTTTGAGACATTTTTTTGTGGATGGAGTGAAATATGGATCAAAAGATTTTTGGGGGGTGTGCTTTTATTTTGCATATGGATGTGGAATTGTTTCAGCATGATTTGTTGAAAAAACTATCCTGTCTCCATTGCCTTTTTAAACTTTGTCAGATATCAGTTTTCCATATGTGTGTACCTCTGTTTTTGACTCTCTATTCTATTCCATTGATCTATTTGTATCTGTGTGTTAGTGTGTGCGTATCAGAGAACTGTCTGCTATCACTTCGCGAAATAAAGTATTTATCCTAGGAAATATGCTTCTATATAGCTCCACTGCTGGGCTTGTAGATTGATTTCTTTGGAAATCAATCAAGTGTAAAAATTGTGTCACCTTAATCATTTTCAGTATAAATGTAGCGTCTCCTCACACACAGACACAGTGATCCACATTTATGGGGCCAACTCATATATTCTTATCTCTGATGTAGTTATGCATACTGTCATTTCCTAAATTCAATACCCAGCAACACAGAACTTTCTTTCTTTTACTTTTACAAAAATTATTTTTTTGAAATATTGAAAAACGTTTTTTTGAAATCAACTAAAGGATAGTTGATTTACAATGTTGTGTTGGTTTCAAGTGTACAGCAAAGTTACTCACTTATATATATATAATATATATATTTTTTTCAGATCCTTTTCTATTACAGGTTATTACAAAATATTGAGAACAGTTTTCTGTGCCATACGGTAGATCCTTGTTGGTCATCAGAACTTTCTAAAATTTTGGTAGTGATCACTTAATACCTTTTTCTAGGTAACCGGGTGGCAAAACTGGAGTTGATCAACTGCCCTACGTAGAGCGTGCATTACCTTGCGCGAGGCTTTATGTGTGTTGTTTGTTCATTTTGTTGTGTTGCACGAGGGTTTTACAGGGTGTGCTCACTTCATCAATAAGGTAAGTTAGACTGGTGCTGTTTTCTTTTCTGTCTTGTAAAATGATGGCTCTTTTTTCTTTTTCACTTGACCTTCCGCTCACTGCCCGCCACCACCACCTTTAACCACCACCCACGCTGGGCAGTTTGAACCACAGGACCCTACATCCAGACAAAGTTTCTACCTCAAGTTACTTGAATCACAAATAAGTCCATCACACCAAATATTATCTTCTCATCAATCTCTTAGTAAACAAAAGGTGGAAACCAATTAATACTCAGTCTCTCGTTTCAAAACTGCTCTCATTCCAAAATGCGCTCATTCTAGGCAACATCTCTATGGAGCTTTGCTTTAAGTATAAAGTTATCTCCCTTTCTGGGCTCAGTTTCCTTTTCTAAGTGCATCTTAGCAAAATTTCACTTGATCGTGAATAAATACGAGCCTATTAACAAGATACTCTTTGCCGGCAAAAAAATCATAGTCCTGGAACTGGGGATGATTGAGTGGAAAACCATCTTGCCTTGGACCCCAACTCTCTCCACCCTATACTCTCGCAGGCCTTCACTTGGACTTTAGCCTCCCATTCTTCCCTCTCAACCGCCCTGATGTGCACTTAAGCCCCACATCTAATGAACAAGAGCTCCACTTCTAGAGGAACTAGTATTGCAAACATGCTTCCTCATGCTCTGTTATCTGACTTCGTATGTGGTGTGCAACGTAGAATTTTCAGTGTTATTTTTAGCACAGGCCAAATTGTTATTTATCTCATTAATGAAGAAATGAATAAGGAAGACCAAAAAAAAAAAAAACTTGGTTTAAGGAACCCTGAGAAACATGGGTTCATATAACCAGTTGGGAAATGAATATCAAGATTAGATTGTCAAGAACTTCTACTTCTGGGGAAGATATACTAGATAAAAGGTACACTAGATCTTGCTGTAATCACTGGATAAATATGAATAAATTTAAGAAGCTGTATTTTTAAATGGATCAGAGAGCTGTGAAAGCAATAAGGAGTAGGAAAAAGATTTTCGGAGAACAGAGAACAATTACAATATCAACTCATAATTGCCAGCCATTTTTTCTCTGACATCTACCGATTCTGACTGCAAGCTGAGAACTGAGCTGGGCTCAGACAGAGGATGCTGTTGGGGAAAGAGAAACCAGCAAAGCTTTTCATTGTTACATATGACAACTGCCAGGTTAGAAATTTGAGGACTCTCACACACATGACAGTTTGCCAAATAAAACATCTCCTGAGGCCTGGGTAGGGTAGGTAGCTGGGAAAGAAGGCTGAAAACTTTTCAAATGCAGAGAGAAATCCCCTGAAGTCTTGAAGTAATTACAAGTCAAAACCTCCCAGACAGACAAGGCCTGTCTCATGCTCATAACCCATTTTCCCCTCAAGACATCTGTCAGAGTTTTCATCTCTGGGGACTGAACACTGGCAAGTAGGGCTGTGAGTCTCTGGGGAACATATGTGGATGTCTCACAATTTTTCAGGACTAGGGAAACAGAGACTCCTAAGGCTCTCTACAAAAAGCCCAGAAAAGCCTCAACTGTGACACAGGGTTAGACCAGGGTCCAACCTGTCTCTGAAGCTGCGAATCTGACTGGATTGAGCTTACACATTTCATCTGCCTAACAGAAAAAAAGAGGGAACACTCTTGATAAATAATAACATTATCTGAGCCTCTTATGCACAACTGTCTGGCAAAAATAAAAACTTACTAAAGAGGCAAGAGGACCAAGAGTCAAGAAAAAAAACAGACGGTAGAATCAACTCACGGATGGTCAAGAAGTTATGGTTAGCAGATGAGGACTATAAAACAACTATGATTAATATCAAAAGATGGAGAAAAATATGGGCTAAGTAGGTAAAAGGATAAAGTATAGCAACAAAGAACGGGAATCTATAAAAGGCAATCCAAAAGACAGTCTAAAACGAAAAACTATAATAGTTGAAATAAAAAATTTAATTGATGAGTTAACAACTGATTAAACACAGCAGAGCAAAGGGTTAGTGAAATGGCAGACAATTTTAACAGGAAATATCTAAACTAATGCATAAATTAAAAAAAAGAGCATATGAAACATGTGAGACATACTCAAAAATGTACACGAGGGCTTCCCTGGTGGCGCAGTGGTTGGGAGCCCGCCTGCCGATGCAGGGGACACAGGTTCGTGCCCCGGTCCGGGAAGATCCCACATGCCGCGGAGTGGCTGGGCCCGTGAGCCATGGCCGCTGAGCCTGCGCGTCCGGAGCCTGTGCTCCGCAGCGGGAGAGGCCACAGCAGTGAGAGGCCCGTGTACCGCAAAAATAAATAAATAAATCTACACATAATCGATCAACAGATAAGTAGTAAATGAAATTTTTTAATGACATCATGGATAATCTCATTAAAAATAGGAATCACCTAAAAGCAAATCTAATAAATATGTAAGTTCTCTACAGTGAAAAATATCACAAAAATTGCCAAGAGAAATTAAAGAATATATTCTTCATCTTCAAAACTTGATAGACTCAGGATAGGCATACCTCAGAGATATCGCTGGTTTGGTTCCAGACCATTGCAGTAAAACAAATATTACAAGAAAGCAAGTCACACGAATTTTTTTGTTTCCCAGTATGTATTAAAGTTATGTTTACACTATACTTTAGTCTATTAAGTGTGATTATGCAATAGCATTATGTCTAAAAATCAATATACATACCTTAACTTTATTGCTAAAAAATGCTAACCGCCATCTGAGCCTTCAACGAGCGGTAATCTTTTTGCTGGTGGAGGGTCTGGCCTGGATGTCGGTGGCTGCTGACTGCTCAGGGGGGTTGTTGCTGAAGGTTGAGGTGGCCACGGCAATCTCTCAAAATAAGACGACACTGAAGCTTGACTTCCTTTCACAAATGATTTCTCCGTAGCCTACAGTGCTGTGTGATAGCATTTTACCCACTGTAGAACTTCTTTTAAAATTGAAGTTAATCCTCTCAAACCCTGCCTACTTATTAACTAAGTTTATTCTCATCCTTTTTTGTCATGCCAACAATCTTCACCACATCTTCACCAGGAGTAAATTCCATCTCAAGAAGCCACCTCCTTTGCTCATCCGTAAAAAGCAACTCTTCATCCAATTCAAGTTTTATCCTGAGATGGCAGCAATTCAGTCCCATCTTCAGGCTCAACTACTAATTCTAGCTCTCTTGCTATTCCCACCACATCTGCAGTTACTTCAGACAGGAAGTCTTGAACCCCTCAAAGTCATCCATGAGGGTTGGAATCAACTTCTTACAAACTCCTGTGAATGTTGATATTTTGACCTCTTCCCATGAATCAGGAATGTTTTGAGTGGCATCTAGAATGGTGAATCCTTTCCAGAAAGTTTTCATTTGACTTTGCCCACATCCATCAGGGAAATCGCTATCTGTGGCAGCTATAGCCTTATGAAATGTATTTCTTCAATAGTAAGATTTAAAGTCAAAATTACTTCTTGATCCATGGGCTAGAGAATGGATTTTGCATTAACAGGCATGAAAATAACATTCATCTCTTTGTACATCTCCATCAGAGCTCTTAGGGGACCAGGTACATTATCAACGAGCAGTAATATTTTGAAAGAAATCTTTTCTCCTGAGCCGTAGGCTTCAACAGTGGGCTTAAAATATTCAGTAAGCCTTGTTGTAAACAGATGCGCTGTCATCCAGGTTTAGTCGTTTCATATACAGAGCACAGGCAGAATAAATTTACCATAATTCTTAAGGGTCCTAGGATTTTCAGAATGGCAAATGACCACTGGCCTCAATTTACATTTACCAGCTCTATTAGCCCCTAACAAGAGAGACAGCCTGTCCTCTGAAGCTTTGAAGTCAGCTTTCTCTCTAGCTAAGAAAGTTCTAGATGGCATCTTCTTCCAAAATAGAGCTGTTGTATCTACACTGAAAATCTGCTGTTTAATGCAGCCGCCTTCACTAATTATCTTACTGGATCTTCTCGATAACTTGTTGTTTCACTTCGCACTTTGATGTTGTGACTACAGCTTCTTTCCTTAAATCTCACAAATTCATACCTGCTAGCTTCAGACTTTTCTTCTGCAGCTTTCTCATCTCTCTCAGGCTTCACAGAATCAAAGAGAGGTAGGACTTTGCTCTGGATTAGGCTTTGGCAAAAGGCAACGTTGTGGCTGGCTTCTATCCGGACCACTAAAACTTTCTCCATATCAGCAATAAGGCGGTGTCACTTTCTTATCATTTGTGTGTTCACTGAAGTAGCACTTTTATTTTCCTTCAAGAACTTTTCCTTTGCGTTCACAGCTTGGCTGTCTGGCGCAAGAAGCCGAGATTTCAGACATGCCTTCCTTGTTAAGCTTAATCATTTTTAGCTTATGGTTTAAAGTGAGAAATGTGCGAGTCTTCCTTTCATTTGAACACTTAGAGGCCAGTACAGGGTTATTAATTGGTCTAATTTCAATACTGCTGTGTCTCAGGGAACAGGGAGGCCTGAGTAGAGGGAGAGAGATGGGGGAATAACCAGTCGGTGGAGCAATCAGAACACACACATTTATCAATTAAGCTCACTGGCTTAACTGGTCACGGTTACTGGCACCCGAAAACAATTACAATAGTAACATCAAAGATCGCTGATCACAAGTCAGCAGGACAAATATAATAATAAGGAAAAATTTCGAAATGTGATAATTACCAAAATGTGACCCAGAGACGCAAAGTGAGCAAACGCTGTTAGAAAAATGGTGCCAATAGACTAGCTCATTGCAGAATTGCCACAAACCATCAATTTGTAAAAAACAAACAAACAAACAAAAAAACCCCACAGAATCTGTGAAGCATGATAAAGCAAAGTGCAATAAAATGAGATATGCCAGTAATGTAAAATATGTCAGCTCTTCCCAAATGTATTTATAAATTCAATGCAATCCTAGTCAAACTGTCTGTAGGGTTTTTGTAAGAATTGACAGGTTATTCTAAAATTCATATGAAAATATAAAGTACAAAGGGTAGCCATGACAATCTTAAAGAAGAATAAATCTGGAGGATTTACCCTACCAGGTATCATCTTATTTTAACGCTAGAGCAATTAGGACAGTATTCTATCAGTGCAAGGATAGATAAGCTGACCAATGCAACAGAACGAGCAGTCCAGAAAGAGACTCCTTCACACACAGTTACTAAATTATGCCAAACAGGACACTGAAGTCAAGTGGGAAAAAGGCGTTCTTTTCTACATATGAATCGTTTCAACAAATCAAATGGAAAAATTAAAATCAGACCTCAAACCACCACCTAACACCGTAGCAAAAATCATTTATAGACAGACTGCTGATCTAAATGTGAAAGGTAAAACAAGAAAGCCTTTTAAGGAAAACATAGAAGAAAATCTTCATGACTTGGGAGTAGACAAAGATTCATTAAACAAGACAGAAAATACTTGAACCAAAAAAGAAACAATATTGATAAATGATATTCATAAGTCAAGATCAGTTCATCCATTCCATTAGGAGAGTGAAAAGCCAGTCCACAGAGCTGGAGAACGGATTTGCAATCGACATATCTGACAAAGCATTCTTATCCGGAACGTATCAAAAACCTCTGCAAGTCAATAAGAAAAATACAAATGACAATAGAAACACAAACAAACGATTGAACAGATACTCGACGAAAGAGAATATCTAAATGGCAATAAATATGTTTTTTAAATGTTCGACTTCATTAGCCATCAGGGAAATGCAGTTTAAGCCAGAATGAGATACAAGGACACACCTACCGGAATAGTGAAAAAGAGAGAAAATACCAGAATAGTGGAAAAGAGAGAAAATACCAAATATTATAAAGATCTCGAGCAAATGGAGCTCTCCAACATTCCTGCTGGGAGTACAGAGGAGTAAAACCACTTTGAGAAACAGTGAGGCAGTATCTACTACTAGCTACCACCCAGAAACATATGCACATCCTCCGACCCAGGAATTTCACTCCTGGGCTTATGACCGATGGAAGAGTGTAGTAATGTTCACTACAAGACAAGATATGCATAGCAGCTCTACACATAGTAGCCCCAAACCAGAAATTACCTGTGCCCATCAGCAGTACGCTGGACGAATAAATCTCAGCATACTCCCAAAACCTGATTTTGTGAAAACTCATTGAGTTGTCTGCAATAAGTTCACTTTTCTGTAACTGTCCCTTTTCTGTAACATCAATAGACGGGGTTTAATTTAATTGGGCTTCATTTAAATGGGCTTTTCAGCTCAGGTTTCTCATTTGAGCCTCACGTTACAGCTACTAAATCTTAGTTTTGCCAACAAGGAAACTGGGATTTAGGGTCTCAAGGAGACTTGGGCCAAGGCCACAGAGCTAAGTAGTCAGGTCAAAACAAAATATTCATATATATATATATATATATATATAAAATTCATATAATTATATATATACTATATATAACATTATATATAATTATATGTAATTAACATTATATTAATTTAATATATTCATATTTGGCTAAAGTACATATTCATATTTCCATTTCTACAAAGCACTAGCCTATATTGCAGATTTTTTAGATAACTGGTAACTATAGTTTTAGGTGCTTGAGGAAAGGCCTTAAATGAATCATCAACCGTGCTCAGATCTTTTGAACTGTTCTGATACTTGCATCAGACACTGAACCAGAGCAGCCTGGGATGGAAGAGTCCATACCTACTGGTGTCAAGATTCACTCAGGGGTTACCCTTGACCACTCAGACCTTCCAGCTGTTTTATAAAAAAGGAACTAGTAGGATTATACACAAGGTGATGTCACTCCATCCAGGTATGCATACACCCAGCCCTTTGGGGAACAAAGCATCCATTTGAGGAGAAGGTGACTCCCCAAAAGAAAAGAACAGATTCTATTCTAGGTACTGTCAGTCCAAGTCAGCAGCTGACGGCTAGGAAACTTACATCTATTTGCATTTTCTTTCCAAACACCCACTCAAAGAAAGTGTTCTCAAAAGTGTGGAAATGAGTCAGTGTATGAAGCTTACTCTCCTGATGCAGTAGCCAGAAATCGTGGAGTCCAGAGCAGGACGAGATGTCCTCAGACACAGTCAGCAATTGCTACCCTGAGCCGACATGTGCTGGCCCTTGCAGAAGCTCATGGTCCCAGGGGAGGAGCCCCCCAGGGCTCCTGCACCCTGACATCATTCCTGTGCTCTCACAAAACTGGCACAGGTCCAAACCCCAACCTCAACTGCAGTTCCTGGGAGGAAGTGGCTCTTCACGAGCAGAGCCCCACTTTCAACACGTGGTGAGTTGTTAGAAAACACTGACAAACTCTAACCATCTCTGAAGGTACCCAGTCGATCGTACAGCCCGGACTCTTAGCTCTCACTTGCACTGACCAGGCAGCTATAAGCAACATCTCCCAGCACTAAATCTTTCTCTGAAGTAGGCCCCATTGATGGCATGCTCACTTGAAGCATTTAAAGAGAAAGAAAGAGAAAAACCATGCCACAACTTTACAAGGAAGTCTAGGACTCTGTCCCCAGAGGCTCTATTTTTTTTTTTTTTTTTTAGAGAAACAGCAATATTTAATCTCTTTAGATGCTACTTGACTCCATTATCTGTATTATAACAAAGCACAAGTGTTTATAGATTTCAACAATTAATATTGTCAGATAATTATTTTTCCCCTAAACATCCCTATAGTGTACTAGAGATACACATGTAGAATCTAAAGTGTTGATTTCGTAAAAAGCTGAAGTTTTAAAAGTTCTTAAGATAAAAATTTCCAAGTTGGGTGGGAAAAGCCAAATTACTTTTGAATGTTTTTTAAGTGGATCTTAACATATATGTACGTTTACTAATTTAGTGTATGAAAAGTTTGTTTAAAAAAAGATATATCGGGGGTGATGATTGAATTTATTAAAAGATTTTTCTCAGGATTCGCATAGTACAGGTATTATTAGCAAGCTCTATTTCATTCAGGCCAAAGGGTTACTGCAATAGGGCCCTTAGCCCTCATGTTTCCTATCGTAATATACATCTTTTTAAAAAAAAACTTTTTATTTTATACTGGAGTATAGCCGACTAACAATGTTGTGATAGTTTCAGGTGCACAGCAAAGCGACTCAGCTGTGTATACGCGTGTATCCATTCTCCCCCAAACTCCCAGAGGTTCTTTTTGTCCTAGCAGTCTGAACAGGAAAAAGCAGGAAAACCAACACCCTTGTTATCACTTAACTTTAGCTGAGTGTGCGGAATAATCGTGGCATCATTTCCAAGAAACTGCTTTTACTTTACTCTGATTCCAAAGTTTTTATATCAGGTAAATAAACGATGTCTGGGAAAAGAACATCCTTTGGTCCCGAGCACCCCGAGATGCACTATGTGTCCTTGGCTTCAGGACAAAAAAGACGATCATTTTTGAGAAGATACGATTAATATTTTCCTCTCTTGTGCGCAAAATGGGCCACATAAAAAGACATTTTCCAGAAGTAACATTTAAATGAAAGGATTCGATTTAAAAGGTCGCGAAGGCAACGTGCACGATGGGGAAACGGAGACAAAGATCAGTTATAAAGCCAAAAAGAAATGGAAGGAAATTTAAAGAAGAAAAGGGAGGAAGGGAAAGAAAAAGGTGTGTGCGTGGCTGGCAAAGTGGTAAGGTGTCTGTCCCACATCTACTAATTCAGAAACCCCGGAGGTGGGCCCTAGCATTCTGTGCCTGCCAGTGACTCTGAGGCAGGCTCGAGTGTGAGAATCACTGATTGGAGCAATCTGTGACCCACATCTCAGCTTCTTTAAAGATGGTGGTCCAGTGGTTAAGACTCCGTGCGCTCCATGCAGGGGGCTTAGGTTCCATCCCTGGTCAGGGAAATAAGATCCCGCATGCTGCAAAGCACGGCCAAAAAAAAAAAAGAAAAGAAAGAAAGAAAAAAGACGGTACTACACTTTCTCTGTTTTGAAGACTCCCAATGTCGCAGGCAAATGGGCCGTTAATAACGATGAGTGACTGGCAGGGAAGTTGTGTTACAGCCACTGAGATAACCAAGAGAGGAACCCCTGGGCCACCCGGCCAGTGAGCCCAATTCCACGACCACCTGAGGCCATTGCAACATCGGGGTAGCAGTCCCCTGCATGTTCACGGTGATTTTCCCACAAGCACCAAGTTGCCACCCATGTCTAATTAGCCCTGAGCTTCTAATCAGGGGTGGCAGGATCTCTGGCTTCTTCCTTGGCAGGAAGCTGGGTTACACACTGGGAGCTGAGGTGCTTCCCAAACCCCTGACCTGAGAATGGGCAGGAGTTGTTATTTCCTGTCCTTGGGTACAATTAGTCTAACTCAATCCTCATCCTTACTCTATTATGAACACTTGATCATCTCTAGGGAAATGGCTGAAACCATTGTGGAGCCAGATGGATAGATGCTCTGGTGTGTTGCAGGGTTGAAGACTTCATCTTTGGTTCTTGGGAGATTGCCAGGTAGGCCACTGGGTGTGGTTCCAACTCCCCCAACCTCAACGAGTTTCAGCTAATTCAGCATATTTCTATAGGAGTTTTTTAAGCCTCTGCATTTAGAAACAGGTACTCTCATACAGTCCTATTTTTAAGAAAACTTTAGTGAGAGATAATTCATGCACCATGAAATTCTTCCTTTTAAAAGTGTACAATTCAGTGAGTTTTAGTATATGCATAGAGGTGGGCGTCCATCACCGCTGTCCAGTTTCAGATCATTTTCATCACCCCAAAAAGAAACCTCATGTGCATTAACTGTCACGCTCCATCCCCCTTTTCCCCAGCCCTTGGCAACCACTAAACTACTCTGTTTCTGTGGATTGTTTTTGTAGACATTCCATATAAATTCCATGCAATACACAGCCTTTTGTGGCCAACTTCTTTTACTTAGCATAATGATTTCAAAGGTCATCCATGCTGTAATATGTGTTGATAGTACTTCATTTCTTTTAGTGGCCCAGTAGTATTCCACTGTGTGGATATACCATATTTTGTTTGTCCATTCATCAGTTCACGGACATTTGGGTTGTTTCCACTTCTTAGCTACCATGAATAACATTGCTATGAATACTGGTGTACAGGCTTTTGTGTTGTTAATTTTGTTCAGTATGTACCTGGGAGTAGAGCTGCTGAGTCATATGGTAACCGTATGTGGAACATTTTGGAGAGCTGCCAAACTATTTTGCAAAGTGGCCGCACCGTTTTATATTTCTGCCAACAATGAACGCATGTTCCAATTTCTCCATCTCCTCATTAACATTTGTTATTACCTGTCTTTTTTATTTTATTTATCCCAGAGGACGTGAGGTGGTATCTTATTATATTTTGATTTACATTCCCTAATGACTAATAATGTTGAGCACCTTTTCCTGTGCTTATTGGCCATTTGTATATCTTTCTTTGGAGAAATGGCGGTTCGAATCCTGTGCCCATTGTTTAACTGGGTTATAATGCTAACTTATAAGAAGTTAAAAATATATTATGATACAAGTTTCTTATCAGACATATAATTTGCAAATATTTTATCCCATTCCATGGGTTCTATTTTCACTTTATTAAGAGTGTGCATCGGGGAGTGGTGTGGTGGTGGTGGGATGAATTGGAAGATTGGGATTGACATAGATACACTAATATGTACAAAATAGATAACTAATAAGAACCTACTATATAAAAAATAAATTAAAATTTTTTTAGAAGTCCACAGGCACTGGAAAAAAAAAAAAGAGTGTGCCTCAGAACAACTGATGAAGTGCAATTTTCCTCTTTTTGCTTGTGCTTTAGGTGTCATATCTAAGAAACTATTGCCCAATCCAAGACCACAAATATTTACACCTATGCTTTGCTCCAGGAGTTTGATAGTTCTAGCCCATACATTTAGGTCTACGATCCCTTTTGAGTTGATTTTTGGATATGGTGTGAGGTAGATGTGCACATTTTTTATTTGCTTGTGGATATCCATATGTCCCAGCACCATTTGTTGAGAAGACTATCCTTTTCCTGGTGGATTGTCTCAGCACTCTTGTAGAAATTGATTGACCATGAATTTAAGTGCTATTTCTGGACTCAATTCTATTTCATTGATTTTTATGTTTAGACTTATGATACCACCACACTGTCTCAAATACTGTAGCTTTGTACTAACTTTTGAAATTGGGAAGCGTAAGTCATTAAACTTTGTATTTTTGTTCCAAGATTGTTTCGGATACTCTGGATACCTTGCATTTCCATATGGATTTTATGATCAACTTCTCAATTTCTGCACCAAAGGCAACTTGGATTTTCATAGGGACTGTGATAAATCTGTAGATCGCTTTGGTAAGTATTGCCTTCTTAAAAATATTAACTCTTCTGATCCATGAATATGAAATGTCTTTCAATTTATTGAGGTTTTCATCATTTCTTTTAGCCATGTTTTATATTTTAGTGTACAATCTTGCACTTCTTTTAAATGTTACTAAGTATTGTATTCTTTTTTGATACTATTGTAAATGGAATTGTTTCTTAATTTCATCTTCAGATTTTTCATGGCTAATGTATAAAAATACAATTAATTGTGTATAATGATCCTGTTTCTTACAACCTTGATGAACTTGCTTATTAGTTTTAATATTGTTGTGGATTCTCTAAAAATTTTTATATACAAAAACATGTTATCTGTTAATAGATAGATTTACTTTTCCTTTCCAATATGAATGGCTTTTATTTCTTTGTCTGATCTTATTGCTCTGGCTAGCACCTCCAATACAATGTTGAACAGAAGTGGTAATAACAGATATCCTTCTCTTGTTCCTTATCTTAGGGGAAAACTATTCATTGTTTACCATCAAGTATAACATTAGCTGTGATTCTTTTCATGGATGCACATTTTCATGTTAAAGATATTCCCTTCTATTCCTAGTCTGTTGATTTTCATTTTATCATGAAAGGGTGTTGGATTTTGTCAAATGCTTTGTCTGCATCTATAGAGATGACCATGTGGTTTTGTCCTTTATTCCATTAATATGTTATGTTATATTGACTGATTTTTGGATGTTGACACAACCTTGCGTTCTTAGGATAAATCCCATTTGGTCATGGCATATAATCCTTTTATATGTTGCTCTATTGGTTTTCTGGTATTTTGCTGAGGATTTTTGTAACTATACATATAAGGAATATTGATTTTTATTTTACTTTTCTTATCATGCCTTTGTCTAGTTTTAGTATCAGGGTAATAGTGGCTTCATAGAATTGTCAAGTGTTCCTTCCTTTTCTATTTTTTGGGAAAGTTTTTTTAAATATTGATATTAATTACTTTTTAACTGTTTGCTAGAAGTGAATATTTGCTGGAAGTGGAATGCCATCTGGGCCTGGGCTTTGCTTCATAGGAAGGTTCTTTTATTACTAATTCAATTTCTTTATTTGTTATAGGCCTATTCATTGTCTATTTCTTTTTGAGTCGGTTTTGGTAATGTCTTTCTAGGAATTTGCCCATTTCATCAAATGGCAATTGTATACCATTGTTGGCATAGAATTGTTCATAATATTATCTTGTAACACTTTTTACGTCTATGGGGTCACTAGTAAAGTTCCCTTTTTCATCCCTGATTTTAACAAAGTAAGTCTTCTCTCTTTCTTGGTCAACCTAACTAAAGTTTTACCTATTTTATCTTTTCAGGAAACTAACTTTTGGTTTTGTTGATTTTTTCCTATTTTCTATTTTCCATTTCATCTATTTCCATGCTAATCTTTATTATGTACTTCCTTCTGCTTGCCATAGGTCTAGTTTTCTCTTCTTTTCTAGTTTCTTATTCACTTGGGATATTTTAAAATATAGTCATTTACATCTCTAAATTTCCTTCCATGTACTGCTTTCATTGCATCCCTTAAGTTTGATATATTGTGTCTTCATTTTATCTTAAAGTATTTTCTAATTTATCCTTTAATTTCTTCTTTGATCCATTTGTTATTTAGGAGTGTGTTGTTTAATTCTACACATTTGTGAATTTCCTAAATTTCTTTCTCTTATTGATTTTTAATTTTAACATGCTTTGTATGTATTCAATCCTTTTAAATATATTGACCTAACATATGGTCTATCCTGGAGAATGTTCCATGTGCTGTTGAGAAGAATGTATATTTTGCTGTAGTTTGGTTGAGTATTCCATATATGTCTATTAGGTCTAACCACCAATGTAAAATTCACAATATCTACCATCCAATTAAAAACTACCAAGCATGTAAAGAAGCAGGAGAATATAACCCATAATAAGAAAAAACCCAATCAATCAAAACTGACCTAGAAATAACACAGATTATAGAATTAATAAACAGGACATTAAAAATTATTATGACTACATTGCATAAATATCAAACACCTTGAGTAGAGACATAAAAAAAGATCTTTTTAAAGATCCAAATCACATTTAATGAGATTAAAAACTACTATACCTGAGATTTATTTTTTTTTAATGGATGGCATTAATGGCAGATTCAACACGGCAAAAAAAAAAAAAAAGATTGGTAAACTTTAAGACATAACAATAGAAACTATCCAAAATGAAACAGGGAGAAAAAGATGGATTAAAATGAACAGAGCATTGATGAATGTGGAACAACCTAAAGCATCCAGATACACATGTAATTGTAGTCCCCGAAGCGGGAGGGCAGGGGTGGAAGTGTGGGTAATAGAAAAAATATTTGAAGAAATAATGGCCCCAAATTTCCCAAATATAATGGAAACTGTAGACCCACAGATCCAAGAAATGCAACAAACCCCTAGCACAAGAAACATGAAAAAGACCACACCAAGGCACATCATAATAAAATTATTTAAAATCCATGATAAAGAGGAAACTTTAAAAGCTATTCAGAGAACAGAGGAACAAAGATAAGCATGTCAGCGGATTTCTTATTAGAAATGATGCAGGGTAGAAGACCTTGGATCAGTATGTTTTAAGCACTAAAAGAAATAACTGTCAACCTAAAATTCTTTATTCAGCAAAAATAGCTTTCCAAAAGGAAATGGAAATGAAGTTTTCAGACACATGGAAGCTAAAAGAATTCATCACCAGCTGACCTACAGAACACGAAGTGTTCAAGGAAGTGCTCCAGGCAAAAGGAAAATGATACCAAATAAAATCTTGAAACTACTCAAAGGAATGAAAAGCAGCAGAAATGGCTACTCCATGTACATAAATATTTTTATTATTTAAATCTCTTTAAAAGATAATTGTTTGAAGCCAAAATAATAGCAATGTATTGTGAGGCCTATAACATGTAGGAAAAAAAAATGTGTGATGCTAATAGTATAAAGGTCAGAATGGTAGAAATGAAAAGTGTTATAAGGTTCCTATACTATACGTAAAGTAGTATAACATCACTTGAAATTACATTTGGCCCTTGAATAGCATGGGTTTGAACTGGTCGGGTCCACATACACATGGATTTTTTTTTAATAAGCATAGTTGTCCCTCAGTATATGTGGGGGATTGGTTCCAGGACCCAGACATGGACCACAGATACTCAAGTCCCATAGTCAGCCCTCCATATCCAGGGCTCAGCATGAATGGATTCAACCAACTGCAGACCATGTAGTGTTGTATTTACTGGAAAAAATCCATGTGTTAAGTGGACTGGCGCAGTGCAAACTCATGTTGTTCGAGGGCCGACTGTACATACAGTACTACACAATCTGCGCCTGGCTGGATCCACAGATGAGCAACTGCAGGGCCGACCAATGGACCTGGGCGTCCTCGAATTTTGGTATCCACGGCGGGTCCTGGAACTAATCCCTCATGGATATGAGAGACGACTGCAGATTACACTAAATTTCAGACGTGCTTGATAAATCCCTTCATGGCGCAGATCGTGGCTGACATGGTTGGGAACCTCTGTCATACACTGTCCACAGTGCCCGTAGATTGGTCTTCTGAAAGCCAGCGGTACCACCCTTTGCTGCTTGAAAGGTAGATGGCTCCTGTGGCCTTCCCCAATAAAATCTGAAGTCTTTAACCTGCCTTTCCATCTTTACCTGTCAAGATACCCTCTACATACCTTGTGAAAAAATGAACCTCTGGCATCTGGACCTCTTTAAGACACTTCTGGGGACTGCAGTAAACAATCAGGGATGTTCAGGGTGGTTTTGCACCAGAAATGTGCAGCTGGTGAGTGGGTAGGCATGTAGTGAGTCTCCAACCATCATGTGAGAGGAGATCCAGGAGGGTGTAAACCTTCTTGTGAATGGCAAAGAGCTCCTCATGTCTGGCAGAATCCTCACATTACCCTGGAATTAATACGTGCAGTTGAACATCTCCTCAGGTCAGCTGAGGACTTGAGAACTGTATTTGGAGTCATCTGTGTTAGTTCCTTCTTTATAGAATTTTCTCCTTTAATTTGCGTATCCTTTTCTATTAAAGGAACGTTACGGTCTCGGAGTCTGTTGGCATCTTTTCTATAGTTATGACAACCACACGTACTGAGTCCTAAGAGGGATTCAGTCAAAAGCCCCAGGCCCTACTGGCTACGTTCATTTGGGAAAGACAGAGGAAAACTGCAGGTAAAGGGGGTTTATGCCCAAATGTCTGGATGACAGCTGAGCCCGCCTTGGTATAGAAACACAAAGGTTTGTAACAGGGAAGGAATTGCTTCACTAGAGAATGCAGTTGGGCACACTGCTTGGAAAAGAAGCTACAAACCCAAATAGCGAAATGACAGTTCCCTGGCTGTTCCTACAGGCTGTAGCCAAAGCAGAAGAGAGACCTAAGGCTTCCCACAACCTGAACAGAAGTCCAGCCAAAAAAGGGAAGCTGAGGATGAGACTGGAATCGAATGCCTGGAAGGAACACACTGAGGGTACAAGGTTGGTGACAGTGACCGGCCCAAAGCACCGCCAGAGCCTCCCGTCACACTGGCCGTCAGCAGCGTCCAGGCAGGCGCGGGGGGACTGCAAGGTTCGGGGTGCCTGTGGGTCCGGAGGCACAGTGGGGCAGCAGGTGCTCCACTCACGCGGAGCTACCGACCTCACAGAGCGAGTGGCGTCACAGCCTCAAGGCAAGGGGAAAAACAGAGGAGATATGAAAGTGGGAGAGGTGACAGAAGCAAGTTTAAAAACAAGGACAACAAACTTCCTTCTCCTTCCTAGCGACCTCTTCAGGGAATACGCTGTCAGTGCGTTCCCTGAGAACATTGCTAAGAAGGAAAGGGATCCAAGTTAAACTGTTCAACACTGAGTAGTCCTCTGCTAACGTACGTATTAAATCTTTCTTTTTACAGACAGCTCTGACCCTAGAGTTCTGTGATTTCCGCAAACCAGTTGCATGTAATATTTGTATGTTTGTATTCGTGCTTTAGTGGTGTCCTGAAATCAAGGACTCGGAAATCACACGTGTATAAATATACACACACACGTACACACACATAAATATATTAGATGACAAGCTCCCTACAGGTAGAAATCTAGTCCCCTTGACAGACTTGTGGTTGCCAAGGGGGAGGGGAGGTGGGCAAGGGATGGAGTGGGAATTTGGGACTAGCAGATGCAAACTATTATATATAGAATGGATAAACAACAAGGTCCTACTGTACAACACAGGGAACTATATTCAATATCCTGTGATAAACCATCACGGAAAAGAATATGAACAAGACTGTATATTTACGTATAAATGAATCACTTTGCTGTGCAGCAGAAATTAACACATTGTAAATCAACTCTAAATCAATAAAACACAATTTTTAAATTTTATTGAAGTAGAGTTGATTTACAATGTTGTGTTTCAATAAAATAAATTCAAAAAAAAGAAATCTAGTCTCCTTGGAATGAGGTAAAATTTGTCTTTTCTCTTCAAGCAGATGGTGCTCACCTCTGGTTTTTTTGCAGCATTTAAATCCGCATCTCCCTTTATCGGTGTGCTTTTCAAAATCTGTTACAATTTTGTGCGTCACTGCATCTCCCTTACCAACTCACAGGCTCCTAAGTGTGGGATCCCTGTACCAAGACCCTCTCAGCGCCAACCATGTCTAGGACAAAGCCAGTGTCATGACATGCTCATCATACCTCTTTCTTGAATGAACACATATTTGCTTGTGTAACTGATTAACAGAGAAGATTTAGTAAAGAAGTTTTTGTCTGGATTGGATGAGGTCAAAGAGTTGAAGCTATGTCAGCTGGAAGGGTCGTTAGAGGTCATCTAGTCCAACTCCCACTATCACCGCCATGTTTTATTTGCAAGTCCTGGGGAGGCTGGGGGCTTGGGCAAGGTCACGTGACATGGTTAAGGACAGTGCAAGGTAATCCACGTTGACTACCGACTTTGCCAAGGTCCAAATCAGAAAAGGAGTAAAAGAAATGTATGAAGGATATGCACATCGTGACATATATTCATAGATACATACATACAATGGCAAATGGCATTTTTTTCTGATTATAAAAATGATGCACTGAAAAACTTCATGAGATGTAGAAATGTTTAGAAAGAAGAAAATAAAAAACATCAAAAATTCCACCATCTGGAGCAGGCCATGTCTTCCATGATAAATCCCTTCCTTTGTGGCTTTACTTGATCGAGAGCCATGGTGAAAACCAGTCCCACCTTTTCACTTGGCAGAATGGCTAGGAAAAAATGGTCCCTCCTTGTTAGATATTGCCATGGATTAAACAAGGCTGCAAATTCTCTGTCACTGTCCCCTTCGAGAAGGGTGGCTGTTTTCCTTCCCCTTGCATCTGGCATGAGTGCTTTACTCCTAGGAGGCAGGAAGTGATGCCGTGCCAGCTCTGGGCTCCAGCAGCTTCCACGTCTGTACTTTGGAGAGTTCTACGTTACCGTGTAAGAAACAGGCCACCCTGCTGGAGAGAATGTGTGAGAAAGACCCCATGGAGAGACTCTGAGATGACGGTGACAGAGGTAGACTCTGTCATCACAGCGTGCCGCGTGAGCCCTCGCCTTCAAGCTGCCCTCGCTGAGATGCCAGCCATGGGAGGGGACCATATTGAACCCAGCCAGCCCAGTGAAGCCCTCACGTGACCACGGCCCCAGCTGATGTCACGTGGAGCAAAAGGAATGCCCACCTGATCCCAGCCAACCCACAAAATCACGACAGAAGAGAACACGGTTGTTGTTTTATGGATTTCAGGGCAAGGGGCGAGTGGGTAGATGTGATGACAAAGCAGTAGATAACTAAGACAGCTAGCAAAAATCTTCAGATGTGAACTTCTTTGCGAAACGTCAAAACTAAATCCAAGAATGAAATCTGAAGTTAAGTCGCAAAGCTGCAGACCACATGCTGGTCATCACCGATGAAGTGAAAAGAATGTGGGTTTGAAGTGGTACAACCAGGTACAAGAACTGACTGAGCTACTTAGGAGCTGTTTAACCTCAAGAATAAGTCACTCGACCTATTTGTTCCTCCATCCTCTCATCGTAAAATAGGGGCACCGCTGATGTCAATTTCCGGGGCTTCTGAGAAAGGGCAGATGAAACCCTGTACGGGAAGATGCTTTTTACTGGTAAGTAGGGTTGCTTTTTGCCTCTTTTCTTTGAGCTTAGAGATTTGCTGATCATAAACAGTGGCTTTTAAAAGAGAACACTGTTGTCTCCTATCTTGGAAAGACAAGAGGATGCCAGACCTTGGTTATTGAAGAGGTAATATTTTATCCATCTGACATCCAAGAAAGGGCCCCAAAGGTTGTTCTCATGTGCAAAGTATTTTAAGCCATTTCCCCAAGGTTCTGTGGAAGAGGATAGGGGGCTCTGTGAGGCCTCTTTTATATGAGCACTAATCCTATTCATGAAGTCTGCACCTCATGACCTAATTGTTTCCCTACGTCCCCACCTACTAGTACCAGCATCTCTGGGAGTTAGGATTTCAGCATGTGAATTGGTGGGACGGGGTGGCGGGTGGGTGCAGGGAACCACAGCACTGAATAAATGCAGAGTCTCTACACTTTGGCCGCAGACCCACTGCACCAGGAATGGGGCCTTGGGAATCTGCGTCTTACTAAGTTTTCCAAGTGCTTGATCTTCATGCACTCTTAAGATTGAGACCCATCAGAGCTTGCCTGGATCAAACACGAACATTTAGAAAAAACAACAAGAGGGAAAAGGTATCATGACATTCCAGACCCAAGGAGAAAGGGAGTTTTAGACCCACCGTCCCAGGAGCTGTTTCCAAACAGACCAATCAGCCCCTTTGGCTCAAGCTGACGTCTGGCCAGGAAGGGAGCTGCCCAGTCCCTGGGCTGGGAAAACAGCCTCCCAGCAGCTCTTTGACACAAGCCCTGGTCTTGTCCTGACATGTGAAGCCCTGGGGTGAGAGGGGGAGAGGGGGAGAGGGGGAGAGGGGGAGAGGCAGAGGGAGAGGGAGAGGCAGAGGGAGAGGGAGAGGGAGAGGGAGTGTGTCCGTGTCCCTGGCGCTATACTCCTGTGTGAAGGCCAGGTCTGCAAAGGCGGGAAACAGGGGAACCGTATGCCTGAGGAGCCAGGACAGGGAGGACAGTGTGGCTGGAGAGTCATGCAGGCCAGGATGCAAACCCAACTTCTAAGCTCATCCTTAACAACAAATGCATTTTAGATAAATCAGAGATTGAAATAAAAAAAAAAAAAAGAGAAGATCTAGAAGGACATTTTCATAACCCTCAATGGAAGAACTTCTCGGCGTGATATAAAACTCAGAGGCTGTAAAGGAAAACAACTTAAAACGTCAGCTACATGAAAGTGAAAACCTGGGGACGTAGGGAAAAAAATAAAGTTTAACAAACAAATGAAAACTTAGGGAAAAGGTTTGCAACATATGCTACCAACAGAGGGTTAATGCTCATACTAAATTAACAAGTGTCCACAAGTCCAAGCCCAAACTGGGCAAAGGATATGAATAAACAGTTCACAGAAGAAGAAAGACGGCCAATGAACATGAAAAATATGTTGAAGATTACTAATAACCAAAGAAATATAACTCAGCATAATACAAAAAGAATGTGTTTTGGCAGAGACTAAAAGATTCCTAATATCCAAGTAAGTGAGGTAGAAGGAATCAGGCATAGCTCTTATAAGAGTAAATTGCTGACATCTTTTTTGGAGGACAAAGTGTCAGCAGCAAGCAAAATTTAAAACTTGCCCTCCATTTGCCCAGCAATTTTATAGCTCGGAGTTTATCCCAGACTGGTCATTGCACAAATAAACAGCTCTGTGTGTACAGTACAAGGCTGGTTTTTTAAACGGCATCTGCAATTTTGAAGGATTTGGACTGAGTCTAGGGGTCCATTGCAGAGGATGTATGGCCCAGACTCTTCCATGGAAGATGACCCTTGACCAGTCATTGGTCAAGAAGGGGACATGGGAGGGCTTCCCTGGTGGCGCAGTGGTTGAGAGTCCGCCTGCCGATGCATGGGACATGGGTTCGTGCCCCGGTCCGGGAAGATCCCACATGCCACGGAGCGGCCGGGCCCGTGAGCCATGGCCGCTGAGCCTGCGCGTCCGGAGCCTGTGCTCCGCAACGGGAGAGGCCACAACAGTGAGAGGCCCGCGTACCGCAAAAAAAAAAAAAAAAAAAAGAAGGGGACATGGGAGACTTCTCTGGTTGTGCAGTGGATAAGACTCCACGCTCCCAATGCAGGAGGCCCGGGTGTGATCCCTGGTCAGGGAACTAGATCCCACATGCATGCTGCAACTAAGATATCACATGCCACAACTTGCCCACATGCCGCAACTAAGGAGCCTGCCTGCCACAACTAAGGAGCCTGCCTGCCACAACTAAGGAGCCCACAAGCTGCAACTAAGGAGCGCCCGCCTGCCACAACTAAGACCCGGTGCAACCAAATAAATAAATAAATATTTAAAAAAATAAAAACTAAAAAAAAAAAGGGACACGTGCACCAAGGGGTCCGACCAGGGTGAATTGCACAATTCTTGCTCACCACGTGAGGGGCAGCGTTTTCCTCCCCTCCTCTGTAACCCTGATATGAAACTGTAAAGCCTGGTGTTGCTGTAATAACTATTTTGCCACCAACAAGGGAAGAACCTTCTACAAAAAAAGCCAACATGCAGAGGAGGGCACATCAGAGGGAAAAGCCAACGATAAAATAGCAACCAATGGAGCTAGAACCACTGGATTAAGCTCACCCTGAAGCCGCCATTTCTATGACTTCAGTTACAAAGGCCAACACTTTATTTTTTACTCTTTCTTTTCTTTTCTTTTCTTTTTAAGTTTTTGTCTGCACCACGCAGCATGTGGGATCCAATTTCCCAGACCAGGGATCAAACCCATGCCCCCTGCATTGGAAGCACAGAGTCTTCACCACTGGACCCCCAGGGAAGTCCCACAAAGGCCAATACTTTTCTTTACGAAGCCCAACTGAGTCACTTTCGGATACTTGCAGCCAAATGTCTCCTGATATAGCCATCAGTAGAGAACTGGTTCAATAAATTATGACACAGCCATATAGTAAAATACTGTGCACGTGATACAAAGTCAGAGTTGCCGCATGCGCAGTGTCAGGCGCAGATCTCCATCAGGTGTTGTTAATCAGGAAAATGGCGGGAACTCATATACGTGGTATCAACCGTTCAGTGAAAAAAGTAAATTGAGCTCTAGATAGAGATAGAAATTAGAATCATAGAGGAACAGGAAGCTTTTATTTCTACCTGTGTACACTTCTGAGTTTTTAAGGGTTTAGCAATAAGTATGTGTTACTTTTAATATATATGCATAAATATATATTTCAGTTTGGGAACTCTGAAGTGCTCTAGGTAACATCATTTTTCAATGACAATACTAAAAACAGATCTTTAAACAGAGATTTTAAAGGCAGATTTTAATGGCATAGTCTCCAGATATCTCAGTTTTCTACATAAGATCAATTTGCATAACCTGATGCTTACTTAGCCTTTGATCACTTCCTCCAGTGTCTTGTCTGTCTTGAAATAGAATGTGTGTCTTGATCGCTAAAAGTAATAAAAATAAAAACCATCTCACAGGGTCTGGCACGAAATGACCGATCAATGGTAGTTCTTACTGTTATTTAATTTTCTCGGAGGGAAGGGAGCCCTTCCTGAAATCTGTTTTTGCTTAGAGGTCAGTGAACCCTCTTCTGACATTACATTTCTTCAAACGCCCTGGAAGCAACAGCCATTCCCTGAGTCCAGCTCAGGGGCCATGCTGGGCCTCCTATCCTGGAAATGACACGGCCGTGAACGCCCCAAGGAAACCAGGAAGGCCCTGTAAGGGCCTCATTACCCAGCCAGCTGATAAGAAGCTTTGGAAAAACAAGCTGGCTGCCCTACTCATTTTTCAGATGATTAATGAAGACAAATCTCTTGGAATTTTCCTTAAACTGGACGTCACCCCCCCATTTTCAACATGAAAAAATGCAAGTGAGGAGCTGCCAGCGAGTGAGGTCTTGGGCCACATTCCCCAGGAGGCTCTGGGCTAAGTTCCCTTCTTTGGAGGGGAGAGAGAAACAGGGCCAGCCAGGGCTGCAGTCCCCCCCATGCCTGCAGCTCAGGGCTCTGAGCCCTGCTTTGGGGCCTCCTGCCATCGCAGCCCACAGCTCTGAAATGAGGAATATTACACACACACACACACACACACACACACACACACACACACACACACCCCACACCACACACTATGATGTTTTTTAAGAGCCTTCAATAAAGTTTTAAATTGTTGTCAATGATTGTTGTCAGTTATCGGGCTAGCAATTCTTGTAACTAAAATGTTGAACAGGGCTGGGCTTTGAAGCTACCCCGCCCAGGTGTATGTGCATCTGTGTACGTACCCGTAATCTGAGAAAGATTCTTGTGCGTATTGTGTGTGCCACAGAGACTTAGGAAAGATATCAAAGTTCCTTGCAGATTTTCACCGAAGGAGGCCTTGTCCTATGGTGTTATTTGAAAATGTCATGAAGTACAACAGAGACAGGGATTCATGGACCTCCCATGTGACCCACAGGGGGTGCTCAACAAGTATTTGTGGGATGGTCGAGGGCTTTGCTTTGGGACCTGACACTAGTGGCTTGCCTTTGTTGGGCCTGGCTTTCCTCTCTGCGAATGGAGATAATCACCCCTACTCCACGGCTGCCTCCCTTGGCATCCATCTGGGCCTCTCAGAAACCAACGGGTGACCTGAGGCAAACGTTCCAGGGAACTGCACAAGCACCCTCTGCTCGCATCTCCCCGGGAACCCACATCCTCCCCTTCGATCAGGCTGCCTTCTCAGCGTTTCCACGCCCCAGGCTCAGCCAGCTCTGCACTTGGGTTGACGCCAGACCCCTCTGGAACAAGTGTCCAGGCCCTCCACCCGTCACCCCCTCTGTAGAGCGGGTAGGCTCTAGGCTCATCTCTCCAAGAAGCCTTCAAACCACCCTCCAGAGCTGCCTCTCTTCTCCTGTCACCCCCCCCACCAAGTCCACCGTCCTCCCTCTAAGGCAGCAGGCAACTCCCACCAGATGTCCCCTAACAGAGAGGGCAGGTGAGGGATTGAATCAAGAAGCCAGTGGATTTTCAAAAGGCTCTTCTTAAAAGGCTTGATTTTTAAGTCTGGCCCTTGAGCCGGAAGAAGGTTTTGTTTTTATGTTTGCTTTCCTTTGGTGGAATTCAAGAAATACATCCTTATATACCAAGAGCCCAAAGCTTAGAAACCTGGGGCACAGAGTTTATGCCATAAACCAGAGAGCAACTGCTCAAGAAAAGTACCTATTCCAGCCAGCACATAATACAAGAAGTACTGAGGGAACATGACTGGGTTCGGGACTGAGGTGGAGGTGGAGGTGGGAGGCAGCCATGTCCAGGGGGCATCAGTGTCTCGATTTCCAGGCAAACCTTATATCGAAGCCCCACCTCCAACGTGGCACCTGTAAATGGGCAGCAAGGAAACTGGGGTGAACGGGAGGGAAGCCTCAGAGGTCCAGTAGCCCCAGCGCGCTACAGAATGGCCCTGGAAAGTTCCTGGGCTACCTCCGCCAAGAACATGAGACCAAGGGCAAGGCAGGCCACTCGCAAATCAGCAGCCCAGTGACCAGGTCAACAGGCATCCCCGGGCAGCTCCCAGCAGGGGCAGAGAAGAGGGGAGGAGGGGCAGATGGAAAATCCTGAACTAGTTTAAACACTTGAGTAAACATACGTCATACCGAAAGGACCTGAGTTACCTTGAACTGGAAGGACCGATGTTTCCCACCATCGGCAGAAGTAAGGATTCATGAACGAAGTTGAGATCAGTTACACAGAGTCTGAAGAGCCCTGGTACCAAGGAGGGCGGCATGATAAAACGGGAACAGCGCCAGAGTCAGCACGTGTAGATTCTAACCCTGGTTTTGACAATGATTAGCTGCGTGACGCAGGACAAGACACAGCATTTGGGGGCCTAACCTTCTCCTTCCTTCCTGGCCACCCGAGGGTTCTGGTAACTGAGAAGGGCACTGGGCAGCAGAAGGAGGTTGTTGCTCTTCCTGGCTTGGGTCCCAGTGTCCCAGTGGAGCTACAGGAAAAGGGAAAACACGGAGAGCAAACATAGCTCTCTGCTAAATGTAAGAATAACTCCTAGTTTCTAATATCCTATGCTCTAGTTCTTAGCAAATGTTGCTGATAAAACAAACACTTTGCAGAAAAAAGAAAAGATCAGTTATACAGAGAGAAAGTTCCGTTTGGGTGTAATTGTGACTAAATGTCACACCTGCCATCTATCACCTACCCACATCCCCTGGGTGACCAACCATCCCCGTTTGCCCAGGACTGTCCTGGGTGTAACTCCTAAAGTCCTTTGGCCCAAGAACTTCCTCAGTCCTGGGCAAACCGGGACAGTTGGTGGCCCTACCTGGTACTAAGCAGCATCTTCCCAGGATGTGCCAGTTTGACTTAAAGTGAGTGAGGGCAGGGACTCTGATTCTATTCAGACTGTGTTCATTCAACCAGCAAAGGTGAATAGAGCTGTCTTTGCACTGAAGTCTGATGGGGGAGACCTACTCTTAAAGGAATAATTAAAATACTAAGTGAAGTAAGTCAGACAGAGAAAAAGACAAATATCATATGATATCACTCATATGTGAAATCTGATTTTTTTAAATGATATAAATGAACTTATTTACAAAACAGAAAGACACAGATTTCAAAAACAGACTTAGGGTTACCAAAGGGGAAACGTTGGGGGAAGTGATAAATTAGGAGCTTGGGATTAACATACAAACACTACAATATATAAAACAGATAACCAACAGTGACCTACTGTATAGCACAGGGAACTCAACTCAACATTCTGCAATAAACTATATGGGAAAAGAATCTGAGAAAGAATGAATATATATATTAATATATGTATAACTGAATCACTTTGCTGTATACCTGAAACTAACACAACATTGTAAATCAACTAGACTCCAATAAAATTTTTTAAAAATACAGCGTGATGTGGGGAAAGGTAAATTAATGCAACAGGACAGCAATGCACATCTACCAGAATGGCTAAAATCTAAAAGATTGAAAATAACAATGTTGACAATTGGAGCTACTGAAACTCTCAGACACAGCTGGGGGGAATGTGAAATGGTGCACTCACATTGGGGGAGATGCTGATACTTGCTGATGAAACTAAATAAAAACCTACCCTTTGACCCAGCAATTCCAATTCTAAATATTTTCTCAAGAGAGATAAAAACATATGTCCACTAAAGACCTGTACTTCATAGCAGCCTTAGTCATAACAGCCAAAAATTGGGAAAAGCCCAGATGCAGGAAAACTGGTAAATAAATCATGGCGTATGTATACAAGGGAACAGCGCTCACTGGAAAGAGGAACGACCTTGTGCGCACACGTGGATGAATCCCCGAAACCTCATGCTGCGTGAGAGAAGCTGGACACAAAAGCACATATTCTGTGCACCGTTTATATGCAACACCGGGAAAGACAAAGCTGATCTATGACGACAGAAATCAGATCAGGGGTTTCACAGGCCAGGGTGAGGGGGTGGCCAGGCAGGGGCACACGGGACCTTTTGGAGATGTAGGAAATATCCTGTGTCTTGCCTGTGGTGGTTGTTTGGTTGTTGCATGGTTTGATGTATTTGTCAAAACTCATCAAACTGCACACTTAAAATGGGTGCATTTTCTCATTTTTAAATTACACCCAAAGAAGTTGATTTTTAAAAATCAGAACAAGAAAATATAAGCACCATAACAAATTTGCACACAAAGGGCCGAGGGGATGAGGGAGCCCTTACTGCTGGGTTAGGGCTGAAAAGTCAGAAGGAACTGCACCCGATGGAAGAAAGGAGACCACCGTGTCGAGATGCGCAGGAAGCGACGGAGGGTGGGCTGCAGCCAGGGCACGAGAAGAGGGCGGGTGGAGGCCACCCTAAGAAAAGTGAGAATTGAAAGTTAGTTCTGAAGAATGAACTTATTTATGAAACAGAAACAGACTCACAGACATTGAAAACAAACGTATGGTTACCAAGGGGAAAGGGGGTGAGGGAGGGATAAATGAGTAGTTTGGGATTAGCAGATGCAAACTACCATATAAAAAATAGATTAACAACAAGGTCCTACTGTATAGCACAGGGAACTATATTCAATGTCTTGTAATAAACCATAATGGAAAAGAATATGAAAAAGAATGTGTATATATGTGTGTGTGTGTATATACCCGAATCACTTTGTGTACACCAAAAACTAACACAACATTGTAAATCAACTATACTTTAATTTAAAAAAAGAAGAAGAAGGAAAGAAAGCAGACGCACACACACACACAAAAGAAAGGTAGGTCTGGAGAGTTCGGGAACGGCCTCCTGTTCCCTGCAAAGGATGCTGACCCCTACCTCTGGGCTCCATCTTACTGTGGGCACAGCTAGGCAGCGTGGCACAAGTAATATGTTACTAATTAGGACTCGATCAAGGTGACCCCTGCCATGACCCTGTCCCTCATGTGCAGGCTGTTGTGTTTCCTGAAGTGACGGAGGAGAGAGAGGAGAAGGAGGGGTCCAGGGCCAAGGAGCACCCACGGGAGGGTGCTCCCCCTGACTGGGACCCTCCCCAGGCTGCAGAGTAACAGATGGTCAAGGACCACTGCTGGTGGTGATGGTTGGAAAGAGACGTGTGCCTTACAAGGAGTCAGGGGAGGACTGGATGGAATGGGGCTAAACTAGAAGCAGGGAGACCAGTTAGTAGGTGGGGCAATGGTCCCCCCAAAATGAGAGGGACCTGGGTTAAGGCAGTGGCGACACAGGGAAGAGTACAAATTGAAGGTACATTTTGGGAGCAGATGCGCCAGCACGTCGTAAGACTGAGAGCACCAGGAAGCTGGATAAACCACAAAACCTGGACTTGGTGAGTGGCCAGAACATGACTCTGGACAAGACAGAGAAGAGGGGGGCTGGGGTCAGGGAGCCGGTGGTTTTGCATGTGGTGACACTAGCAACAGTAGCCCGTGTTCACGATCTTGTCTGTTCTCTGCCAGCATCGCAACAAATCTTTCCTTGGGGCTCTGCAGGGCACCTCTGCGATATTCCAGCCTTCCTGGACACATAACCTCTTCCCAAGGGCACCCCACTACCTACTCGAGACCAGAAATGATGCATCAGACCAGGTGACAGAGGTGCCCCTGGGCAAGACAGCCTCTCACCAACCTCCAGTCACATCACCTACTACACGGTCGGCCCTAAATTACTTGATCGACACACCTTGCTGCATAGACCTGGCCTACGCCTCTTAAGAAATCCAATTAAAAGTCCCCGCTCAGTGACAGGCAACGGGTCCTAAGAGAAGGAAGCAATTCTGTAGGGTACTTAACCGTGTGGCTCTCGCTTCAGGGTTTGTATAAATGAAAGCTGGCAGGCTGGGGATTTCTGTAACCAGATCCTCCCAGCGCAGAGTTTCCTGGAAGCCAGGTCAGAGTCCAGCAGTTGTATAGCTGTTTCTCCATCATTACAAGCCAGCCTTCCTCTTGGAGATGTTAAGAACTGATACGAAATTCTGGGACATGGATCCTGTATGATTTTAAGGGTACACGGACAATAAAATTAAGCTCTGAGATGAGCACATTGCTTTCGTCTGGGGAATGGACAAGCAACCCGTGCACGTGGTAAATGGTTCTCGAAGAAGGGCTGGGATTGGGGTTAAGGAGCTGCTCGTGGGGCTGTCATCCTGAGCCCTGGACACAGCCCTGGTGCAGTGTGTCAGCTGGGGTCAGCGTGGGCAGTGACTCAGAGTCTACCCTGGCTTCTCAGGAACATGTAGATCTTTCCCTCCCGACTCAGGATTCCCCACTGCTGAGCAGCCCTCCCCTGTGTGCACCCAGCCCCCCACCGTCTTCAGACACCCTCCTCCCCGGCTGGCAGGGAGGCCCCTACCCGCCCCCCCTCCGCCCACCGGGAACCTGTCCACAGCTTGTTGGGGCCGCAGCCCCGGCCAGGTTCCCGCCGGGAGGGAGGGTGGCCACCCCTCTCTGGAGGCCTAACTCTGCCCCTGGGGTATTTCTGTTTCCTTCCATCTTACCCTGCGGCCAAATAAGAAGCAGCCGGAGACAGCGAGGACGGGCTCAGACCCCCAGGGAGTGACGTCTCCGCTGCGGGGGGTCAGGACAGCGGCAGGACTGGGAATGGGGCTGAGAATTAAGAGGGGAAACTTCAAACTTTCTGAGCCAGCAGTTTTATCTGTTGAAAAATAATCACTGGGCTTAGTCCGTCAGGAAGAGGAGAGGAAATAACATTTCTTAAGGGCTCAAGGCTTATTTACTCATCCCACAAATCTTTTTGAAAGAGCGATTAGTGGTTTCCGGGACCGAACAGCCCATGTGGAGCCAGAGATTCTCCAGGCAGTGGGCGTGATGGAGTCAGGAGGCTGCAAGCGACCAGCTCTCAGACCCAGGCTGGAGCAGCTGCTTCCTGGGGACCTTGGGCAAATGGTTTAGCCCGTCTGTGCCTCAGTTTCCTCATCTGTAAAGGGGAAGGTGAGGAATGATGGAAGCTGAGGTTTGGGTTTCCTGTGGGGACTGTTCGCTCATGCAGCCGTGAGCACCTCCTGGGAGGCATGAAACAGACGCAGATTCCAGGCCTTATGGAGAATGAAGGAAAAACTATAGAGAAGGTGCACCTCAGGCTGCCTTTCTGCCCCAGCGCAGACGATAACCAATGTTTTTAATGGGTTTACTAAGTTATCAGGGTTAGGTGTGGGCAATGAGGTCTGCTTAAGAACACGAGGCACAGTGTAATTTATTTTAGAAAGATTCACATGCAACATAGTTACAAGTTTCCAAAGCCGGGTGTCCAGAGCCGTGAGCTCTGATTCCCGGAAAATCTACTGAACAGCACATTTCTGAATGAGGCCCAGTGAGATGTGTCTGCTCCATAAGGATGAGTCAGGGGCGAGCAAGAGGCAGGGGGCTTGGTGACTCTGACGCACCAGAAATTGAGCCGGGCAGCCTTAAAAACGGTGGTCTCCTCCCTGAATCACAAGTGAGGTTTAAGAGGAAACCAAGTTTCCGGAGGGGAATTAGCCAAGTCACAAAGGAACCACTAAATCAGGGAGGCCACACAGGAACGAATATGCCGGAAAGATAGAAATTTCTAGCCACAGTGTCCTGACGCGGGACCACGGTCATTAAAAATAAGCACTGGCAGCCGCCCCAGGGCCGGTGCATGAGGAGGGATGGGACACCGTCCCTCCAGCAGCTCTGCAGCAAGCGTGGTCCCCAGAGAAGCTGAAGTGGGAGTCACACACCATCAGCACGTCAGGGCACCAAGTCCATTTTCCATTCCCTTCTCCTGCCAAACCGTCACGGCAAAATCCCACTCTGCCACTTGCAGCTGTGTGACCTCAGGCAAATTACTTAACCTTTCTTAGCCTCAATAAATGGTAGCTAATACTACTGTTCATTGTTATTCAAAGTGGCTGAGTATTTACAGGATTCTGTAATGTACTGCCTGTTATCATAGAGCCCCGGGGTGGGCAAACTTTTCCTGTAACATACCAGATAGTAAATATTTTAGACATCGTGGGCCAAGAAGCAGACACAAATTTGCCCTGTGTGGTGGGCACACCTTGGGCCCAGCTGCATTGGCTGGAGATCGCCTCGAGAAGAGCAGCCTGCTGGGGGATGGGGCCTGGAGGGCCAGATCAGCAGGGTCGGGGAGGTGACAGGGACTGCTTCAGGGTTTGTCAATGTCTCTTCGCCAACGACACCCAGACCTGCTCCTCCTGGAGAGGCCAGCTGGCTCCCCGTGGGCAACTGACTGGAAGTGAGGTTACGGCATCTCCAGCTCCCAGTCTGGGAGCCCGACGCGCAGGGTCAAGCAGGTGCTGGGAGCAGCGTGGGGAGCAGGGGTGGAGAGGACACCCCAGTTTGGGTCCACAGTGTTCACAGTGGCTCACTACCAGCATTTTTTTAAAAAAATGAAACAGAGAATGGAATAAATGCAGGTTTGCAGCTGTGTCCATATGCGTATGAACCTGTGCTCTGGGTACAATGTCAAAGGTCTCTCTGAGCACTGGGCTCCAGGCATGCTTTTTGGCTTCTGCAAACCTCAAAAGAAGTGTTCTCATCTAACCATCAAGTACTCACAGAGCAGTTACCGTGAAGGTTTAGGGAGAAGTTCTTTGAGGAAAAGACTCAAGTCATAACCCTCTGTTTACCCCGAAACCTACCATCTTCGGTAGGAAATGGAGGGAAAAGTGAATCCGCTGGCCTGTGGCCAATGGATGTTCCCCGGAGGACCCTGGGGAGGGGCGGGTCTTCGCTAGCACACCTCCTCACCCCCATGTTTCACACACTTGCGCAACCAGAACATCTTATAGGGCCTCCAATCCAGTGGTTCTCAGACTGGGTGGGCTCTGAGGAACCCTAGGGTTCCTTGGCGTGCCCAGGGGGTGCCTGGGGGGAGAGGCTCTCGCCTTCCCCCCACCCTGACTTCAGCCACAATAGCTTTGCATTTTCTTTTCTATACTTTGAGATGACCAAAGGACTCCAATTCTAAAAGAGCGAACAACAGAAAGGCATGAGGGCCATCTATTCTGTCCAACGCATTTTATAGCTGGGGAAACCTGCAGTAGCCAGAGAAGAGGCAGCAGCGCAGAAGGAAGACTGGCCTTCAGGCGTCAGCTCCCACCCTGTTCAGTGGTCTTTCTACCCATCAGGATGCAGCCCAAAGAGAGTCCCAACCTTCTCTGGGGGCGACTCCCAGTGGCCACATCACAGCCCAAACAGACGATGTTGTAACACTGAGCTCAAGGTCAAGGTGAAGCCAAGAAGACGCGCATCATTTCAAGTACTCATTGAGGGGTGCCACTGTTTGTCCCCCGCTACTATTTATCACAGGTCAGGCACCCACTGGCTTTGGGGTCTTCGACAAGTCAATTCCCTTCTCTGGACTTTGGTTCTTAAGTCCTCTCACTGTTCTGAGTCCTCACTGGAGAGAAAGAGGTTCTCGGGCTAATCCCCCAGGTGACCATGATGGCCATCCCCCCTTATCTGCAAGGGATACATTCCAGGACCCCCAGGGGATGCCTGAAACTGGGGATACTACGGAACCCTATGCTTTTTCCTATACAGAAATACCTGTGATAAAGTTTAATGTATAAATCAGGCACTGTAAGAGGTTAACAACAACTAATAATAAAATAGAACAGCTGTAACAACATCTTGTGATGAAAGCTGTGTGAATGTGGTCTTTCTCAAAGTATCTCATTGCACAAATTTAATGCTTTTTCCTTCTTAACTAAGCACTTATCAGGCACCGTGGCTATAACTTCTGCAGTTTGCGGTGCAACAGCAAAACTAGCATGAATTTCTTTTTTCATACTTCATAATTTCACAGATAGAAGCCTCATTCTCATTCGATCTTAGCACCCTCAGCATACGATTTTTTTCTTTTTTCTGTCCTTACTGAGTCGCGAGCTTTCGTGCTTTCACTTAGAGGAAGCGCTTTACGGCATTTCTTCGGCGCACGCGAATCGCATCACTCCTCCGCGCTTGGGGGTCGTTATTAAGTAAAATAAGGGTCACTGAACACAAGCACTGAGATAGCGTGACAGGTAATCTGATAACCCGGTGGCTACTAAGTGACCAAGGGACTGGACACACAGGACAAAGGGATGATTCCCGTCTGGGCGGCACGAGATTTCATCACACTATTCAGAACGGCGAATGATTTAAAACTGATGAATTGTTTATTTCTGGAATTTTCCATTTAATGTTTTCAGACCATGGTGGACCCAGGGTAACTGAAACCACGGAAAGTGGAGTCTTGGATAAGGGGCAGGACTGAATTAACGCCACTGCTATGACACATCCTGGGGGGGTGGTGACTGCCACCTACAGTCAGTCTGGCAGCAGGACAAAGCCTCTTTGAGAAGCCATGGAGATGGTGACCGTGACTCAGACCCTCTGCTCCTAACTCAGTTCAGCCATGCAGAGAACTCAGGGAAACCGCACTTTGGGGCTGAGAGCATCGATTTAGTCGTCCTGACTGCTAAAGCGACTCTACTATTTCTCGTGTACAGTTGAGGAGACCCAGCGATGCCAAATGATTGTCCAAGGGGTGTAGAATTGGGATGGGGGGAAGAGAGACGGAAAGACCGGGGGAGGGAAAGGGAAGACAGGGAGAGCTCGGGGTTTGAGGCTGGGAAATGTCAGTTATCATCTGTTGACTGTCTTCTGTGAAAGGATTTGACATACTTAATCTCACTGAATCCTCACGAGAACCATGCAAAAGTAGATATAATAAACCCATTTTACAAAAGAGAAAGGTGAAACTCAACGAGTGACAGCTCTGGTCCTCTAACTGGTTTGTCTGATTCCCAAATCTTTGCTCTCCCCACTCTCTCACGATGCCTCAGGGCCAAACTAAACACGCCCAGAGTATTCCCCACTCGGTGTTACACAAGGCCAGGCCAGCGGAGAAGGTGAAGGTCATCTTCACCACTTCAAGTGACACCTGCTACGAGAAGAACCAAGTTCTATCCCAGCTAGAACATCACTTCCTGGAGCACCTCTAGTCTGCTTCCCCCGCATCTTGTCTCAGATGCACCCAAATCTTGACAAGTCTGGTGTCCCCATCAGGAAACCAAGGAGACGAGGCTATCATTCTGTCCCTACCTCTTTGCCCCAATTGGCTTAAAGGTACGAATAGCCCTTTATGTCTTCACAAACTCTTTGACACTTTGAATAGTTTCCTGCAGAACTGGAACATTTCATGAAAAAGCCTACTTATTAACGGTGCCACCACAGTGGGAAAAGGGCAGGTTTGGAAATAAGTCCCTTCATCCCTCTCGACCTTTGATTCTTCCTTGGCAAAAATGGGATAACCACCGTAACGTCCACACGGGGTCACCGTGAGGAACAAACGAAGGGATGTATCTGGATCTTAGAAGTCCCCGTAAGACAGTGAGTTGGTTTTACGCCGGCAGGCAGCACGCCATCCAGCCTTGCCTCACGGAGGGGCTAGAGGTGAGGACGACGGTCCTCTAAAGTTCTATGGGCTTCTCTCATTCGATCCTCTCACCCTTTGGTAAGAACGACACACTATTCCCATTTTACGGATGGGAAGGTTAATGAAGTCCATTAAATGCAGGGCAGGCTCCAGATCCCAACGTTACAGATAGAACAGCACACTCTGTCACCACCTCAACAGGCCCTGGAAGAGGTCCCCGTTGTCCCACCCGGGTCAGTGAGGTGCCCTGGGTGTCCGGAGCCAACACTTGACCAGCATTACTCCGATATGAAATAAAAAATTTTTTTTAAAAGTACACTTACTCTTCAACAATAAAGACAAATAACCCAATTTAAAAATGGGCGGAAGATGTGCATAGACGTTTCTCCAAAGAAGGTATACAAATGGCCAATAAGCACGTGATAAGGTGCTCAACATCGTGAGTCATTAGGGGAATACACATCAAAACCACAGTGAGACCCTATTTCTCACTCACTAGCACGGTTATAATCAAAAAGACAGTAACAAGTGCTGGTGAAAACAGTGGAGAAATTAGAACTCTCGTACATTGCCAGCGGGGTGGGAAAATGGTACCATCAATTTGTAAAACACCCTGGAAGTTCCTCAAAGGATTAAGCATAAAGTTACCGTATGTCCTAGCAGTTCCACTCCTAGGTATATACCCAAAGAACTGAACACCCAGGTCCATACAAACCTTGTACAGAATGTTCATGGCAGCATTATTCACAAGGACCCAAAGGCGGGAACAACCCGGCTGTCAAGTGATGAAAGAATTACAAATCATGGACTCTCCACACGGATACATGTTCCTCATGCATGAACCTGGAAACACTATGCTAAGTGGAAGAAGCCATTTGCAAAACACACATTTCATGATTCCGTTTATATGAAATGACGAGAACAGGCAAACATACAGAGATAGACAGTAGATTAGCGGTTGCCTAGAGCTGGGGATGATGGGAAAAGGGAATGACCGCTCATGAGTACAGGTTTGTTTTATTTTGTGGTGATAAAAGCTTTTTCAAATGGATTATAGTGATCGGTGTACAACAGTGACTGCACAGGAGAACCACTAAATTATATACTTTAAATGAGTGAATTGTACGATATGCGGCGTATATCTCAATAAAGCTGTTTTAAAAAATGAAAAGAAAAAAATCCAAGGAGAGAGAAAACCCTGGGGTGGAGGGAGGCAGTCAAGAAAGAAGGGGCTCGATTTTTTGTAGGAAAACATCCTAGACTCGGAATTTTGATGTGTGGCTGTGATTGTTTCCTGGGGAGCCTCATATGGGAAGCAATGAGGAAACTCCCTCCAGCGAAAAGCCAGGGAGCCTCACTCTACAGGCCTTGGCCCACCTGCTCACAGGTACACATCCTTGTATGCACAGAGATGCCCAGAGAACCACCGCCCACCAACGTTCCCGGAATTGCTCTGTGGCCACAGGGGAGGGAAGGCCTTGCACTCACGTAAACAAACTTCAAAGGCCTGCTGGAAAGGGAAAACTGATCAGGTACATTTGAAGAGGTCAAAGGACATCTGATTACAGGGGGAAGGACTATTTGTTCAGAAGTACACAGGTGAGTATGACATACAAGGTCCGTCCAGGGGTCATGAAGTCTATTCAAGGGAATAAAACTGAAGGTCTTTGGGCTTAGAGGAGTTTTTTTTTTAATTTTAGGATATGTGGTATGAAGTTCTGTTGATTATGGAAGGCCTGTTTCCTAAGGAGAATGCGGAAATAAATTACCCCCAATTCACCCCTGAAGCTGCGTGCAAATGTGTCTGAGGCTATGAGCAGCCAGAGGAGGAGTCAGGGTTCCAGGTGGGCCCCAACTAACGTGCGACATTGGCCTGGTGGCTCAGGTGACACCTCAGCTTCTCCACTACAGACAGAGCCCGTCTGCCTCTCCAAGTGAGAAGACACATACGGGATCATGTCAAGCCTTTCAGGAGTTATCGTGTTATTCATTTCCCCGCACCCTCCCCCCAGTCACTTGTTTCCACATCTTCAGGGAAAATCTCACGAAAAGGAGAATTTCAATTAACACCAAAGCACTGAGCTCCCAGCGTTGCCCCGAGAAAGTGATGACTCATCCCAGTTTTCGGGGGCTTTCCTATTGAGGGAGGCAACCCTGGACCCAACCCAGAAGCAGAAAGTCCTTCATAAATTGAGAAGAAGGGAAGAGAGACCACATCCCCCTCCCTCCGGGAATCCCGTGGAAGGATGACCCGCCTGAGTCTCTGACCAGCCAGCAGCCTGTTTACTCTGCAGGCGCCTGCACCCATATTTGATTGAAATGCAACACCGTTGTCCAAGAAAATCAAGCACATTACGGAAAGCAATCATCAAACAATTTACCTGCATGATAGCCTTAAGAAATAAGCCAGAAGAATATTCTTCTATTTTTAGAAATGAGGAAACAGTAACACAGAGGCACACTATCTGAGCTGTAGAATGGATGAGGACATGTCACCCAGGCCTGATCAATCAGATTATTACCATCCTTATGGCCACGGTGACTAGTGCAGAGGGGGGCACAGGACACAAGCTGGACGGGTCAGACTCTCCTCTGAGCTCTTTCAGCCAGAGATATAGGGAAGATGATCTTTTCTCATGTGGGTTGCTATTCAAATATGAGGTACCCCTCGACCTACCAGAGGCTAATATGCCCACCACATGAAGAGAACCTATTCAAGAGACACAAAGAAAAGGCACCTTATTGGCCCCCTGGATCCAGCCATACCTGAAGCTGTCATGTTCCTGGATTTTGCTTAACTTTACTGTATTAAGAGCCAATAGATTCCTTCTCTCTCTCTCTCTCACATGCTACTTTGAGAATGGCTGTCACTTGCAAAAAAAAAAAAAGTTTACTAATACAAGTTCTCAATTATAAGAAGTGGGATTATGTATAAAAAGTTTTATATTTTTATTCATCTGTATATTTTGATCATGATTCAGGGGGTAAAAAAAGTGGCCTAAATGAAAAGTATATAAACTAGAAATCGTGAAATATTACCTTTATAAATATGTTGAGGACAGAAATTGCTTGCTCGTTCCACCTAAACTTGAAGTTAGTCCTTGGTCAAATGCAGTCAAAACAGGGGCTTTCCAAATGTTGATCTATAATAGGATTGTGTTGTTTTGAACGCTATCCAAAGGAAATACTTCCAAAAGAGAGAATGCTCAGTGGACCCACTCAGCCCTTTAATTCAAGATGAGGAAAATGTTTATTGCTGTGAAGCTATAAAAACACTTCCAAGAAACTGAAGTCACATGTTTTCTGGAAAATCTAATTGCTGCTTTGCACTCACCAAGATATTTTATTAATAAGAGGTTGTTAAATCATGGCTGTTAAGTTATAGTCTGCTGTTACTTGTGGACCAGGATTCTCAAGGCATCCCCCGGTCACTATGGAGTACGTTAGACATTATCATGATCACAGGCTTCTGGTTACTGAACGACAGTCTGAGCAGATGCTGCCACAGACACAGCCTGAACTATGACTTTGTAAGGCACCTATTCTGATAAGAAACCCCAGGAGCGTAAATGTGACAGACAGCTCTGTGCCCAAGATCACAGAGCTCTTCAATGGAGGAGCTGGAATTAGGGACCCAGTGGTGATTTCCCAGCCCAGTTTACTCTGGGTCTCATTTGGAAATGGTAAGAAAATCCAGGAGGCAAGTGTAGTAGCCCCACATCCCTGCCATTCTCACCTCTGCACATCAGAATAGAGTCAAGACCACGTGATCATCCTCCGTGGTGATGTGAGATTTGGGCCATCAGGATGACACTCGTCCTGTAACCACAGTTCTCAGATTCCAGCCCCGTGATTATAAGTCATGGAATACTGTCTCTGCGAGGACCTCGAGGGTCCCTCAGAGACACTTATTTTCCAGAAGGGAAAACTGAGGCCCAGCAGGGGGAAGTGATGTGTCCAGGGTTACCCAGGCGCTGCCTGGTGACAGAGCCCAGATCGTGTTCACCTGTGGAAGCAGTTTGCCTCATAAGCATCTCTATCCGCCCATAAGCTTGTCTTCAGCTTGGACCTGGACCAGCTGCACACGCTTACCCTGCAGGGCAACAGGTGGGCAGACGGGATGCGAGCCGACAGGCTGGGGCTTTGCCTGATCCTGACTCCCTGAGACTCTGGAGACATTCCTCGCACTTGTTTTTTGTTTTCTGGGGGGTTTTTGGCCACACCTTGCAGCCTGTGGGATCTTAGTTCCCCAACCAGGGATCGAACCCGGGCCCTCGGCAGTGAAAGTGCGGAGTCCTAACCACCGGACCGCCAGGGAAGTTCCTCCTTGCACTTCTAAAATAGGATTTCTTTCATTTTCCTTTTGTTTTAAAAGTTGGTTTTAATGTTTTGATAAGTCTAAAAACATCACTTTGAAAGCAGGGCTTGAATTACTTGGTTTTGATTCGTATGTGTGTATAAATACATAGATAGATAGATAATAGCTAGATAGATAGATGATAGATAGATAATAGATAGACAGGCACATACGTACATACATATATATACATACACATACACGTAAATACACATAGAAAGGAAAGGAAAAGTCACAGCAGATCACATCCCATAAAACAGTAGTTAAACTCTGGTCCTCTCCCCTCCCCAGCCTCTTAAGCTTTGCTCACATCCCCCTCTGTGTCTCACAATGAAGAAGTCTTGCCCTTTGCTCCTTGTGGCCGCCCTAAAATCACCTTCAGAGCAGGGAGCAGGGTTGCTCCCAGCTGGTAAGCCCAAGCCAGCCAAGCAGATAGAATTCCTTTCGGGTTTTCTGCCCATTAGCTGAACTCTTTCACACGACTACAAGCTTAGAACAATTGAGAGGGCAAATAAGGAGGGAAAGCAGGGCTCAGTTTGGGTGCAAAATTAGAGAGGTTGGGATTGCAGGAGCCAACTGGCAAAAGGGAAGGAATTCATTGCCATAAGAATAGGGGGAAAGTGCCCTGTAAAATGGCTCAGAATGAACAAAGATCTTCGCTTTCTGGAGGGTCAGGGGACTTGTTTCTCTACAGTGAAGTAGGATGAGGGGGAAGGAAGGACCCTGAAGGGCTGTAGGGCTGTGTGTGAGTTTCGCGTGCTCACGGTACAGGAATCTCTCCAAGGCGCAGCAGGAGATGCTCATGGGCCTCTGAGTCAAGCTGGCTGCTTGTCCGTAAAAACAGGAGTATTGACACGACTGTGACGGCAGCTCTGAGGACTTGTCCCAATGAAGGGGGTCTGCACGGTGCCTGGATCGAGGAATCCAGACAGAAATGCAAAGTTTCCTTGTCCGCGTCACCAAGTCCACACGAGTGCCTGGTAACCAAGTGCCCTTTAGGTTCACACAAGGGTCTCTGATCTGAAAGCCAGGCAGCGTGCTGTCAGAAAGTACACACTGCTGTATTTAACGTGGATAAGCAGCAAGGACCTACTGTGTAGCACAGGGAACTCTGCTCAATATTCTGTAACAACCTCAATGGGAAAAGAGTTTGAAAAAGAATAGAGACATGTATATGTATAACTGAGTCACTTTGCTGTACACCTGAAACTAACACAACATTGTTCATCAACTAGACTCCAATATAAAATAAAAACTTAAAAAAAAATTAAAAAACTAGCACATGGGAGCCTGCAGCTGTCCGTGAAACCTCATGGTTTGTACTCATAATGTTATTACTTCCCTTCGGGCCCATTGCAAACATGGAATTAAATATGTTAATTAAATAGTGTATTTGTTTTCCCCTTAAAAGAGCTCTCTTCGGGTAATTAGAACTTCTAAAAAATTGTTCTGGTGCTTGACGTAAAAGTGGCCTTGTGTTCTGGGTGGGGAAAGCCTAGATAACTCTCCCTCCCTTGGCAGGGTAGGAAAGTTCTGCTTAGAGGTTCTTGTATCTTCGTAAGGTTCAAACTGGGTAGAAAGCTAATTATTCTGGGCATCCAGGTCACTGCCACCCTGACACACACAACCACCCTCACCAAAGCATCCCCGGCCAGGGGAAGAGTACTCAAGTGACATGTCAGTTCCTTGGTGACTTCCTAGAACCCACATCAAAGCAGACCCTACTGTAGAGCACAGGGAACTCTATTCAATATCTCGTAATAACCTATAATGGAAAAGAATCTGAAAAAGGATAGATATATGTATAACTGAATCACTTTGCTCTACAACTGAAACTAACACGACATTGCAAATCAACTATACTTCAATTTTTAAAAAGGAGAAAAAAAGGAAAATAATTAAAAGAAAATTATACTAATAAGATTTGAGGAAAAAATAAAAGAATATTTCCAAACATAAGAAATTTATAAACATGTAAAAATTGTTTAAAAAAAGAAAATGTGTAACTAGTTACCAGTGGGAGGGAAGGGGCAATAGAGGGGTGGGGGATTGGGACGTACAAACTATTGGGTGTAAGACAGGCTCCAAGGATTTATTTTTATTGTACAGCACGGGGAATATAGCCAATATTTTGTAATAACTGTAAATGGAGTGTCACCTTTAAAAATTGTATAAAAATAATTTTTTAAAAAGCCAACTGAGAGCTTCCCTGGTGGCGCAGTGGTTGAGAGTCCGCCTGCCGACGCAGGGGACGCGGGTTCGTGCCCCTGTCCGGGAGGATCCCACGTGCCGCGGAGCGGCTGGGCCCGTGAGCCATGGCCGCTGAGCCTGCGCGTCCGGAGCCTGTGCTCCGCAACGGGAGAGGCCACAGCAGTGAGAGGCCCGCGTACCGCAAAAAAAAAAAAAGAAAAAAAAAGAAATAATAAATGTGTGAGCTAACGCTACTGCAGAAATCATACTGCAGTCTCTAAATTATCAAACCAACACATTGTATACCTTAAACTTACACAATGTTATATCTCAATAAAAAAAAAAGAAAAAGAAAAAGAGCCGCATCTAATGAAGGATGAGCCCTGCGGCATTTGACACAGCGTCCAACAGCCAATGGAGAGCAAAGGGCTCCACCCACAGCCCCGGACACAGTCATACATGGTCACAGCTGAATGAATGAAAGAGGGAGGGAGGGAAGAGGAGAAGGGGGAGGGGATGGGGGAGGGGGAAGGGAGGGAACAAGTGAGAACACAGTCTCTAGAGCACTAGAAATACAGGTAATGGAGCAGATGGGATTCTGCAGAAGAGGCCAGCCCTTTAAAGATGTCCTTTGAGCAACACAGAGAAAGGCAGAACCTTCTGACCACTGTGTCTGCTGGAGATGGACTGGACTGTGTGGGTGCAGAAGCAACACAGGGCAACCAGAGGAGAGGATCAGGGCAGGACAGACACGCGGCCACACTCCCAAGGGCAGCAGATGTCTCCAGTTCTCCAGGCAGTTTCCATACACGTGTGTACACACATGTGCCTTATTCCTAATTGGATGTACACATTTCACAGGCTTTTGACCCTCTGCATTTGGTTTTTAGGGTCGTAAAGTCCCGAGTCCAAGGCCTTCCTGAGGTATTCATGAGGGGGTGGGGCTGAACCAGATGGCAGCAACATGTCAGCCCAGGGCACACACAGGGCAGCGCAAGAAAGCAGTGTCGGCGGCGATGGGAGCTGAACAGAGCCAATTCCGCTGTGCCGGTCCTGCATCTCATGCAGGGGTGTGAGAAAAGCCAGAACAGGCAGCTTCCAAAGTGACCCTCCTCTGCTAGAGATTCACGCCCTTTTGTCTCAACTGTTAAGTCAGGACAGGCCTGCAGGAATGATGGTAGGGGACTCCTAAGACCAGGTCAGAAAAGGCACTGCAACCTGCACCATGGCCTTTGGGCTCATCAACACCTGCGGCCCACCGAATAGCTGAGAGAAGCAAATGAAGGGCCGTGCACCCACTACCCTAACTCTCCTCCTATGTAGAAAATACAGGAGACAATTCTGGCAAAAAAACCCAAACACCTAAACAATACCTATGTGTGTGTACACCTATGTACATACATGCACATATATACATATATATAACACACAAATACACACACATATATTATACATTTATGTGTAGATATGCACACACCCAGACATTATAACATTAACGAACTTTGGGAATTTGGGATCCACTTGGACCTATGGAAAATGGGTAAAATTTGAGGCATGAAAGGTCACTTTTAAGGGAAAGGACCGTACCCTGGCCGAGACAGCTCTGACTAAAGCCAAAGGGATGTTAATTACGCATCTAGAAGGGACGTGCTCAGAAGATGAAATCAAGTGGTCCAGGAACACAAGTCAACCACGAGCTCAGCCAGCCTCACTCCTGGCGTTTCTGAGGCTGAAAACGAGGCTGCAAACGGGCCCTCATACCACGTGTCCAGATATTTCTGAGTTATTTAATATACACCTAGGAATGTGAGGTCCGAATTTCCACTTATTTGTGTCCGGGGCCTGCAGCCAGCAACCAGGGGATTCCCTGACCCTAAAACTAAAGATTCCCCTGCAATCCCACACCTCACTTTTCTGACTCAGATTTCTAGACAGTTCCCAAACCACAGCTTCCCAGAGAGGGGGCAGGAGGAAGTATAATTGTTCAGGGAGCCTGGCTCTGCCCAGACCCCCGCTCTGGGCGACTTGGAGCAGTCAACTTTGAACAAAAGGCAGCAACTTTGAATGCTGAGAGCAGGCCTGCGATGTCTCCTCTCCCCACGCAAACTCAGTGCTCTCCGCCCAGCATCCTCTGGCTCGGGGGGGTCCAGTTTGGTTCAAGCAACTTTCTCCTACGATTCCTTTTGGCTCAATTTTTGGCCAAACTTGCAAAAAGCATTATGAAACTGAAAAGACATTTAGAAAGAAGTCTTTGGGTTTTTGCTTATTCCTCTGGTCTAAGGACAGCTCTGATTCCAGCATCCCTGGAAGATGCTCTTGGTCAAGGCTGGCTATGAATTCACCACCTTTCTGGGATATGATGCAGTTGAGGGAAGAGAAGTATCTGACAGTTGACCACTAATATCCCTTCTAATGGAGATTCCACCCTCCACGATCCTTTAATATCCCTCCCTGGCAGCGAGGCCTTGGTTTGGAATTCTGTCCCTCCCTCCTGGGCAAACGAGCAGAGTGGATTCTTTCCACCCATGTGAACACTGGGCTGCCCAGGGTTGGGGAAAATGCACCAACGTAAGGGCCAAGGGAATCAAATTTTGTCACCTTCGCAATACGGGAATGAGTGCTTCAGCCTATCTGCCCACACCCTCCTCCCAAAGGGTAGGGTGGCCCTTGTATTAAGGAGAAATATTAAACCTTCCTCTTCTTAGCCCCTCGGTCCTATTCAGTAATACCACCTGGCGTTCCACTATCACAGCGATCCTGTAGATGAAGGGTCACTAAACCACAGTTCAAGGATAGAGTCCCGCCCAGCACCTGTTTTTACAAATAAATTTTTCCTGGAACACAACCCTGTCCACTTGTTTAAATATTATCTACGGTTGCTTTTGTGCTGTAACAGCAGAATCGAGTAGTTGCGATACAGACGGTGTAAGCAGCAAAGGCTGAGATAATCACTATCTGATTCTTTACAGAAAAAGCTTGCCGCCCTCTGCTCTGGAAGGCGATGATGGCAGATCATCGTAGTGGGTACCATGCACCTGACGTTGTTCATGCTTAACGTGGAGTCTCTCATTTAACCCTCACACCAAACCTGATGAAATTATATCAATTCCATAGATAAGGAAGAGAGACAGAGAAAGAAAGTTCTAAGGTTCCGTCTTAGAACAGCTTTTGCTGTGTCCCAAACCCTATGGGATGCAGCAAAAGCAGTTCTAAGAAGGAAATTTGTAGTGATACAAGCTTACCTCAGGAAACAAGAAAAATCTCAAATAAACACCCTAACCTTACACCTAAAGCAACTAGAGAAAGAAGAACAAACAGAACCCAAAGTTAGCAGAAGAAAAGGAATCATAAGAGCAGAAATAAATAAAATAGAGACGAAGAAAACAATAGAAAAGATCAATGAAACTAAAAGCTTGTTCTTGGAAAAGATAAACAAAATTGATAAACCTTTAGCCAGACTCATCAAGAATAAAAAAGGGAGAGGCCCCAAATCAATAAAATTAGAAATGAAAAAGAAGTTACAACTGACACCAGAGAAATGAAAAGGACCATAAGAGACAATTACAAGCAACTGTATGTCAATGTCACCAGTGTAACATTGTCTGGGACCCAGTCCCAGGAAGTCTGGGGCAGGGGCCGTGCTCTTCATTGGCTACTTCACTGCCTCAACATTCCATCAGGCCTCCAATTCCCACGGGAATTGGTTTCATGTTCCCCAAGCCGCCTTCAGGATCCCAAATTCAACCCCCCAGTCACCTCCATAAGTCACTGGGAAGGGACACGCCTACTGTAATTAACAAATGGATGTTCTGGAATTCATCAGCCTCTTGAATTTGGTTAGAAGGAGCCTACCCCTGGGAGCCTGAACATCTCTGGACACCAGCAAAAGGGAGTTTCTAGCCTCAGTGTGAGCCTCCCTGAAGACTCCCGTGGCCTCAACCACACAAGGGCAATGGCCCTACGTCTTTCCTGAGCCTCCAACCAGGCCCTCTAGCCTGCACTGATCGGTCAGGCTGGGGCTCTTGAAAGCCCAGTCCTGGGAAAACCAAGCTTTGCCTTCACGAACACGCCAGCAGCCCTTCCCATAATCGCCCCTGTTGTTTCAGTTTGCCTCAAATGAGTGTTAAAGATAACCTCCTGTTAACTTCCACTGAGGGAAGAAATGACTATTTAAGCTTCTTGGCTTCGGTAGAGCACAATTATTTTCATTTCACAAGTCTGTTTTGAAGAATGAAAGCCAGCCACGGCTCAACAGTCGCCTTCAAAGCACTGTTTGGTATCAATGGCCCGCAGGAGGAGAGCTTCTGAAAACACTGCCATTTGATGGGAGATCCCAGAAGACTTCATGCATCTTGATCAAAGAAGCTACTGGCTTCCTTCAGCTGTTGGCCTGAAGCCCAATTTTTGGCTTGACTTAAAAGGATTTAAACAGTCCCACCCATCCCCCCACACAGGAGGATCTGTAGCATTTATTGGATCTCCTGGAAGCAATACAGACCCTTGATCTGCCCCTGTAATTCATCACCTTACTCACCTACAGAGGTGAGTAAGCGGTCTTGTGATCTGAGGACCCGGGGAAATTCTCCCAAATCTCTCTCTCATGCCCATGCCATGTTGTCTAAAACTCTACCAGCACCATCACTAAAGACACCTGTTTAAAGGTAAATGCTCTCTCCAATGGCAATCCATAGCTTTATCAGCTAGTAAAACGTCAGCACACCTCAAGATGGAACTTACAGTAAAATGAGAAGAAATGGCAAGAGTTGAGGATCTGAGTCCCCTGAGCTACTTAAACCTCAGTTACACGGGAGCAGTTAAGGGTCACCTGCCATTCTCACAGGTTGTGGCGAGGATGAACTGAGTTCAGTATAAACTATACAAAAGTATGAGCTCACTGTTTTCTTGCCTACAGCCAGACTATAGGAAAGAAGAGAAGGGAAGACCAAGAACTGCGGGGGCTTACCAGCTGGACCAAGGTTCCAAAAGGAAGGAGACGCTCGGAGACAAGGTGAGATACCCAGGAACGGACTCGTCTGCGGCGGCTTCAGGACACAACTCTGAGACACCGCGCTGAATGTTCTCCCAGAGGGCAACCCGAAGGTTCAAGATGTTCCCAATAACTGCTAAGCACACGCTGCTGTGATGCTCTCTCCCTGACTTCTAGATCCTTAGCAAACTCCCCTCTTCCATGTGTACCATGTGTGGAGACAAGCTATTCTATGAGCTTGCTCCCTGCTCTGTGGGGACATACATCCTTTTAAAATCTTTCACGTGCCATAAGGTGGTGTGCTGCTTCTCCTGCTTCAGAAACAGGTGGGCAAAGTCCATCTGCACTTTAAAAATATCTTTTATAGTAGTTTTACAGATTTGTATTCTCCAAGCCGTCGAGTTCTAACCACTGACCTGCTCTCATTACACCCTCTCTGATCTGCTCATCACATAAAACCACCACTGGTTTGCAACGAGTAACTGAGGTTATTGCAAGCAGGGCTTGGGTCTGGGTAGCACACATCAACATCTGCTGAGGGTACCATGCCTGGAAGGGGGGCTTCAGGCTAGGCAGGATATTGGGGGAGACAAGAGAAATGATAATTCCCCAGAAGTCTGGGAAATCAACCAGCGAACCAAGAGATCATTGTAATCTGAAAATTCCCACAACCTAGGCTCATAGAGACACACAGTTGGAAATCGTCATCTAAGGAGCATTATTCTGGAGATACTCGCCATAGAGTACCTCATTTAATTTAATCTCCAAAACAACCTTATGAAATAGGCATTATTCTGCCAGTTTACAGAAATTTTAAGGAACCACTGTCGCAAAGACAGGTAACGGTTGAGCTGGGATTTGAACCCAGGCTAGCCTGGTACTTCAACAGCCACCACAGGACGCCACCATCTCCCTGGTCTGGTGCATTTGGGAGAAAGCCAGGAAGGAAGTGGGATGGCTGGAGGTGAAGGACACTTTTGAGGCTAAAATTGTTGCCAGATTTTTTTAAATATAAAATGAATTAAGGCAGCAGGAGGAGGCAGAGAGAACAGATCCCAGAGCAAAAGGTGTTGTGGAAAGTAAATAAAATCTCAGCCTTACTTTCCCTAACACTCCTTCTCAGACACGCTCTGGTCAACCACTCTTGGTCAATGTTTCATATAGAAATTGCTACCAAGAAGAAATTAATATTTTAAATATATTAAATATAAATTACTATTTTACATTACCATTTTAATTAATTACTATTTTAATTAAAATCTATAATCTGCCCTCAAGTTCTTCCAGAATTTGAAGGAGATCCCTGTTCAGGTACAAATGCATTGCTCTGCTGCCTCTTTGCTGCTGAGAACCTACAAAGTTGACTCAGGAGTGATCTGTCTTCCCAAACCCTGACTGCCCTGGGCAGGTAAGGTTCACAGGCCCCTGGAGCAGCGTTCCCTCGGAGTCTGTCCCAAGGCCCCCGTCGGCCGAGTGGATCCCACTTCCAAACCCAGAGGCTGAGGGTTCCCTCAGGCTTGGCAACACCAAACAGCATCATAGCCACAGCCGCTCGATAGCTGGTTTCAAACACTGGACACATTCCATCTATGCCCATCTGTGTTTGCTGTGAGAAAGCGAACACCAGAAACTGGGAGGAAATAAGGATGTTATCCACTTCTCTGCTCAGGATGTGCATGTTGAAAAGCACTTATTGAGTGAATTCCACTTCCTGGGCTTTGTGGCTCGTTGACCTTGAATTTCCCTAGAAGAAGAGTGTCTTCTTAGCAACGTCAAGAATAGGGAGAACCGGGCACCTGCATCTCTGCTGGTGGACATGTAAATACGTAGGGCCTTTCTGAAGGTATTTTATTTAAAGCCCTTGAAATGCACATCCGGGGGGCTCAGCAGCTTCATTTCTGGGAATTTTCCATAAGGAAACAATTAGATAGGTGTCGGAAGGGGCAAGAATGTTTATCGTGGCATTGTTCATAATAATTAAAAATGAGAGACAACTTGACACCCTACGATAGGGATTGGTTAAATAGTTTTCAGTAGAGTGACACAAAGGGGTATCCTTCACACCATTAAAAATGATCTTGACAGACTATGGGATCCCAGGACTTGGGCTTACTCTGAAATGTTTTATCCCCACAGGAAAGTCTGGTTTATTTAAGACCGTAGTATGCCACGATTTTACAGTATACATACATCTCAAACTATTAAAAATTAATTTACCCCACCGAAAAATAGTACCTTGTAGATATGTACTTACTGATGTGGAAAGATTAACTCAGACCCGACTTGAAACTTTGGTATTTTAGTAGGTGCCACCTCTTCCTGAATGACTCCCAGACATTTCCTTAATGATATTTAAATACCCATTTCATTGTCTTTGTTCCTGTGAAACATCAGGTGACACCCCCAGTATGTTCTAAGTACGTTGAGTAAATCTGATTTAAATCACCTTCTCTATGCTTATCGTGCCCATTCTTAACTTGCCTGAGTGGAAATCCCAGCTTTTGATAAACTGCTTGGTCTGGGAGTCATCCTCCTCCCTGGATTCTGGTCCTACTTCAGACCTGCCCCAGATCTAACCTGATGATTTCAAAATACAGTCAGTAGAAGAGCCAACATTTAGCGAGTCTAGACAGGAAACCTGGGGGCCAAAACCAACTTTCAGGATAAATGAATACGTCTACGTGGTCTAAAATGAGGGAGTTCACGGAGGAATCCCCAGCCTTGCAGATGACTCTCAACTCTTCCAGGTCATCAAACGGCAAGTCGGTAAACTCCAAGAAGGTCCACCGAAGTAGTGAGCCGTAGGGCAAGAACTTACAGCTGTAGTTCTCTGGGAGCATTTTATGATGACACTTTTCCCTAAAATGACTTAGAAAAGTCACCTATACTATTTTTATAAGATAGACATGCCCAACTGATTCATTATAACCACAAGAAGAGATGTGACTGTGACCACTTCTTGGTGACACCCACGCACTGTCCCACCGAGGCAGCGGACAACAAAGCCACTGTGTCAAAAGGAGCTGTCATCCTGTGTTAGCACAAAACCGGATTTCAGCCGTATTTGGGAATTGTGTGAACTTCGGGTTAGCACATCTTGAAAAAGACGGGATGAGACTCAAGGAAGTTCTCAGAAGCACAAATGATTGACTGTGGACATGGGTATGTGGTACGGCAAATAAACGCTAGACCAGAGGGCAGAGGACTGGGGGGAAGCCCCGGCACGGACGCTGGCTGGGGGTGTGGCCTGGGCAGTCTTTCCCCTTCTCAGCCTCTGTTCCCTCCACGGTCGAGGGCATTTGATTAGGGAACGTACAGGAAAGGGCTGGAACTTCAAGCATTCAACAGTCAGGATGGCTGGAACTTACTAAGGGCTCAGGAAGACCCTTATTCTCCTTCTAGTGGGAGGCAGGCTACAGGAAGGTGGTCCAGAGTGATGAGCAGAAAAGATCAAGGTGTTGGGGATATTAACATGATCAGAAAAACCGGTGGGGCGGGGGGAGATGTAGAATGAGACCACCCTCCCCAGGACCCTTGAGAAACCAACCAGTGCCCTCTGTCTCCCACTTCCAGATGGCTAGCACTTGGTGGAAAGCACCCGAAAGGACCCCAGGCCAGTTCAGGGCAAGATGGGAAAGCGGGGACAGCCAGTAGAAAAAGGACAGCAGCCTGGCCAGAGGCAGCCACCCTTGCACCCCTCGAGGGCTCTGCCGTCCCTCCTATCAGCCCCAACCAGCCCAGAGCGGGGAGTTCAAGGGAGACAAACCAGCCCGGTGTGAGATGACAGACGCAGCCCTATACGCAAGCACACGGCACACACGCACACAACACATACACACACCACACACGCACACAACACGCACTCATACACATACAAATACACACATATACAACACAAACTCTTCACAACACACACTCATACACATACATACCAATACTTACCCATACACACACAGACTCGCAAGAGTGGATAAAAGGTAGAAATATATCATGAGATTAAAATATTTACATGAACAAGACAAAGTCTTAGAAATCAGAACCTGACTCTCCCAGTAACCCAGCGTTATTGGACAGTTATGGAATGGCTGCAGAGTCTTTAGGGAGATTCCCCACCCAGTGGGAAAGGAGCTGCTCAGGACATAGCTGGCTGTGGTCACTGAAAAAATAGATAAGACCATGTCATGCCTTGGCCCCCAAAGAGGTGGGACACCTCACTAAATTACTCGCACAGTTAGTGAAAGAAGATGTCTTTCTTCCAAAAATAGATACGTAGCTGAGGTCACGAGGAGCTGTGAGGATGGTGTCTGCACCCCAGTCTCCCAGATTTCCCTGTGGCACAGGACACCAGTGCTTTCTGCTGGCATCCTCCCCTGGCGTGACACGAACTCTGCAAACCAACTCTCAGCTAGGTCTCCTCTGACTCCTGGTGTCTTAAACATGGGCATCTCCCCAAGTTTTATTTTCTACTTTCTGCATTACAGTAAGTCCCCTACACACGAACCTTCGAGTTGCAAACTTTCAAAGAGGCAAACATGGCGTTCACACGTCCAATCACGTAAGTTAGTTCACGTGTCTGGTGTACATTGTCACGTGCGTCCATCCTCTACAAGTGGTTGTGCTTTTGTGTGCTTTACTGTACAGTACTGTATAGAGTACAGTATCTTTATTTCAAGCCCAGGGTGTCCGGAAGCAAGAGGATAGATAGACTTGAATCCAGCAGGGAAGCAGAACCTGTGCCGTCAGCGTCAGGCGTGAGTGAAATGGCAGCTTGCCCTCCGTCTCCTATTGCTGACAATCCTTCAGCTCTACCATCTCCCACCTCCTTTCCCTCCTCCAGTCAGTAGCTCTTCTTGCCTGTTCACTCGATGCCAGCCCCTGGATGCCAGCTGCTGTACTGGACTGCTGTACTTTTCAAGATATTGTACTGTGAGATTCAACATGTTTGATTTTTTGTTTGTTTTCTATGTATTATTTGTGGAAAAGTATTAGAAATCTATCTCAGTACAGTACTATATAGCCGATTGTGTTGGTTGGGTACTGAAGCCAACTTTGCTGGACTTACGAACAAATTAGACTTACGAATGAGCTCTTGGAATGGAACTCATGCGTGTGTAGGGGACTTACTCTACTTCCTCTCAGAAGGCACATCCGTAATCATTGCTTTACTTACATGTGTTCAGGGAGGGCTCCCCACGCTGTGTGGAGTTTCTACTGCTTTGCATGCTTGTGTTTACATATTGGCTCCCAAGGCTCATGTCTGCCACTTACCATTCAGAGCTGAGAATGGAAAGTGCTTTCACCCCCTTGGGGCATGTTCACAGATGCTTGATCCAAAATCCCACACATGAATCACAGAAAGAAAGAGAGAGAGAGACACAGAGATACCCAAATTCCCCATTGACTTCTACAGGTGTGTAGATTAGAGCTTAGTCCAAAGAGCTGAATTTCAACCTGCCATTTAAAGATGCTACATATCCTTCTAAGAAGAGTAAGACTGCAGTGACTACAGGAAATGGAAAGCAGAGGTCGTGTTCCAGTTATCTGGCTGAGCAACGAAACCGCAAAATACCAAGTATGTTATTTGATCTCAGTTTTGTGGGTCAGAGTATGGGCATCCCATGTGGCGTCAGTAGAGCTGACTTGGTGGTACCAGCGGAAGGTTGCCTGGTCTGGTGGGTCTCTACCGTGTCTGGCACCTTGGCAGAGACACTGGACAGCTGGACTTGGCTGAAACTCTCACCTGGAGCCTGTCCATCTCGCCAGAACCGCTCACCTGGGGCCTCTCCAGCCAAGCAGCCTCAGAGTAGTTAGACAGCTCCCATGGCAGCTCAGGGCTCCGAGAGCAAGCGTCCCATCCAAGCAGCCCACCTGCGAGTGGCAGGGACCCCCTTGCAAGCCTTGGGGCTCCCAGAAAGTTACTTCTGCCTCATTCTACTGGTCAAGCCAGTCACTAAGGCCAGACCAGGTGGAGGGGAGGAGAGTTCAATGCCTCCTCTCGTTGGGAGAAGCAGCAAAGAATTTGCGACCATCTTTAACCTCCCAGAGATCCTACTGCCACCCCTTTCACTATTTTATGCTTGGGTTAAATCCTCACTGGGCAGTTAGTTTGCTCTGTCGATTATGTGACGTCATCCCTCACTACCACCCAGGGTGGCGATACCTCTTCTGCTGGTACCGTAGCAGCACCAGAGGTTCAGCATCACTGCTAGGCCTGGAGAGATTAACGGCCTATATCACAGCCACAGAGAACTATACTCACTATCCTATGATAAACCATAATGGAGAAGAATATTTTGAAAAAGAACGTGTACATATATATATTTGTATGCACGTATAATTGAATCACTTTGCTGGACAACAGAAATGAACACAACATTGTGAAGCAACTATACTTCAATTTAAAAAATAATGAAAAAGGAAAATAGCACATCAACACTGACCTTAACATCCATTTTAATTCACTGCATGCTTGATAATTATGTTTTAATGTACGGTGAAGAGGACAGTGGCAAAATGTAAGTTTTGCAGTCACAGCCCACCTTGTTCAAACCCCTGCCCTGTCGTTTATTTGCAGCGAAAATTTGGGCTGCATATAACACCTGGAGCCGGTGTCTCAGGGGCCCTCACTCCATCTGTGTCATTCTTTCAAGGAAAAAGTTGTGGGAGACCTTCTATGCACCTCTCAGGAGGCCCTGGTGGACACGAGCCACACTGTCCACAGCAGGTGAGCTCCATGAACTACCCTTTGCACGGCTGTTTCTTAACTCCCCTCTCGCTCTCTGGGATCCTCACACCTGCTCCCTGGAATCTCCTCCCCTGTAAACTACCAGCAACCAACACTCTGTCTCAGAATTTACTTTCAGGGGAACCAAAACTAAGGGAATTCTCACCTTGCAGGACTGTTCTAAGCAAAAACTCAAGTTCAGAACGTCTGGCAAAGAGCCTGGTGTCCACTGCCCCAATCCCCGCTCACTGGCCAGCCTGTTCCTCTGATGGGATGCCTCCCCCTCCCCCAGCCTTGCCGAAACCTCACTCACCCTTGAACAGCCTTCTCTGACCTCCCTGACTGGGTGACACCCTCGATTATAGCCCCTCATCTCGCTCCTTCCTTACACTTCCCACAAGGTTACGTCTTAGCCGACTCACCACGCGATCTTTGTTTGCCTTCTTCATGAGGCTTAAATGCCTGCAGGGCAGGGGACATGTCTGGCTAAGGAAGGGAAAGCTAATATCTGTTGAATGAATGAATAAATAAACGAAGGAACTAAATAGTCTTTCTTCTGTGACGCACACCCTGTTCTCATCCTACTAGCCTCGCACCAAGCAACACCCCCCACCACTCTGGAGGTCATTTCTCCCCTCTGTGTTCCCAAAGCCTGCTGTCCTAATGTGTGGCTACTGTGCTCTCCTCTGTAGTACAATTTAGTTGTTTTTGCTTCGATTCCCTTTCTTTCTCTCTTTTTTTTCTCTTTCTTTCTTTCTCTCTCTCTCTTTCTTTCTTCCTTCTTTCCTTCCTTCCTTCCTTTCTCTTTCTTTCCTTCCTTCCTTCCTTCCATCCTTCCATCCTTTCTTCTCCCTCCCTCCCTTGCTTCCTTCCTGAGAGTCCCAGCATCAAGGCCTAAACTGTGCACGCACTGCTCACCAGAATGTCAGGCATGTCTACATTAGTCCAGCCCGGGAGCTGCCTGCATGAGCTCCCTGGATTACCACACCGCAAGGAGAGGCTAACGCCCACCCCAGATCCACACCTTCCCAAGTCAGGGATGACTAGCTGCCCCTCCAAAATAATGTTGCCACTGGGGAAAGGAGTTTCCCTGAAGAAAGGAAGGTTGGACACAGGATCCAGGTCTGGGGATACCTGCGGAGGGCTGAGAGTAGAGGGATACCACCCCCTCTTTGGTTTTGCCACGTCAGCATTCTGCTTCCAGCCCACAGAAACACTGTACCAGCTTCTTACGAAACTGGGCTGTAATCAGTGTTGGCACTATGTCTGGCACTCCAGCAGTCATTTTGTGACCACGGGGAAAGGTCAAAACTTCAAGAGTCACTGACCCTGACATCATTGAGCTGCCAAACCTCTACGCTTCTAGCAATGTGGGGGGAAAATAAACACCATTTTTGTAAATCACTCTCTATTGAGTTTTCTGTTACTTGCAAAGCAAAGGCATCCCTAACGGACACAGATCTAGAGCTACAGAAGACTTAGCTGCCATTCATCTGTCCCCGTGTGCCAGTGGCACTGGGGCTTGTGTGGTCTGCAGGAGCAGGTATAAACTATGGAAGTGTCACGCCCACACTTGTTCCACAAGCTCCCAGTGGGCGAGGAAATGCTGTTTCACCACTGATGTACCTCCCCCCAAACCCTCGCCTGGGACAGCATCTCACTCATGGTGGGCGTTTAATAGACTTTTAAAAAATAAATTCCTTCTAAGCAGGAAGAAACAGAGAGTCTGCTTTGGGCTACTGGAGAAAAACTGTAGCTTAGGGAACACTGGAGTCAGTGTTGACAGTGAGCACGGGCAGGTCGAGGGGCTCATGGCCCACTGTCACCCGACGCTGTGTGTGCAGGGGAGGGTGGGAAAAAGAAAAGGAAGTTGAGGGCAACATCTTGATAAGTGTTCTCCCCTGAAAGATTGTCATTTCAAGTGTGTTACGGGAAATTTGTATTTAAAGAGAGGAGAAAGAACGTACAGAAACCAAAAGCACTGCCCCTGAGATATCTCGTCAGGATCCCTTCTCTCCAGGAGGTTTCTGAAATCAACCCCAGCTTTTGACTCTGAAGATAAGTCTGAATTTCCTCAGGATGTGCCCCGCTGAGCGAAAGCTACTCAGAAAGACCTGGCAGTTCCGAGTGTTTACCAAGAACTGTGTGCTCAGCACTCGACATAGTTCCCAAAGGACTTTATTCTAAAAATATTTTTATTAGACTCTGAAATAATTTAATCATAGGCTTCTATTAGTCAGAGTCCAGCAAGTACCCTGTGTCTGACAACGATATTCTCTTGAACTTTAAAACAGGAAGCTCTAAGTCCACAGAACAGAAAACATTCAGAACCCTGCCAGGGACTCAGAAAGTAGTCACCCTCCCCACTCACACAGAAGATATGTTAAACCTAAAACAAAAGGGGGGATTTGACGGTTCTTTTCACAGTGGGCTCGGGCTGAAGGGACAGAGCCTGGCAGTGTTAGCTCTTCCAGAAAGAGCATCTCTGACCTCCGAGTTCAGGAGGGAGTGATTCCTGGAATCAGATTCCAATCTTCTCTTTGGATCAGAGAAAAACCTCCTTGTTAGCACTCAGAATAAACCATCTCCCGTGAATAGCAATCAGCCAGCACGGTCCGTTCATTCATGCATTTGATGTCTTTGACATGAGGATATATGCAGACCTCTGCTTTCTAAGTAACATTTATGACGATGGATTCATTTGAAGCAGCCAGGTACACTCAGGGACAGCTAGATAAATGGGCCCGTGGGGAAGAGCTGATTTCTGGACACTCCAGGAATCAGTGGTGAGCTTCCAGGATGGACATGACGGGGGGTGGCAATGGGGGCTTTGCTTTCCTCGTCTTCATGTGCCCGGACCCCTCACACTGTCCTTTGCTCATTCATACACTCATTCATTCACCAAGTATCTAGTGGATGCTTAACGTGTGCTAAGCATAAGTCGTCGGGACAAAGCCAAGGTGTACAAGGTAAAGACGCTAACTTCGGGGACTTCCCTAGCGGTCCAGAGGTTAGGACTCCGTCTTCCAATGCAGGGGGTGCAGGTTCAATCCCTGGAGGGGGAGCTAAGATCCCACATGCTTCATGGCCGAAAAAGCAAAACATAAAACAGAAGCAATACTGTAACAAATTCCACAAAGACTTGAAAAATGGTCCACATCCAAAAAAGAAAAAATCTTTGAAAAAGAAAAAATAAGGACCCCACCCTCAAGGAGCTTAGGACCAGGATCCATGAGAAAACACAGACAAGGACACAGACAACTTCAGTGCCCTGAGAAGAGCGGGTCCGGGGCTCGGGACGCAGCACCTGAGCTGGACAACAGGGCTGGAATCCGCCTCTGCCCGCTCCTGCCTCTGTAACCCAAGTGACCCGGCAAGGGACCCGAGCTGACCAAGCGTCAGTGTCCCCGCGTGTAAATGAGGGGCGTCAGTAATAGCTGGCACGTAGGTTCAGGAGAAGGAATGAGATCACGTCTGAAAACTTACTTAGGAAGAGGCTGGCCTGTCATCGATAAATGACAACCACGACGGCTGCTGGCGCCCATCGGGGCACATGGGGGAGGTGTCCTTGCCAGGTTCCGGGCTGTCAGGAGGAGTCAGCCAACTGAACAGGATGGGAAGGGGTTTTCCAGACCCAGGAAGCAGCTCATGCCAAGGCCCTGACCCAAGAAAGAACAGTGGCCTGAATGGAAATGTGGGCATTTTAGTTTGGCCGGCGTGGGGCCCGGCCGGCGGGGGTGGGGGGGTGGGTGGAGAGGATGGCGGCAGATGAAGCAGAGGACTCAGCGCCCGTCCGTCCACTCCAGAGACACTTGCCGGGCACCTGCTGTGTGCCCAGCTCTCTTCTAGAAGCAGCAAACAAAACAGATGCAAAGCCCTGCCCTTACAGAGCCTACCTTACGGTGAAAGACAGAAGTAGACAAAACCAACGAGATCAAGAAGCAGGCTGGGAAGGGCCTCTTAGTTTGGGCTCTAGCCAGTGGGCAACAGCTGCCCTTCGAATGTGTAAAGCAGGGCGGTGCCGTGGCTCTGTTAAGGATGGGCTGGAAGGGAGGCAGTGACGCCGTGAAGGACCGCATCCCGGGCTAGGAGACTGTCAAGGTGGACATGAACTTGGGAGGTAACTGAGGCCTAAGGAAGCAGTCAGACTGTGGCACATGTGACAGTAGTAAAGGAAGGAACCGCATACACGTGGCACAGAAAATGGGGCCATGAGGACAGCGTACTGAGTCTGGCCTTTGGTAGGTGTCAGACAGAGAGCATGCGGTGGGATGTTCCAGTCAGAGAGAGAAGGCGGGCAGGGGGCGTCCTACAAGCCCAAACTGACCGATGTTATAGCTCTCTCTGCAGAAGACCCAAATGAGTCCAGGATCTAGAGGAGTTTGCTAGGATGATGAATGAATGAGTGAGTGAATAAATGAATGAAAGCCAGGCCTGGAAAGCAAAAGAAAGCTAAATGAAGGAAAGCTTTCAGTGCCTTTCCATTTTCTATGTTTGGTTGGTCTAGAAAAAGCACTTTGTCTAGGGAAAAAAAAGTCACTAGAAAACAAAAGAGCTTAAACCAGGGCTCCAGCTGGGCCCCCGTTAGAATCACCGGCAGAGCCTCGGAGGCCCCGGAAGCCCTGACCGCTGGCAATGGGACCTGCGCGGTGAGGTCAAAGGGCAGCAGCATTGCCTCCATCTCTCCAGATGGTCCCTGTGAGCCACCAAGCCTGGTCCACAGGCTCGAAGCAGATCCCTCCACGTCAGAACCACATGTACGAGGGAGAAATGCTGCACGGGGTCCTGACCATTCAAACACCGAGGAAACACCCAGCACGTGGTCAGAGGGCCATCCTCACAGGGCCCAGGGGCCCAGCAAGGGCCACGGTCTGCTGAGGGTGATCCTGCAGCTGAAGTGGGGCTGGGAGAGAGCCCTTCCCTTGGGCAAGGTACAGAGGCCAGGAAAGTTCTGCACAGGAGGCCACGGTCCTCGGCACTCTGGCCCAGGACCGTCTGTCCCTGCTGACCACACACCAGGGACAGTTTGTCACCAGACAGGGCTCACAACACACAACTCGCGAAAAGACCTGGTAAGAAGTTACGAACATGCTGGCTGAGAAAGAAAGTCACCAAAAACGGCCCGGAGCCTGGGAGGCTGGGGGCTACCCCTGGAGATGACTGCGTTACTCAGGAAAGCATCAGGACCCAGATGCTGAGCTAAGATGCCCAGGTGGGATTTCCCAGGTATGGTCACCGTGGTGCTGTCACTCACGCCCGTTGGAATAACTGGCCCAACCGGATTTACATTCCCGGGCTGTGGAGTCTACACAGACCACAGTGGGGCTCAGATCTTGAGCAAATACCAGAACCACCTGGAAGGCTTGTGAACCAGGGGCCCTGGACCCAGCCTGTCTCCCATCAGCAGCTCTGTCATTTCTGGTGAATTCCCAGGGGTGCTGATGCTGGGGTCCAAGCTCTGTGCCGGCACCCCTCTTCCCTTTCTCCCCCAGGCAACCCTGAGGCTCTGCTGACACTCAGTACCTGGTTCTGGGAGCAGGATTTGCCTGGGAAACCTGCCCCAGAGGCCGGGGAATTCCATGCAGGTGGGGTCAGGGCTGTGATAATCTTGTACTAACAAGATTTAAGGGGCGTGTGAGAAGCCAATTGGTGTTCAAGGCCCAAGGAGCCACACCCTTCCCTGCAGAAGACAAGCCAGCCTGGACTACAGTCCTCCCGGCCCTGGACAGAGCAGTCTCCTTGCTGGGACTGAGCAGGAAGGAATTGATGAGGAGGAAACTCACACTTTAATTTCAACTTTTTTTTTTTTTTTTTGCGGTACGCGGGCCTCTCACTGCTGTGGCCTCTCCCATTGCGGAGCACACGCTCCGGACGCGCAGGCTCAGTGGCCATGGCTCACGGGCCCAGCTGCTCCGCGGTCTGTGGGATCTTCCCTGACCGGGGCACGAACACACGCCCCCTGCATCGGCAGGCGGACTCTCAACCACTGCGCCACCAGGGAAGCAATTTCAACATTTTTGAAGTTTGGTTTCTTTGTACTTGAACTTACAAGGGCAAAATAATTTAATCTTTGAACTTTAATGTCTCCTTAGGAGCTTGACAATGAGAAAGGACTGAAAATCAAATTTGGGAATAATATTTTACTTTTTGGGGGGAGGGGGGTACTGCCAAGACCACAGACACAAGCCTCCATTTCTCTGCAGCACTAACTTTCCCACTAACGTTCGCCGGGTTTATGGTGAGTGCTTTACTGCCTTGACTGTTCTTAATAAAGGATATTTGAACCATCTGATCCAGCAATCCCACTCCTGGGCATATATCCAGACAAAACCATAATTCAAAAAGATACATGCACCCCTATGTTCACAGCAGCACTATTCACAACAGCCACAGCATGGAAACCACCTAAATGTCCATCAACAGAGGAATGGATAAAGAAGACGTTGTGTATATACAAGATGGAATACTAACTACTCAGACAGAAGAAAACGAAATAATGCCATGTGCAGCAACATGGGATGCAACTAGAGATTATCACATTAAGTGAAGTGAGAGACAAATACCATATGATATCACTTATATGTAGAATCTCAAATACGAGGCAAATGAACTTATTTACAAAACAGACACACATTCACAGACATAGAGAACAGGCTTGCAGTTGCCAAGGGGGAGGGGTGTGGGGAAGGCATGGAGTGGGAGGTTGGGGTTAGCAGGTGTAGGATTTTATATATGGGATGGATAAGCAGCAAGGTCCTACTGCATGGCACAGACTATATTCATTTGTTTGTTTGTTTGTTTGTTTGCGGTACGCGGGCCTCCCACTGCTGTGGCCTCTCCCGCCGCGGAGCACAGGCTCCGGACGCGCAGGCTCAGCGGCCGTGGCTCACGGGCCCAGCCGCTCCGCGGCATGTGGGATCCTCCCAGACCGGGGCACGAATCCGCGCCCCCTGCATCGGCAGGCGGACCCTCAACCACTGCGCCACCAGGGAAGCCCACACAGACTATATTCAATATCCTATGATAAACCATAATGGAAAAGAATATTTTAAAAAGAGAATGTATATATATGTATAAGAGAATCACTCTGTTGTACAGCAGAAATTAACACAACATTGTAAATCAACTCTACGTAAATTAAAAAAATTAAAACTGAAAAAATAAATAAAGGATATTTGATGATCTCCTTGAAAAAAATATAAAACGGGGAGCCTATGTTGTTGGCTCTTTACTTCTGGCCATTTGATTTCGTGCCCGATCGTATGATGAGCTACGCCAGATAAGCTGGCATAACTGTAGGAACCACTTGTCTCTGAGGCTTCGACAGGCCTTGCTGGCCCTGTAGGAAATTTCCCTCCCCAGGCTAGCCAATTCCCAGAACACGCTTTTCAAATGCAAACAAATCTGTCCACACCCCAACCACTTCCTCTATCAGCTCCCGCACGCTGGGCCACTGTCCACCTGCCCTGAGCCAAGTCACCAGACAACCAGGGACAGGCCCTGCCCCCTAGCCCACTGAAATGATTCAAACGGGCCAATGCTAAGCCCACTTCCCCTGCCTCTCCCATTCCTTCCACAGAAACCACGATAAAGGCTATGCTTTCCCCTCACTCCTGACCCACCCCGGTGCTTCCCTGTGTGGCCCTACATGACACAGCACGCCCCTCCTCTTGGGATCTGTAACACACCATCTTTCCAGTAACAGTCATCTCCTGATCTGTTGGCCTCACCACACCTGAATAATAATAAAACCTACATTTTAAAATGGTGCTTTGGGACAGGACATACACCAGGTGAACTTCCAGCCTTGAGTAGAGCATAGTTTTGCAGCTAATTTAATTCACATACTGTTCTTAATCATTTCTGAGCCTTCTGGAGGCTAAATCTATCTTGCCCGACAGCAGGCTCAGAAAGTTCCAGAAAGTGCACCTGTATTTCCTGGGTGAGCATCCCCAGAAAGGTTGAGTGGGACTGTACTGGTGGAATGCTCACTCCCATACTAGTGGGACCAGCAGTGTCCTGGCTGGAGTCTCACAGGCCAAGACTGGAAGCTGTAGGCTGTGTCATTTCTAAAGAACCAGTGGGCAGCGCCTCTGGGAGTTTCTCCGTAGGAGGGTTTGTTTTGCTTTGTTCGGTCTGCAGAGGAATGAGGAAGTGGTTTCCACAAGCGTGCCAGGGAGGAGGAGCCCAGCTCCGTGGCTGGGCCCGAGGGAGAGAGGCCTCTGGTCCACCACCATCACCACCGTGATGCCTGGCTGACCACGTGAGCCACAGAAGGGGCGTTCCTGTGAGCGTACAAGGCAGCTCCTGCCCAGGGTGGCAGCTGGGCTGCTTGTCCCCCAGACACCCTGGGACACGGTGTAGGGTGACAGCAGCTGTATCGAGGAGCCCTGAGGAGATGGCATGGGTGGCAGATGCCAATGGGGATGGTGGGATGACAAGAACAGGAAAGCAACCACAAAAGCACGAGGCCCGTGTCATGTCCGAGTGAGCTCCTGGCTGGAGTCATGGAAATGACCAGTGAGAGTCTGGGAGGAGGGGCAGGAAAGGGAAACTTGAAAGGTCCCACTAACGGCGTCCCGTTTGTTCACACAGGCTGGCGAGTCCCCCAACACCCAGGTAACACACAATTTATCCATCACCTCAGCAGGCGCTTCCTAGGTACCTATAGGCGCTGGGGACGCGTCACGAGCAAGAATGCTCCTGCCCTGAAAGGTCTCACGGTAGATAGACAAGCCCACCTTCTCCGAGAAGCACCCATCTGTTCCTATCGCGTATGAAATACTTGAGACATCAAATTTAGTTTCTCATGCATAAATTATTGTTGGTACCTGTTCCTGGTGTCCACTGTCATCCTCAGTCAGTTCTTGGGCAGGTGGTATATGATGACATCGGGATTGTTTTTCCTATGGGCAACAAAGATGCTATTTACTGCCCATCCCCACCCCTCAATTTTGTAGGAGGAGGTGAAAAAATTCACCTTCAGAGAGTTAAACCAACAGAATCAACATAAAACGGATGAGATCAGCCACATTAAGGAAAGGAACCATCTTGTTTCTTTTTGTTGTTTAATTTGGACTTGGGCGCACGGAATTAGATTTATCCGAATCCTTGGTTCAATACATATTCTTAAGTGGCCCTGTTTCTCAATGTTTGATAAAAATGGTAATAATCCGCCACCCAACATGAGATCCAGAACCTGAGGAAACTTACATCTTCCTCAATCTTCTCAACCCTGGTCCCACCTGTCACCTGATGAATTCACTGAAACTTCGGTTTCTCATTCTCCTGCTTCCTTAAAATATAAGTGCTTTTAAACCCTTAACATCACATATGTGCTCTCTAATTACAGATACATACATCCACATACAGTTAAAATATGGTTTTATCACGTATATGTTCTTAAATATGTATATGTTAATGCATGTACATGTGTGTGTTTAGAGAGTTTTAGTTTTTTTAGTTTTAGTTGTCTTTTAGTTTTAGTTTTTTTAGTTTTAGTTGTCTTTCACTTTATATAAAGGAGCATCATGCTATAAATCACTGTTTCTGGGACTTACTATTTACTCAATAATATATTTCTAAGATTCATCCACATTACTTTATGTAGCTGTAGTTTATTCATTTTCACTGTTGTGGAAGCTTCCACTGTGCTAGGACATTTATGTACCCATTGTCTTGTCTAGTGGGTATTTGGGTTGTTTCTGTGTGTTGGTTTTTACCTTATATCATGGAAATTTTTAAGCGTACTCAAAAATAGAGAGACTGGTGTAAGGAACGCCCCACGCGCCATGACCGGTGTTAGCAACAATGATCAGTACACGGCCGATCTTATTTCACCCACATTCCCCCCAGCACTGGATTATGGTGAAGCAAATCTCAACTCTGTCCATCAGTATCTCTATACGTCTCTTAGAAAGATAAAGACTCTTCTTTCAAAATGTAACCATCCCAGTATCACACTTATTCTGCGACAGTATCACAAATCAGTGCCCCAGATTCCCCGACTGTCTCCTACCTTTTCTGACGGTGGGACCCATGCTCCAAATCTCCGGGAGGAAATCCGTAAGCCAGCAGCCAGGTGGGGTCTGGAGGCAGGGGCTGCTCTTCTGGCCGCAGTCAACTTCTTTTCTGGGTCATGGATGAAGCCGCCCAAATCTGAAGGAGGGACGAAGAGCCCTGGAGGGGGGGTCCCGGGAAAGAAGCGCCGTGAACACGCCGCGCGGTGAACACGCCGCCGCGCGGTGAACACGCCGCCGCGCGGTGAACACGCCGCCGCGCGGTGAACACGCCGCCGCGCGGTGAACACGCCGCCGCGCGGTGAACACGCCGCGAACACCACGTGACACCCAAACCTGAAGACCCAGCAACGGAGAAGCACCTGGAGCGGCTCTTTACAAAGCCCCCAGCTGTCCTCCATCTCCAACATTGCTTTCCATTCCTTCCCATTAAAGTTCCTGATTGATGCTAAAAGGCCTCTGTCTGCCCCTTCTTACTGCCTTCTCTCCTCGTCTGCTTGGAAAACAGGCAAAAAGAGGAGAGAAGATAATAACAGGGAATACAAACATTAAGGGTCAAAACTGCCCATAATTTCCTTGTCTAGACCAGCTGTCAGCACACCTTTTCTGTAAAGGGCCAGGTTAATACTCCAGCCATGGCCCCACTACTCAGCTCTGCCTGCCGAGAGCCAGAGCAGCCGTGGACGGTGTGTAAACAGACAGGCCTGGCTGTGTCCTGATAAAACTCAATTTATAGAAACAGAGGCCCGGCTGGATTTTGCCAGAAAACTAGTTTGTTGACCTTCGGTCTAAACAATACCACTATATTTATTTCTGTCTATTCCTCCTATTTTTTTCTCGGGTTGGGCGCCGTGCAGCTTGTAAGATCTTAGTTCCCCAACCAGGGATCGAACACGGGCCCACGGCAGTGAGAGCACGGAGTCCTAACCACTGGACCGCCAGGGAATTCCCGCTCCTATGGTTTTTGATTATTAAAGAGCTGGCACTCCAGGATCAGTCCTGTTATTACCCCCATTTTTCAGATGAGAAGACTGACCTTCTACAAGATGAAAGGACATGTCCAGGATCACAGAGGCACCACCCGGCACTGCCTCCACCGCTGCTCGTGTAGCCCCTGCCTCACCTACACCCGACTGACATCAACAAGCTTGCCCTCTGCTCCAGCTATGGTTCTAATCCTTAGGCCAGAATGGTTCCACCTGCTAGTTTATTAAAGGGAAACAACTTTAACCTGAGGGGCTGGAGGGCCATGCCCCGGCAGCTGGTTTCCCTGGTAACCGATGAGCCTCCCTAACGTCAATTACTCTCTATAACTTGTAGCCTCCTTTCTCCCCGGAGCAAGGAAGACGGTTGCTGTGTCCTGTGTGCCATCTGCCATCTGTGGTGGGTGTCGCTCCAGGACCATTTGCTTCTGATGTGTAAGATCCCCCGTCCAACAAACCACTGACGTCTCTGTCGCTGTCTCCGGGCTTTCTTGGGTCTCGAGGCTGGGCAATTACAGGGCTTGTAGGCCTGTGGGGTGCAGCCCAACAATTGTATAAAACAATTGTTGTTTTGTATATAAAAAGCTTTCCTTAACATTACAAATATCCTGGTCTCACAGCCTTGATCATTATCATTTACAGCTGATCATAATTTCTCATCACCAGGGGGATGAGTTTCACTGAACTCTTTCACGTGTCTAATCATCATCTTTTATTGAATCAGGTCCTAAATCCCCAGGAGTAGCAGTGCTGGGCGTCGCTATGACCCTTGTAGTGGGGTACCGCAAAGGGGAGACTTGGGCATTTGCCGATTTCGGTGGTGTAAATACTCCCACAACAGCTGACTTTAAGCTGCAGCGTGACATCACTCAACAGAGTCGGGAAGAGATGCCACACTCGGCTCTTTAAGAAGGTGCCCGCTGGTCCCAGCACCCCACCGGCTTCACATATATGCCTGTCACCTCCCAGTGTGTGTACACGTGGGATCATAGGGAGTGAGGGTGACTGTTTCGTAATGACCTTGGTATCACCTTTTAACACTGGATAGTACGTGTGTGCTTAGGTATCTCAATGTTGCTTAATTGATATCTCTGATTATTACTGAAACCACGGTCCCTTGGTGTTTCTTCTCCCAATTCCCTACCCATGTTCTTTCATCTGTTTGGTTCTGATGCCTTTCTTAAAGCCTTGAATAGGGCTTCCCTGGTGGCGCAGTGGTGGAGAGTCCGCCTGCCGATGGAGGGGACGCGGGTTTGTGCCGCGGTCCGGGAAGATCGGCCCGTGAGCCATGGCCGCTGAGCCTGCGCGTCCGGAGCCTGTGCTCCGTAACAGGAGAGGCCACAACAGTGAGAGGCCCGCGTACCGCAAAAAAAAAAAAACCTTGAATAACTTTGTTATAGTTATTAATGCCTTGACCTTGCTTGACACAATATCTTTGATGTGTTGCTTTTATTATTTTATTTTTCTATGCAGAAATTGTAACATAATGAACCCTGTCCATCTTTACTGTGGTGATACTTTTATTGCTAGTGAACACAAGAGAATTCATCCTGTTTTCGTCTATTCTACAAATAATTATTAAGTGCCCAGTGGATGACAGGCTTGACTTGAGGTACTGGGGATATGGCCGTGACCAAAATAACATCTCTGCCCTCAAGGAGCTCCCATTCTGGTGGGGAAAACAGAAAATGAACAAGCAAATATATAATGGAAGGTCTGGTGGTGATAAGAGCTATAATGACACAAAGCAGAGTTGGGGGGAACAGAGAGGGTTGGAAAGGGACTCATAAGGGCCTCTGGGAAGGTCACATGTGAACAAAGACTTGAATAGGTGAAGGAGTGAGTCATGCCAATTTTCCTGCCATTTGATTTTTTTAATTTAACTCATTAATTTAGCTGGAATTTCGTTTTGGCATATTACATAAAAGAGGCTCTGATTACTTTTTTCTCAGTGTGTATGCAGTTATCTCAATACTCTTCCATTCTCTTTATTTTCAGAAGTTTCATTATGAAGGCGAATCCGTTTCTCAGTCTGCTGGTATGTTCTGACGTATTTTTCTGACCACCTATTTGAACTACTATTTTTTGGATCGTCCTTTTAAAAAGCATTTACCAATTCTTGCTGACTCTTCTTTAGTATTTCTAAACCATCCTTTCCAGTTTCAACATGAAATTCCACCTTCCCGAAAGGAAAACCATGTCTTTATCTTTGTATCTATAACACCTGCCATAGAGCATAGCTAAAGGAGACTTTTAACACGTTTTTGTGAAATGGATGAATGAATTCCAAAACTCCTTTAGGTGTTTTCACCTCTTATTCAAAGAGCACCTCAAGCCCACCCATGTGCACATTGGCCCCTGTGATTCAGTTTCAGAATAAACTTTACATGTCCACTTCAGTCTTTTACTACAAACCCACTATAAACACAGCAGCTCTGTTAAACAACGGAGGAAAAGAACAGCGTCCCTCAAAAACCAGGGCTGCTTGCGGAAGAAAGGACATCGTTTGACTTGAAGTATTTTATTTCCTTTATTTTACTCGGATAGGATTGAGAATCTGATGGCTGGTCTTTAACTCCATCATCAAATCATAGGCTTTTCCAGTTCTGCGTTTACACCGTCTGTGCATCCATATTCCCCCCAAAACCAAGAAGATGAGGGAAAGGGGGGCCAGTGTAATCTCCCAGGAGAACGTGGCAGCTGTAGGAAGAACAGACATGTGAGGGGTGAACACGCTCCTACCACCAAATAGGACATTGCCGCGCACTTTACAGAGAAGGAAGTGGTGTTTGTCACTTCTAATAAACAGGTACTGATTTTCAGAAAGTATGTCTTACACTAAGATCAAGGATACTTGAGGGTGACATCTGTGGCGTTAGGCAAACGAGCAAGGTAGAACAAATCTCCACTGGAGAGAAGCAACGCAGAGCTGGGGGGGTGGGCAGGTGTCGATGGTCTAATTTTGTTCTACCCGTTGGGCTGTGTGCAATGAGATGCCGGTCTAGGTCTCTGCTAGCTGACTGTGACGTAGCCAGCACATAATCTGCCCTTTTCCGTGAGCATGGGTGTCATGAGGAGTCAGTAAAGTAACAAAGGAAAAGAAAAACTTTGAAGAAAGGGGCTTTAGGTGTCAAGATTATCGCTTGGATCCAGTTATTTTATATTCTACTCCTTGGTATCTCTGTGTTATGAAAATATAAGAAGCAATCCCTGGGGGCGCAGTGGTTAAGAATCCTCCTGCCAGTGCAGGGGACACGGGTTCGAGCCCTGGTCCGGGAAGGTCCCACATGCTGTGGAGCAACTAAACCCATGCACCACAACTACTGAGCCTGCGCTCTGGAGCCCGTGAGCCACAACTACTGAGCCCGCACGCCACAACTACAGAAGCCCATGTGCCTAGAGCCCATGCTCCGCAACAAGAGAAGCCACTGCAATGAGAAGCCCGTGCACCGCAAAGGAGACTAGCCCCCGCTCACTGCAACTAGAGAAAGCCTGCACGTAGCAACGAAGAGCCCTAACCCAGCCAAAAGTAAGATAAATTAAAAAATTAATTTATTTTAGAAAATATAGGAAGTATGGATAAAAAGTTAACAAGTGTTGAGGAGGAGGGATAAGTTAGGAGTTTGGGACTGACATATACACACTACTATATATAAAACAGGTAACCAACAAGGACCTACTGTATAGCACGGGGAAGTCTGCTCAATATTCTGTAATAACCTATATGGGAAAAGAATCTGAAAAAGAACGTATCTATGTATATGTATAACTGATTCACTTTGCTGTACACCTGAAACTAACAGAACATTGTAAATAAACTATAATATATAATAAAAACTAAATTAAAAAAGTTAACAAGCGCACGGATGATGAGGCTAGAAGTCTACATTTTTAAGCTACTGTTTATCTTAGTCTGTGCAGGCGTTCGGGAATCGACACAGTCTCAGACAATTTCTCCAGATGATTCTTCCACCTTAAAATCCCTCAAGGCTTAGAAACGAGTGAAGTTTTAATTTTCGGAGCAGCCATTTCGGGGCGCCTCTCAGCCCTGGTGAAAGGCTTTGACCTGTGCCCTCTGTGATCAGTCATGGCCGACCCAGCGAAGGACAGGCAGGGTCAGGGCTCATGTCTTAGAAATGTTTGCAGGTTCCCAGCATCAGGAGCAGACAAACCATGGCTTCCTTTGGGTCACGATTCTGAAGCCCAGCAGTGGATCCCACTTTCTGTGGAATCCTCCACTTCCAAGTTTGTACCACCACCAACCCGCTCATGGAAATGATCTGGGACGTCAGCCTTCGCGTGTGTCCTAGGGCAACGGTTCTCAAACTTTAACATGAAAGGAGCTTGCTAAATTGCAGTCTTTGGCCTCACCCCAGAGAATCTGACCGGGTAGATCTGGGGGTGAGCCTAGGAATCTGCATTTTCAACTAGTGGCTCAAGTCAGGGATGCTGGTATGCATGGACCACAGTTGGAGAGAAGTTATACTGTGCTGTCGTTCCTGCCCTGAGGCTTACACACATTCTCAGCTTTCCAATTAGAAGCTCGTCTGCAGCTGCCTCCCCTGCAAACACGGAATATGTGGGGCGGTTTGTGTTTATTGATTGTGCAGACTGCCCAGGCGGCAGGGTAAGGCTCCCGGTAGGGATCGCTTTGTCTCTTCCCTTCTTATCCTTCGGGCTGTCGACAGACCACATCACCCACGTCTCCCTTTCCTGCCCAGCGCTCAAACACTGAGAAGAAATCGATTTGTCAAAATGGTAAGTCAGGTTTTTCTTTTTTTTGTAAATGTCCTTCCGTGAGCACTGCGTTGGTTTGGCTACAGCCTTATACTTTATCTCCTGATGACCGATGGCTTTAACCCTGAAGCTGCCTGAGCCCTGCGTACCTTCCAGTTCCCAGCTCTCGGAGGATGAAATCTCTCAACCTCGGGATAAAAAGCATCCCACCCTCCTTGAGGGGTCATGAAAGCAGAGCTGGTCCTGCCAATCCAGGCAGAACCACTAGAGGACACAGGTTTTTTTAAAATCTATCGCAGAACCATTTTATCTTTTTTACAAAAAAATCAGCTTCCTCTTTGTTTTTGTTTTTTTTTTGCGGTACGCGGGCCTCTCACTGCTGTGGCCTCTCCCATTGCGGAGCACAGGCTCCGGACGCGCAGGCTCAGCGCCCATGGCTCACGGGCCCAGCCACTCCACAGCATGTGGGATCTTCCCAGACCGGGGCACGAACCCACATCTCCTGCATCGGCAGGCAGACTCTCACGGCACCACTAGGGAAGCCCTCAGCTTCCTCTTTAAATTTTTGAGTACAATCTCCGAGCCTGCGCTCTGGAGCCCGTGAGGTGGCAGCCTCCACCCTACCAAAAAAGTCATAAAAAATGAGAGATCTGCTTTCTGTGCTCCGCTAACGGGAGACTCACGGGCCCTCCTCAGTAATCACCCAGAGCGTCAGGAGCTTTATTTAGCGTCCACAGAGCACCCAACACATAGCTTTTCCCTTTAATGTCCCCAAATCCATACCTTCTTTGACTGTGGTACGAAGCATCTGGAAACTCATTGTATTACGGACAACACATTTAAAGTCCGTGTGCAAATCCTCTCTTACAACTGGATCGAAAATCAGGGGCACTTCAATGTAATTCTCGTTATTTTCCGAGTATTCCCTAGGTGAGAAGACACTTAGTGAAACATAAAGTCTTTTCAACATAGACACCTGCACATTCTCAAGGCCCCACTGTGCTTGAGTGGATGTCACGATTTACCAAGTTAGAGGCACTTGCCATTATATTTGTTACGTATTTGGGAGAATTCCTAAGCCTGTTCCTGAAGGTGAGAGGGACCCTGAAGATGCTGGTCACTGGGATAGGTTACTTGTAACAAGGAGCTTGCAGAAGCCAGTTGAGTTTGGATAATGGGGGAGAAATCACTTTTTAAGGCCCTTGATGAACAAAGAACCAGTCGTAGGAATAGAAATGTCTAGTTTTGGGAAATTGGACCGTATCACCAAGAAATCATTTGCATATTGGAGGGCAGGGAGTTTCCAAGAATCCCGTCCTCCACGGTGTCTACTCTCAGCCCCGCTCACTGCCAACCCTCACTCTAGAAACTCAAGTGCAGATCCGAGGGCTGCAGATGGGCCGCCGTGGAGGCCCATCAACAGCACTGCCACGTGCAATGTTGCAGGAATCCGAAGATGCTTCACTACGATCTGTTAGCATGAATAAAAATATCATGGGTGTGGAGCCACTAGGACTATTTTTTTTTAATCTATGGGGGGAAAATAGGCTCCTTTAAGCAAACACGTAGTACGAGTAAGCTGACATGCGGCATGTGGGTTCTGCCCAAGCTTTTCACAACGAGGATTTTCAAGCAAACAGTTGCACTAACTACACGTAATTTCTATCCACTAAATTGCATCCAGAAAGACCTTTTTGGATAGGCCTTTCCAAAAAGACAAAAATTAGGCCAGCAAAAGTTCAGGCAACTTCAGAGTGCCGAAACTGTGATTTTTAAAAACACTTTATAATTTGGAACATTGGAGGGTCTGCCTCCTCACAGGCAAATGGTTTCCATCTACAAGGCCTGATTGTTCTACTTTCAGAGTGAGAAAATATTTCCCGGAGATGAAGGCTTATGAGGACAGAATCCTCGCTTTCTTTCAGAGTAACCTTCCTTAGAGACTGGAAGGAAGCAGAGGCGGCTCTCGGATCCCGTGGCTAAGTTTCAGAGTCGTTTTAAGGGCTGTGGATGTTTGACTCTGCAATGCTCAAGGAAGAAAGATCTAATTAAACAGCTAGAAGAGGCAACACCAATGTCAAGTAGTAGGCTGCAGCTCATAGATTTAGAGAGAAGGCTTGATTCTCAAGAACAGGTGGTGATACTTAGCAAACCCAATGTTTAAGATTCTAAAAATCCAAGGGAGTAGAAGAAAAAATATATATTTGTAATGTGGTGTGTGTGTCATATTGATGGGTTGGCTAGGACATTGTCTCTACAAGGAAGTGGAGTCTGCAGGGGGTTCACAACAGCTCTGCCCAGGGGACGAGGAAGATCTTCCCCCACTTACTGGCGCTGCCCCTCGGTCACGCGGCCCCCCTTGTAGGCATCCTCTACGTGTGTGTTGTTGGCAGTCCACCACAGCAAGGTGGTCGCCTGTATGCCAGCTCCCAGAAACACCTTACACGGGATTGTCAGTCTCGACCCTGTGACGGCAAGACGCAGCACATCAAATGTCAGAACCAGCCAGGGGACGGGGTCACATCAGCAGATCTGAGCGGTGGATCCTCCCCCCTCTTTTCAGACACCCTCACCAATTCTCTTCTTAGAAGGAAACTTAGTTCCCTCAAGCGATTCCATTCACCTAGAGCATCAGAATTTACCAAGGGTCTCCAGCTCTTTCCACTGGTCCTCAGGGCAGATGGAAACCCGGAGGCAAATGGCTCCCCCAAGGCCACTCGGCCCCTACAGAGCATTCTGAGTTCCAGAGCTGCCTTTTCCCACAGTTTATTCTTCTTGCCTCCAGAACTCCAGATCCAGAATCCAGAGGATCTGTCTCTTTGCCCACTGCTGGCCTCTGCTCTCCTGCTTCCCCTAGGAGCTCTCCATCCCTGGTCATGTTCATTTAGGATTAATCCTTTCAAAAGCCACTGTGTTTTACATGAATGGTGCCTTCTACAGTTGTGCGATATGATGGTCTGAGGTCCCCTGCCTCAATCACTATGTTGGGTTTTTTTTAGTCACCAAAGGGGAGGAGGGGGAATAAATTCCTCGTGGGTAATGTGCCTCCCCGGGGTGTGTGCTTTAATGCACCTGGCCACGTCAGGCTCAGAAAGCCCACTTTTCTTCCTCCTTCACATCCCTTATGACCTTAAAGATTTCTCAGCCAAAAACAGCCCACTCGTTCTGGCCTCATATGACTCTGCCAGGCACATCAGTGCATATGCAAAGCAACGGGGCTGGAGACTCAGCTCCACTGGGCTGGGGAGCACAGAGGAGCAGGGGCGCTGGGGCGCTAGTCAGCGCTAACCCGAGTCCCCACTTCCCCAAGCTTCCAGGAGGCTCTTCTGAGAGCCAAGACAGCTGTTGGGAGCTGCAACTCAGGTGTCAGGCAGCAATCCCGGCGTCTGTGCACAAGCCCTCCTTCTCCATGACCACCAATTAAAGTTAAAAATGTAAGCCCAAACACCAGACAAAAGAGGGAGGGAGGGAGGAAGGGAGGGAGGGAGGGAGGGAGGGAGATAACAGATAGATAATAGATAGATAGATGGATAGATGGGTGGTTAGATAGATAATAGATAGACGATGGATAGATAGATAGATGACAGATAGATAATAGATGATAGATGGATAGATGGGTAGTTAGATAGATAATAGATAGACGATGGATAGATAGATAACAGATAGATAATAGATAGATAGATGGATAGATGGGTGGTTAGATAGATAATACATAGACGATGGATAGATAGATGACAGATAGATAATAGATAGATAGATGGATAGATGGGTGGTTAGATAGATAATAGATAGACGATGGATAGATAGATGACAGATAGATAATAGATGATAGATGGATAGATGGGTGGTTAGATAGATAATAGATAGACGATGGATAGATAGATAGATGACAGATAGATAATAGATGATAGATGGATAGATGGGTGGTTAGATAGATAATAGATAGACGATGGATAGATAGATAGATGACAGATAGATAATAGATGATAGATGGATAGATGGGTGGTTAGATAGATAATAGATAGATAGATGCTATGTAGATAGACAGGACTCTGCAGCCAGGGTTTAATAAATGAGCATAAGGCCTACAAAACCTCTATATAAAAACAGACACACAGAAAAGGTACAGGCCTCACAGACACACAGGCCTGCGTCTGAACCCCAGCCAGACCCGACTATGGCTTTTTGACAGATACTGAGCCAGTGACCCCCTGGACAGCTTTTCCTTCTGGAAATTCGGAGAAATAAGACCTCCCCACAGGGTTGATGTTGGCATTGAATGGCATCTTTTTTTTTTTTTTTTTTTTTGTGATACGCGGGCCTCTCCCTGCTGTGGCCTCTCCCGTTGCGGAGCACAGGCTCCGGACGCGCAGGCTCAGCGGCCATGGCTCACGGGCCCAGCCGCTCCGCGGCATGTGGGATCTTCCCGGACCGGGGCACGAACCCGTGTCCCCTGCATCGGCAGGCGGACTCTCAACCACTGCGCCACCAGGGAAGCCCTGAATGGCATCTTATCAGACTTAGCTGTGCTCAGTAAGAAAGTGCGTGCTGGCCAGGATGGTGAAAAATGGTGAAAACCTCTGTCATGCATTTTCCTTAACTCCCTTGACCCGCTGACCAGCTATGTTGGCGATAAGAAACTGTCTCTGGGGGAACCAGCAGGGGCAGAGTCGGAGTCTTGGGGAAACGCTGAGCGTCGGCCAAGTATTGGTAAAGTGAATTATTTTAAATACACTACAGGTGCTGACTTTCTGGGGCATCATGCCTTAATCCTTTCATGCAGTTAACAACAGCTACTAGAACGTTCTGAGTTTTGCACTGAGATTTTTGTAGGCAGGGTTTTCAAGAAGCAAAGTGTACATGTTTTCAGATAATGCCATTACTGACGGTATTTGGTAAAGGGAAACGTTCCCTCTCATTTGCTATTTCCCGCTGGGGTAGCGGGACCTGCAAACCCCACGGCAGGCACAGTCGGTGACACAGGGGTCCTGGGGCCCCAGCTTTGGGACTGCAGCCATCCAGGTGGGTTACACGGTCCTTACCCAGCGAAGCTGAGATGGTCTGGTGGGGGGAGATGATCACGGGAATCGTCTCCTCTTCTCTTTCTGAGAAAGATATGAGGAAAAGAGATTCAGTTAGGAAAGCCTTCATTGCAAGCTGAGGGTCAGGGTCTATTGTTTACCTAATTAACTGAATTATCTTTTACAGCAGGGCCAACCATTGTGAGACTTGGCTTTTTCTGGCAAAGGAAACCGGCTCTCCACGAAATTGAGCCTCTTTGGCCAATGCCTTTCCCAGAAGAGAGATGACTGGAAGAAGCCACAGTTAAACACACATTCCACGAACAGATGTTCTCTGCTCTGTGGTAACAATTAACCATTCCGCTCCCCGGCTTCCTGAATGAATCCTTAACAGGAGCGTTCACCATGTCCACAGGATAGGTCTTACTCCAGAGGCTCTTCGCCCCAAAGTGTCTCCCCCCACTCCCTCGCTACCATCCCATGCGCCTGCCACAGAACCCTGGAGTCGCTTCCAAAGAAATAAAAAAGGCACAGGGGCCCCAGAACCACCTGTTCGTGATGCTAACCCCATACTGAGTGATAAACTCAGTAACCCAGCTTGGTCACCAGGGCTTTTTAGTTGAGGTGATTGACCCTTTGGGGGGGGGGGTGGGAATTGGAACCCAGCTCCCTGAGAGGCAGGTCCCCCAGCAGCTGGAAGAAACTGGGCATCTGAACTGGAGCAGAAAGGACAGTTGATGGGGGTGGACAGAGAGCTCTGCTCCATCCCCACCTCTTCCACTAAAGAGCATTTGAAACCCTAACAGGAATAAGCATTATGCAGCATCCCAGGAGAGCCCGGGGAGCAGCTGCTTCTCCACCAAGACCGGGAGCTTTTCCCTCCCCTCACGGTCACAGGGCTGCTGCACAGAGGCTGGGAGCAGAGAGGGGAGAAGAACGCCCCAAGGACGAGACGTTAATGCATCCGTGGGTCCCAATTCCAGGCTGCATCAGCATCACCGACACAAGGGTGGTGGGAGTGTTAAACACAGGCTGCTAATCGCTTCTGATTCCGTAGGTCTGGGTTGGGGCCTGAGATCTTCCAGGTCTGATGAGTACCCAGGTGATGCCACTGCCGCTGGCCGAGGACCACCCTTTGAGAACGGCTGAGACACAGTGTGGTCCGGACACGGGATTATATGTAGGTTGGCGCCCCCTAGTGTTCCTGTGCAGTATCACATGAACAGGATAATTCGGGCCCCCTTCAAAGTCACGGGATTCTCAGGGGTCCCCGCTGTGCGGGAGTAAGGGGTTGATGTGAATGAATCTTCACAAGACGTTAAAAGAAAATAATCTAGAGATTTCCATTCATGGGAGACACGATTTTCCCTGTAGTAAAACTGAATCTCTGGATTCTCTGGGAGAAAAAAGTCTTTCCTCTCACAGACCAATTATGTAACCTTAATACAGTTCCAATGCTCTCTGAAACGTCCTTAAAAGACTCCAGTTGTGTAGTTACTCAGTGTATAAAACAAAGAAAAGCACCATAGTTTCCAGGGCAGGGGCTAGAACTGCCTCACTTGTGTGCCCTTTGCACCAAGCTTGATGTCCCACATGTAGGAGGCATGGAGGAAACAGTGGATAAACTTGACATGCTAATTGGTACTGTTCACAACATTATTTTCAGGTAGAACTCATTTAAACCAATGAGATCCCTCACTATTTAAAATCCTGGTTTCAAGGGTAACTAGACCTGCTTGGGAAAGACCAGAAAAGGGCAATTTTCACCACATATGCCAACGCATAGCCTTCTCACTGAAAAATCCAATAAAATCCTAGTAACCTAGAATTATACACAAAGTTACGGCAACCGTGTCCTGATAGGTGGCCCTGGAGGTGCAGGCCTTCCAAGGGGACCTTGCAAAGAGACCTTCCAAGAGAACCACTGTTTGGCTCCCTCTAGTGGTACATGTTTTAGCCTCAGACTCGGAACCCCGTCAACTACCCAGGGATTCACCATTCCTCATAAAAACACCCTGCTTCCTCTCTTTCCAAGTGTCCTACACATCTTAGAAGCCTGATGCTTAGAGAGTTGCCATATCTGTTTTCCTTTCATACCAAAGACACTCAAAGAATTCTACAGGAACCCTAATTTTTTCCTTGCATGCTTGTTGCTGAACCAGGGTGCAGAGGTACCTTGATAGCAAGTACTCACTCTTAACACGGAGTTTGATATTCCTGGTGATGTTGTATTGCCTGCCTCTGTGGGCAAACGTCATGGCACACTGATAATAGCCCGCGTCCTCCAGAGACACATTGTTTACCAGTAAGCGAGTTCCCCTCACACTTAGAAATTTCTCGTTGTCTTGATCCAAAGGGACAGAATCCTTAAGAGAAAATGTTTTTCAAAGTTACGCTATATCTTAATTGACATCTCAAAAACTATGAACAGCACTGGTATTATCCATCACTGTTGAATCTGCAATCCAAGAACCGCTCTGATATTTACTTTGCAAATATTGTCCTTTGGGACATACTTTTAACTGTATTTTTAGGAGGGGGAGTCTGTTAGCATATAACACGGGATGGCTGGGTTTGTTTAACCAGAATGTTTAAAGCACATTTGCTTTGGCACAATGGGAAAAAAAGAAACTATCTTCTTTGACAAAGTAGGCGATTAAAATATAAATATATTTATGGCATAACAGCTGCCTATAGAAACATCCAGAAAGGAGTGCTATGGGAAACATCCAGAAAAGAGTGCTTGGGAAACATCCAGAAAGGGGTGTTATGACGTAGTCATGGCAACTTGGAGAACAAGGCTCAGAAGAGTTGATATTGCAGTAATCACTTTAAACATCATCTCAATTTTAGGAGTCAGTAGAGACAGAGAAAAATTTGTAAGACAAAAATAAATGTGGGGCTTCCCTGGTGGCAGAGTGGTTAGGAATCCGCCTGCCAGTGCATGGGACACAGGTTTGAGTCCTGGTCTGGGAAGATCCCACATGCCGTGGAGCAACTGAGCCCGTGCGCCACAACTACTGAGCCCACATGCCACAACTACTGAAGCCCACATGCCTAGAGCCCATGCTCCACAACAAGAGAAACCACCACAATGAGAAGCCCACACACCGCAACGAAGAGTAGCCCCTGCTCGCCGCAACTAGAGAAAGCCTGAGCACAGCAACAAAGAACCAATGTAGCCAAAAACAAATAAATTTATTTTTAAAAATAATAATAAAAAAATAAATGTGAGACATGAGGCCACACTTCCTGTATGGACAAAAGGTACTGTGCATTCTACAGAGCAGACCCTCAAGAGGGAAGTCTCCAGTAACAGAGAACACACCCTCATGAGCACAAAATGTTCTCAGGAACATCTCTTTCAAAACCATGATGATTGCGAGGCTTCCCTAATGGTGCAGTGATTGCGAGTCCGCCTGCCAATGCAGGGCACACAGGTTCGATCCCTGGTCCGGGAAGATCCCACATGCCACGGAGCAGCTGGGCCTGTGTGCCACAACTACTGAAGCCCACACACCTAGCTCCCATGCTCCGCAACAAGAGAAGCCACCGCAATGAGAAGCCCGCGCACTGCAATGAAGAGTAGCCCCTAATCGCCGCAACTAGAGAAAGCCCGTGCACAGCAATGAGGACCCAACACAGCCAAAAATGAATAAATAAATTAATTTTTTAAAAAAGAAATGCCTTTAAAAAAATGATGATTGCAATAGTCATATATAACCTTGAGTCATTGCAGAGACTTTTTCTGAATGAGAACCCAGGCATAACTGGAATAGTTTGTCAACCACATAGCTCATGAAGTCTAACTGTACAATGTATTTAATTAAAGAAAGAGATTTCATTGTTCCCAACATGAGTGATCAATATGAAAAAAGCCAAACAGGGCCCGGCAGCACAGTTATTCCAGGGCCTACGAGCCCCCAGGTCTCCCCCGTGTGGCAGGGATGTGTGGGTTCTGGCCTCTGGGGTCAGAGGTTTGGCTTCACCCTCTACCAGCTGCATGACCTTCAGCACATTCCTTACATTTCCGGTCTCTGTTTCCTAATCTGTAAAATGGAGATATTAACAACCCCTATTGCACTGGGTTCATGTCAGGGAGTTTAGAACAGACTTGTACACAGAACGTGCTCAGTAATGATTAGCATTCTTAGGACGGGAACAAATATTATTATTAAGCGCCACCATGATACCCTTGTCCACCCGAATTTATCGAGGACCATTTACAAATCAAGCACTGCACGAGGTGCTTCCCACACTGTGCTCCATGTAATCTCAAAACAACCTCAGGCAGTGGGAGTGACGAACTGCCGTCTTGCAGAGGGAACAGGTTTAAGAGGTAAAATAACTGACCAAGGCTATGCAAAAGGTCAGTGAAGAAGCAGGGTTTCCAATCCAGACTGCTCAACCCCAGAACCTGTGCTCTTTCCTCTACGGTAAAACCCCTCACTTGACCTTTTTATGCTCTTACAAAACCAAGAGCTCCATAATTGGGCAGGTGAACTCCTAGGAGCTGGCTGTTCACTTTCTCCGAAAATCATTTAAAAGTTCCCAATATTAAATTGACATCCTAGAGATATCTTGTAGTTAGAATACCAGTCAACTGGTCAACCTATTTTTTGATTAAAAGGTTAGTTTCTATCCATTTTTAAACAAATAACTGTACTTTTCAGTATCAATCTATGGTGTATATCAGGAGTCGGCAACTTTTTCTGTAAAGGGCCAGAGAGTAAATATTTTAGGCCTACGGTCCACGTGGCCTCTGTTCAACTATTCAACTCTGCCGTTGCCCCACGAAAACACAGAAATAAATGAGCGTGTCCCAGCAAAACATTACTTATAGACACGGAGATTTGGGTTTTATATCATTTTCACGGGTCATGAAATATTATTCTTTTTTTTAACCACTTAAACAAGTGAAAGCTAAGCTGGTGAACATACAAAAGTGGGTGGCAGCTCAATTTTTGCCCACACCTGGTCTAAACAAGGGAGCCAATGATAGTAGGTATTTATTCAACCAGTCAGGACACGAAATTGTGTTTATATTTTACTCCTTTAACTCAAGGGCTGATTTTTATGTGCTTTCAAAAAACTCTATCAGGGCTTCCCTGGTGGCGCAGTGGTTGAGAGTCCGCCTGCCGATGCAGGGGGCGTGGGTTCGTGTCCCGGTCCGGGAAGATCCGACGTGCCGCGGAGCGGCTGGGCCCGCGAGCCATGGCCGCTGAGCCTGCGCGTCCGGAGCCTGTGCTCCGCAACGGGAGAGGCCACGGCAGTGAGAGGCCCGCGTACCGCAAAAAAAAACAAAACAACAAAAAAAACTCTATCAATATGTGTATCAAGTTGTTAAATAGTTCTTTCTAAAAATTTCTATAGACAAACAACAGAGTGAAAAGCTCTTTTCTTCAGCTGTTATTTATTCTGCATTCATTTCCACTCTGTCTTTCCTAATCACCCTCTGAGGACACTTACCTAAGCCCTATCAAGGCTAATAGAGCATATTAATCATGGCCCTTTTTAAAATCTCTGGGTTAAAAAAACAGAAATATAAAAGTGAATATATTGCCTTCAAATGAATATTTTATATCTTTCCTATGGCTCATCAAACACCTTTTCATTAAACGGCAGTTCTTAAAGATGTACCTTGTACCATCGAATCTTCACGTCAGTTTTGTTCCCGATGAATTCACTCAGATCAGGACAAACTAATAACCCAGAGGCTGACAAGGTTATAATTTGCGGGTAGAAGATGAGAGGCAGGGAAGCTTCTGTCTTCTCAAAAACCCTGAGCTCAACGGACATTTCGTCACAGTAAGAGGCATTCCTGATTTAAAAGGGAAAAAAAGGAATAATAAATGGCAAGGCAAAATGAAAATAAAACTAAATGAAATTAAGAATAATTCCCCAATCTCATTAAATTCTGCATTCTGTATTTTCCTCATTGGTATTGCAATACTTTTGTCCCTTGTCCTTTTGAATCTTTGGAGCACAAAAAAAAAAAACATAATTGTCATATAGAAATGGTGATATATTCTGCATGTTTCCAAAAAGGACCCTCCACAAGCCTGATTTCAAGACCATTGAGGGCCAGTAAAAAACCCTCAAGTCCTCTTCAAAGGGGCCTAAACCCTTCCAGGTTCCGGGGGAGGTTCTTGACCACAGCCCCAGTATGCTCCAAATTCCTGGTCCAGGCAACCTTATCTAGATGGAGATACTGTTTCCTAAGAGCCGCTGTTTCCATAGAAAGAAAGTCCTCTTCACTTCTCTTGGAAATCATTATCAACTGAAGTCAAATTTCAGAAAACTGCTGAGCACCTTGTATAAGATCTAGAAATGATTTTTGCAATACTGCACAGGGGAAATTAACTTGGTAAATTTGTTTGTTTGGTTTTTATTTATTTTTTTGGTGGGTCTAACTATAATCGCAATAGCATCATTCTATCAAGACCCTAGAACTGGGGAAAGGACAGAGGCAAAACATTGACAGAAACACAGACAATGTGGAGGGAAGGACAGAGGATATTAATTCAAACAATTTTTTGAAGTAGAAAAACATAAAGATATAATTAGCTCAGCTAAGCTGCTGGTGACCTACCTAAGAAACACTGGACATCAACACAATGAGCATGTGTGTTTTATGGGGTTGGGAGGGAGGGGTACAGCAAAATGTAAAAAAATTCTATACCCAAAGAAGGAGCAAAATGTGAAAATTATATGTGAAGGTAGTAAGGGATAAATGCTTACTACCTGAAAGCAAAAAGAAATTAATTCAAATTTCTACTTCATATCTGGTTGAAGAAAGGAAAAAGACGAAAAACATTTTATGCATGAAGAAATGCAGACAGCTATCACCTTGAAGAATGCATAATCTCACTGCAAATCGAAGAAATGCTAATGAGGGCAAGTCTGAAGAACAGAGCACACCTGAAAATAGTCCTCCCAGCAGCTCCTGGGGAGGAGAGCATGCCAGGCTCTGTGCTCTGCAATACATCATTTCATTTACTCTCCAACCCTGCGACACTACTGTATCACTTTTAGATGAGGAAAATTAGGTATGCAGAAAGTAAGTAAATTCCTAAGGTTATAGAGCCTCTAAGAGGTCAAACCAAGGTTAGAAGCCAGTAGGGCTGTGGGAAAACCTGTAAGTCAGGGCATTACATCCAGACACCAAGCTTACGAGACATATTGAGAGTTACAAACCTGTTCGCATTACTGATCTGGTCATCCCCCTTGGGCAACAGACCCCCCGTGGAAATAACTCAAAAGAAAGATGGGTGGGGAAATCATTTGATCGATCACCACTCATATTCCCCATGTAGTGTGGCAGCCCCACAGCAAAGAGGTGGTTGTCATTTGTGCCATCCACCAGATATGTCCTGTCCCCCATCCAGAGCAGACGGTGGGGTTACAGGTCCTGGCACTGAGACTTGGGGGCTGCGTAGCCCAGCAGCATCACCTTGCCCACCCTGATGGACAGAACAGCTATGTGGGTTCCAGGTCACAAAATTATAAACAGCACAGGAGCAGGGCCATTTTATGCCCTGTGATTGTAAATGCCAAAGGGCATTATAGCAGCTGCTGGTGATTCTTGCTCTATTAGACCCCAATCCCGAAGCTGGAAGAGAGTTTTAGAGGTCAGCCAGGGGAACTCTCCCACGAGCTACAAAAGATTAACCCACATCGGGTTTCCCTGGCCTCTCAATCCCTGATCTCTTTTTTTCTACAAGAATACAAAACAAAATAAGGTATTAAGCACAAATTTTTTAATCACGTATAAAAACAAACTTTAAGGCAAATATGACTCAGCTCACATCTCCCTAATTTTTGCATGTTATCACTTCAGTAGTAAATAAGTCTTGCATTTGGGGAAAGAAAGGCCATTTCCATGTGCATATTGACACCTACAATGGTGCTCCCCATACTCTATGCTTCATATGCTGTGATTTCACAGAACCCTCCCAACAAACCTCTTTACAAAGGAGAAAACTGAGGCCCGTAAGTATCAAATAATAAGACCAAGGTCCTACCAGGTAGCAAATGAGGGCTAAGATTCACATCCATATCATTCTGACTCCAAATTCCATCCTATTTCTACCATGCTATTAAGTTTTCCTCATAGTGTTCCTTAGAAAAACGTTAGAATTTTTGACACTAAAAAGAAAGAAAAATGATGCATTTATAGCTATTGTAAAATCAGATATCCAGGGACTTCCCTGGTGGCACAGTTGTTAAAAGTCCGCCTGCCAATGCAGGGGACACAGGTTCAAGCCCTGGTCTGGGAAGATCCCACGTGTGGTGGAGCAACTAAGCCCATGCGCCACAACTATGGAGCCTGCACTCTAGAGCTCACGAGCCGCAACTACTGAGCCCACGTGCCACAACTACTGAAGCCCGTGCGCCTAGAGCTTGGGCTCTGCAACAAGAGAAGCCACTGCAATGAGAAGCCCGGGCACCACAACGAAGAGTAGCCCCTGCTCACTGCAACTAGGCAAAGCCTGCACAGCAACAAAGGCCCAACACAGCCAAAACTAAAAATAAATATATTGATTAATTGTTTTAATAATAAAAAATAATAAGTGAAAAATACAGATGAAATCAAATTTAATAAAATATATTTTTAAAAAAAATCAGATATCCACATTTCTCTGATATGAAAATATGAGATTGTGTGCCTGCTTCCATTGACAGGACTGAAAACACACACACACACACACACACACACACACACACACACCCCATCTAGGACTGGGGTTGATATTGTCTGAAATTCTCCCATTCACCAGTAATTTCTTTGTGCTGAGAATGTCACTTTCTTTGGCTGTCTTTCTAAATGTAAATACTCATGGGCACAGTTTCTCCTTAAGTCAAATGAATTTATGAAATCTGGGGAGACACTGAAGCTGGCTGGTGAGGATAATTAGAGCCTTGGGGTGGAAGAGAGGCAGCAGCTGAAGAAACAAGGCCAAGAAGAGTATTTCCCAGTCACGCCAATGGTCTGCCCTAATCCTTTCAGAAGAACTAATTTGGGCTTCCCTGGTAGCGCAGTGGTTGAGAGTCCACCTGCCAAGGCAGGGGACACGGGTTCGTGCCCCGGTCCGGGAAGATCCCACATGCCGCGGAGCGGCTGGGCCCGTGAGCCATGGCCGCTGAGCCTGCGCATCCGGAGCCTGTGCTCCGCAACGGGAGAGGCCACAGCAGTGAGAGGCCCGCGTACCGCAAAAAAAAAAAAAAAAAAAGAACTAACTCAGGAAATGTTTAAGGCTGCCAACACTAGGCCTACAACTTTCTCCTTCAAGAAGCAGCAAGGTATGCCTAGACCATTCAATGGGGAAAGGACAGTCTTTTCAATAAAAGGTCTTAGGAAAACTGGTTAGCCACATGCAAAAGAATGAAGTTGGCCCATGAACTTACCCTTATACAAAATTTAACTCAAAATGGATCAAAGACCAAAACATAAGAGCCAAAACTATAAAAATGTTTAGAAGAAAACACAGAGGGAAATCTTCATGGCATTAGACATGATTTCTTGGCTACGACATGAAAAGCGCAGGTAACCAAAGAAAAATTAGATAAATTGAACTTTATCAAAATTTAAAACTTTTGTCCATCAAAGGACATTATCAGCAGAGTGCAAAGGCAACCCATGGAATGCAAGGAAATATTTGCACGTCATATACCTGGTAAGGCATTGATATCCAGAATACATAAGGAATTCCTACAACTCAAAAACAAATAAACAAGCAACTTGATTTTAAAGTGGGCAAACGACTTGAATACACATTTCTCCAAAGAAGATACACAGATGGCCAGTAAAGCACATGGAAAGATGCTCAAGGTCACTAATCATCAGGGAAATGCAAATCAAAATCACAGTGATACTACCAACTGTAAAATAGCTAGCTAGTGGGAAGCAGCCGCATAGCACGGGGAGATCAGCTCGGTGCTTTGCGACCACCTAGAGGGAGGGGATGTGGGGATATATGTATACATATAGCTGATTCACTTTGTTACACAGCAGAAGCTAACACAACATTGTAAAGCAATTATACTCCAATAAAGATGTTAAAAAAAATCACGGTGATATACCACTTCACCCCCATCAGAATGGCTATCAAAGAACAGAAAATAATAAGTGTTGGTAAGGATGCTGAGAAATTGGAACCCTGTACCTTGCTGGAGGGAATGGAAAATGGTCTGGCCACTGTGGAAAACAATACAAGTTCCTCAAAATTAAATACAGAACTACCATACGATCCACCCATTCCATTTCTGGGTAGATACTCAAAAGAATTGAAATCGGGGACTCATTTTTGTACAGCCAGGTACAAACAGCATTATTCACAACAACCGAAAGGCAGAAGCAGCCTAAGTGTCCCTTGATGGATAGATGGATAAACAAAATATGGTATGTACAGCTGACCCTGGAACAACACAGGTGTGAACTGTGTGGGTCCCCTTGCACACACATTTTTTTCAACAGCAAATACTACAGCATCACACCGTCCATGTTGGGTGGATCCACAAACACAAAACTGAGGGTCCTGAGAGGCCGTGGATACTGAAGGCTGTGACTGTAAGTTACATGCAGACTGTTGACTTTAGGGGTCGGGGCCCCTCACCCCCGTGTTGTTCAAGGGTCAACTGTACATATAACGGAATATTCTTCAGCCTTAAAAAGGAAGGACATTTTGACACCTGCTGCAACATGGATGAACCTTGAAGACATTGTGCTGAGTGAAATAAGCCAGTTACAAAAGGACAAAGACTGTGGTGCTTGGAAGATGAGGTACTTGGAATAGTCAAATTCATCGAGACAGAATAAAGGTAGAATGGGGGTTGCCAGGAGCTGATGGGGAGGGGAAACTGAAGAGCTGTTCAGTGGGGACAGAGTTTCAGCTTGGGAAGATGAAAAGAGCTCTGGAGCAAACCATGTGGATGTACTTCACACAACTGAATGGTACACTTAAAAAGGGTTAAAATGGTAAATTTTATGTTATGCTTATGTTACCACAATTAAAGGGAAAAAAAAAGCAACAGGGCAATGAGGAAGGGGACTACGCCCCAGGTCAGGAGCTGTGGGTTCCAGCCTCACCTCCACACCCACCACCTGGGAGAACTTTGTAAGCGAGCTTGGTCCCCCCAGGTGTGCAATAACCAGTTGGATTAACTTCTTCCTAAAGTCTCACCTGGGTCCCCTGTTCTACTCAGCGTTCTACATCTATTTCTTGGGTCCTTGTGGATTCAGCAGTGAACAAAACAAACCAAGTCCCTGTCCTCTGGAGTTTACGTTCTAACAGGGTAGACAAACCTTAAGTACATAAAACACATGTGTGTGACAGATGAGGAAACATAAGCACAGGGTAAGGGGAGAGTGACAGGAGTCCTGCTTTAGATACAGTGGCCAGGGACGTCCTCTCCGTAGAGGGGACACCTGAGCAGAGACTTCAAGTGAAGGGAGAGGGCGCCATGAGGACATCTGTGGACAGGCTCTCAGGTAGGAGGTATTTCAGTGACAGTGAAGCGGACGTAAGGTGGGTTCCCACCTGTGCGCCGGGTTTTGAAATCCAGGTGGTCACGGAAACGCCATGCAAGCATCCATTCCGCAAGGGCCCCCCTTCCCACCCTCATCCCAGAGGGGCTGACCTGACAGTGCAGATGTAGGTGCCAGAGTCCCCCCGCGAGGCTGGTACAATCCACAGGCTGCCGTCCTGGACCCACACTCGCAGCTCTTCCTCCCCCGGGACCATCGTGGCGGAGTTGTTTCTACGCCATGTCACACTGACGTGGGTGGTAGCGGAGTCCCAGTATGGCCCCTGGGGGCACCTCATGGCCACAGGCTCCCCTTCTACCTTGAACCTGGTTTTGGGATGCCTGCCATGAAACTGGCAGCTTCCTGCAGCCACTGAATGACAAAGAACCCACAGTCAGGCTTTGGGTCCATCCGAGGAAGCCACGTGCCCCGGACAACGTGGGGGCCCCATGAACCCCTCCTCTCACAGAGATCTCAAAACCCCCAAATAACAAGGTTAGGGCTACTATCAAGTCCCATCGACATTTTGTGGGAAAAGTTAAGTCAGGTTCACACGATGACAAAAAAAAGTTTGGCCTTATTTTTGCCCTGTCATTCAAAGTCGATCTTGATTGAGTTCAGCTTACTTGCAGCAGGTCGTACGGTTAAAATCCAAAGGCACCTTTTGTCAAGGGCAAAAGCAGGGTCTCTTCGGTTTGCTCCTTTGGCAGGAATGACCGATGCCCAGGGCAAGCTCGTGAACCAGAGGAGACGGGCAAGAGGAAGGCTCCGTCACCTACCAACACCTTGCTTTTTGAGGACAACAGAACCTCCCTAGAGAAGCAACTCCTTTCCCCAGAGAAGCTGCAGGCACGTCCCCTCCAGCTGAGTCACTTCTTACCCATGTGTTCCTCAGGCCGGATGGTGAAGAGAGAGACACACAGCAACCACATGGACCAGGTGAACATCACTCCCGGGAACTTCTGGAGGACACAGGAAGTGGAGACCGCAGGCCCAGCACCCCGCAGCCTAGAGGAAGACACAGAAGAGGGGTCACCAAGAACCACTGACGCCCAAACAGAGAACCCCTTGAGGACAGTCCCTGGGATGGGTTCTGGAGGTTTCCCCTGGTGACCAAAACCCTTTTGCCTGGATTTTTTAACAAGAAAACTCAAATATTTGAATTTATTCCTCTACAGCAACTTTCACTGGAACAGGAGTCTGTCTCTTAAGTGTTTCTCTCTCCTGAAGCGTGCCTTAGCACTCCCTACCCCTTGGCCTGATAGGCTCTTTCGTCACCTAAGGCCACTGCTAGGGTCTGGGCTCAGGCATCACCCTTGGTGAGGTCTTCCCTGACCTTCCCGTAAAGTGGCACCACCTTCTGCCCCAGTGCTCTATTTCCTTTCCTGCTCTGTTGCTGTCGATGGCGTTTATCCTTAACTATGTCTCTTCTCTCCAGCATGTAAGCTCCACGTGCTCGGGACCCTGCTTTATTTTATTCACCGCTGTTTCCTTAACTCCTACTCGTTGAGTGAAGGGATGAGTGGATGCATCCCCAGAAGTCGAAAGTTCCTTACATTTTACTGGTCAGAGAACTCTTCCTAGAGTCTTTATGGGTTAACTTATTTCACATACAATTCTGACACGCGCTGAGGGATTCAGCAGCCCCTCTGAGCTAGAGCATCCCCGAGGGAAAAGCAGAATGAGGGCCAAAAAGTGAATAATTTATACAAGCTCACGAAGCATTCCTCCCTGCCAACCTCCCCAAGGCTGGAGTATCAGATGCCTCTGCATCTCCCCGTGGTCCCTCGGCATCTCCCCGTGGTCCCTCGGCATCTCCCCGTGGTCCCTCTGCATCTCCCTGTGGTCCCTCTGCATCTCCCCGTGGTCCCTCTGCATCTCCCCGTGGTCCCTCGGCATCTCCCCGTGGTCCCTCGGCATCTCCCCGTGGTCCCTCGGCATCTCCCCGTGGTCCCTCCCAACGCTTTATCGCAGTCGCCTGTTGTATCGCTAGCTGCTGCCACAACAATACTGCTAACGAGCCAGCCGCGAACTGAATGCCATACGACACCAGCCGTTTGTTGTTGCTCACAGGTCTGTGTGTCAGAGGGAGCTTGGCTGACCTAGATTACGCTGGGTTAGTCTCGGCTCCAAGCTTCAGGTAGGACCCAAGTCAGCTCCATGGGTGTCTCACCCTCCTTGGACCAGTGACTTCCTGGGAGATGATCTTCTCATGTGATGGCAAAACTCAAACGATGTGGGCGAAAGCACTCGTTCAGAACTAGCTCACTCTTTCTGGCCCACATTCCGTTGGCCAAAGCAAGACATGTGGCCAAACTGCCATTTGTGGGACCAGGAAATACCCCCACCTGTAGTGGGAGGAGCTGCAAAGTTACACCAGGAGGGGAATGAAGTGGGAGCCATCAGGCCATCCAGCACACCTGTGACTTGTCTGGATCCCACGGGTGGGGACGGCCTTGAGGACAGAGGCTGGGTCTTATTCACAGCCTTTGTGGACTACACAGTGCCCAGTTCCAGAAGTTACCAGGGAATGTGTACGATTGAAAGTCTACCAGGGAGTTGGGAGTGATGAGTGAATCTAGAAAAAACATCCTTACCTGTACCTCCTCCCCATATCCTTGAAGGAATCTGACATTTTCCCTGTTCCTGGCACAGATGCAGTTCTGAATGTCTCCTAGTAAAACCACATGGCTCTTAACTGGCCAGGGCAGGGTTGGCAGACAGAGGAAGTAACCCTTGCACTCTAGAAACCCCCCTCCCCATCAATGGGGAACCATCAGAAGACAGGAGCTCAGAGCTGCGTCCTGGACCCCCGCCCACAAGTCTCACCTGGACCCCCAGCCCCGCTTGGGCTTCCCAACACCCTGGTCTGGACCCACAAGCCTCACCTGGACCCCCAGCCCCACCTGGACCCTCAAGTCCCACCTGGGCTTCCCAACCCCCACCCCGCCTGGACCCCCAAGTCCCTCCTGGGCTTCCCAACCCCCCGGCCTGGACCCACAAGCCCCACCTGGACCCCCAGCCCCGCCTGGGCTTCCCAACCCCCAGTCCTGGACCCCCAAGTCCCACCTGGACCCCCAGCCCCACCTGGACCCTCAAGTCCCACCTGGGCTTCCCAACAACCCCGCCTGGGCTTCCCAACCGCCCCCCCCGCGCCAGATCCCCGGCCGAGGCAGTTTTCTCCGTTCTTCTCTGTGAACTTTGGCACAATAGCTGCTTTACTGCGACCTCTCCAGGAAGTGGCTTCAGAGGATTAAACCACAAGCACATAGCAGTGATCGTTTTCAACAACTGAAACCTCAGCAGCGGGCTGTACCCAGAACTGCCACAGTGAGGGAGACGGTCGGTCTTTGCAGGCCCAGAGGGAAAAGTTCGTTTTGCAGAAGTTTGCAAGCAAAATGCTATTTTCCTGCCCTATTTTCTTTAAACGTGTCTTTAAATGACAGGCAATTTGACATTTCTGCTTGAATCTGAGGTGACCTTCTTACTGGAAGAAAGAAGTTTTAAAGGTAGCTCGTTCCAAGCATTTGAGTTACAATTCTGGCTTTATGTTTTCCTTTGTCAGATAACCGTGTTTCCCAGTACTCAGTGTAAACGCACAGAATAGGAGGCGAAGCAGGGCCAGGCATAAGAAAATGACCCGAAAAATGTGTGAAGAATTGAAGAAAAATAATGCAGTAAGGTGGAAACTGCTGATGGCCCAGCCTGAGCCAGGGGCGCCAGTGGCAGGGGGAGGGGAGGGGAGGGGGGAAGGGGAGGGGAGGGGAGGGGAGGGGAGGGGAGGGGAGGGGAGGGGAGGGGAGGGGGAGGGGAGGGGAGGGGAGGGGTGGGGGAGGGGAGGGGAGGGGAGGGGGAGGGGAGGGGAGGGGAGGGAGGGGGAGGGGAGGAGAGGGGAGGGGAGAGGAGGGGGAGGGGAGGGGGGAGGGGAGGGGGAGGGGAGGGGAGGGGGGAGGGGAGGGGGAGGGGGGAGGGCACCTAAGCAGCATCCCCCTTGGCCCTCGCTAAGGCCCAGGTGACAGTACCTGCCTGTGACCCTGGGTCTGCCTCCTGCTCAAGGGTGGCACATGGAGCCTAAGGGTGTGTAGGTGTTTACTTCATCTTTTAGTTTAATTCTGAACAATTCCAACAGACTAAAAGGTTGCAGGAATAGTATAATAACACGAGTATGAGTCTTACCTCGGTTCACCAATTTTTAACATTTTGCTTTATTCTCATTTTCTCCTTCTGTTTCTTTCTTTCTGTCTGTCTGTTTCTCTCTCTCTCTCTGGGCCCTGGACACCCTTGTTGTCCCCCATCCCTGTGCTTCCCAGAAACTTTGTTCCAAATGCTTTTTACTTTGCTTCACCTTTGAATTGAAAAAAAATTTCCAAGCTTAAGTTTGATGTAAATAGTAATTTCCCCATAGGTTCAAGAAGTGGGGCTTGGGCCTTCCAACCCCCTGCCTGGATCCCAGCCCCACCTGGGCCACAAACACACACACACACACAATTTTCCCCTGAACACCTGAAAGTTTACTGGGAGTAAATAAGTAAGTAAACGATAGCTCCAGAAATAAATCTTCAGGCATTTAAAAGGAGTGAAAATTTGATTCTCTAGTATATTTGAGTCTCTCTCTTCATTCACCCAGATGAAACTTTTCTTTATTTCTATCTTCACCTTGTTCCCAGAAGGTTTCAGGCAACTGTCCATCTCTGAGTCAGGCAGTCATCCAAAACACAAAAACAAGGTGACAGATCTCGACTATTAAGGAAGACAAATAACTCTCCAGGCTTACACCTACTGCTGAGTCACATTCAGTTTGCAAAATAGATTCCTAAAAAACTGAACATGTTGTTTCAGGCGTGTGGTGTAAAACCTTCTGAAACCTATGGCGAAATAAATATTTACATCAAAATTAAGCTTGGATATTTTTTTTAATTCAAAGCTGAAGCAAAATAAAAAGTATTTGGAGCTAAGTCTCTGGGAAGCACAGGATGTTAGGCATTTGAGGGGTGGGGAAGGTCCTCTAGCTTCAGATACAGGGAACTACGTGACCAGGTTTGAGGCAGATTTTGTTGAAAAATGTACTGGCTCAAAGCAAAAGCAGAACCCTTGAGAGAAGTCCACAAACTATTTTTGTTCTGTAGAAAAGAGAGAAGCTAGCGCTTTCCCCCCAGAATTAAGGGAATTAGGGGCAGCACGGTGGGACTGTTTCTGGTCTGCATGGCTGTGTCATAATGACAGCACCTGCATGTCCTTGACCCTGATGGGGCCGGGGGGTTGGCGGGGGAGGGGGTGGGAACAGAGTCGCTTACTGGAACCCATGGCACAGGAAGATCCATCTTTAGCAGAACCAGGCACTGGGCCACTTGGGCTGAATGTCTGACCAGGGAGAACCTGGTAAGGTTCAGACTTGGGTCCACCAAGGGCTATGCACTCTCTTTCTATTTTACTTTCTGCCAACAAGTATCTTTCTCTTTAAAATCACCCTTTCCAAATCTACAAACAACAAATGCTGGAGAGGGTGTGGAGAAAAGGGAACCCTTTTGCACTGTTGGTGGGAATGTGAATTGATACAGCCACTATGGAGAACAGTATGGAGGTTCCTTAAAAAACTAAAAATAGAATTATCTTGTGACCCAGCAATTCCACTACTGGGCATATACCCTGAGAAAACCATAATTCAAAAAGTGTCATGTACCACAATGTTCATTGCAGCTCTATTTACAATAGCCAGGACATGGAAGCAACCTAAGTGTCCATCGATAGATGAATGGGTAAAGAAGATGTGGCACATATATACAATGGAATATTACTCAGCCATAAAAAGGAATGAAACTGAGTTATTTGTGGTGAGGTGGATGGACCTAGAGACTGTCATACAGAGTAAAGTAAGTCAGAAAGAGAAAAACAAATACCATATGCTAACACATATATATGGAATCTAAAAAAAAAAAAAAAAAGGTTCTGAAGAACCTAGGGGCAGGACAGGAATAAAGACGCAGACGTAGAGAATGGACTTGAGGACACAGGGAGGGGGAAGGGGAAGTTGGGATGAGGTGAGAAAGTGGCATGGACATATATACACTACCAAATGTAAAATAGGTAGCTAGTGGGAAGCAGCCGCATAGCACAGGGAGGTCAGCTCGGTGCTTTGTGACCACCTAGAGGGGTGGGATAGGGAGGGTGGGAGGGAGACGCAAGAGGGAAGAGATATGGGGATATATGTATATGTATAACTGATTCACTTTGTTATACAGCAGAAACTAACACACCACTGTAAAGCAATTATACTCCAATAAGGATGTTAAAAAAAAAAATCACCCTTTCCCAATGAACTTAGCTATAAAACAGAAATAGAGTCACAGATGTAGAAAACAAACTTATGGTTATCAGGAGACGAGAGGGATAAATTGGGAGATTGGGATTGACACACACTACTATATACAAAATAGATAACTAATAAGGACCTGCTGTACAGCGCAGGGAGCTCTGCTCAGTACTCTGTAATGACCTCTCAGGGAACAAAATCTAAAAAAGAGGGGATACATGTATATGTATAACTGATTCACTTTGCTGTACACCTGAAACTAAATCAACATTGTAAATCAACTCTATATCAATAATAATTTTTTTAAATAAAAAATAAATAAAATCACCCTTTCGCTGTCAAACCTTTTGAACTTGACCAGCTTCTGCCCCAGGAACCCTTAACCAAGAGATTCAGCAAATCAGCCCAGCTCACGCTCCGTCTCCGTCAGATCCTCCAGTCACACCTTGCATTCCCAGCGAGCCCAAGTCATTCAGAGCCCCCGACGGGCTGGACCATCAAGCAAAGACCCTTCCGTCACCTTCCTCCTGCATCAGCCCCTCCCGCAGGCCAACCCCCAACAAGATCACTCCTCTAGCTCAGAACAGTCGCCGTCCTTCCCCAACAGGACAGACAGGGAAGCTCGATGCGTGAGACCCTCGGCAGCCACGGTACGAATCCACCAAGCTTCAAATTCTCCCAGCCTGATGTTTGTGTGACAGGGATTCATCGCTCTGAACAACTCCAGAGGGCAAAGGCCGTGGGTCTGGTAGAGCGTGTCAACCCCATCATAAACATGAAGCAACGGAAACCAACTCAGACACATTCAGTAGGTCACCCAAGGTCGCAGAGCTAATGGAATCGTCAAGTAGGATGTAAGCCTGAGTTTACGCAGTCCACATTCTCGGTACTGGTCCTCAGCTCTGCAGGAGCATCAGTACCTGGACCTAGAGGGGACTCCAGGAGCCATTAAGTTTAGCAGCCCACCCAAACCAGCATCCTCCATAGACGGCCACGCTTGCCCCTTGTAAGATGGACACTTGTAGTCTTGGAAACCACTCATGATCAGAAACTTCTGTCATTTTAGGATGCAGCTTCTCCTCCCCCTAAGTTCCACTCACTGGCCAGATTCCCCCCTGGGGGCAGCTCAGAAGAAGTCCTTCTGCATCTTCCAAGAGTCCTGAGGGTTAGGGAGTCTACACAGGAGAGCGCCGTGGGAACAACATGGCCCTCAGAGTCTGGCAGAGCGAGTGTCAATCCTCCCTTCCTTCTGGGCTAGGCGGAGGGTTCAGTGCCTCCGTGAGGCTCGGTCTGCTAGTCTGTAAAGTGGCTGCAGCGTGACGTGCATCACAGGAGGGCAACTGCTATATAAAGAGGGCAGCACAGTGCTGACGCAGAGAAAGCCCTCGACAACAGGTCGCTCTCTTCAGCATCTCCCAGAAGTAGACCCAGAATCTTGGGGAGGCAAGTAATTTGCTCAGGCGCACACATCTGGCAGACCTGAGTGAGAAGTCAGAGCTTCCACAGTCTGCATTCTGCCTCTCCAACACACAGCCAGAGAACGTTCTGGTGTCCTAGTCAACAGCACAGCTAATAGCTCACCAGGTGCTATTCTAGAGAGGTGTGCAAATTCACCTAAAGGAATCAATGAGCCTGTGTGCATACGCCCATATTATAGAAGTGTGCTTAAATTGCAAACACACAGTCATAAACACACACACATTCGAGGCCTATTATGGGATGCTAACGCTTTCATTCAGACATCTTAGCACAAGAGTTTTTAAGCACACACAGAACGGGAGATTGAAGCTGGATTCCTGTCCTCACTTGACCATTAGCTATTGCTATGTGATCGTAGGCAAACCACTGAGCCACTTACCCAACCTGGGTCACAGTTTCTTCATCTCCAAAATAAAGCTTTGGGCTGCCAGAAACTCCCAGGTCCCTCCCAGGTGTAAAATCCTAGGGTCAAGGTCAGTCTGACCTTGAGTTTAGGCTTCATTCCTGGGCTCACCTTTAATTTCTAAAGCACCAAGTCAGGGGCTCAGTCAGATAACCACTGAATTGGATCAACTCACCAGCTTAAGGTCCCATAGCTAGCAACTGGCCAAACCAGGACTCAAGACTCCTGAGTTGTCCCGGGTACTGGCGTTTCAGCTCTGTGGGGCTGCTCACCGGAAAATGTTAACTAGTATCTGGACGCCCCGTGCTGGCGTAGGACAGGAGACTGGTTATGAGCAGATGCACACCCCTTGAAATGAATGTTGCTTTCAACCCTTGTAATCTGAGAGTAACAAATGTCGCAGATATTGAAATGATCAGTTATCCAGAAAACATGACCATCTAAAATATAACACAGATAAAAGAAACCAGGACAAAAAAATCCTGAACGGCTGAAAGATAGTCCATTCGATCCTGGCACCAAGTCATGTCTATCTGACTCACAGAAGAAAGGTGAAGCTCTCTTGCAGAACCTGTCTCTTCATTCGTATGAATGTGACTATTGCCTCTCAGAGGGGCAGATCGTATTTTGTAAAGATGGCCACAACAATATCTCCCTATTGTTTTCTGTTATGTGACCAGGCTACTCTGCCATCGAAAGTGGAGTCCAGGGACTTCCCTGGTGGTGCAGTAGTTAAGAATCTGCCTTCCAATGCAGGGGACACGGGTTCAATCCCTGGTCAGGGAACTGGATCCCGCATACCGTGGGGCAACTAAGTCCGCGCGCTCTGGCGCCCACGTGCCACAGCTAGAGAGCCCACGCACTGCAAGTACTGAACCCGTGTGCCACAACTAGAGAGAAGCCCGTGCGCTGCAAGGAAGAGCCTGTGCACCGCAATGAAAGATCCCACGTGCCACAAGTAAGACCTGACGCAGCCAAAATAAATAAATAAATATTTTTTTTAAAAGGTGGAGTCCAACTTGTCAAGGGGTCCCTTGAATGTGGGCCAACTGTGACTTAAGTCTAACCAACAGAATGGTGCTGAGCGAACACTGAAGCTAAGTCAGAAAAGGCCACGCAGCTTCCACCTGGCTTCCTTGGGACGCTGGCTCTGGGAGACGCCAGTCACCGTGTGAATTGTCCAACTGCCCTGAGACCTGCTGGGAGGGAGGCTACATGTAGGGGGTCAGGCCGACCGTCCCAGCCCAGCCCCAGCCATATGAGTGAAGCATCTTAGGCTCCCCAGACAAGTCCACTCACCAGCTGAGTACCACTGATTGATCTCAAGTGAAACACATGGAGCAAAAGATCTGCCCAGCTAAGCCCCTCTCAAATTCACGACCTGTGGAGTATGTGAGTTACAATAAAATGTTTGTCGTAAGCCACTCAATTCCGGGGCAGTTTGTTATGCAGTGATAGGTGACCAGAATGTTCTATCAGAAGCAGAGAAGAGGCAGCAAATCAGAAAGAGGGAGAGAGCTGATCTGGGAAAACACACCCACAAAGACGTGGCAGCCAATTACCCAATAACAGAGAAGAAAAACTACTGAGACAGATGCAAGAACCAAAGAGCACAGCAATCCGAGGCCTTTAAGAGCAGACACAAACGGTCCCCTCCACCTCTCTGTGTCCTACTGAGGGTATCCAGGTGTTCCAGCACAAAACAGGTGATGTCCGTAATGATGTCCCTGAATCATGAAGAACAGTTGAAATTTTGCACAGGATCTTCTTTCTCGAGGATGCGACAGTGCATAACGTATGTGATGAGGCTAACATGCTAATTACCTTCCAGTGTATTTCCCTGCTCGTTGCCTCTGAGTCTTCAGCCACTATGGCCCCAAGAAAGGGGAAGAGCAAAGGCCTCCTTGGAAAGGAGAGAAGGAAGTGGATGTGACATAGGGGACGTCTAAGTAGGGAAAACGCGTTCTGCCCCCATTTCTGGGCTGAAAACCTGAGTGCAAAGAGACAGAGGGTAGAAGAGAGGGGGAAGCTGAAAGCTGAGGGGCTTTTTCTCTGCTTTCAAATTGGGTCCCTAGAGGAATCCCACCAGGGTAAAGTAAGGAGCCATTGCCCAGATGGGGGCTCTGGGGAAGGATGGAGATAATGGCATGGCCTATTCAGGTAGAGGGATGCTAGGGTTAGCTCCCTGCTGGCCTCAGTTCTTTGCTGATTGGGAGGAGATTCAGATATCCCCTGTGCTTCCAGTGGAGAAGGGGGGGCTAAACTGAGATCTGAGCTGATATGGGGCTGCCATGATGGACAGGTGACCTAGAGGATGCAGGACATCCAGTCCCTAAGGAGCAGTGTGGCCAACTGTGGAAACATGTCTTTACCAGTTGGCAAATAACCACCCACTTAAGCCCTGAACTCTCCACCCTCTACCTTTCCAGGGGCTCCCCTGAGATCCTCATGGTCTAGCAACATAGGGTAGCACCTGTTCTGACTGGTTGGTACTCCTGCCGTGCGGGTTGGTAAATATTTGGGCTACCACCTGCACAGGTGGCCAGTCTAAGCCAGGGGAGAAGTGAGGCCGTGGCCAAGGGATGCAGAGGACCGTGGAGCCAGCAAGGGGCACAGTGGGGCCACATCAGCCATTGCACCGGCTCTGCCTCCCCTGAAAGACCAGACCCCGGCTTTCCCAGCCAGGAACCGCAGCAGCCGATGTAGCAGGACACTGCGTGACCAGCCAGGTCCAGGAACACCTCCATGGAAACCCGTGAAGACCCCCCCAGGCCAGCGAGTGTGGGCCAGCCGCCCCCCCCACCATGCCCTGGGGACATGGCTTCCCCAGTTCTCAGACTCCTTGCTAGAAGTAGGTGGCAAAGTCAGAAACTCTAAGAGACTGAGCATCTACCCGAAAGAGACCAAATAAATCCAAGAGAGGCAGAGCTGGACCAGCCTAGACTGGAACGACATGGACCGGCAGCTTAAAGCCCCCTTTCCTCCTGGAAGGAGGCCTCAGGAGCCAAACGAGATTCTTACTAGAAAAGTTATTAAAGGCACATTTTTGTGACATCGAGTTGCAGTGACTACAAATTTGCACCACGATACATATATTTTAGAAATAGTTCTTCCCAAAATTAAGTTGTCAGAACAGATGAGATTTTCTTTTTATGCTTTGAAAGATCATCTTTCACTCCCTGGAAAATATGTCCACCTGGAATGGCTCGTCCTCTGAGGGTCACAGAAGGCACAATTTTCCCCAGCCCTGGGCCCAACATGGCCACAAGAGCAGATAAAAAACCAAGAAAGCCAACCACGATAGGAAGCCCAAGCGATTTTGAGTCATAGGGTGTGGGGAAATCCCTGGGCACAGGAAACCCCAGTCATTAGCCTGAAGACATCCCAGACTGACTGGGTTTTCCACAGACCTGGAAAATCCCATTAAGAAACGCTTTGCTCTTCCACAGACCCAGAAAGTCCCATTAAGAAACGCTTTGCTCTTCCACAGATTTTCCACACCAGCACTTGTGTCAAAACAATCTGAGGCAGACAGGTAGTCTACAAAATTCTCTTTTGAAAATGGCCTCAGGTAGCTGTGAGGGGCCGTCACGGTCTGACACAGCTGCCCCGAGACAGTGATGTGACGTGAGCGAGGTGATGGATTAAGCTACTGAGATGTTGTAGGTTATCGTTGCAGTGGAACCCGGAGGGTACATGCACAGCAATCAAAGAGAAGAATAAGGACACTGTGTTCGTTTTCTGTTGCCCTGGAGCAAAGGACCACAAACCCAGTGACTTGAAACCAAGCCCCGTTATTAGCTCCCATCACTGTGGGCCCAAGGTCGGCCTCTGCTTGGATGGACTCTGCTCCGGGTCCCACGGGTGGACATCAAAGCTTGGGGTCCTGTCCCACGTCCCTGGGGCCATGGTAGAATTCATCTCTTAGGTATTATACAACTGAGGTGCCCACTTTCTTGCTGGCTGTCAGCCAAGGCCACTCTCAGCAACTAGAGGCCACCACTGTTTCCTGCCCCGGGGCCCCCTCCATAAAACGGGACAGTTTGCTTCCTCAGGGCCAATCGACCACCTACTTCACATCTCTCTGACCTCCTGACTCTGACCCCTGGACCCTCTTTTAAAGAGCCCAGCTGGTTGTGCCGGGAACACCCAGGATGGTCTTCCTTTTGATTAACTTCACATCAACTGACCGGGGACCTAAAATACATCTGCAAAATTCCCTCGCCTTTGCTGTATAAGGTAACCTAATCATGGGAATGCCATCCCATCCTGTTTATATTACCCACCCTCATTCAAGGGGAGGGGCTGCACAAGGCATGCTCAGTGGGGGGCACCTTAGAATTCTGCCAACCACAGACAGTTAAGAAAACATGCTGATGAATACTAGCTCTAGAAAATTCAGGACACATCCAAAGCCATACATTGACTTCCTTGCTCCCAAGTAAGAAAACCTCGTCTCGAATATTCTAAAGCCTTCCTACTCAAAGTGTGGTCCCTGGACCAGAACCATGGACATCACTTGTGAGAAATGCAAAATCTCAGGCCCCACCCCAGAACTAGGGAATCAGAACCATCTGCTTTTTAACAAGACCCCCAGGTGATTTGAGAAGCATTGATCGTAAGGACTGGCTCATTCTTAAATAAAGTAGGCAGATACCCACGGGGACTAAAAGCGGGGACGCTATTAAATCCCTGTACCCGGATCACCCCAGCCTCTCAGGGTGGTTCCTGAAATTTTGAGGTCAGAACCTCATAATCTGATGATGATGGTGATGGTGATGGTGATGATGGTGGTGGTGATGGTGATGATGGTGATGATGGTGATGGTGATGATGATGGTGATGATGGTGATGATGTGGTGGTGATGGTGATGATGGTGATGGTGATGATGATGGTGATGATGTGGTGGTGATGGTGATGATGATGATGGGGATGATGGTGAGGATGGTGAGGATAACTAACACTTATTGAACATCCACCATGTGCCAGGCACTGGGCAAAGTCTTGACATGCATGATTTCTTTTAATTTTCCCAATACTTTACAAACTAGATATTATTATTTTTGTTTTAGAGATAAAGACACTGAGCTCACAGAAGTTAAATAACTCCTCCAAGGAAATACAAATAGAAGTGATGGGGCCAGGACTCGGCCCTCATCCCTTTAACTTAGGGGTGATGTGATCAGATTGTCACAAAGAGTCAAAGCTAATCTGGGAATCACAAACTGGGGGTCACAGCCCTGTTCAACTTGTGGATATGCATTTTTTCAGCTTGGGTGGTGGTGTTATTTTTCACTGAATGTCTTTTCCAAGGGACAAACTCATTCCAGCGGGTCATAGGCCCTGTCACTCACAGCCTCACACATTTGACTTACTGCCTGGCCCCTGAATACACTCAGGTTAGCAATCCCCAGTTAAGTCCAAGCATTCTTAAATTTCCTCTTGACATTTCATGAAAAATTTGAGGGCTTCCCTGGTGGCACAGTGGTTGAGAGTCCGCCTGCCAATGCAGGGGACACGGGTTCGTGCCCCGGTCCGGGAAGATCCCACATGCTGCGGAGCGGCTGGGCCCGTGAGCCACAACTACTGAGCCTGTGCGTCTGGAGCCTGTGCTCCGAAACAAGAGAGGCCATGATAGTGAGAGGCCCGCGCCCCGCGATGAAGAGCGGCCCCCGCTCGCCGCAACTAGAGAAAGCCCTCGCACAGAAACGAAGACCCAACACAGCCAAAAATAAATATAATAAATAAATAAATAAATAAATAAATAAATAAAATTTGAGTGGAATACTTCCCAGAAATTCTTTAAAATAGCAAAGAACCCCTGTTCTCTAATCCATCCATTTCATCAGATGAATGAAACTAACGTCCAGAAACAAACTTCTATGTCCAAGTCACATAGCAAGATAATATCCAGGTTTTAAACTGGCCTCCTTTGGCCCACAATCAAGTGCCACAACTTACCTCGTGTGTTTAGGGAATTATTTGTGCTCAAAATGCAACAGAGGTTCTTAACTAACGTACGCTCCAGAAACGTTCAGATGGAGTTTCATACAGATTCTCACGCTACTGATCAAATGCCCATTTATCTAACGAGAAGCATCAGATACATGACAGGTTTAGAACACAGGCTCTGCAGGGAGAAAGAAGTCCCTAAATAGTTTATAGAAGTGGAACAGGGAGGAGTATAAGAGGTAGAATAGAGCAGTGGATCCCAGCCCTAGCTGCACATCAGAATTGCCCGGGAAGCTTTAAAAACGACTGCTGCCTGGGCCCCAAACCCCCAAGTTCCTGACGTAATTGGTCCCAGGTACGGAGATTGTTTTTAAAGCTTTCCAGGTGATTTTAATGCTCAACCAGGTTAAGAACACCGGAGCAGGGACTCGAAGATTCTGGAAGACCAACATCGCCCCCATCACTATTTTTCCTGTGACCCCACCGGGTCTGGCTCATCAGCTGGTCACAGAAGCTTCCACGTCCCTTTCATCTTTTTGCTGCCTTCTCCCTTCCTTCTTTAAGCAGCAGTCCTTCATGGGTAGAGAACAAAATTGGTGGGAAGCTGAGGTCTAGTTTCAGACTCTGAGGTACTCACTTATTCCTGCTGATTTGCTTCTGGACATGAAACCTCCTCTCATCTCCTAAGGGAGTGTTTCTCCCAGACCGGTAGCCTCAGCATCACCTGGGAACTCATTCGAAGGGCAAGTCCTCAGCCCCTCCTGCCCTACATCTACTGAATCCAAAATTCCGAGTGGGCTCAGCCATCCATTTTAGTAAATCCTTCAGGTGATGCTGACGCAGGCTGACGTCTGAGAACCACTGATTGGAGACAGTCACGATCAAGTGTCCCCATAGACAGAGCAGGTGATGGTGACATAAAAAGACCACCCGACACTATACACTCGCACTGCTCCAGCTGTGCTGTCACTAGACTGCTACCCTAGGGTCTGTGCGACCCGATCACTCAGGAGTCGACTGTCAAACAATTGGGCTTTGAGGGTGCGGTCGGAGTGGGGATATTGAGGGGAAGGGCTGTGGCAGGTGTGGAAAGGTGGGGCGGCGTCCCGGGCCGGCTGGCAACAAATGGTGCGGGGACCATCCTCACAGTCCCACGACCCCGACCAAGCTCCCTTTCTTGCCTGTTACGATAACCACACAGGCTAGAAAGTGGAACATACAATTAAAATATGGGCAAATTGTAATGAGGTTTGAGGGGAAGTGCCCCTTCTACCGTGCATGTAGGAGGAGCCCCCCTTTTCGAGCTGGTGAAGAGGGACCCCCGCTCTCTTGGGGAGGGGGTGCTCAGGGAAGGGTGAGCGGGGTGGGGGTGCAGGATGGGCTGCCGGGAGGGATGCCCCAGCATCCCACCGCTGACATCGAGCTGCCGGAAGGACTCAGAAGGTCAAGTCACTCAACCGCCTCCGTTTACAGGAGAGGAAATCAGAAGGATGACAAGCCCCGAATAGCATCACACGGCATTAGGGAAGAATGGGACCAGGGGCTCCCGAGGGAGCTGGGCGCCAGGAAGAGGCACGGTCTCCAAAGGGGAGTGGGAGTCGAGAGGGAGGGCATCTAATACAGAGAGCAAGCTTTTTTTTTTCTCGGTCGTGCCGTGCAGCATGTGGGATCTTAGTTCCCCGACCAGGGATCAAACCCACACCCCCTGCGTTGGAAGCGCAGAGTCTTAACCGCTGGACCATTTAGGTAGCAGCCCCGTGAGCCCAGCATTGCGCTAAAACTCCGTGTGATTCGGATTCATACGCCCTTCCCTCCACCTGTGAGCCTCTCCATCAGCACCACGGTGTACAGATGGGGAGACCGGGGCGCCGGGAGGGTGAAGATAAACTGCGTGGGTTACTTAATTATAATCGCGGGTAAAAATGATTTCTTTAAAGAATCGCACCCAGTTTTATTATTACTTCACAGGAATGAAGGAAGGGATAAAGATAAGCTTAACACTTCCTGGTGGTTGATTACTGGTGGACCATCTCTAGTCAGTGATACTTTTTCACTGGAGAACAGGATTTTTAAAAGACAGTTACTATAGGAACAGGTGCGTGACATCACACAGCCAGTAACAGGCACAGCTGGACTAGAACCCGGACGCTTTAGCCTCTGGGACTCACACTTAGCCACACTCTGCCTGCTGCTCCTCCAAGACGGTTGTGAGGGTTGGTGACCAGCCAGCACGGGGAGCTCAGGCATTGGAAGTGTTTCTCATACTTTAGAAAGCGTCCCACGATCCTTCCAAAGAGGAAAGCTTCTAAACTCAGTGGAAGCCTCAGAGGCACAGCCTCCCCTGAGCTGGACACAGACCCTCTCAGCGATTCCTTTCCTCTCACTGATTCCACAGCAGTTGTGCCGGTCACGTCCAATCAGAGAAGGTCCCTAGAAAACCTCCAATCCAGCCCCTTTTTTGACAGAGAATCTGAAGCCCCCAAAGGTCAAGGTCACCTTCACACAGGTGAAGAAGGTCACAGAGATGAGGAAAGTCACACGGAGGAGGCGCCGGGGGTCTGGAGCCATCAGGAAAGCCTCCTGAGGTGCCCTCCAGAAGTGATGGAGCCCAGGTGTCCTGACTCCCAGGTCAACCGCCCCCCCCGCCCTTGTCCCCTCGTACCTGCAGCTCTGCATCGTTCGCCTGGTGCTGTCTCCTGGGATGGCTGCTAGGCCTTTCACCTTCAGTAGGAGCTCAGCGGTCTGGCAGGAATTTATACGTCCAGGGATTTCCCAATCGGGCTTGTGTCACTCCTCCAACCGGGTGGCTGTGAACACACCTTTCCCCTCCTCGCTGGGAGCGCCGTCTCAGCTGTAGCGCCGGCTGCGTGATCACTCAGATGGGGAAGTGACCAGAGAAACCCTGTGTAAGTTTCCCTATTTTTTGTGACTCGCTAAAAGTTACATACTTCCAGCTGTGAGGTGGTTTTAAAGTGATGTGTATTTTGCCCAACCACAGCCCCATTAAAGAGAAAAGGACTCTGGGGCTTTAACCAGCGGGGTATGTGCCGTTTCCCGCCCCCAATGAAGTCCTTCTAGGGTTAGGAGACCCCCACTGCCAGTCTTACGTGGTGTTTAGTTGTTAGCAAAGGAAGGGGGTGATTCTCTAAGTATTTATTATAGTGGGTGGGATTTGGCTAACTGAATAGAGATGGAAATTCATGTCTGTACAAAACCAGTGTCTCCTAACCACCCAGCAGCCCCAAAGGTGATACTGAATGTGCCTCTCCCCCTCAGGGAGCTCCCCGTGGAGCTAGAGAGGACGGAGCCCCAGGGGGTGAGCCTGGACCCCTGCTGTTGGATGGAGAGGAAGGACTTTTCCAAATGTCCTTAAAAATCCCTGTTACCAACCTTAATGACATCTTCTGTCTGATTTATTCAGATACTGAGGCTCTTACAGGTGAAAAGGCAGATACAGAAACTCTTTTAGAGAAATCTTAGGAATTTCACACCCAGAGCGAATGGCTCACAGTCAGAAGGGCCCACCGGCATTAGTTTTATCCTTTTGCTAACAAGGAAGGTAACTTTCAAGGGTCACAACTCAGATGGATAAATAATATCTGAGAAAAACAATGCTGAAGCAAGATGGAAACCTAGAGATGGTCAAATCCATTCTCCAGTTTCCAGGAGATGAAACTGAGGTCCAGGCACATAGGGGGACCACAGGTGAGTTCACTGGATTAACTGAGTGTGTGTATAACTTCATGAGGAGGTTCTTATGGAAGCTGGAAATACCCCCAAAAGGAGTTTATTGGGCAAAGAGTAAATGTTACCTTGTATCTGTGTTTATTCTTTTTCCAAGGACCAGTTGAAGGGGGAATATTTGTTTCTGTTCCATAATTTTGACATGGTAAGACTGAAGAGTGAGCTATACATCTGGGGTCAAGCCAAGGAAGTTTCAAGGGTGTGAATTCACCCGAGCAGGTAAATCTCACCAAATACCATCGTCATCCCAGGATGAAGGGCATGTCAATAACTGAGTCCTCTCCACACGGTCTCTGTAGTCCACCAAACACATTAATCCAGCTGACCTGCCTTGGTTGAGATCCTAGTCACTAAATAGCACAGGACAGCCCACATTAATAGAGCCAAAGAAAGGAAGTGAAATCGTGCAATGTGCCTTTGGCCCTGCTGAAGGGTAACTGCTGATCTTGTGATCCATGAAGAGGAATTTACATAACCTCAGCTTTTTCTGTGGGAAACCTTGATCCTCAAGCCACAAGAATTGTTCGAATCTTTGAATCGTCCTTTCAATAACTAACGCCTCAGACTCACAGCCACCCAAGAACGAGTCCCCCGGCCTGCAGCAGTGCAGGCTGACCTCGGTTTACTGGGCTTTGCTTTATTGCCATTTGCAGATTCTGCATTTATTACACATTGAAGGTTCGTGGCAACCGAGCTCTCTGCAAGCCTACTGGCATCATTTTTCCATTAGCGTTTGCTCACTTCGTGTCTGTTTCACATTTTGGTAATTCTCCAAATACTTCAAACATTTTCATTATTACTGTAATTGTGATGATGATCTGGGATCTTTGACATGATTGCAAAAAGGTTAGGACACACTGAAGGCTCAGGTGATGGTTAGCATTTTTTAGCAATAAAGTATTTTTTAATTAAGGTATGTACTTTTTTACACATAATGCTATTGCATGCTCGATAGGTTACAGTAGAGTGTAAACATTACTTTTATATACATGGGGAAACCAAAAACTCCATGTGACTCACTTTATTGCGATATTCGCATTATTGTGGTGGCCTGGAACCGATCCTGCAATATCTCCAGGGCTACATTTTCTGCACCCTCCTTCCCCTCCAGGGCCTACACTGACCTGTTCCCACTGTCACCAGTGCATTGGTTCAATTTCTCCACCAACTGATGGGAAATAAACAAAGCACAGAATGTTCCGTAGTATCTCGAAATCCTCTGAGGTTTGAGGTGAAGGTCGCCCAGGATGTCTATTGCAAGGGTTGAAGCAATGAGTCTTCGTTTTTTAGACTCAGGAGGACTTTTCAAAGTCTGTCCTGGTTCAGAAATCAGCAGCAGCATCCTCTGAAAACCCTGTGTCAAGATTTCCACCCCCTTTCCTTCCTTGTGCTGTGGAGGCAGAGGGTGTGGGAGGTGAGACGGGAGCTGGCGGCCAGGAAGGCATGGGTTGGCCACTACTCCATGTATTACAGCGCGGGCTATTTGTCCCTGGTTTTACGGAATAGCCTCTGTCTCATTATCCCCATAAGCCCACTCATACGTATCAGATCAGAGTTCTTTCATTTTGATTCAAGAAAATATGGCCATCGAACCTATAGAATCAATACAGCAACCAGACCCCATAAAACTGAAAATTCTAAGGCCTGCTCTCGTCAACAGGACAATTACAGGAAAAAACTTGGTCTTATTCACAGAGGCAGGAGAAAAATCATTCCCTTCTCATAAACGACTTACAAATTAGCAAACTAAAAAGGAAAGTATCTACCACAAATGGGCTTCAGTCTCCTCAGCTGTAAAAAGAGAGGGCTGAGGTCAATGAGTTCTGTATTAGTTTCCTTTTGCTGCTGTAACAAATTACCACCAACAATAGCTTAAAACAATACCACCTGCTCCTCTTACAGTTCTGGGGGTCAGAGGTCTGACATGGTCTCAAGGGGCTACAGTCAAGGTGTTGGCGGTGCTGAGGTCCTTCTGAAGGCTCCAGGGGACAAGCCTTCTCTTACCTTTTCCATGGCCTAGAGTTTGTCCTCAATTCTTTGACTGCGGCCCCCAGCACATTGCCCTTTCTTCCCCCGGGCTTCCATCAGCACGTGGCCTTTTTTCTTTGACCTTCTTGTCCTAGGAGGACTCTTGTGACTCTATGTGGGGCCCCCCCGAATAATCCAGGAGAGTCTTCCCACCTGAAAATCCACAACTTAATCACGCCTGTAAAACCCCTTTTGCCGTATAAGGTACCCAAACCACAGGTTCCAGGGAGGAGTCTGGGGTGCTTAGGGGACTGTTATATTCAGCCTTGACGAGCTCGAAGATTCCTTTCCTGTTCTCAGAGTCTGTGCCTGACGATGCTACAGAGTGTCGGGAATGGGTCTGCACAAGTGTGGATCGGAAGAGCGCAGTGCCCGACACACCTCAAGGTCAAGGCCGTCTAGACGGCGTGGCGTAGAGAGCGTGCACAGAGCATTCCAGAGCTGCAGGAGAGACTCTGTTCAGTATTCGGTTCTTTCCAGCTCCTCCTTGGCGTTCCTCCTCCTAACCTTGGTTCCAGTGAGAGACACCCGAAGGGATGAGAACTCTAACGGCCACTGCCCACTCTCCCCCATCCTGCCCACGGGGCCCGGGGCGTGGACAGAGGCCAGCTGGATGCTGGGCCCGTGTCATGCCTACACCCCGTCCCCAGGGCACCCAGCCCCGACTGCCTCCCCACCGAAGGCCGCAGAGCTCCCCATTCCCCCCCGCCCACACTCACCGTTGCATCCTGCATCCACAAACCAAGCCCTCCCTCTGCCGTGGGCTCCGGAGACTCCAGAAGGCTGCTCTGATTCGAGGTCCACTGTCCCTCTCTGTGCCCCTGCTTCCCGCTGCCTTACCCTCCACCTCTGGGCCGGGGACATGGCCCGTCCAGAAGAACATACCTAGAAGCCGACCTCCCAGGGCACTGCCAGGCCACGCGTGGAGATGGGACCATGCTATCCATGGGTGGGAGGGGTGTAGAGACATTCCATTCCTTTAGAACGAGAAACAGCAACATTTCCTTGTCCTAGAGATTTGATTTCTATGAGAAGCAATGCAAGGATTATTCATGTTGGTATTACTCTGCTGCAGAGAACCAGCCGCATGTCCCATCACCGAGGGTGGCCAGGAAGACGTGCCTGCCAACAGTCCCCGCGGCTTCCCGTCTATCCAGACGGGAAGCGAAGTTTCCAGATCTGGCCGCCCTCCCCACACCTCCCACCTCCTCCGGCCCTGATACCCCTCCAGCTTCTATAGAGCCCCTGCCCCCAGCTTCCACTAAGTCATGGGATGGTTCTCTGCTTTCTAATAATCTCAGTGACACACAGAACATTTGCTCAGCTGACACCCAAGCGCCATGCTTCTGGGAAGCAGTGATGGTTCCTGAATCACCCCGCCAGGCCCCAGATGCACCCACGGCCCTCTCATCCGTGTGTCATGTAATGTAAAAAACCGCACCTGGGCACGGGCACCTGCCAACTCTCCCGACAGGCATGCAGACTTCAGGCTGAGCCAACTCTGATGTGTCATCTTCAGAACACTCCAGGCCCCCAGGGCAGGAGGTCAAGGGCAGGCTCCACAGGATTTGGCTGCTGGGCTGAGGACCTCGGGTGAAGCGAATCACAAAGAGGATGCGGGTTCCTCAATGTCCCGTCAGGGTCTGGCACTCCAGCTTTCACAGGAGGTACCATTCCGTGCGGTTCCCGGTCACCCACCTCACCCAGCGCTCCCGGAGCTATTACACTTGCACCAGGGAGCCTGTGTGGGATCAGTGACCTCACACAGCTGTAGCTGGCCTCAGTTCATGAGCCGTGAGCAAGGGACCCCCACCCCACCGGAGAGGAAAAGGAAGGGGACGGTCACCCCTAACGTGGCATGGGAGAGACCAGCTGAATCTGGAGGACAAGGGGCAGTGACACACCAATCCATAGTTTATGGACTGGACAGTGCTCTTAGGAAAGACACTGTAAAACGGATCTGAAGTTCAGAGCCAAGACCTCCCCTTTACTCCGCAAACTGCCCTGGATTAACCAAGTCTTTTATTAAGCACGTCTGTGTTCTAGCTTTGACATCTGGGGCCTCGCTGACCCCTCCAAGGACTAGCCCGTTCCTAGAGATACCAAACGGCTCACCCGTAAGTGTGCCTCTCAAACACAAACCAGCCAGCCCGGAGCCCACGCCCCAGCCTCCCTCAACTGCGTCCACTTCCATGCGTACAGTTCCCCATCTGGGGAGTCCGTTTCCCCCCCCACTTAGAACGCCTTTAGAAGCATTCCCATCTCCTTTGGCTTGACAAAAGTGGATAAAAACAATTTTTTCTACATCCTGTCGGGGCGAACCCAGAGCTCAGCAAAGGGCAGACCAGTAAAGAAGGCAAAGCAAAAGCCCCCCAGCTGGAGAAAGGGGGGAGGCGGGGCAGCAGGGGCAGGAAGCAGAAAGCCCTGGGTCAGCGAGAATCAGGGTGGCTGTGACGGAGCCCTGGGGCAGCAGTTCTCAAAGTGCGGCCCGGACAAAAGCAGCGCTTCCTGGCAGCTCGTTAGAAATGCAGATTCTGGGACTTCCCTGGCGGTCCAGTGGTTAGGACTCCGAGCTTCCAGCGCAGGGGGCACGGGTTCGATCCCTGGTCAGGGAGCTAAGGTCCCTCAAGCCACGTGGCACATCTGCCCCCCAAAAGAAGAAACAGAGATTCTAAGCTCCCACCTCAGAGCACTGAGTCAGAAACTAGAGGAGGAAGCAAACAACTCGGGTCTGACGAGCCCCCCACCATCAGATGATTCTGATGTGGACAAAATGTGGGAAGGGCTATTCCAGTGGCTCTCACCTCTGAGTGCCCACGAGAGGCGTCTGACAAATGCCCACGCCAGGCCACTCTCTCACCAATGAGACCTGGGGAGTGCAGGTGGGAGCCGTGGGGCTGGCTCAGGCGATACTCTCAAGTTCCCCTGTGGTCTGTGGGCCGCCTGCCAGCACTGAGAGCCGCTGCCTGAGGCCTCGGGCCACTCACCTCCTCCAGGGCCCTGTCTTTGGCTGCCGCAGGGAGAAAACACAAACAAGTAAGAAAATTCCAAGGCTCACTCACAGAGGACAGGCCCTAAGGAAGACACAGGTGAGGCCTGGGGTTGCCAGGCTTCATCAAAGGGGCCTCGCAGACAACTGAGCTTCCAGATCTAATGGCCAGCATCTACTCAGGTCAACCAGGGGAAGCTGACTTCAGTTCACAGCAACCAAGCTCAGAAAAGACCAAGGTCTGGGTTGGCAGCCCATTCATTCATATTCACGTCTCTAATATATTTTTGAAAACCTGCCCCAAGAACTCACGTTCTAGTGGAGGAAAATGACAAAAAGGAAGGAGTAAACAAAGGAGTGTCAATTTACAACAAGCGAGATGCTGAGGAACCAGTAACCGATGCTAAGGTCCTCCGCACAGGGGAATTCCCTCCACGAGGTAGAGTCAAAGGTCAATTCTTGCTGGATTCAGTCCCCGCCCACAGAGTCTGCGGAACCTCACCTTGCGATGTCTCAGGCTTGATCCGGCTACATTAAGGCAGTAAAAGTAGGGGCGTCAATAGTGCTGGCAACTGAAACAGGACCAGGGTGAAGTTTGTTCTGATCCCATCTGTATCCAAAAGGCTTGCTAAGTAAAAAAACAAACAAAATTACAGCAAATACGTGTTACTAACTTAGGAAAACTAGTCCCGTACCATAAAGTGATGATGCATTGATAACAAGTCGTAATTATTTCTCTATTCAGAACACTCCGTTACCCTGGGTCCATTTCCGGAGTGGACTTGACAGACTTGCCACGGCGTTAAATACATGCCTTCTCCCACAACTTCAAGCTCGTGTCTTTCTCAAAACAATGACTGAGAATCAAGTAGGGCAGTAAATGGTCTCCTACCTGAATCACGGGTTCACGCCTTTCTTTCCAGCATCTGAATGGAGAAGCAAGACCCCCTTCCCAAATACTCCAAGGAAGCACCCCTCACCCCACCAACGGCTCAAGAGGAAGATGACCCACAGGCGTCCTGACCACTCTCCCAGTGACTAAGAAGACAGTGTTAGAGTCACACACGGGCAGACATGCCCCCCTGACCTACCCTCCTGGGCCTATACCCAGAGGAGTCAGCCCAGGAAGGGGTGCAGAGGAATTCCACCTCCGGACTTTATGACAGCCCCGGGTGAGGGGGGAGAGGAATCCGCCGGGTTCTGTAGGATTCAATCAATCCGCTATTCATCCTCTGGGAATCTTAGAACCCCAGGGGCTCCACAGCCCCAAGTTCTGTCTCCTCCAGACCCTGAAAAGACAGGAGGCAGCTGGACCATTCTAACAAGGCCCGAGGAGCCGCCCAAGCTTTGGGGCCATCTTGGGCCAAATTCTAGTAGAACCAAGCAAACTATGCATTGGGGCTTGTTTGGTCAGAACAGCGTGGGTTTTGCCCTTGTTCTTGGGTATCCATGGACCCACAGGCTGTTGGAGTGGGAAGACGCTTGGGGTCCCCCAGGGCACCCCCTCCCTTTGTAGATGAGGAAGCCCTGGTGGTGGGATTTCACCCGGTTAAAGACTAAGGGCTGAAGCCCTCCCCTGCTCCCCGATGAGTATCCAAGCCTCGCCAGCTTAGACCATTCTTTGAAAAAGCAGAAGGAGAAAGTCATTTTCCAGACCAGGCTCTGTGCTCTCCGGGTGCAGTCAGCCACACAGGGTGATGCCGGTCTCCCCGCCGGCCTCCCCCGGAGCCATCTCTGGGTCCAGACCGACTTCGCTTCCTAATCCAACTTACCACACCCTTGGTAAGCGTCTACACCACCTGCATCTCTGCGAGTGTGAAGAGGGGTCATGATCAGACCCACTCTCTCCCAGAGCACCTAAGCGCCTGACTCTATTCCAAGCACTTTATTTACATATTCACTTACTTAATCATCCCAACAGTCCTATGAGCTAAGTATTATGATGTATTAGCCGCCCTGTTCTGCAGATAAAGAAACTGAGGTATGCAGACGTCAAGTAACTTGTCAAAAGAGCGCAGGTTAGGGGTCGAATTCTCTTTTTCCAAAAAGACATGTTGGAGTCCCAACTCCCTCCACCAACACCTCAGAACGTGACCTGAGCCGAAAACTGCATCTTTACCAAGGCAACCAAGTTAAAACGAGGTCCTTAGGGTGGGCCCTAATCCAATATGATTGGCGTCCTTATAAAAAGGAGAAATTTGGACACAGAGATGGACACACAAGAGGGATGACAATGTGAAGACACACCAGTAGGAGACAGCTGTGTGAGTTCAATGACACACCTACAAGCTGAGGATGCCAAGGATGGCTGGTGACACCAGAAGCCAGAAGAGGCAAAGACGGAGGCTCCCCTGGAGTCGCCAGAGGGAGCCTGAGCCTGTGGACACCTTGACCTGCGACTTCCAGCCGCCAGAATTGTGACACCACTCAATGCCATTGCTCTGAACCACCCGAGAGTAGTAGCTCACGTTGGAGCTGAGCCTCCACCTTGGGCCCTGTGGTTCCAGAGCCCATGATCCCATCCCCACCGCCCAGGGAGGCTGGAAGGGCAGCTGCCAGTTCAGCGCCAGGAGGGACACGGCAGAGCCCTCGTGCCTGGGGCTGGAGGAGGTAGCTCAGCACTGCACCGGGAGGGGATCGGCAGCGCGGGTCCGATGGCCACCCACATCCGCAGAAGATTAAAATAACACCAAGAAAGATGGCAAACATCTCCAACAAGACTGAAACCACCCTCTAAGTTCCCAGCATGTAGCAACAGAACCCTTCACTCCAGAACGTCACGTCCCTGAAGAAATGGGACGTGTCTGTTTGCCATCCTCTTTTGCTAACCCGTATCTCACACTGATGGCTGAGCCTATCACGTTCCATCAAGAAGTGACCTGCTTTGTTACTCTTGCCAAGGTGGAACGAGGCCAAAGGCAAAATGCCTTCCAAGGACGGGTAGGTGAGAGGCTCTCTCCAAACCCACTCCCCCACGCCTGGTCGCCTGGTCACCCTCCAGGGTCGACGCCGGGTCCCAGGCTCAGCACAGCACAGCGCTGGGTGCCAGACAGAAGCTCAGCCCCGCCCTGCCCCGGGGGTAGAGTCTGCACCCTGATCTTCAACAGCCCTTAGAGATCAAGTGAGGATGCTCAAGGATGGGGAACCCCGGAGCAGTAACAGTCACTAGTCTCACCGAGTCTGATGCACACTTACTAAGAGTTCCAGGAGCTGAGACGAAGGTGGCCACGATTCTCTGCTCATTGGTGGCCTGGGCACAACTCCTAATCTCTCTGGACCTGTTTCCTCCTCTGCACATCAGGCAATAACAGTATCAATCCAGGGTTGCTGTAGGACTAAACCAGCATGCAGCAAAGTGCCGAGCACAAGCAAAGCACCAGGAAAGGCTGGCGACTTCAGCAAAACTAAGCCCAACTCATTAACGCCCTGGGCACGAGAAACCAGCCTGAAGTGCAGGGGCTCAAGGCACCTAGACAGACAGCTGGTGGGAGGTGAAATCCCCCTGGAAACAACGCTGTGTGTGTCTGGGGGTCGAGGAGTGGTCTGCCCGCTCCCAGTCTTGGCTGCCAGGGCTCCTGGCCTCACAGACGTGCACAGCCCCACCCCAGGGGCCGGGACCTACCTCCTGCCGTCGGAGGGAATTTAGGGAGCCCTGGGCGCCTGGCTCAGTGTCGAGTCAGCCTTGCCAGGCCTCTGACCCAGTTCCTTCCAGAACCCTCTCCCAGGTCAGGCCGGGACCTGCAGGCCCTGCTTCCTGGCCGTGCACAGGCATCTGCGGGGAAAAAGAGGCCAGAGGCCAGGAAACGGGGCCAGGTGCTTGGAAGGCAGTGCCTCTGCGGAAGACGGGGTGCAGGGTGAGGGATGGGGTAAGTCAGAGCTGGTGCAACGAGCCCCACTGGCCCTGCCACAGATAACCTCCCACACCTGCCAGTGACCCTGGTGCCTGGCCCGGCCTTGGCGGACGGGGCCCTGAGGAAGCAGTCCCTCCCCACAGATCCCTGACCCTGATGACCTGCCATCCGCTCCACTGCACACCCCGGTTCCCGTGAAAGGAGACATGGGAAAGGAGCTGATGTATAGGAAGGCCGTTCTGTGGCAGGACTGAAGGAACTTCCTAGAAGGTGACGTCAGCCAGGGACGACTCCCAGGTCGCCAGTGACACCGGCAGCTCCCACCAGAGCAGGCCACCAGGTTACAATGAAAGCAAGTCTAAGACCAACTTTTGCCTCATACATACACAGGCGTTGTTGAACTAATCTCGTTTACTAGCCAGCAAGGACAAAGGACGTTCGTACATCCTATTAGGTAGGCTCAAGAGAGTGCCAGTGTGCTCCAGACCACAGCTGGCACAGAGTATCCATTCGAGCCAAAGCCAGGCCGGCATCAGGAGGCTGGAACCCCCCTGTGACCTGGGCTGGACTCAGGATGAGTGGGGCATCGTCCCTGTGGAGAGTCCTGACGTCCTATTCACGCAGGCGTGGAGAACGTTCTCTACAACATGGGCCTTTCATCTCAGCAAGGAGGGCGCGGGGCTCGATCACATCACACACGTCAGTAGGTCACTGTTATCGGCCAGGAAAATCCATCCTGACGTTCTGTTGGTTGTTGATTGCCGCGGAGATGGCAGGAAGCCTTCCCTGGGGTAGGGGCTTTTTACCAGAAGGCCAGATGATCTCCTGACTGGAATTCTCATAGCCCCTGGGGCACAGCTGTATCTCAGAACCACACATGGAGTCCCAGACGTCCACGTGGTTTCAAAGTCAGTTACCTGAGGCATGAGAGGAGGTCGGCCTGACCCCAGGGTTCCCAGCAAAGGTGCAAACCTGAATCCAACCACAAGCAAACACCGGACAGAGAGCAGGGACCTTCCACAGAATGCCTCACCCACGCTCTTCTAAAGGGTCAACATTGTGAAACACAAAAAAGACAGTGACCTGGTCCCGAGGAAGGAGGCTGAAGAGAGAGGACACCCCGATGCTACGAATGACCTTCAGCTCTAATGGGCATCGTTGGGACAAACGGGAGAATTGGTACAAGGTCTGTAATTGGATAAGGATATCGTGCAAAGGACCTGATTTTGATCACTGTGCTGCAGTTATATAAAAGCATTCCTTGCTTTCAGGAAATACACCCTAAGGTATTTAGGAATAAAAAGATACGCCTACAACTTACTCTTAAATGGTTCAGGAAAAAATACACACACACACACACACACACACACACACACACAGGGTAGGGGAGGCAGTGGAGAAGAACAAAATAAACACTAAAATGTTAACATTTGGCAAACTAGGTGAATGTTGTGGGAATTCTTTTTACTATTTTTGCAACTTTTCTCTAAATGTAAAATTATGTCAAACAATTTTTTAAGTTAAAACTTAACACCTGAGGGCTTCCCTGGTGGCGCAGTGGTTGAGAGTCCGCCTGCCAATGCAGGGGACGCGGGTTCGTGCCCCGGTCCGGGAGGATCCCACATGCCGCGGAGCGGCTGGGCCCGTGAGCCATGGCCGCTGGGCCTGCGCGTCCGGAGCCTGTGCTCCGCAACGAGAGGCCACAGCAGTGAGAGGCCCGCGTACCGCAAAAAACAACAAAACAAAAAACTTAACATCTGTAACCCCGTCCACACCTGGCTGGTCTTCTCACCTGCTCGTGGGCCTGGCTCTCCTCCTACAGTCCCGGACCTTCTGCACATACTGGGGGCCACCCCACTGCAGGCAGCCACCAAGGCCTGTGCTGGGTTCTGGGGACCCCTTGACTCAGCAGCGGGCCTTCAGGGGCTCCCAGATCTCTGAAGTTCCCAGGAGCCTAAAGCAGCAGTCAGGACCTCCACTCTTGTGAAACCTCCTCCTGTCTCCCTGCCCTCAGGGCCCAGTAAGGACCCACTGAAACTGTTGCCCAAGCCTTGTGTCACCCCCCACCCCAATCTCGCTCCAACTCCAGGAACCGGGAGGGGCCCTGAGTCAGGAGCCCTCTGAGCTGGCCCTGCCCATGTTGTGATAGGTTTCACCATGGGTCAGATCCAAGCTTTTGTTTCTATAAACAAAGACCACTCAGATGAGAACCAGTCACAGCTCTTTACTCAGAACTGGCAATAGTGAGGGAGTTATCCACCGTCACTTGGTTTCGGCAGAGACACAAAGGCAGGCGAAGGGGTGGGAAAGCTCTATAATGGAAGAAAGGGAAGGCTCCAGGGGTGCTCTGATTGGAGGCTGTTGCCAGCTCACGAGAAGCCGGGCATCCTATGTGATTGGTCAGGGACACGTGTTTGGCTTTCTCTGGTTGGTCCTAAGTTGGAAGTAGGGACAAAAACTAGGGCACTTGGGACTTCCCTGGTGGTGCAGTGGTTAAGAACCTGCCTGCTAATGCAGGGGACATGGGTTCGAGCCCTGGTCTGGGAAGATCCCATATGCCGCAGAGCAACTAGGCCTGTGAGCCACAACTACTGAGCCTGCGCGTCTGGAGCCTGTGCTCTGCAACAAGAGAGGCCGCAATAGTGAGAGGCCAGCGCCCCGCAATGAAGAGTGGCCCCCGCTCGCCACAAGTAGAGAAAGCCCTCGCACAGAAACGAAGACCCAACACAGCAAAAATAAATTAATTAATTAATAAACTCCTACCCCCAACATCTTCTTTAAAAAAAAAAAAAGAATCCACCTGCCAATGCTGGGGACACGGGTTCGAGCTCTGGTCCGGGAAGATCCCACATGCCGCAGAGCAACTGAGCCACAACTACTGAGCCTGAGCTCTAGAGCCCGCGAGCCACAACTACTGAAGCCCGCGCACCTAGAGCCCGTGCTCTGCAACAAGAGAAGCCACCGCAATGAGAAGCCCGTGCACCACAACGAAGAGTAGCCCCCGCTGGCCGCAACTAGAGAAAGCCCGAGCACAGCAACGAAGACCCAACGCAGCCAAAAATAAATTAATTAATTAAAAAAATTTTTTTTAAACTTAAAAAAAACAAAAACACTCGAACAGTTGTCAGTTATGAATCAAGTCCTGGCCATTTGGGACCAATCATTGCAGGGGTTAGAGTCTGGCTTCCCGGGCCGGCTGCTAGAGCAGTACTCTGACTTTTGACAAGCCTAACTTACAGACAACAGGCTGGCTTCCCGGGCAAGCTGCTGCAGATTGTGGGTCGGAGTTCTGCTTTTATATATTTTCTGGCTGTTGTCCATTTGTGTATTCAGTCTCTCCATTTCCAAGACCAAAAACCTCTGCCAGTACCCAGTGATCTCAAATCCCAAACTTCAACCCCCACCCGGAAGGTTTTTAAAAGGAGCTAGAACAACCAGGTCCCTGAAAGGCGCCCACAGATAGGTCACCCAGCCAAAGACACTGGAGCGTGAGCCCCGGGAGCCCCAGGCATTTCCTCGGCAACATGATTTCTCGGCCTCCGAGAGCTGCCATATAGCCCCAGCATCTCAGCTGAGCCGTCGAGCCAAGGTTCCAGGCCTCCTCCCCCAGGTGGCACGTTTTCCCCCCAAAACGCCCTCACTTCCTGGTAGCTCACCGTTCTCATCATTGTAAGCCCGGCTGGCCACTCCCTGCCCACAGCATTGGCCCAGGTCTCGGGAGTCAGGCCCAGGCTTGGGCAGGAAGGATGACCAAATGCTCACTCATGACAGCGCCGTGCTCTTTCTCCAGGAAGTGGTTCAGGTATGCAGAGCTAGATTCTGTCTTACTGGGGAAAGTTTCTGTGTTGTGATGGTCACGGCTGCTGCGTTTAGTCATTCAGAGTATGAAACGCGATCGTCACACTCACCTTCCAGGCCCCTCCTTTTCTTTTTTTTTAAAATTTTTCACTGTTTATCTTTTATAACTTTTGAATTTAACTTTTTATTTTATACTGGAGTATAAGTGATTAACAATGTTGTGTTAGTTTCAGGTGTACAGCAAAGGAGTTCAGTTATACATATACGTGTATCTATTCTTTTTTCAAATTCTTTTCCCATTTAGGTTACTACAGAATATTGAGCAGAGTTCCCTGTGCTATACAGTAGGTCCTTGTTGGTTACCCGTTTTAAATACAGCAGTGTGTACATGTCAATCCCAAACTCCTAATCTATCCCTCCCCCCAACCCTTCCCCCATCCCGGTAACCATAAATTCATTCTCTAAGTCTATGAGTCTGTTTCTGTTTTGTAAATAAGTTCATTTGTATCATTTTTTTAGATTCTGCATATAAGCGCTATCATATGATATTTATCTTTGTATGATTTACTTCATTTAGTATGATAATCTCTAGGTCCATCCATGTTGCTGCAAATGGCATTATTTCATTCTTTTTATGGCTAAGTAATATTCCACTGTATATGTGTACCACATCTTCTTTATCCATTCCTCTGTTGATGGGCACTTAGATTGCTCCCATGTCTTGGCTATTGTAAACAGTGCTGCAATGAACACTGGGGTGCATGTATCCTTTTGGACCATGTTTTCCTCTGGCTATATGCCCAGGAGTGGGATTGCAGGATCATATGGTAGCTCTATTTTTGTTTTCTAAGGAACCTCCGTACCAGTCATCTGCACACAACGTCTCCAAACCCTGCCTTGTCTCCAAACCCACTGGAGTTGTAGTGAGTCTGTTATGCAGCCACATGGCTACACAAAAGTTCTTAGCAAGCCCAGACCAACCTCCAAGATCCAGCAGCCAAGACACTGGCCCCATCCATCTTAGATGCAGGAAACATCAAACTTCTTAATTTTTCCAAACCAAATTAAATGTGGCCCTGAGCCTGCCCCTTTCCAAACACAGACACACATACCTTAGTCAGAGCTGGTGAGAAATTCAATCTCAGTCAAGTCCAGGGTCATACAAGAATCCACAGGAAGGACCTCACCACCAATATCATCCCTCTGCCCAGGGGGCACACGAAAAACCCTCTCTGGACAGACGAGCCCAGCCCCAAAGCCCTTCATCACTCTCAAGGTCACGCTGCTTCATACCTGGTACCCAGGGACACCTGTGGCCATCCATCCACAAACACACACACACACACACACACACACAGAGCATTAAAAGATACTTTGGAGAAAACGGTAAAACCATGACTCTCATACAAATATATAAATAAACATGTATTTAAAAGGCATGAGGGATACATGCAGATGTTATAACGGGATCAAAGGAAAAGGCAAAACAGCACAATTTGTGTGGAAAAAGCAGTGTTGGGATGAATTACAAATGGAGACAAAACTGTTTTTTCCAAGAGGGTAGGGGGAAACCAGTCACATCTCTACAGGACAGGATGCAATTTCCATGCCTCTCAGTTTCTTACAACTTACAATGAGTGGCAGAATAGCCCCAGGTAATGAACAGGGCTAGACTCTGATAACCCAACCCCAAAGGGTGTACTATAGACGATGCATAGTTTTCCATTGAATCACACCTTGTTTTTCTTCAACCAAATCTCACCAAACTCCACCCTTGCTATTCCATTCCTCGCTCGCTGCCCGGGTCAACCCAGGCGAATCCACTTAATGGGCTCAGATCTGCTGGAGGGGGAAGGGCTGAGAGGCTGAACAGACAGACAGACAATGGCCAGACCATATACATAAACAGAATTCTGACCCGCCATCTGCAGCAACCAGGCCAGGAAGCCCACCCATTTTCTATAGTAACCAGCCCAGGAAATTAGAGTATTGCTCTAGCCTGCCCGGCAACCAGGGAAGCCAAACGATAATCCCTGTAACAATTGGCCCCAAATGGCCGGGACTTGGTTAGTAACTGACAGTTGCCTTAATATTTGTCCCCATCTCCTGAGCACTTCTAACTTAGGACCAGCCAGAGAAAGCCAAAAACACACCCCTAGCCAATCTCATATGACACCCGGCTTCTAGTGAGCCTCTCCCCAGCTTCCTCATGTCAACCACCTCCAATCAGGGCACCCCTGAAACCTTCCCTCTTCCACTATCAAGCTTTCCCACTCCTCCGCTTGCCTTTGAGTCTCTGTCAAAACACAAACGATGATGGTTGACTCCCTCGCTCTCACCAGCTCTGCATAAATAGTCTTCGCTTTTCTCACGTGGGTAGTTTTCATTTATTTGCACAAGGGCATACTCTGTCCAACAGCATATAAAGTACTTGTTTACCCCCTATAACAAGAGACGCCAGAATTCAAACTCCAAAGGCTCAGCCTGCCCACACGTACTGGAGAGCAGAGAAAACTTACCTTGTTCATTCTCTACAGAGGCAAAAATAAGAGAGCTACACTTCACCCATCTTCCTGTCCCCCAGGAAGAGTGCAAGGATGCAGGTGATCCGCTTTGAGTCCCCATCCCTTCCTAGCCTCTGAGAGCTGCAGCAGAGCTGACACGACACTCCTGTAAGAAGCACCTGCCCTGTTTGGGAAAAGCATCTTAGGAACCTGTTTGGAAACGAGCAGTTTTTAGCAGACAGTTGCTCTAATCTACAGATCCTGCACTTCAGCTGCAACACTTCCAGTCTCCAGCCAACCCTGCTCGCTTCAGACTGGTCCCCACAATCCGAATTGGCTCTGGTCAATCTGTCCTGTGGCTGTTTGTCCTGAATTCAGGGGTTTTTGTATCGTGACAGACTCCCTCGGTTTGTCTCAAGTCTGAAGTTAAGGGGAGATTCTGTCGGCAACCAAGGAGCTCTGTTCCATCCCGAATGGCGGGTTTTCTCCTCCAATTCCAGGGCTTGTCCCTATACTTGTGCTCCTAAGTGTTCCTAAGTGTATAGTTCTACCACCCCTTAGACTGTCTAACTGTTGAATATATCGTGCAGTGTTACATACACAGCACCCTTAGAGCTGTCTGTGCATTTATCTTGATTTCAAAACTCTGAACGTATGGCCAGCATATATGTGAGCTCATTGCTGGTGAAACCTAAATGTCAATAGAATAGTATACCCATAAAAATAAAAAGCATCTGAATACCTCAGTGCCTCCCAAACCTACCTGCACCCTATGCAGAATCCCACTGTCTGAGCCTTTCCTCCTGGCAACTTATCACAAGACCACCTTTCTCAATCCCACTCTGGGTCGCCGCTGCAGCTCTGCCTAATGCCAGTCCCGTTGCTGACCTTGCCCCTTGGGTCAGATAGCCGGCAACGCAGACTCTATTCCAAGAGGCCTTTCTTCAGGGTGGTCCCCCTCTCTCCTTAGGCCCCAGAAGACCCTCATTTCCAACACTTTGGCAGGTGGCCCTGAAACGAATCATCCTCTGCAGCTTTTCTTACAAACCTAGGGTGGTGGTGAGGGGCAGAGGTGGACAAGGATGGAGAATGGAGAAATCAGGAATTGCAAGAGGTCCTGAAATCCTTACCCTCCCCCATGCCCCCACCCCCGGGGACTTATCAGGAGGGTAGATTCGTTACATTCTCACGTGCATAATTTACCACTTACCAAGGATACAGAGATTGTTATTGACCCATAAAATTAAAACATTCATTGAGAGCATTGGTGAACCCATCGTGGCTTTTTGTATCCATATGCGTATATCTTCTCAATTAACAAATGGTCCAAACACCATGACTCTTACCAAGTAGGAGACTGAAGCTTTTGTGACTGACTTAAAGCTACTCTCAGCCTTTGAGCCCCCAACCCAAGATCTGGAGACCCCCCCAGCCCTACAAGTGCCCCCTGGGCTCTGGCTCCCCTGGGCTGTCCTGGGATGGGAGTGACCAGTCTGCTGTTTCAGGCAAAAGCCTGTCACTTCCCCGCACGTGGTCCTTGAGCAAATCACAGCCTCTCTGAGTCTCCTTCCCCAAAGAAAACACAGCAATACCTTCCCTGACCAGCTGGCTTACCAGGCTGATGTGACGATCAAACAGCATGGAGTTTGTGAATGTCATTTGAAATGGTTTAAAAAAATAACCCCCAAAACATATGAATAAATAAATAACTGAAACCAAAGTCGTACACACAGAAGACACTATTACCAATGAAATATCGTTTTCCTTCTTACCATAATTCTTCTGGGTGAGCTTGGGCATGAGGGGAGCGGCCATTACTACAGTATTTGCATTTTTATAAAGGGCTATTTATTAATTCAGGGGAAAAAGAATCCAGGAAGGAACTAACACGGGTTTGGTTCCAGCCCCATTACCGGCAGTTGCATGACTTTGGGCCCTTAATTTAACTGCTATGAGCGTCCATTTCCTCATCAGTAGGTTAAGAGGTGATAGTACCTGCTTATAAATTGTTGGGAGGGTTAAAGGAGATAATTCATAGATAACACAGTTAGCTCTGGTGTCTGAGTTATAGGAAGTTCTTTATTATTATTTTTTTTTTAATTTTATTAGATTCCCATAGGGCCAGATCTGAGAAAACCAGGGGCTAAAAACTCTTCAATTCCACAAGAATCTATTGACTGTCAAATTAGCATTGTGCCAAGATTATATAGAAATGCAAATATTGGGTTTCCCTGGTGGCGCAGTGGTTGAGAGTCCGCCTGCCGATGCAGGGGACACGGGTTCGTGCCCCGGTCCGGGAAGATCCCACATGCCGCGGAGCGGCTGGGCCCGTGAGCCATGGCCGCTAAGCCTGCGCCTCCGGAGCCTGTGCTCCGCAACGGGAGAGGCCACAACAGTGAGGGGCCCACGTAATGCAAAAAAAAAAAAGAAATGCAAATATTCAACGCAGCCCACTGGCCTCAACAAGACTGTAATCCCACTGCGGGGATCAGCACACCCTTGAAGGCAGGACCCATGGGTACCTGGTCGTGTATTTTACTTCCTCACGTCGTGTAAGGTGCTCATTTGGACCTCAAATGAGACCCGGAGGAACATGGGTCCTGCAGGAGGAGCCCGGGCACTGCGACCTCGATGGCGCCCCTAGTGGAGCAAGCGGACGCGGCTCCCTCCTACCTGGGCAAGATGTAGATGACGTCACTGGTGCCTGGTGCGAGCATGCGCAGACTTGGGAAGAGGGGCCTCGTGCACTTCCCCAAACGGAGCAGGTTGGTTCTGGAGTTCCCTTTGGAGTCTCCTCTGAACATCTTTCAAAGGAGTGGACCCAGCCAGTGGGACAAGAGAGTCTGATGCTTTAGGGACTCAGTATCTTCCAAACATCAGGATGCTTAAAGGCCCGGAGGAGTCCCAGGTAGCAACAGTACTATACTTCTCTCCTTGGCCCTTTGCAGTTTTATGACCTTTGTGAATACGTGTTCTCATGTAACCCCTCCCCAAACTGCTGTGCAGGGTTCTCTCTCCTTGACAGAGGGAGGTTAGGTGGTTTGCCCAAGGGCACCCACACAGAAAGCGGCAGATTCAGACGACAGCACCCCTTCCCCAGGCAGCCCATCTCTGGAGGAGCCCCTTTGCCAAGCTCCTCCAGTGTGAGGAGAACAGGGGTGGCTGGATAGAAATGCAGATTCCAGGACCGCTCCCAGTGTCCAGTGCTGGAAGTGCACACGGCCCAAGAATCTGCATTTGTAACCTGCCCACTTGAGTCTGAAGTAGATCTTGGACTATATGTGAGAAAATATATATATAAGACTGTCCTGGATCCCCAGGCAAACCACCAGATGAGTCTGTCTCGCTGTCACCCTCCCATTCTGTGTGTGCGCGTGTGTGTGTGTGTGTGTGTGTGTGTGTGTGTGTGTCCCTCTCTGTCTCATCTCGGAGGAGAAGGAACAAAGAAACCCATGTAAAAGGAGCTGCGGAAACAATCTAAATGGTAAGTTTGTCTTTTCTAGAAGGAAGCAGAGGTGTCACCTGAGGGCAGAGGAAGAGAACCCAACAGGGAAAAGGGGGTTAGAGAGCCTTCTTCCTTCTCCTCCCAGGTTCCAGCTGGGCACCTGCCACGCTCAGCCCAAGCCTGCTGAGCTGGGCCGGGGCCAGGCCAGGGTGCGCTGGCGTCTGTCCTTCCGTGAAAGGCTCGGGCTGGTGGGAGCCAGATTCCCCGGCTGCCCAGCGGATCCCAGAATATTACCCACTGGGCACCAGGTCAGTCCTCAGCTTTGCCCAGACCCCTCCTGCTGAGGGGTATCCACCTGTGACACGTGGACACGGTGGGGAGCAAGGCTTGTCTGAGCTCCAGGACGTGAGCTCTCTGCTGGGAGGAACGCTAACACTGAGTTTTCAGAAACCCGGTTGGCTGTCTGGTTTCGTCCTCGCCCCACACCTCCTGAGCCTCGACTTCACCTGCACAGAGACCCCAGGGAGACCTGCGCCCACGCCGGCGGCCCCCTCTGCACAGCCCGCCCGCAGGGTGCCCACGCCCCGCCTGAACCAGTCTAAACCACACCCCACATCCCCGCAGCCTGTGAGGGGAGACCCAGCTAGCCAGATGGGGTGACCCTCACCTTGGAATTTGCTGCTCGTTTCCCGCGCAGGGGCTGGAAGCGTAGTTACAAATTAAAAGCAAGAGGCTGACTTCCTTGCTGAAAACAAGGGAAGAGGCTTTTCTGTCTCCCTTTTCTCAGAGCTTGATTTGCTTTAGAAAGCGTGTACATTCTTTCTCTGTCTCTCTGAAGTGTACGTCCATCTTTCTTAGAACCTAAGTAAGCCTCTTGCCAGCTCTAGGTGTGTCTTTCCCGAGGACCTGGGAGCCAGGTCTGGAAACACGGAGGGAAACAGCCCTGTCTCCCAGTTTCTGTGGGTGGGCAGGAGGTGCCCTTCAGCAGGTGCCAGGCTCCAAGCTGCAAAACTCCTTCCTAGTGGAAAGACAGACGTTCACCTTTCCTGGGCATAAAAGCAATGAACGAACCCAGATGGTGACTCTAATTACCAGGTAAATTTAAGATGAGCTCTGTGGAAGGAGGTGCCGGCGAGTCCTCTTAACATAAGGACTAGCTGTCGTTTACCTTGAGGATGAGGACGCTGCATCCGCTGAGCTACAGGAGGGGTGAGATTCCTTCCTGCCTCTGCCTTCTCTCAGCAGACAGCCGGAGAGGAGCATCACATTCTGGTTAATGCTTATTTGATGATAAACTTTTTTCTTCCTCTCCTTCCTTCGTGGAGACTTTCTGGGTTGGGAGCTTTTTTTTTTTTACATCTTTATTGGAGTATAATTGCTTCACAATGGTGTGTTAGTTTCTGCTTTATAACAAAGTGAATCAGTTATACATATACATATGTTCCCATATCTCTTCCCTCTTGCATCTCCCTCCCTCCCACCCTCCCTATCCCAACCCTCTAGGTGGTCACAAAGCCCCGAGCTGATCTCCCTGTGCTATGCGGCTGCTTCCCACTAGCTATCTATTTTACGTTTGGTAGTGTATATATGTCCATGCCACTCTCTCGCTTTGTCACAGCTCACCCTTCCCCCTCCCCATATCCTCAAGTCCATTCTCTAGTAGCTCTCTGTCTTTATTCCTGTCTTACCCCTAGGTTCTTCATGACATTTTTTTTCTTAGATTCCATATATATATGCGTTAGCATACGGTATCTGTCTTTCTCTTTCTGACTTACCTCACTCCGTATGACAGACTCTAGGTCCATCCACCTCACTACAAATAACTCAGTTTCATTTCTCGATTTTGGCAGGCTGCCCCAGCACCCCCGTGGCTCCCCAGCCCTGCCCACACGCTGAACAACAACACTCCTGCAGAAACACCAGGGGCAAATCTGCTTCCCCTGGGATGCTTGCTGACACCAGGGGTCTGGCCATGCTCCCTGACCGGAAATAAGCCCCGCCTCTGCTTCCCAGACCCAGCTGTTGGCATCTCACTGCCCAGGTGGATGCCTGCATTCTAGAACTGTTCACAGCAGGAAGGGAAGCAGCAGTGTGAACGCTTCTCCTCCTTTACTCTGTGTGACGCATCCTCCCTACCCCCCACCCAGCACCGGACACCTTGGAGTGACTCTCCTCAACCTCTCAAGGGGTCCCTGGCAGGGACCTGGGGACTCAGTTGCTTGGGGGAGGGAAGGTGGAAAGGGAGCTGGCGGAGCGAGGTGCACCAAAGGCATTATTCAGTTCATTCTCTAGCATTCACTGGGGAGCGCGCTGAGTCCCATTTTAAAGATGTGGAGACTGAGACTCAGAGGGTGTGTGGTGACTTGACTGAGCCCCACCAGGAAGCAGCCCGGCCTATCAGTTCTCCCTCCTCGACATCTCCGGGCCTTCGGGCTTGGGCTGGTCTGCGCTGACTGCCGGCGAAGGGCTGAGGTTTCTGGACAAAAGCCAAAAGCCAAAACAGCTTTAGAAGCTGTGCTGTGTTTCAACACAGGGCTTGCCTAACAGCATCACTTACAAAGAAGCGAACCCAGAACTTCTCTGCCCGGTTGAGAAACAGCATGTGGTTTACTCTGTGCAAAACAGAAGCACGTTATGAAATTCAAGAGCCAAAGCCCAGGTGGCCTCCATTAGTTCCCAGCTCCAGGGAAGAGGCTACAGGACGGGTCCTGGGAAATGTTGCTTTAGGACAAGCCATTGCATGAGCGTTGGCCCAGAGGCCCCTAAATTCCGTAGCCTGTAAGTTCAGCTCACAGGCCCCCCGGGGCACTGAGACATAGGGCCATGGCCGGGGGCTGGGGGGTTTCCAGAGAAAACATCAGCTATCTTTCGGGAAGCTGTGTGTTCTGAGGATGAATGGGCAGACACCATGACCGTGACCGTGGTGAGAAGGTGTCCTGATTTACTATCTGTCCTTGGGCGAATCACTTAGCCTTCCTGGTTCTCGCCTTCTCACCTCCAAAAGGCACAGCCAGCAACTCCCGCCTCCCTATATCAAGGTGCCAGCATCCTCGGGAGTGTCTGGGTGAATCTGTTCTACCCCGAGGCATACGAAGCCCAAGACCACAGCATCCACTTTTACAAATTGGCTTAAAAAAAAAAAAAAGGCACCTCCCTTACAACCTCATCAGCTAAAAGCAAGATGCTGCTCGTCCTGGCTTTGTAGGGGAAGTACGGAGAATCAGAAAACTTGGATCTTAGAACTTGCCCTGCAGAACTCAGTAATCACCTTTGGACATAAGCCACAGCCTCTCTGTGCCTCAGATTCTCCCTCTGTCAAGTGAAGGGCACGGGAGAGATCACCCCTGAGACGACCTTGACGATGACTCTCCACTTCTCCAAGATCCCAGGAGGTCCCGCCACCCTGCTGGCCTGCCTGCCTCAGGGAAGCCAACTCTCAAGCAACCCCTGGCCTGGGCTGGACTGATGGCAGAAGGGTCAGCCTCATCACCCCAGTTTCCCCCCCACCCCGCCCCCCGTCCTTTCCCCAGCCAACTGGAGACCATCTCAGGAAGAACAACCCCCTCGATGGGCACCCACCATTGCCCCTGGTAATACTGATCTCGAGCCCTTCAAGGTTGGGCAGAGGAGGAAAATAGCAAGGGGACACTGCACCAAGCAAACCCCAGCTCCTGTCTGGTTTGCCTCTCTGACGGGACGCTGGGTCTTTCTAGGGGAGTTGAGTTTTAAAGAGTGAGGTGTCAGGTACAAAGAGGAGAGGGCTGATGCTCTAGGCAGAGAGAGTAGCGTGACATGTTGGAGGAAACTCTGACATATAGTTGGTTCACTGTCGTGAACAAATGCCCCCAAAGCTATACGCTGACTAAACAACAACATGCGTGGCCCTCCCACCCCAGAGTCGGCACCCAACACCGTTGCCACAAATTCTAGAGGCACCACCTCCCTGTCCTTGAGCAAAACTTTCAGACAAGATTTTTACTCTCTACAAAGAACAAAATAATCCATTGTTCAAGTCCCCTTCAGTACCAAGGAGGTAAGAGGAGAGCCTCGGCATCCTGCTTAGGGATCAACCCAGATGAATAACCATCATCGTCCGGTTTATCGCCATAAATATGCTTTATAAACTGAAGCGGGTATTGCAAGAAACACTGTTAAAGGACTCGCAGAGGCCCAGGACCCATCACATTATTTTCGAGATATGTGAACGATATGGCTGGACAGCATTTGGTATCCACTCTTGCCTTCCCGTACTGCAAATCTAAAGGCCTTTGTTGCTGGGGTTCTGGATGCGAACTAGATGCCGTCAATTACATGCATTTCCTCACGGTTCTGGAGGCCTAAGAGTGGTGTAGCCATTGTCCTGTAGTTCTGCTATTGCTTCTGGCAAGCACGACCACACAGACATGGGGTTTTTCTGAAAAGCATTCCAGGGGCCACTCACCAGCTTTATGGACATTGAGAGCTAGTTGCAGTGGGGGCAGGGGCAGCTTCCCAATTCCCAGATCAAACGATGCGACAAGCCATCACCTCAAGGGTTCCAGGGCTGGTTTCCTGATGTCCCACCTGCCTGAGCACGGCAGAGGCAGCAGCTCCCCTGGCAGGCCAGTTCTGCAGAGTTGTTCAGGCAGTCAGAGCTGGAGGCCTCCCCTGGAGCTTGCTCCAGTCCTTCTACTGTAGGCGCCCAGCATGTGCCAATGACTGAGCTGACACCATGGCAACAAAGAAAGGAGCTGCTGACCCAGGTGGAGAAATACATGGGAAGAGACGGGCAGGCCTCCTCTCCCTTCACTCCTCACTCCCTGCCCCATGCCCATCTCTGCCTATTGAAATCCTACCCACCCTTCAAAACTCAGCCAGGTCTTACCTCCTCCAGGAAACCTTGCCCGGTGACATGCTGGAGACACTCTCTCCTCTGTGATTCCTACAGCTTCACATTGCTTTCTCTCCCATAGCAGGTAGGACATACCCCTGCCGTTGTCGCTATTTGCATGCAGTTCTTCTCTTAAGATGCTAAGCTCCTTGAAAACACAGACTTTGTCTTTTCTTTCTGGTCTCTCCCAGCACTTGACCTAATGTTGGATACCTGGAATATTCCCAATAAACCCTTTGACTGAATTATACTCATTGAGGAGAGACGACAGACTAAAAGTACTGGAGAGGATCCCGTGGCAGGACACGAAAGGGCTGAATTGAGTGCCACCAACCAAGAATGGCAGGTCCCTCCTCCATCCCAAGCAGAAAAGTCACTCCTCTACCTCCACACTCCTAGCCCCACCCTCAACCCAGCCTATCACAGAAACAGGTATATTCACTGAGCAAATTGAACCATGGAGGTGCCAGACTCTGGGATACTAAGAGCAGTAAAAAGTTGCAGTGGGGGCAGAGGCAGCTTCCTAATTCCCAGATCCAACTATGTGACAAGCCAAAGGCAAGAGAAATGAACCTTAATCTGAGCCAGACAAAATACTCTCTCCAGAATCCCTTAGCCAGGTCTATACCACCTCCACCACCGGAAGTCAGAGGGCTTGTGAGAAATTCAGCACATCTCGAATCCCCAGAGAAAACATCTCCAGATTTGAGGATCCTCCTATGGAAAGTCCAGCCGACAATCTAGTCACCCTAACGAAACCCCAGCCCATGAGGCCTGCACAAGACACGAGACTTCTAATTGCCATTTCACGCCTCCTTCTTAAACATGAACGGATAGTGTTGAATCATCAGACATTTCAGGAAAGTGCCCAACATGAAAGAGAGGAACAAAAAGAGACAAACAACTTCACAGAACAAGAAGACCAGCCTACCCAAGCAAGAGAGAGTCCTCCAGGTGATGCCTGCAGACTTCACCTGCGTCACTGGCTCTCCTGGGTATCCAGCCTTCTGTCACTGGCCCACACTGCAGATTGAGATTTGCTGGTCTCCATAATCACATGAGCCGATTCCTTATAATGAATCTTCTTCTCTGTATATGCACATCCTACTGGCTCCGCTTCTCTGGAGAACCCTGATCAACACAATCTTTTTAAACACAGACTTTCCATATGGTCCAGCAATTCCACTTTTAGGTATACACCCAAGATAAATGAAAACACATGCCTACACAAAAACTTGTACAAATTTTCATGGCAGTATTATTGATATTAGCCAAAAGGTGGAAATAAATGTCCATCAGTAGATGAATGGATAAATAAGATGTGACAATACAATGAAATATTATCCCAAAAAAGAAAGTACTGACACATGTGACAACATGGATGATTCCTGAAAATATTATGCTAAGTGAAAGAAGCCAGACACACAAAGGACCACATGCATGATTTTGTTTACATGAAATGTCCAGAATAAGTAAATATATCGTGACAGAAAGTAGATTAGCGGTTGCCCGGAGCTGGAGGCATGGGTGATTTGGGGGTGAAAGCTAAAGAGTATGGGGTTTCTTACTAGGAAACATTTGATGAAAATGTTTTCAAATTATATAGTGACGATGGTTGTACAGCTCTGTGAATGTACTTAGAAATATGAAATTAATATATCATGGCATTCAGAAAGGTTAACATCTTATGATACTCCTGCCAAAGATGCATGACCTACATCTAATCATGAGAAAACATCAGACGAGTCAAACGGAGGGCATTCCACTGGCCTCGACTCTTCAAAAATGTCAAAGTCAAGAGAGACAGTGAAAGGCTGAGGAAGTGTCCCAGGTTGAAGGTTAAAAAGACATGACAAGTACATGCAATATGGATCCTGAATCATGTTGATCCTGGATTGTATTCTAGACACTGAATTTTTTGTTGTTGTTGTGATAAAGGACAGCAGTGGTACAAAGGGCTGCAGAATAAGTAATAGTATTACACCAGTGTTCCCTTGCTGACTTTGCTACTTGCACTGTGATTACATAAGAGAACGTCGTCATTTTTAAGAAACACATATTGAAATATTTAGGCAAAAAGAAAAAAATCATGAAAAATTATCCATATCTACCCATAGAAAGAGAGAGAGAGTAAATATGGTAAAAAGTTAACAACTGGGGAATCCAAGTGAAGGGGAATACAGGAATTCTTTGTCTTACTTTTGCAAATTTCCAAAAGGTCTGCAATTATTTCCAAAGAGAAATGGAAAAAAAAGAAAAAAGGATACATCATGACAATCTTTCCTAGTGACTAGTACAGATCTAACTCATGTTTTCAACGGCTGCACAATACTTCTTTATCTGAATACACAAAGTTTATTCAAGCATTTTCCAACCCACGGGCATGATCTTGTGTCCAGTGTTTGGCACACAATTTATTTACATAAATCCTTACTTGTTGGTGCATTTATTTCCATAAGGTAGAGTCCCAAGGGTAAGACCACTGAGAAGTGTAGATCATATTTTTTATTTTCGTAGTTATCGCTAGATTGCTTTCCCAAATGCCTACACAATTCACTTTTCCACCACTAGTATCTGAGATCTTTCCCTCAATTCTTGTCAATAATGGGTGTCGCTCTTCTTAATTTTTGATAATCACATTATTCTAATTTGCATTTAACTAATTACTAATGAAGTTCTACATCTTTCTATATATTTATGAGTCTTTTGACTTGCTTTCCTTTGAATTGCCTATTCACATATCTTGCCCATTTTTCTACTTGTTTGCTAATTTTTTCATAAATTTAAAAGCTTTTTTTAAAAGCAATCTTTCAGTGTATATTGAAAATTTCCACACACATCCCCCCCACCCCCACCCCCACGATTTTATCATTACCCTGTTGGATTAACTTATAGTATAATTTGTCACTAGGAAAATTGTATATAATCAAACACATCCGTCTTTTCTAATACACCTTCCAGGTTTATTGTCTTGACTTAAAAATTCTCCTCCATCCTAAGGGTAAAACATAATTGCTTAAATTCTCTTTCATGACTTTTGATTTATTTATTTTTACATTTAGCATTTAACTTATCTGGAGTTTCTTTTTTCCATGTGGAGTAAGGAAGAAGTTTAACCTTCTTTTCTTTCGATCAGTGGCTGGTGGTAATAAATTGTAAATCACAAAGAAACCCAGAAGGACAACATGGCACGGTGGTTAGAAGCCAAACTCCCTGATTTGGGGGTCCCCCTCTGCCACGTGCTAGCTGTGTGACCTTAGGCAAATCACTGAACTTCTCTGTTCCTTCCTTCCCTCCTTTGTAAAATGGAATCATAATAGACCCAATTTTATAGGGTTGTGGTGACAACTAACTGATAAAAGTACTTATCACAGTCCCCAGATCACAGTTAGAGTAACATTTAGAACGAGCAGTTTTCAGCTGCAAATCCTCTTACTCTACAAGCCCAGGGGCAGAGGGGTCTCAAATGTCTCATCTGTTCCAGGTAGGACAGTGGGGGCAGGGTTTGCCCTGCCCAATGGGGCAAAATCCTGCAGAACCAAGACCTGGCCCACCTCCCAACCCCACCCGCTGCCAGGCCCACAGCAGCTCCACTTGAGAGGAAGTAAGTGGCTGGTGGAGTCTGGGAAGCGCATTGGGCTCATCTTCCAAATTCCCCTTTGCTTGCAAACCTCACCTCTTTCCTGGTTAAAAAGGCCACCGGGCCTGGCAACGGGCAGGGTGAGTAGGTCCTCGGGGGCCTTACCTCTTGGTAGCTGCCCGCTTTGTGTCACTTTACGAGGCTGTGTGAGTGTGTACCAGGCGAGTGTGTATCTACACACACGCTCTCCTGGGTACGGTAAACCTTCGAGCAGTTCTCGGAGACTGTCGTGGCTTATGACAAGATCAGTTTATGGGATTCACATTGGAAGGAACCAAATATAGTCCTTATAAATATTCGTATATTCATTAAAGTAAAACCATAATGCCGGGGTGGGGAACACAGCAATCTCCCTCCCAGACCTCAAGTTTCCAGGTAAAGGACTCCTACTCCAGAAACATCCCTACCACCCACCGTCCACCCACACAGAGGAGGAGGTGATGGGGAGTGAGGCTCCCATAGGCTTACAGCCCTCGCTGGGGAGAGAGAATCTGAGACATTGGTTTGAGCACTGGAAATCTATGTCCCTACCTTCTCACCCTAGCTGGGTGCCAGAAAGTTATCCTGGGCAATGGGGTCCACTCTGCAGATGCAAACTGCTCATACATCTGGAGCAGAAAGATGAGGGAAAGGGAAAGGTGTTACTGTTCTAAAAGCCACATTGTCCATGCAAGGTTGGGGGGACAAAGCAAGCTACAGAAAGGAAGGGGGCCCAGCACACCCATCTCCTGCCCCAGTCCGGTCTTCCCGTTCACAGGCTGGAAAGATGCTCCCTCCATCCCGGTGCTGCCCAAAAGCTCAGAGGGAGCCTGGCCGTCCTCACCTCTGATTGCACACCACAATTACCCAACAACTGCATGCGCTCAGGCAAGCACACTGTTTGAAGCCACCCCAGGGTTGAGAAAGCCTGGGTTCCACCGGCTTCCCAAGTGCCCGGGGCTCCAACCACCCAGAAAGGCATCGCTCACTTCTGGCCAATGTCTAAAAGAAAGAGACGATTTCTTGCCACCTGCCTCCGGAAGCCCTGGAGGAGGTCCTCATCCGGACGTACGGCCTGGGCACACTGCCATCTGGCTTCCTGGCATTGTGGGAGCACGTGGCCCATTGAGCCTCTCTACATTTGACTCCTGGTCACTGAGTTTGGGGTGCAGGCTGAGATCCTGGAGAGGATCCACAGAGAAAGGACCCCAGCGCCATCTCCTGCAGCCCGCGGACGTGCACGCAACTCTGCCTTCCTAACCGCCCGGGAAAACAATGCCCACCGGTGACAACAGTCAAAAAGGGAGAGGGCTCCACCCATGACACTGCCAGCCTCAGCTCACCAACGAGCCTCTCCTGAAACTCTGCTGGTGGGAAGTTAGGGGCTTTGCTCACTCCAAGGGCTCATCCAGGAGAAGCAGCTCAAAGGTCAGGTCACTGTGCCTGCTGAGTACATCCCAGGCTCCCTGGCACTGCCCTTGGAAACCTGCTTTTCAGAAGCCCTGAGACTTCTGCCCAAGGTGGTCTAGTTCAGGGCTCCCCAACCCTCCGGGACTGGTACCTGTCCATAGCCTGTTAGCAACCGGGCCTCACAGCAGGACGTGAGTGGAGGGTGGGCTCCCATCGCTCCCCGTCGCTCGCATTACCACCTGGACCATCCCCTACCTCCCACTGTGGAAAAACTGTCTTCCAAGAAACCGGTCCCTGGTGCCAGAAAAGTTGGGGACCGCTGGACTAGCTGTTCCTACCTTCTCGGACGTCACTTCCCAGACACCGAAGGCTGGTCTCACACACAGGGAATCCCCTTCCAACTGGGTGCCGCCCGCTGGTGTGAGAATTCTGGGAAACAGTAAGGAATATAAAGAAAAAATTCACATTGTAAAAATGCATTTGTCAGTGAGCATGACCTAATAGTTCTGAGAAGTGGAAATATTTCAAGATTTGACTTTGCTTCCTGGGGAGAGAGTGGGAGAAATATTTCACCCCCAAACTCTATTTCCTAGATTCACAGAACCCATTCCCCTCACTGGAGTATTCGTGGGGAGGAGCTCATTTCATCTGAACCCCACATCTTCCTGGGAGGCCGGATACCAACTCCACCCCCCCGACCCCCCATCCACCCCACCCCACCCCACCCCGCCGTTTGTCAACTTCGCTCCCCGCATGGGTCACTTGAAACATCTCCCTGACAACTGAGACCAAGCAGTGATACGGGGCTCATCACTCGAGGTCCTGGAAGCCCAAGTGGAGCTCGGGAGGGGTCCCAGCAGGAATGCTGTCCAGCACAGCAATTTTCAAAATGCTTTCTCTTATTCTAAATAAACAATCAAGCCCCCAGATGGGTTAAGCCCTCTGCTAATCTCAGGCCCTTTTCAGGATCTGAGAGCAAAATCAAATTGCCTAAGAGGCTAGAAGAGCTCCAGAATTGGACTCTATTACAAACCACGGTACCTAACTCACCAGCTTCACCTGCAGTGGAAGCTTCCCTGCTGTGGATGGTGACACCAGAAGTGAGAAGAGTGAAGGGAGACACAGCGCCAGTGACGGCCAGCACGGGAAGGGCCCAGAGAGGCCTGTGGGTAGGATTCAGAGTGACAACAGCCTGGATCTGTGCTTTTCTGCACCCCTGGTCCAGTGCAAGGTGCAGGGTGAAAGGGGGAAGAGTTTCATATAAGGAGATTTGCGATTTCGTAAAGCAAGTTAAAAGATGAGAGGGAGGGCTTCCCTGGCGGTGCAGTGGTTGAGAATCTGCCTGCCAATGCAGGGGACACGGGCTCGAGCCCTGGTCTGGGAAGATCCCACACGCCGCGAAGCAACTAGGCCCATGAGCCACAACTACTGAGCCTTAGCGTCTGGAGCCTGTGCTCCACAACAAGAGAGGCTGTGACAGTGAGAGGCCCGCGTACCACGATGAAGAGTGGCCCCCGCTTGCCGCAACTAGAGAAAGCCCTCGCACAGAAAGGAAGACCCAACACAGCCATAAATAAATAAATTAATTAATTTTAGAAAAAGATGAGAGGGAGCAGGGGCGTGACAGGTGTACACAAGGAGGGTGCGAATCTTTACAGGAGCCCTGAAGCTCCAAGTGCAGTGAAGACAAGTGAGACCGAAGGACGGTCAGGATCGCGATGCAGAGACAGTCAGCTGGAAAGACGGAGAAACAAACTAGACATCCGTCAACAGTAAAATAAACGAGCAAACTGTGTTTTATTCATACAATGGAATACTATACTGAAATAAGGATGAACCAGAACTCTATACACCCACACGGAGGAATCGCACACACAATGTTGAGGGAAAAAAGGCAGGGAATGTTATTATCCAACCTGTGATTCCATTTATATAAAGTTGAAAAAAGAGGCAAAACTAATCTGTGGTGTTGGGAAGAGGATACTGGTTACCTGTGGGAACAGGGATAGTCGTTGGGAGGGGCACAAGTTTTCTGGGGTGCTGGAAAAGTCACACTTCTTGAGCTAAGTGCTGGTTGCATAAATGTGTTCTGTTTGGGAGAATTTATCAAACCATATCCATAAGATCTGGCACTTTTCTGTATGTATGTATGCATGTTACATTTCCATAGAGTTTTACATTAAAACTACAGGAGATGCAACCACGTGGGTGGACTTGGAGGGCATTATGCTAAGTGAAATAAGTCAGACAGAGAAATACTGTATCATATCATTTATATGTGGAATCTGGAAAATAAGCAAACTAGTGAATATAACAAAAAAGAAACAGCCTCATAGATATAGAGGTTACCAGTGGGGAGAAGGATGGGGAGAGAGGAAAGACAGGGGTAGGGGATTAAGAGGTACAAACTACTAGGTATAAAATAGCTACAGGATCGACTGAACAACACAGGGAATGTAGCCAATATTTTATGATAACTATAAATAGAATATAACCTTTAAAAATTGTGACTCGCTATGTTGTACACCTCAGACTTACATATTATGAATCAACTATACCCTAGTAAAAACTAAATAAAACAAAAAAATTTTAAAGCACTATGAGGTAGCCATTTCTAAGGTCCCCACTGGCTCTAAATGCTAAGGTTCTAATTAACAAACCAAATAATCAGTGCTGAAATGATCCCAACTTGGGTGACAAGTAACAATAAGTTGTGTGATCAAATACACAAGCAAGCCTTAAAAAACAAAAGAAGTATAGGAGAACTTAAGAACACTATTATATTGCATTTTGGGGACAAGATGGCAGAGACTCATTTTTCCCGACTCCTTCCATCTTAATACTACTGAATTCTCTGGAGACAGGTCAACAGACAATCATCAAAGGATTCTGAAACATGGAAAGAAGGTAGATTGAATAGGGGCCTTGGACTTTGGGAACACCACCATTGTGGGCTCCCTGAGTTTTCTCTTTTTATCTTCCAGGTACCTTCCGACTGGGCGCTGGAGATACCTGCAGCCCAGACCTGCCAATAGTCATAGACAGAAAAAAGAATAAACATAAGAAAATCCTGTGCTCTCTGCCAGACGGCCAGGAAAGCAGCAGCCCAGCAGGGGTGGAGTGGGAGCACCCATATGTCATGGCGGTAGTCCTGACCCTCCTGCAGCCGCATGAGCAACAGTGGAGCCCAGGCAGGGGGGACTGTCCCCTCCCCAGGTGATGGGAGGACAGCCCCTCTACCTGTACCAGTGGCACCAGTAGGCCCAGTGTCTCCCAAACTTCCACCTAGGGGCTGATATCATCTTAGACTTCATGGCTGTTGTCCTCCACCCAGTGGTAGAAGGTGGCCCAAGAGAGGCTTCCCTCCACAGCAGCACTGGCAGGGATAGACTGCAAAGCCCAGCAGCACCAGGTGGCCAGAGAAAAGGCCAAGGGTGACGTTGTTCTCTGTCTTCCAGGTCCAGCATGCCCCACCCCCGCCTAACAACACCAGGAGGCCCAGGGAAGCACCCTCTACTCCCTCAGGCAGCACCAGCAGGGGTTTAACAGGAGCTCAAGTGGAGCCAGAAAATGAAACAGACCAGAACAGCATTTGAGAGTCTCAGCGACTAAGTCATCATTGGAATTACAGCCCATAAAATAAGACGAGAACCTAAACATTAAACCAAAGCATGATGATTGCCTGTTAAAATAAAAACTGAAGTAGGATCAAGACTCTCCTAACATAATAGGCAAATGACCAGGATATAACTGAAAATGACTCATCATACCAGAAACCAGGTAAGCCATAACCTGAATGGAAGAAGAAAATCAGGATTGATTCCAGTGCTGAGATAGATCAGATGCTGGACCCATCTGACAAAATGGAAAGCTCCCATCCTAAAATTGTCTCCATAAGTAATTACAAATTCATTGGAAACAAATGAAAAAATGTAAAATCTCAGCAAAATAAAATAAGAGTAATAAAAATAATGAAGTGGAATTACATAAATGAAAAAAGAAATAACTGAAATTTAAAACTCTCTGAATTGACTCAGTAGAAGAGTGCAGGTGACAAAAAGGTAGAATCAGTGAACTTGAGGACAGATCAATAGAACTCATTCAATCTGAACAACAGAGGGAAGATAGACTGAAAAAAAAATGAACAAAGCCTCAGGGATCTGTGGGACAATAACAAAAGATCTAACATTTGCGTCATCAGAATCCTAGAAGAAAAGGGGCAAGAATGTGAGATTTTAAAAGTATTCAAAGAAATAATGGCTGAAAAATGCCCAGATTTGGTGAAAGACAAATTTCTTAGAGATTTAGGAAGCTGAGTGAACACAAAATAGGATAAACCTAAAGAAATCCATGCCAAGATACATTATAATTAAACTTCTGAAAACAAAGAGAAAAATTTTAAAGCAGCCACAGAAATACAGCACACTAGAAGGAAACAATGGTTTGAATGGCAGCAGACGTCTCATCTGAAACCCAGGAGGCCAGAAGAACAAACATATTTTGCAAGTGAGTCTTGAAAGAAAAGAACTGTTGACCAAGAACTATATCTAGCAAAACTGTTCTTCAGGAATGAAGGGGAAATAAAGATAATCCTCAGACTAAAGTAAGAGAATTTGTTTCTAGCAGAATTACCGTCAAAGAACAACTACAGGAAGTTACCACATTGTGGTTTTAATGCAATTTCCCTAATGACTAATGATGTTGGGCATCCTTTCATGTGTTTTTTGGACATTTGTATATTTTCTTCAGAGAAATGTCTATTCAAGTCCTTTGCCTGTTTTTTTTTTTCTTTTTGCTGTTGAATTTTAAGAGTTTTTTACTCTAGGGAATTGTCTGGTTGTCCAGTGGTTAGGACTTGTGCTTCCACTGAAGGGGGCCCGGGTTTGATGCCTGGTCAGGGAACTAAGATCCCACAAGCCGTGCAGTGTGGACAAAAAAAAAAAAAAATGAGTTCTTTATTCTAGACCCTTATCAGCTATATAACTTGCAATATTTTCTCTGTGCAGGTTGTCTTTTCACATTCTTGATGCACAAAAGTTTTTCATTTTTGTGTAGCCCAAATTTTCTATTTTTTCTTTTGTTGCTTTTGCTCTTGGTGTCATATTTAAGAATTTGTTGCCAAATCCAAGGTCATGAAGATTTAACTTCATATTTACTTGTAAGAGTTTTATGGTTTTAGCTCTTAAATTTAAGTCTTCAATCCATTTTGAGTTGATATTTAGCATATGGCATGGGGTAGGGGTCCAGCTTCATTCTTTTCTAAGCGCAGATCCACTTGTCTCAGGACCATTTGTTGAAGAGACAGTTCTTTCCCCACGGAATGGTCTTGGTATCCTTGTCCAAAAAATCAGTTTGTCATAGATCTATGGGTTTATTTCTTGACTCCCAACTCTATTCCATTTGGCTATATCTTTATGCCATTACCACACTGTTTTGATCACTGTAGCTTTGTAGTAAGTTTTAAAATCAGGAAGTGTGTGTCCTCCAAACCTGTTCATATTTTCAAGATTGTTTTGGCTATCATTGCTTTCCATGTGAATTGTAGTATGAGCTTTTCCATTTCTGAAGAAGAAAAAAGGAGGCCACTAGGATTTTGGTAGGAATTGCTTTGAATCTTTAGGTCACATTGCATAGAATTGCCATCTTAGCAATATTAAGTCTTCCAAGCCATGAATACAGGATATTTTTTCCATTTATTTGTGTCCATTGATTTCTTTCAGCAATGTTTTGTCGTTTTCAGTGTACAAATCTTACACGTCCTTAGTTAAATTCATTCCTAAGCATTTTGTTCTTTTTGATGCCATTATAAATGGAATTTTTTTTTAATGTCTTATTTGTATCATGCATCTTTATAGAGAGAAATACAGTTGATTTCTGCTTGTTAATCTCATATCCTGCTACTTTGCCGAATTAGTTTATCAGCTCTAATAATTTTTTGTGGATTCTTTAGGATTTTTTACACGTTGTCTACATGTCATCTATAAGCAGAGATAATTTTACATCTTTCTTTCCAATTTTGATGCCTTTTATTTCTTTTTCTTGCTTGATTGCTCTGGTTAGAATTTCCCATACAATGTGGAATAGTAGTGCCAAAAGCAGGCATTCTTGTCTTATTCCTATTTTTAGGAGAAAAATCTTTCAACTTTTGATCATTAAGTATGAGATTAGCTGTGGTTTTTCATAAATGTCCTTTTTTATGTTAAGTTCCCTTTTATTCCTAGTTTGTTGAGTGTTTTTATCATGAAAGGGTGTTGAAATCTTTCAAATTCTTTTTTTTTTTTTTTGCACCAAGATGATCATGTATTTTTTCTCTCCTTTTTCTATTAATGTGGTGTATTATATTGATTGATTTTCATATGTTGAACCACCCTTGCATTCCTGGGATAAATCCCACTTGGTCATGATCTATAATCCTCTTAATATGTTGTATATCTAGTTTGCTAGTACTTCTGTTGAGGATTTTTCATCTATATTTATAAAGAACATTGGCCTGTAGTTTTTTTCTTGTGATGTATTTATATGGCTTTTGTATCAGAGTAACGGTGGCCTCATAGAGTACAAGAAGAAGTGTTCCTTAGTCTTCTATTTATTTATTTATTTTTGGAATAGTTTGGTAAAAATTGGTGTTAGTTCTTCTTTAACTGATTTATAGAATTCACCAGAGAAGACTTCTCTTCCTGGGGCTTTCTTTGTTGGGAGATTTTGATTACCAACTCAATCTCTTTACTTTTTATGTCCAGATTTTCTATTTTTTCTTGAGTCAATTTTGATAGTTTGTGTATATCTAGGAATTTGTCAATTTTGTCTAGATTAATACCTGAAATATAATTGTTCATACTATAACTGTTCATATTATTGCTCTTATAGTTCTTTTAGAAGGTCTAGAATAATGTCTCTACTTTCATTTCTGATTTTAGTAATTCCAGTCTTCTTTTTTTTTTCGTGGTCAGTCTAGTTAAAGGATTGTCAATTTTATTGATCTTTTCAAAAACCAACTTTTGGTTTCACTGATTCTCTTTATTGTTTTTCTAATCTCTATTTGTTTATCTCCACTCTAATCTTTTTTTATTTCCTTCCTTCTGCTAATGTTGGGTTTACTGTGCTCTTTTTTTTCTATTTCCTTAAGATGTAAAGTTAGGTAACTGACTTGGGATCTTATTTTTTTTATGTAGGTGTTTATAGCTATAAATTTCTCTCTGAGCGCTGCCTTCACTGCATCCCTTAAATTTAGATATATTGTCTTTTACTTTTCATTTGTCTCTCTTTTCTAATTTCCCTTATAATTTCTTTGATCCACTATTTTTTTAATGTGTGGTTTAATTTTAATACATATGTGAATTTTCCACTTCTGTTATTTATTTCTAATTTCTTTCCATTGTGGTTGGGGAAGATATTTTGTATGATTTCAATTTTCATAAATTTATTGAGATTCATTTTGTGGCCTAATATATGGTCTATCTTGGAAGATGTTCCATATACCCTTAAGAAGGATGTGTATTCTGCTCTTGCTGGGTGGAGTGTTCTGTATGTGTTCATTAGGTCTAGTTGGTTGGTAGTGTTGTTCAAGTCCTATGTTTCCTTATTGATCTGCTACCTATTCATTACTGAAAGTGGAGTTTTGAAGTCTCCAACTATTATTGGAGAAATGTCTATCTATTTCTCCCTTCAATTCTGTTAGTTTTTGTTTCACATATTTTGGGGCTCTCTTTTTATAAACCATTATGTTTATAATAGTTAATTTTTTTCAATGGATTGACTCTTATCAATATATAATGTCCTTCATTATCTTTTATAACAATTTTTGTGCTTATCTGATATTACAATAGCCACCTTAGCTCTCTTTTGGTTACTTTTTCCATCCTTTCACTCTCAACCTGTGTGTATCTTTAGATATACAGTGAGTATCTTATGGATACCATATAGATGGATCATAGTCTTTCATCCATTCTACAAATCTCTGCCTTTATCCATTTACATTTGAAGTAATTATGGGTATGGAAGGACTTACTTCTGCCATTTTACTATGTGTTTTCTATATGTCATATCATTTTTGTTCTCAATTCTATGCTTACTGCCTTCTTTTATTATTAATTTTTTTCTAGTGTACAATTTTTATTCTGTTCTTTTTCTGTATTCTTTTTTGTTTTTTTCTTAGTAGTTACCCTGGGAAATACAATTGACATCTTAACTTTATAACAATCAAATTTGAATTAATCAACTTAGCTTTAGTAGCATATAAAAATGCTGCTCCTTTACACCTCCACCCACCCCTTTATGTTGTTATTCTCACAAATGACATATTTATACATTAACATAGGTTTATAATTATTGTTTTTTTGCATTTTTTGGAAATAAAACAGGGGTTACAAACCAAAAATTCAATAAAACTGGATTTTCTACCTACCTATGTAGCTACCATTGCTTTTTTTCTTTATATGGTTTCTAGTTACTGCCTAGTGCCCTTTTATTTCAGCCTGAAGGACTCTCTTTAGCATTTCTTTCAGGGAAGATCAACTAAAGACAAACTATCTCAGTTTTTGTTTATCTTGCAAGGTCTTAACTTCTCCCACACTTCTGAAAGATAGTTTTAAAAGCCAGTTTTGCCATATATAGAATACTTCTTTGCTAGTTTTTTTTTTTTCTTTCATCATTTTAAATATGTCATCCTACCGACTTCTGGCCTCCATGGCTTCTGAAGAGAAATTTACTATTAATCTTATTGAAGATCCCTTGTAGATGACAAGTTGCTTCACTCTTGCTACTTTCAAGATTCTTTCTTTGTGCCTTAAGACAGTTTGATTATAATGTGACTGGATATGGATTGCTTGGAATTTATCCTACTTGGAGTTTATTGAGCTTTTTGGATGTGTAGATTCATATCTTTCATCAAATTTGGGAAGTTGTAGTCCATTATTTCTTGGAATATCTTTTCCTCCCCTTTCTCTCTCTCCTCTCCTTCTAGGACTTCCATTTTTACATTTGTTAAATTACTTGATGGGTCCCCACAAGTCATTATTTTATCTTTCAGCTCCTCAGACTTGACCTACATTCAAGTTCTCTAATTCTTTCTTCTGACTATTCAGAGATAGGTGAAATAAGACATGACCTTACATCAGTCCTCCAGGGAACTGCCAGACAGGTCAAAACACACAACAACAATTCTTGAGAATAAGTGCTCTTTAGGAACCTGCATTAGGAATGTAGGCTGCCATCTTCATGGCCACCACTGATCAGGGGTGGGGTAAGGTGAACAGAAAATTTAAAGAACCACAGTACTCACTTACTACAATAAAGCAACTTCTTTCTTGAGCTTTTTCCTGGTTGTTGTAAGGTTTTGTCTAGATCCCAGAGTGCTGCAAATGTTGAATCTGACCATTATTTTAGCTTATTATTTCTATAGAAGGACAGAGCCCTGGAGACCTCTACTCCATCATTCTCAGTGATATCACTCTTCTATATTCTTTCTTACAATTGCATGTGAATCTATAAATAAATTAAAGTAAAAAGCTTAATCGAAATTTCTAAATAAATTAAAATACCATCATAAAGGGAAATTCTAAAATACCGCTTAGAAAATTGAATAAGTTAAAGTGAATAAGGACATAGAGAGATTTAATAAAATGATCAAGAAAGTCAATTAGCAGGTGCATATGCAATGTTACATTCCTCAAATAGAGAAAATTTTTTTTTCCCATTTGTCCATATGACACTGACAAAAATTAAGTTCTTAGGCACACAGAAAATTTTAAGAAATTTAAAAATTAGGAATTTGATAGGACCTATATTCTAATAATAATTTAGTAAAATTAGAAATCAATAATAAAAGCGTACTTTTTTACTTCTTTACTTGGAAATTATGAAACCCAGAGCTAAATAAACTTTGGATCAAGAAAAATCAAGCTGAAAATATAATCCATATGGATAGTGGAAAAAATCAGCCATTCAAAGTCAAGCTTACTCAGAAAAAAATTTTAAGTCTTAAATATGTTCATTAGTGAAGATGAAAAACTAAAAAAATAAATAAGGAACTTAGTATTTGTATTAGTTCCCTAGGACTGCCACACCAAAATACTACAAATTGTGTGACTTAAAACAAAATAAAGTTATTGTTTCACAGTTCTGGAGGCTAGAAGTCTGAAACCAAGGTGTTAGCCAGGCCATGCTTCCTCCAAACCCTCTAGGGAAAGATCCTCTCTTAACTCTTTCAGCTTCTGGTAGATACAGATGTTCCTTGGCTTTTGGCAGCATCTCTGCCTCCACAATGTTCTCCTTTTGTCTCTGCATCTTCACATGGCCATCTTTATGTAAGGACACCAGCCATGTTGGATTAGGACCCACCTGAGTCCAGTGTGACCTTAACTTTACATCTACGATGGCCCTATTTCCACATAAGGTCCCATTCTGAGGTATAGGTGGTTAGGACTTCAACATTTCCTTTTGTGGGAACACAATTCAACCCATAGCAGTTCCCATTTAAAGAAATTAGTAAGGGAACAAACATTACGGAGATTCCTTAAAAACTAAAATTAAAACTACCATATGATCCAGCAATCCCACTCCTGGGCATATATCTGGAGAAAACTCTAATTCAAAAAGATACCTGCACCCCAATGTTCATAGCAGCACTATTTACAACAGCCAAAACATGGAAGTAACCTAAATGTCCATCAACAGATGAGTGGATAAAGAAGATGTGGTACATGTATACAATGGAATATTACTCAGTTATAAAAAGAATGAAATAATGCCATTTGCAGCAACATGGATGGACCTAGAGATTATCATACCAAATGAAGTAAGTCAGAGAAAAACAAATATCATATGATATCGCTTATATGTGGAGTCTAAAAAGTGATACAAATGAACTTACTTACAAAACAGAAATAGACTCACAGATGTAGAAAACAAACTTATGGTTTGCGGGGGAGAAGCGGGGGAGGGATAAATTGGGAGACTGGGATGGACACAGACACACTACTATATAGAAAATAGATAACTAATAAGGACCTACTGTACAGCACAGGGAACTCTACTCAATACTCTGTAATAACCTATATGGGAAAAGAATCTAAAAAAAGAGTGGGTATATGTATAATTGATTCACCTTGCTGTACAGCAGAAACTAACACAACATTATAAATCAACTATACTCCAATAAAAATTTTAAAAAAAGAAATTAGTAACGGAACAAAAGTATCAAACCACAAAGAGCTGGAAGAGGAAATGACTAAAGATAAGGGCTAAAATCTATATAATAGAAACCAAACACAGTAGAAAGGACATACAAATCCAAAAGCATTTCATTAAAAAAATCAATAACATCAATGATCTTCTTGTGAGACTGATAAAGGCAAAAAGAGACACAGCAAAAATATGCTTGAGTAGAATGAGAAAATCAGATAACCACAGTTTCAGGGACAGGTGAGACTATTGTAAAAGAACACTACTTACAACCCTCTGGCAACATACTTGGACACAGATGGTTCCCTTGCCAAATGTAAAAATTACCAGAATTAAACCAAGAAGGGGAAATCTTGAATAAATCAATTACCATAGATGAACCTGAAAAGGCGATTAAAAATACACCACTGAAAAGAGTACCTGGGACAAGATGTTTTCACGACTGAGCCCCAATTCCCAGCTAATACTCATGCATTTAATCTATTTCAAACACAGAAATGTGGATTGCCACATCCTCCATTTATTTTACAAAGCTAGCATCCCTTTAACACAAAACTTTATAACAACAGTAACAGTGATTAAAAGGAAAGGGTAGACCAATGGTTCTTAGGATTATAGATGGAAATATTTTAATTCATATTAAAGATATTTTCTAAATTGCCTATCACCTGGGAAAAAAAGAAAGCTGAACCCCCTATCTCACACTATGTACAAAAACTAAACTTCTGATGAATTAAAACTTAAATATAAAATAATACAAATCCAAGAAGAACATTCAGGAAATTTTACTTACATCTGAGGGGTTTAGAAGACTCCTTAAGCAAGAACACCCTCCTTCTAAGTTGACAGCTGATGGAGTCTGACACAGACTAACAACTTGAACCCCAGTCTGGGCACCCACTCATCTCCTTGCTTTATGAGGGCGCTCCAGGTAAGCTAAGGATGCTCTGCCCGTGCAGGAAGGTATTGGATTAGGTCTTCTTCTTCCTCTTTTTGGACAAGGTGGAGAGATGTGGACCTGGTGACAGACCCCTCAAATGGGTTTTTATCAACTAAACAGTAAGAAGTGGCTTCTGCTGGCATATTACCCCGACCCTCTCCTAAGCAAACTTGTTTTGGGGTCCATCTCATAACCGAAAGAGCATATCAATACTTATTTCTCAAACATGGAGATGACACAAAGCAATAGTTAATTTAGTGGACAACAGGCTTAGAAGCAGGAACATTTTTTATAAATTAGGATTATGGTTCTAAACTAACAAGGTAGAATTTTCTAAATCCTGCATAAGACGAAACAGGCAAAACCAAAACCAAAAAAAAAAAAAAAAGCCCTCACTATTATGTCCATATTGAGAGTTATAAAATATCGATGCCGTTAACCAGATGGTCTTTCTCTTGGACATTTATCTAACACAACTTCAGAGCAAGAAAAAAAGAATATACATAAAAATAATTTATCATTTGGATTATCATTAAATGATTTTACTATGAAATAGGTGTACATGCAGTTAAATGTTGGAAGGGCAATTTTTTTTTCTCCCCTTGTTTATGTAGCGATTGGGAAAGGCCAGCTCGAAGGTAGCTGGAGGGATGTCCTGGGGATTTGGGCTGACTTAGCTTCAGAGACGGCCCATAGTACAAGGACAGGCGGCTTTATTTACAACACATTGTTCAGATGGTGGGCAGATACCCTGGGCCCTTAACTGACCAGAGCACATCTGGGGTGCAGTGTCTGAATGTGAGCAGGCTCTTGGCAGCCCAGAATGGGCAACCAGGCCCCACCCTGTGTGGACCACGGGCTCCCCAAGTAGAAGGGCTGCTGCCTTCTCTGGATGGACCACCTGCTGGTACCGCATGGTCCCCAGCTATTTCCCGCCGTGATGCTCCCCTGCCCACTTCTGGGGACACGTGAGTTTGTGCTGTTCCATGACATCCAGGCTGACACTCCACTCCTTAAACATTTCATTCAGGACACCAGACAGACAGACAAGACCATAGCCAGACCATCTGATTTTAGTGCACAGGGAAAAGCTCAGAGAGTGGAGTTTCACCTGGAGAAAGTGATTCTGGGCCTCTCACTCCTCCTCTCAGTGCATTAAAAATAAATACCCTTCTTTAGGAAAGAAAACAAAGGAAAAACCTTAAGCTCCATGTCGTAAATATATTTTCCAGGAAGAAAAACTGGGAGCCACCATCTGCTTACTGGCCTCAAATCAGCGGAGCTTTGGTCACTTGCTGGAGCTGACAATCAACGGCCAACAGCAGCAAGTATTTCAGAAGGAGCCTGTCTCTGACGGGATGCTTTAGGATGGAAGAGACAGAAACCCTGGTTTGAATTGGCTGGAATATGAGGACTGGTGCTGGGGCTCCGGCCTGGGCGCCATGCTGACTGATCCTGAGGTCCCCAGCTGTTCCCCCTGAGCGCTGGCTTCACCCGGGGATGCAGCCAGTCCAGGCCTCTCCACCCGCTAAAAGACTTCAGAGAAACAGAAAGCGCTGATCTCTTCCTGCAGCTCTTGATCAAAAGTGAGGACACTTTTCTCAGAAATTTCCAGCAAGCTTGCTCATTGTGTTGTGGTCAAAGTCAAGTACATACCCATTCCTGATCATCCACCTGCAGGCGAGGGGGGCCCCTTGCCCCATCAAGCCCTGGCTGAGTCAGTGGGTAGCGTGGGGTCATAGACCTGAACCCAAGCACTTCAGTTCAGAAGGAGAAAGGGCAGATGACCAGAATGTATGTATTACATCACATACATTTTCAAGGTTTTTCTTTCCTTATTAAAAATTCTGTATGTTGACCGTGCAAAGTGAGGAAAACACAGAAAGCCATGAAAAAGACACACATTGTTAATAGCCTGCACTATTCAATCCGTCATACAGGGGGTCTCCAACGTCTTACTGCTGTTGCTGGCTTTAATAAAGGTAGAAGTAGAAATCTACAAATTTACAGAATAGCATCATTTATTTACATTTCTTTCGTACGTATTTTCTTGAAGTCAAGAGTAATACATTTTAACTTTTCTGTTTCAGTATCTCTGACTAAATATGGCAAATGGGAACTGAAACAAAAATCAAAAAATTAAATACTTATTATTCCAAATTCATGAGTGCTCAAAGCTGCATTAAAACTGCTGTTCAGGGGCTTCCCTGATGGCGCAGTGGTTGGCAGTCCGCCTGTCGATGCAGGGGGCGCGGGTTCGTGCCCCGGTCCGGGAGGATCCTGTGTGCCGCAGAGCGGCTGGGCCCGTGGGCCGTGGCCGCTGGGCCTGCGCGTCTGGGGCCTGTGCTCTGCGGCGGGGGGTGGATCACAGCAGTGAGAGGCCCGTGTACTGCAAAAAAAAAAAAAAAAAAAAAAAAAACTGCTGTTCAATAGTTTTATATAATTCCGTTTTATTACTTTGTAACATTCCACTATTATAGGGTTGGCCAAAAAGTTCATTTGTGTTTTTCTGTAAGATGTTACAAAAAACCTGAACAAACATTTTGGCCAGCCCCATATTTATTTAACTAGTATTGTATTATACAGTGTTTAGGTTTCTCCCCCTATATCCCATGATTTAATGTCCTGCAGAAAGTGGTTTAATTATAACTCCATATGAACTCTAGGGAGGGGAATAATAAAATACCTAGGAATAAACCTACCTAAGAAAGCAAAAGACCTGTACTCTGAAAACCATAAGACGCTGATGAAAGAAATTGAAGACAACACAAACAAATGGAAAGATATACCATGTTCTTGGATTGGAAGAATCAATGTTGTTAAAATGACCATACTACCCAAGGCAATCTACAGATTCAATGTAATCCCTATCAAATTATCAATGGCATTTTTCACAGAACTAGAGCAAAAAAAAGTTTTAATTTGTATGGAACAACAAAGACCCTGAATAGCCAAAACAATCTTGAGAAAGAAAAACAGAGCTGAAGGAATCACACTCCCTGACTTCACACTATACTACAAAGCTACAATAAGCAAAACAGTATGGTACTGGCACAAAGACATATAGATTGATGAAACAGGATAGAAAGTCCAGAAATAAACCCACAAACTTATGGTCAATTAATCTGTTGATGTTTGTTACTGAAGACCTCGGCTCTCAATCCTCTTTTTACCTCCTTGCTTCCCTTTCCCCACTTGCCAGGATTGTGTGTTGTCACTTTAAAGCTAACTGAATATATTTCCTAAGAAAAGCTTGACAAGTGCACTGTGTGTGGTAATATGTGCAAGAGAAGCCTAGAGAAACCGGTCCCCACTCCACGGAGGATGAATTTGAATTTTGAAATAAAACAAGTCTATGTGGTTGCCAAGAGAGAGGGGGGTGGGGGAGGGAAGGATTGGGAGTTTGGGATTAGCAGATGCACACTATTATATATACAATGAGTAAACAACAAGGTCCTATTGTATAGCACAGGGAACTATATTCAATATCCTGTGATAAACCATAATGGAAAAGAATGTGAAAAAGACTGTATGTACATATATATATATATACATATATATACACACACACACACACACACACATATGTAAATATATATATATATAACTGAATCACTTTGCTGTACAGCAGAAATTAACACAACATTGTAAATCAACTATTTCAAAAATAAATAAATAATAAAAGTCTAAATGATACCCTTAGTTAAATGTAGTCCACATTTCCCCATGAAATGGAAATGTAAAACTACCACTTCCCTGAGGTTTTTCTTTTTGTCATCAAATACTTCACCAGGGCATAAGAACATGGTACTGATTATTTTTTAAAGCCAAATATTTTCTTACAATGGAAACACACGTAAAGTTGAAGTCTGAATAACTTGTCACAATGTGTGATAACATGATGATTGTATTGCTGGATCTATATGTGATCATAGATATTCCATTATCACATATCAACAAAATGTCATAGTTTGGTCAAGTGACCTTGACTGTTCCTAAAATGTGTTTGAGAGAGCTCACCATAGGAAGTAGTAACAGTGTTAAAATCAAAACAATAATATGGAAAGAGGAAGGAAGTATGCTAATCACAGAGCCTGATATCTTCATGAACACTAAATATCAAGTTTGACTCAGAGTTCCCTTGAGCAAAAAGGGGAACAGAAGTTACTTAGCTCTGCTCACCAGAAAGAAGTAAGTACCCGCTCCCACCCACCCCTCTGCAAAATTCAGAAAGACTATTGTTTTGTGGAGTGTTTTGGACAGTAAGTATCACAAAAGATGATTTTTTCCGGCAGCATTGTGTAACAAATGGAGAAGTGATTTCCTACGTGTGCTTCTGGTAAAACCTCCCAGGAAAGTTCCAGAGTCAGATATTGTGGGCAAAGTCTGGTATAAACCAAGTTAAACAGGCTGATTCCTGTGAGGCTTTCCTTTCAGACCCTTCAGTATGCACTTGTGTATTTGGTTAATCATGGAACTTTAGTCTGTGAAGATCTGTTAACATCTGGCAGAACTGGTGTCCTGCAGAACAGCATTTCGGAAACACTCTTTAGATGTTCTTTCTTGAAATGTTTTTCCTCAGCCTGGATTTTGATCAGAGTGGCAAAGCTGACAGGTTGATTAGATTCTCTGAGGAGACGTCAGTCTTCTGATTTTCCACATGGCTGAAGGCAGAGGGACGGATGGAGAACAGTGATATGAGACTAGGTGACTTGGTGATCTTTTGTGAAAGTTCTGAAGCCTAACCAGTCTTCTTGCTCTAAAGAGAACTGAGTACCAGTGGACAGAACATGAGTTTTCCTTGAAGCAGTTTTAGATTCACTTTACCACCTGGGAAAAGTATTCAATTATTAAGATTTCTCACCCTAGAGGATGTCTAAGCCACATTACTGGAACATGTAGGACAATCAAAAAGTCTACAAGTGGGGATGCTGACCCGGTTTTCTTCATAAAGGACACAAGAAATTTTATTTCCATAAGCAGATTGATCAACCTTCCCATAATCCCCTCACACCTATATACAACAATGTTTCTAAATATATATTCTGTTTGGATGTTGTTAAGATAATATATCTAAGTCATATTGCCAAATACTAGGTTAAGCTAGTTAAAGGAAAGATAAGTTAGAAGCTTCCATTTTAAAAGAATAGATTGAAAACATCTCCACTTGTTACTGTTAAAGAACAACAATAATAATGAAATAAATAGGAAGGGTCTTGAGTGGATGAAAGATTTTAACATACTTCTGGGAGAAGGAAAGTGGATGAAGGTATTATGGTGAAGGTATAATGAGGAAGCCCGAGGCAAGGCTGTATGCAAAAGAGGGCTACAGGGGGTCAGGGAAGAGATCCTTCCTGAAGAAACTCAGGGGGCTTCAGATCCAGAGATGGTGAGGCTCCTAGAGGCTGGCAGTCCAGTGCTAATCACCAGGCAAAGAAGCCAGAGAGATTTTCTTTAGAGAAATTGACCTGGTTGGGTGGGGATGGACTCATGGTTTAGGAAACCTGAAATTTTGGAGATCCCCAGACAAAAGGCTGTCCATCCAGCCATGTCCCCAGAGCTCCCCATCAGCATTCCCATTCAGACCTAATGAGGAAACAAACCTACTTACACAACAGCAGAGGAAACTTACATCGGTCACCTAAAAGCAACCTACTCCTAGGAAAACAGAATCATCAGACGTATATGCACACCAGGAATGTGAAAAAGTAAACAAGCAAAAAACTGAACTTGGAAAATCAAGAAGTTAAAAGATTCTAATTTATATCACCATGGAGAAGATATTACATCCATAAAACAAGAAGAGGGTGCTATGAAAAAGGAATAAATCCATAAAAAGCTTAAGAAAACAATACATACTGCTTTTTGTATTTTGTTGTAGAAATCTTTGTCTCATACTCAGAATAACTTCTTCCATATTGTGCTTTAGAAGTGTTATTGTTTTACCTTTCACATGTAGAACAGACATCTAGAATTGATTTTGTGTACTGGGTGAGGTGTGAGTGTAAAAGTGATCCAGTTCTATTCACTGAAAAGAACTCTTTCCCAACTACTCTGGACTACCATAAATGTAAGTATCCACATATGTGTGAGTTTATTTCTGAACTTTTACTTTATTGGTTTATTTGCCTATTCTTTTCTCAATACCACTTTGTAAATTTGTAGTAAGTCTTGATATGAGGAGTGGAAATACTCCAGCTTTTCTCCTTCCATCACAGTCTTGGATATATCTTCCATTTGCATTTCAATATACATTTTAGCATCAATTTGTTATTTCCACGAAGAAGAAGGAGGAGGAGGAGGAGGAGGGGAGGGGAGGGGGAGGGGGGAGGGGGGAGAGGAGAAAAAGAAAAAACCTGCTGGGATTTTGGTTGAGAGTGTACTAAATCCATATAGATTAATTTAGGATGAGTTGACATCTTTTTCACCCTTTGATCAACAAACAGCATATTCATTTGTGTAGTTTTCTAAATGCCTTAAAATGTTTTCTGTGTAGAGGACTTGCATGTTTTTCATTGAAATTATTCTTAGCACTTTAATTTTTTAAGCTATTGCAAATAGTAAATTCAAGTTTCTTAGTTTGGAATTTTTGCTGCTGAATAGAAATGCAATTGATCTTTAAAACCTTTTTATTTTGAAATAACTATAGTACTATAAGTAAAGTTCTTTCACAAGAAGTTGCAAAAATAGTACAGAGAGGTTCCAGGTCAGTTTTTTCCAATGGTAACACCTTACCTAATTATAATGCAATATCAAAACTGGGAAATCCACACAAGCTACTTAGGTTTCACAGATTTCTATGCACTTATTTATGTGTGTGTTTATAGTTCTATGAATTTTATCACATGTGCAGATTCATGTAACCACCACCACAATCAAGATACAAGAACTGTGCCATAACCACAGAGATGTCCCTCAAGCTGTCCCATTATAGTATGAGCACCACCTCTGACATCCCTAAACACTGGCAACCACTGTTCTGCTCTACATTTCTATATTTTTGTCATATCAAATAAATGGAATCATACAATATATAATATTTTGAGATTATCCTCTTTTCACTCAGTGTAATGCCTTTGAGATCCATACAAATTGTTGCTGGTATCAAGTTTCTTCCTTTCCATTGCTGAGTAGCATTCCACAGTATGGCTGTATCAGACTTCAACCATTCACCCACTGAAGGACATCTGGATTGTTTTCTATTTTTACCTATTATAAACAAAGCTGCTATAGATCAATGGAACAGGACAGAAAGCCCAGAAATAAACCCACGTAATTATGGTCAATTAAACTATGACAAAGGAGGCAAGAATATACAATGGAGAAAAGGCAGTCTCTTCAATAAATGGTGCTGGGAAAACTGGACAACTGCATGTAATAGAATGAAATCGGAACATTCTCTAACACCATATACAAAAACAAACTCAAAATGGATTAAAGACCTAAATGTAAGACCAGATACTATAAAACTCCTAGAGGAAAACACAGGCAGAACTCTCTCTGACATAAATCACACCAGTATTTTTTTGGATCCATCTCCTAGAGTAATGGAAATGAAAACAAACATATACAAACGGGACCTAATTAAACTTAGAAGATTTTGCACAGCAAAGGAAACCATAAACAAAACGAAAAGACAACCTACAGAATGCGAGAAAATATCTGCAAACAATGCTACTAACAAGGGATTAATTTTCAAAACATACAAACAGCTCACACAGCCCGATATCAAAAAAAAACAAACAACCCAATCAAAAAATGGACATAAGATCTAAACAGACATTTCTTCAGATAAGACATGCAGATGGACAACAGGCACATGAAAAGATGCTCAACATCGCTAATTACTAGAGAAATGAAAATCAAAACTACAATACGGTACCACCTTGCACCGTCCAGAATGGCCATCATCAAAAAGTCTACAAATAGTAAATGCTGGAGAGGGTGTGGAGAAAAGGAGCCCACCTACACTGTTTGTGGGAATGTAAATTGGTGCAGCCACAATGGGGAACAGTATGGAGGTTCCTTAAAAAACTAAAAATAGAGTCCCCATATGATCCTGCAATCCCTCTCCTGGGTATATATCCAGAGAAAATTCTAATTTGAAAAGATACCTGCACCCCAATATTCATAACAGCTCTATTTACAATAGCCAAGACATGGAAGCAACCTAAGTGTCTATCAACAGATGAGTTGATAAAGAAGATGTGGTGTATATATATATATATATATATACACACACATACATACACACACACACACACACACACACATATATACACACAATGGAATATTACTCAGCTATAAAAAAGAGTGAAATAATGCCACTTGCAGCAATATGGACGGATTTAGAGATTACCATACTAAGAGAAGTAAGTCAGACAAAGACAAATATCATGGAATATCGTTTATATGTGGAATCTAAAAAAATGACACAAATGAACTTATTCACAAAACAGAAATAGACTTACAGACATAGAAATCAAATTTATGGTTACAAAAGGGGAAAGGGGGTGGGGGAAGGATAAATTAGCAGTTTGGGATTAAAATATGCACACAACTATACATAAAATAGTGAACCAACAAGGATCTATTGTATAGCACAGGGAACTATACTCAATATTTTGTAATAACCTATAATGGAAAAGAATCTAGAAAAGAATATATATATTTGCCATATACCTGAAACTAACACAACATTGTAAACCAACTATTGGGTTGGCCAAAATGTTCGTTCAGGTTTTCTCCATAAGATGGCTCTAGGAGCACTTAGTTGTCTTTAACTTCATTAAAAACAATTTTATTAGATTGTATGTGACAGCTATCATATCAGCGTGCATTTAAAAAAGGACATCAAATCCAAAAATGGGCACAAGACCTAAATAGACATTTCTCCAAAGAAGATATACAGATTGCCAACAAACACATGAAAGAATGCTCAACATCATTAATCATTAGAGAAATGCAAATCAAAACTACAATGCGATATCATCTCACACCGGTCAGAATGGCCATCATCAAAAAATCTACAAACAATAAATGCTGGAGAGGGTGTGGAGAAAAGGGAACCCTCTTGCACTGTTGGTGGGAATGTAAATTGATACAGCTACTATGGAGAACAGTATGGAGATTCCTTAAAAAACTACAAATAGAACTACCATACGACCCAGCAAACCCACTACTGGGCATATACCAGGAGAAAACCATAATTCAAAAAGAGTCATGTACCACAATGTTCATTGCAGCTCTATTTACAATAGCCAGGACATGGAAGCAACCTAAGTGTCCATTGACAGATGAATGGATAAAGAAGATGTGGCACATATACACAATGGAATATTACTCAGCCATAAAAAGAAATGAAATTGAGTTATTTGTAGTGAGGTGGAGGGACCTAGAGTCTGTCATACCGAGTGAAATAAGTCAGAAGGAGAAAAACAAATACCGTATGCTAACATATATATATGGAATCTAAAGAAAAAAAAAAAGGTCATGAAGAACCTAAGGGCAAGACGCGAATAAAGATGCAGACCTACTAGAGAATGGACTAGAGGACATGGGGAGGGGAAAGGACAAGCTGGGACAAAGTGAGAGAGTGGTAGTATATATATGGACATATATACACTACCAAATGTAAAATAGATAGCTAGTGGGAAGCAGTCGCATAGCACAGGGAGATCAGCTCGGTGCTTTGTGACCAGCTAGAAGGGTGGGAAGGAGGGAAGAGATATGGGGATATATGTATATGTATAACTGATTCATTTTGTTATAAAGCAGAAACTAACACACCATTGTAAAGCAATTATACTCCAATAAAAATGTTTAAAAAAAAAAGTCAGAAGAGCTCAAAAAAAAAAAGACATAAAAATTGGTGAATCTTTGTGTAGCCATTTTAATATTGAAGATGGAAGAAAAAACACAACATTTTCGGAATATTATGTTTTATTATTTCAAGAAAGGTTAAAACGCAACTGAAAAGCAAAAAAAGATTTGTGCAGTATATTGGAGGTGCTGTGACTGATTGAACGCGTCAAAAGTGGTTTGCGAAGTTTCATGCTGGAGATTTCTCGCTGTACGATGCTCCACGGTCGGGCAGACCAGTTGAAGTTGATAGCGATCAAACTAATTGAGAACAATCAACGTTATACCACGCGGGAGATAGCCAACATACGCAAAATATCCAAATCAAGCGTTGAAAATCATTTGCACCAGCTTGGTTATGTTAATGGCTTTGATGTTTGGGTTCCACATAAGTGGAGAAAACCTTTTTGACCGTATTACTGCATCCGATTCTCTACTTATACATAATGGAAAAGTTCTGATTTTAAAACAAATTGTGACAGGCAATGAAAAGTGGATACTGTACAATAATGTGGAACAGAAGAGATCATAGGGCAAGCGAAATGAACCACCAGCAACCACACCAAAGGCTAGTCTTCATCCAAAGAAGGTGACGTTGTGTGTATGGTGGGATTGGAAGGGAGTCCTCTATTAGGAGCTCCTTCAGGAAAGCCAAACGATTAATTCCAACAAGTACTGCTCCTAATTAGACCAACTGAAAGCAGCACTCGACAAAAAGCATCCAGAATTAGTCAACAGAAAACACATAATCTTTCATCAGGATAACACAAGACCGCATGTTTCTTCTTCTTTTTTATTCTTTTTTTTAGTGCAGAATCTTTATTATTCTTTCCATGTAGAATTTATTTTTTGTATATTGTATAAGATAGGGATCCAATTTTACTTCCCCCAAATTGAATAGCCAGATGTGCCACAACTAGTTATTAAATAACCTACCCTCATTCTCCTAAATTGAATTTTCATATATAACACTGTTGTATGTATAGTGATCTACTTCCAGGTCCTCTGTTTTGTAGACCGCATGTTTCTTTGATGACCAGGCAAAAACTGTTACACCTTGGCTGGGAAGTTCTGATTCATCCACCGTATTCACCAGACACTGCATCTCCGGATTTCCACTTATTTAGGTCTTTACAAAATTCTCTTAACGGAAAAAATTTCAATTCCCTGGAAGACTGTTAGAGGCACCTGGATCAGTTCTTTGCTCAAAAAGATTAAAAGTTTTGGGAAGATGGAATTATGAAGTTGCCTGAAAAATGGCAGAAGGTAGTGGAACAAAAGGGGGAATGCATTGTTCAATACAGTTCTTGGTGAAAATGAACAATGTGTCTTTAATTTGTACATAAAAACCAAATGCAGTTTTTGGCCAACCCAATATATTTCGATAAATGTTTTACAAAACATAAAATAAAACACTGCTATGAACATTTACTTTCAGGTTTCTTTGCGGACATAAGTTTTTATTTCCCCAGAATAAATAAGTGCAAGTGCTGGGTCATATGCGGAATGCATATTTTGTTTTTTAAGAATTGGTCAAACTCATTTCCAAAGTGGCTACAGACTTCTTGCATTCCTACCAGTCATATATGAGCGATCCAGTTTCTCCACATTCTCCCCAGCATTTGATGTTGTCATTATTTTGTATTTTAGTTCTAATAGGTTCATTTATAGTGATCTCTCATTTTGGTTTTGTGTTTCCTAGTGGCTACTGATGTTGAAAATAATTTCAAGTACTTATTTGCCATTTATCCTCTTCGATGAAATATCACTTCGTGTCTTCTGCCCATTTTCCAATTGGGTGGTATGTGTTTTTACAGTTGAGAGTACTTTATGTATTCTAGATGTGAGTTCTTTGTCAACTACAAGGTTCGCAAATATTATCTCTTATTCTGAAGCTTATCTTTTCATCCTCCTAAGAGTGTCTTTTGCAGAGCAAAAGATTTTAATATTGATGAACTTTAATCTATGAATTCTTCCTTTTTTGAATCACACTTTTGGTGTTTTGTCTAAGAACTCTTCATCTAGTCCTAAGTCCCAAAGATTGTCTCCTATGTTTTCTTCCAAGTGTTATCGTTTACATTTTACATGGAAGTTCATGGTACATATTGAGTTAAATCTTGTACAAGTAGTGTGGTTGAGACCAAGATTCTCTCTCTCTCTCCCCCATCTACGGATGTCGTGTTTCTCCAGCACTATTTGTGAAAAAGTCTATCCTTCATTGCATTGCTTTTGCATCTTTGTCAAAAATCAGCTGGGCATTATCGTGTGAATCAGTTTCTGGGTTCTCTATTCTGTTCTACTCTTCTGTGTGTGTATTCCTCCGCCAACATCTCACTGTCTTGATGACTCTAGCTATGAAGAAAGTTTCAAAATCAAGTAGAGTGATTCTTCCCACATTATACTTTTTTTTCCCCAAAACTGTTTTTGCCGTTCTAGCTCCTTACCTTCCATATAATAAGCTTAGAATAAACTTGTCTAGTTCTACAAAAAAATTCTTTCTGGGATTTTTATGCAATTGCCTTAAATCTATAAATAAATTTGAGGAAAAGTAACATCTTTTATATTGATGTCTTTTAATTATATTGATGTAATATAATACTGATGTCTTTTAATGCTTAAACATGGTACATCTAATTTATTTAGATCTTCTTTGATTTCTTTTATTAGTACTCTGTAGTTTTCAGCATACAAGTTCTCTACATGACTTGTTAAATTTATACCTAAATAATTCTATTTTTTTGAGAGACTGTAAATGGTATTGTGTTTTTAATTTTGTTTCCACATGTTCATTGCTAGTATAAACACACAAATATCGATCACATTTCTATGTACAAAAAGTAAATATGTGGAATCCAAAATTAAAAACATAATACCTTGACTTCCTTGATGGTCCATTGGTTAAGACTTTGCCTTCCAGTGCTGGGGGTGCGGGTTTGATCCCTGGTCAGGGAGATAAGATCCCACGTGCCTCACGGCCAAAAAACCAAAAAACTTAAAATGGAAGCAATATTGTAACAAATTCAATAAAGACTTTAAAAATGGTCCATGTCAAAAAAATCTTAAAAAACTAAAAAATAAAAACATAAAACCACTGGGAATTCCCTGGTGGTCCAGCAGTTAAGACTTGGTGCTTTCACTGCCATGGGCCCGGGTTCAATCCCTGGTCAGGGAACTAAGATCCCACAAGCCATTCAGTGTGGCAAAAAAACCAAAAACAAAACAAACAAAAAACAAACAAACAAACAAAAACCCCACAATAACCAAAAACAAACAATAAAAAAAACCCAAAATACCATTAACAGTGAGATGCTACTATCCACCTGTTAGAATGGGTAATGTTCAAAACACTGATAAGACCAAATATTGATGAAGTTGTGGAGCAGCAGGAACTTTCATTCATTACTGGTGGGAATGCAAAATGGTACAGTCACTTTAGCAAATAGTCTGGCAATCTTTTACAAAGCTAAACAAATTCTTACCATACCATCCAGCTATCACTCTCCTTGATATTTAACTGAATGAGAGGAAAACTCATCTCCACCCAAAAACCTGCACACAAATGTTTATAGCAACTTTATTTGTAATTGCCAATAATTGGAAGGACCCAAATGTCCCTCAATAGGTGACTGGATAAAGAAACTGTGGTATATCCATACAATGTAAATTTTCCAGCCAAAAAAAAAAAAAGGAAATGGGTCATCAAGACACAAAAAAGACATGGAAGAATCTTAAATTGTTAAATGAAAGAAGCCAGTCTTGAAAGGATATATACTCTAAGATTCCAACTCTATGAGATTCTGGAAAAGGAAAACTACAGTGACAGTAAAAAGATCACTGGTTGCAAGAGGTTCAATCAGCGGGTGACTCAAGTTTTTTGCTCCTTTGTGCATGTCTGTGAAAGCACCGTAAGTATTCTTTTTTTTTTTTTTTTAAATGCATTTAATGAAGAATCACACTAGTTGGCCCACATGTGGGATCTTCCCGGACCGGGGCACGAACCCGCATCCCCTGCATCGGCAGGCGGACTCTCAACCACTGCGCCACCAGGGAAGCCCAAGTATTCATTTTTAAGGTTACAAATGAATTTTAGCAATTAGGCAACTTCACAAATATGGAAACTGAAAATAATGAGGGACTGTAATTTATCTTTGTCTTCTGGCTGCTTTTAAGATTTCCTCTTTATCTGGTTTTTAGCAGGTTTATAATGACGTTATCTAGGTGTGCTTTTCTCCCTGCTTGGGGATTACAGAGCTTCTTCAATTATTCACTTAATGCATTTTTTTGTCAACTTGGAAATAGCATTGCCTGCAATCTCTTCAAATATTGCTTCATTTTTACTTTCCTCTTCTTCTGGGACTCCAGTCTCTACATATGTGAGACTCTTACGCTGCATTCCCTATGTCTCTCATGTTCTTTTCTGTATTTCCCATGCTTTTTCTCTCCATGATTCGTTCTGGAGATTTTCTATGGACCTACTTTCCGGATCACTAATCTTGTATTTTGCTGTATCTAACCTGCTGTTAAACTCATCTGTGGAGTTTTTTGTTGTATTTTTAAAAATTATTTTATTTTTTTAAAAATGGAACAAAATTTACCATCTCAACCATTTTAAGTGTACAGGTCAGTACTGTTAAGTACATTCACTTTGTTGGTCAGTCAGTCTCCAGAACCCTTTTCATCTTGCAAAACTGAAGCACTGTACCTATTACCCAACAACTTCCTATTCTACCTCTCCACACCCCCAGCTCCTGGAAACCACCATTCTGCTTTCTGCCTCTCTGAACTTGACTCAGCTAGATTCCTCACATAAGTGAAATCGTGTAGTGTATGTCTTTTGTGACTATTTCACTTAGCTTAATGTCCTTAAAGGTTTATCCATGTTGTAACACATTGGAATTTTCTTTTTAACGCTGAATAATATTCTGCTGTATTATAGACCACATTTGCTTATTGGTTCATCCATCAGTGGACACTGGGTTGCTTCCACCTTTTGGCTGTTGTGAATTATGTTGCCATGCAGATTAGATTTTTTTTTAAATTGGAGTATAGTTGCTTTACAGTGTTGTGTTAGTTTCTGCTGTACAATGAAGTGAATCAGCTATGTGTATACATATACCCCTCCCTCTTGGACCTCCCTCCCCCCATCCCACCCATCTAGGTCATCACAGAGCACCGAGCCGAGCTCCCTGTGCTATACAGCAGGTTCCCACTAGCTAGCTATTTTACACATGGTAGTGTCTATATGTCAATCCTAATCTCCCAATTCATTGCTATGAACATGGGTATACAAATATCTCTTGGAGACCTTGCTTTCAATTTTGGGGGGTGTATACTCATAAGTGGAACTGCTGGATCTTATGATAATTCAAGTTTTAACTTTGGGGAGGAACTGTCATACTGTTTTCCATAGCATCTGCATCATTTTACATTCCCAGCAACAGCACACAAGGGTTCCAGTTTCTCTACATCCTTGCCAAAACTTGTTATTTTCTGGGGGTTTATGGGTTTTGGTGGGTTTTTTTGGCTTTTTAAAAAAATAATAGCCATCCTAAGAGGTGTGCAGTGGTGTCTCATTGTGGACTGACTTGTGATTCAACTTGTGATTCCCTCATGAAGTGATGCTGACCACATTTTCATATGTTTATTGGCCATTTGTGTATATTCTTTGGAGAAATATCTATTCAAGATTTTGCCCACTTTTTAATTGAGGTTTTAAAAAGATTGTTGTTTTTGAGGAGTTCTTTACATATTCTGGATATTAACCCCTTACCACAGGGGTCCCCAACCCCCGGGCTGCGACTGCTACTGGAACCAGGCTGCACAGCAGGAGGTGAGCGGCAGGCGAGCAAGTGAAGCTTCATCTGCCGCTCCCCATCACTTGCGTTACCATCTGAACCATTCTCCCCCCATCGCTCGCATTACCGCCTGAACCGTCGCTCACATCACCACCTGAACTGTCACTCCCCCAACACTCGCATTACTGCCTGAACAATCCCCACACACACTTTCCATGGAAAAATTGTCTTCCACGAAACCGTTCCCCGGTGCCAAAAAGGTTGGGGACCGCTGCCTTATCAGATAAATGATTTGCAAATATTTTCTCACATTCTGTAGGTTGTCTTTTCACATCCACGGGGTTTTTAACAGTGGTTTCACATCCATGGGGTTTTTAACAGTGGTTTCTGTTATTGAATTTTTATTTGATTCTATTTCATTCATTCTAGTTCTCTGCAGAAATTTCCAATCTCTTCATCTCTTTTATTAAACATGATAATGAAATGATCCAATGTAACTCCAATATCTGCATCACTTGTAGGTTCTTTCTCTAGTACATTTGTTTCCTGGTTTGGTTAACTTTTTTGTGATTTCTTAGAATGCCTGATACTTTTTTATGCTGGACGTTGTGTATGAAAAATTGTAGACAAAATTTGAGGTTCACTAATGTTATCTTCCTCCACAAAGAATATATTTTGCTTTCTGTCAGGCAGTTAGAACAGGGACACATCACCTTATCCAGTCTGGGTCTGAATGATTCAAAGTTGAGTTTCAGTCTTTCGGAAAGGCTAGTCTTTTTCTGGTTTGCTCTTAACTCACGTGTAGCCCTCGCATGGCATCAAGAGGAAGCCTGGGGTGTTTCCCAGGGCTTCTCCTGCTTAGTGGGCAATTAACTGAAATGTTTGCCTCCCCAGACTCATGAGACTGCCCAAAGCTCGCTTAGCTTCCCAGCCTCTCAGCTTCTAGCACCCGTGCTGCTTTCGAATCAGCAAATGTCCGAAGGGAGAAGTGGAACAGAATGCTGAGTTCAGCTCAATGTGGCTTTTAACTCTGGGATTTTGCACTCTTAAGTCTTGGCTGCTCTGGTAGCCCTGACGTCTACATTTTGTCTCTCCAGTCACTATGAGATTGCTGAAAGTTCAACTCAATTTCCTAGCCTCTTTGCTGCTATTTCCTGCTCTTGGACCCGTACCACTTTCAAATTAGCAAATCCCTCAAGGGTAGAAGCACTGAAGGATATTAGGTTCACCTGTATGTAGCTCCTTCTCTATAGCATCAGGGCCCCTTAAGTCCTGTCTGCATTAATAGCTCTCGAATGCTTTCAAACTGATTTGACTTCTATCTTCTATGGCATTTTAGTTGTTCTCAGTGGTCTGGAACATGCTATTCTATCATTGCCTGATACCTTTACCTGCACTTAAAAATAACAATATGATTGTTAAAATGAAAAAAAGAAAAAGAAATCAGTACACAGGCTGAAGGCCAAAGTCAGGAAAAATTTGTAAGCAAGCTGAAAGACAATGCTAAAAACTTTAATAAAAAAGACAGAGAAAAAATGAGAGTCAATCCACCAGGTAGAACATCCAAGTGATAGGAGTTCCTGTGATGTCAGAGCTAGTGAAAGTGGGGGAAAATTGAAAAAATGGTCCCAGCATCAAATAAACTCACCAGACTTCAGATTGAAAGGGACCACTAAAGGAATAGTTGGGGAAAAAATCCAGTAAATGAAAGAAGACTCATGAGTATTCAGAATACCAAAGGTAAAGGAAAAAATCCTAGATGCTTCCAGAAGGGGAAACTTTCAAGCACCAAGGAATGAGAATCATACTGAATACAAGTCCTCACTTCAGCAATAATCAAATGATATGACAAAGGAACAATACCTTCCTAATTCTGAGGGAAATTTATGTTAATAGAGAATTTTATTCACAGGCAAACTATCAATCAAATATGAGACATGGAATGAACATAAACATTTTCAGAAAGACAAAGACCTAAAATTTTCTTCCCATGTACCCTTTCTGAGGAAGTTACTCAAGGATACACTTCAAGAAAATAAGGAAGGAAAACAAGCCAGGGAAGGAAATGAAATCCAGAAAGCAGTTAGTATAACCCAGGTAGGGAAAGGGGCAGTGATCAGTAAAGGGAAGTTGCAGAATGAGAACTGGCCAGCTCTCATAGACAGCAACTGGTCCAGGCTAGACCAGGAAGTTGCGATGGTCCTCAGGGATGTCTCTGAGAAAGGTGGATTGCATTCTGTAGGTGGTATCAATGAAAGCCTGGGTGACTTGAAAGATAAGATGAAGACACCTTTCTTTAAAGGTACTTCAGGATTCTAGGAGAAAACTTCTGTTTAGGAAAATCATGGTTAAAACATAAACCATGGTTTGAGTAATTAATAGAGTATAGAAAAAGATCATCAGTTTGATCCAGATACCAGAACTATCTTCCTTTCAGTGGAATAGAGGTCATAACATTTGACTGTAAAGAGGGAAAAGTAGTTGTAGCAACCTCTTGACTAGGCAGAGAATAGTATCAATATTTAGAGTTGGACTAATGTAAACACTATACATCTATTTTCAAATTTCATAATCAACCCACAGACAAAGCACAGAAGACTTAAATATAGTAAAACGTGTTATTCAGTATGAAATAGTAAAAAAAATTATAAAGCAAAATGTGAGAGGTAGAAGACAGAAAATGTGGTACAGGGCAGGGCATGGGGCTAGTGCTCTCATCTTACTCCATAAGGAAGTAACACATCCTGACTAAATTTGGTACAACCAAAAAATCGATGTTTACGTGTTTTCTTCTCCCCCTCTGGATTGCGCTAGTAGTTACTGGGTATACAATTTTGTCAAGACTCATCAAAATGTACATTTTTTAATGGTCACATTTTATTGTATGTAAATTATACCTCAGTAGATATTTTGGAATTAAACATTAAATTAAAAATATAACAAGTAGAAGAATAAAAATACATAATTCTGAAAAGCTGTGGAGGAGAGGAATAAGAAACGAGGGATAAATTAGCCAAAGCCTTGTTTTTCTCAACAGGGAGTTAATAGATATTTAAAGTTGGTAAATCAAGAAAAGAGGCATTTTAACAAACTAGAAAGTCTCTCCCGTTAAAACAGTGTGCCATTTTGTGCACAGGTAGACTAACAGAACAAAACAGAAAATCCATAAATAGTCCCCATTGCGTACACAAACTCAGCATATGATAAAGATGTCATCTCAACCCAGAGGGGATAAGCTGGGTTTCTTAATGTGTTATAAAGTGTCAGGATAACCCTATGGAAAAAGATAAAAAGCAGATTTATTCCTCACACTGCACATCAGAATAATTCCACACAAATCAGACATAAAACGTTTTTTTAAAAAAGAAACCATACCAATACTAAAAGCAAATGTGAGCCAATGACTCTATAACCAGGATCGGGGAAGTTTTCCTGACTCAAAATCAAAGACCACTAAGCTCACGTCTAAAATACCAAGGAGCCAACTTGAGGAGGCCCCTACTGGCCAAAGCAGAACCGCTGGAACATTGACAATTCTGACTTTTAAAAAAATATATCAATTACAATGTGTTAAGTAGATCCTGATTCAAACCCACTGTTAAAAAAATCCCTGAGACAACGAGGGAAATTTGAATACTGAATGACATTTGCAGAAATTAGGCATTTCTGTTAGTTTTTTAGGTGTGATAACGGTTTAGTCAATTTGGAAGTGGTACTGAAATATTTAAGGACCAAATGATCCAGTGTCTGGGAGCTGCTTCAGAATACTCCACGAGGAGAATGGGGTGGGAAGATAGATGAAAGAAGTGGCCATCCACGGGTAAGAGCTGAGGCAGGGTAATGGATACACAGGGGTCCATCTTCTATTCTTTTTGTATGCATTTACATTCTTCCATAATAAGGCTTTAGAAGGTGTTATAAGCTCTGCTGATTATTTATTGATACACTGCATAGTAGATATGAATTGAATCAATCAACAACATTCAGCGCCAGAAGTGATGCATGATTTCTTCTGTAAACGAGATCCAATCCTCTAAGCTTCCCCTGGTTAAAATGTTAAGAAATTCAAACAAAATCGTGTCTGGAGGATGGCGCTTCTCTGGAGGATCATATCAGACTCTTTGGAGCTTACATGTCATCTGAAAACAGCAGATAGGTCTCAATTCTTCAGCCCGTGGAAACATTCACTGTTCAAGCCTGTGGAGTCTGCCCGTCACCCGGGGAGCTTTGGTTCTGCCCCCTGCGACCCCAGGTTTTTGCACTCATTTCCTGTGACACTTCTCCTCTTCAGGCGTGCCATCACCCCTCCCCTTCGTTGGACCCTGCTCGGGCTGTCATAACGAAAGACCACAGACTGGGTGGCTTACACAACAGAGATTTATTTTCTCATAGTTCTCAAGGCTTGAAGTCCAAGATCAAGGTGCCAGCAGGTTGGGGTTCTCCTGAGGCCTCCCTCCATGGCGTGCAGATGGCCGCCTTCTTTCTGTGTCCTCACGTGGCCTTTCTCTCTGTGTGGACACTCGCGGTGTCTCTTCCTCTTCTTATAAAGACACCAGTCTTACTGCATCAGGGACCCATCCTCATTTAACCTCCACTGCCTCTAAAAAGGCTTTAACTCCACATAGAATCATGTAGAGGGTTAGGGGTCCAACATATGAATTTTGAAGGGACACAATTCAGTCCACAACAGGCCCCCTTTTGCTCCTCCCCAGTGGGCCTGGACTCTTAAACAGAGGTCTCTGCAGTGAACACGTCTTCCGGGTGCCCGGCACCTCCATCTGGCCTGAAGCACAAACCCATCACTGACTCTGCAGGGATGAGAGAGGCGAAGGCCTGGCTGCCTTGGGGTGCGAAGAACCAATATGAGCCCTTCTGGGATTTCTCACGGTTTCAAGGGCAAAACATACACTATATCAATAAATGTACATATGCCAACTATGCCACAGGGGTGAGAGTCTCTGATTCGTTCTCGCTGAGGAAACTTCTAACAAGGGATAAGAGGTGTGGGCAAGCATGGCACAGGGAGATCAGCTCGGTGCTTTGTGACCGCCTGGAGGGGTGGGATAGGGAGGGTGGGAGGGAGGGAGACGCAAGAGGGAAGACATATGTATATGTATAACTGATTCACTTTGTTATAAAGCAGAAACTAACACACCATTGTAAAGCAATTATACCCCAATAAAGATGTTAAAAAAAAAAAAAAAAAAGAGGTGTGGGCAAGTGACAGGCTCTCTCCCCCCTGGGAGTTCTTTGTACTTCTATATGATTGTGGAACTTGGCTCAAATGACTATGCTAAACTTATGCATTTTCCAACGTCCTTACTCTTCCTGTTTTTACTAACAACTTCTCTAGAAGAGTGGTTCTCAAGCATGGTCCCAGACCACCTGCCTATCCATTAGAAATGCAAACTCTCTGGCCCTACCTCAGAGCTCCTGAACCAGAAACTCTGGGATCGGGCTCGGCAAACGGTTTTTAACAGACCCTCTAGGTGATGTGACACATGCTCAGGATTTGCTACACTTGGAAGGGCTGTGCAGCCTCACGGCTCCTTCTTCTCTCCTGAGCCCCAGCGCTCTCCTCGGGGTGCCTTGGGGCTCGTCACAACTGCGGGGAGGCCGGCATGTCTTTTCAACTCCTTATAATGAACTTGAAGTCTGAGCTACAATTAGATCCTCTTCCTTCACGTTATACAATAATCTCAGCATGCAACACAGTGGCTCATATACTGATCGAATGGATCAACTATTTCATGCCTAAAACTATAAAGACATTTACCTTGGCGACTTCTCTGGCCCCTTTCTCTCGGACCAGTGAACCTCGCCCGGGAGCGTCCCCAAATAAAGCTTGTTTAAGCTCTCCTCCGTTTCTTGGTCCCGTTCCCTACATTTGGTGCCGAAACCCGGGAGTGGTACCAAGCTCCGCGGGTTACCGTGCGGGCCGCTCCTCCCCTCCCCCAGGAGACAACCAGGGAACCTCTACTCATCCACCCGATCCGGCAGAAAACGGGGTAAGTCCCCGTCCCTTGTTCCCTCCGACCCTCAGAGTCCCTGCCCACCGGACTCCCTGTCCTTAATCGCGGCCGCGTCAGGGACTCCTCCGTCCTCTCTCCGGGCCTCGGGCAACTGTGGAGACGTCCCAATCGCCTGACCGCCCTCCGACCTGCCGTGAATTGGAGACTGAGACCAGGGACGCCTCTCTCCCTCTCCGTTCACTCAGGGACAGAATGGGGGTCATGGGAACCTCACAATAGAAACCAGATCCTAAGACCCCCCTGGGGTGCCTCCTAGCCAATTTTACAGCCCTCGGCTTCTCCCAAGATCTCCGTCGCCGACGGCTTATTTTCTATTCCACTGTGGCCTGGCCACAATACCCTCTAGACAATCAATCCAAATGGCCTCCTGAAGGGACTTTCGATTTTAACATCCTCCGTGATCTAGATAATTACTGCCGCAGGACGGGCAAATGGTCTGAGGTCCCCTATGTCCAGGCCTTCTGGTATTTACGCTCCCGTCCTTCCCTCTGCGTCGATTGTTCCACTTCCCAGATCCTTCTTGCCAAACAGACATCTCCTACATCCAAGCCCCTAATTTCCTTTGACGATGACCCCTCTCCACTAGCCGACCCACCGGAATCTCTCGCCTCTCCCCGCTCCAGAGCTCCTCTCCAACCTCCACCCTACCCTGAGGCAGTCCCTCCTCCTCCCCAACCCGCTCCCGCCCCTCCAACCGCTCCCCCGCCTCCCTCGATGGTTTCTCCTCCCACGCCCCTTGCTTCGCCAATTAGTGCACACACACGCTCTCACGACTCCCAAGATCCAAATCTCCTCTGCCCTCTGAGGGAGGTAGCAGGAGCGGAAGGATTAGTTAGAGTTCATATTCCCTTTTCCCTCCAAGATCTCTCTCAAATAGAAAAGCGATTAGGCTCCTTTTCTGCCGACTCCTCCCGCTACATCAAAGAATTTCGCTACCTCTCTCAAGCTTACGATCTAACCTGGCACGATATCTTTGTGATCCTATCTTCTACTCTGACCCCTGACGAGAGGGAAAGAATTCAAACTGCTGCCCGAAACCATGCGGATCAGGTTCACCTTACCGACAACTCCATGCCTGTCGGAGCGACTGCCGTACCCGGCACCGATCCAGGCTGGACTTATCAGGATGGCCACGATGGCCGTCGTAAACGCGACCTCATGATCCAATGCCTCCTGGCTGGCATGCAGGCCGCCGCTCATAAGGTAGTCCATTTTGAAAAACTAAAAGAGATAACCCAAGAACCTAATGAAAATCCAGCTATCTTTCTCAATCGCCTTACAGAGGCCTTAAAAAAAAAACAAAACACTTACCTTCATGCAGATGCTTCATGGTCAGTTTTATGGAGGTTACACAGGCTCTCAGATGCTGAACTTGATGATCTGATCCCGGCGGATTATTGTCTAAGACAAGAGTTTGGTCCTACTTCTGGCAGATTCCAGGAGGAGCAGTCTCTTAGGCTACACCCAATTCACAACAATGGCTTCAACACAAACAGTGGGGTGGAAACTCCTGCATCTGGTTCTCCAGAATCATATCAAAGGATTGGGAGCATACATTAAAACAAGGGTGTTGTACTTCAACACAAGGGAGATTATGACCCGGACTCTTAGGCGATGGCTACCTGCCCTGCATTTTGGCCACAGTACCGGGTGAGTCAAGAGGAATGCAACACTCAGCTCTTGTCAGTCACTGGGTTATACATGGATATGCCATGATGCACGCGTCACAGAGCTACCATCGTGCTTCTCAGTTTCTGCACAGGTCCCATGCTCGTATGGATCGCACAGTGGCAGGAATCAGCATCTGGATATAAAGGTGGGATGGGTTCTCCCCACAAGCACGAGAACCTCTGACCACTTCACGCTCAGCTCCCAGCCCGTGACTCAGAGGTCCCGGCTGAACTCGCTCCCCGGCACTGGACGGGGCCTTCTGTCTAAACACTGACCACAAGCTGCACAGAACCTGTGACTTCTTGTGGGGCATGTGAAATCGCAGGGCTGCTGCTCTTCCTTCCTCCTGGCCTTGGGGCAATGAAGGGCTCACCGAGGAGGGAAGACAGAGTTACCAAGGGCACCACATCAGTCTCACGGGGAACAGCAAGGGCTTCTTACCCATCAGGCACTGCTAAATCGGCCCCTGATATCTGCCAATTATGTGGTCTGCCTATCCTGGCCTCTCTCATGTTTCTGTTTTAATGAAAACAATCAAAAATTTTAAAATCCAGGTTTCTTGATGAAAATATGAACAAGCTAAAATAGAGCAGACTCTGTACCTCCTTTGCCTCCCCATCCCAGGTAACATTCTGGTAGAACGCTGTCGTAAAAAAATTGAAGTGTTTTTAAAAACTATTTTAAAACACCGATCAAAATAATGTGCACTAAGGGGTAGAAAAACCAGACTCTGGAGATGAACGGACCAGGTCCTAGGCCTCCCTAGGACTACCCCCCAGCAGGTTATTCCACCTTTTAGGAGCTTCAGTGTCTTCTTCAGTAGAATGTACCAATAATATTTACTTCAGATGATTCTCGAGTGGATTAATTCCCTAGTGGATGCTTCCCAAGTGGTGATGGAGAACTTAAAAAGTGGCTCAGAACTGAGACGTGCTGTGTGAAATCCACAATTTCAGTCTTACTGTGGAAAAAAGAATGTAAACTATCCAATTGTTTAAAGTCCTGATTACATATTGAAATTATATTTTGGAATATATTGAGTTAACTAAAACCATATTAAAATGGGCGCAATTAAGTATATGTTGTGTCTTACACTAGAGACTGACAAAGTGATGTTTTGTGTTGCCAGCTGAACTTACTCGTGTTCACATCTTAAATGCTGCTGCCGCCGCAACTACCCAAGTCATTAAAAAGTATCCCAAGATTGTTGACATCTCTACTTTGGGGGTTCTTTTCTTGCAAGGTTAACTGTTTAAAAATTGCCATTATTCACCTGTCAGAATTATCACCTACTAGAAAATTAAAAAAGAAAAATAAATAATATTGACATTGACATATATTACTCATAAACCTAAGAGCAAAGCAGTATCGGTTCTCACTGTTGATCTTTGGAGAACATTATACATTTGAACTTAGTATCTACACCAATACCTCCTTTCTCTGTTTTATACACTAGCATCCCATTGTTTAAACAAGGCTGGAAATCTGAGACAGTTCTGGATCTGGGAAAATGCAATCAGTCCTCTTTTGCAACCAAGAGGATTGACTAAAGCCCCCCAGAACCAAATGGTCTCAGGTCCAGGAGGACCTGCTCATTTCCCGTGATGGGAAAGTCCCAGGATTCTACTTGGTAGCTGCAGGGTTCCCCGGGGAGTCAGCCATGGTACTGGGAAAGAGGAATCAAAGGGAGTGAGGCTTCCAGAGGGGCCCTGGGTGGGGCATGGGGGGAGCTCTGCAGTGCAGTGAGCACCTCGGTGTGTCCTGGAGAAAGTTCCCATCCATGCCCTTGCCCATCCGTTCCTGCTGCAGACAGTTACTCTCCAGATGGTTGCCTAAATACCTACTTGCTCAGAGGTTCATTCCCGTTTACAAGGAATACCAAGGCCAGTTTGCACTTGGGCTCAAGAATGTTCTCAAATGGCCCATGGACTGTTTACCAGCCTTGTTTATATCCAGTCCCAACAAACCTCAAAGGGCCTCCCCTACAACCTAATGAACCTCAGGGGACCTCCTCTACATCCCAACAAGGTCAGCCTCAGGGCATGGGCCTGACCAGCCATGGAAGTTGCCCATTTCCTTCTTCTGGTCCCTTCCATACTGAAAGCAGAGTCTGTCTATGGGTTCAACCCACTTTTCCTAGATCTACCACTTGGCACCTCACAGAGCTACCCCTCCTGCCTCTAATTACCTCTCCAAATAAAGTCAACAAGCGGCGCCCCGTCTTCTCTTCTACAGGCCAAGCAGACATGTGTAAAAGCCCTCAGTACACGCCTGGGGCCTAGCGGACACACACACAGTGTTTGCTGTCATCATTGCTCTTAATGACTCCAAACTGGATTGATTAGTGGAACTGTCCTCAGAGGTTTATAATGACTTCTCCTAATTATCTTTGGTACCTTTCCTTTAAACCAGTCTTCTCGGGAACTGGTCTGGGGCCCTTCCCAGTCGGTCCCTCACCTGTGCTGAGGCTGCGGCCGGTCTGGATCCCACGATGGGTGCATCCAGCCAGGTGTGGCCTGACCAGAACAGGGACGTCCTCTTCTCCCACTTCACCGCTTTCTCCCATCAGTCCACACACACACCGGCTCTTGGCAGCCACATTGCTGTTTTTGCTAAAAAGTAGAAACCTTTCCGGTTGCACTGTTACTGAAGGCTCTGCTTTAACGTCCAGGGAACACTGATCACTGGTTCTGGAGCTGCCCCTGCAGACAGCGCCCCGCACTTCCCCCAGGAGGACCACACCTCCAGACACACAGCACCCAGCGATGCTCAACCCAGAAGACTCACCCAAATGCCACCAAGCCCCCAGAAGTTTACGAGCATCCACACCTACTCGACGAGGTACCCTGGCAGGGCGGGTTCAGGGACAATCAGAAGGCCTTCCAGCAGGCGGCACTAAGGAAATGTCCTCGATGCCAGTGAGAGACATGAGGCCCCAACAGGACAAGGCCCTTTGGAAATGGGACAGTTGAGCCCACCTGCTCAGGACGAGAAGGGGATCTGGCTCAGCAGGACGGCTCTCAGGACCCTTCCTAGGGGCAAGCACGCAGGCCAGAGGGATGACCCGAGAACCCGATCCAGACCCCAGCTTCCCAGGGTTGGAGGCTGGCCCTCCGTGGGCAGGCTGGTGCTGGGTCTTTAGACATGGCAGCTGTACTTCTGGAAGGTTCCCCCCAGTCCCGAACGTGACCACCCTGCACCACCTGACCTGTGAAGCGCATGGTGTTTAGCATCAACGTCTCAGCGGGGAGGGGATCTCTGGGTTTCTAAGCGCTGGCAGTGGAAGCGCGTCTCAGCAGCAGGAATCCATCTCCGGGGCAGCTTGTCAGGTTGCCTCCCCCAAGGGGTGAAAGGTTAGCCCTGCAGCTCTCACTGGGGGCTGGGACCCAGCTGGCTGGCAGTGACGTGGTCCATCTGTCCTAGAGCTGAAGGCATCAGGGTCAAAGATGAAGAACCAAGGATGTCGATAGAAACAAAGAATAAAAAGACAGAGAAAGCAAGCAAGCACCTGCTACAACAGGACGAACCTCCAGACACTCTGTGAAACCGAAGGGGCCACTGACAAAGGACACACACTGCAGGACTCCACTGACACAGAACGTCTACGAGAGGCACGTCCACATAGAGAGAAAGTGGTGAGGGGTTGCATGAAGTTTAGGGGGATGGGAGGGGAGGGGACTGAGGGACAGCGGCAAAGGGGTGTGGACTGTCTTCGTGGGGTGATAACCGTTTAAACATGGATTGTGGTGATGCAGCCACAGCTCTGAAGGACTAAAGGCCACCAGATAGTCCATACACTTTCTTTCTATTTTTTTAAGATTTCTTTTTTATTGGATGTGGACCAATTTTAAAGTCTTTATTGAATTTGTTACAATATCGCTTCTGTTTTGTTTTGGTTTTTTGGCCGCGAGGCATGTGGGATCTTAGCTCCCAGACCAGGGATCGAAAGCACACCCCCTGCACTGGAAGGCGAAGTCTTAACCACTGGACCGCCGGGGAAATCCCAGTCTGTACACTTTAAATGGTGTGGCATGGATTATCTCAATAAAGCTGTTAATAAAAGAATCAAGGCAGGATTTAATCTCTTTATTGTAGAAAAGTTGTTTAGTACTGTTTTCTAAGGTCTGTGTTACGTCTGACTTCCAAACACACTTAAGGAAAGAGCGGCATTGCTTCGCTCAAGCTGTATCCACGTCAGCCCTTTGCAAGACTCCTGGGGGGCATGCTGCCAGAATTTCACAACTCAGACCAAAATAAAAACAGTAATTTTGTATCACTTTGTGCTGGACCATCTAATTCAAATTTCCTGTAACCAAGCAAACTAGGAGATGAGACTTAGCATCAAGGAACCGTGCTCTTCTTACAGGAAGCCAAGTTGCAGCCGGGGGACTGGTGAGTCTGTTACGGGACCCGGGTGGCCCACGCCCAGCATGTGAGACTCTCACAGCCCTCCCGGGGCCTGGCTACCCCAGTGCACTTCCTCACCAGCCCCACGCTGCACAGGGGGCTGGTTTCATCCTTAGATTAACATCAGGGTTTTTATTTCAAGCTACTGAAGCAAACCACCAGGAAATTCTCTGAGGAGCAGAGCAGTAAGAACCAATCAGAGCTCATATGCAGGCTCTGTATTCACATAGAAACAGATTGAACCAGAGAGCACCGTGTTGTCATCAGCGTATCAGAGAGGATAGATGAGGTGAAGTATGAGCACAGGGAAGTTAGGAGAGGCAGAGGCAAAGCTGCAAGAGTTCCAGCAAGATTCGGAAATGCAGATACGACACGATCATCTCATAGTGAAGGGCGAGGCAGACCGGGTGTGAGACTCTCCTGTCTGAACACACGTTACTTCTCCCATAAGAAAATGTAGTAACTATTGTGCCCAACTTAATTCCTTAGCCATTTTCCTTCACAAAACACAGCACCTACTTCTCCTAAAACGAAGCACGGGCATTGTTTAAGTCCTAGATGGCAGGTAAAGCAGCAACGTCACCGCACCCTTGAACGTGACACCAGATCAGCGGGCTAGCACCCCTTACAGGGGCTGACTTGACCCTGGTGGCCTCCACCTCCACCGAGGAAGCGCAGCTGGAACGGGGGCCATGAATGATGGGGCTACCACACGTTCATTCCCCGTCACCCACACCAGCTGCAACATCAAGTAGGAAGGGAACTAACTTGCTCCTTGGGGGGGCCTAGGTATTTACGAGTTTATCTTCACCTTAGAGAATGAACGCGTTTCCAGGAGGAAGCACAGAGGAGCTAGCTGACTAACGCATGCAACCCAGGAGGGGGCTCGGGCAGGGTGCGGACACCCATGGCGTGACCTGGCATCTATCCAATGAGGCATGTTCCTGCCAGGCTATGGGGGGTTGACGGGGCACACCCGCGGGTGGGGCTGATGACCTTGCACTGAAGGAGCTCCAGTGATTAGGCCTAAGGTCACATTTATGTGCCAATTTGAGACAGCGTCCCTTTCATCGTCCTGTTAGCTACAGAACAGACAGCATGCATGTAAAATGAGCCTTACTCCGTTTTTGGCTTCAGGAACACGGCGATCAAGAGCTCACCCATCAATTTCATTCTAAGATCTTTGAACAAGTGTTTGCAGCTTTCGTAACCTGTGCCGGGTGAGCCCCTGGGTCATCCCTGTTAGGGAGATGGCAGGATCTAGCAGTCGCCCGCTCAGGCCAGGGGTGGCACGGGGGAAGGAGGATCCTTCGAGGAAGGAAACATTCTGAAGGAAGGGAATATATTTGAAACTCATGCCACGTGAAATAGGTGTCATTTTTACTTTATTTAAGGACAAAAGAGGGGAGAAGAGGGACAACAGTAATTTTCATAGTACACAGAAGACGAGTTAGCACTGAAAAAAGAAGGCTGTGTGTGTACTTGCCACCAGTCTGCTTTGCAGCTCTGATTAGTAAACAATGCAGCTTGTCACTTGCATTACTGTTTAGCAAATTTATAACTGGCAAAACTGGGGATTATGAATCACCGTAAGTGGACTACAACGAAGACGAAAGCCTAAATAACCCACAAAAGATCACTTAAAGGTAAACCATAAATACGTGATGCACATTAGTGTAACAAAACCATTTTTTTGTAAACATTTTCTTCAACACAACATGGGCGTGAGAAAAAGTAAAAACACTGCGCTCGATACAGAGAGACTCTGCTTTAAACACAGAAGGGTATCACTTATTAAGGCTCTGACTAAACCTAGAGCCATACTGGTATTTTGTTTGGAAGAGTTGTCATAGTTTTCCGCGTTCCACATTTAACGGTATCAGCATAATACTATCTTCTTCTGTTGATTTTGCCATCTTTGCACTTCTGTGAAGTCACTACCCTGTTAAAGGAGAAAGATCATCCCTTTCTCTAGAAGAAAGACATCGCGACAGCTCGCCATCTTTCATGGAGAAACCTAACCGGGCGCCTGCTTGAGGCTGTGGCAACACAGTCTGATCGACAAGGCGGGGAGGCCACGGAGGGAGGGGTACCACGGCCGAGGAAAGCACACCGCAGGCACCCACCCAGGGGACCAGTGGCCAGCTGACCTCGGTCAGCTGAGCCCGGCGATGGGTTCAATCACGCTCAACTCCAACACCACCAGGTGCTGCCCAACTAGGACAGGCCCACCCTGACCTGAGCTCGGAGCCCATCGCCCCTGAGGGAAATGTAGTTTTTTCAAGTTCTCAGTACTCGGCAATTCCAAGGGAACACCATTTGCATGGCCTGTGTCACAGCCCTTGACTTACAGACACTGAGCTTCAAGTCTGGATGATGCAGACCACGAGGCCTCATCCCTTTTTGTATCTTCCATGTCGGTATCAGAAGTTCAGTATTTTTTTCAAAGACACCTGCCCAACTTTTACCTTTCGCTAAAGTCATGGGAGGGGGCTACAACTGACCCCGCCACGTGGTCCTTTCTCCTCCTGGTGCACGTGTTCACTGAGGCACATTTCGTCTTGGGTCAAAAGCCAAGCCGAGGAGGGAAACGCCAGCAGTGAGGTGGCTGGGACTGAGGCCCCGTGGTGACCGAGTCTGGCCTGTCTCAGAAGTCCCTTCCGAGGGTGGGATTAACTCCCCAATCTTCTCTATGTTCAGTATGAATTAGTAGAAAACAACTATCTCTTTCTGCCTTAGACATCAGCACCACACCAAAGTCTCACACACGGACAACCTGTTTCCCCGGCCTTATCCTTCCAGTACGGAGGCGGGTTTTCTCAGTGGGTCCTGTGGTGGCGCGTGTGCGCGACCAGCTGTTGTTTCTGCGTTTGCGAGTGTATGTACTTTTCACTAGGGTTTGAAATTCACAGGAGAGCCTCTCGCAAAAATGCTGACCCAGGAGGAAGAGGATGACGAGTCAAAAAGGATGCCAAATGGGATGCGAATGCCGGGCCAAGCCTCAGCAAACAGGTGCAGGTGACTGTTGGAGGAAAACCTCCACTTACACGTCACAAAAGAAAATTCGCCACGGAGGAGGAGTGAGCCTATGAAACACCGAGCTTTTGTTTGGTGGATGCAACACTCCCATCAGAACTCAACAACAGGAAAGGTGGACGGCAGAGCCACGGTGCGGAGCGCTGCTCCTTTACCAGGCAATTAAATCCTCAGAGGAACCGAGTGACCGGAAGCCATGAAACCAATTATTACCCAAGACATTTATTACAAATGCCACGGACATATTCATAAAGTAAAACCGGTTTAAAAAGCAGAGAGAGAACGGGAGAGCAAGGGAGAGAGCGAGAGAAGCCAGGGCTTTGATATCACACCCAAAACACAGGAAGATGCTATCTTACGAATGAGCAGTATTAACTACATTCTTAAAATAGTTTTAGTGCACTGCATTTTTTAGAAAAAGGGAAATACCCCTGGCCCCAAGGAAAGGTTCCTGCAACACTGTTAACAGTTTGTGGGGCTGTCCCCATACGACCACCTGTCTGCAAACCCCGATTTGAGAACACTGAGGCCCCTGGTGCTCTGGGTGATGGCCGCCCGTCCACCACCACGGGTGAATCTGGTGGAAACAGCGCGATCTGCTCTCTCAACTGAGAAAGCAGACGCGCCCAGCGAGACAAGCCTCGTGGCTGTTTCCCATCTTCAGGGACAATTTCTCTTGTGCCTACTGAGACCTGTGACGAAGTAACAGTCAAACTTCAATTGGATAGTTTTGGTATTAAGATTAAATTAAACATTAATGTTTTCCTCCAAAAACATATAAACTAAACCACCTCTTAATGCATTAAAAACAATGAGGTAGGCGAAAAAATAAACACGTGGCTGAAAAAAATTTTTTTTCCCTCCGCAAGTGCAGACCGTGGTGAAACTGCTGTTGCACTTCTAGGTTTAAACAAAAATTAAACCTTTGACTGAGGCAGTGCTAATACTGTCACACAACAAGGTTCTGGCCAGGGTACAAATGCACACCTTTTCTTTTTTTTTTTTCTTTTTTTGAAGAATTATCTGCACATGATTTAGGCAAAACCTGGTACACAGAAAATGACTGAGTTCTTGGCCAAAAAAGAAGAATTCCCAAGAAACCAAATGCCAAATGGGTCCCTAACCCACCCACCCCACCTCCCAAGCCCCACCCACAAAAAAGTTATCCTAGTAACTGTGTCTTTCACATTTTATAAATATTAACCTCTTAAACCTGCACCTTCTTCTTTGTCCACATATGGTCACATTACAAAAAAGAAATGTCAATTAAATACATTGTTAATGTTACTATATTAAATCTGCTCTTGGCTTCAGTGACCTGCTCGTCCGAGCACACTTTACACCCGCTGTGCCCACTTCTAACCACCCGCCGGCGTGTCTGTTCTCCACCTGCAGACACCCCGGGACAGAGTCACAGACGAGGAATTCTGGAGCTGGAGGGAAGGCGTTTGCGTTCTGCCTGATGCTTGATTCCAACACCGATAGCACCTGATGGTAGAGTCTCAACAGCACCAGCTGCGTTGCAGCCTTGATTTATTTCGAACAGGACAAGAAGAGAGTGGGGATGAACTGGTAAGAGCGGGCGGGAGAGGAGAGGAGACCCCCGCCCACGCGGCCTGGGCGGCTCCGAGCTCCAGTTGCCAGGAATTCCAGGTTCTCATCTCGATGACTCCGGGGCCGGCATCCCCGCCCGCCACTCCTACCAGCTCAGAAGAGAGGTCCTGCCCAGCGTCATGAAGTACACCTGGCTGCTGCCCCCGGACCGAACCGAGGCAAAGAACACCTGTAGGAGGGGAGGAGAGGGGAGGAGAGGAGAGGAGAGGGGAGGAGAGGGGTCAGCAGGACCCTGGTCCCACAACCCCAGGGGCCCCTCCCAAAGGAAATCTGGGGTGACGTCCATTCGTCTGTGAAGGAGCCAGTTTTCATCTTGACCAGGAAGGCTCCTTAGCCAACGGATGACTCCTCATACGTCGTGCCCTACTGTGAGAACGCAGAGGAACAAAGGCGGCGTTCCCGAAACGGGATCGTCTGTGTTCACCTCCACGGCTAATACCTTCTGAAAGATGAATGGGATTTTGGCAAACTCAGTGCGCAGAGGGGAGGCTCCTCCGCTACCTCGTTTCTCTCTTTTAGAAAATGAAGCTGAGATGTATTAGTTACTTCATATGACTCTATAGTCAAAGTAATATAATTTAGTTTTGTGCCTTTTATTAATAAACCCCGATGGATGTGACATCATGAATGATAAAAATATTTAAATGCCTGAAGTTCAAGGAATATCATGGGTATGGCTCTACTGAACACACTCAGGAAAGTGTGAGCCAAAAAGCTGGCAGAATCTGGCTTAGGTCTGAGGTTGTATGGATTTTCAAGGTAAAAGATCTAGGAGGTATTACGTAGGAAAACAAAGGCCAAGTGCACCAGCAAATGGGCTAGAGGACGGCAGGAGGAAGTGGGCTGATGGTGATGCAGCTCTTGAGTAGGAGAGCACGTGGCCGGGCAGGAGGCCCAGCTGACAAGGAGAAGTGACAGCTCTCTTCGTCTGAGAGGTCAAGCTGAGGTCTGCTTGCTAGGAGGTTTAATATGTTTTAACGTGAAGCAAAAGGGGGAAATGTTTCTAAGGCTGCAGTGGGCGGCCCCAGGTGGTCAGACATATTTTTATCCAAGTGACAGAAGACAGAGAAATTTGGGCTTAGAAAAGGCCCGAGGGGTCAACACCCTTGGCCAGCGTCTGTTCCACTCCAAGGCTGATTTGGGGAGGGAGGGAGTCAATCCCAGAGAAGACAAGGATGCAGCCAGTTTCAAAAAGCAAAGGTTTTAACTGGGGCTTTGATGCCCCGGGGTCTCACCTGCAGGAAGTACGCCTACTTCTGCATAAAATGATCTCACCTCTTAGGCATTTATGCCACACAAACGATGAACTTATTTCACTACTCAAAAGGTAGACCAACAAGTGGTGTATTTCTGGTACGTATCAGGGGAGAGGAAGTTTTACCCTGTTACTTAAATTTTCACGAGGGTTCCTTCTAAACACAAAAGAATTCCATCCATCTAAACTGGTAGCTTTAACCTCCTCTATCCCTAAACCAAACGTAGCCTAGGCAGGCCACCTGATGGGAATAAGAACCCCGAAAGACAAAAAACAAAAACCCAACATAGGATGATTTCTGCAGCGATAAACATCTCCACCCCCTCAACAAAAACAAAATAAAATATATCATGACCTCCATAAACAGACCTAAAAAGTCACTGCTGAAAAGTTCCTTGATAAATTTATTTCAGAATCCATCAAAATCCCAAGGAAAGGCTTCACCAAACTTCGTGGAAAATAAACCATTGCTAAAAGATAGTAGCAAACTAAAAAGAATCTCTAAGGAAGCCGTTACCTTGTCGTTGCGTTCACATAAGAATTTCAGTCTTTGAGCCCTTTTGTGCATAAACACACCATCCAAGTGGCCCGTCTCCACAGACCGGATCTCTATGGCCTTTTCTCCCCAGCCCATCGTCTGATTGGATCGAATATACGCTTTTTGAGAGGAGAAAACACATATTGTTAAAGGTAAGACAGCCGTGGAAAGAAACTGCTCAGGTCTCTCTCTCTCTCTCTCACACACACACACACACACACACACACACACACACACACTCTCTCTCACACACACACACACACCCCCCACCGCTCTAAACAGCTAATATTTGGGGGTTTTGTTTGCAAGGAACTCTGCATGTGCACCCTCGTGGTCCATCCCGGGAGGCCGTATTTTGAATCAACAGTTGAGGCAGTTCACGCCGGAGCATCACCCGCCCCCCCACCCCCACCCCATAGCTTAGCTCGTATTTTCATCACACTAGTTACCAGGGAGGCAGCGAGAAGGAAAGCCAAGCGGACAGAACCAGTGACGTAACTGCAATTAAACCAAAACAGTTTGGGGATATAAACTTGGCGCCATGAGGGTTCCAGAGGTCAGCCTTCGCTGCTGAACGCACAGGGACGGTCAGGAGGCTGAGTGTCGACTGCGGCTGGGCCACGGAATGGCAAGAGTGATCACTTACCCTTCTGTCTCCCCTCACTTCCCACACATCAGTCAACAACTACACCTGCCCTACTTCCCCTGGCTGTCTTAAAGATTAAATGAAGGACTGTGAACGACAGAGTTTTAAAAAATAATTACTTGGATTTTGTCCTAACATAAGACTATTACGTGTGTCATGGTCTACAGTCTAACTTTCCACCATCTACTGCCAGCCACTCTGTTAAGTGGCCAGAGGGTCTGAAGAACACGTAAAATCAGTACACAAACTACACGCCTCTTTAGGAAGGGCCTCTTCCCGTCAGGGACGCGCACCTACAGACGTTGGCATCTCTCCCCACTGCAGAACCACATCCTTGGTAATCCTTCCATAGGTGTTCACATAGACCCCTTCGTCTTCATAGCACACCAGAAGCTCCATTCCATCCGTGTTGGGGAGGATGATGATTGCGTGGGGTTTGATGCTGCACTGGATCTAGAGAAGAGGAACAAAGCACAGGCACGCATGTTTGTGGCGCCTTCTATCCCTGCAAAAGGGCTCAATAAGAATGTCTTGGGGAATGCGCTGGTTCAGATTCCTGGTGATAAACACAACACTGGATAACACTGTGCAAAACCCATGTGATATATATATATATATATCTGAAAGTCCACCTTTGATAGGTCCTATAATCTACTAGTTCACGTTTTCGGAGCCCCTGGAACACATTTGGATTGGGGGCTCCACTTAATCAATTATGTTCCTCTAACCAGTCCCGACCCACGGAGCTTCTGACCTGACAGCAGCTGCCCAACCCTCCCGTGTTAGTGAAAGCAGGGCGAGGAGGTCTTCAGGAGCGCTTCAGAGCCAGGAGAGGGGGTCTCCACTTGGCTCAGAGCAGAGCGCTACTGAACAGGGGCGCCATTTAAATACTCACCCCCACAGCACAGGGAAAGCAAGGGATCCCTGCTTGTGTTAGTTCCCTAAGCAGAGTAAAGAAAAAAGTCAAAGTAAAATGAAGCCTGTCAACCAACCATAGAGTGTGGGTTCTTTCTTACGTGTGTTGGTAGATAAATGTCATAGACTGATCCTGAATCCACGTCAACAGCATGGAATCCAGCACAGGATCCATAGATCACTTTCAACCTCTGGCCTTCCTCAACAGTGAGATCCACCAGTAATGGCTTATGCACCAAATCTCCAAACGACTACAAAGAAGCAACAGAGACAGCAGCCGTGAGACGAAGCAGAGCTTATTTCTGATGGTTCAAACTGGAGAAGCTAGACCCAGGCACGCCGTTACTCAATTACTGAACCACCCTGGCAAAAACCGTAAGCAAAACTACTCTGTACAGTAAGTCTTGAAGTTATTTTGCTCTTATCTGTCAGTCAGCACCAGCTGCTCCAACGCAGACAGTGGAGAGAGAGCTGCCACACGATACACGTAAGGAGAATTTTATCAGTGTGATCATCACAGTCTCTGCTGAGCTACTCAAACCTCCACTTTAGTTTTCCAGCTAGAGTGATAAAGTTAACGAGAGGCTACCATGTGCCGTAACAGCCTGGGTGGCCTCAGTTTTTCATTAACGTCAACACGTATAGCTCATAAGGCAGATGTGAATAAGGTATTTATTTATAAAAGCAACTAGTACAGTTCCTGGTACCTGGTACATGAAGGTAATTAAGACCAGATCTCAGAAGAGAATTGTAACTACACAATCAACAGCTTTTAGTCAATAATATGTGGCTTTATTTATTTTTTAAAGCAAATATGATAACCCCATTTATACTGCTTTTCTGGGGAATCAAGGAACAAGCAATCTAAGTATGTCCATCTTCCAAATAATGGAAGCCGACCCTTAATAAAATATGTCAAAACTATTTAAAAACATAAGTAAATAGAATCTTTTTGGATACAAAATTCTTAACTTTTTCCCCTGCCCTAAAACAGCCCCGGGGGACAATGCTTAAGGTTTTTTGTCTAATATCAGAAACGATGTTATTAAGTGATTCATAATATCTAATGTTACAGTAATATCATTTTCAATTAAGAATTTCATAAATTTGTATCTAGTGCAAACTCTAGAAGTATAAAAAAGAAATATTAAAAATATCCACAAAAATAACTGCTAATATTTTTCTATAGTATCTTTCTTTGAACAAAAATGGTATACTATACATATTTTAATACTTGTTCTATTTAATGTGTAATAATGCATTCCTTGTGTCATCAAGAGTTTCTGCAACTTCATTTTTAATTAGTCCTCTACTGAATAGATATACCTTAAAGCTGCCTATTGCTGGATACCTGTCAAAAACATAAACATCTACATCTTTATACACGCCCATGACTTTAGGTGCAAAGTCAAGGTCTGCTTTTTAAATGGAGGTGGTGTCAGTCTGTCCTTTCAATCCACGTGTCTGCCCAACATTCCGCTCCTCTCTCACATTCGGAGGACTTAGAAAGCCGACAGTTCGGCTTGTTCCATTAGAAATGGCCTCTCGCGTGATAAAGTTATACCAATATCAGCACATGCTTTTAAACGATCAGTTGTGACCATTCGGGGTTGTCAGACGTATTCCCTGGCTCTCGGCCACAGCGTGCACGGCTGATGCTACTTTTAAGTGCACTTGATGTTGTTACCTTAAAGGCCATGAATTTGTGATATGGCTTGGGTGCCCACGCATACACTTCCACAGAACTCTTCAAAGCAATGACCAGAAACTTGATTCTTTCATATTTTACTGCAACAACAAATAAGAGGAGCACAGGTCAGTATCAACGTGGACTCCAAATTCTTTCAGCTGTCCTCTGCAAACTCTCTAAATATGCCTTCTACTGAGCCACCAAACCAACAAGAGAAAAATGCTGAGAGGTCAAGCCTCGTGGTTCACTTTTCCGATTCTTTAATGTACAATTCAGGCTGTTCCCATCCTCCTCCGTGTTGCGTTGGACTCAACTCCATACCCTGGTTGCCATCGATGAGCACTTTCGCTGATGTCCCTAACCTTCTTAGGCTGTAAGTACTTAATAATCAAGGACAATGTCAGCCTTTCCACCCTACCACCCTGAGGGCTCAGTACTAGTTCAAAAGGATAATGATGTGATTTATCAGACAAGAGGGTCCCGAATCCCAGCAAGAGGTCAAATCTTCCACGTGGCCTTTCCTGACTCCTGTGGGGGGGTTACAGATGGAGGAACACAGAAGGCTACGACAAAATACTCATCAACTGAGTTTGAATTCTATCTATTTCTGTGTACAAGATCAAGTATCATTTCAAACCACTTCCTGAGCTATAGAGACAGTAGTAATTGCTAGGAGTTTAGCTAAAGTTGTGTACTAAAAGTAAAGAAAATCTCTCTTTAACTTTATATATATATATGTGTGTATATATATATATATATATAAATATACATAGGCCTCGTTTACGCAGCTGTTTCAGTCCTCTTCACAGCCAGCAACTCCGCTTAGAGCAGATACCCGGAGGGGCCCTGGCCACACCTGACTTACTGGCTGGTGCAGACTACCGGTGTTTTCATGGGCTCTCTAAACCGCAGCACTCCGCCTTTGAACATGAGACTTGATAACTCTCCTTGTTATTTCATGTATTGTCACTATTCAAGTGAATCACATGACTATTAAGATACAAAGGATTATAAGAGGCACTGAAAGCAGTGCTGATGGGATAGAATTTTCTGTGATGGAAAGGGTTTATGTCCACCCTGCTGATATGACAGCCACTAGTTACATGGTGCTATTGAGCACCTGGAATGTACTCATGTCACTGAAGAAAGAAACTGTAACGTTTATTTCATGATAATTAGTTTACATATAAATTTAAATACCCACCCCCCCACCCTGCCTTCTGAGCCCGGCTCAGGTTAACACATCTGCCTCTCACTCTCCTGTAGGGTCATCTATTCAGAGCCATTTCATTACATTTAGCCTTAGACGATTTCAGTTACTTATCAACAAATAAAAACAGTACACAGGGGCTTCCCTGGTGGCGCAGTGGTTGAGAGTCCGCCTGCCGATGCAGGGGACGCGGGTTCGTGCCCCGGTCCGGGAAGATCCCACGTGCCGCGGAGCGGCTGGGCCCGTGAGCTATGGCCGCTAAGCCTGCGCGTCCGGAGCCTGTGCTCCGCAACGGGAGAGGCCACGACAGTGAGAGGCCCACGTACCGCAAAAACAATCAAACAAACAAAAAACAGTACACAAAAACACAACACAGAAAATTCTAATCCCGAAATCTACACCGAGGTGATAGAGCCCTGCAGGATCACTCAGAATCAGTCCACTATCGGGGTGGCAGCCGCACTCATTAGTAACCAATGAGCTGAGGGCCGTGGACAGGTTACATAAACAAGACGACAACGCCAAGGATGTAATATCCCTGGGAGCAGAGGCACTGACTACAGTATGCAGTTTCATAAACACAGAGGAAAAGAAAACACACAAGCAGAAATCAACATTCAATACACCCCTTACGTTACTCAGTCTTAAGTATACAGTCTCTGTATACTTAAGACTTATACCATTTGCTAACCTTCTCAACCTCCCATTTCAAATTCAATTAGAACACATCATCTTGCCCATAAAACTGTAACTGGGCTAAGCTCCATTATTTCCCCTTTATTTCCAACACTAGTACCTATATTTTGATTTTCTTCCCCAACACGAAAAAACTTATTTTGGTTTTGTTCTTGTGAGATCTTATTTCATGAGAAGCACGGCAGGCATGTTGAGGAGAAAAGAACAAAACGGTTGCCATGAAACACTGACTGGCCAGCAAGACTCACTTCTTAGTGATGAGCGGAGTAGCTCTGCACAGCGCATTTAATTCAAACCAACAGGCCACAGCTACTTGGGCAAACTCTCAAACGTTCAGTCAGTGACTGCCAAGGACCCAGAGTCCTCCAAGTGAGGACAAGCCTACAGCGCAAAGGAGGAGTCCAAACGTCTCTCCTCTGGCAACGCTCCCTTCTTCTCTGCAAGATGTGAGCCACATCTTACAGAGTGTGGATTGTCCAAGGAAAGGGTGAGAAGAGGCTCACGACGGACGGCAGGGACAGCGGAGTTAAGATTAACTGAAGGCCTGCAGGTCTCAGGATTAGAAGGTGCCTCAGAAACGCCCTGATACAGAAATGAGTTACAAGTCTCAGAGACAAGTTCATTACTGAAGGCTTCAAAAACACATGGATTTTAAATGGAACATTAATTAAACCTTGGCAAAACAAAACCCTTACGCCCGCCGTGGGACTTACCGACTTTATAGTGGACGCATCCTTCCAAATCTCCCACGGTCGTCCAACCCTGCTTCTTCTCAACTTCCGGATCGTTGTGAAGTATTTTATTTCTTAACCAGGACAAATAGTAGACACGTAACTTATCCTTTTTGCCTAGCAAAACAAATATAAGTACTTTACATGCATATTCAAAAGTAGATATCCTCATTAACAACAATAGTAACCGAAAGAAACTGCAATAAACAATAAATATCATCCCCTAGGAAACCTTTTTGTATCAGTTTCACTAGCAACTCAATTCAAGCTATTATGTCATCTGATTCTCAAAACCCTCTAGTGTAACTATTATTTCCCATTTGAGAGCACCAAAGGGTTTCACAGATCACCCAACTTGGGGACTTGAACCCAGCCATAAACTGGAGATGGGCACAACTTACTGAGCTAACAGAAGACTCACACCCAGAACACGTGAAGAACTCCTATAAATCAATTAGAAGAGAGATAACCTAGCAGAAATATTGAGCAAGCGCCTAGGACAGACAAAAGATGTTACCGCATAGATTCATGAAAAGGTACTTGCTCTCAACAGTCTGAAAAGGATACAGGCTGCGTAAGCCCACCACCTATGACATTCTGGAAAAGGCAATATCGAGACAGTAAAAAAAGACCAGCGGTTGCCAGGGGCTTTGAGGGAGGGAGGAGTAGGTGGAGAACCAGAGGGTTTTTAGGGCAGTGGAACTAGTCTGTATGAAGCTGCAACGGTGGGTAAAATTATGCGTGGGTCGAACCCAGAGCACACACACACACAGAGAACGCTAACGCAAACCGTGGACTTCAGCTAACCTGTTAGCTAAAGTATTAATATTGGTTCATCCGCTCTAACAAATGTACCACATTAATGCGAGAGAATAGGGGAAACTGGAGAGGGCCAATATGGGGACCGTCTACACTTTCTGTTCAATTTCTGTGTAAACGTAAAACTGCTCTAGGAAAAGAGCCAGACACAAAAGAGTATCTAGCGTGTTCTAAGGTGTTCAAAGTCAGGACAGGGCTTCCCTCTGGGGAGGAGGGGCAGTGCAGGGGAGCCACCGGGGGGCTGGGATGGCTCCCCTCGTGCCCAGGGTGGGGGGCTACGTGCATGGGTTCTAACTGTGACTCTTCACGGAGCTGTACACCATTTATACGTCTGTGCACTTTCTGTGTCATGTCTTATACTTCAACACAACCTTATTAAGTTTTGAAGGATTTTTGAAAGTGGGAAAATACTCAATGTATTAAGTGAAACAAAGATGACATCGTTTTATGTACAGTGTTTTATTCCCACACTATGAGATATATTTACAGAAACGAGGAGGGGGAAATACAATAAAATGTTAACAAGAGGTATCTCTGAGATGGGGGTTACATTTTATTTTATTCTTCCTAAGTTTTTTTCTGTTTTCGAAGTTGCCTACAACTGACATGTATTAATTACTTTTATGATTTTGAAAACCACTGAAAGCTACAAAGAGGAAAGAAAAGAATACAGAAAAGTAGGCCAAAAAAATGGTATCAGTTGATTACTGATCCCCATGAATCCTCTTGCTCACTGGATCACAAAATGAAGTTTAAGCCATTTTTTAGCGGATTTATTTTTCCTTCCTACGATTCTAAAACTTATCTTCCATCACTTTTTAAAGCTCAAGTTTTAAACGGCTGTTTTCTCATTTAAGTAAGAGACGGATGGTGAAATTTCTGCATTTCAATGAACATCTTAAACCAAAAGCCCATTTGAAAACTAAAATAAGTGCCAGAAATTTGTTACGTATAAATAAATGTAACAAGTTTGAGTGAGCAGGTAATTAAATCAAAATCACTGCTGTTATCAGAGGACAGGTCTTACACTCCTACATACTCTTTGACCCCAGCAAACCCACAAATTATTAGGAGATTATGATCTAGGCAACATGGATTCATATGCCTGATGGTTAAGTGAGCTGCAAAGATACTTGTGAAAAATGTTTACATGAGAGGGAAAAAAAGGAATAAATGGAAAGACTAACAACAGAAAATAGTAAACAAACTATCGTACGTCTATGCAAAGAAACATCCTGTAGCCGTGCAGAATGGGTACCATGAAGGAACATTCAGGGACAGGAGAGGGTAGCCCACAAGGTTTGCACAAACAAGAAAGGACGGAATACACTTAAACTTCAGGGCAGTGGCTACCAAGGGCAAGTAGACGCCAAAGGTATGCAGAGCAGTGTATTCTAACATCTGTTAAAAACTACCTTGTCAGTACATGAGTGTCGTATTATTCTCTCAGTGTTTGAAATGTCGCATAACTATTTTTATGGAGATTTTCCCCCCCAAGTGTGTATTCTGAGTGCGTGTATGCTTAAAAGACTGGAAATTAAAAACTGAAGTTAACAGATGTTATCTTCGGATAATTTTACTATTTATTTCTCCCATTTGCTTTTCTGCAGTAGTTTCTTACTTTCTACAATGAACACATATAATTTATACTAAGAAAAATGCTCTTTCTAAAAAGACACTTATAGTAAGTGTTGACTGACATTAAAAAAAACCCACGGTACTTTTACCATCAATGGCAAAGAACGGTTCCTTGTGCGTGAGAGAGCCCTGTGGAAGGGAGTGGACATAAACGCACACTCTGAACGGGACAGGCCGCAGAGGGCGGCGGCAGGGTGGCGGGCAGTGTGAAGTAGGAAGTGCAGGTTCCTGTGCTCCCCGGGACCTCTCAGCAGAGCCCCAGGCAAATGTGTACACGTGGGCCCCCTCTGAATACATTTTCCTACCACGTTACTGCAAAATCATGCTACAGTTCTAGGTCATTTAGCTATTACTTCAGAAAAGGAGCTCACTCGAGTTCTGTGCCAGCGCGTGCCACGTTTTTAAACAGTGCTGGGGGCCTGCCTTCCCCGAACACACGCTTACCAGAGATTGTCACCAAGACATTCAAGCCTTCCAGGACGTCCATCTGTTGAAATCGTCTTCTGTTGATCAGAGGATACACCTTCCCTTGGCCACTTCTGTCCAGCAGCATCAGGCCACTCTCTGTACCCACCAACAAGTTCACTCCTATTTCAAGGACACAGAGAGCCCACAATTTTACACTGTGCTTGACAAACAACCTCGTATGGAGCGGACAGCAAAGCTTATCTGGAAGAGTGGTTTTCTTAAGCCACCCACAAACAAGAGAGCTTGAAGTACCCAAACTGCAACAAATCACCACAGAAGAGAGAGGATGAAATACTCACTTACATGTAAAAAAGGATCTATGGGGGGGGGGGGGACCACGAGCCCGCCTCACCCCCCTGATTACCTTCACCACCCTCCAGTTTCCGGTTCTTCCTCAGTTGCCCCAGGACGTCCCAGCCCACCGTCCTGGGTACCACAGACTCTCCATCTCATCCGTCACATCAGACACCCGAACAAACCTTCATCTGATGTCACGATCCCCGCCTGCTTCCTTCACCTGTCTTTTCACGGGAAAACTTCTAGAACGAGCCATACACAGCCCCCTTAGTCCTTAACGGTTTGTGACTGCTCCGGCATCTATCACTCAGTTTAAGGTTTTCTTAAAGACCACCCTCCATCATCCTTAAGAAAGGAACAGCTGCATTCGGTCCTCGCTCCCGCGGTTTCTCACCAGCAGTGCACGTGCGCAGGCTGGGGGCGGGGCGTGCCTCCGGGCCGCGGGCCCATCCCGGCTCCACCCTCGTGCCGTCTCCCCCTGGTCTCCACGCACCTTCTCTGCTTCCTAAGCGCGGGCGTCTCCCTTGCTGTCTGTCTGTCTGCTGGAGCAGGACCTCAGAACCAGAAACTCCTGGCTCCACCCCCAACTGCCGGCTGGTCCATCCACTTCCAGTCCTACCGAGACCAGCCTCTCGAGCCCTGACGTTTCTATCAGCAGCAGCGCCAGCACGGCTGCTCCACGAAACTAGCCAAGCTGACCCCGCCCGAGAAGACCCCCCTCACGTTCCTGTTCCTCTGCTCTCCCCGCTTCAGGCTCCGGCCGCCTCACACCGACCGCAGACGGGTAGAGGCCTGAGGTGAGGCTGCTGCGACCCCCTCCCTCCCTCTACTTTCTCGCGACTGTACCGCAAACAGCCCTAACCTTCCTGCAACACTCCTCGGGCCATACTGGGCCCTCAGAAACGGCTCCCTCTCTCTCTGAGAGGGTGCAGAAGCACCCATCCAGCATTCAGAACTCTCTGCCCCTCAAGCCGACTTTGTCACTCACTTACTTTCCCAATTACACTGATTTCCTTGGTCTGTAACCTCGGTTGCCTAAACTAACTTGGTAACTGGTAGCACAGAGCACCTTGCACTCCTAGGGGACTGGGCACTTCTATGTTTGCACTGGTCCCTGACTGGATAATGAACTCGCAGAGTGAAGGAACGCAGTATGTGAGCTTTAACAAAGCAATCGCTCCGTCGGTATTTTCAGGCAGATGGAAGGACAGGGGAGAACAGCATTTACTTCTTGAACCACGTCATCCATATTTATTCAGACACACACACACACACACACTTTTCCAGAAAACTTCAAAAGAACAATTGTGAAGGCAACAGGAAAACACCCTCCCCGCCCCCCCTCAGCTCCATGCCTATTTGGTATTGAGTGGGGGAACCCTAGCACCAGGAGGACAGCATCTACCCAAGAACACCTTGTGGGGAAACCAGAAACACCTTTTGGGTCCTGGGGGACAGCGGGGAACCTGGCATTTACACATGTACTCACACCACCGCTACTTCAGCAACTAACAGAGAGCCAGGCATGCGTGGATGAGGTTACCAAGACGCTGGAGCGCTGTACACTGCAAGCTAAGCTGCTGTCCAACTTTAGCCGACAGCCAAGGAGTTCACTCTGAAGGTCCCAGTTCATATGATATTTCAGCATTTTCCTGGTCGACCTTCCGTATTGAGAAGCTAAAAACAATCTACGTCAACTACCCAAATGTGTAATAACTACACCAAATACGACGAGCATTGTGAAATCTATTATTTGTGGTTTCCAAAAACAAACACCATTCAAACCTCCATCAAGTTTACAGCAAGAAAGATTCAAACGAGCTGAAAAAAGTCTTCATATACACAAAAATTGTAGCTATTTTAGGACTTACCATATTTTCCAATTCTCCAAGAACTGTGTCATTTTGTAAAATACTGAGCGCTAGCAGTCAAAAGAATACAGACAGTCACTGGAAAATAGCAACCTTGGAAATTATGGGCCTATGAAAAAGAACTGTGGCCTGCTGCACCGACTGTTTTTATAAATGTACTTTTTTTAACCTTACAATTGTTAGTTATCATTAAACTTTATAATGCTAATTCTTCAAAGGTAAGCAGGGCTAGGAATTGCAATTGTATCTGCAGGAATCTGGTGCAGGGTGATGGAAGAAATGGCTAAGAGCTCTATAACATGTGATTTAAAATCTCCTTTCAATTCTACGATGAATTACACTGTAGTCAAAGCAGCAAAGTAAGTGCACACAATTCTTCATGATCATAAGAATGGAAACTACTATCACATCCAAAAGATGTGTTAAAATAATTCTGGCTGTAAATAAGGAGAAATTGCCTTACTAAAAAATTAAATAAATATGCAGTAATTTACAAAACAAAAGTCAGTTCAGTAAGATGAAGGATGCTCCCTGCAAGCGTTTTCTAGGAAGGTACACAAAAAACTAACCTAACGTGGGTCAGCAAAACACAAATGCGTCAATTTCACCATTTCAAGAGCACTGCAGCCTCGTCTGGACCTCCTCCTCTTGTCAGGCTACAACTCTCATAGCACATGCTTTAACTTTTCTGGGTCTATGTCTTTGAGAGACTTAATTTTAACTTCACTTAAAAGGTAACTCATGACAGCTATCCCAAGCAGTTTAAGGAAATCCACCAGTGATGTGACCCAGACACGGGGCAACTCAAACACACTCGGATATAGAAGTCACCACCCTCTCTCTTAACATGATGAAACAGAGAGTTCTACTGCATTTTAAAAGACACAGGCTTGAGAGAGTCACCTATTTTTCTCAGAGGTAGTGAAGAAGTTAATTAGGAAAAAGAAGGATTTTAGTTTTTAAAAAAAAATCAGATAATGGCACACAGAACGGGGCCCAGCACTTCGCAGGACATTAGAGGACTATAAATTAGGTGTGACACAGCTACCAAGGGCAAACATCCTAGGCACAAATTACTTCGCCAATTTGGAAAGAACTAACATATTTAACATTACTTCTACGCTGAACATAATGTCATCATTTTGATGATATAAACACCCCCCAAAAGGCCTTTAATATGAAGAAAACCGTGCCTGCAATGGGTAGAGATGGCTCTTCCGAAGCTCTCGGGGGAGCGGGGGTAGGGGCTCACGGAAGGGGCAAGGGAAGCCAGGACAGACCAAGGCCCAGAGGGTGGAAGAGGAGGACAGTCTATCAAGTTACGGGCACTTCCGGAACACCAGGAGGGAGGACCATCTCGACGTTCAGCAGGGGAACCCTGAGGCCCTTGTGGCTGCTTCCATCGCCCTGGGCCAGGCGAAGGGCTGGGAGTGAGAAGAGCTGATGGGGTCACAGGGGAAAGGCAGAGCCGTCATGGACACGCCAGGAGAGCCCGTGAGAGGATGTGTTGTGTCCTCATGCGTTTACACGGCAATGTCCAAGGAGCAGGAAACTTTTCTGAATACAGTGGCAGGGCTCCTCCCTGTTTCAAACAGCCCATGGCAGGATTCCGGGAGTGTTAACAGGTGTGGCACTGGAAGGCACGGTCAACGCAAGAGCAGGCACACCTGCGGGGCTGGGGGAGGCGGCGGACGGGGGTGACAGCCAGGAGGCGGCAGAGCCGTGCGCGCCGCAAACTCGGAGAACCCCTCTCACGGTGTCCACACAAGCCTGCGCGGTGAGGCGGCTCACGGCCCCCTCCCGCAAACTCTCGGCCCAGGCAGACTGCTTCTAAGAGCTCCACTCAGATGTGAGGCCCAAGTCACAAAGAGCAAGGGAAAAATGATAAACTGAAACATTTAAAGAAAAGCAAATTCGACAAATTTCTTCATTCTCCCTGTAAATATGGGCCAAATCAAATGTCTTTCTCATTTTTCCCTTTTCTTCTTTATATGAAGAAACGGAGATGAGTCAGTCTTTGCAACACCCGACGGCTGAAACAAGGGCAGGCCTGTGTGTGTCCCTGCAGGATCCCTGCAGGGACAGGGTACGGGGACGGACGTCAGGAGTCTTCCATCTCACCTGCCAACGACGCCTCCAAAAACACCTGCACTACCTATAAACGACCGGTCCACCCTTGAGACTAAAAGCGAAAGGGTCAGAGTCACAGTGAGATACCTACCCCACAAGGCAGCGCACAGAATCTCGGAGTTAAACCTCTTCTTATATTTGCGAATCTCTGGGGTGTCGCTCTGTGGCCTAGTGTTGGTGGGATTCACATTGACCACTGAGCCCTTCCGGGTAGGATCTTGCCTTATGGCCTCCGATCTCATTCCATCACAGGAAAATCCCACTGAAACACAGGACACTGGAATTACTTTGTGTCTCCACGGGCACAGGGCCTGCTCCCTTCCCCGCTACGCCTCAAGCAGATATTCATGTCACAAACAACTCTTTGCCTAGGAAGAGCAATCTGTAAGGAATGTACATGGAAAAAGGAAACTGACTCTGCAGCTCATTGCAAATAAGGCAGCGCAAGCGGGCTGGGCATCTGGTCCGAGGTCTGCGCCTGCCAGCCACCAGCATGCGTGCCCAAGCCACCAGAAAGAGCGGAGCAAAGTGCCCGAGCCCGTCGTCAGCTGCTTTCTTGTTGCTGCTTTACTTACCCACAGAAGTCACTGTTGTCCCACTAGACGGAGAAATCTGTAGTAATCTGGGGTCTATAAAAGGTGTAAAGGAGGAGGAAGATTTGTGTTTCTGGAGTGTGCTACTAGCGGACTGAGTCTGCAATGTAAATTCAGTCGTATTAATACAATGACAGTAAAGGAACAAACACAGAACACTTCAATCCACCTCTACAATGCACTGCTTCCCAATACAAAAGCCCTATCCCCCCGCTTCCTCCCCCAAAATGCTCCGGAGGTGCTTCTGCATGTGTACCCCACACCCCCCAGTACAGGCTGTTTAACCGGGAGCCAAAGAGAGCTACCCCTCTTTTCAGAAATATCGCTCCTCTAAGACAGAACACGCAAGCTACCAGCAAAATCTATACTTCACGCTCCTCCGGTTTTTAATAAATAATTATAATGAAAACTCCTAAAGGAAGTTTGAAATGTCTTGATCTCAATTCATCAATTTTTGAATTTACTCTCCTGCCCCCCAAAAAGTCCAATGAATCTATGTTGGAATACTGGCAAATCTTAATTTTATACCGTTTCTTTTAAAGTGAGCCTCTTGCCAGAAAGCTACGGAAGGTTTGGCCACCATCATTTTAGGTGCATCATCATAAAATCCACATCAAATAGGGGCTCATTAGTGAAAGGTGCAAATACAGAGTAAGGCACATCCTTTTGCTCTTTTAGGAATAGGAGTGTTTTGGTTAATAATGTAACTTAAGACAGAAGAAAAATAAAAAACGGCACAAAGGAAGTGAAACGAATTGTTAAGTGGAAATGTAATGACAATTAAAAACAAAACAAACAGAAAAATAAACTTGCCAGTTTAGTGAGTTAAGAGTTATTGTAAATACTACACATTAGAGCAAAATGGAGCCAAGTGTAAATATAAGAAGGGATGTAAGTATAGGTGGGATATATAAACGGAGGAAAAAACCCATGTCTGACCACGTGCTTTTGTCCTGTACCGTTGCACCCCCCTGGGCAGCTGAAGTCACAGGTCCTGCAGCCCACCCCCTCCTCAGCTCTCCCCTCCCACCTGACACAGCTGCCTGCTGGCAGGCTTCCTGCCCAGGCCCACGATCTGGGGCCCATCCAGCCGACGGCGGCCAATGGGATGCCGAGCCTGCCTTGGCAGTCAACTTGCCCCTGGCTCCTCAAGGGGAGGGAACCAAAATAGGACCAGGTGGGCAGGCCGGCAGTTCAGTGCTTACATTGACACAACTGGCTGAAGCTACGTGCCACTTGCAACCTCCTCCAACTGCTAGACAAAGGCATTGAAACCAAACCTCCCACGAAAACGATCACTTGCTTAACTAAGGACAGGGTGCCCACGGTGGACTGTCCCTGCGCTTGGGGCATAACCCTGTTCCAAACAGCAAGAACCACCCAACCGGCACCCAGACTGAGAGCACACAGCCACGCCTTCGAACAAGCACACAGGATTTCCCATTCAAAATTTGAAATTAAAAGCACGCTCAGTTCTTTGCCCTTCTTGTTTAACATCCTAATTTTCTAGGTTTCCCCCAAAAGCAATTTGGCCTCTTAAACTCTGAGTGATGGTAAATTTCAAGGAGAGAAATCCTTCAACAAGGTTGGCAAAAATAAATAAGAGTAACCAACCAACAACACCCACCCTCTCCCCCCACCCCCCGAAACAAACAAACAAAAAAGATCCAGCCCTTTTGGAAGGAGGTCCCTGTACAGAGCAGCACATTTATCCTGGTAAGGCCAAGTCTGCTTAATCAAATGTTTCTGTATTTGATGTACTGGATAAAAAGAATGAAAAAGGCAGATTCCACAAATGACTACCAGAATTTCATGCCAAATACATAATGCATCTGAGAACACAGCAATCGTTTTAGACTTTTTTTTGAAAAATAAACTGAATGAGGAAAGCCATGCAACTACACTTATCTAGAGAAAGGTAAACAGTGAACTGGCAAGTTTGGGGGGAGATCGCTCCAGGGTTAAGGGGTTTGTATGCAGATCTGAAACTTGTTACTGGGGGGGTGGGGGTGGGGGGTGGGGGAGAGAAGGGGAGGTGACAGAAGGCGGCGGGCGGGGAGGGGAGGGGAGGGTGTGGGAAGGGCTCTGCAAACTAGCTCCTAGGCAGTGCTGGTCTAACCCTGGGAGAGCAGCCAGCTGTGGTGCGAGACATACCTCGTTAGGAGTGAGCTTGTCCTGGGGTGTCTGTGGGGACATGGTGGGTGTCGGCTGGCTGGAGGATGGGGAGGAGGAGGTGGAGGAAGTGGAGGAGGAATGGCTTTGCTGTAAGAGATCTGGCAAGAGGTGAACGCGACCGGCAAAGCCATTGCTCTCATGATGGCTGGCGCGCTTTTGGTCAACTGCACTCTGCAGAGAAAACAGGCACACTGGTCTCGCTCGCGCGCCGCTAGCATTGCCGAAGACCCTACTGATACCTGACTGCTGGCGGTGCTGTGTGACTCTCAACTCTGTTACGTCATCAAGGGACGACTGGAGGAAATCAGCCTGAGCTGCTCACGCTTCCTCGCCAAATGCCTAGGCTGAGCCAACAGAACTCACGGCACCGCATCTGGTGACCGCAGAACCCAAACAGCGGGTGTTTCATCTGGTTTACCTGCCACAGGAGCTGCTGTTACCAAAACCACTGGCTTTTCTCTTTCCTTTTTAAATCTGTCTAAAGCTCTAGAAAGTACCCGTCACCTCTTTGAATCCTGGTCTTGTCCGGACCAGGCCCTTCCCGCTTTCCATACGAATGCAATGCCAGAGCATGAAACACACTCAGGGAAAAGTCCAAAGTGCTGCACAGGTGCCCTGCTCCACGTAAATGAGAAGCACATCCCTTTCTTCCATCTGAGCTAAGAAATGAACAGACCCTTGTAAAACTTGGTAATCCAAACGGAGCACACCTGGGTGGCACACCATTAATATTCAATGAGGGAGGAGCCTAACGCCCGGAGCACAGAAGAGAGGCGCCCCCCCTGCTCCGGCTCCCGGCCCCTGGGCAGCTCCTTCCTGCCTGCCTAGCCGGCTCCCGCCGCAGACCCCCGGCCGCGAAGCTGAGAGCTCCGCGCAGACCCCCGCTGCCCGGCTGCAGACCCGCTGCAGGCCGTGGCGTGCCCCCTGCGGCTTCTCTGTGCTCAGATGCAGACCGTGGGGCCCGCGGGCTGCTGGAATGAGGGCTGCCGCGTGACATGCAGGCGAGCGGGGCAGGGGGGTCCCCGCTGGCCGCCTCGGGGCATGCAGCACACGACGCTACCCTCCGGGTCTCTTGTTAGGTGAGAACAGACGATGATGTAGAAACAGCATGAGTGAGTGAATGAGCAAGTGGGTTAATGACTACAGGAGAAGCTAGCCTCCAACAAGGAGAGAGGACGCGGGTACCTGGCGGACAATCAGGGTGCCCTCCTTGGACGGGGTCATGGCTGGTTCACTCTCCACATCGTCGTGGACGATCATCGTTTTCACGGACTCCGTCTCACCGTTGCTCAAGTTCAGAGATGACCTATTGAGACAAAATCCAGACGTGAAGGGCCATGATCACGAGCCGAGGATATACCGTTGAGATTTTCCACCTTCTCGGAGTCCTAAGATGAGATCGGGCTACAGGCATAAAGTTTCCTCTAGGGAAATGAACTGCCGTTTCCCTTTTTTCACAGCCTCAAATTAAGAGGAAGAAATGAAACACACGGAGTACTGGGAGAGGCCCTGACATGCACACACACCAACGAAGAGAAGGGGGAAAACAGAAAGGCCGTCTGCTGCTGACTGCACGACGGGGAAACGTTAACTGTTCACAGGATCAGAGGACAGGTTTTCAACAACTGGTCCCAAGTGGACAGAAGGCCCGGTGGGGACACGCATCCCCCCTGAAGCAGGGCGGGACTGACGCGGCTCGGGCATCCTCCGGCCCCGAGGTGGGCTCCTCGGGGCCTTCCTGCTCCACGTCGTCGTCCTCCTCATCCGTCGTCCCGGACTCCTCGCTGGACGACGAGTAGTCTGTCACCTTGTGCGGCGGCCGCACGTCTTCCGCCGCTCGGAGCTCTCTGGCCAGGGCCGTCAGGTCCTAGTGCAGGAGACAGAAGAGAGGGTCAGGCGGGAGAGCGACGGGGAAACAGCGCAGGGCCAAGCACTTCGTTCTCACTATCCATCTAACGGCCGCGCCAGCTTTGCCAAACTGCCTTGCAGGCTGTTCATCGGTATCATGGAGGGGAGCTCGCAAAGCTTTCGATAGAAAAGACGAGAGCAAGAAAAGTCAGAAAGATAAAACAAAAGGTAGAAAAGATTTTTTTAAAAGTCCAAGGCGGTGGGGCTTCCCTGGTGGCGCAGTGGTAGAGAGTCCGCCTGCCGATGCAGGGGACGCGGGTTCGTGCCCCGGTCCGGGAAGATCCCACGTGCCGCGGAGCGGCTGGGCCCGTGAGCCATGGCTGCTGAGCCTGTGCATCCGGAGCCTGTGTTCCGCAACGGGAGAGGCCACAGCAGTGAGAGGCCCGCGTACCGCAAAAAAAAAAAAAAAAGTCCTCACAGCCGTAAAAAAACAAGAGCCGAGAGCATTCTTCTCTGGCTATAGAACTCTGGATCAACAGCTGTGTGCAGACAGACCTTGGTAGTGTGTTATAAAGACGCCCGCCCCTGTGACAAAGTCTTCTTTTGAGGAGATTTTGCAGAAAGCAAGATTTTAGTTAAACAGGGGTGATTTCAAGTACTTATTTGGTGAGGTTTTTAACTCCAACTTTTATTTTTAAAAATTTCCAACTCGCAGAAAAATGAGAGTGAAGTGAGCACAGGGTCCGGCTCACATCTGGCTTAACCGAGGGCCAAGAACTTGCCACGTGCATGAACAAAGTTCCTGACGTGTGCTGCGAGAAAGCGCTGCTGTGTGTCTGGCCGTGGGAAGGCAGCTGGGCAGGCTACCCCGCCGCTGCCTCGAGCGTGCACGCTGGAGGGGGAAGCGGCCCAGGGTCAGCGCTGCTGTTCACGAGGGCTTCAGTTCCCTTTCCTCTTCTACATGCAGACACTGTGAGACCCGATCGACTATCCAAATATAACTTCTGAGCTTGACTATGATCTCTATTCTACATTTTCATACAGAAGTTCAATGTACTATCTTTCCACTTAAAATTTTCACTTAAAAAGTAGTGGTTTTTGGAAGGCAGGCTATGTGGCCACTCTTCCTTTTCCTTCTGGCGTCGCTGCTTCTCACCAGTTGAGAACACGCTTCTTTCCTTGGAGCCTGAGCCTCTGAGACAAGCGAGCAAGGACTGGCCTTGAGTCCTGCTCGCGACTTCCCGAGGACAGCTGCGGCTTTTTGTTCAAGTGACTTTAAAGGGCCGTATTTAATAGTAAGAATGAACGCATGCAGCAAATCTGGGGTGTTAAAAAACATGCAGCAAACATTCAGGGTTTCTAATTCTAGAAGAGAGCAAGCTGAGGAAGGAAGAGGCATGCAGGTCGAATGCAGGCTAAGGTTAGAATGCTGCCCCGACGCTGGGCTGTTCAGACGGCGCTTACCACTTCGCCCTTCGGTCAGCGGGGTCCCATCGAGCCAGAGAAGCCATCGGTGAGGAGGAACCCACAGCACAGGAAGCAGGGAGGAAAGAAGGGGGGAGGGGGCACAGAAATCAATGCAAGCGGGAGACAAAACCACCCCAGCAGGCTCAAACCCCCAGTGCGCCCAGTGACGGGCAGCTACTGCGTCGAGGACTAAGGAGGAGAGGAACAGCCACGCCGCCGCCCCACATACCAAAGGGCAGCATTTAAACCATGGAGAGTTTAAGAAGGTGGGGGAAAAACATCTCTTCCAAAAGCCAGTATTCTAGATGCCCACTCATCAAGAGCATGTAAAGGTTGATGCCAAGCAAAGAGATAGAAGGCTTTTCTTTCTTTTGTATTTTTTAAATGACTAAGGGGGGGGGGGGGGCAGCGGCACAAGTGGGCCAAGGTTTACAGCTTTCCTTATAACCCCTCAAACCTGCGAGACCCCACAGGGAGGCCTGCAGGCCGCGCAAGGAGAAGGCTTTAATAGAAAGATCTCACTCGAGTTTGAAATGAGTAAAATGGATTTTGTGCAATTCTTACAGCGGGCTTGAGAGGTCTAAAAACTTCCTTCTTATCTTCAGGCTTTTTTGCTGCATTTTCAAGGCGCTGAGATGGCGAGCCCTCAGATTTGGATGACGCTGTGAAGTTCAGAGACAAGAAAGGCCGAGTCACGTAAACATCTGAGTGTGGGCCACGAAGCCACCCAGCCCCCCTGGCCCCCGTCCTCTCCCCTCATTAGCCTTGCTCACAGCAAGGTCTCCATGCGCTGGTCTGAACCCCGGGGTTTGTGACTCCTTCCCGAGAACCCTCGACGGTCACACTGCAGTAACACGTGTTCACAACTCCTTGTGACGTTACATCAATAACACAGTAGAGGGAATTTCCACTAATCTATTCTTATGAGTAGGTTAAGATAACCAATACTGATGACAATACCGATGGAGTTTAGACTCAGAAGAGTGGGTTCAAATCTCAGCTTGGATATTTCGCTAATCACCTTGGAAGAGTTACGTAAACTCACTAATCTGCAGTTACTTGAATCCGTAAAATGGAGACAATATATACCCATCTCCTGGGGTTACTGTAAGGATTAAATGAGACAATGCATGCACAGTACTCAGCATGCGTAAGCTCTCAAAACCTCACTCTTTACTGTTAAAATTATGACGACTGTTATTAGTGTCACCAGCAAACCTACACTGAAACACTGTTTTGTATTCATAATATGCAGCTGTGAAAAATCACAGGTCTTTTCCAGGATTGAAAAGGATTTCCAAAATACAGTCAACCCTTGAACACACGGGTTGGAAGTTCGAAGGTCCACTCACGTGTGGATTGTTTTCAACAGTAAATAATTCCGTACTACAGGATCCACGGGCATGTAACCACGGATGCAGAGGAACCGGGGGTACAGAGGGTCGACTACAAATGAGGATTTTCAACTGGTGGGGGGTATCCCTAACCCCTGGGTGTTCAAGGGTCAACTGTACTGATTGGAGCCCGATACCGTGAACAGGCACAGGGAAAAGGAAAGGTAGGCAACCTACATCTCACTCTGAAGCGCTCCCCGGAGCCGCTCTGAGACCCAGGGTGGGAGCCGGGCTGGGATCCTGAGTTGCTGGACCCCGAGGAGCTGCCACTGCCAGGCCTGGGCACCAGCTTCTCCACTCTCTCCCACAGCAGCCTGGGCTCGATGCTGCTGTTGGAGAAGACGACGAGAACAGCTAATGCATCATCCCAAGACGCAGGGTCAACTTATAAACATGCGCACCGTGTCATTCGAACGCAGGGATAATGAGGAAATCAGCCTACCCACAGCATTTAACGCGAAATTCACCGAAAGGCACAGTGGCGTTATTCATTGGTTTTATCTCAGGCATCTTAACAAACCCAAAATGCTAAAAGACATTCTACCATTAGCAGACAAATCTTCTCTGGGTGTGAGAGGAAACGCTACTGTTTGGTCTAGAAGTGTCACTAGTTCTGTCTCAGCTACAAACTCAGTTTCTTACTATGAAAAATTCCACTTACATAATTACACACAAAATCAAACTACACACAAAGTCCCAGTACCGACCACCGCCCCTCACGGCTCTCAAGAACTGACACTTAGGCAGTACGCTCGTTCTTTCGTGCTCTGGGCTGGAAATGTGACCCCACATGGGCCACGGTGTACCCCTGCCATCGACACACCACAGCATGAGTTTTCTAGGTAAGAATTAACACACGGACTCGGGCACAGGAGAACCCCGCAGCCCACCCTGACCACTGCAGGCTCAGAAAGCTCTCTCTCTGCAGCTTCTGGGCTGTCACCCACTCCACTCCCTCACGTTACATAGCGAGACACCAAGTACAGAGGTTCAGCGATGACCAGAGTACAAAACACTCAAGACGACCTTTCCTTCCTCTAAAACGGTGCTTGCTGGTCGACGGAACGGAGGCGATGACAATATTGCTACCGCTGGGAATACGGTCGCCACCGGCTACGTGAGGTAAGGAGCCCCTGGAATGTGGCTAGCTCAGCTAAGGAAATTAAGTTTTAATTTTATGTAATTTTAATTAACTTCAATGCAAATTTAAGTAGCCTCATGTGGCTAACAGCTCCCATATAAAACAGAACGGCTCCAGAACCTGAAAACTACTTTGTGGTTAATTCTCGAGTTTCTTGCCAACTCCGAGTCAACCACTCCCTTTCTTCCGTAGCCTGTGTGCGATTTCCGTACACTCCCAGAGCCCCCAGACATCCTTTGGATAGCAAGCCCTCTCGGGTTACAATTCCCTTAGAATCCCCCCTTCCCTGCTGCTCCTTCCTGTTACTCTCACTGAGACAGGCAGTTTTCACCTTAAAACTGCTGCAATACACAGTCGGATTTAATCTCTCTTTTCACCGCAGATCAATTTGATGTCATTCATGTGAATGGACTTCACGGCATTTTCTTTACACACGGATCACCTCTTTGCCCCAGAACTTCGTTTATGAGCATTTTTATGCAAGCAGACGGTAGAAGACTGCAGGACACTGTGTAGTAAGTCTGCCCCTAAGCTTCGCTCTTCTCTTACCTGGTGGAGTTTCTCTGACCTGCTTGGCTGTTTTGCTGCCCACTGCCCTGCAGTGGGGAATCCCGACGGGACAGGACGGGGGACCGGGACGTCGTTCTCACAGGAACCTTTGGGTACAAAATACAGCAATTAAATTACTGAAAACATGAGGAGGAGAAGAAAAGACTACTGCCTACCACACATGTCTCTAAGGCAGTCCTAGTTACCTTAGCCTTGCTATCACCGACCTACCCCCAACCCCTGATCCTTCTCCGCCCTCCAGTGATACAACAGAAGAGTAGTCCAAGCCGTCAAAGGCACTGGGACAACCTTTCTATGCTCCTAACCACATTTAAGTGATGTTGGCACTGAAGCTTGGTGGCAGGGCACGTACAAAGCATCTTACTGAGATAATGTGAGAATCAGGAAAACAAGCTCAAAGAAACCAAACAATGGCCTACAAATGGATCAGCGAGAAACGAAGAATGTAGGAAGCAAGAAAATACTCAGAGGAAGCAAATTCCAAGTGGAGGAAAAATCAAATGTGTCTTTTTGTTTAATTTCAGCGTTAAGTAATTACCAAACCAAAAATTTTAAAAACATGGAATTAAAAAAAACACCCAAACAAAACCAAAAATCCCTCAATTAAAAAAAAAATCATTTTTTGGAACATTTATGTTCATTTTTTCCCTTATAATACCTTTTCTGAAAATTTTGATACTAATTAATGGTGCAAAGTAATTGATAGCTTTTGTATGAACTTAACACGACAGCTGCTAAAACAAATTTTGGTTCGGTCTGTTCTAGAAGCATACCCTTTATAGATGTACTCTTAAGTTATCTGGGTCCCTTGTGCTTAAGTACAGAGTCAGCGACAGCAATGAAAAGGTAACTGGCCGATGGCTGAACCTAACTGCCTCACTATGGAATTTTCTCCCCACCGTCAAAAGTTCCTCTGCCATTGCCCCTTAATTCTGGTGACGTCACCACACCCTTAATTGAAATAAATAATGTTTTAAAAATAACGAAAAGGAAAAAGAAGCGCACGTCTGTCTTCCTGCTCCTTACCCTTGGAGGGACCTCGTCACTGTCTGATCTAGACCAAGCCTTTTGGGCGGGGTCGGGTACCTCCGACTTAGAGTCAGAACTCTGACTTAGCACCTCACTGCGGGAAGGTGGACATGGGTCCTGAGAGCGAAGATGGTGGTGTGCAAATTTGGGAGGAGAAGGGTCACTGAAGGAATGGGATCGCGAGACAGGGGAAACACTGTTCTTGAGAGATGCCAGGTGGGACCACTGTACCTTACAAGAAAACAAAACACAAAACATTCAATGCGTTCTGCAGAAAACGCTTTTCTGGTCAATACCAAATCCAAAGCGGGAGCCGGGGCAACGCACAGGAGGCAGTCAGGACTAGGTCAGCCAAGCAGTACGACAGTTATGCTCTAAGTGGAGAGGTGGTCTGGGGAGCACAATATGTAGAAAAGAACAAATGTACATTTATAAGGAAAACTCTTAATATCCAGACAAATGTTAGAGAGCAGTAAACGTGAAGATTAAAAAAAAAAAAGCCTCACAGCGCTCCTGTCGGAGGGGCAACGTGCGGCATGCCTTTCTGCGTCAAAGCGGCGTGGACAGGCGGAGGGGGGGGCCGCAGGACGGACATCGCCACGCGTGCAAGCCTCTCTACCCACCCTCCCGTTACCTGGCAGGGCAAGACGCCTGACCAAGTAACAACAGAGCCACACGTTTACCGTGCAAAGACCAACCCCGCATGTTTGGACAGATTGTAAGAGTGTAACTTAAAAACAGCCAGCTTTCCAAACACACCACCGATTTTCCTTCTTTCTTGTCCCAAGTCTTAAAACACTCCAACCCCACAGAACTCCACGCATCTTTGTATTAGTTAGAAAAAAAAAGAACTCTGATTTCTTTGTATCCTATTCAGCGCTAGGATTCCCTAAAAGGACTGCTGAGGGGGGTATTCCTTCTACTTGACAACTGAAGAAATAAGACAGGTCCTTGGCAACTGAGTTCATCTGGTCACTTCCAAGTTGGAAAAGCAATCTCTGAAACAATCTGCATTTTCTTGAAATTATACTTTTTGTTTTAAAATAACTGTTCAATGTGGAAATTTACATAATTCTAGCTATATATCTATTACATCATCACATTTAATAAAAACAGGAAATACCAAATCAGGATTGGCTCAACCTTGCCAAGCGTTAAGATCCAGAATTGGTTCCGAAAGAATGTTTTCGTAAGTACAGCTTTTGGCCAAAAGCAACTTTAGATAGAAAAGGGACTCTTTTTCCTGGCCCTACGTTAATTAGTCAGCAGTATAAAAAGCAGTCTACACAATTCATGAACTCCTATTTTCTAAACTGTTAGTGGCCACATAAAGATTTTCTATTTACGGTAAGTATAACGTTCATCAAACCTGTTTTCCTTGTCCCCATTCCCCTCCCTTTCCCCCTTCATCCTGTCCTGCTGTCTTCTGCATCCTTCTTCTTTCCACTCCTCACTCTCTGGAGTTGCCCGGTGGCTTGTGCGTCAGCTCTTCTGTGAATCAAGACGCTGCTGGTCTCACGTAAACACCAACCTCCCAACACCCGCTCCCCTGCTAAGCTTAATCCTGGGTCTTCTTTTTACTGTAAAACTGCTCCATACCAAGGATCTTTATTGTAAAGCGCATTCAAGTCCTCATCCGGGTTTGTGTGAACACCACCGCTACCACTACCGTCCCCCAACACATGCAAACATCAGTGACAGGTAAACTCGGGCTCAAGGACTTGTGCCCAGTACTCCGGATGACACGGCTGCAGGGAGCAAAATGCCTGAAAGTCAATGATTTTCAGCAGGAGTGGGAACCAGCGTCTTAAGGATCTCTGGGATCTCCGACATGCGTCATCTCTGCTGTCCGCTTTCTCCGCCAGACAGCACGGAGGTCCCCGACCTGGGCAAGGCCGAATGCTGAGGCCGACCCAGTGGCCTCTAGCCTGACCTACTTCAGGAAAACCCACACCCAACCCACCGGGCCGTAACCTTTTTTGGATGTTGAACCTTTTGAGAATCTGATAAAAGGCCCTCTTCCCAAAAATATATGTACATTTGGACAAATCAAAAAAATTTTACGTGGAATTTCAGGGCCGCCCACTCGTAGAACTGGCTGGGAGCCAAGGACCCCAGGTTAAGAAAAAGTCTCCCTCTGTGTACTTACGACACTAACTTTCTAAAAACTAAACTGAAAAGTCTCTGTATTTGAGTAAGGAGGCACTTGTTTACGAACATCTGAGTCAGGGAAGGCAAAAAGTCAGACAGAAAGAAGAAATCACCGAATCCAGATATTCTTAATAAGTACATCAATCCTTAAAAAGAAATTCCTGTTTTTCCCTATCAACTGAGGCTACGTCCTCTTTAGTCTAAACTCCCTCTGCTAAACTCCTCTCTCTCTAAATGCGGTAACAAACCAAACTGAGCGGTTCAAGCAGGCTGGTGGCTCAGTGAGCCTCTGTGTGCGTCTCCTTGACCCACAGCCAACTGGCCGTTCTACCTGTGGCTCGGCTGGTCTCTGCAGGGCAGGGTGCACAGACTCGGAGTTGCCATTGGAAAAAGATTCTGATCTGGAAGGCACTGGTGGCTCCAATACTCTGCCTGTCTGCTTAGACTGGGCTTCAGGGGAGCTGTGGTTAGTTTTCCTAAATCTATCTTCCACCTGCGTCAGAGAATTAGAAGACATAACTCAGGGTTAGTAGAAAAAAGCAGAGATACCGAAGAAAGCCTGAAAGTGGAAGGAGTCTAAAAAGAAGTCTTCTGTTTTCCTCAACTACAAGAAAAGAGAGGAGGCATATAACACTAGACTAGGATCTGATGCAGAGTACGGAATATTCACGAAGACAGAAATTTAGAGAGGCAGCCTTTAAAATCTCCCCCGGCAAGAAGTCTAGGATTGCACGTGAAGATAAACTAGGAAAAGAATTAATCTGTCGCAACCAACTAAACCCATGGATTAAAGATTAAAAGAACGTCACCAGGAATCTAACACACGTTTCATTCCACGAAAAATAAAGGCACTGCAGAACAAGCAGGACACTTGCTCCTAGAATGTGCCGTGTGAGGGCCGGCATGGCGGGAGGACGCCCCCGCCCGGGCCAGCATCCCGCACTCTGCAGCCCGCCCGGCCCACCCTGCCAGGGTCCGAGGAGCGGTCCTGCTTCATCGCATCCTCCCTGGGAAGCTCTGGGAGCCCAGACGCCCCAGTTCAGTAGCAAACCCTGATCACCGAAAAGCCAGTGAATCGGGCCAAGGCAGGCTCCATCCTCGCGGCAGTTTTGGAAAAACAGACGACAGGCCACCCTGCCCATCATTTACAGCGCAAAGAAAAATGCTGCCACACAGCCTCCTCTCTTTCCGTCTCTTGGTCAGCGTCCAGGTCCCCCGAGATCTGCAAAGCTCTGAGGCGCTCCGCTCCCCTCTAGACAGACACTAAGCAGAGAAGAGGCCCCGCCCTGTGCCCTGGGAGCGCGCCCGGAACGGCGGGGGCCGTACCTCGCGGGCCCGGTCGGCGGGCTCGTGCTGGGCCTTGGGCTCGGCGCCGTGCAGGCCGGCCTTGCTCCTGTCCGGCGGCGGGGGCGGCCTCCGGGGCTCATGCTGCAGAGACAGGAGATAGGCTTGCTCCTGCTGCAGCTGCCTCTGGAGCCGCTCCGTCTGCCGCTGCTCCTCCAGCTCCCGCCAGCGGCACTCCTTGGGGGGAGAGGGACACTCAGTCCGGGGCCCGGCACCCGCCTCGCCCCGGCTCACTTCTCCCCAGCCCGGCGTTCACCGACGCTTGTTTGGTGACAGAGCACAACGGCCGGGCTGTGAAATGGCAGGTTACCTGTGGGAAAACCTGACAGCTTGTGGCTAAGCATACTGTCACTGGACAGAGTAAGAGAGAACCCAAGGAAACGCTGGTCTCGGCGGTTTCAAAGGACACTTGGAGTACTCTAGGTACGGGTCCTACGGCACGCGCCTTGAACCGCCAGCTCTTGGCATTCTAGCCTGTTCACCGAATGCCAGGTGCTGTGCAAAACCTCGACTATCTACCAAACGAGAACAGTTAACTCAGCAACGGGAAATAAAGAGGTAACCAGAAGCCGCCCCGACGTGGGCCCGGCCCTGCCCAGCGCGGGGAGCCCTAGCTACGGGACGGGGCCAGCGCGGGGCGTTACCAGTAGCATGGCCTGCTCCTGGAGCAGCTGCTGCTGAAGGAGTTCCAGGTGCCGCTGCTCCTCTTCCAGCTGCCGCCTGATATACTCCTGTCACACAGAAATCAGCCGGCAATCAACGGAGCCCCAAGGAAAGCACCAGAACCACCTGCTGGGGCGCCCAGAACCATCCGCCCAATCATCTGGGGTAATGCACTGAGCGATCAACGGCTCAGACAAGCCTACTGACGAGGATTTCCCCAAGAACTTCGAATTAGTCTCTAAGATCTAAAGAGTCTAATAAATGATGACACGCACTCAGCGATGGGGTGTGTGTGTGTGTGTGTGTGTGTGTGTGTGTGTGTGAGAGAGAGAGAGAGAGAGAGAGTCTATGAGAGAGATAAAGGGAGCGAGAGAGGGAGAGACAGAGAGAGAGAGAAAGGGGAGACAGGCATGAGGTGACATGTTTTCAACGGGAAGAGAACAATAAAGCTCTGTAACAACAAAAACACATCCAAAGGACGTTACATAAAGAGGAAAAACCCAGCCTTGAAGGAGCATGCATATCTGATGGACTGGAGACCTTGATCTACGACAGCAGATTAGTCTCTAGCAAGCCCGTATCGAGAATATTCTCTCCCAGCTCTCAGGATTTTGGGGGGGGCTCAAGTATGAAATAGGCGTGAAATCACTTCGAAAAGTAGGAACATTTCACAAATAAAAGACATCTATCTCCTTCTTTGTCAACAGGGGAGAAGCTCACTACTCTGGAAGAGGAGCAGATTGAGGGGTCTGGGAGGAGAAATTTTATTTTGAAATTCAGATTATTTATTTACAGTGTCTACTGCCGACTGAGGCGCACACCTTAAGATAAAAGCAGTCCTACATCTGGGCCGAACAGGAGTTTTAGTTAACCACTCATCCTGGCGGAGAGAATGCTGGGCAGAAATCATGACAGATTTCCTCAGGAACTTTTTTTTCTTACAAAGCAAATTTAGCCCAAAAACGCCAATCTGGGGTAAAGTGTATCCACAGGGCCGCTGGCAAAGGCCCCCTAGTTCCAACCCAGGCTCCAGTCCCAGGCCTGGAAGCCCCGCCCCAACCCCGACGACTGAGAGGACTCCGACTCCCAGCTCCCCTCTTCCCGAGCCAGACAGAGCTGAACCACAGCTGCGAGCTCAGGTCACTACATCCCTGGTTTTCTGCCTTCACATCACAGGAACAACCAGACAATGACACGTGTCCACAAACATGCACATTCATGCAGAAACGACAGGTTCCTACAGCACGGCTGACACGGGAGTATTTTGGAATAAAACTGACTTTTGATGCTATTTTTATAGAAGAAGAGGTGAAGAATACTTGCTATACACAAAAGCCAATGACTCCATTAGAACACTGAAGGTTAGGATTACATTCACACCCTCTTCTCCCAATCAAGGTCAGAGAATTATCCCTCCGTGACTTAACTGTTCAAGTTTATGTTTTCTCCTCTTTGTAGTCCCCAAGTATAAATCAGAACATGAAAACTAAACTCAACGCACCACAGTTAACAGGCCAACAACGTCAGTAAAGTAAGAGATTGAGGGAATCACTTAAATTTCAACAGAAAAATAGTATGTAGACCCAACACTGGGAAAACCCAAGGCAAAGGAGAGCAGCTGGATGATCAAATCTGGAAGCTAATACCACTGTTTACAAGCATTAAGTATGAACTTCAGCTATCATTTAAATTGGTCCCCCTTCATATATTTTTTCCTTCTTCAAAGCTCATAACAAAGAGTGATCAATTCAAAGACATGACGGGCAGAGAGGCTATGATGGGATTCACGCGGACAACGCAGACAACAAAAAGCACAATTTCTGCTTGCACAGGTGGTTCAGGAATCAGACTCCTAAAGGCAACTTTATGTGATGTTAATAACATGCTGCAAATATCGCTAAAATCTGATCGCTTTGGGCTAATGTTATCAGCTGTTCTAACGTCACGTATGTACGTACTGAATTATATGCGAATATATCTTAAAATATTCGGTTAGTCGCTGGACACTTCCAACACTTCTCGTAGGAAGTGTCTTACAACTGGTTTTAAATTTCATTAGACACATTCGGAAATCTTTCAGGCCTCATACTAGTGGAGACCACCCTGCTGGTTTCAAGAGCTTTCTAAAGTGTACCGATTTCTGTATCTGTCGGTAAAGACAAGAGATTCAGTTTGTTGAAGTGAATATGCTTCCAACCGTGCTTCTGCATTTTCAGACTAAGGTCCTGAACACGTGTGCACACGCGTGCATGCTTTTTGCCCCGGCTCCCCCAGCTCCGCACGGTGCCAGCCCCCGCGGTCCCGGCCGGAGCGCCCCCTGCGGACCCACCTGCTCCCTGTCGACTCTCCTCTTGTCCTCCTCCGCCCGCCTGCGCTCCTCTTCCTCCTGCCGCCGTCTCTCCAGCTCCTCCAGCCGCCTCTTCTCCTCCTGTTCCCGCCTCCGCTGCTCGCGCTCCTGCTGCCTCCTGGCCTCCCGCTCTCTCCTTTGTTGCTACGGAAGTAAAGCGACCCAGTCAGCGGACTCTGCAGCCACGGCACGGCACGCAGGATGGTCTGCTGACCAGTTATGGGGAGAGGCCAAGAGGGAGAGCTCGTGGAGCCCACCTGCACCGGCCACCTACTTGCACACTGCCCCCTCCGCTCACACACACCAGCCTCCTTGGAAGTACCCGTCAGAGCCGGGTTTCACGTGCTATCAGTTATTCCCCGTTCTTCGCTGAAGCACAGCAGTGAGGGGACAGGGAATGCCGTATATCCTTCAGTATCACTAACAGGGTTACCCCGGGCCCTTCAGTCAGAAGAAAGAGAAGAGAAATGAATACAGGAGAACAGAAATAGCGCAGAGAAAGGAGAGAAATACTTAAAAGAGGAAAAAGGCAGCACACATCAGGGAGAGAAGAAGTGACACCAACGAGAATAAGAGATGCCATTATTATTACCATGAGTGTATAGACTGCCGTGAGCACAAGCTCATGCGGTGCCTCGCACGGTGCTAAGTATCCAACGGTCTTCCTTCCATGTCCTCTACCTACTACGATTCTCATGACAAACCTAGGAAGCACTTCACTCCTGCTCCACAGAAGAGGAAACAGATTCAAGCAGAGAGAAGTGACTTGTCCAGAGTCACCTGGGCGGTAAGCCCCCAGGTCGAGGGCCACTGTGCCCCCCACCGTTAATCAGACAGCATCCTGCCTCCCATCAGCAAGTGCGGAAGGTGCCGTTGAGTCACCAGACTCGCTCCGACAGCCTTTCCCAACGCAGACCATCTGTCAACCCCTCGGTACCTGGCAGCGTGACCCTGGGCACATGTCTGGCCCCTTCTCATCCAGCCCCAGACATCTATCTGTCAGTAAGGCACTGCCACCGCGCAGAGTATAAATCAACCAACTCCTCCCACAAATGTGCAGCGTGCTGGCCTGCAAAGTGATGCAGCCACCGTGCAGCCCCCCTGGGATGGAGAGGCGCCCCATCTCAGCACAGCGGCCGCCGGCTGCAGACGGCTACTCAGCACCTGAAATGCGCCCAGCACGTGAAGGAGGAACTGGGTTTTTCGTTTTAATTTACTAAAGTTAATTTACATTTAAATTGTCTCTAGCACAGCTCTAGAACCACAGCCACAAGAGAGGAAGGCAGGTGGAGACTAACAATTCCCCTCAAAGTCAGTCAGACAAAAGGAAAACAGAAGAGAGAAGAAAGGCAACCAGTGTCGACCCCTCAAAACTCCCCCTTAGCTTTTCAGGCCGATCAGATTCAAGCGAACAGGTCAGAAGAGGCGAAGAATATCATACACTGAACTTTACCACCTTCAGGTAACAACGTGACTTGCTTATGAGCCAAGGTCTCACAAGCAGTGAACTGTCAGAGGACCGTCCCCCTCGGAAAGGTCTGGGCTTTCCCTCTCCCTCCCCACCTCCCGGGGGAGATGATACGTTTGCCAGCAGGCTCTACAGGCCAGCAAGGCAACCGGAGTTGAGGGGAAAAAACAAAAAACACACCCAGAACTTTTATGTTCTTATACTCCCAGCTCATTCTTTAAGATAGCTACTTTTGCACGTTTCATAATGTCTGTATCAGTACGATACAAAATTACTAGATATATCTCTATCAGATACATGCTCAATTTTTTTTTTTTTACTGATGGAATGCAAGATTCAAAACCTTTCTGGGCCGCTGCACTGCACTAAACGACGCCACGTGACCACAGGCACCACCGCAACAGCCTCAGAGATGCACCCGCTGCCCTGTCCTTACGGACCACAGAGGCTACCAAAATTCTTTAATTTTTAGGAACGATGCTGAAGGAAAGGTGCCACTTAGCCCCCTGGGATCACAAAACAAAAAGAAAAGCCGTGGCTTCACTTGCTTTCTCCTCTCCTGTTATTTACAGAATCTTGAAAAATTCTTTAGTTCAAAAAAAGCAGAGCTGACGCCTTGGCTGTTATCAGCAAGGACCCTTCCAGAAAGAGCCAGACAAGGAGAAAAACTGCAGTGAGAGTCCTGGAAGCTGCCACGCTGCCCTGGAAGCAGGGCTGCACTCTGGCCGCCACACAGCCGTTAAGTCCAGATGCGGCCAAGTGTCCACCTCACACCAGCCTCGAGGTTCAAATTTCTGTCTCCAGAGAAGACAACGGGAGATCGCAAAGGAAGAGCGGAGGGAGGGAGTGAAGCAGCGCGGGAGCTGGCTTCCCACACGCTGGCCCCTCACCAGCAACTCCAGCTGCCTCGGCCCGCCGAGCGCAGGGCTGACCCTGGTCCAGCCCACGCCCAGGAGCCTTCTCAGCTCACCCCCTGCCTCGCACCCCTGAGCTGTGGTCACCCGGAGTCCCGGGGAGTGACGGGACCCCGTGCACATCCTCTGGCGCCTCAGTGAAGCACTCGTCCTCACACCAGGCAGGAAGCCCCAGCGTGGTGAAAGGTGCAGAGCCCATCTCGGGGGGTTATTTCCAACTACACTGGGGGCAGGGCTCCCAGGCCGGTGGGGAACCCTGACTTCATCTAACTAAATGCTACTGAGAATTTTTAACTTTCAATTTCAAATGCCCTTACAGGTAGCCTTTTCCATTTTCACTTGTGTTTAAAAATTTTTAATCAAAGTACTAGACTTTAACCATCCTCAAGCCATAAGATATACATCTTTGTTAACGCCCTTTCTTTTATTTATTAACATTTGCTATGTTGCCGCCCCATGATCACTGATATCTAAAATGCCATGGTGCCGTTTTGATTGTTGTTAACCAGTGACTACCTGGAGAATAAAACTCTGAGGCCAGTTTTTAAAAATTTAAAAGAATAAAATTTATATTTAAAGAGTAAATAAATCTATGTTATTCTGTCCAAAATACATACATACATGCATAATAGTAATGCATAAATAGTAAAAAAAATTGCCTTATTCTTGTTTGTTTGCCTGTTTTTTCATGGGCCCATCATAGCATCATCTGTAAAGTCTACACCGTAAGACTCCTTTCCATATGGTCAAATGGGCCAGGTATTCTTTCTTTCTTCTAGAGATGAACCCTCTCACAGCCCTTTCTCTTCTCCTGGGCCAACCTAAACAGGCTGCTCTCCAGGCATCCCATCCTTCTGCCCACCTGCTTCCTAGGAACACTTCTGGACCCTCTCCTGTACAGGATCCCCTGTCAACTTCTCTTATTTGCTGGAACACATCCTCTAGTAGTTTCCTGAGGAAGCGTGAAGACAAGTAGAGGACCTGAGAGACTCTGTAGGTCACAAAAGCTCTGCTCCCATGCTGTGCATATACTGCTGGCCGGGGGCACCAACTTCCCTTCAGAGTTGCAAAAGCACTGGTGTGTCACCTCCTGCTTTCTGACGTTGCTCTGGAGCATCCGAGCCCATGTGGATCCTTGACACTTAGTAGCAGCCACACCCACACCCCTCTATGTGCTCCCCTGACGGCAGCTTTTACCATCCTCTTTTCATCCTTGAGTTTCTAAGCTTTCAAGATGACATATGTGCCTCTGAACGGCGGCTTTTCTCATTCGCTGGGCTGGGTACTCAGTAAGGCTTTCAATTCAGAAATTATTTCTTAGTTCTGGAAACTTGTCTTGAATTCCTGCTGCATGTTCTCCCTCTGGTGTTCACTTCCTGGACCATTTGTTAAATGGGAGTCAAACCACCTGGACTGATTCTGTTTTTCTTCTGTTCTAGTCCCCCTAAACTTATCTTCTCTCCCCACTTTCTGGGAGTTTGCATTTATTAAAAATTTTAAAAAACTTTTTTCTGAATAGTCTTGTTTCATGATTTTTATATCTTCTCTCTGTAAGGATATTAAGATTTCTCGGCATGTGTACATGTATGTGTGTGAGATATTTTCTCTGTTCCCTACATTGTCTCTATTTCCTTCACGCTCCTTTTGCTGTGTGTCTTGGAATCTTTCAGTTAAAGATTTTTCTGCGTCCTCTTCTTTGGCCCTGTGGAAGTCTCATACTCTTGGTTACCACCATCAACACACGAACAAAGACCATAAGCTCCTTAAAAGCAGGGAGCGTGTTTCGCTCATCCCCACCCCGCTCCCTGTAAACATCCAGGATGCCGTGATTTTCTAACATTTAGCATCTAGAATAAGCCTAAAGAATCCATCCATATCTCCAGGCCCAACCAAATCCTAAAGCCGTCTTTTGAGGATCACCTAGTAAGCTGCACAGCGGGCTTGAATAGTCACCGTTAATCCGGATAGAGCCTCACACTTGACACAACACACGCCTTGGGCCTCAGGATGTTCTACCAGCCCTTCACGGCGGCTCCGGAACTCAAATCAGAGACCTCAAGCCCAAGAATGGCTGTAAGTGCACAGAACAAGTCCTTTCTTTCCAGAGACACAAGGACACAAATGCTGCTTCACCCATTTGAGAAATAGTCGTGAAGCGCATGGGTACACGAAGGTGAATCAGACGCAGCCCCTCTCCTCCAAGTCTTATAGGTAAGGTAAGCCACACACTTATAAAAAACCCACAAGACCACGTGGAACGTGGTAAATTTCCCTGGACTCGCCCACTCAGCAAGCCCTGGTCGGGAGACTGATGGCCAAGGCCAAGAACGATGTAGTTACCGAGTCCTCTTCCACATTATGCTGTCATATTTGAAGCTGTAAACTGGACCAAGAGCAGAAATGTAAACTCCAACCATACAAACCACTACAGTCAGAACAGGCCCTTAACTGGGGTGTGTGTGTATGTGTGTGTGTTCGGGGGTAATTAAAGATTAAAGAAAGCCCTTAGTAAATACCTGAATAGATTACTGATGTGAAAAGCTGGCCTCTTGCAACAGAACTTCAAAAGAAAATGGACAAAAATGAAACATACATATCACCAGCCATCAGCTAAGCAACATCAATCCACACTAGATTAACCTCCCGCCTGTGATTTCAAGCAACAAAACCCAGGAGACGCTAACGAACATGCCTGCTCAGGTTAACCCCTTTAAGAGCAGCAAATATAAATCCTTCGAGGCATTTTCAAACTGTCATTCTTATTTTTTTAAACCATTCTTTCTTTAAAAACAAAACCAAACAAACTGAAAAACGGCATGATGCTGTAAAGTGATTTCCAAATCGCTCCAATTACAGCGATTTCCTCAGTACTTCAGTTTTTCCAAGCATGCCTGAGTAAATATGTACTTTCCCAACTATGCTTTAATTACATTTAAGTTCTCTTTCTAGATTGGTATTTAAAAGCAATGCTTTCATCTCACAATTCGAACTTTTCTAAATAGGTCATGCTGATAATAGTGGGGTCCATTTACAGACACTCCACCGGACTTACGGGCTTTAACAGAAACTAAACTTTAATGAACCAATCTATTCTTCAGGTTCGACTATTTGCAAGAGCTTTGGAGGTCACGTGGCTGCCCGTGTACCAGCAACCCCTGAGTTTGTTAAGTGCACGTTCCGATGAACTTTAGTAGAGAAACTACTAACTACTTTGCTTCTCCCCAAAGACAACTCTTCCCCATCTTTAGGCAACAAATAACATTTGCTGAATTAAAATAACGCTTACAAAATTTAACTAGGAAAAAAACACTAGACTGGGATGCCAAAAGAACATTTAAGAGCTGAGGACTTCTGAGAGGCGAGACAGTGGCCCTCTGGCAAAAGCAAGGCCCCCGTGCACAGCACGGCTGGAGCTGAGGGTGGAAGGCGCACCCTGTGCTCACACGCACTCGCCGTCAGACACGAGTGAGGCGCCCAGCAGGGGCCTCTGTGTGGGCAGAGGGGTGAGGACACGCTGGGGGGAAGCGGGTCCCCGCACTGTCCTTCTGAGATCTCACAGCCAAGAGACAACCACAGGTGCCTGCCACGGCTCGCTCCGTTTTTTCTTAGAACGCTCCAGGCTTTCCTAGTGTTACAATTTAGCTTCAAGACGAATCCCACTTCATGCAAATGTTCTTTTCTCTCTCTCTGTCTCTTTTTTTCTTAAAAGGCATTGCTCTTTTTTTAAAAAAAAGGCATCGCACCTCCGCTTGGCCAGATGGGCTCATTTTACAGGTGAAAGCTCTCCTGCAAGTGCGGAGACCAAAAGACAGCCACGTGCGGCAAAGCAAAAAGGAAGCAAGTGAGGCCTTCCGGGTCAGGGCTCAAACATGGCTCCCCCCACAGAGGTGCTGACTTCCCCTGACTGAGCCTGAAGGTCAGCCCCCAGGGCCTCCATTAAGCCCACCCACGTAAAACGCCCGACATTTGTCCAAGGCCAACACAAACAGGCTCCTCACAAGCAAGGAGGGTAGGCTGGGCAGTCGGGACAGCTCCGCGCCATTAGTTCAGGGCAGGAGCAGCATCGCCTTCAGGGCTGCCCTGGCCCGCCCCGCCCCGCCCCGCCCTCCTCGCCATCCTGACCGGCGAGCGCGCGCGCGCGCGCGCACACACGACCACCCACACCTCCGCTGTGTTGAGTTGAGCTTGGTGCACGTCTAAAGTGCAAAGCCTGGGGTGTCAGACAAAATTTTTCCTCTTGCTTTACTTTGTTTTTAATTTCTTCCACTTTCACCCACCTCTCTAAAACTGGGGTCACTATGGGATCTGCAGAAACAAGAGAGACGAATGTAAGCATGTGTCCTCTTGGTGGAAGAAAAGCAGAGGGAGGAGGTGCTGGTCGCACACCCACACGCGCGCCCCTCTCTGCGGGAAGCTGAGACCCAGAGCACAGGGACTACGGCATCTCCGGGGCTGAAAACTCGGGCAGATCGTAAAGAGAAGGGATTATTGTTTTAAATACCTGCAGAAAAATTCCGACAGTGGGGAGTCTGAACATCCTACCAGCAGTTCAAGAACAGAAAGGGAGACGCAAGCAGCAGAAAAGGGGACTCGGCCCTCTAAGTGAAGTCCTTGGCCGGGTTCCAAGTCTGCAGAACCCAGAGTCATCTTCACAAACGGGTGAGATGGGGAACACACAGGGAATTGCAGTTCTCCCTTTTTTCGTCTTTTGTTTTTAAGAAAAGGATAAGTTCTAACCTCAAATGAAAATCGTTTGTCTCTTATCTCTAATAAAAAGATTATGCAGTTTTTTTAATGTGCTGTTGTTATAATAGTATCATAGGTTTGCTGAAAACAAATCTTCCCTAAGAAATGTTCTTTCTTTTTTTTGAATCAAGTAGCACACCAAACCACAGACAAATGTATCTTGCTTTTACTAATAATCTGACAGTCTCCACGAGGTCAAAACTGAAAAATTATGAATTAGGACATAAGTGACTTCAATATGTAACAGGTTCAAAAACATATCCAAAGTACAGCAGCTAACAAAGTCACCTTAACTTAGATCACTAATGGGGTTTTCTCCAGGACGTCTTGTATAATATTTCTCTTAAACTTAGACGAGGAATGAGCAGATGTGATCCATGTGTGGATGTCACAGGAATGGGAGGAGTCGGTAGCAGGTACCAAGGCAAGAGTCAATGAAAAGAAAGAGCACAAAACCATTAGGATAAAATGACAGTATGATGAAATAATCTTCACTTCTGCTCAAAAAAAAAAAAAGAACAGAAAAAAGAAAAGACTGGGAGAAAAAGCTGGCCAGGGTGGGGAAAAAAAAATTAGCTAGAGGCAAAGCTCTACCAAAGTGATCCAAAGATGTGACGATGCATCTACCTATAAAAGGTAATAGAGGAATATTAAAACTTTCCGATAGAGGGAGATCATTATCACACGGGGCAATGAATCTGGGTAACAAACTTCGAGTAAGCTGAGAAAACACTGAGCACCCAGAAGAGGAGGACAAGTGTCAGGGGCAGGAGAGGAGGGGACGAAGCCACCAGTGTGAACTCAGCCGCGTGAGCTCAGCACGCTCCCACTCTCCTCCTGGGACCATCCAAAAGCAACAAGAAAACTCAGAAACATCATTTTCAGCAAAACTGGCAGACAGCCTTGAAAATATCTACGAGGACTTCCAAGATCTCCAGTTCACACAGGAGCCAAGGAAGAGAAAGCAAGAGAAACAAAGCAGAGAGATCCCGGCAGCAGCAACTCTCGACGGGCACCAAGCAAGAGCGGAGGATGCAGGTACCACATGGACTTCTTACAGACGAGGGGCAGACCGCTCCCCCTACCTGCGGCGAGGTTCTGAGACAGTAGGGGCTGCGGAGAAGCCCTTAGCCCCCATACACCGGATCTGATGGCCCTTTCAGAGAAAGGAACATCTCCACTGTTTCCCTACAGCCTCAACTTTGGGACCATTTTTTTGCCAGTCGCTGATAGAAAGTGATCACCTTTCAGTTTTAAGCATCATTTACCTTTTGAGTGAAGACGACCATCTTTATCTACTTTGTTAACAATAACAAAAGGAATCCCTATTCCTCATACCTTTAACGCCAGTAAAGGGCTACAAATCATTTACGGCGCAAATATTCCCAAACCACTGACAAAAAGGCGCTGGATCACCAAGGACCCACATCAGTGGATTCTGTTCCTGCAAACGCCACCGTTCCAGGACCCTGCTCCATCTGCCCTGATTAAGAGGTTTAAAGGGGTGACTGCGCGTTTGAACTTTCACTGAGAAGCTGAAATTACAGGGCTAACTGAAGCCAGTAAACTGCCACGTTCTCACTTAGCTGACAACCCCGATTCTCTAGCCTCTATTTAGCTGACAGAACAAATCGCTTTAAAACCTCTCCTTTCCTTGAGCCATCGCTGGCCTAACCCCGTAATCCTCACTCCCTATCATGTCCAGGGCCTGGATGACGGACACCTATCTCACTGTCACTAGACCTGAAAGCAGTTTCCAGGGCCTGTGTTAGAAAGGGGCTCCAGCTGACCCAGTCCTTGATCCTTCAAGGTATAAACCACCAAACTCCCCTGCATCACTGAGCTGAAGTACAGCCCAGGGTTAGGAAGGACAGTGGAGGACACCGCATGAAGAGGCCACTGGAAACAGCCACAGCCTCAAAGCTCAAGCACTCTTGTGTACTGAGCACACACGGTCCACGTACAGCCTGAAAAACCTCGGAACCACTCAAGGTTTCTGTTATGTGCAAAGAGCACTGAGTCTTAAAATATTAGAAGAGAGTTTGCAAACAAACTGCAAAAAGTTACATAAATAGCAATGCTGCCCCTCCCACAGAGCAAGGTTGTGCCCTGTGTTTTCTTCCAAAGCACTGGCCGAATACTTCCAGTCTCCTTAGTTAGACAGACACTGGTTTTCTAAACCAGGGCAGACTGTGAAGTTGCAGAATTCAGACCATAAACACACAAAACGAAGCAAAGATTCTCCCCACAAAATGTACCCTTAAGTAACTTGGGAAAAAGCATGTGTCGTTGTTTAAATTAAACTCCACTGTATAGTATCAACACATGGATTTACTGTTGTTTGGGGTTCTTTTTCTGGCATGAAGGATAAAGGTGAAACAATAAGATGTATGAATTAAACGGAAACAAACTACTATGAATGGGAAATCTGAAGCTGTGATATATATAGTAAAAGGCAACCAGGAAACGAAAAAAGACTCTTTTGAGCCCCAGGTGAAATGTAGGGAAATAATGTCTTCGTGAATTAAAAATGGAAAAGCTGTGGGTAACCATATTACCAACGTTGATAGTATTAATGAATTAAACGAGCAGGTGGGGGACTTCCCTGGTGGTGCAGTGGTTAAGAATCCGCCTGCCAATGCAGGGGACACAGGTTCGAGCCCTGGTCCAGGAAGATGCCACGTGCTGCGGAGCAACTAAGCCCATGCGCCACAACTACTGAGCCTGCGCTCTAGAGCCCACGAGCCACAGCTACTGAGCCCACGTGCCTAGAGCCCGTGCTCCGCGACAAGAGAAGCCACCGCAATGAGAAGCCCGCGCACTGCAACAAAGAGCAACCCCCGCTCGCCGCAACTAGAGAAAGCCCTCGCGGCCACGAAGACCCAACGCAGCCAAAAACAAACAAAAACAACAAGCAGGTGGTACAAAATGTGTCCCCCGCCCCAACAAGTAACTAATGCCAGCACTATGGCTAGATTACAGAATAGCATTTGTATCATGCCCAATATAATTCTCTTCTTCAACCCTTACTCTTAAATGTACCTAAAGTTAAGGAATTTGTAGAAAAGTGTTTTTCCTGTGTACGTATGTTTTCAGAAAAATATGTACACCCCAAGTGGGACCCAGAGGTCAAGGGTGGGATGGAAATGAGGTCAAGGCCGAGCTGGCCAACTCAGACTGTAGCGTACACGGCCTCCACGGAGCCGGGGCGACGCCACCTCTGGGCCCTGCGTCCCACACAAATAGGATGAGTAACTGGGGGCAGGTCCCTGACGTTTACAAATAGAGGAGAAAACAGGTCTCGGGCCTCCGGGAGCACAAGGTCCCGCCGGTGCGCGAGCACACCTTCCCTTCAGAGGGGATCTCACTGGCCAGGCCGGGGAGAGGCACGACCTGCCTCACGAGGCCGCGGAGAATGGTCCTTTGGGCATCTGGCCATGCCTGTGAACAAAGGCTGGGACCCCGGCTCTGGCCCGCGCGCCCCCACCTCTTCCAGCCGTCGCCGCTGCTCCTTCTGCTGCTCGATCCGCTTCTGTCTCTCCGCCAGCAGCTGCCTCTTGTATTCCTCCTGCTCCCTGAGCTGCTGCTCCTGCAGGAGCTGCTGCCGCCTCAGGGCCTCGGAGCGCTCCTTGTTCTCCTGCTGCAGCCTCAGGAAGTCCCGGCGCAGTGTGGACTCACCAGGCACGTTGACGATGGAGCTGCAGGAGGAAGCGGGGCTCTAAGGGGCGCGGGCCACTCCACGCCCACGCCCCGCCTCTCCCGAGCTCCTCCCAGCCCAGGACCCAACAAACTAACAAATCCACGGGGGCAACGAGCCTTCGACTCAGTAGCATCACCCCTTCTTTCACCGTCTCATAAATATCTTAAAACTCTGTCCTGGACGTTTGACAGGACATCTCCACGTGGGACTCTCCCATCAACTCAAATTGCGATGAAGAGCTGAAACCACCTCCTGCCACACGTCATTAGACCCTCTGTGACCGCCCTGCTTCCCACCAGAAACAGCAGCATCACCTCCCGGGACTGCCCGGGCGGTAATACCAGAGCAATCCCCAGCACTGGCCGTCCCCTCGCCTTCTCCACGCGGCCCAGCATGCCTTGTCAGCTCTCCCCTCCCACTCTCTCTACTTGCAAGGCCGGCGGCTGAGCCCAGGTGGGTCCCAAGGATGAGCCACCACACAGAAAAATGAGCGTCACTCCTAGGTGGTCTCCCGGCTGAGAGTCACTTCTCCGCTTTCAAAACTCCCAGAACAAATGGCAAATCAATCTTCCTAAACTGCTTCTTTCGTTACATCGCGTCCCTAACCCAACACAATTATATTGCTCCTGCAATCAGTTCAAATTACTCTAAAAATCTTAGTCTCTGATGGATTCAAATCTTTTATGTAACTATGGAGTTTTTTTCAATAAATTCTCTTCTCTCTTGATATGCTCTCTTCAAACTCCCGTTCTCTGCACACAGGTCCCCACAGGTCTCTCGAACCACCGTCCCTACCCTCCTTTTGTCTAGCTAGTCAGCTACGTGTAGCTGCAGCTTGAACACCAGGCAGGCAAGACCATTATCAAAGACTTTAAATCCTCTCTTCCCTGATTAATGAGTCGCTGTGAGGTTCATGCTACCACATCTTCAAGCTTCTGCTTCACTGTACCTCGGGGAGCCAGAGACGACCAAAACGGCTATAAAGTGGATCAGGACAGAATATCACTCCCAACAGAGGCAATGAAATGCCGACGACCACACCGGTGGGAAGAACAAAACCAACCAACCAACCAACCAACCAACAAGTCTTGGGAAAGACTCCAGTGTTTTCAAAGGGGGCCCTGCTAGCCCACGAGCAGGAAACTGTGTGTGTGCAGGCCTGCTTCACACGCTACAAGACGTCTTCCATCCACACCTGCTGGAGCAAGAAACGCCAGTGGCGAGCTCCCCTCCCCCAGGACCAGACACAACCTGCATGTTTCCAATTGACCGGGGGAAGAGGAAGCAATGCAGTCTCGGTAAAGAACCACGGGGTCAGGGGCTCCAGAGGCCGAGAATGTTTATAGGAGCCTTTGAAAGAACAGAAGAATGCAAGACACGAAGGCACTTTCAGAGTAACTGCCGACTCCTTCCCGCTGCCCGGGCATCTCCCGCAGCCCCAGCACCCCCGAGGAGCAGGGTCGCGGGCGCCCCGCCTCTACCTGGGCTCCCCCTCCTGCTCCGGCGCCTCCTCCTCCTCCTCCTCACTCCCGCTGTACTCGTACTCGGTCTCATCTGTAAAGAAAAGGACAAGATAAACGAGTCAGTTCACGAAGCGTGACACCGCGTGTACAGGTGAGCGTCTCCGAGGGCATCACCGCCAATGAAAACCGTATATTCTTTGAGAAAATAGTAAAGTGTGTGGAGAACGTGGGGGTAGGAGGGGCGTGACACCAATTCCCACCGTGAACGGTGCTCGTGCCCTGGGCCGGCCGTACTTCCCACAGAAGAGCAGATTCTCTTGTATTCCAGACAGTCCCCTGTGGGATGCACGGCTATGCGGGGGCAGGGCTGTGAGAGGGGCCCCAGAGCCCTTGACACCTAAGAAAAGTGGTCCCGGAGCATCAGCAAATTCACAAAGTCCACTCTGATGCCAAAACTCGAAAGAAAGAGATGAACTGCCCAAACCAAGGCAATAAGGAATGTGTCTGGTTACTTTCAGCACTGGGGGATTGCCCTGAACTTGCTCTTTGTTAGTTTCTTCTTTGGCCTTGAACTTGGAGTGTCAAAAACAAAATTCAGCAACGGGTTGCCTGTTATCCAGCGTCGTTCTGTAAAGTTCCTGTTAAGAATTCACAGAACAGGAAGGTCAATGGGAGCCAGGGGCCCCAGAGAAGAAGGATTAGAGAAGACGGTGGTGAAGCCTGGCCTGCGCGTTGCTGGGCAGGAGGCACCGTTGAATCCAGGCAGGTGGACACAGAACACGTCAGGATAGGAAACCCAGACACTGGGGACCAAATGGAACCTTATGTAATCAGCAAAGCAAATGTTCATGTTGTGCAGTGAAGACAGAAAAGCAGTCAGGCCGACAGGCTCCAGGCCTCACCACACACCCCCATAAAGTGCAGGAAACCCTGGGGCTCCCGAGCCTGAGAGGAACGGGACAGCACATGGACGGTGATGTTCCCCGCCGACGCTCGGAGCCCCGCCTGACGCAGACAGAACACAAGGTCCACGATGAAGTTAAAAAGCACAGCCACGAAGACGTGCCCCCGAGGAGCAGGACGGCATCGAGTGCTGACTGGCCACAGTGCCCACTACCCAGTGTCAGCCTGGCAATGCACTGCACAGCGCCGGTCCCCTGTGCCAGAGCCAAGCTGCCCCCTCGGCCCGTCCCCGGGCGCAGAGCAGAGACGGACCACTCGAGCCCCGGCCAGGTGGGCACGAACGCGGGTGGGAAAGGAATAATAACCTACTCTGGTTGGCAAAAACCTAAACAACTGTTTTTTAAGATGAAAATAAAAACAGGTTTAATACCTTTCTCTCCTCTCTTCTTCCTGGTCCGGTCTATATGGTCCTTAAGCTGGATTCTAACCTGCCTTTCATTCGGCTGGTCCCTGATAAAAGGATGTTTCAGAAGCTGCTCTGTGGAGGGCCGCTGCATGTAATTCTTCACCAGGCACCCTTCTATAAAACTAAAAAATTTCTTTGACCTAGAAGAGGAAGTAAAAAAGATCATCAAATTTCTACCACAAAGAGCAAAGCTCCAAACTACCAGTAACTTACAAGCTTGCAAACAGAGCAGGGCTCCAGAATTCACTGTGAACAACGCTGCAAAGGCACAGGGATAAAACAAGGAACAACGCAGGGACCACGGGGCCCGGAGCGTCACTTCAACACGGTTCAGGAGTCGCACCGCACACGGGGGGCCTCGGAGGCAGCTGGAGTTACTGCTGCTTTCTGACCGTGTCGTCACGGGGTAGTGGAGGCCAGGGAGTAAAGGGAGGTCTTTGCTAACGTAAAGATGGCAGAGGAGAGACGGCGGGATCCTCTAAGACAAGGACAGACACAGAGTGAGAAAGGGAGCCGAGTTAGTGACTCGGGGCTTGATCCTGTCACTGCGACGTTGCCATCAGTTTCAGGCTGGTTTACGTATCAGTTCTCTACGCTTAACGTTCAGAGGCAGAAATAATAGTGCTGAGGGGGGGCAATGACCCTGCAGTTAACATTTACCCCACCAGCCACTTTATTTTTGCCTGTTTCTCCATTTCTGGCTCACAGTGACCCCCTCCCTACCCTCGGCTGACGCACTCTTACCCACCCTGTCCTTTGAGGCTCAGCTCAGACACCCTCCCGCCGGTAAGCCTTTCCCGGCAACACTGCACCCCGCCCTCCCCAGGTCAGGAGCCTTTCCTCTGGGGTTGTCTGCAGGTAACACACTGCACACTTCACATTTATGTTTCTGTCTCTCCTCCTGGTTTAAAACGGTACAGGCCAGGACTGGTTCCTAACTTCTCCATTTGTCAGCAATGCCCAACTCTGAGCATGTAGACTACAATAGGTATGTAATAAATTTTTGTTGAATGAATGAGTTATTCAGTCTTTAAAAATGTGGTTGAGAAAAAATTAGTTCAGTCCTTTCCAGTTATTTCACTGCTTTCAAGAATCATTTGTATTGTCTTCTGTTTCTACTCAAACTTACTATTTTTGTTCAATTCAACAAATATTTATGTGTCAACGACGTACATTTGTTTATGCTAGGCTCTGTAAGAGATACACATAGGAAATAATGTATGTACACACAATAGCGGATGTATACTCAAACTGCGAGGACGAGAAAAGAACCACTGCCGACAGTGGAGTGGGTCAGACATCAAGAAAAAGGAGGATTTCTGACATTCCAAAGATGGGAAAGAAAAGCCACTGTTCCAGAGGAACAGAAACCACATGAACAAGGTAGAGGAGTACTACAGGGAACAGTGGATTGTTTTCTGACACTAGTATGAAAAGTGGAAAAGGGTAAAAGAGAGAGGCCAGGGTCAGCTCAGAGAAGGGCCCTCAAGTTGTGACTTTAGTCTATGGTTAAGGAAGAATGCAGAAGACTCGACACAGCAGGGATGGAATGCTCTTAGCACAGAGATTCCCAAACCCCACTGCCCACAAAGATCATTTTGGGAGTTTATTAAAAATACAAATGCCTGGGTCACTCCTCAAACTTAAGAAACTAGAAACTTTGAGGTTGGAGCCCTAAGTTAAAAAATTCCAAGGGGATTCTCATGTGCCGTGTACAGATTAACATCTGAGAATCGATGATCTGCAATGTATTCTTGAAAGTCGATGACCAGGTTCTGCTGAAAGAGAGTTCACTAATCATCTTTTAAAGGCCGCTTCTCCAAAAACAGTCGTGGAAATTTACATCTGGTGGACAGGAAGACAGCAACCGTAAAGGAAGAAGGACTTCCTGTCTGTAACCCTCTCCCCCTTAGAACACTGGGTGAAATGAGGCAGTGACATGAACCGCTGAGAATGCATCCGATCAAGCTCAGGTAGAGGAAGTTTGGTGGGAGAGCACAGGCAGAATCTACTGTCATCTACATCCGTCTCCTTATCTCACTGCACTATATACACACAGTGGTTAATGCAAACCTGCAAGTCATGGACAGAGTGGGGGCCAACTGACAAAACTGTGAAACACCCCGAAAGTGAAGCATCAACTCGCTTTAATAAAACCTGACAGAGAAAAAGAAAGGGGAAAGTGAGCATCGTTCAGTTCAGCAGGCGCCGGAGGAAGTGGCACCCAGCCCCGCAGCTTACTCCCTGGTGACATCTACTGGCCACCCGTGGACGCCCCCGGTTATCATGTAGTAACACAGGAGACCAACCGGGGCTAAATCGTTGCACCCGTCCCGCCTTAAAGAACCTCGCCAAGAACTGGTTAAGTGGAACAAGACGGCCTCAGTTCCCCAGAGCTGAATGTGGTGAAAGACGGGATAAAGGAGGAAACCCCGCCAGCAGACAAAGGTGGGGAAAGCATGGGGAGGGCAGGGAGAAGCAGGAAAGAAACGAGTGGCGTGGTACATGTGCATGTCCACACCCGCGATGGGAGAGAGGCTCCACGACGCCCCGACAGCCGGAAGACCGAGGCCAGGAGAGAAGGAGGCTGAAATGGAGATCTCTGGCCTATTTCAGAATCAGAATCAAGAACCTAAGAGGAGACAACACCACCTGGAAAACTCATGAGAACAGTTTCAGAAAGGAAAAAAAAAAACCCACAGTAGGTAAGACAAACAGCAGAGCCCAGGAAACAGGAAAGGCAAAGGAGGGAGGGAGGGAGGGAGGGAAGGAGGGAGGGAGGGAGGGAGGGAGGGAGGGCCCGAGTGCATGAGAGCCTGAGTGCAGACGGGAATCGACAGGAAAGGACTCAAAGGAACCCTTGGGAGGAAACAAGTGGGCAGAATGCTCAAGTGAGAAAACAAAGCACTGCCCTTTCCCTCCGAGATTTTAAAACTACACCAAACCAGCTTCACCCCACACAGCTGCACTTAACACTTTCCTGCACGGAGGTCGTCACCGTCTCCCTCCCTGGCATCAATTCTGTTCAGCAGATGCGCAAGGAGGGAGAAAGAAGGGGGTGGCCCAGGGAGAGGACCCCTCCTCCAACGCAGGCTGCTGGGACGACAGGGGCCCATCTGACTTCAAAGTTCTGCAATAACTACAGTAAACCACTCCATGAATTTTAAGATATTACTTCAACTGAGGAACTACAAGTCAACACAGCTTTGCTTCTTAATGTAAAGATGCTTAGAAACATATTACACTGAGAGGTATGTTTAAGTATTAAAATGGAACCTTTTTCTTTAACGTGTTCTTGTTTCCTAGGGTGGCTTGTCACTATTGTATCATTCAAGCACAACTGATCAGGAAAAAGAAACATTAAAAAATAAAGTGATACAACACTTTTTAACTGGTGTTCTGGGGCACTCACTGGCTCTTGTGTTCTTTTGGACTCAGAATGGCCAGAATTTTGCCTTGAAGTCAAACTAGAAAAAGGAACGATTTTTTTTTTTTAAAAAAGGAAAAGAACAGCAACAACAAAGCACACACAGCTTACCATTTTTTGGACTTCAGCCGGGGAGGAGGGTTTCTGGGGATGAGAAACAGTGCTCTCATGGGATGCATGTCACAGAGAGCTGGGGAGAGGAGAGGGCGTGTCAGTACGTACTCAGGTTACTCATTCTTGATCTCTAGGGGCACGCGCTCTGCCCATCGTCTGCGGCATGCTTTACGTCAGGCAGTCTGCACATCTAGTTATACAGCTGAGGGCGTACCCTGAATACCCCACTTAAACACAGCAAAATACGAGGAGGGAAAGCGCAACGAGAAGAACATACAATTTCAAACAGACATTGGAAAGTTTTCATAAATCAAAGCTAAATATTGATTCAACGTCCTAAAGGAGTTAACAGCTTACGTTGCTACACCATCTATCAGATGACAATGAGATTACTTTATTTTCCCAGGGTTGTTGTGAGGATTAAATTAGACTCGGTCGTAAAGGCCTTCACACAACACCTGGAACACAGATGCGTTAAGCCCTCCAGGAACGCTCGCTGCTGGTTGTTAGAGCGAGTGTGCCTACGGAAGAGCAAAAACGGGGGCCAGATGGGACTGTTTAATTCTGTGCAATGACTGCCTGTTCTCCGGTCACTTGCCCAACGAAGGCGTGTTAGGTGCACGTGTACACACGAGTATGTCACATCAGGTATTTCCAAGTGTTTATTCACCTTCACGAGACTCTTACAAGGCAGCTGGGAAATGGGGGCCAAAGAAAAGGAGGGTACTACTGTTCCTGCCGTGAAAGAGAACCGAGACAAAGGGCCAGGCAGTCCTTCCCCGTCTCGGTTGAGGGAGCACATGGTGATCAAGACGGACGGCCGCTTCTGCAGTGCAAACTAATCCTTAGCTGTGGGCAGTCTTTTATCATTCATTCAACAAATATTTATTCAGCAGCGACTATGTATCAGGAAGTTATACATTCTTTGTATACACTTTTTTTTAAAGGGGGACTGGCAGAAAATGCTGTTTTCCCCTTTGCTCTCTGAAACTCTACCCTGTTCCTGATTAAAAATCAATTTCATGAAGTTGTCGTTGATTTAATCCAAAGCAGAAGCAAAACTTCACACAGATAATACTGGAAAAAGTTATTCCACAGATAAAAGGCTGTGCCTCTATTTGTAAAGTTAAAATGTAAGAAATACTGAAATTTCCTGTGGTAGGACCAGTTTCACGGAATATTAAGTTCAAACTGTAAAAAGAAAAATTACTGTGTATTATCTGACATCAGAATAATTTCAGGTCACACGTCTGATTACAACTTAAATAAAAGATAACATAGCCCACGGACCTCAGGGAGATCTTCAAAAGGACTAATGCATGCCAAGAATTCCTTTCACATCGAAAACTCCACTGTATTTATGATTCCTTCATCTGAACGCCCCATCAGGAACAGTTTCATCCATGCAGCCACTCTCTTTGAAGCCTTGAGACTAGGTTTAAGTTACACAGAACTGGGCTGAAAAGGAACGCAAGCTACTTACGGGGAGCGCCTTCTGCCATCTCAATGGCTGTGATGCCGCAGGACCACAGGTCACTCTGCAAACAAAGCGGGAAGTTAGGACACTGTCCTTGCTGTGAGGCCCCCAACTCACCACTACTGATCGTTCACACAAATGACGCACTTGCATTCTGTGGGGTACGAACCAAAAGGAAGTTCGCCAGGAAATTAAAAGCACAAACACATCTGGAGGAACACCTTCCAAAAGAATGAATGAAAGATGCAATAAAGATAACACTGATTGTTAATTAGAACCGCTCGTATCTATGATTGAACAAAGTTGGTTCCCCGTTACATCTTCTCCCTACCCGCCCACTGTGGGCTCTGCAGTTCATCATTTCTTCATTTCTTTCCAAGCATTTGATGATTTAGATTCCCAGCCTAGACAGATGTTTACTCTTATATTTTATGACAATATCTCGAACTTAACTATGCTGTTAAACGTTTAAAGGCTAGAAAATACTCTTTATGAAAGGTCCTCAGAAGAATTAATAAAATCCACCCTCGCTCACTAAACGGAATCAGGCTGCCACGTCTCTCTACTCTTCCTTTAAACTTAGGGGTGTGAGATAAGTTAAGTGCATGCAGTCTTTCCCTTCCGATTCCCCAAAATATTAACTTTAAAATTTGAATTATACTCCTTTTTTTTTTAGGCTACGCCATGCGGCTTGAAGGATCTTAGTTCCCCCACCAGGGATCAAACCCGTACCCCCTGCAGTGGAAGCGTGGCATCCTAACCACTGGACCACCAGGGAATTCCCTAAAATTTGAATTTTAGCTTTCTCCCCTACTCAAATACAAATTCCATGGGGACAGGTATGTTTGTCCGTTATTCACCTTTGTATCCCCAGAGTTGTGACTACCATGTGGTAGGCATTCAATATACACTGGATGACAGATGAGGTTTTATCAGCTAATTTCTTAAAATCCAAACAAGATTTTCTAAAAGCAGATAACAGATGTTTTTTCATCATTAGCCTTCTTTTGTTTAGACACTATCCTAATAAAGAAATTTACTTAAAGTTGCTCCGTTGAAGGGTTTTCCTGAATAACCTATAACTCTGCTATGGAGGACTCAAGCACATGTGTTTTATCACAAGAATAAAGAGGCCCATGAACTGCTCCCTTGTTTTTACGGAGTTTTCTACACCCTCAGGTCCAAAGAGCAATTCACCACCTTAACCAGAAACTAATATGGGCAGCATCGGTGGTGGGACCACCAGGTGCTGACGCTCCCTAGGGTGATGCAGACAAACGACGCCCATCTCCTCTCAGGGGATCCCGGAAGGCTTTTCTCGATACTAATGGAGCCTCTCCAGTCCACAGAAAACAAGGTAACTGACATGACAAAGACTGGAAAGTTAAAATTCAGAAATGGTAAGATACATCTAAAGGGTGGAACACTGCCTCTTCAGCAAGGCGGTGTCATGCAGAAAGCGGGGGCTGGGGGAGAGGGTGTGATAGTCTTCACTGAAAGATACTCAACCACCAACCAACCAAATACAACATCTTGTCCTATACTGAATACTGGTCTGGACAAACCAGGTGTAGACGAGCTGGGTCTAATTATGGACTCTGCATTAAGGAATCACTTTTAATTTACTTAGGTATGATGATATTTTGGATGCGTTAGAAAGGTTTTCAAATTTTAGAGATACATAATGACATAACAAAGAGTGAAAACTTCTAAAGTCTATAATCTATTTGAAAATATTTCAGCATATAAAAACATAAATAAATATTCCTCTCCACCACAGGCTCACATTGAGTTCCAGTAGTTGGGTATTTGTAATAAATACTAAATACACTGGCGTGCTGTAAGATAGGAACTCAATTGTGAGTATCATTAACACGTACATCAACCACTCTGACTCATTTACTTAAGGCGACAGAATTTTTAAGTAGTTTTTACAAACATATTCAACCCGAGTCTGATGATCAAATATGGGTTTTACATCAGGATCAAAAAGTGCATTATTGATACAAGTCCCTAGAGGTCACTCTAATAGTTTACATATATTTGTGACCAAAGCAAAGCTGCAAAGCTCTTTAACAACACTCTAAAATTTCACACAGACGAAGCTATTGCTATATATTGCCAGTATTTTTAAAATAATAAATATCTGATTATAATATATTCTTCAAGTTAAAAAGAACGGCAAACAGGGCAGAAGCACTGAATTTACTCAGGACAAAAAAATTTCTACCGACAACGGAGTGACACACAGCCCCACCCCACCTTGAAAGCAGCATCGTACTTAGTAACAGAACAGGGGGGATGCAGAATGGACTAAAAAAAAACAGCCTCAAGATACTGTCCCAGCAGAGGTGCCCCTGCAGCAGGGGTCCATGTGGTCCTCAGTGAAGCAGCAGGAAGGGGGACTGGAGGCGGAGCCCCACCCGCAGGAAGGCAGGGCCGGCGCCTCACCCTGTAATCATAGGTGGCGTCGGGGTTCTCGTCACAGGCGATGACCTCGGGAGCCATCCAGTACGGGGTGCCTATGAAGGTGTTTCTCCTCCCCACGGTCCTGTCCAGCTGAGCACTCACACCGAAATCCACTGTGGCAGGAAGAGGAAGGAGGGGAAGGAGAACACAATTAACAAACCAGTCGACGGCAAGGTGAAGAATGTGAGCACCAGAGGCCTTCAGAGTAAACCACACAGAAACACTGCACAGACTGCAACCTCCCACCAACAGGGATAAGGGGCACCCTCTCCAGGGCCAAGCCACCAAGACGGCAGACGCTCGACCAGCCTGGGAGCTCCCTGGACGCTGGACCCGCCACCTCCCTGAGCATCCCAACAGCGACCGCCAGAGGGACTTCCGGATGAGCCAGGAGCACGGGGAAAGGGAGTCAGGAGCCAGGCTAAGCAGCAAGCCCAGCTCCCAAGCCTTAAATAAGACAGAAGGAGAAACGGGGTAACGTTTCCAGCTAACTGCACTGGGGCAGGGTATTAGATCACGTGGCACGCCCATCACATACCAAGCTTCACCTCTGCGTTCTCGGTCAGCAATACATTCTGGCCCTTGATGTCCCGGTGAATCACGTGATGGATGTGGAGATGCGCCAGTCCCTGAGCAGGAAAGTCAGGTCTGGATTTAGTTCTCTGTCGCTACAAGGGACTAGCCCAGAACACACCCTTTATAATAAAGTGTGCACACAGGCCAGAAGTTTCTGGGAACATAAGATTCAACCTCAGTGCATTTCCAGCAAGACATCACCCATGACACCACACAGAGAGAGGTACCCACGATCCCAATGGGGCAGGGTTACCACCTTCTAGCTGCTCCCCAGCAGGACCATCCGCAGTGTCTCTGCTGTCATTTGCGCTATTTGTGTGCAGGGTGGTTCCTTTCCCACGCTGCACGCCTATCTTGCAATGGCCGACCCTGGGGGCAGATCTGAACTACACGCACCCAGGGGAAAAGCAAAGGGCGGGAGTGGGCTTTAAGGTCTGGCCCTTGAATCCAGCCTGGTTTTCCCACCAAAGAGCGACAAACTGCTAACTACTGATCGACCCGACCTCCACCCCACGTGCAAAACAACTCTGCCATCAAAAGAGCTTTATGTTCAAGTATCTTTCTTTCCCAAGGAAATAAATCCTACTGGGCACACAGCACTTTCTGATGACCTCGCATCTGGAACGAAGCCCAGAGAAGGCCTCTGATGAGAGGTGGTGGGAGAACAAAAATACAGTTTTCATCCAAATATGGTCAGAAAGCCCAAAAGGCATCATTCTCACAACTCATTTACTTGTCCTGACTTTAGCTAGAGAAGCCAAATCGACAGCCTGCCTCCGTAAGCTACAAGCAGCCTATTAACTCCCCAACGTCTCAATTCAAAAAGCGCAGATGAGACGTAACGACTCCTTTGATTTGTCCTGTTTTAACTTCTTTGTGGGGTTTTATTGTCATCATTACCTTGTAGGCTATGAATTAAATGTAACAGCTGCCCTAGAACATTCATTTTTCTAACATGGGGGTTTCTAAAATCATTTACCAGTCTGCCTGTGAAACAGAAGAGAGCTTATGTCATGGCTCTGTGTGTTTTTCCAGCACTCAGGATGTGCAGTGTTACACCACAAAGCACCAAGTAGGGGGGAAAGCACTAAAAGCATACGGCATCTTCATGGTATCGTTAGGAAGAAACTCCCTCCTTTTAGCCCGGTGTACCTTTGAACAGCGGAAGAAGAGATGAAAAACTGCAGCTTCCCTCTTTCGTAATTCCTACTTTTATTACTTCAGTTCATTTTTTATTCTCTTAATGTTCACAAGCCCCCCCTTCTCACACTTCTCCAGAATTATCTTAGCAGCAGACGTTAAGCAGCCACGTCTTCTCAGACGAACGTGGCCTGCCTGCACTCTGGTTCCTGTCGAGCAATCCCTGTCCTAGGGCTGCGGTTACTGCCTCTGGGAGGGCCCGCTGCTGGCGTGTCTGCCAGCTCGTACAGCGCAGGAGCCCGAGCCGCGAGGATCTGCGCAGCGGACACAGTCTTCCTGAATGAAGGGCCTGGGAGGGAGGGCGTGTTCCACCGCCCCCGCCATGGTGAGCTACAGTCCCTCCACTTCGGCAGAGATGGCAAGTCCAGTACACAGTCAGCGTCTGTCCAAGAGCAAATGAATCAAGGTCCACAACTCGGAAACACGGTCCTGTAAGTCCGTCGCATTCACAGAATGAAGCAGCAGTCAAAGGCCGTCTTCGGTGCCGGTTGGGAGAGGCTGTAACTGCCCACACTCAGGATGATCTATGCTGGTTTCTATGAAAACGCGAGGCTGCCGTGTGGATGGTGACCATGGAAACGGGCCGGAAGGAACACGCGGCTTCGTGTCTCGAGGCTCTCGGTGGGTCCAGGAGAGCTTTTCTACTGCCGTCTGAGACCCGCGTGCCCACAACTCTCAACCTGCTGAGATCTTCACTCCACAGCAACTGACTCAACCGTCCACCAAGGAACGAGGACGTCTGTCACCACAGAAATCAGCCCCCGGCGTGCCTCTGGGACGCCCTGCTTTCCTTCCCCACGAGCGGCCTTCTCACCACTCTGCTCTCTCTTTCCCAACACTGACTGCCGTGACCCGTTACGAACACACATGAGTACATGATACTGACTCTTCCAGAAGCTTCTGTTTGAGGTTAGTCCATTTAGACGTTCGTCGTAGGAAAAATTCCCATCCTAGATGAAGTGACGTGAAGGAAACTCTCGTTTCAGGTGGCCACGGGGGCGGAAAACATCTGCTGCATCTTGAAAAGATGTTCATTGAGCTACTATGTTCAGGTTGATCTGCGGCCTCAAGCAACCTGGGCTTCTTTCCAAAAATGCTGTCTTGAGTTCAATGGTGGAAAAACAGTTGCATACACTTAGTTACCGACCCACGTGTCATATTAACTGATTCCTGACACTGAAACTCATTTACTTCTCATAATAATGGTACTTCCTTCATAGGACTGGGACCGAGATTTTACATATGAAGAAAGTAAGTCTGGAAAGTTGAGTAACGTGGCAGGGGATGTGCAGAAGGTAAGCAACAGAGGCAGGACTCGAACCCAAGTCTACCTCACTTGAGGCCCATGCTCTTAGCCACTGCTCTCTCCTGCCCACAGGACTCGAACCCAAGTCTACCTCACTTGAGGCCCACGTTCTTAGCCACTGCTCTCTCCTGCCCACCCTGAGTTTTCGTTATCAAGATAATAAATACACCTGCCCACTCACTGAACTCCCTCACAGCAGTACAGGGCAGGAGGCTTAGTTTCCCATGTTAAGTCTCCTATAATAACCATAAAAGAATCTTGATATTTTTAAATGAAACTTGTTATGTGATAAGAAGACGGGGTCTCCCATCTCACCCTCTACAACTGGTTTTCCTAGGGGAACTGTCTATTGTCAAGGGCTCTGCAAACTTTCTAAATAAAAAGAAATTCAGACTATCTCTGTATTCTAGACGGCATTTTTTAAAACCTGCAGTCCTCTATGAAACTTAAACGTAAAAAGTGGAGTAAATTTATCTATAAATAAAAAATAAAGTTAACATTTTTTTTTATTAGTGACAGAAACATAAGAATTAGATTCCAGTTCAACTCCATAGTCTTTATTTTTAAAATGTGGTCGGTAGATGAAATCCAACCAAGTAACTGAAGTGTGTAATTGAGGGGTAAAGTAGAGAGAAAAACTGTGCCGGTTGACCAGAGGCAAGAGGCCCACTGGCAACTCACATGCAGTTTTCCAATACGAGATTTTCGAACACCCTGCCTGCGCTGTCAGGACAGCTCTACTACTGAAAGGGATCGTTTAGAAGCCGCTAAAACGGTAGCCAAGAACTTGCTTTGACATAAACCAGCTTTCCAGTTGGCTGTAAATAACATTAAACATTAGAACTTCTCCTCATAAATACTGTCACAGATTCTAACAGTTAATGCCGAAGTCCACAAGATGATTTTGAAAGCCAGCATTTAGCACCATTAATATTGCTTTATAAGCTTAGACACACGATTCCCATAAACACAAGAGTGAGGGATTATTTCTCCTCCTCTCCACTCTGATTTTCTTCTTCATAACTGCAGGATGAATTCAGAGAAATACCCAAAAAAAAAAAAAAGCTATTGTAAGTCTAGTTTCTTTGGATACTTGCCAGACTCAAAACCATGATGTGGCTTAAACTATCAAAGCCAGCTGGTGATACAGAACCCTTGGCTGTCACGAAAAGAATAACCTGTACAGGTCGCAGCTAATGCGCAGAAACCCTCGGGGCCGGGCAAGTGGAAATGGAAACACAAGCCCACGCCTGGCTGCCTCAGCTGTGCCCCACTTACCCTCAGGATCTCCCTGGAGATGTAGGCTATCCAGTCCTCCTTGAGCGTGTTGCCCTTGGTGTTCTTCACGAGGTCTGTGATGGACCCGGCCCCGCAGAACTCCATAACAAGCTGGAGAGAGACAAGACACGCTGCGGCCAACACGTCCCCCCAGTGGCCAGAGCATCACAGATGTCAGCACACACCGGGTAGGCCGAGGGGCAGTCTAACCCCCCTCCTTTCCTAAAGGTCTGGGCGCACGACCATTGTGGAGGCACCGAACTCCTGAGAGCATATCTCATCACACCCCATCTATTCGGCACGGACATCCGGTCCAGGAGATCGGCGTCTGCATGTTCTACGGCGCAGCCTGTGCAGAGGCCCTGAAGCCCCCCTTCTCTCCTGAGCACAGACGCAAGTGGACCGCTTGCTCCTAATCAACGCCCACTCATCAGAAATCTGATCTAAATACCCCTTAACAGGCTTTCCAACTTGCCAGTGTCTAAACTGCTCTATTTTCCACACATCGTGATTCTCAAACTATTTTATATCAACTGCGTTTAGTACAGTTTAAAAATTTCTCTTTAAAAAGAGAAATACTATTTTTAAGCAGCACATCATTTTTTAAAAGACACTATTTACAATAACTAAATGTTTCCACAATACGAACACAAGTATATTTCCAAAGTACTTAGAAAATAAATTGAGTTGAACTATTCTAAAAATTTAACTGTGTTTGGATACGGGCAATGGAAATAAAGGTAACTGTTTCCCTTTTACTATCCTAACTTTGCAAACAGTCTCTAATGGCTTTTTTAAAAATTAGAAGAGTATTCATCTATCTTCCTGCCCTATAAGCCCAGTACCTTTGGCATAACGTGATAACCACAGATCTGACACTGTCTCGGTGTCATCATCTTGAATAGAAATGTATTCAATAAGAGATATGGTTGAATATGTATAAATTCTATAAATTTCCCTGGAGTCCACTGTTCTTAATAAATTACTAAACTAAGTTTGTTTTCTTGCAATTTGTCTCTCATTCCAACATAGTAAAGAAAGATTCATTTAGTTGAGATTCCACACTAATTAATTTCCATCAAGTTTTTATCACATTGCTTTCATTTTCAAGCTAATTTCCTTGCTATTTTGTTACTTTTTTTTTTTAATGTGCCATTTTATTCCCAAAACACAAGTTAACTCTTTTTCCTGCGATGTGAAATCAACACCAAAATAAACATTCAGGACACCGTCCACTGAGAAGGCCAGGGAAGACACCAGATGTTACCCCTTCTTCTTTGCTTTTCTCTCCCCTCCCCCCCGGAAGGTTCTTAATGCCCTTTTAAATACAAAGAGGAAACCCCCCAGAATGCTCAGGAAATGTCCGCCTACCCAGAGTTGGTCATCGTGTCCTGGGGGGCTCTTTTTAATGAAAGCACCGTAATACGTTGCAATATTTCTATGATGAGAATATTTCTTCAGCATATTTATCTCCAGCTTGATTTCCTCCTCTTCATCCTTAAGAAAAAATAAAAATAAAATGTGCAGCTTTTGAATGACATGCAGGATTTTACTTTCTCCACATGCAGGCAATCAGACGTTCCCAGCCCCTCCAGCAAGGGAGAGACACTTTACTCTTGTGCCAGTAATCGGGGACTTGCGGCGACGCATCCTTTGAAATGTGATTACAAGCTCTGCAAGAAGAAATACAAGCACAAAAGGTAAAGATGAAACAGGAAGCAGCAGGGGCAGAGGGCACGCGTGGCCTGGCTCTTCCACGGGCCACGTAACCCCAGGCAATTCACTCCACTTCTCTGGGCCTCAACTGGCTCATCTGTAAAAATGGGAGGAAAAAGAAAACTGGCTGATACTACTTCAAATGACTAGCAAGGGCTGCTTCTTTTCTAGAGAACATTTGTGAGTATAAATCGTCCGACGCACTTAAGGTTCAGCTCTGAGAGCATCACACAGCACCATCACCCTGGGTCGGGGGCAGGGGCCAAGCTCAGGGACCCTGTGGTCCTGGATGGACAGCGCCCCCAAGAGACTCGGGCCAGTCCAGGAGCCCAGAAACATAAACACCACTCAGTGGCGGCAGGTTGTCCCTAGACTGGGCTCATCCTCCCGCCTCTTGCTTTACTAAAATAAGACAAGCAGAGGAAGAAATGAAGAGTCTGTATGAGAAGATGAGAGGGAGAATGAAGGGGACAGGTGGTGACAAAGGTCCGGAAAATAAAAATAAGTTGCTCTTGTGAATGTTGAGGTCTCCGCCTTCTCCCACATCAACCCCTCCCCACCCCGCCCCGGGGAAAACCGCATCATCGGGGGCATCCTGTGCCCTGCTGCACACACGGACACGGGGAGAGGGTAACGCCAAACCACCTGCAAAGAGTCATCCGAAGAAAGGTTTACAGGTAGCACGAGAATGAGAGGAAAGCAGAATTAAAGTGAGAAAAAAGAGAGAATGTGCAGGAATAGGGAAAATCTGCCTTGGTTAGAAAAGGGGTGTTTGAGGGAAGATAAAGAAGATCTTTGAGCAAAGCCTCATAACCAGATCTCTAGAATTCCCTTTATTTCATGTATTTTCAACAGGAAATGATGAGTGGTTCCCTAAAACCTCCTGACTTTTCTACACTGACACACTCCTTCCACTTTAGCTGATATCCTTCCCTCTCCAGGGAAGACTCAGGGATTCTGAGCCACACAGGTACGTGTATATGCACATGTGTGCGCGCACACACGCACACACACAAAACCTACCGTTGCAGCCTAGCATCTCCAAGAACCTTTCATAAGGCCTCACAGGCCTAAAGTAAGTTTGGTTTGCAAACACTGCTCTTAGGGCAACATCATTAATTAGATATTAACAGTGAGACCAAATGAAAAAAGAAAATGTCTTTTTAAAAACAACTTTCAGTTCGTCATTACTGCTTAATAAACCCAATACCCACGAAAACACGTAATCATCCAACACCGGTGATTCTCATGGCGATGGCTTCCAGCTCGGTCCAGATACGTAAGTATGAGACTACTGCAGCATACAGATGACAGGCGTGATTGTCATGGGACTTTGGCAGACGATGACAGAAATATGAAGCAGAGTCACATGGCCAAGCACAGTCTAGACACTAGTCTGTGTAATAATTCTCATTCAAAACCGATATATATGTAAATCACACCAAATGCATATGAATTTCAATGGCCATGGTTAAAGCCGCAATGAACAATAAGAGGCTGAACAACTAGGATAATTAAGTAGCTTAATTCTAAACAAAACCAGGGCTTAGCCTGGCTAGTATTACACAATCACACCCCTCTATCTGGGGCCTTTACAGTGTAGAAACTTTATACTATAAAACGTAAAGGGCAACAGGTTTTGTTCATACTGGGCACAAGAAAGCACGCCCCAAGCAGAATTAGGAAGCCCCACCCATCCACAGCTGTATCTTACGTCACATTCGCGCCCATGCTGTGGGAGGACCACCACCTGCCGGCACAGGGGCCCCGCTCTCTCTGGATCGCAGCTCACGACTCGCCGCCCACAGTCTCTGGCTTCCTGGGCAGCCAGGACACCCCAACGAGGCCTGTTGAGACTGACACATTCCTAACAAAAATGAGCGCGAGTCTGGCCACAGCCTCGCTCCTGCTGGAAAGGAGGTGGTGTTACTCCAGGATTAGAAAGTCAACTAAAGGTATGATTTTTTTCCTCTTATCCAAAACCAGTAAAGCTGTAAGGATCTGGGGTACAAAGACTAAACAAAAACAAAAGGAACAATGCTGAACTAGAATAGGGAAAAATCAACACACTACTGATTTTCATTTTCTGTGCTAAGAGCGCTGCCACTCACTTCATGCAGTAATGTGTGCCTTCCCGGACGGAAGGCGGGACTTCATTGCTCCATCCCTAACCCTTCCTAGGGGCCGCCACCCGCCCCCCACACTGCCTAAGTCACCCCAGGGTCTTTAGTCCCTGTGATGCTCTGCCAGTAGGCTTCACTTCTGGACAGAAAGCAAACGCTACCTACAGTTCTCCCACAAGCAGCTTCCTGAGCAATAATTAAGGGTCTTGACATACTGTGACTGGTTTTGACATATGTTTTCTTTTAGTGACAAAAACCAGTGTCTTCCAGGATCTCACGCGTTCACCGCTCTGTGTAAGAACAACCAAGACCCTCCATCGGCACCTGAGGTTTCTGGAGCCACTGAGTTAAAATCCTCCCACATCTTACACGTTTAAAGATCCCCGTAGGCTTAAATGCGGTACTGCTCACCGGTGTGAAAAGCACTTAACATGCACACGGGCAATACTGTTGGAGGACCATCACGGCACAACACATCTCCCTGAACCTAAGATGCTGCCAGACAGACACCCAATCACTTTTCATAACGAAACTATGATTCACCATCAACCATGAGACGCAGGCTGTAACATCTTCGAAACTGGGCTGCAAGTTACAAACAATGAAATATGACATAAGAACAGCTTAAACACAGTTTGGTAACAGCTTTTCTAATATGACTGAAACATCCAGATATTTTCCGAAAATACAGTAATCAGATCGATGTCTCTTGCCAGAATACTTCCGGGGTCTTAACAGTCAAATCCTGGAAGCAGATGAAACTGAACTACAAATACTGAGAGGAAAACATACTGTCCTCTCAAATCATCATTTCAGGATAAGGATTATATATACTTTGAAACATTCCTTCTCTGGCTTCTCTGATTTTCAAATAGATGGCTATTGCACGGTTTATAAAGTAAAAAGGCACTCAGCACCACTAACTGTCATTCACTGTCTAATTATGAGTGCCCACCTTGGAGGAAAAGCATCAGAAATGCAGAATCTACCAACAGTTTGGAGCCAACTGCAGCTGGAATCCTAATCACGACTAATGCTTATAATATAGTGTCTTACACGGTGTCTTTAGGGTAATAACGAACCAACTTCTGAGTTCGAATCTCCCTTCAGTCATTAGGTGAAAACAAGTTTGCTGTTCTCATGCCAGTATTTAAACGCATGCGCACCACCACCAAAAACAAACACCTCATTTTGCCAGAAAAGATACAGCGGAAAACAGACTTAGAACAGACTAACTGCATTTTAAAAGCGATGACAAATCCCACATTTGCAAAGAAAGTGGATGTAGCAAAGCTCCATGAGGAAGTGATATATCCAAGTGTCCCGGCCAAGTCCAAACGCCTCTGCCCTTCATCCTCCCCTTTAGGAGGCCACAGTCACGTACACATGGAAAAAAAAAAATTAAGGGTCACTTGAGAGAGGAGAGGGGACATTTGGGGAGGTCTCCTCCAGGGATGAGGCAGCTGCCAGCCCCCGGTGATCTAAGGCAGCTGATGCCAATTAGCATTCTGGACTCTCCCCAGTGGGAGCAAACTCAGCAGAAAAGGTCTTTGTCTCAGGCTAAGACTAGGGAGGAGTTTTCCTTTGCCTTCCTTGGCTGCTAGAGGACAGGGTGGGGGGGGGGGGGGGAGTGTACATCTGAATCGTGGTCATCTTCAAAAGCAGCTGTGGGTTTGGGAGTCATAGGAAAAGTCCTGTCCACTCCACAGTCTGAGCACAGAGCAGTGCATAGGACTAGTAGGGTTTCTTAATAACTCCTTAAAATGTTGTTTAAACTCTCTTGTTACCAAAATTCTGTCTCCTTCCACTGCCAGCAGGCAGACCTCCAATGAGCCCGACTGGGAGGACCCAGGAGGTCTGGGGGGTGCTCCCCCCAGCAGCCCCTCCTTACAGAATTAAGCCTACTCATTAAGAGCTGAACAAAAACAGGAAGGGCCATTCATTACTCACTCTATCTTTACTAGATGGAGAGAATACTAATAAAATGAAATACACGAGCATCTCTGGCAGATTTCACCACCAAAAGGTATATACTTAGAATGAAAATAGCCATTGAATATCCATTTTAGAAAAAAGTTTACAAGCTTGTTTTAGTTAACGACTACCAAACCCTTCTTTACGGGACTGTGAACTGGCAGAGAAATGAGGGCAGATCACCTTTGACTTGGCAAACCCCAGCGACATCTGAGAGTGTTATTCAGTATCACACCAAGCTGAATTAACCAAAATTAATTTTTATGACTCAGACATATGAAAAGTTCTGCAACTTAACTTCACTGATCATTCAACCAGACAGAGGCGAACATGACTCTGCAGGGAAGCTTCTAGAGCAAAATGAAGGTCCAGGATCTGGTCGAAGGAAGGAATGGAACGTTCTTTAAAATTAATCCGCGTCCATCTCAGAAGACCCATCAGCTCCAGAACAAAAACCCCAACAGAACAATGACAAAATTAACATAGCTGCACTCGTGACATCTTACTCAACAAGGAATACTGCCCTGAACACATTTCAGACAAAAAGACATGCTCCCTAGTTTTGCTACTGAGCCAATGGACTTCTGAGACCCCAAAGTCTAACCCTAACGGCCCTGAAGCGCTTAACCTGCTCTTTCTGTCGACAGACACCACCACGTAGGACTTTACTTGACTCAGCAAAGTGTTCTACGAAATCTGCTATATTTCAGCGAGGCTGTGTCACTCGACTGGGCTCTAAGAGCAGCGTGGTAAAGAAGAGAACTACAGAGCAGCACCATCACCGGGATGGGCATGGCGGGGTGGTAACTTCAGACTGTGACGAGACGGTGCAGGACGGCAAGGACAACCCATTTTCCTCAACATCACTCACTCACGAAAAACCTGGGGAGACTGGTGCTTGCAAGGAGGCCAAGACACACCTCTGGGATGACCCCTTAACAACAACCACAGCACGGCGAATGAACACGGTGAGCTAACTCAAATCACAAAGTCAGGTAAGACCCATCGCTGTTTTCTCCAGGATCTAAACGAAACTATGAGAACTTTCCAAAGTGTCAAGCCCCAATTTACAGGACACAATTCCCCAGGGTACAAGTTGCTTCGAGAGTCTAACTTGAAATAAGTCACATCAATACTTGATTTTAGAACCCATCCATTTTCCTCCTCCATTGGGGACCCTTTAGTATGGCCCCTAAAGTAAGAGCTGAAACCTAGGTCCCGACAGAGATGGAAAGCAGATCTCCTGGGTAAGGCCCAGAGTGACCAAAATCAAATCCTCCACCAAAACACTTGATTGTCACCCCAAAATATGCTCTTTGACATGGGATTATTTTAAGCTAAAGGGACTTGAAAAGCAGCAGGGACAAAAAAGGTGCTCCGACCTCCCCTTTTCTCCCTGAAAGCAAGCGATAAAACTCCCATATGAAAGGCATCCTTCCTATACCAACTGGAAAAAACATTCTTATCACCAGAGCCAGGGGACTGAGGCCAAAAGAATTCTGTACAAGCCAGCCTCTCATCTTCTGTTAGCTGTCCCATATGGTTTAGTTACTGGTCCACAATGGCATCTCTCTGTTCAACCTGGTACACAGACAGAGTCTTCTTTGAGTCTTCATTTTCCTTGTGAAGGTTCCCATGTATATACGAGATAGACAAGTTAGCAAACCTGTTTGTTTTCGTCTTGTTAATCTTTTATTACATGATCAAGAACCTAGAAGGGTAGAAGGAAAGGGTTTTTTTCCTCCCCTACATAACGAAACTTGTAATTATATTATGAGACCAGAAAGAGATCAGTAATCCAAAATGCTCAGAAGATGACAAAATAATATATTCTTAACATCAGCATTTTGCCATTGGCAACACCAGTGTACAAGTATATTTAGATAACTCCACACGTTTCAATGTGTAAGAAAGAAAAAAGAAGAACTGTGCCCAAAGATTACCTCTGGATTACAGAGGTTTTCTTCTTTAACTTGCCCAATTCTCAACAATACTATTTTCCTACGTGGGGGAAAGTTAAGAGTAGAGGCGTTAACTCCATAAGCACCCAAATGAGTTTCCTTCTGGCCGTTCACATGTCCAGCTCCCCCGCCCTCCCTGGACAGGGGGCCCTCACGCCCCCCTTGCTGGTCCCGCGTCACCGCCAAGCTCCCTGCTCCAGCCGCTCACTCCAGCGCTCAGCTGTACAGGGAAGGCGAGGGGAGTTTGAAGAACGGGAACCTTGCTGGTTAACCTGCCTCCCGCTGGGTCAGCATCACCCAGAGCTCGGACCTCCACGGTCACGTCTTCCTGTTGGCTCCAATGGTACCAATCCAGGCCCATGACTTCCTGAGATCAGAAATTTCCAAGCTCAAGTTGTTTCCGGAGCAGAGGAGAGGTACCTGGAGCCCGGGATCAGCCATCGCGCCAGCTTCACCTTCCTGACCTGCCCGAGGGCCCCGGACAGAGTCTTGCCTCTGTGCCCACGCCCTTCCCTAAGCCAGGGGCGAACTCCACCAAGAGCACTGCGCACACGTTAAAACCTGAAAGCCAGGCCCTAGTAAGCGGTGGCAAGAAGGGGCACAGCTCTGGAGGAGCTATGAATGTGGACAACATCACACGTCTGTGCGTTTCTGACTGGCCCCATCGTGCACTCACACGCACAGAGCCCCTGCTTACACAACTGACACGGCAAGTCAGTCGAAGGCTGGCTCTGAAAATAGTCTGCAAGTGAAAAGGACAAAGGCCAAACTTCTGTTCCTGGCTAAAAGGAGGGTCAAGGGCCAGATGTACTCCCACTTGAACAACTACAATAGATAAAACGAATGAACGAGTTTTAGGACCCTGGACACCAGGGATTGAAGGACAGTGAGCTCTGAGAGGCGGGAACACGAGGAAAGACCTACAAATGCCGAGCTGCTGCCCTGGGAGATTCCAAGCTGCAGCAAAGCGAGAGGAAACCCCACCGAAGCCCAGAGGATGCTGAGCTGAGGACACAGAGCTGAGGGCAGCTGGAGCGTGCAGGACAGGGGTCAGGGAGGAGAGATGCAGAGACGGGGCAGGAGATCCGAGCAGAGCACCCAACACATCCTCCCGAGGTCAGGTGAGGACCCCCAGAGGACCGGGGAACAGCGCCTGCTGCCACTGTCCAGACTGGAAAATCTCATCATTCACAGGAACTTGGGCACAGCATTCAGGAGGCTCCTGCCTCAGCAGTGCGGTAAAACTAGCTCTAGACTAAATGCTGATCTGACCCCAAGGAACGGACCTTAAAAGGCTCAGACGGATTCCAAGTAACTAACTGCATCCCAGGCGAAAGCTCAAGAATATTACAAGAATATAAAATGTCCAAATACCCAACAAGGTACAAATCACATGGCTGGCATCCAATTAAAAATTACCAGTGTGCAAAGAAGTGGGAACAAATGCCCATGGGGCGGGGTGGAAGGGGGTCAACTGAAATGAACCCAGGTAATGGAATCAGCAGACAAAAACACCACACCACCTACAACCTACAGCCTTGCAGATAATACCCACTAAGCCTTTTGGGGCATCTGCCGGTGAAGGAATCTGAGACTCAATTTGTTTTATATAGCTCATTAAACTAGAACCCAGGGTGTTCAGAACACAACAACTTGGATTTACAGATGTTTTGATTCCTCTACCAGGGTGGAAGGCTAAAGACCCTCACCTCCCAACAACAGAGAGCCCATCTGGTCCCACTTTCCCACCACTAAAGGAGTATCATCATAATTTTGAAGAATTTAAGTCACACACAGGAAATCAACTGAAGAAAATTAATGTGCAAAATATGCTTTTGATAAGATCATTAAAATAACTTTTGTTTGATCTCAATTGCTATAAGCAAGCTATTCAGTTTATGCCTGAATCACAAGTATAGAAATTGCCAAAATCAAGCAAGTAACAGACCACACTCTCTGCCGGGGCAGTGACGTGTTCTCTGCCACGGTCGGGATGGGTAGTGACTGCTGGTGGACGGTGTCCAACGGCCAGTATTTACAAAGCTCAGTGATATTCTAGTTCTGACCTCGAGCATCACAGTGGCCAAGCAAAGATTTTGGGGCATGTTTCATGGTTTTACCTTGACCTTTCCCTCACCCTTCCTGTCTCCCTCACCTCCCACCCTCACGAGCTACCCTAATTCCTGCTTATATGATCTGTGTCATGATATACCACAGCAGGTGAGAGCAAGAGGAAAAAGCAGCAAGGACAGTCTAGAGAACAGTAATCAGATCTTCCTTCGGTCAGCTATCTTGCAAGCATCACGGAGTTAAGCCAAAGTAGGAAGTAAGTACCTCCAACCTGGCTCCTGGCGCTTCCTGGATAACAGAAATCTGCAATCGTGTGCCAATCGTGGCAACAAGGAAATAAGCCTTGGTGTAAAGGTGTGTTCTGTTACTTTCAAATAATTCTCTTCACTGTGGTAATCTGCGTATCTGGAAAGGGATTCCCTCTTTGCTCTGAAATGGCAGCTTCCACTCAAATACCATGGACTGGCCTGACACAACTTTACACCTGGAGAAGTGTCTGGGGGATCTTCATGGAAACCACGTGTGAAGAGCCCTTCCCTCAGCTCTGAGGATTCAAAGATGCTTCCACAGAGTGACTCAAGAAGACAAGGACCGAGTTCCACAAGTCTTTGGGGCAAACAGAAAACAGAAGCAAGATATTCTAACTCCTGACAGACACCCCCTTTCCAAAAGCTTTTAGGCAACGAAATGCAGGTAAGTGCATCACGGGCAACATTACACGGCATCCGCGCTCATCCAGGAGGACTTGCGCGTATGTGGACCGCCCCAGTGCTTCTCAAAACTCCTTACTTGGGCCTCCTGGTGGCGCAGTGGTTAAGAATCCACCTGCCAGTGCAGGGGACACAGGTTCGAGCCCTGGTCCGGGAAGACCTCACATGCCGCGGAGCAACTAAGCCCGTGAGCCACAACTACTGAGCCCACGTGCCACAACTACTGAAACCCGTGCACCTAGAGCCCGTGCTCCGCAACAAGAGAAGCCACCGCAGTGAGAAGCCCGCGCACTACAACGAAGAGCAGACCCTGCTCAGCGCAACTAGAGAAAGCCCGCGTGCAGCAACGAAGACCCAACGCAGCCAAAAAAAAAAATATATATATATATATGTGTGTGTATATATATATATACATATATATTTTAAAGTTTACTTGGCTGCCCCCCACCCCTTTAAAAACAAAACACCTCCTTGGTTGTGAGTGATGGTGCCTCACGACCGCAGGTGGAGAAAAGCTACAGGACCGCCTCAGTGGCTGAACCCCGTCTCCTTATTTCCCAATTCCAACTAGGAAAACAATCCAGAACGCCTCTCCCTTCTACTTTCTCCTACTTTTTTTTTTTTTTTTTTTTTTTTTTTGCGGTACGCGGGCCTCCCACTGTCGTGGCCTCTCCCGTTGCGGAGCACAGGCTCCGGACGCGCAGGCTCAGCGGCCATGGCTCACGGGCCTAGCCGCTCCGCGGCATGTGGGATCTTCCCGGACCGGGGCACGAACCCGTGTGCCCTGCATCGGCAGGCGGACTCTCAACCACTGCGCCACCAGGGAAGCCCTATTTTCTCCTACTTTTTAGAAACATACCAAATCACATGAAGAGAGAAAACGGGAGGAATACAGAACCCTAACCCTGAGCCCCAGACATGCACCTGAGCAGCCGACGGGGGGTCTGACCCTGTAGGATCCACCCCCTCCCCTAGACTAGACGGGGGACTGACCTCGAGTCTTAATAAAACCCAAAGGGAAGCTCTGCTGTGAGCCAGACCAATCCATTCAGGTACAGCCCACGGTACAGTTGGTCCTTCTTGGGAAAAGTCTTGATGGATGCTTTATACTCCGTCAGAAATTTATACAATGTGTCCCGGAGCCTCCCAGCTGGAGACACCCTTCCCCCCAGAACAGCCACCTCCCCCCCAGCTCTGCACCACAGTCACACCAGCTGCACGGCTCAAGCTGCAGAAGGACCTAGAAAGGCAACGAAAACATCCAGTAGCATAAAAACCATGCATCTGGGGACAGACAGATCGTCATCTGTCTCAGCACTCAGCCCCACAAAACCCCGCTTAAAATCTACCTCCTGGGCTTCCCTGGTGGCGCAGTGCTTGGGTGTGCTCACCCATCCAGCACAGAGGGAGAGGTCCCTGTTACGGCATCATATATAAGCCTGCTGCAATAAGGTTTGCTCGTGCAAAGGCTCTCTCACTGAGGACCCTAGTCCTGGAAGGCTTCTCCTCCCGCGAGCTGCCAGCTCAGTCTTCTGAACCAGGCTCAGGTCCCAGGGATGGGTCACAACGCTGACGACGGTGCCTGGCACCTCGCTCCCCACCCGGCCCACCCTCCCTGCTCTCACAGCAGCGAGAGGCCCGCGTACCGCCAAAAAAAAAAAACATCTACCTCCTCTGTGAGGACGTAAGCTCCAGGAAGGCAGGGCCTCCACCCTGCTCACGTCCATGCCCCTGACAGGCCCTGTCAGACTAAAGGTGTGCACTGTGGACAGCTGGACGCTGCTGACACAGGTGCTCTTTAAAGTAAGAAATAAAAAGTTAAAAAGAGTAAATCTCTGAGCCTCAGGTTCCCTGCATGCAAGAGGAGGAAACTCTACTCCATTCTTGGCTGCGGAGTCACACCCCAGGGCGGAGGAATAGGAAAGTCAGGTAACATGCAAAGACCCCCATGGCGCCCAGCACACGGCAGGTACTCAAACGTGAGGTTCGGAAAACGAACTACAATGATCTTTTGCTCTCTAAACTGATGTAATACAACTCCGAACACGAAGCGTGCCTGCGGCAGCCTGTCAAGGGCAACCCCGGTGAACTGAGACCAGCAAACTCGGCGTCACCCGCCCTCGGGCAGCAGGTACGTGGACACTTGCCAGGCTTATCGACTCCCTGCTGTGACGGCTGAGAGGCCAAGCGAGGGTGCCGGCCCCGACAAGAGCAACAGCCGGATCCTGAAACGGTCGTCCCACTGTAAGCTGACTGCACGGTCTGCTCAGGTCTCCTGCTGGAGAACAGTTAGCGACGTGCGTCTTCAACGACGTGTCACCTGCTCATACAAGGACGCACCGATAAACTACAGGGGCTCCTCCTGGGAAAATGTGGAGAGATGCCAAAACTCCAGATACCAAAAAGATGGGAGGAGAGAGAGAACCAATTATCTTCATTATGTGATTCATTTAGAAAGAAGATGACTCAGTGCTGAGATTGGTATTAATCAACTGTATTCTGAAGCTTTTAAGGAGCGTCACAGCTACGAGGGGGACAAACTCGCCCTGCTACAGCTTCATTCCCAGTGTTTTCATTCTGAGACACGCTGTGATCACAATAAATGGCACTGCTGATGGTGAGTACTATTTGTATTTTATCAGAAAATAATTTTTCTTTTGACTGTGACTTTAAAAGATATACAGAGTTACTGTTTAAAACGTGAATTTTATCGCATACAGGAATAAAAATTGTTTTCCAGAAAACAAATTTTTAATTTTAAGAGTGGAAGACAATAATACAGGATTAAGGCTCTCCGATATAAAGAGGCAAACAAAAAGTTTCCACAAATTTTGAAGATGCAACTTCAATATCGTATCTTAACCTCACTTCTTTTACCTCAGATAGTCCCCTATCCCCTCAACCAGCAGTTATTTAAAGCAAAGGAAAGGTGTAGATCCCTTTGTTTTTACATCACAGGAAAGATAAGCGATCAGCAAACTTTTTGTTATTAATCACTTTATATAGAACTTCAGGGCAGGGTACTACATACACAGCTCACAAAACTGTAATAAGTCATACTGGTCTAAAAATAGCTCCGTGAGATCACGTTACCTAATCCATTTTCCCCCTTTTACACGTGCACGCGCGCACACACACACACACACACGCACACGCACACGCACACTGCGGAGAGTAAGCTGCAGGCTGGAACTGCTGGAGAGGGACCGGAAAAGCCGGCCTGGGACATCACAGACGCAACGGTCACCCAGACGCTCCCTAAAGAGCACCCAGCACGCCCCCCACCGACCCCCGGACCACCAAGCACCGCCCCATGTGCTGAGTGTCTGTGAAGCAACACACACGGTGAGAGTCCGCGTGGCCCTGGGGTCAGGCTGGCCACCTCGGAGTGGGCGTGTTAGAACGAACTCCCAGAGAGGCCAAGCGTCGGGCCACAGAGACCCTGTCCTGCCCTCAAGGCGATGGGCTGGAGAAGGGGAGGGGAGGGGAGGGGAGGGGAGGGGAGGGGAGGGGAGGGGAGGGGAGGGGAGGGGAGGAAACCAGGGCCGTCACCACCAACACAACGTACAAAGTCACTACCTCAATGGCGTCTCCACCGAAATGCAAACCAGTTAGTTCCGTCTTCAAATACATTTCTCCAGTGGAAACCCGGAAAGGTCACTCACCAACCCAAACTCCCACGCACGAAGAAGGGTGTCATCCTGGTGGAACCAGCCCCTGCCATCCACCTGCAACCAGCAGCACAAACCACCAAGTTCACCATCTGCCGGGGCTCCACACACGAAGGCCGAGAGTTTGAGATGTCACATTTCTCGACGGCCTTTTAGCAAGAACCATGTCCCTGTGTAGGCTCCTCCACGGAACACGTGCATTCAGTCAGCGGGCTGAAGGCCTCTTCTGCACAGATGGCAGCCAGGGGCAGGATGCAGAGATGGAGAGACACACCAGGAAAGGGCATCAGGCTGCCCCCGGGGGAGGGGAGCCCTGCCGAGGTGCAGGCGGGCAGACCTTCCAGAGAGAGTTGAGGGGCTGGAAGAGCCAGCACAGGAGGGACCCAGACCAGAGGGATCGCAGAACACAGGATGAAGCAAGGACGCAAAAGCACGTCCACAGCACCAGAGCCTGGACTGAGCGAGCAATGAAACTAAACACATCTGTAGGAGAAATCAGAAAACACCCTCTTTTCCTGCCAGGCTCAGGATAAGCTGGCGACCTCGCGTCTGTGCATGGATGTTTACACGCGTGTGTACTCACTAGCTGTCTGTCTGTGGAATACTGAGCCTTGGGCTAAAACAGGCACACAGAGCGCTGTAGCCTCTGTCTGCAGAATTCATTAGATTGATCGGTTTATCTAACTAAGCACAGATGCAGGAGGGGGTAAGACTGAGTTTAAAATTTAAGGTTCTCTACGGCTTTTAAAAGGAAGAAAGAAATGCCTCTGGAGTTAAGAGTCCAGAGTAAATAAAGGGTTAATTTGAAGCTCGCTGTTCAGAGCTAAGAGCCCCTCAGTGGCTAATTTTAACTGAAGACAAGGACATCCTTAACTATTTGGGGAGGGGGGGAGTCATAAAATCTCAGAGATATAATAAGTAACAAATTCTAGAGACCCATGTGTTTTTAAATAGCATGTTGAACTTTTTCAAATATTATAAAAACCAGTGTCAATTCAGGGAAAAGGCTTCCGCACAAGTGATTAAACTTTAATTACGTAAATAAATTATAGTATGTAGTAATTCATAATATATAATATAAATATAATTAAGTTAATATATACACATTAAAGAGATATATAAAGGAAAAAACCCAGTGGTACCATGGAATCTCCCCTAAACATTCCATCTAAAAATGTACACGAGGGCTTCCCTGGTGGCGCAGTGGTTGAGAGTCTGCCTGCCGATGCAAGGGACGCGGGTTCGTGCCCCGGTCTGGGAAGATCCCACATGCCGCGGAGCAGTTGGGCCCGTGAGCCATGGCTGCTGAGCCTGCGCGTCCGGAGCCTTGCTCCGCAACGGGAGAGGCCACAACAGTGAGAGGCCCGCGTACCGCAAAAAAAAAAAAAAAAAAAAAAAAAAACTAAAAATGTACACAAGCTGCTACGAAATGCGTCTCAGACACAGCAAACCTTCTGAGATTTGAATCAAAGTAAATTCGCTCTGATTGTTTGTCCACAGTCTTCCCCGCTGTTTCAACTACCTGCTCTGCCAAAATGACCATTTCTTAAACTTCGAATGAAGAAAGTTAGCATGTCTCCATCAGCGCTGCACTAAATGATTTAGAGGCAAAAACTCAGTAAGACAATGGTACTTTGAATTCACTGAAATCTTCAAGTCTGCACCGAAAACCATTCTTGGGCTCTTGAGTCACTCGTGCCTTCTCCATCGAGTAAGTACCCATTGGCATCACTCCACTGTACACCAAATAACTTTCATGGAGTTGCAGGAGAAGGTAAGTACGTTCTCAGACCAGCTGCGCCTGGTGTGCCTGCTGCCAAAGCACACTTGGAGACCCCACGGCTGGGCCCGTCCCTCAGGCGTGACGTCACAGCCCCACTTAGAGACAGCCTGGCAGCCGCATCTCCCTCCCACACAAAGGAAGCAACAGATGCTGGAGATGATACGGAAACAAGCATTGGGACTGAACCCCCTCAACTATTCAACGGAGGGAAGGTGTAAGTCTAGTGTCAACAGAAATACACAGAATCTACCAAAGAGGTTTCGAACAGTCAGGCTTTTTTAAGTCATAGGCTGCTTCCTTTCCCTAACTTCGCTTTTCCTTGTATTCAGATAAGTTAAAAGAATAAAGACAATGGCAAACACCTTGTCATTTAAGGAGCATCTGTCAAGGAAAAGTATATTAAGTAACCAGTATGTACAGTGGCAATGAGTGCCCACTTTTCAAGATCTTAGTAAAAACTACGAAGTGCTTCTCATCACATGGTGTTATGAAATCACTCAAACTGGCCTATTCTGAAGGAGTTCACAGTCTAAAGGACACACCGCCCAAACCCAGGACACGCACAGAAGTAACCACTACGTGAATATAGAGAGTAAACGCGCACATCAACAAGCTTACAGGAAGCAGTTTACTGTGAGGCGGCGACTAAAACAGAGTTATATGAAGTGGATGTTTGAGACGAGACAAGGCTAAGGAATTCACCTTCTAAATTATTTAGGAGAAATCCTCCTAGGATAGGCACAAACTTATTTTTAAACTAAATGCAGCCACACAGATAAACACACATGTTCAACTGGAAACTGAGTGATCGGCAGCACTAAGAAACAGCTCCAATCCCAGAAAAGACTGGAAACACGCCAGAAGGTCAGCCGCACTCACCCTGGTGGAGGCGGGCGCGCGGGGCGAGGGAAAACATGTTTCCATCTTCCTATTTTCTAGATGCGTATGTTACTTTTAATGTTAGAGAAAAGGCTATTTCACCATTTAAAGAACAATTTTACATGTATATGTACATATCTCTCTATATGTGAAACTAGAAAAATACTAATATGAACATGTTAACAGTAAACAAACCAAGGGGACAGAATTATGAAATGCTTTTTCTCATCTTTCTTTTTCTCTGGATTTTCTCCCTAGAATATCTACATTTCATAAATAAAAACAAAAACAGTAACCTAGAAGTCATTTAAACTTTTGGTTCCAACTGCTTTGTAGAGCCAGAATTTATAGACCATAAACTCACCACTGTTAAGTGTACTAAACTTTCCCTGGGGGAGGGAGAGGATGAACAGAACTAAGCAGCAACGTTCAGAGGCCCAGAAGACCTTAAACATCTAAGCTCCCATGACCAGAGCAGTTAAGAAAACACTCTCCGCCTGTGATGACCTCAGCCTTACTGAAGCAGCCTCGGCTGTGAACTCTGCTGTATCAGAGCCGGGGTAGGGTCACAGGCATGGGCACTGTGGGGGAAGAGGAAGAGGCAGAGTCCTCGTACTTGCACAGTGCCAGCCAGCCCTCTCCACGAGCTCCAGGCCACCGCCCCACACACAGCGCACCCACACCATCCAGCACTCGGGTCCAGTTATCTCCAGCCCAACCAGCAAAGAAAGGAGCAGTGCGCATCTGCTCTCCATCCTCCCCTAGGGGAAAACACTTAACACAGAGGCAAATAACTAGGACTGGTGGCTACTGGTAAGGCGTGGGGCTTCTCTTGAAGAAACAGCCACTCACTCTGTTAGACTTCACCGTGAAGAAGCATCTTTGATGTTCCCCCTTCTGCCCCTTCTGTCTGTGAACTAAGCGAAGACGGCAGTTACCCTAAACCTCCCCGCCACCACACACCCCACGTGAACCATGGTATCGTCACGAAGCACTTACACAAGCACAGCAAGACATGTCGCTGTACTTCCTCAAACCAGCATACAGACGTGTCGTGTTAGGTAAAAGAAGGTAGGGGAGATGAGAGGAAAAAAAAAACCCGCTGGAACTGGGTGGGCAGTGTCACCCTCACCACCTTCATCATTCAGAAGAGTCAGGACCACGTGCATGGGGACGTCATTCAGAGTGTCAGGACCACGTGCCTCCTTCAGAGTATCGGGGCCACATTCATCACATCATCAAAACAGTCAGGTCCGCAAGCACGGCATCGTATGCGACAGTCCAGTCCAGTCTGGCCCCTGCTCTCGCAAAGGTCCGAAGAGACACTGCTGCTGGACCTCGTGATTCCAAATGTTAACCTCCTCTCTCTCAAGGGTCTTCTTTTCCTTGCCCCTTTTGAACAAAACCATCTCTGCAGCTATTTTCCAAATAAACTGTTTTCTTCTTTCTAAACTACTCAAGGAGAAGCAACAACTACGGGGTCTTCTTTAGTTCTCGCCTCAGGCAAAAACACATCCAGCCTCTCCAGTAAGTGAACAGAAGTGAGAGGAGACTAGATGTTTCCTTGAAATGAAACCACAACAAGGAGGGTGGCAGCTCTTTCCTGGTATAAACACCTTCTCTCTCTCTCACTCACAGAAGAGGTCACCCAGGGGCCCACCACATGACCACACAGTCCCTCGACCTAACAGTTACGACTGTTCCTGCTGCCCTAAGGCTACAACAAAATGCCTCACCAAAGGCTTTGCTGTGTGTTGTCTTAAAACACCCTTGTGGTCAGAAAGGAGAGAGAGCAAGCGCGGAGAGGGTCTCCTGTGAAGGTCTGGGAGGGACTGTGGCTGGGGCAGGGGGAGGGGGACTGGACAGGGCGGGGAGGGGGGGGCAAGAACTCGGGCTGGCCCCCATGGAATGGGCTGGAATCCCATTTGTCAGGGTCCATCTCCCCATCTGCATGTCACCCCAAGCCTCTATCCCTGAAGCGGGGAGGGGAGGACCCCTGCCAAGATCACAGGGTCAGCAGAAAAATGACCAGCGGCTCAAAGAGGATGAACAGTCAGCAGCGGTGTGACATGGAGACTCCTTGAGGGCGCTGGGTAAGAACTCTCTGCTGGAGACCTGTCACAGCAGGGAAACTCAAAGCCAAGGGAGATGGAGTTCAGAGAGAAGTTCCCACTTTACCTCTGATCATCCGAAGTTAGCGACGCCAACTTTTCTCTTAACTCTTGCAGTTAAGCAGATAAAATTAAACCAGAAAAGAAATATTTAATCATGCCCAAAACACAAGAAGTTAAGAAGCGAAGGTCTGTTTTCCCTATAATGTGCACCTGAGCATCTCTTATCCGTTCAAGGAGAACTTCCTCCACCAGGTCAATTTCCTTGTTTCTGTAGCAATTCAGTTCAGCACCTGCTACATGCACGACTGGCACCAGGCTACTCAGCGAGCTCCACGCCCCCCGAGGAGACTGTTCTCTTGGAAGCTCGTGTGACGTCGGAGAATACTAAGAGCAGAGAGAATAAACAAACGCTCTCTACGTGCAGCAGTGTGAACAGCTCTCGCAATCGTAAGGTCAAGTCAAAGAAGCGGACACAGCAGTACCTTATGGTTCCGTACACATCAACCACAAACACAGCAAATATAATGGATCGTGTTAGAAGTCGGGAGGGTGGTTACTCTTGGGGGAGGAGTGGTGACCGGAAGGGCCACCAGGCGCTCCTGGGCTGCCAGCTACGCTCTGTTTCTTGCTGATTCATGAGTGGGGTGAGTTCAGTTTTCAGAAATGTCCTGGATTTGTCATTTGTGCACTTTTTTGTATGCATGTCATACCACACACACACACACACACACACACACAGAGGCAAGATTCACATGTCCAAGATTTTCTTACAGACTCACAAACTGTGCTAACTTCTTATGAATTTCAAACACACAGAAGCAGAAAAAATAGCTTACAAACCCTCTTGTACCTCTAATCCGGAGTCAACAGTTACTGACCCATGGCCCAGCCGTCCCACTGGCCACCACCGGCCATGACAATTTTGAGCCAAACTGGATACCATTTGAAGGCAGCACTGACAGGATTTCCTAACAGACGGGGTGAGCAGTACGTGGCAGGAAGGCAGCGGTCGCAGGACGCCGGGGCTTCTGTGCCCTGAGCAGAAGGCGGGACGCCCCCCGACGGAGAAAGGATACGGCTGTGGGTGGAACAGGCTTCGGGGGAAGAGGAGGGACTCACAGGAGACCAGACATCCAATGAGATGCTGCACAGAGTCCAGGAGAAGAGCCTGATCCCCAGGCCTGAGGCTGCTACCCCTGCAGAGGCCTGTGTGCAAAGCTGCGGCCTGCGCTGGCAACCGGAGCTTGGATCTGGGAGGGTTCCCAACATCCCCTGGATTGAGAAGGGTGGCTCCCTGTACCTGGGGTGTTTGAACAGACAATACGGTTTATGCTGAACACCTACTTCCCCGCAGGGAGTCTGAAATTTCAGGTACATGCCAGGCAGAGGGTGCTTACGTGACCAGCTCCAGATAAAACTCCAGGCCCTGCGTCTCTGAGGAGCTTCCCTGGTGGAGAGCACTGCACATGTGTTAGGACAGCTCACTGCTGGAGGAATCATGTATCTGACTCTACCGCGACAGGACTCCTGGAAGTTTGTGCATGGATTCCTTTGGACCTCATCCCATGCGCCTCTTCCCTCTGCTGACTTTGCTCTGTGTCCTTCCTTGGTTGTAAATCACAGCTGAGGGCGCAGTTATAGACAGAGCCCTGTGAGTCCTTCTAGGGAATCATTAAGCCTGAAGATGGTCTTGAAGACCTCCAATGCACACTTTTTTAATAAGTTTGCTAGGAATGGAAGGAGGGAAGTATCAACATTTTAAAATCAAATTTTGCATTTAGAGCCCCCAAATTTAAAAAAAAAAAAGCAGCTGGTGGGGAGGGAGGATGGGATTGTTAAAGTACAGTGTCCGTATTTTTCAAAACAGCAATTCAGGTTGTACAAAAATTGCTGGGTGTTTTCTTTAAATTCAACTATTTGTTTTCCTTAGAAAAATGCCTTCGATTCATGAAGTGACAGGGAAGCTGCATCTGCCTGGAGAGGAGGGCTCATCAACGATTACAAAGAGCTCCTTTTCACGGCAAGTTTTATTTTACCAAGAGATTAAGAACAGCTCCTTCTGGAGCAAAATTAATCTTTCTATTCCACTCTACATCTGAGAAGAGTCTGCATTAAAAAGACGAAGTGTTTAGTAATTGTTTAAATGAATGAATTAGTGCAACTTCATGAACAGCATTTCAAGGCACGAAAACAAAAGCCCGCAAACCATGGCTGACATATGCCCTTTCCAGTCCCAATGAACACAAACTGCATCTGACCAAAACCATGAGTACTTTTTCTTATTTCCAGTAAGAATGGATGGTAATATTTTTCTTTTCCGATTTAATTTTCTTTCTTCTTTGTAAACCACAAAGCAACAGAAAAAATACATACATATTAAAATAAGGGCTGTCTCTATTGTTATAAAAGGGTGTAGAGATAGACAGATAGATAGATATAGATAGATAGATAGATAGATAGATAGATAGATATAGATTTTTTTTTTGCCAACACTCAAAACACTTTGGAAATTCTCCTTTAAAATTGCCAGGACATTGTTCAGAAGCAGCAAACAGAAGCTGAGCGCCACCCATGTGATGGGCTCTGTCCAAAGCCTGGAAATGCTACGAGAATCCTAGAAGTTAGCTCCCCACAGCGTTTATAACCCAGTACAGAATTAACATAAGCATGCAACGATCATGGGGCTCTCCAGGTAGCCATTAAAACAGCCCTAGCAGACAGCTCACAGGGCCAGACAAAACTGGTCCCGAAGAACCAAACAGTGTGACTACGACTACGCCGGGGGACAAAGAAGCCACCTGAGGCAGGAGCCTGCAGAGAGGATGGACACAGAGGAGGAGGAGAGGTCTGACCTCTGGAGAGGTCAGAGAACAGCTGCTCAGGAGGGCAGGTGTGTGTGTTAAAACGTCTCTTCAGCAAAAGTGATGAGTTATATTGTTTTAGTATCTTTAATGAGAAGGGAACAAAGAAACCCTCATGCACCATGTAAAAATTATATGCTAGACACTTTACGTCTATTATATAATTTTAATTCTGACAAAAGCCTGTGAGGTAGGAATTATTATTCCATTTTACAGGTAGGGAAGCGGAAGCTTTATTAAATTGAACCTTAGGCCCTAGTCTACCAAAGGTGTTAACACTGTCTTACAGTAAAAGCCAGGACGTGACTGTTAAATAAACGCGGCCGGCTTTCGACGAGGCTCATGAACTATAGATTCACCCTGAAAATATTTACAGGCCTCGAACTTATGTTCACAGGAAAGAGGAGGAAAGTAAATAAATCATCTTTATTAGTTCAGTGACCATTCTAAACACAAAAGCCGGAAATGTACTCACTCTTTCTAACCACTGGTGATTTTAAGAGACTCCTTTATTTTCCTTCCTAGAGGAACGTAGTTCAAGTGCGAAGAGCAGGTTTTACTATTATTTATTTATGATTAATGTGTAACACCTACGGTTATTTTTAATACTTTTTATTACAAAAAATGAGAAGGCTATAAAACACGGTCATACCTCCAAGAGTTCTCTGTTGCAACAATACATGACTGTAATTTTCTTGGACGATGAAACCAATACTGTACAACTATGACGTGTTTCTCCAAGTGCCCACCAAAACCAGAACATCCTGTTCAATTCATCAAAGATTCGAGTACCTACAACTTACTGGGCATTGTGACTAGTTACCCGGTGCTAGTTAGACTCCAAGTACAGGACACAGAGCTGTGCTCCCCGAGTGAAGCAGGAGATGTCACCGTGCAATAAAAGAAGATCGGGGGGTGTTATTCTGCAGCAAGCTATGGAATTCTGGGCAGGTCAATCAATCACCTTCGTAACATCGTGTTGTCATCAGTACATAAAATGAAGGCTTTTCAGTGTGAAAAACATACAACATCTAATCTTAACCTGCCTCTACTTATTTACTTATGAACAAGAACAGGAGAATTTTCATATTTTGTAAGTTCCCAGTTACATTCTTTTTTTTTTTTTTTTTTTTTGCGGTACGCGGGCCTCTCACTGTTGTGGCCTCTCCCGTTGCAGAGCACAGGCTCCGGACGCGCAGGCTCAGCGGCCATGGCTCACGGGCCCAGCCGCTCCGCGGCATGCGGGATCCTCCCGGACCGGGGCACGAACCCGTGTCCCCTGCATCGGCAGGCGGACTCTCAACCACCGCGCCACCAGGGAAGCCCTACATTCTTAAATTAGAAGAAATCAATCCCAAATAGAAACACATTCTATCCTTGACAAAAGCAAAAAATCTAATCCTTTACAAAATCTGTCACATCCTCACCAGCAGAGTTATCTTCAAAACACATCCGCAGGTACCTATTTGCTGAGCAGTTTGACTTAACCCTAAGTTAACTTCACATTACTTTTAGAGAAAGAAGGATAGTGGAAGGGGAGTAAATTTGGGGGCAGGAAGGACTGGCAGTGTGGGATTAGCAGATGCAAACTAGTATAAACAGGCTGGATAAACAGCAGGGTCCTACTGTGGAGCACAGGGAACTATACTCAATATCCTGTGATAAACCATCATGGAAAAGAATGTGAAAAAGAATGTATATGTGTATAACTGAGTCACTCTGCTGTGCAGCAGAAATTAACACAACATTGTAAATCAATACGTCAAGAAAATTTAAACGTAAAATAAAAAAAACAGAAGAGGAGCAGGCTTTACAGTCAGTCTGTCCCTGTGGCCCAGGTCCCACCTTTGTTCTTCCATCTGTTGTAGATGCAGGGAAAGGACATCCATGAGTTCCAGCCGCGCCTGTACCATGCCCAGCGCAATGCCCAGCACAAGTCCTTAAGACTATCGTTCGCTGCATCCACTCTACACTCCATCACTGACGATGAATTCTAGTATCTAGCGAGCTCTTTAAAGAAGGAAGTATTGGAAATAGTACAAAAGGCACCCTAGCTCGTTTGTAAAAGGTCCATGCTTATTTGCTCTACACCAGGTGTCCTCAATGGGGTGACATCGCCCTCTAAGGGGATGAAAAGTGGTTCTAAGAGGTGTAGGAAAAAAACCTACCACTCTTATGTATAAAGATACACATACAGTACATGAGCAGATGTGTGCAGACTGTAAATTTTCATTGGGGTGATTAGGAAAAAACAAAATCTTAGAAGTCTTCTTAGGGAGGTGATTGTGAAAATAAGGGTGTAATTGGTGGGGACACAGTGGGACTACTGGTTCTCAAAATTACTGCCATATTTTTTAATTATAATAAATCAAAGCTTAATCAATTTCTAATGAACTTTAAGAACTTTTCTTCAAGGACTTGCGTTATACCAATATTACGATAATAATAAAGAGGTACCACTTGTGACCTTTATCTACAGGAAGGCTGAGGAAGACGATCCAAATTAGGAAGCTGAAATCTAATATCAAGATCGTTCGAATTAAGTTAGAAGTAACTGAAGGTAAGAAAATGCCAGATAAAATTTAGCATCCCACAAACCTGTGCATCATTTCTCTCCCAGCAGCTAAGAGAGAGAAGGTAGTTCGTTAAGGCAGCTAAGAAACAGAAAGTAAGGAAAGAGTATCTGGAAGAGGAGGCACACAACCTGCCGCTGGAGCTGACAGCTGACACTGATGCACTGACCGCGCCCCTGACGATGGGGTCAGCCCCATGGCCAGCCTGCCGGAGCCACAGGAGGCTGGGGGCCAGGAGCCAGGACCAAGCTGTCAGGCCTGCAGCATCTAACTGGCCTCTGAGGGCCAGAAGGAAGGGACAATAGGTCACAGTCCACAGAGACCTCTCCCTCCCTTCCTTCTGCTCTCACCTCTGTCCAGACAAGAGCAGCACGTTCAGTACATCGTGCCCCCTGCAGCTGAACAGTGGTAAAGCTGTTAGGCTCACAGGGCCTTGCCCTGTCACCGGGGTGAGCGGGTTTGCTCCTTCCTGCCTGAGCGTGGACGCCCCGCGAGCGAGCATCCGTCTCCTCCTCCGCGGACCCAGCTCAGACGGCACTCAAAGCCCATCAGAGCCCATCAGACGTGCCCTACATCGGGCCGCTTCTTCTGCGGCACCTGCCTCCCCAGGCTGACCACGGGCAGAGGCTAGGTTTTACGCAGCTCTCACTCTCCCATCACTAGCAGCGTTACGCCGGGAGTAGGGAGGGCACCCACCAAAACCTGCCGACCAGCGTCCTGCACCCCAGTGGGCATCAGGCCCAGCGTCTTCCCCTCCTCCAAGGAATACGCCTCAATCACCAACACTTCAGCTGTTAGGACTGAAAGACAGCTGCTCTGGCTGATCTGATGGGCAATACCCACCCACCCCTTAGGGTCCAGACCACATCAGCTCTATCAACAACCCTACTGAGAACCTGACATTGAAAATTGTTAATACTGTCAAAGGTTCTGTCAGTTGGGAATCAGAGATCTGAGTTCTAGTCCCTGAAATCCGACTAGCAATGTGCTCCTCGGCACGAAGGCTCAGTGTCTCTAAGCTGGAATCCTTCAACTTGCAGGTGTGAGGGGGCGGCTTCTCTCCTTATGGTCCATTAGAACAAGGGTTTTCAAACTTGAGGGTGCCTCCGAATCCCCTCGTGGGCTTTACTAAAACCCAGAACTTGGGGCCCCGATCCAGCATTTCTGATGCAGGAGTCTGGGATAGAGCCTGAGACACTGCGTTTCTAACAAATTCCCAGGCGTGCCTGCTGGGAGACCACACTTTGAGAATCTACCACTTTGACCCCATCCTTTGCCAGGAAGGCCTAGTGAAGGAAGAACCATGGGGCCAGTCCAGCCCGAAGACCGGACTGGGGGCGGTGATGGGCTGCAGCGAAACGTCAGCCCACAGAGCACCATTTCATGTCTGTCTGCCATGAAGCACTACATATTGTCTGCCTCTGTTCTCTCTGCATCACCCCAAGAGGATGAGCCCTCCTTTGCCCAAAGCAATTGTCAAACACAAATAGGGCACGGAGCTGCACGGCAGTATTTGGGTATACGGTGGCCCGTCATTCAGACGGTCAAGCCTAAGCTTTTTGAAGTTATATTTTGAAATATGTGCCTTTTTATAGAGTTTTGACTTGTGAAACATGTAAATGATTCACACATTCAAAAATTAAATCAGGAGAAAAAGGAAACCCTCTATAAATGACTTAAAATAGAAACTGAAGCTGGTAGCTACATAGCAAATTGATAAGCCATACAGAGGAATTCGTATTTCAAGTAACTTCTGAATATAGCACTCTGTAAATCCGTCACAGATATAGCCTAAGGACAGAAACAGCTTCAGAGAAAGCAAACTTCACTCCATGCCTATTGCTAAGTAGTACCATTGTTATTGTAATTCTGAAATGATTTTATGTTTATCAAAGGATAAAGCAGGGCTTCCCTGGTGGCGCAGTGGTTGAGAGTCCGCCTGCCAATGCAGGGGACACGGGTTCGTGCCCCGGAGCAACTGGGTCCATGAGCCATGGCCGCTGAGCCTGCGCGTCCGGAGCCTGTGCTCCGCAATGGGAGAGGCCACAACAGTAACAGGCCTGCGTGCCGCGCAAAAAAAAAAAAAAAAAAAAGGATAAAGCAAACATATATATTATTTTATTAGGAACCAAGATTTTTCAGGCTAGGAGAAAAGGGGAAGAAATCCAAAATACACAAGATTTTAAAAATTAAGGAAAAACTGATTCTGAAAAATATATTCCCAAGCTCTATCTACTAAAAGGGCCTAGAAGCAGAAAACCTCATCAGCGATGAGCACACTTAGCATCCAGATATTGGTTTCTAAATGCATTTCCCACTGAAAGGAACTAAGGCTCCTCAGAGGAAGGGATCCAGATTCTGGAAGATGAGCCTCAAATATCTACTTGTGCCAAAAACAAGGAAATACTCAAGAACTAATGGGGTCATATCAAAGGGCTACAGAAGGCAGTCCTGAAAGAGCTCCCATGGCCAGATCTGGCATGATTTCATTAAATAATACTAACGGCAGCTACAACTGATGGAAACACATTGAATAAATAAAACTGCCCATGTCTACAGCAGTATCTAGAATAAGAAAGAAGACAAGAAAGGGTGGGAGTGGGTAAGAAAGGAAACTCTTCTTTACAGACTGATGCAAGCTAACAAGCCTAGAAGACAGACTCTGAAAACCACCACCTTGCAGTCCTAACTATTCACACAGCATCACCTGCAGATCACTTCCCAGTGCAGAGCTGAGGGCACCCCTCGACGGTGGGGAACTCTGCAGTCGCCTCCTCCATCAAGAGGTCAAACTGGCTTCACTAACACTGGGACAAGCAGGATGGGCATATGCCCCCTGAGGTCACGCAACAGGAAGAGCCCAATGCCACCAATGAGGTGTTCTTGCCAAAAAATTCTTATTCTGTGTCTATTCAAGCCTCGACCTAATTTCCAGTTTACAGGAAATACAGGAGGAGGAACAAGTTAAAGCACAACGTGAGGAAACTATCAGACAAATCCAGAACGTGGGGTATTTTACCAAACAACTGGCTGAGCTCTTCCAAAAGTCTATTTCTCTTTAAAAAAAAAAAAAGAGTAGGAGGGACATGGAGGTGCAGAGGAACCGATCTAGAGCAAAAGTGACTTAAGAGATAAGCTAACCGTCGTGTGTGTGTGTGTATATATATATATATATATATATATGTGTGTGTACCTCATGTTCCCTACCCAGTTATCTGTCGATGGATATATATATATAATGGAATATTACTCAGCCATTAAAAAGAATGGACAATGCCATTTGCGGCAATGTGGAAGGACACAGAGACTGAATGAAGTAAGTCAGAGAAAAACAAATATCATGATATCACGCATAAATGGAATCTAAAAAAAACAGTAAAAATAAACTTATTTACAAAACAGAAACAGACTCACAGACACAGAAAACAAAATTATGGTTACCAAAGAGGATAATGGGGGTTGGGGTGGAGGACGATAAATTAGGTTTGGGGGGGTTGACATAAACACACTACTATATATAAAATGGGTAAACAAGGACCTACTGCAGAGCACAGGGAACTGCACTCAGTATCTTGGAATAACCTATAATGGAAAAGAACCTGAAAAGGAATATATATACGTATGTGTATGTATAACTGAATCACTTTGCTGTTCACTTAAAACTAACACAACACTGTAAATTAACTATGCTTCAATTTTTTAAAAAAGATCTTAAAAAAAAGAGAGAGAAGATAACCAAATGTAATGCATAGACCTCCACCAGACTATGACTGGGAAAAAATGGTTAGAAAACCTTTCTCGCCACAACTGAGGATACTGAAATTGACAGCATTAGGTGACAATCTGAAATCATTCATCCTCTCAGGTATTATGATTATGACTGTATTTTAAGAGAAGTGTGCTCAAGTATTTACAGGTGAAGCATCTTGGTATCACAACAATACGCATGTACCACACACACAAATGAAATCTTCAGTTGCTGAATCTAGCGAAGGGTAGAGAATGTTCGTTTTCTGAACAGTTCTGTAATTATGAACATTCTCATAAAAAAAAGTTGGGTGGGAATTATTAAAATGAAAACACAAAATTCAATTCTCAGAAACAAATCCTAAAGAGTTTCTGGACCTCGAGTTGAGAATTACTGATCTAGATAATTTTTTTTTTTTTTTACCTTCCAGAGTGTTAAACAGAAACAACGTGATACCCCAACTGCAAGAAACAAACTCAGTCCCTTATGCGTGATGGGAATAATACAAGTTTGACATTGAGACACAGGGGCTATCAAGAATTCAAACAACCAACTCAAGTATCCCGCAAAACGCATCACACCACGCACGCACATGCGCATGTCAAACTGGGGAAGTCTGAATGAGCTCTGTGGACTGTATCAGTGCCGACTCTCGTGGCTGCCTCGGTTCTAAGCCGTGCAGGCAGACATATCTGCTATAATCTAACAAACACTGGAGTCCTGGTCAGATCCTTAGCTGGCTTTGTTTTGTGCAGGACTTCAGTTGTGACACTGTATTATAGTTACACAAGATGTTACCCCTGGGGGAACTGGGTGCAGGGTACAAGGAGCTTCCCTGTGTACTTTCCTGCAAATTCTCGTGAACCTACAATTATCTGAAAAACAAAAACAACACATTATAGATCTCGTGTCCTGGTCTTGTCCAGTTTGAACACGTCCTTCAACCCTTCCCACCACCAATCAGATAAGTGACACGCTTTCTTTAAAAAGAACCCTTCAAAATCCTAAAGAAAATCGATTCTTAAAATAGTTCAAGCCCAAGAAGAAACGTAAAGACATTTGTCCATCTCGAGCAAATAAATGCCTCCTTTCCAGACCCCTCAGTTTCCCAGACAGCCCCTGGCACCTCACCCCAGGGTGAAACGTGAATTCTCGGTCTGCTTTGTTTTCCAGGGTCACATAATCAAGCGCGGCGGGTGGCGCGGACTCGGGGCAGCCGGCCTGGAGTGCGTTTATTCAGGGCTGCTGAGAGCTCACAGCGGGGGGCAGAGCAGCCGGGCCACCTCCCTCCCCACACCTGCTCTCCTCTGGCCTTCGGAACCTGAGGAATACCCAGTGGCCTGGTAACGGCCTCTCAATTTCACCTCAGGAATAGGCTCAACCAGCGGGACGAGTCTGTGGCTTCCTAAGGATACGCATCCACACCGTTTTGCTCCCGAGATGAAACTGAGTCGAGTCTGAAACCACGCAGGACCCCGCTCTCAGCCACAGAACCCTCTACAACAGCCCCTCCTGCTGGAGCTGCAACAAGAAACAGCAGCTGCGAATTCCCCCTCCTGCCAGCCTGCTTCCAGGTCCCACCCCGGCCAACGCCCTCAACTTTGCAAGAGCCAAGAGGCAGGCCCTTGATGCGGAGGGCGGGAGGCCTGCTCTCCAGGGGCCCAGCTGCACAAGCTCTCCACCCACAATCACGCTTGCTCGGGGAGCTGGTGTGCACCAGGCTACAGCACCAAGGTCACTCTAGAGAGGTCACTGCATGAAAACGGCACACGAGAAACAGCACTGAGAGGCCAACACAGTAAATGGTTGACTGGGTTTGTATTTTGTTCTGAAGACTCACCGTCTGGTTTTCATTTTACCTGAACACAGGGGTTCTGCGTAAGTATTTTTAAAGGAATCTTGAAAATGCACTTGTCCAACACTGCCCGATTTTTTCAGACAAGGAAACACCTCTTGTATGCAGCTCACCGAAAGTGTCTATTACACACACGGGTGCGTGTTTTACAGCCGTGCTCACAGAGAGATGATGGCGAGGAAACGCACCAGGGCACCAACACTGATGACTCTAAGTGGGGGAAGAGTGAGGATTTAACGTGCCTTTTTACTTTAAAGCAATGATCATACGTTGCACAGGACATCCACAGAGCTGACAAGCTCACTTCGATGCCCTTGGAGATGTCAGCAGCGTGTCAGCCAGGGCAGCATGGGCTGAAGCCAGGAAAGAACAGGGCTGGCAAATGCGTCACAGAATTCCCAAAGATGACGTTAAAAATGGTACCCCGAGTCTGGCAGTCACCGAGTCAGGAGGGTGCGGACAACTGTCAGACAACGCAGGCTCCAGCTGTACCACCGGCCACCTGCACGGAAGCGTGAACAGAGGCCCGGTGGGCAGGGCCCCGATCGGTCCACGCACAGGGCACTTCATCAATCACCGACTGTGGTATTTAAGTCACAGGAAGTCAGAATTGGTGGCTCCTTCACTGCTCTGTAATCTTAAAATTAGCGTTTCACTGGAAAGAGTCCAACAGGATCACTAGCACGCAACAGAATCGCCCAGGAGGTTACAAGAATCTTCTGGCCAGCCAAGCAATGGTACTTTTCCATTATTAGAAAATGACAGAGGAAAGAGAGCAGTCACGGCATAAAATGTCACATCTTCAAATATCTGTATAAGGTTCTAGCAGTTAGCTGCCCCGTGGTCCAGAGACAACATTTCTAATTCTTACTAATACAATATGCATGCCGGCGATGAGTGTGTTACTAGAGACCGAGGGGAGAAGAGGGCGGAGGAGCCGTCCCTCGAGACGCTCAACCGCACACCTGAGACCAGCTTAGCCGTTTTCGCCCTCCACGGACCCCAGGCTTAGGTGATCAGGGCTTGATGTAAAGGCATCCCAAATCCTCACGGTTTCTGGTTAACTCACTCTAGAATCTGTGATATATGATGTAAATCTTATTCATAATTAGGCAAGTTAGAAGCAATCGTGAGCGGATAAAGTTTCAGATGAAAATAATTTAAGTAAGATGGATTTGGCTCAGTATAACCCATGGCTGTTTTTTTTTAATTAAACGTGGACCCATGAGTACAGGTACACGCACACACGCGGGCTCACACACACTTACCTTTCATTAGAGCTAATTTCTCCTCCTTCCCATCTAAGGCTACGCAGTAAATCCTCATGTGACCATTTCAAGGACTATTTTTTGCTACTAAATTTTGCCAACAATCTGCTCAGCATTCTAGCAGATGTTTCTGTTTTCAAACCTCTGGGAACTTGGCTGTATCTGTTTTCCTTCCCCACGTTAAAAATAAAAGAAATGGCCCAAATGTGGCCCTAATACCCCAGAGAAGCTTTTCCCACCCACCAACCTCGACCTCCCTACTCAGGTGACCTCTGTGATCCCTTCTCAAATCTTTTCTTTGCCATTAGAGAAGATGTTTCCAATTATGGTCCATTATATTGTCAAGGATGACATCACTCAGATGTGCTTTTTTTTTTTTTAAAGAAAATGCTACTGATTCTTAGTTACTTGGGACCCATCTGCAACAACCCCAGCCAGCTCAGCTGCTGGCCCTTCTGAACCCATGGTGTCACATGAATGCAATTTGCTTAAGATCGATTCTCCAAACACAACAATTCCTTTTAAATGGTGGGCTGGAGAGACAGGGGGGTCCTTGTTTTTTATCTAACGATTGCTTTAAAAACACTTGTGACCCAAGCTTACCTCAGTAACGTCCATAACTTTGATGGCTGCCAGCTGACCTGTTTTAACATGTCGACCCTGAAAAACAGAAAAAAGAAAGAGAATGGGCACGGCTGTTCTGCAGTCATTAGTACAGAATGGCTGACGTTTCAGCAAGTCACCTCTTCTGTACTTTTTCCCCAAAACTGATGATGAAAGACTCCTAGCTCTCCAATAGAGCAGGATGGTTCTGTTGGTTTGTAGGACTCGTGAACCCCACTTAATAAACCAAACCGTCAGTAGAACAAAGGAGTTTTGATAAAGAATCAAGTCCCTCTTTCTTCCCCGGGCTTCATTTACGTATCATTACTCCTCAATCTGAACAACTTAAATAATGTTTTCTTCCATACATCAGGATGACCAGCCTTCCCTTCTCAACATTCCACATGAAGGAAACGACCAAAAAAGTCTGGATATCATTTATTGTCAAAAATGGGTAACAGTCATTTTCCGCTCGTATACCCCCAATACCCATTACTTGATTTTACAAGTTATACTGAGAGTCTTCTTCGAAGCTTTCCCGTGATCCCAATGCAGGGAGGCTGGAGCATAATTACTCGGAATAAAGGGGGTACACAAAGAGATGGGGGCACAGAGAGAGCGCGGTCTTACAGCTGTGTCGTAATTCCCAGCCTAGAACCTAAACGTTTGTTATCCATTTATATCACGAGCATTTCAAACAAGCCTGATGCAGCTCTCCTGTCCCCTCCCCCAGACCAGGAGGGAGGGACTTAATCCCTACCCATCTTGCAACGCTCTGCTGGGCATCTCTAAGGAGAGCAACAAAGAGCTACCCTGACATCGTGGGCACCGGCTCCTCAAGGGCTTTGTGGAGTACGCTCCTGCTGCCGCAAACGTGGAACAGCAGGCACGTCCCCACAGTCTCCGAGAGCCGGCCTCGCTTGTGGCCTCGTGATGGAAAGAGCTGTGAACTTTAGAACCTGAAACCTGAGGAAAGCTCTCCACTTATTCTGGAAAGCTTGGGCAGGGACTCAAATTACAACTTGGACAAAACAGTTCCATGAAAATGACACTGAATTACAACTCTCTCTCAACTCTCTGTGGTCACAGCGGGATGGGGTCCAGCGCCGGCCCAGGAGCTCACCAAGCAGGGTTGGGCGACAGCCTAGACAGGGGAAAGCAGGACAAATAAAGCCCACAGGCCTGGAACCTCGTTCCAGCATCACCCACCTGCAGAGCCCCCGTCCACGGGCTCAGAAGGGTGGCCCTGTCCCGTCATCCACAGTCAGACATCTGAAGACGCTCTGCCTCCGCAGCAGGCGGTGCGGGGTCCCACGAGCCCCGCCTCCTGCCTGGTCACCGGCCCCAATGCCAGTCCCCAAATGCCCTTCCAGCCACCCAGCCTCCCCAGGCCCACTGGCCCTCGTGCCCACATCACACTCCCCTGCATCCCCAGAGCCCAGGGCACAGCCTGCACCGCGGCTCTGTTCACAGCTGGGTGACTCACAATCCTGAAAAGAACGTCACCGTCTGCTGGTCCCCACTCGGCACATGACGTGGCCCGAGGAACAGCCCCACCGTGGAGACGGCAGGGGGGGACCCAACCCTGTGTCAGGAAATAGCCATCTGCTCACGGCACCCGGGCCCACATGTCCGACTCGAACGGCCACGGTTTACTTACTCCCTGTCCGTCTAACAGCCAGCGTCCGTGGATGTGTCCACCTCTGACTCGCTCGTTTCAAGTTTCCACCCGTGGGTTCCAGGCTCTGGAAGCTCACCGTCCTGAGCGCGGTACCCACAGCTGTGCTCACACGGACACACGGAGCCGATGACCCTCTGCAGCTGCAGGACAGAGCTCCCGGCCCGGCTCGGGCACCACGCTGTGCCCACCCGGCATCTCCTCCACTCGGGGACCTTCGTCCCCTGTCAGTGGGGTGACCGCCCTGTCCGCATCACAGGGGTGTCAGTAAGAACAACCGAGGGGCAAAGGACAGCACGTGGCACAGGGTCAAGTGCAGCCCTGGTGACAAAATAAGGGAAACCTTGTTTCCCTCCATCGATGACAGGAGGTGGATTTATTAGCACAGACGGGCAACGCAGTCCTGAAGCCAAGGTATAGCTTCCGAGAATCCAAGAACAAAGAGGAGAACTTAAGAGAACAAAGTAACCCTTCAGGCCTTTCCACGTAAGGGACACGAAGACCAGCTCCTTCACCCCTGGTCAGCCCTCACATCTGAAAACAAATGCCCGTCACTCTTCCTGCAGTGGGGTCATGTCCCAATTACCGCAGCAGACTTCTCGCGGACGGAACCAAGCGATGAGAGGGAACGTCCAGAGGGTTGTCCAGCTTCCCCGCTTTTCAAGAGGGCAGGTGGTGAGACAGAAGTATGTCGGTGAGATGAGGAGGAAGGAGGGCCTTCTGAGCATCTGATCCTCAGGAAAACCCACAGGCCGATAGGAAAACCTCCCCAGATGTTTCTAAATTAGAGGCGTCTTCCTTTCCTCCCTCAACGCCTGAACTCAAAGCCACCGTGCATCCTTCAGCCTGAGCAGTGTGACGATGGTGTGATAGCTGAGGGTCGTGGGTTCAAACATGTTCACGTAGAATGAGACTCCCTCGCTGAGGGAGGATGGAATTAGGACCTAACAACAAATCATTATTTCTGTGTTGAAGGACAGCCCACGCAAAGGCAGTAGCCTTCACTAACACACACCAGGTCTTTCAGAATTAGGTCCATTTGAGTTTAAATTTAAATCAGGAAACTAAGAATTCTGCTTCCCTCCCAAGAATCAAGACAACATGCTGGAAGAAACAAATCTGGGACTAGGCAGCCTTGGGCTCTCATTCCTCTGCTACCTCAACGGCTGTAATTTCCTTGGAAAAGCTGCTTATAACTTCTACAAGCTTCCTGTGGGATCCAGTGTGCTAAGGGACCTAAAGCCCCTTCTAGAATAAGGCAGGCTATAAATAAAGTGCACGGCGTCTCCACCCAGACATCACCCCTGGCACCCAGGGAGCACCCAGGGGACGGCCTTCCTCTCCCCACAACCAGAGAGCCACGCTGAGTCCCTGACCCTGCTCCCTAGTTCCACCTGCAACCATCTCAAACCCAGCCAATGTCGGCCCATTTCTATTTTCAAAAGGCTGGCCAATACAGTGGGGTGCTAAAGTAATGTACGTCTCTAATTGTTTTTTTTTTTTTTAAAGAAGAAGAAAAAAAGAAAACCTCCAAATGTGAGACTAACAGAAGTCATAACCTATGTGCTGAGTTGGGCCATCTTTGTGTCAAGGAACCAAAAGGGCCGACAAAATAGCCTGAGGAGGACATCTCCAGCCATATGTGTGATCCTGTGCAAAGGGACAAACTGCGCGGCACCTGATTCCTTTCTGGTCTTTAAATGAGGAAAACGCGTGTTTCTCTTTCTAAAAGGAAAACTCAAACTACCCTCAGCAGGCGTCCAAGCGGAGGAAAATGCCCTAACTGTCAGCTCTCCTGCATGTTTCTGAGTCGAAACTGCCACCTTGCATTTGCAAATACGTATTACATTTATGACACAAGTTCCAAGAAGGAAAAGAAAGGAAAACACACACCACCACATGGTTTTAAGATGCGGACACTGTGGCAGCCTGTCTGTCTGCCTCTATTGAAGTCTGTCTGTAAGCCACAGAGAGGAGCCAACAGCAGAAGGAACAGCATTCAAGGGAAGCTTTTAAATCCCAAGAGAAAAAGATGGTGAGGTTCCTATCTTCCTAATTTTCCACTATCGCCAAGTACTAGGAAGCTACCTCACGCTGCATAATCTTTACCTAGAACCCCAATAACTCCATTAAAATGCATTTGATGAATAAGTATGCTCGCTGGGATGGTGCTCGTGATTGTTTGAAATGACTGAACACAACTTCTATGTTTACTTTTTCACGCAGAAGCAAGAAGTCTAAAATGTAATGTACCCTTTCTGTACTCTTGCGTTATTTCAGTGATATTTATGTTACTTCCTTTAGGCACCCAGAGCCCTCCTATCCCTGACCCAGAGAAACAAGAAAGGAACTAGTAAACCTTTTTTATCTTAAATCTTCCAATTAGCAAAACAAAGCATTTAGGCTCTTTATCTCTACGACTGAAATTGTGAACTCCTTAAAAAAATTTTTCTTCCAGAAAACAACTGAGAAGGGAGAAACCTTTTGCAAAGAGTTCAGTGGTACATTCTTATTGCCCCTAAAACTTAAAATATGCCTAATATTGGTCCTGAAAGAAAAACTATTTTTGATATTTTGTAGTGCATCAAAGTCTAGGTTAGGGAAACTGAAATTCAGACCCAGCACTTCTCCATTACCATGGTGTCTAATTGGTTTGCAAATATTAATTTCATTTTCTTCTGGTCAGGGATCATGACTCATCTTTTCTTACTACAGTTCTTGGAACTTCCTTTGCTCCACAAATATTTATTGAATAACTGTTACGTTGCAAGCACTTTGCTGGACCAAAAAAAAAAAAGTATGCTCACTGGGAGGCAAATATTCCGGGGTCTCGTCCACAAGAGGAAACGCAGGCAGGAAAGTCAAAGAAGGGGATCTCTCGAGTCTGTGACACTATGAGCGGTAGGGAAACACACCTTAGGGATGACAGGTATTTTCTTGCCTCCACAAGCCTGAACTTGTGTGTGCGCACTCACAGCCTGAACTCCAGCAAGGACACCTGGAGACAGGCCGTGAGGACAGGACACGGGGCACCAAGATGTCCCCACTCTTGCGACATTTAGTGAACAAAGAGCTTTGCGGGCGTTATCCTTTACTCCTCACACAACCCAGCATGGGTACCGTTATCTCCATTTTACAGATGGAGAGGATTAAGTTAACCAGCTCAGGACTCACACGCAGACCTGTTCCCTACACCAGGCTGTGGACCTTCAGAGAGAAAGGACCGCAAGTGTCCTACTGAACCAACTTCCAGAGCGGGCTGCCAAGACTAGTGTTCTGCAGCTTAAATACCTTAAGTGATTATAACCAAACATGGCAATGCAGTAGCCAATAATAAAAACTGATTTTCAATCCCTGGCCTTTCTCTCTCATGAGAAACCAGCAAAAGCCAATGAAAGAACATCCGGAAGGGAATTCTCTAGGGAATCTGAAGGTATGTGAGCACAGCATTGGAGATCACAATGCTTTTGCTTCCTGCTGAGTTTAATCTGAAAGAAAACTTTTCAGATTAGCTGCCTGAAGTTGGCTTTCTATTTGCTTAAGAGCAAAGCCCATCAACGCCAACCTCAGTAAGCAGAGGGCGGGCTGCACTTAACCGGTGAAGGGAGAGCCCCCCCCCACCCCGCCCCTGCCTTCAGGGAGCTGGTGGCCGAAGGTTGCAAAACAGTCCACGAGAAGGAGCGTTACATGGTGACAGAAAAACACTACTCTGTAGCAGGAACACTCAGGAAACAGGACAGGGTGAAGCCAACGGCTCTGGGTGACACGAGGTGCCTTTAAAGGTGTCGTCAGAAAGACACCACTGTGAGGGCCGCAGGGGGTCTGCAAGGACTGCCCGGTAGCCCCAGAGATTGCAGGGGGCAGGAGGTGGACCCCTTGAGATCTGAACTGGAAAGCATCCTCACCAAATCCCAGAAAGGGACACGTGTGCAGGCGTCGCCAGGCCAAGGGAAGGGGGGAACCCAATGATTCAGACCCAAACGTGAGACTTCTGTAAGTGGAGTGCAGGAATCCATGACTCTTTAATCCCATCTCTAGTGATTCTTATGCATTCTGAATTTCGAAAATCGCTTCTCCACGCTTGTATGAGAAAGCCCAAATTCAAGTTCTCGTATCGCTTCTGGACTACATAGGATTTGTTACCGTGAAGAGATGCACTCATTGTCTTAGCTGGGGTTTCGGTGTGCAAAGGTCAGACTCGTAACAAACATGTTCTAACAAATGTCAATTATGTGTGTCACAAAAACATGTAACTATGTTCTGAAATGTCCGAAAGCTACAGGCAAGCCCAGTTCGTCAAAATGGTTGATTTTACAGATGAGAAAGTAAACCCAGGGAGCAAGAAGGAGACCATTTAGTGGCTCAGCCAAACCTGGGCTGTCGATTCTCTCCCCAGACGTCTCGCTCACCTCACTGACAGTTTAACTTAAAAATTCCAGCGGGGAAGGGAGATGACAGAGCACAGAGGATTTTCAGGGCAGTGAAAATGCTTCATACAATACCATAACGATGGATGTACGTCATCATATATTGTCCAAACTCACAGAATGTACAGCACCGAGAGTGACCCTAATGTAAAGCGAATGATTACGACGTGTCAATGCAGGTTCATCAGTTTTAACCCCTGTACCATGGGGGGAGGGGTGCTAACAATGGGGGAGGGTTATGCAAATGTGGGAACAGGGCTGTATAGGAAATCTCTGTACCTTCCTCTCAATTTTGCTGTGAACCTAAAACTGCTCTTTACAAATTCTTTAAAAAATGTTCTAATTCCAATTATAATTCCCCCTTATATGTCCTTGTTTTAAAGGGCACACATGAAACCGACCTGACCACGTGAGGGACAGCACGAGCTCAGCACCAGGAGGTGCACTGACCACTTTCTAAGGGTCCACGTCCATCCACCCCAACGGCAAAGACCAGCTTATCTGGTCCTGCACCGTAAATCCCAAGACCACAGACCCCACTCCTGAGTGTTCTTTTCCAGGAAACGTCCGCAAAAAAATCCAAAATGTAACCAGAGGAAGAGGGTGTGTTACCCAGACAGCACCCCAAGAGCCATGTAATTAACGCGGGAGAGAGACGGCTTAGAGCACTTCGGGAAGGAACTCGGTCTCCTAACCACCTCCTGACGCCAGAGTAGGAAGAAGGGCGACAGGATACCAGTGACACACTTTCTGATCACACTCCTCCTCCGAAGCCCAGACCCAGCGCGAGGCGGGCACTTTATCCTTGGAACTACCAGTTACTATTATAATCAAGATCTGTTCATCTGCCTCTCCCTCCGTTCCGCGTTCAGGGCTGTGGATGAGCAGGGAGAGAGAGAAAGCGCAGGAATATGTGAGTGTTATGAGATCAAGACTCGTGATTTAGTCAGAGAACCGCGCTTCTATTCCCTGAAGTGTTTAAAACCAAGATCTCCGTGTAGAATTCTGCCTTCCTTAGGTTGGAGCTGCCTCACCCTACACCAACACTCCCTTTAAAGAAATTTATGCCTCAGTAGCAGAGAATGTGCAGACTTTTAACTTCTACGAAGAATGAAACAGCCAAAACCAATAGCCGGGTTAAGACCCCCACTACCCCGCGCCCACCCCCAGTGAACAAGTCTTTTTCGTTGCACAGCTGAGTTAGTAGGTAGTGAAAGTGAAATAATTTATGCAATACATCTTTTTTTTTCTTTAAGAGACCAATCTGGATGGAAATCTTTCTAAAGCCTGAAATCTTGAGGACGTTAAAGATGCTTTTCTTAATGGCTCAGGGAAAACATTATGAACATCAATTACCATCCTGTCCTTGCAATTAAGTGACAGCCACAGGGAATATTACGTCAGGCAGCAACATTCTGACTCCAACAAAGAAAGCGCCCAGTCATCTGGGCTCCGCATGCCTGTTCTGTCATTTTCGGTTGTGTTCTAGAACAGATATGGGGGGGGGGGGGTAGGCTGACCAGACAGCAAGCTAAGTTCCAGTTAGGTGAGCGAACACTGCAGCAAACACCCCCTCCTGTTGCAGAGTGGAGACAACCTGGATGGGCGCGTGAATGAAAGGGCCTGAGGAAGAGGCACTACCGTGAGCGCTCAGGATGATTCCCTCAAAGTTGTGTGTGTGTGTGTGTGTGCGTGCGTGCGTGCGTGCGCGCGCGCGCCTGGGCAGTGGGTGGGCAGCTGCTTTATAAAAACACCTGGTGCAGCTGCATGAAAAGAGACAGTGCCCCTTCCAAGGAGGGAGCAGCCCTGCGGTGCAGCACAGGTGCGAGCCAGTGTCTGGGCTACGGCGTCAAGTGTGAGGAATTACGTTGTAAGAGGGAGACCAGCAAATTAAAAAGCACCAATAGTAAAGGACCCACAAACACAAGGAAGGACGAAAACTTAGCATATCCATTCTCACACTGATAGTAAAAGAAAAGGCATTGGCAAGTCTTCATATCAAAGCATCGAAAACAATGGAGATCTTGGATTCTGCAAGCATCTATTGCTAACATTTATTGCACATCTGCAATTGCCTTTTCCTCTACTCACCAGAAAAACCCAACTGACCTCAGATTGAGCAATTTTAGTTTACAATAACAAAAGAAGGTTTAACAGCACGAAAACACCTCCAAACCCTCTACCAGAGGTAAACCTGTGTGTGGAGCTATTCTACCTTAGGCACTAAGAGATAAGGCACCACATTCCACAGCTGAGCAGTCATATCTGGCAACGCTAGACCTGAAACCAACAATGTGAGGAGGACAAGATAAATTCGAACACTGTCCTGAAGGTGATGTGATTCAGCACTGGATAAAGGAAAGCGGACCAAGGGACACACACACAGACACACACACACACACACACACACACACACACACACACACACACGACCCGCGAAACACACACTACCTACTCACGGGCTCTCACAGCAAGAGCTGCACATAAAATACATTCTTTTCATATTTGCTGACTATCTGAACCTACTAAAAATAATGAGTTCACCTTTTTCTTTTCTATGTTATCAATATTTTTATGATTAAAACTTCTGTTCATACTTTTCAAGGAGAAAAATAAGAAACTATTTTTTTTCATTAGTTCCTTTATATCACATATTAAGATGTGTAAATACTGCATAATGGTGCCCAAAGCAGACACTGGAGTCAGGAGTCCAGGAGGGAAGTACCACGCACTCCAGCGCACACCAAGGGTGACTTCACGCCAGTTCCTCAACCTTTTCTGGACACCGCCGTCTTCCTCTGTAAAACGAGGGTAAAAACAACTTTCTGCAGTAGGGCCTGTTAACTATAAAAAATGAACACCTGGTAGCAGGCCTGGTCCTGGTGGACAGCAGCGTGACTGGAGTGGAGGGACTGCAGTGGGACCACAGAAGGGACCAGCATCACCTGTCACAGCATCTGAGAGACCAGCTTTAAAAGCAGGAGGGTCCCCTAAAGAAACACAGGTCGCTAGATGTTTCCCTCCAATGTGAGCTACCTTCCAGGGGGAACAGATAAACCTAGTTACACAGACTCTACCACAAAATACTAAGTGTTTATTTGTTCAGACTTCAAACAAAATATATAACCAGAATTTTTCTCTTGAGACCCATACAAATTAATAGCACTTGATATATATGTATATCAAGTATGTATACACATATAAAATTAGATATTGATATATTTTCTTACTCACTTCAAGTCACATACCACGTCCCATTACTTTAATTATTGCAAAAGTAACGATCCATGTTTATCTATAATGTAATTCTCAGTCTGAACTCCTCTCTCTTCAGCCTCCCCTCAGCCACAGGCAGGGTGACCACAGTCCCCTATTTCTAACTAGGGAATCCTGTCTTTACTGTTTTATATAGTTTTAATTCTTGAATTGCTCAAATGAGGAGGTAAGAATCAGGGAAAGGAGCTGGGCCGCATGTCTGACCAGCTGGGGAAGCACGTGTTACACTGAAACATAACCAACGGGGGCTGAACGGGCCCCAACCAGGGTGAGGCCAGAGCAGACACAGTGCCAGGGTTCCAGGAGGAAGCATACACAAGACGGTGAACTTTTAATGAGAAGTCTGCTCGTCACAGCGGCTGACCATTTACCCAGAACAAAAGACGAGGCACAGAATTCTGGGTGCCACCTTCCTCCTCTTCCCAGGGCTACGCCCCTCCCACTTCAAGAAGCTTTCCTACATTTCTCCCCGTGACTTCACAATACACTCAATGTTTAGAATTATCCCCACAGAGTAACTTCAATATTGAAATATCACTTTAAGCATCACTAAGGCACTCAAACTGAACTCTTCTCACTGGCTGAGAGTAAAAGGTTAAAGGTTTCGGACACAAGTCGGAAGGCAAGAGGTTAAGTGATGCGAGGGGTCCTGTTCCCTTCTGGGCTCCCGACCCACCCACGGCCCTTCCTAGTCATCACCAACCCAACCTGCAATTAAGGTTTTCAAATTGTGCCTTACTTCTTCTCAGCCCTTCAAGAAGCTGACTCTAAAATAACACTGCCCTTGAATCTGGATATATTTCCAGTATTTATATAAAGTCCGACTATATGCAGCTCTGTGTCTCACTGAACAATTTCTAAATACAAGAATAACCTGGTTTCTGAACCTGAACCACTTCCGCTGCTGTGTCTTCGGCACTGGCACAGTTAGAAGGCATAATTCTTCCCTGGCATGTGGTCTCTAAGGGCAGTGTTTGTTTTCCTTCTGGTTTTCAAAGTCTGTATACAACTTAATTTGCTTGTGCTAAACATTCATGATATTTCATACATATTCATAACTCCACTCTTCTTCCTAAAAAGAGATAAAAGGTTTGTTCTACACACAACTCCTAATTTGCCTGCGCTGAATATGCATTAGATACTTCATTCATTATTCCTAATTCCCCTGTTCCTCCTTTAAAAAGAGGTAAAAGAGAAAACGCACCTTTATAAAGTTTCGCTTTGAGGTTCCACTTGACAGGATCCCTCACCAGAAATGATGCACCCACGCCGTCAACTCAAGCGCCACTCTTTCCTCCCTGGGATACAGAGCTCTGCCCGTGGTTCAGCCCAAGCCCACCTTCCCTTTCATCAACCCCTTGATGAGACCCCCGTGAAAGGGCCTGCTGCTCCAGAGCTGGTTCTCTCTTCAACCTACAGCCACAAGCATCCAAAATTAACCTACAGAACTGAAAGGGAACGCTGAACTGAAACCCTTCAACCCACAAATCCACCAAGTTTTGCTTTAAACCCATGACCTTAAAAGTAAAAAGAAATTTTGATCACCTGAGTCAACTGCTCGCTCAGGCACTAAACAGATTTATGACCTTGAATGAGTCCCTTAACTTCCCAGAAGCATGGCCATCTCACCATGAAATGTCGATGGCTCTGAGCTGCTCCCCAGGCCGACACTATGGTTCACCAAGCACTGGGTTACACACCAGAGACACACCATGAACCAAGCAGGTGAGGTCTGTGCCCTCATTCTAAGAGGGGACACAAGCCATACAAAAGTGAATCCACTGATGGCAGCCCCCTTGGACCAAAAAAAAAAGGGCTCTAGGGGGAAACCTAGCCGAGTGAGGAGAGGGCGTGCCCGGGGTTGGGGGGGAAGGAGTGCTATTTCATAGCGGGTGGGCAGGGAGGCCTCTCCCTCCGGTACCCTGTCATTTGGTGATAAATGACTTGCCCTGCAGGACCTCAAGAGCCAGAACTAACCTACACAAAGAAAACAACCACACAGGCGCACAGGCTGGGCCGCCAGCCCTCCCTCGACCAAGGCGGCATCTTCGGTGGCTTGCAGGCGACATGCAGGTCCTATGCCAGCTGCCACAGTGGTGACACCCTCGGCTCCCTCTTGTCAGTAGCACACACAGCCCCAAGGACGTCCCACGGCAGCGTGCCTGTGAAACGGGCCCGCCCAGCACACAGGAGGGCAGGACCCTCTCCGGGCAAGCCAAGCCAGACCAGCACTGCCACTCCCACCTGCGAAGCTGAGCCTGGGCTATGGAGAGAGGGCGGCGAGGCAGGACCACAGGCTCCGGCCAAAGGAAGCTTCAAGATTTCTCCACGGACCACCTGACTACACCGCTTCTCTTCAGCAAAACTCAGCCTCAAGGTTGAGGTGCGAGGCCTCTACTGGCAGAGCCTGGCTATGATTCTCCAACCAAACACTGAAAGCAAAGTCTCCCTTCTTTCTCTAAGGACAACAGTCAGAGAATCATGTTTCGGATTGAAAAACAAATCCCTAAATTTACGGTGCACATCACTGCATATTAATATTTGGTATGTGGCTGCCTGGGCTGTGGGGTTACAAAATTTAATTACTGAACAGTAACAAAAGCCAATGAACACAGTCACATGAAACACAGCCTGCGTGCTGTCTCGTTACGGCTGCACTTCTACCATTTCAGATTATCCTGGCAACTTACGAAGGCAGTTCTTTGGGGGTCTACAGCCAGAAACCGCTCCCCAGGCGCTAACAGCAGGTTCTCCCTGGTAACTCATGACTGAAGTGGACGTCCCGTTTCTCTTAGTGGGTTTGGGGGAGGGGATGGGGCTGGACAGGCTGCTTTTTGTGTTTTTAACTGAACGTCCCAGAAGTTAAGAGGCTGCACATTTCTAAAACCCAGATTTTCAGTTTCTCTTGGAAATCAGACACGCTAAAGCTGGGTCCCGAGGCCCAGGGAGATGATGTGCAGAGCTGGGCTGGGCTGAGGCAGCCCCCTTGGGCCAGCAGCGGCTCTCCAGCCATTCCCACAGCTCCCACCCACCCGGACCCTCGTGCAGGTACGAGCGTGCACCGCGGACCCAGTGCCCTCCGTCAGAGGCTACAGCAGCAGACCCCTAGCTGACAGCCGGTCACCAGGGGAGAGTTCTGTTGCTGCTGCTGCATGTTTTCTGTTTTGCTTGTAATTGTACATGCTTGGGCCTCATCCACATCTATTGGATCAAAGTCCCTAAGGAGTAGGGACTGAGCATCCGTACCTTGTAATCTCCCCTAAATAATTCAGAATCACTGCAACCGTGGCCTCATGACGGCAGCAATAATGTCAGAAAATGCCAGCAGGCACCACCAAAACCCACGTTCTCAATAAAAAATTAAAAGGCCCCCAAAAGCCCCTCACCCTGGATCACGTGCTATAATAGGTTCAGCCTCACGCCGTAGCTCGTGAATGCATGGCTGTCACCTCCCGGACGTGGGAAAGACACAGGTGACAGCGTGACAGCGGGGGAAGCACCTGCCCCAGATCCACACAAGACCAGTCAGGCAGAGACACCGGCTGCTGACCAGCGGGCAGCGCCTGCTCCCTGTCCCCCTCTGCCGGGGCCACCGCCTGATTCATCAATCCACCAGGACCCTGGGGGAGGAGCATGGCACTGCCCAGGACCGCCTGGGGCCGGCAGACGGTCTGCACACCCTCCCCGACGTGCTTCAAGAAGTTTTGTTTTAAGGGAGAAAAGGAGGCACCCAGATGGTGAATCACTAAGTCAGAGGCCAGGAGCATAAACCCCCCCCTGCCCGGCCCTCGCCCAGGGCCTGCACACCGCCAGCCCCAGCCAGTGGCCAAGGAAGCGCCGTGGGCGGTGGACACCTGTGTGCTGGCTCACTTGGTGATGCACAGACACGGCCTTCACAAACCACCACCTCCAACTGGGGGGGGGGGGGGGGGGGGTACATCCTTGAAGTCCCTCAGGCGATGTCCTCTGAGAGCTTCCCAGCACGTCCACCATGGCTGTCCCCACCTCAACAGACCCTCCAGGGATAAACCGTGAGATACAAGCCCTTCTCAGGAAATACAACTGGGGGGGGGGGGGCAACGTGACCATGAGCTCACCCACCGCAAGCTGCAGGGCTCTGGCCACCTGCCTCTGGGGTGGCCTGTGCAGGAAGCTTGAGGGGGAGCCTGGTGGGGGAGGGAGTTCTGTAAATCCCCAAGTGCCTACACCTCTGAACCCAAGGGAACATCACAAGGGTTCTGCTGACGGCCAGTCCTGTGTCCTGCCCATGGTCACGAGAACCAACTCACAGTGGCGCACACACCAAAAGAAAACAAAACTCAACTTTACTTTACGACAAGGTGTGAAATAAAATTTAAATGCTAAAGGGAAGCAGGAATGGTTCAAAACCCAGGGCACCTCCGGACCTCGGGCCTCTTTCCTGTTTACTCAGGGGGCCGCCCGCTGGCAGGGGGGCAGGCGGGCAGACAGACACATCCGCTGAAGGCTTTTGCTTTGTTAGCAAAAGTCCTCACTTCCTCCCCCCTCCTGCCTCTCACTTTTCTTCCTATTCTAATGACATCGCCAGGCAACAAAGTTACACTTCCGGGTAAAACAGGGAAGCCAGGGCAGGTCTAACTCCTGCCCCGGGCGCTACCTTCGAGGGGGAAGCGCTGGCTGCCGAGGGCCCCTTGGGGCCCCGAGATTGTGCAGCATTTACGCCATCTGGGGGGTGCCCACTTTATGAAAACCCACGGCAACGAAACTGAATGGTGCCAACCAGATGCAGCGGTACCGTCCCCCTGCGGGCGCCTGCACCTCCAAGGATGCCTGTGGAAAGCCCAGCACAGGCCACCATAGAGAAACGCACAAGTAATTCCTTACTTTGTATGAAACTGATGAAACACTGCAACACGAATGCCAGAGGCCTTCACTCACTGAGTTTTGCTCTCTGCCCTACTTTTCCCATCTCATGCGATTCCTCCAGACTAGGGGATAACTAAGAAAACACCACAGCAACTTCTCTTTCTCATCCTTTCCTGGACAGAATAGTCTCATCTGGATCTCTAGAAAGGGAGTCACAACAACTCACAAGGAACAAAACTTGTATAGAGACAAATATTTCTACAGTTATGCCTGTTCTCGATGAGTAGGTGCATTCCCTAAAGCAGGACTTAGAAGAATTTTTTTTGCAATAGTCACCAAAGTCCAAGTTTGAAGAAATTTGGGGGATGTGAGCTACAACTTCACATATAGGGTTTGTTTAAAGTGGATCGGGACACCTGACTGTACGCCCTGGGGAGACAATTTGCCCTTTTAGGGGATAAAAACAAACAAGCAAGGAACCTGTGTGAGTGATTTTCAGGCGGCTGAGATGCTGGGTACAGATCTGTGGGGCTCTTCCCCAGTCCTCCCCGGCGGGGGCCACACCCAAGCAGAGGCCAAGGGCAGCAATGTTATTTGGACAATGTCCGCCCAACACACCCTCAGCCAGCAGAATTCTGAACTCTAGCACAGCAACCGCATAGCACAAGGACGGCAGGTCTCACCACGTGAGGGAGACCCGAGAGGCCCAGAGAGTCCTGTGACCCCTCATGGACTGCAGCGTCAGGACCACCAGCAATCAGGTTTCCAAACCATCGATCAATCACAAGGCCTCCAGACACCGTGCGTCACTCTTAGGCCTCTAGTAGATGATGGAGGGGTTTTGCTTCTATTTAAAGGTTGACCGTGTGCTGGGCAATTGGACATCTTCTCACTGCCGTTTCCAAGTCTTCAGGCAATGGCGCCCACCCTGGAGCACCGTACATCAGCCCATCGTGTGACCCAGGGTCTGGCCTCATTTACTGGGGCCCCGGCAGAGCAACACTGCTCGTCTGCCGTCTGCACGGCCTCCGTGCAGTTCCGGATACAATGGGAGGAATGAAGTTCAGCCATGGGGGCGGGGAGGGGGGGGCGCCGCCAGGAGCCACGTTCGGTGGGGAAATGCTCCCCTTCTTTCCAGCAGGTACTCAGAGGAGCCTGAGAAGAGGACGCCCCGAAAGGGGACTGGACGAAGGGGCGGGGCCCACAGGCTTCAGGAAGATGGGGGCCTGCGTGTAAGGGATACAGCGAAGGGGCCGGGACTCTCCTGGCCATCCTCTCGTCCCGCTGCAGCCCCTGCTCTAGGAAGAGTTCTCCCCACAAGTGAATCATGACCTCGGGAAGGTGCAGGAAGGTCTGCTCTGGCTCCTTCCCCTGCGCTGCTCCCTCCGCGAAGCACCAGCATCTCCTCCCTGGCGGGGAGAGGGGCTACCTGTGCCACCTCCACCATCTGGCAGGACCTGACAACAGCTGTCTGCTCTGGGTCCTGTGGCTGGCGGCCAGGCAATGCTGGGAAGCCCAGCTTGGGCACCTTAGTCGAATCCATGGAGACTGGGCCAGGAGGACCACGGGAGCGTGAAGACCCACCCTCCACTTAGAAATGAGGCCGGAGACAAGACGGGCGGTTGCTACTAATCGAATTAAATCTGCATGACAACTGAATTTTACAGTTTAATATTGTTATTCTACAAAAACTGCAACAAAAATATAATGTTTTGTGTAATGTAGACCAAAAACATGTTTTTAAAAGATCCCCTTTGAGGGCTCCAACTACACTGTGGTAACATGTTGTGAACAGGAAATAAACTACCAGCAACTTTCTAAAGAACAGAACTTATTTATTGAAGGGGGAATATGATAAATCAACAGTAACCAAGAGATGTGAATGAAGCTAGCTCATCCTCTTAGGAAATTTTTTTACAAATATAATTTTGCTTATAACAAATTAATAAAAGCCAGAGAACTATCTCACTGACATCAATTAGCTGTTAGAGTTGTCAGTCACCCCTATTTCCTTCAGATATTCTTTTAAATATACAACCCCCAACAAATGGCTCAAAATCTCAAGACGTTTCTGGATGAGCAACACAATACCACAATCTTATTATATCATTAATATGCAAACATGAGAACTCAATTCATTTCTAATATAATGCAGAAGTACATACCACAAAAACCCTACTCCCATTAACTTATTTCTTCTCAAAATTCCATCCACCATGACGACCCTTCTTCCCTCCATTTAAGAACAAACTCGTATGTCTGGGAGCAGAGGGCAGGGACCTTACCCTGCTGGCTTTTCACTATCACAACTCTAGCACCGAACTGATGGTACATATTTGTTACGAGGAGCTGAAACTCACTCTACTTTTTTGTTTAAATGATCACACGAGAACAAATGAGACTAAATTAATCAAGCAGTTTAAAAATTTCCCAGTAAAGCAGCCGCATAGCACAGGGAGATCAGCTCGGTGCTTTGTGTCCACCTAGAGGGGTGGGATAGGGAGGGTGGGAGGGAGACGCAAGAGGGAGGAGATATGGGGATTTATGTATATGTATAGCTGATTCACTTTGTTACACAGAAGAAACTACCACACCACTGTAAAGCAATTATACTCCAATAAAGATGTTAAAAAAAAAAATTTCCCAGTAAAAAGAAAAGAGCCTGAGAAAAGAATCTGAAAAAGAATGAATATGTGTATATGTATAACTGAATCACTTTGCTGTACACCTGAAACTAACACATTGTAAATCAACTATACTCCAATACAATTTTTTAAAAGAATCTGAAAAAGAATATATGTAAAACTGAATCACTTTGCTGTACACCTGAAACATTGTAAACCAACCATACTACAATTTAAAAAAAAAAATTTTTTTTTAAGAAAAAGGAAAAAACCAAGTCAAATAACACCACTTAAGATTCAGTGAATTACAGTTATTTCCAAGAAGCCATGTAGCAAACACAGGCACAAGATTCTGGCAAAAGCAAAAAGCAAAGATGTTCTTTTTCATCTAAAATTACAAAACTAGCACATAATAAATTAAATTCCAGCTTCTTCTCCTTTTAGCTTTCTAACCAAACACCACCACAGTTTTTAATTGGAAGGGTCTGGACAGGCTGCCACCAGCTGTGGCACTGGCGCCCCGTGCCTCCCCGAGAAGGGAGCATTTCTCACCACAGAGCAAACAAAAGGCTTCTGTGCCTTCTGCTGAGAAGCAGCAGCAACGCGGACAGGCCGGGAGAGGGCGTCTCGTGTCACACACTCAACCGAGCCGCTCCTAAAACCCTCAGTTTAGACTGCCACTGGCCGCAAACACCTCTTCCACCGGCCCTCACCTCCTCCACCAGGGAAGACACACACAGGGTCTGGGGCGCGGGGGACAGAGGCGTCGCCACATTACCTCTAGACACACGCAGACTAACGCTAAGGAGAGCAGGCAATGTCTAAAATGGGGCCTTTAACCAGAAGCACCAAGGCTAGGCCAAAACCTGGCCACTGCGCGGCCGGTCACAACACAAGCACGAATTGGGCTCCTTGAGAAGCTAGCTTTGTCTTTTCTAATCCAACACTTCATCCTTTGTAAAAGCAGTTTCAACTCTTAAAAGGAAAGCAGCCTGTGCTAACTAATGTTCTCTATCTCCTAAGCCCACTGGTCAGTTACAGAGGAAACAGGTCCAAATCTTACCGAAAAGGAGAACGTGTACCCCCTAACTGGATGTGGAAACACAAAGTCACTTCAGTGCCTCCAAATCGTTATGATATTAAAATATTACTGTGATTATGATGCAAGACAATCATATACTTAGAAAGGCAGCTTAAGTAATTGCAGTAATAAGCCACGTGTAAAGAGGAAACATACAAATAAGTAACAATTAAGAAAAAAAGAAAGAAGATCTGTGTTTCAGTTAGCTGCTCCAAAAATGTCTGAAAGCCAATCTTTTATTGGAGCAACAGTACCGCTTTCTAGCAAGGCACCAAATCCAAAAGCCAGTTTTATTTGTGGGAAAGTAAGAAAAAGGGAAAGAAAAATAACAGGTCTGAGGACAAGCAACAGAATATTACAGCTCATTCTAGCCCGGTTATCAGTAAGTCAAGCTGTCACAGCACTCATTAAAGCACATCTCCTGCCATACACCCCGCATACAGTGAGTGTCCCTTAGAGGGGACATCTCTGTCTAGGAGACCCGCCTGGAGCCACAGCCCAAGAACTCTGGTTTGGATTAAAACAGGCAGAAGCATCTCCGAAGGCTGAGACATTTGTTCACACCAAATGCTCAGTATTGGTGTTCTTTCCTGGGGTCTGAGAGTTCAAGGACAAGGCCAAGCTGGAGACGACAGATTTCAGCACAACCAAGGCCAAAGACACGCCAACGCAGGCTGCCACGAGGAGAACCTTCCTGAACTCCAAACTGAAGAGCTTCTGAAAAGCCTTACTTGTGGGAGAAGCTCTTTACAATTTAATTTCTTTTTAATTTCTAATAAAAACCAGGGTAAATTATAGGACCTCTCCAACCAAGCTCCAGTGAGGGTTCACGTTTGCTGTTGGTTTACTCTTCCTGAGAGTCTGTCTCAAACACGTCCCTGAGGTTTTCCTCACCAGACGGGGTCCCCTGCCCATGGTCCCACCCAGCCATCCCCTCTGACTGACCATCAACAAAATGTCTCCAGGGGAAAGAAGTCGCCTCAACCTCTGCAACCAGACAGAGCTTGCAAGAATTACTTCCGAGCACAGGAAACACAAAGGGAAATGAGCTTGGAGATCCTGAAGCCGGAAACACGTTAGGAAAAAACACACAACGTTTTAGTTTTAAGAAAACTTTAAAATGAAAAAGAAACACCCAACCCTTAGACGATAAAGCTCTAAATCTGGTCGGGGCTGGAGATCAAAGGCTTAAGATTAATCTCCTTCAAAACTACCCACTCGGGGCTTCCCTGGTGGTGCAGTGGTTGAGAGTCTGCCTGCCGATGCAGGGGACGCGGGTTCGTGCCCCGGTCCGGGAAGATCCCACATGCCGCGGAGGGGCTGGACCCGTGAGCCATGGCCGCTGAGCCTGCGCTCCGCAATGGGAGAGGCCACAGCAGTGAGAGGCCCGCGTCCCGCAAAAAAAAAAAAAAAAAAAAAACTACCCACTCGATTCAAATCACTGCTTGTTTCTACTGCTGAGAAGTCACTTTAGAGAGACCTGGGTGACACCACAAAGACTGAGAGCCCTCACAGCCCACCCTTAAGACGTGGCGATGCTCCCCTCGCACAAAAATCAAATCAAGTTCCCCGATTCACAAACCCCTCATCCTCCCTCCCAGGACCCCTCTGCAGCCACCAGCTTCCCCGCCATCCACCACCCCGCCACTCAGAAAGAGAAGGGACGGTCAAGGCCAATAACCTCAGTTTTCTTTCATTCCAAAGACTTTTATAGCATAGAGGCTCACATTACTCTAATTTATGGGGGAAAGGAGGAACTTTTCCCAGCAGCAGTGGAGGATAAGAAGGGTCCATGGCCCCAGGTGAAGAGAGCCATGGGGGGTCAGGGGGGCTGTTCAGAGCATCCCCCTACCACCCACACCTTGCAGTAAGGGGTACAATCTTTTACTGTTAAAGATTAAACAAGTAAGCTGAAAAGAGGCCGCAAGTCAGGGTGGCAAAGAAAGACCTTTAAAAGAATTCATGTTGAGTCTACAGTTTAAAATACAACCTGTAGAGGAACTGTCTCCAAAACGGAAATACTGCTTAACTTTTCATTGTGAGATTTTTAAACACACAGGAAAGTGGAAGGAATGATCCTAAATATAATGAATATCCAATTACTGAATACCTACAGTCAACATTTATTAACATTTTCACATAGTTATCTATTTCTCTTAATAGGATAGATTTCCCCACTGAACCATTTCAAAATAGGCCATAAACATCAAGAGACCTCAATCCTAAGCACAGAGGAGAGTATCCTCGTGCCAGCACCACAGGCCATTGTCACAGCGAAGAAAAACAACAATCCCCAGATTATCCAACACCCGGCCCGCGTTCAGATGTACCCGATGCCCCTGCCCCGCTTCGAGCTTGTTTCCACGTCAATCCCTCCAGCACCTCTGAAGCCACGGTGCTGACTTTTTGAAGAAACAGGGCCAGCTGCCTCATAGAAGGGCTCACGTTTTGGATTTATCTGATGATTCCTTTATATCACTTGTGTTGTTAACCTGTTCCTCTAGCCCCAATTTCACCTTAGATTCCGGTTAACACTTCTGGAACAGTATTTCATGGATAACACCGCCTATTCCTACAGCGCTGAAAGGGATCATACACCGTGTCAGCTTGCCCAACTATCAGTGATCCTAAATTTGATCACTTAAGTGAAATAAACATTTCAATCTGATATTATTTCAATTAAAAGCATTTAGGATTTCTAGGGATGTGTATAAAGAAGGGAGAATGCAGGAGAAAGAAAAGAGGAATAATTAGTAGGGGAAGCAAACGAGCCAAAATACGGAAGAAGTCGGGGTCCTGGTTTGCGTCAACTAAATTAGCCAAATTCTGAGCAACAAGTATGACCAGGAAGTCAGGGGTCTGTAGTATGCAGGTATCATCAGCTTCACAAAAATCTCAGAGCTTTAGCGCACACACAACTACTAGGCGATTAATACCACCACGAAACTATCCGCGTAACTCATTCCCCAGGTACCATTAAAACATGTTTGTATGCAGTATGTACGGCACACCATCTGCCAAGTCATTGCCTACTTCCCAAACATGCCTTCCCATACGCATATTCACAAAATGGGCCACGCCAACAACCCCCGGGAGGCAAGCAGGGCAAGGATGTCCTTGTCCTCATCTGACCAATGGGAATCTGAGCCGGAAGGCAGGATCACACAAGATCACAGTGTCCAAAGGAGGTTAGATTCCAAGTGACCTGACGCTCAGGGTAACGACTTTTCCAATAAAATAAGTCATGATTTCACAGCAAGGTGCAATGTGGATACAGTTCTCCAGAGACACCTTTATGTGTAGCAGTGCAGTACGATGCTATATGGGCGTGGTGTTCATATTTTATTTCTGTAAGGTATAGTTTTATGCATGCACAAATATACATATGCAATACATAGGTCTTTTAATCTCACTGTTCCTCTGAGTAAACAATATTTATAAGTATGTTAAATAAATCCTCTTTCAGGAACATCAATCCCACACAGACTTCCCACCTAAGTAAAGCTGTGGCGATGACAGATGTGACAGCACTGCTGCCATCAGCGCCTATGTGCTCAGGCAGGAGCTCTCAGCGCCCCACCGTGTGTGGCTGGCCTCCGGGTCCACCTCTCTCCACCCACAGTCCCGCGTAGGCGCCCTGTGCCCGGCACTGACCTATTCAAGTCAGGTCCTGTTTTAAATGCACCAGGAGAGTTCTTTTGAATTTCCCAGTTACTCATCTCACTGCGCTGCTGTGGAGTCTCAAATCCACAAACTCTGGGGCTTCTTTGCCAGAACTATGGGTGGATTTAATATCTTCTGAAAACCACTACTCTGCTCACGGTTTCTTTAGCTAGAAGATGCAAAGAAGGACTTCCCCGCTCTGTTTGCCATTCTTGTTAACAACTATGGTCATACTTCAATTGGGAAGAAATGAATTGAAATTTGATTTTCTAAGCCTACCGACTTGGCCACCAAAACCCTAGGAAAATCACAACCATCAAGAGGAAATCCAGAGAAAATGATATAAACACAGCATCCGAAGTCGTCCGACCGTGTCAAGGCTTGTACTAATACCCGGCGGTGCCCAGTGGCTCGGCTGGGAACCTGCTCCGGTCCAGCCCCTGGCAGCCTGAGAGCAGAGCCTTCACCCGCTGGCGGGTGAGAGCAGGAAGGTTAAGAACAGGGGTCCCCGAGGGCCTCCTTCTGCAGCCCCTCTAGACGGGACTCTCCCTGGAGCTCTGCAGGAACCGAGTCCGAGGCCCTACTGCTGCCTGCACTGCAGGTGGCCCCGGCGACACAACCAGGCAGTGACAGAGTGGGGAACCCAGCACGGGGTGCTCGGCCACCACCCTACTCTGGTCAGCGCCCCCAGGAGCTGCCTAGCGGGTGCTGATCAGAAGTCACATTTCCACCACAGGCAGCACGACAGCCCGGCCCCCACCAGCGGCTGCAAACTAGCAGGAAGCAGACCTCGGCTTCCCATCACCCTCTCTTCCCCCAGCTCCACGCACACCCACCCAGGGAGGGCCAGTGCTCAGGGGGTTAGCGTGTCAGCTCAGAGGCGTCCAGCCCTCTGCCAGCCCCCAGTGGACCACAGAGCAGCTCTGTCCACCACATGCTTGGGGGGCTCTTCACAGGGATCTGGAATGAGGAAATCCCGTCTACTGCCAGACTTTTGTTAAAGGGCTCCCATTTAGGCGGCCGTGCCCCTCCTAGTCTCCCCCTGTGCCACTCCAGCCATTTTACCTCCACAAGAGCTGACAGCTCAGCAGATGGTATCAAAAGTGCTTCTGTACTCAGGCCTGAACGGGAGTATGAAGGCCCAGGCCGGACAGAGGTTCTATTCAGAAGGACCGCCTTTGACAGCTCCCCTGGCCTTCCAAACCCCAGGAACTCGAGTCACTGCCAGGGGGGCCTTCTCTGCCCAGAGGGGACAGGGCAGGGGACACAACCCCTGTGCCACCTGGGCTGGCCGTGGACCCCCCAACACAGACAGCGAGGCCAGGCCACACGCAGACTTTTATCAAGGGGTGGCAATTCCCAGATTCCACCTTCTCTCCATGTGGACTTCTTCCAGATTTTTAATCTCTCAGAATGTGGGATTCACAGTTCCTGATGCCAAAGGTCATCACCTGAATCATGACACCATTTACTGGACACTAAACTAAAAGTCAACTCACCTTCCACACACCTTCTAGTCCTAAAAACAACCCTATTTGGCAGGGAACCCCCAGCCCTAGTTTTCCAGACAAATGAGCAGATGGACAGGGTAAGTTAACTCGCCCACTCTGACGGACCCACCAGGAGTCAGCCCAGGTGTGGTCACCTACCGCTACCTCTGCCCAGGTGCCGCGACGGGGAAGCGGCGGCTGAAGAGGGGTTCGGCGTCCCTTTCTCCTCCGAGCTCCCACCCTCACGGGAATCTAACTGCCTGACTACAAGGTGAGAAGTCTCGGGAAGAGGGGCTGACTCTCCCACTCACGCCTGTACGCCGGCACCCAGGCGACAGCCACACAGAGATGCTGCAGCCATTCTGCTGGATGTCACCCCTCGGGCGAATCACTGGAAACGATCAAGCGCCACCAGCTCCAAGATCTACACAACCATGAAAAATTACGAGAAGAAAGGCCTAATGACCACAAACCCCCAAACCTTACTTTATATCGTCTTCAAGTACCACATCTACACCCAGACCAAGTGAAAAGAAACCCGTATTGTCACAATGGTATCTTACCTTCTATAGCAAGTTCATAAAACAAATGCTTCCCTTTAAAACTCTAGTTACTATTGCTTAAACATGACTTTGTTCCCAGAGTTCTTACAATTCCAAAGATTTAAAGGTAATTCTTTGGACTCAATCTAGTCTTTCTTTATCTAAGTGCCAACAAGTTAAAAGACTCAGTTTTGAGCTATTTAAAAAAAAAAAAGAAACTGTATTATTCTAACAAACAGTATTTGTCGGCTGCCTCTCCACTGCTTTTTTTTTTTCGTTTTCATCTAGTTCGTATGCAGATGTCTCAGTGGGTCTGGAGCCAGCTCTTTAAGAAACTAGAGAGCACTGAAAACCCAGAAATATTTTAAAGGCTTAAGTGAAATAGAGTCTAAAAAAATTTTTTTCAGGAATTAAAGGAAAAGCTCGGTTAATTTTCACTTGTATTATTACAGTTCCCCTTCACAAACCAACCGCCTTCCTCTAGGTTGGAGAATTCCGGACAGCAAACTCGGAGGAAATGCCGAGGAGATGGTGTCACACAAGACTCCTTACGGAGAAGGGAAATAGATAAGACCTCTTTCTAGGAGAAAAATGCCCAAGGAAACCCAAGGAAGCAAACTTTATTCAAATAGAGCAAAGTCTAGCCTGACTTAATGAGCCTCTGCAGGCTAATGACAAGGAAAACCAGAACGCTAAAATACCTGAAGTTAAAACGGCATATCCAAGTTCATAGTGTCCAACTCCCAGGAGATCGATCTAACCCCAAGAGAACGTACCTCCTGAGGTGTGAGTGTGATCATCTCTAATGTCTATACTGCCGACCTCTGCCAGGTTTCCCTAGTGTTTTCTCTCTTTCCTTCAGGTCACACGTTTCATCTTAAGAGGACAAGTGTCTACAGCAAAGCTGCGGCGTCAGGCAGGGTGAAGGTGATCACAGGAAAGCGGGTGGGAAGCCCCGTCCTGGGAGAACCTGAGTAAATAATGAAACTCATCGCCCTTGATACCGACCTGATCCGAACCATAAATGAACGCAGAACGGCACAACCCTGACAGCATCCAGCGCGTCCTCAAAGCCCTCTGCGGCACCTCTTCAGAGAAAGGATGTGAAGTAGCTACTGTTACAACAATTCTGACACACAGATATCTCTGATGTATCATCTTCCAAGAATACAGGGTTCCATGACTATATTCATTACTATAAAAACTATTTTAAAAGTTTTGTTTTTCCATGGAGGCTCTATTAAATGACCTATCACTACTATGTCTGTTTACTGAAAAAAAAAGAATTTGGACTGTGTTCGAGTCTTGATTTTCACCGCTAGCAGACTGCAGATTACTTTTCTATAGATCCAATCTATTCACTTACTGTTATTATTGACCAGGATGGCATTCTCGAATTTTATAGAGAGACAGAGAGACAGAAAGAGAGATTATATACACAGTACTTTCTACATCCTGTACAAAGTATTCTGAGGCTATCAACACAGGATGATCTAAAAAAATAAAGTTAATATATCATTATTTGCAAAAGCACTTGTCAAACTGTAATTATTTCAATGACTTTCTTATAGCTCTGTAATTATATAAAGCAAAGTCCCAAGGCTCTTTATGTGCCAAGCTTTTTACATGAAAGAAGTTTCCCTCCTGTTATTAGTCCTGACCCCAAAGGGACACACAGATACTTTTAAAAAGTCCAACAAACCCACTGCACTCTGCATGAAGTACAACGGAAGAACAGCAACAGCGTTAAGGATCTTCCCCCAAAACAACCCACCAAGTAAATATTAACGTGAACATTCTTCAGAGCACAGCAGGATAGTCTGTAAGTGAGGGAGGCCGTGCGATGATCAAACGCACGTGGTAAAAGTGACACGGGTTAGACTCCAGGCCATCACCACCGACCACTTTACCCCTGACTTTCAACACTATTTCAACAGTATTTCTCAACTGCTAGGAGGCAGGTGCTCCCAGCAGCAAGACAAGAAGAGTTTGGACAAGATGGCGTCAGGGTCCAGATTCCGGCTCAGCTTAAGCAGGTCTGTGTTAAGGCTCACACTAAAACTTTACAGCAAGTCTAAGAAGGAGCACTGAGACCCCATGAGTTCATTATGGTCAAGGTGTCTTCATGACTTCCTGAAACACAGCTGACCCAGGAAAAGGCAGAGGTGATGCACTTGATTCTGCCTTTAACTTAAACTGCAAGTGCGTGGACATTTCTACTCCAAATTCTTCACTGTAGTGAGCTTACTTTAAACCTCGTCAACACAATGAAACGATCTCTCCTCACCTCCTCTCAACCAAAGACAAAACGAAACCAAGTCGCCCAGGCAAGCAGAGCCCAGGAAATTACTCTTACGTGCCCAGAAAGCCTGGGCACAAAATCCCAGCTCGGCAAGTCCCACCGTGTAGGTCCAGCACTGAAAGCAAGGCGGCCCTCAGCTGCCCCCGCCCCCCCCCCCCCCCACCGAGCCCTGTGAAGCAGGGAGGAGGCAGCTCCACACCGTGTGGACCCGCTCAGGTCCACCCCGGGCGGTGAACTAAGGAAAGGGGCCAGGAGCCGTCGCCTCACGCCTGTGCCTACGGCTCAAAGCACCCAAGTGTTCGTAAGGGCAAATGTTCCCGTCCAACAAAACATGCTGAATTGTACGTCAATACTGCTTTCCTGCTAAAGAAAAGGGGCCTCAGTAAGAGCGTACTGCAGTCAAATCCTTCTCAGAGACCGATGACAAGGCTCAGAGATTCGCTATCTGATTTAAGGCACACAATTAAGTTCTAAGTCCTTTCACGGAATTCTCATGATAAATTTAAAGAATCCCCCTCAAAAAATGCAAACTGATCTATAAGAAGGTCTAAATTAGAAATAAACGCTTTACTTCTTATTTAGAAGAAAGCACTTTAAAACTTTTGAGAAGGAAAAGCAGAAGGGTGATGCGGAGAATTCCTAGGCTGGAGCAACTGACTTTGCTAATCGACAACCTGGATAAACGGGTCAGAAGAAGGGCCAATAGGGAACCAACTCAGAGCACCTGAAATGTGAGAATCACACTATGAATAAAGCTGCCCTGCCACACACAGAAACAGGAGGAAGTTACTACAGACAGATGTGCCCTTAGTAACGTCACCAGGCAACGAGAAGGCGGGCAGCAAACCGCCTTGTCCAGCACCCACAGGAGCCTGAGCCCAGCCCCCATGGGCTCCCCCCTTCAAGGCAGAAGACCACTCTGCAGGACTCCGCACCAAGGCAGGGTGCTCGCCACTAAACAGGCGCCTCTGTTTAATTAGGAAACGTTAACAGGCAGATGGGAACACGCCGAGGAAGAAAGGATTCATGCAACAACAAAAAGTGGGAAGCAGGGAGAGAAAAACAGAGACCAAAAACTTGTCATCTGTGCAGACACAGGGATGGTACGCCAAGTATCATCTTCTGGAGTTTCTGTTCCTTCAACAGCTGTCCCAGGCGCCTAGATTCTCAGTAAGGGTTTTCTTCCAGAAGCATCTCCCCTGGGGACAGGGATAATGGGAGATGTGCGCCGGGTGCTGATGGGAGTAAACAAGTATGAAAGGAGCAGAAGACGGGCCAGCCTCTCCCTTCCCTGCCTCTGAGGGTTATTCATTCCCAGCACCGGTCATGTGAACTCAGAGTCTGCGTGACACACAAAGGGCCTTTACTAGGAAGTCCACAAGGGAAGCTTTAAGAATGTTAGCCTAGAATAGAGAATTTTTCGGTCTGCTTAAAAAAAAAAAAAAAGACATCAAAACAGCAAATTAAAATTTAAAAAAGCATCTGACAAACCATGTCACTCCCTTACTCGTTAGTGATTCCCAAATCTAGCCAACAAGGTCCACACCTCACTGGGTTTTCCTGGCAAACGTAATATTCCTAAGGAAGCAGCGGTTCCCATCCACTAATGTTTCACCTGAACAGGTTCTCTGGACAGCTAATGGTCACCTTTAATTCCTTCCGGAGCAAGGCGTCAATAAATAAAGAGAAACACACTTAACCACCGCACATCTGCTCACTGTCTGGAGGCGGCATCCAAGCCGGGTCTCGGCATCCGGCCGTTACAAACGCTGCCCTGGACCCCCGCCCCACCCCGTTGCCAAACCACCACCCCGCCTTCCGTCTCCACGCTTTTCCCTGCCAAACCGTCAGAAACCAAAGTCATCAGGCTCAAGCTTCCCAGCGAGGAGCTGCTGAGGACTGAGGAGATGCTGCTCCCTTTGGGACCAGCCAGCGGGCCCCCATACACTCTAGGGCTTGGTTTTACTCACTCTGCTTAGTGAAAACAACAATGCTTTCCCCAGCTCGGAGCCTCCAACTTTATACTGTGACCAGGACAACGTCAGAAGCCACACTTGAAAGCGATTTCCCACAGAGCTGGGCAGTGGCCAGTGCCTGAATCTGACAGTCGACCTGCAGATTCTCTCCACCCTTGAGAGCATCTCACATTCACACCAACGGAAGATGCAGATGGCGTCGGATGTTAATCTAACACTGGAAAACAAAAGCGATTCTCTGACTGAATCTCTGCAACTAATAGAAAGAAAACAACAAACACACCTGGCTGGTCAATCATCCCTCCCTTCGTTTCACCGGAAAAATAGGGACCAACGATAAAAGCCCACCCCTGCCCCTGCGCCTCCCAAGGCTGGCCGTCCTCCCTCCTCGGGGCTGAACTTCAGTGGCTCCTGCAAGGCCCACAGAGAAATCCCCAAGCAGCAGGAGCTAAGATGCCCACAAGCCACTACTGCCTCAACCTTCTGTGGTTTAAAGAGTTAAAGCATCTGGGCTTCCCTGGTGGTGCAGTGGCTGGGAGTCCGCCTGCCGATGCAGGGGACACGGGTTCGTGCCCTGGTCCAGGAAGATCCCACATGCCGCGGAGCGGCTGCGCCCATGAGCCATGGCCGCTGAGCCTGCGCTCCGCAGCGGGAGAGGCCACAACAGTGAGAGGTCCACATACCGCAAAAAAAAAAAAAAAAAAAAAAGAGTTAAAGCATCTTGGTGTGACTGGCCCTTAACTCTTTAAACCACAAAAGGTTGCAGCAACTGTCTAAAAGGTGCATAACTGATTAAATCCAAAGCAATCACCAAAATCCCTTAATGTGTTGGCAATTTCTATAATGAGTACTGCTTGAAACAAACGAACTGCCTTCTAGACTGGACCTTGGAAATGTTTTCACTGGGTGTCCTACAGTTGCAAGTTTAGATTAAACAAACCTCAGTGGATCCTTGCAGACGAAACTGTCTGGAAGTACAACACGTAAAAATGCTAGAAGTGACACACCTACTTGTTAAAATCTACATTCCTGCTTTGTTCACCCCAGGATGCCAATGACTTGATTTCCCAGGATCCAGGACCTCAACAGAAAAGATGGCTATCTACCCTATTTCGCCAAGTCCTCGGGGAATGTGTTTCCACGGTCTCCTGCGAACAGCACAGTGAGAATGTTTCTGTTCAAAATGCCAAAGGCGCATTTCAAAACCGTTTATTTCAAACAAAGACTTTCTCTGAAAAACCATGGGGTGCTGGGGGGAGTGTGTGCTGTAGAAACTGTTTTAATCAAAGGCCAATTTGGGAAGGCGTTTAAGCTTAACAAGGAAGTCAAATCATAGCTCTGCCACTGACCGGCCCTACAGAATCTCAGGCAAATCGCAAAAACTTCTCCAAGCCTCAGTTTCATCATCTAAAAAATGGAGACACAGTGTTCGCCTCCTGGTGTTGACTGGAAGCATCAGATCGGATAGCGTGTGTACAAGGACACTCCACTCCTGGAGCTAAGTAACTGCTGGCAGGCACAAAACGTGCAGTAAATGCTGGTCACTGGCATCGTTTACCCGGCAGCAGGCACAGAGCTGGCAGTGTCTGCTGGTGTACCCTGCAGTGGGGGCCTGGAACCCACTGAAAGAGGACTGGGATTCACGTGGCTTCACGGTCGGAAGCAGGGCAGCGATAACGACGTAAAACTCCTGGTGCAGCTTAGGGGATGAACTTGAACGCCACCTCTGAACCTTCAAGCTCCGTGACCACAAACAGCTAACTTAACCTGGCTGAGCCTCCGGTCTTCTCTTCGGCTACATGGGGATACTTATCACATCATCTAAGCCAGGGGTCCCCAACCCCCAGTACCGGTCCGAGGCCTGTTAGGGACGGGGCTGCACAGCAGGAGGTGAGTGGTGGTGCGCGAGGGAAGCTTCGTCTGCGGCTCCCCATCGCTCGCGTTACCGCCTGGACCGTCTCCCCCAACCCTGCCGCCCCCGGCCATGAAAAAACCGTCTTCCACAAAACCCGTGCCTGGTGCCAGAAAGGTTGGGGACCGCTGATTTAAGCAAATCCCCCCAGGTGACAGCACCAGCACAGCGCCGGGCTGCGCGTACCCTGAACATCCTCTTTCTTTCCTCTTTCCTCCTCCTCCTCCTCCCTGAAACTTCCTGATGCAAAGTGCCTCTGGCATAAGGCATGAGCTCGTCCACTGTGATAATCAGAACATGGGCTGGGTGTTGTTATATGAAAAGGACCTGAGAAAACGCAGGTTGATTAGGGCGTGGCATTCTCTCCTGAGCCAAGAATGAACCAACACAGACGAAGGAGATAAAGCCACCTGTTAGATAAGAACATGAATCACTGAGAAACTAACTGTTCAATAAAAGCTGAGCTGGCGCACCGTGAACACAGCCCGAGAACTTTAAACCTGTGTGGCCATGTGGTTCCAGGTCTGTTTTATTATCACTGACAGTCGAGTAATCTTTCGTTCACAGACCAGGCTTTCGATACCTTGGGGTGACCGCATTTATCTTAGGGCGTGTCATAAAACTTTCCATTCCAAGAGAAAATTAATTTTAATCCACTTTACAACCCTGGAAAGGAGGGAGGTTCAGAAGAAAAAGATAACAAAAAACAAACAGGGAACTGCACACTGCAGAGTCTGGGAAGTGCTATTCTCTTCGGGGACAGCCGCGGGCTGGCTTTCCAGACCCCAGGTCCCTTGTCCTGGGAGAGGGCAGGAGCCACCACCCCGGTAAGGACAGCTGACACCTGCCCCGCCAGCCCCCGAGACCACACGGAGGTGGAGGCCGGCGCACGTGGAAAGTGCGTAAGTGAGCGTGCTCCACAGGTCGGACTGCGGGCGCTCAAGGTGTACAAAAGGCAGTTTAAAGGGCACCTGTTGAATCAGTTATACGTGTGCCTCCTCCCTCCACTCCACTCTACCCGCTCATTGCCCAAACTGCACCCAAGTCCCTCCTACCCCATTCTGGGGAAGCTACATAAGAAAGAAGATTTGAAAAACAAAAGACTCTGGGAGGAAAGAGATGCCTTGTCTACTCCTTTGCCCATCCCTCCCTTGTTGTCCAAGCAGGGACAAGAGAAAGGCAGGTGCTCTGAAGAGTGTCCATCACAGAAACACCAGGCCAGGGAGCTGGTGTCCAGGGACAGGAGCCAGGAGGGCAGTGCTCTGGTGTCCCAACCACAGGCCACTCAGACCTGACAAAAGGCATCTGCTCCCAGCCCCGCCAAACCACAGGTTACCCCCAGAAATACGCTTTGAGCCTGTGCTATCTGCAGACTTAACATCAGTCACACATGGACCTCCAGAGACCCAGACATGGCTGTGCTCTGATGACAATGAGGGCAATGAGGGCAATGACGAGACCCCCATCCGGACACCACAGACGCTGTTCACAAAGGCCCTCCTCCCAGGAGGGCGCAGCTCAAGTGCTTCATCTTCACTGCATCCGACGCAGAAACTAAGAGGTGGTCACTTACCAAAAACTCCCAAGACACGCCCTGGCCTGCAGATGCCTGCTCCAGCCCTGTCTCACTATGGGGCCTGCCCACAGGTCACCAACACAGGCCACACTTCACACCACGGTCTGCAGACCTGTCCCTTTAACCCATGAGGATGCAGACATTGTGCCATTTTCACTGCAAAGCGAATTTCAATACAAGCACCTCCACTTTTAAGACCTCCAGATCATTCTCTCTGGGTAGAATTATGCTTGAAGCTGTGAATGTTTTTCCCCAAGCAGTATGTCAAGCCTCAAATTCAAAAACAAAAGCAAACCAAAAGAAACACACCCCCCATCAGCTACAGACTAGCAGGCCTGCCACTCAGGAAAAGAGGGACCTTCCGAAGTGACCTGGATAGAAGTGACAGACTGACCAGGGTTGACCTACCCTGAGAGTCCCCCAACACTTCTGTCGTGACAGCAGCGCACATGGACACTTCAGAAGCAGGCAAACCCCGGGCGGCCAACCAGGATCGCACATGTCCCAAGGGAACTAATGCTCCTCAAATCCAGACTGGGCTTCTGCTCCACATGCAGCTGCCTGTGGCCAGGCCCCTCCCTCACTAAGGAGGGGTCGCCTGTCTTGTAATAATACAAGCCAGTCCCGGGGCAGTTCCAGGACCTCCGAGCAGGCCAGCGCCGACCTCACATCACCACTGACTGTTTGATGCCCACTTCCCACTACCTGCTCCCTTTATCTCCTGAGATCTGAACACCTGGAGACACAGTGCCTCACTCGGCAGGGACCCAATAAATTCCTGCTGAATGACCAAAGGGACTTAAGGAATCACCTGCTCTGGTCTTTGGTCTGAGCCCCGTTCTGCAGATGAGACACTCAGACTCGCGCTAACCCACGCGGTCTCCCGATCCCCAGGCTGGGACTGGGATGCAGCACTGGCCACACGGAGAGCGCCAGTCTCCTGTCCAGGTATTCTGCCTCCCAGTTTATTTATAAAAATAAAAGGGGGGCGCCCTCCTTTTATACAAAGCTGGTATCCGCTTTAATATATTCTACTGAAATCTACTAACTCCTAAAGTCTGCTGTCTCCTCTCCGTTCCTGCTGACCTCACGCTCTGTCACCTGATGAGAATGTGACTTCGTGCTCCTGTGGAAGACGGAATTCCCTGCAGAAAAGCTGTTATTAAAACCCTGCCACACTTGCCAACACACCAGCAGGGGCAGTGGAAGTGACACACAAGCACGATAGGAGAGCACACTTCGCCGGAAGCAGATCCGGGCGGCCCTGGGGGCAGCTGCGGAGGGGAGGGCCCTGAGGAAGTGATTTGAAAGGACAGGAGGGCAGGGGCTGCCCGCAGATCCAAGCCCCTTTGCGAGGTCATCCTGCAGACCCCGGACAGGTGCCCTCGCTCCTCGTTTCTAAAAGCAGCCCCCAATTCACAGTCCAAGTTCAGCATCGAGAAATGGTAAACATAAAGCGGACCCAGGAAAGCTCTTCCATAAATTCCTCACCTGACAGTAAACAACTGTGATTTCAATCCCAAAGCACAACAGTGGTGAATGGTTTTCGCTGTGATGCTTGCGTACTTTTACGAGGCAAACACCAGAGCGTGCGTCACTCCCATGCACACACAGGCACACAGGTGCACACACAGGCGTGCTCCTGTGAGCACAAGCTCTTTAAGGTGGGCGTGCAAATGGGAATCTACTCTACGGGCTGCCCTGCTTTGAACAGCTTCACTTAGCGGACTCTAGACTCTTCTTCAGAAGCCAAAAATCAAGATTCGTGTGTTATTTACATATAGTACCACCAACTTTCTCTGGAAAACCCCACAGAACACTGAGACGCTCTGCTTTACACCAAAGACTCGGTTTGTGGCTGCTCCTCTGAACTACATGATGTAGAAAACATACCACAAAACACCCAACATATCAACGTGCTAGAAAGACATCGAAAGTCCCTCCTCTTCTCCAAAGGAACTAACTCCACCCTGAGTTGAACAGAGCTGTGATCCCCTCCGGTTTCCAGGTGCCCCCAAAGCATTTCCCGCTAGAACCACAAGACGAGGGCCCGCTGAGCTAGCAAGCCCCTCCTTAGTGTTTCCAGTCATTTCCAGAGGCTGCTGCAGAGAGTAACCAAGACCACTGCTTGCTCCAAATCGGACACATCTAGTCATGAAATGACATGCAGGGACTTTTTTGTTTGATGTTTAATTTGTTCACTTCCTCAGACAACTTTTCTAGTCCCTTATCGAGGCTTAGAAGGAAAAAAAAAATCTCCTGGAAGGAAGACGAGGTGGATACGGTTGCTGGAAGACAGCATCCAAGTTCCTGTCCACACCGAGCTGTGTTCATCTGTGAGCCCCTGCGGCGCAGACCGTCCCTAATTAGAAGGTGGGACGGACTGTTCCTTTAAAGAAGTCTTTAATTAGGCCACCCTTGAAATGTCTACTCCTGCTACCGGCACCTAACTCCTGGCTCTCCCTTCTCCAACCCAGCAGAAGCAGACGCGGACGCTGAGCAAGGGTGTGTGCACAAAAACAGCCCCGGGACGGGCCTTCAGACTACTCTCCTGGCCTCATCCTGAACGCTCGCAGTGACTGGATCTTCAGACACCAACGTCAAAATGTGTTCAAGGGAAAAGGGTGGGGACATAAGGACAAAATGTTTAGTTACAAAGGTAGTTGCTGCTAATTAACCCTTCAAGTAAAACCCGGGTTCTTCAATATTGCCTATGTTTTAGCAACAGTACATCCTATGCCAGAAATCTCCAGCTCCTGTAAAGAATTCAGGAAAGGGAAAAAATGTTAAAGAAGAAAGGATGGACCTAAAAATCGAAACTAGCTAAATCGAGAGAAGGGGGGAAGTTAAGGCAACTGGTCCACATCTGGCCTAAAAACATTTTTTTCCAAAGGTCTGTCCTGTCCTCAGAAGTGAAATGTAGGTTCAAGTTTAAATTTCCTCAAATAAACATTTATAGTTAAAGGCATAGTCTGAAATGTATAATACAAGACCCCCAAAACAGCATTTTTATAGTAAGCTCTCATCTTGCAATAAGAAAAGCTATCCCACAAAATTAAATTCCAAAGGACAGGATGCAGAAATCAGCTCCTTGCCCGTGATTTAGTCGTGAGAAGCAGTCAGTCCTCTTGAATATAACATCCATTATTGGGGCAGCTCAACGAGAATCAAGCCACTTCTTAAACTTAGAAAATACAAAGTTTAATATAAGTTTCTCACGATGAAAGTACTATTCATTCATCATACCAACAGTAAAAATACCAGCATACATTTTATTCCAAAAAAAAAAGTCAAAGGACACATGAAAATAGGATTTCAACTAATTTGGCATGAGTGTGAATGTCAGGCAGCAGCAACAGCAGGGAAGCCGGCTTCCTGGGGGCATCACAGGTTAAGAATCTGAGGAACAGACCCACTTAGAAGGAAAAGGGCAGGCAACAAAAGTGGACAGGGGGTGCGCTTACACCCTAGGGCTCTGTTTCCCAAGCTAACGGCTCCAGAAATCAAGTAGTAAGCAGCTCACAACCGGAAAGGCAGTTCTAACCACCCTCACACATGGGTGCTCAGGTCTGCACACACCCCACGCTCCCATCTGGAATGTGCTTCAGACCAAGGCTCTAAGAAGCCCCTGTGAGTGAGAGTGAGAGTGAGAGAGAGAGCGAGAGAGAGACAGAGCGAGAGACAGAGACAGAGAGAGAGAGAGAGAGAGAGAGGGAGAGAGCGAGAGACAGAGAGGCGGGGGGGAGAGAGAGAGAGAGAGAGAGAGGTGTGTGTGTGTGTGTGTGTGAGAGAGAGAGTGTGAGTGTGTGTGTGAGTGTGAGTGTGAGTGTGTGTGTGTGAGTGTGTGTGTCTGGCACTTCAAATACAGACGCATCAGAGAGTTACATACACAACAGCCTAAAGGTAGCTATGTTAACACAGCAGAAATTCAGGATTCATAGTCAGTTATGGGTTCTATTACTTTTGATTTTACCTGGGGGCGAATGACACCACCCTGAGCATCATGTGTGAGAAACAAGAAACCGGCAATCTGCTTAGCAGCGCTGTCTGTCTGGGAGGGGAGAGGGGAGCAGTATTATTGGGGAGGGGGGTATATTTCCACTTTTTTCCATCTTTTACTATTCCTCCGACTCAACCTATTTTATAACATGAAATCTTATTACAGGAAAAATCTTGTGACACCGAATCCGAAACCACGTGTCTTCACAGGCTGCACATGCTACATTTCATATTCGAAAAAGATGCAAATAAACTGAAGGAACACACCATCAAATACTTTTTTCACAAATCAAGTCCCCACTATTTAAATCTGCTATACTAGCTACTCATCTGGTGAAATACTAGACTATTTAAATACTAGACTATTTAAAAATACTAGACTATTTTAAAAGTAGTTAAAAGTAGTGAAATTAAAATCTTCTACCCCATTATAGGTGACAAAAGAACCTAGAACTCTTCCTACCATAAAAGTGACTAAATAAACTGCTGCTGCTCTCTGGGAAACTGACTACTCAGAATAACTCATTTCCTGCCTTTTTCAAACAACAGAGGTTTCAGAGATTCAGAACCATATGCTAACTGCACTGCAGTTTCAAGACACCCAACTCTGTTCTTAGGAACAAGAGGTCCGCAAAGAGCAGACACTGCCTGCACCCCTGTGTCCTCGGGTGAGGCCGGAGCCCCGGGGGCCAGGATCAGTCGCGAGGTGCACGGGGCCCCAGGGAAAGGCCGCCGGGCGGCTCAGGCCTCCTTGCAACCCCACAGAGAGCTCAGGAGTGTCAGAACCCTGTGCTGGCGGTCAGAGGGGAGGCTCTGCAGGGGAACTGAATGTCACTGAGCAATAGAGATCGAGTTCTCTAAATCTGCCCTGTCCGTTTTCAGGAGCCCCTTCAAGTCCTCCCTGTTCTTGGGTTTTAAACATGTTACAACAAATCCCACTGATAAATATCACACTGTCTTCACCAGCCAGACGCCCACTGTTCTCAGAGCAGCAAAGGAAATAGTGCCAGAAACAGCCTTAGAAAATCAGGCAGCCCACGACCCTCATGGGTTTCCTCTTTCAAATGCTACCTGATTCTGGAGTGGTTTACAGTGTGGGGTGTTTTTACGCCTGGTAAAATCGGCGGTGCGGTCTGGGTGGGAGGGTGGAGCAGAGATGAAGGGAAGCAGCACCCTGTCGGGAGCTCCCCGCGACCTGGGCGAGGGGTGCAGACGGCACATCGGGGAGGGTCGCCGTCATTCAGAGCTGGCCTTGACACACTCGATGCAGAGACGACCCAGTCAGCCTGCCCCTCCTCAGAGTCGCAGCCTGAGACACAGCCGGGTCACAGCTCTGCTTTGTCCCTTTCCGCACCTCAGGGACCGAATGCAAGCCCTGTGCGTTTTGGAAGCACTGGATGTTACAGCCCTGAAGCTTAAGGCCGCCTCCCCTTCGCAGCCGCCCCCAAGACACCCTAAGGCGGGGCGAGCAGGGATCCTTCTCACACACGACTCCGATTCTGTCTTCAGAGAGTCTGGGTTCACCTTGCTCTAGGCTCACCAGCCCCCTCGAGCAGAACGCTTGACTCCAGGTTAGAACTGAATGGAAACAGATTCCTGGTTTTAAGATCTATTTAAGTCAGTAAACCCTTTTTAAAAAGTCGGGGTGGGTGTTGGACCAGATGAAAGCATCTCATTTCATTTCAGATTAAAACCTGGAGACAAACAGGTTCGTTCTTTCAGGCTTCTAGATTACAGCACACATACACGGGGTGAGGTGAGGCTGGTGCCCCACCCCGCCCGTCTCCGGAGGCAGCGATGACCCACCAGCCTCCTACCGGCCCGCGTCCCGGTGCTCAGAGCATCCCTCAGGCGCCAGTCAGAGCCCCAGCGGGGAGGGGGCTGCTGAACAACAACTCTTTCCTTAAGAAGATCGGGCGGGGGAGGGGGAAAGAGGGAAAAGCAGCTTAGCCTGGCTCATTCCTTTCAGTCAGGCCAAGCTGGGGCTCGAGCAAAGGGGGCTTCCCTCTCCACCACAAACCTCCAGGGGAGGCAGCAGACAGTCAAAGAGACAGACAGAGAGGGGCAGGGGGCGGGGGCAGGAGAGAAGCACTCCACTCCAAAGGCTTAAGGAGCCAGCTGCCCCAAAGGGACCACAGCAGGGCCCAGGGCCCCAGGCTCCCCAGCTCTTCCTCCATCTGCCCGGGGAGCCGGCCTGCAATCCTGCATCCCGAAACCCACGTTCCCTCTTCAGGCCAGCGGCCCCAGCCCGGGCTGCGGGACCCCGGAGGGTCCTTCCCTCTCTCCCCGCTGCCACACGGACGGCCCCCAGGCAGCGAGGCCCCTCCCAGGCCTACCGCCACCACCTCTCCCCCAAGCCCCGGACCAGCACAAACAGCATGCTCTCCCCTGAGGGCCACCACCCTCCCAGCCACCGACACATGTGCCCTGTCTGTCTCAGAAGCCGGTAACCCCCCCAAGACAGACCCCCGTGGCAGGCGTCACTGCACTGAATCCTCACGGCCTGATCAACTACTACCATGGGCCCCATCTTTCAACTAAGGACACTGAGATTCAACAGCCCATGGCTAGTAAATGCTAGAACAGGGACGGCTGAGCCCAAAGCCTACCCTAACCACTAGGCCAGTGGTTCTCAAACCTGTTAGTCTCAGGATCTCCTTACACTCAAGAAAATTTCGAAGAGCTTTTCGTTTAGGTGGGTTATATCAGTATCTACCACATTAGAAATTAAAAATCAGTAATTAAAGGGGGGAACCAGAGCAAAACTCCCTTGATAAGGAATCCCTATTAACATGGAGTCTGTGACATGATCAAGGGGAAAGATCTACCGCCCGCCGCACCTCCCCATATAAAACGAAAGAGTCGAAACTGCAAAGTTTACACTAACACAGTGTTAAGAGCCCGTGAGCATCACAAAGTTGGATTTGACTCTCACTCTTCCTTTTTCCCTTAAACGCTTTATGGCCTTAGGTGAGAGCAATAACCTCCACAGGCCACAGTCTCCTCATCTGTACTATGGGAATAACAGCTGATGGAGTATTTTCAGGGCAGAACTCTCACCGCAGCCTCTGGCTCATAGACACTCAGATGCTGACTGTAATCACTGCTATGATTATCAGCCATAGGAAAGGAGACACGGGCTAAGGACAGAATTGTCCACTTCCACAAAACAGCAAGGTTTTCTCAACAGATGTGTTTCCTTCCCCTTCCTCTAAAAATAAGGTTCTTTTCAAAGGAAATAAGGGATGGGGCTTTGCTTATGCTGACAGTGCAAAGGGAGAAAAAGTAACCCTTATCCGCAAATATTTATTTTCCCATTTGATGCCAACACTCCTTCCCGTTTTCGCAGCAAGCCTGGAAAGAGCATTTACTGCAGGCATCACGGTCAAAGAGTCCCGCGCTGCTGGACGTTGCAAAGGACCTTGACTGTGTGGGGCTCCAATTTATGTAAGAAATTAGAGGCTCAAGACAACAGGTAGGCTTCTGATTAGGATGGCCAGGGGAAAGTAAATCAAGGTGATGATATAAATCACTTGAAGCCAAAGACATGGGACACACTCTGTTGAAGGCTGAGCACTCAGGCCGCTCGATGTCCCGGGGCCGGGAGTCCACAGAGAGCACAGGGCGGGCCAGAGGTTCAGGCACAGGGAGGGGGAAGACCTCTGCTAACAGAGATTCACGGGGCCCTCTTCGTTTACGGGGCAAGAGGCAGCAGCCACTCTGATAGTCCCAAGGCTGGTCCCCCAACACTTCCACAGCTGACTTCTCCAATAAAGCTGGAAGTAATTAGCAACTCTTATTATCTGTCTGAGTGCATTCTGAATTCATTTCTGGAGTTTAGAGATTCACTGGAAATTCTCCTATCTGCCATGCTGCAAAGCAAACAAGTTTTCAGAGTCAGGTTTATTTAGTTATTTTTTTAACCTTTAGTCAACAGAGCTTATGAAAAGTAAAACTACATGATAAACCCGAATTCAGTAAAGCACAGGGTGTTCAGACTGAGAAAGCAGCTGGCACCCTCCAGGGAACTTAAATTTCAACGACTGAGACCCCGAAGCTCAGTGCACCCACTATTACAGAAGTATCCTCTGCTTTGCGTTTCTTAAATTGTACTGAATTATTACAAAAGTAAATAGCAAAAGACCAAAAACCAGGGGGGGAAAAAAAAACCTTCAGAATCAAATGCTATTTCAGGGGAAAAATCATTAGGACTCCTCCAATGAAGAAGATAAATGTGTTCATTTATATCCTATATAAAATGTCTTCATAAATGCATTTCCCTTTGGGTCATCCATGCTGTCAACCAAAGGTGACAGAAGTAGCACCTTCCCAACAGAGCCAGCAGCACCGAGACACACGGGGACACAGTTCTGGGGGCTGGAGCTCATGTACAGCAGGGATCCGGGGCCACACAGAAATCTATGCACTGAGAGGCCCACAGTCCTGATTGAATATTTCTGTTTATTGAATGCCAGCTATGTGCAGGGAAGGAAATCCTGTGCTGGCCGCCAGCTGACTTGAGAGTCAACTGCAGAGTCACTGGTGGAACCCGTCACGGGGCCACGAGAGCAGCTTCCCCTCTTGCCTCCCCCCAGGCCATGCACCATCTTCTAAGCCACGGAATCTGCCCATGAGGAGTCACGGCGCACCTGGACACAACCATGAGAAAAGCGCAGCAAGGCAGACGTCCTCCCAGACACGACGGCCGGCGGCCACCACACGGACGTGCGTCACACATCTGGACGTGCCCTCGTCTATGCTGACGAAGATCCCCTCCTGGCCTAAACTGCAGCCAGCCTCCTCTGAGCCTCTTCTCGACTAGATGTGAACAAACACTCAGCATCGTTTCTCACGGCTCAAGGCCGCATCCCTAGGAGGACCCTGGCCCCCGCTGAAAGCTGCTGCCTCGGAAAACTCCAGCTGCCAGAAGAACTGACTGTTCAGCCAATGCCTGGAGATCAGGCCCATCTCAGTCTCCACGGCGGGGGGGCTAGGGGAGGGGGGCTGGGAGCCGAGTTCAGAAAGCGCTGGTCAGCAGCCCCAGACGGACTTCACATGGACCTACCCCCACCTGCTGGACACAACAGGGGACCCACCCACCCCTCCCTACACCCTCACTCTCCCTTTAAAACGCCTGGTCACCTCTGTACAAACTGAAGGTCTGTAACGGTTATTACAGATCGAAGTCTGTCCTGACCACTTCGGCGCCTGGTTCCATCCATCCTTCACAGTCACCACCACCTCATAAAACAGGCACTACTGTGATGAGCCCTAATTTACAGCTGAAAGAGCGGCTCTTGGGTTCACTCACTTTCCCTAGGTCACCGCCTGTTTGGTGGCAGCCCAGGCTGATCTTTCCACCACTGGTCCTTCAAACTATTATCAGCCCAAGGACAGGGAGCAGAGCAGAGCGAGAGGGGCCGAGCCAGGAAGGAAGGTCTTCAGACTCTGCAAAAGACATGGGGCATGGGATCTAGGTCCCTGGCACACTCCAACAGCACAGAAGGATGTGGGGGTAAGACAGATCCGAGACGTCTAGAAAAAAAATCACTGAGCTGAAAAAATCTTCTGTAGATCCTTATCCTATTTCTTTCACTCCATGAATCTCAAAGCACTAAATCGCTTCCCAGAGGCAACTACTATCAATTTTGTTCAACTGAAGCTGACTTTAGCTGTCCTGTATAAAAAGAAGACACCCTACTGCTTTTCTTCAGTCTGCATATGTTACTTCTATTACAGACCGAAGACACTTCTTTCTCAGTATTCTGTGCTTAGGATGTTTTTATTCCTCACAGGATGCTGGCCTGTGTTTATTAGGAGTCCAAGTGAGTTTCTGGTCAGAAGCTGATGTCCTAATTCCTTTGTTTCAGTGGATTAAGAGAGGGTCCAGGTTTATGCAGATATTCCTCGGTGTCTGAAGTATCCCAGTCTTTATCTGGGAATGTATTTTAGTGACTTCAGAGAAGTAGCAGTAAAAAGGAGCGGGGCGGGCAGTGGTCACTGTTGACTTGTAAGTGGATGGATTTTCCCCGGCACGTGGTCCAGAGGTGAGCTCTGAGCCAACCCCAGTCCCGGCCAGCTCCCTCGGCCACCTACAAGCTGTGTGACACTGGCGTGGTGGGTGACCTCTCTGAATTTCGTGTTTCCAGAGCCAGCCACAGAGCAGGGGATCAACAAATAGGAATTCACGGCATTCCTTTCCATTTCCATTCATTCCTGGCAAACTTTTACAAAAGTGCAGAGAAGGTTCAAGGAGACAGGAATCTAAATGAAGGAGCAAGGGCGGAGAGAGGAGAGAGAAAAGGCCTAACTGGGGCCTGAATGATGACAGTGAGTAACCAGAAAATAACACCTTTTTTCCTTTTCAAACTTTCTTTCATCTGAGTCACCTGTCTGAGACACAGGCTCCCGGCCTCGAGCAATTCCAAAGGAGCGGCAGAGAAGGGAAAAGACTCGCCCGTGGTCTTCAATGTGCACACTCACCAGCATGCTTCATGGCACACCAAGCAGCCCTGTCAGAGACTACTTCTGAACATTTTCCAGTCCCACGCTCAGATCCATCAGAGAGACATATGAGTAACAGGAAATACAGAAAATATTCGTAATGGCGGCGGGGGACCGCTCACATTAAGTCCTAGCCAACTTAGGTCGTTTGGAGCAATGAGGTGTATCTGTAAATTCTCTGGAACCACGTAACCAACTTAACTTAATCCAGGAATTAAACAGAGGCCTGGTGCTCACCATTCCAGGGAGGGCAGCAGCTCGTCACAGTAACGCCCAGCCCTGGTCCCACTTCACGTCTCCCGGGAGCCGAACACCGTTCACGACCAACGGAAACACACACCTCCACCCAAAGAAAAGGCCCCGAGTACCTTCCAGGTGACACATAAATTTCACAAGATTAAATTTTATTAGTGGCTTTATCATCTGTGTTTCACGGGTTTGTCACAATGACTAACTTCTCATAATCAAAACTCCAAATTGCCCAACAGACCCTTTTTCCTGAGCGTGGACAGCTCATGATAGCACAGCCAAGCACGCAGAACTGTGATAGTAAAAATGAGCTGTCAGAGAGAAGGAGGGGGGAGGGAAGGGGGAGGGAAGGGGGAGGGAGAGAGGGACTGATTAACCTTTTTAATGCCAGAGCTCTCCTTCCTTTCATTTTATTGGATATCATTCTAAAGTGCTCTTTCAGCCAACAAAACTTTATTAAGTCCCCACCAGAGACTGAGTACTGCAAGTGTCCAGCACCAACTCTGAGGCCCTCAGCGACCTTACACCTTGGCGGGAGGGATCAACAATGCAGTACAGCGTGAGGAGTGGTACCAAGTTAGGCCAGGCACGAGGGGACACACTGCAAAGGAGTTTCAACCAGAAAGAAGTTACTTGACGTAACCTTCCTGAATAACTGAGGGTCTGCAGTGAACAGAATGAGTTAGGCTAATGTGCCACAGCTGAATTCAAAATACATAAGGACCAGTTATGGGACTGGCAAGGGGCAGCGATCCCTCTCTAACACTAACCAATGATTCCACGAACAAATGTGAAAAGGCAACTGAGCCAAGTGCTGTGACAGCAAGAGGCGGCTCTCAGAGCGCCAGGTCTGTGAGCAGGACCCAGCTGCGGGCATCGGGGGCCGCCTGGCAGCACTCCTAAGTGCCTGGCAGACAGGCGGGAGCGGGACGAAAGGCCAGTGCGGTGGCAGCACAAAGATGAAGAGGGGCCACGGCGTCCGGCCGGGGCCTGGACCAGCCTGGGCCAGGAGTCACATTAGAGTCTGGCCTTTATCCTATGAGCGATGGGCAGCCACTGAAAGAGGGCGACACCGTCCAGGTCTTGTCTGGAACAGATGCTTACAGCTGAGCGGCAGGGAACAGGTCAGATGCGGAGAGGCCAGCGCGGATGAAGGCTCCCGTGGCCGGCAACTGTGTGAAAACAAGCGGGAAGGAATTCTGACCTCGTCAGCAAGAGCGGCTCTAGGGAGGGAAGAGATATGGGAACCTATGTATATGTATAACCGATTCACTTTGTTATAAAGCAGAAACTAACACACCATTGTGAAGCAATTACACTCCAATAAAGATGTAAAAAAAATACAAAAAGCGGCACCAGGATTTTCAGCTTTGAAAGCAGTTGATACCAACTTGCTTTTGGTGGAATCACAGGGCTGCCAACAGTAGACTTCCAGAAGGTGCAACCGGAAGAGCAGCGTTAGTAAGGGGGCGGCTGGAGAAGTGAACTTCCCGCCTGCAGAGAAAGCATCGCTCATCCCGAGAGCATCTGTCGGCAGCCATCTAAAGTGGCGCTTTCTGAGAATTCTGTGTCGCTCTCACGAGGCGAGCTGTCAGCCAGAACTCCCCCACCGCGTTCACGCAACTCCGGAATTTACACCCTTCCATCCACCCCATCTCTGGTCCGTCTCTGGCACCTGTTCCAACAGCGTGCAAACTGGTGTCCCTGCCTTGAGCCGCGCTCCGCTCCACGCCACCCTCCCCGCTGCCGATGGAGCGCTCCTTCCAAGTACAAACCTGACTGCCCTCTCTCCTGCTTCAAACCCTTCAGCCTTCCACTTCAGGATGAAGCCCGAGCTCCCCAGCTGAACGCACAGGGCCTCCCGTGGGCCAGCTGGCCCCTGTCTGCCTCTCTGCCACGGCCCTGCCCCAGCCGCCAACAAATGCCTAAGAAGAGTGACTTAGGGTCTTCTGGGAAGTGCTTACTCCAAAAACTACAGATTCTTCATTTGCTCTCAGCAGGAAACTCTAGTACAAAAATAATGCAGGTGGTGCCTAGGCGGTGCCCTGGCCGGGCTATGCAGGAAGCCTCCTGCTGGGCCACTGTCTGCGAGATAAAGACTCTTGCCCTCTGAGGACTTTCCCTGGTCTGACACAGAGATGAAGATAAAACAGGGCCAGCCTTGGCAAAACGATCAGTCTGGAAGTTTGCCACGGGTGACTCCACTTGTGCCTGCAAGGATGACCCTACAACCTTCCTGCTTTCCAGCCTAACCCCCGCTTGCCACCTTAACAGGGATCTCGTTTATACAGCAACTGAAACTCAGCCACTACATCGTACATTTGCATGGTAAGCCTTTTACTATATATAAAGGGAAAACAGAGGGCTTCAGTGCTGGACAAAGAAATTCTGGTTCTGGCCAGTGACAGGGGAGGTGGCATTTTAGTCTGATGCCTTCTCTCTGTCTCTAGACACCATCCTGGCCACAAACACAAGTCAAAACCTCAGCTGACTGGGCCTGGACCCTTCTGACCCCCATCCCTTTCCCACAGGTCCACAGGTGCTCAAGTCTCACCAGCAACACCCTAAGAGTCTCGGATGCCAAGGACCCCCCCCAAGCCCATTTCTCAGGAGGCTTCTCTCCTCCACAGCCACCCCAGGCTTCATTCGGCTACGGCCAGACACGGCGTGGTGACCATTCTGTCCCCTGGACAGTGTGACCGGTGCACAGACCCAGAACCGCGCTCCCTAAGCAGCCCCGGAAGGCAGGCCAGGAAGCAGGGGAGAAGGCTGCCCGGGTCCAAGCAGCTGACCCTCTGCAGGCGAGGCCACGGGAGCGTGGGGAAGGCAGGCCAGTCCTGACAGCAACGCCCGGGTCCCCGAGTTCCTCACACTCTGTGCATCAGGCAAACTAGTGATGGCTGAGCTGGTGTGTGAGCACAGACACAACAGAATGGAAATGGGAAGGAAAAAATATATATGTGTATATTTATAAATGTTGCTTTACTATGTAATAAGGCTAATCATAATGTTTTAAGTAAACTACCTGATAGTTGTACTAAATTACCACTCAGTATAATAGTCATCATATAGATAATTACGTGCTTCAGATTCATCTTGTGAGTTTTCGGGTCTTTTTTTTTTTTAAATACAATAGTAAACTCTACGTGTCGCAATCAGCTGCTAGAACATAAAAGAAAAATTAAGGGGGTGGGAGTGGGCACATTTACCAGGTCACTGTTTTCTTTATATTTTCATAATGTTTGATTTCATGCAGATTTTCAAACAAAAGTCATTTCAAAACGTTAAATTTCTCTATTATTAAAGAAACTATAGTATGATTCCCTGTATAACGGATAATGAATCAACTCGCGCATGGGATCTCTTTCCATCAACAGACCCGATAACGGAAGGAAAAAAGATAAAGAACGCACTCAGGGCGTTTCACCGGCAGGGTGAAGCTTGACAGGCAGGTGACACGACCCCTGTTTCTCAGGTAAGAAAAATTAGAGTCCAAGGAGAGTATACGTCAGCCAGTCCGAGTTTTGCAAGCTAGCAAGCGGTGGAAGGAGTGTTTAAGCCTCAGTCTGACTGGCTCCGTAACTCCTGTTCTTCCCACAGCCCCACGCGCTCACCAAACCTTCTGCCCTCCGGCCTGACCAGGAGAGAGCACAGGCCCGCCACCTGCACCTCCCGTCCCCTCCACACCAGAGCATCAGCGGCTGCTCCTGCATCAGCCACCACACGTCACACGCACCCCCTCACCTCCCCACCTCCAGCTTTCAGAGACCCAAGTTCTCAGTTCTAGACTTGACACCAACTTGCTGGGTGACCTCGTGAAAGGAGCTGAACTTCTCTGGGCCCCACAAGGTTAGTGGGCCAGAGGGCATGCAAGCCTGCACAAGCCCTGTGCTCAGTGTCTCCTGACCTCCCCTTCGTCCCTGCCCTGGAGAATCCCTGACCGACCGTCCCTGAGTGTCACCTCCTCACCAATCACACAGGGTCAGGTCCGGGCTTCCGTGCTCCTGCAGACGTGAGGACCCCGCCCAGGGCCACAGGCATGGGGAAAGCCTGCGGACGGCAAGCTGGCTTCTAGATCACCAGGTGGGGTGTTTCGTTCAAATTCGGGATCCCATCAGCTTCAAGCCAGAGCCCCAAAGTTACCCAAAAAGCTCCCCCGGGGAAGCTGGAGCTCTGGCTCAGAGGCCGAGGGACCCGAGGCCCAGCCCAGGACAAGGGCAGCAGCTCCGAGAGACCACGCTGTGGACTGTCCAAGTTCACCAGCACACAGCTGGGGTCGGGACGGCGATCCTGCTGCCAGCTGGTGCGAATCACCCCCCTCCTCCCACCCGGCAGCCCCGAGGGGCGAGGAGGCCAGGGGGGTGGGAGAGACAGTACACCCCCTGGACCCTGTCACTCCCCATTTCGGAGGAGCCAGCCTTCAAACAGTACTAATCGCAAGACGGTAAAAGCACTTTTCCTGAGCTGGTTACCGCCATTTCTCTCCGGCCCGGCCCCCCGCGAGTGATTACGCTCCCGAGGGGTAAGCAATTCCCAAAGGAATAAAATCGGTAAGTTCTGGAAAGCTTATGACGCCAGGGCGTGTGGGCCACCTCAGCCCAGGACCCCAGGAAGTCACACACCAGCTACTTGTGGGGGCGTTCTGAGCCCATTTCATCTCCCACTGACTTTAAAATGAATCATAAATTATATTAAAATCCACACCTACTCCTCAGTGCCGGGCTGACTATACACGTTACCACAGAAACTTGTGGAACCAGCTTCCCTTCCCCAATTCTGAAGGAGAATTCAAAATTAAGGGAAGGAGTCACTATATCGGATAAGTCCACACAAGATTATGGGACTTTTAATAATTTTCCTAGTCATTTCTGGAGAGTGAGAAGAAAGGGAAAATCCACCAACAGGAAGCAAAACTTAGTTCATTTAAAAGGAATCTTGGGGGCTTCCCTGGTGGCGCAGTGGTTGAGAATCTGCCTGCCAACGCAGGGGACATGGGTTCGAGCCCTGGTCTGGGAAGATACCACATGCCGCGGAGCAACTGGGCCCGTGAGCCACAACTACTGAGCCTGCGCGTCTGGGGCCTGTGCTCCGCTACAAGAGAGGCCGCGATAGTGAGAGGCCCGCGCACCGTGATGAAGCGTGGCCCCCGCTTGCCACAACTAGAGAAAGCCCTCGCACAGAAACGAAGACCCAACACAGCCAAAAATAAATAAATAAATAAAAGGAATCTTGGGAATTCCCTGGCGGTCCAGTGGTTAGGACTCCAAGCTTTCACTGCAGGGGCCCAGGTTTGATCCCTGGTCGGGGAACTAAGATTCTGCATGCCGCTCAGCGGGGGTTGGAGGGGGAGGTACGAACTTCCAGTTATAAAATAAATAAGTCCCAGAAATGTAATGTACAGCATGGTGACTACAGTCGATAGCACTGTATCATACATTTGTAAGTTGCTAAGACAGTTCTCATCAAAAAAGAAATACTTTAAAAATAAATAAATAAATAAAAGGAATCTCGAGTGGATTAAAAAACAGGGTGTGATGTCAGGTTCCTGCTCAAAATCCTCTCCTTTCTTTCAGGTTCCACACATCACTTCATTTGTAAAAGAGATGATTTCCTGCTCTTGGCTTTGTAATTTTTTAAGATGTACTGTCCCATTCAAATCACTGTAAATGTTCTCTCTGACATATTTCCGAGTTGAAGGGATGGACGAGAATTAGACGTTAAGAAGCTGTGATATCCTGAAGAAAAAAGTACCCTCAACCATGCTAAAACCAGTTCACATCATTCTGGATGTTACTGGAACAGCCCCTGCAGAAGACACGTCCAGAGCTCACGGGCGTTCATCCCACGAGAGCCCCGGAGTCAGTGATCCGGTGTGTGTGACACGTGACCATGACCCCTGGGACCACAGGGGACGAGCTGGCAGGACCAGCTCCTCCCACCCAACCTGCTTCAGCAGGCTTCTCTGCAGTTAAACCAACTCGCCAGAGGGTAACCTCTGCTCTCTTCTGCTATAACCAACATATGATCTGAACAACTGCCCCCCCCGCCATCAGAAAGGGGGTGCGTGAGAAGAGTGAGCCCCTCGGTCACGGAGGGCGGGCCTCCCACCCAGCTTCACACACCTCCCCCACCCCGGACTCGACGCTACATCCCCACAAAAGCTCCCACCGCCAGAGGAAAAGCGGAAAAGTAATTCAGGCTGTGACTATAACCTGCAAATAAACCATGTAGCAAACTGTCCTATGATGTCAGAACAGCAGAACTCTGAAGAAAGCCATGAGCCATTTCCAATGATTAGGAAGGCTGGTTAGAAATGTGAAAAAAATTGTTTCAGATACAAAATACATGAAAAAAACAGAACCCAAAGCAAATAAGCCTTTCCTCTGTCCCCTGGACCCACTCGAGCTCCCAGTCTGCATCTCTCAGGGAAGATGTGACATCTCGTGCGGGACCTCCACGAGGGCCCGGGGGGCTGTGGGAGGAGAAACAGGACAGCTGGGCATCTGAGTCATCCCCGCACTAGTTAGGATCACCCTCGAGCCAGGAAACACCTCGAGTTCCAAAAGAGAGCGAGGCGAGGCAGAGACGGAGCAGGACTTCACGAGGGCCCTAGAGTGAGCGCTGCTCCCAGAGGGCGAGTGGAGGGATTCTCTTGGTAGGTGTCCTCACGGTGAAGCCCCAGGCCAGAGGGGACAAAACAGAACGAGGACCGAAGTGCAGAGAACGGTGGGCTACATGGCTGGTTTCAATCCAGAAGAAATGTCTACTCAGTTAATAAAAGTGTATTCTTTTTAATCATTCCTTCCTTTTGCTAAAAGAAACCTAGCATCTCTCGGTTCATTTGCTTTCAAACTATCTGGAGTGCAACCTAATAAAAAATACATTTCAAACCACCACCCAATACACATATAACACACATTTTTCAGCAAAATAAACATTTCTGCAAAGTTCTGCAAAACACCCACCCTGAGTACATCTGATACACTCTATTTTCTACTCAGTTAAAAGGAAGATGATAGTTTTGACCAACTATCTGGTTGCACCACCCACTAATGGACTGCACCCCAACCAGAGAAACACGGTCCTACTTTGTCATTTTATGAAAAGCAGGCAAAAATCGAGGACAAGAGATTACACGCCTAATATTAAACAAAAATTCCACTGTCTGAGTGCAATGTCAAGCGGATTGTTTTCAGAGGCAATCCTAAAGAAAAAAGGACGGGGCGGAAGGGCCACAACACACAAGCACCCAGTCACTTTCTGAGCCGTAACTCGGCTGCTTCTGCCTTCGTCTGTTGTTTCGTTTTTAGCACCTTCACAGATCCCTGAGGACTGAACATCAGTAGAACACAGTGCAACACTTACCTGTTTTCTTCATGTCACAGACTGACTTCTTAACTTTGCCAGATTTCCAAATATAAACCAATTTCTTTCACAGACTACAAGAAGTAGAAGACTCTAGAGCAGTGGTCTCCAAACGAGGCTGCACATTAAAATCAACTTGGGGGGGGGGGGACTTCCCTGGTGGCGCAGTTGTTAAGAATTCGCCTGCCAAGGCAGGGGACACGAGTTCGAGCCCTGGTCCGGGAAGATCCCATGTGCCGCGGAGCAACTAAGCCCGTGTGCCACAACTACTGAGCCTGCGCTCTAGAGCCTGCGAGCCACAACTACTGAGCCCACGTGCCACAACTACTGAAGCCCACGCACCTAGAGCCCGTGCTCCACAACAAGAGAAGCCACTGCAATGAGAAGCCCGCGCACTGCAACGAAGAGTAGCCCCCGCTCACCACAACTAGAGAAAGCCCGCACGCAGCAGCAATTGAGGACCCAACACAGCCAAAAATATAAATAAATAAATAATATATTTTTTAAAAAAAAATCAACTGGGGGATTTGTTTGTAAAAATATCACCCTGGGCCCCATCCCGGATTAATCCACGGGGCCATGGACCAGCTAAGATTCTGAAGCCTCCTGCTGTGATGGTGATGCTCTATATTTTGATGGGGAGGCTGGGTTAAACTACTGCTTGCACTGTCCTCAAAACTCATTAAGATCTGAGCATTTCATTAAGAAAAACTGTATATAAACACTGCACTCCAGGTAACAGTATGCAAGCCGAAATGTTTCAGAGTAAAGCTACTGATTTCAGCAAGTTATTTTGAAATGCCTTTAAAGAAATAGCTCAGGACTTCCCTTGGTGGCGCAGTGGTTAAAAATCCACCTGCCAATGCAGGAGACATGGGTTTGAGCCGAGCAGCAGCCCGGCGTGCTGCTTCCAACCAAACCCCAGCAATGTCTAGACGGGGAGATGATGGGGGCCGTAATCTTAATGTCACCAACTCTGGGTGTTTCCTCAGTTATTTCATGACAGCAGACTGAACCGATAACCTCCTAGCTCTTTGGTTCCACACATTTCCTACGTGGAGTCCTAAATGTGCTCCTTTTGTGGTCTCCCCACTGTCATTCTGTTTTACAATTTTCAACACAAGAGCAAACTGCCGAATCAACAAACAAGTGCGTGCTTCTTACTCCTCTTTCATTCTGTATTAATCTGTACTTGCAGAAGAGAATTTACAGGGTCTAAGACGGAGGCCAGTTATTTGGTAAAAAGCTACATCTGACAAAAAATGGGTTTTCTTTCAGATAAAATAAATAAAACTGGCTTTATCTTTAAGGAGTTCCGCAATTACAATCAAAAGACAATCTCACTAACTATACAAGGTTCTTTATACCGCTGGATATTTTGAGATAACAGTGTTTGTTGAAATAATATTTTTTTCCCTAAATTCTCAGAGGACCTTTAAAGTACACTCCAGAGTTTTAGAGAAATAAATCCTTTCCTTTTGGAAAATGGCAGCTACATGAGTAAACGCTAAGTGTTCTACTTGTGTTTCTATAGATCATCTGCAGACTATTAAAACAGATAGCATTAGAAAGTTATGAGAGGGTGGAACTGAATTCCTCCTCTATCTCATGTAGAGCTGGCCAAACAAATCACGAGAACATCCTGCTCTTTCCTATCTGGTTTAAGGAACATGTTCTATAATCCTATCAACGAAGCCCCTTTCATTCCAAAATAAAGTTATTTATGTTCTAAGTAAGACTTGAAGCCTTGATAATGGTGTATGAAAGCATCAGCCAGGCCAACTGCAGAGTAGAAAACCGAACAGAAAACTATTTACCAACAACCGGTAAAAGCCCACAGTTAACTCCAAGATGCTCGGCTAATACTAGCTGATATTTAACTAAAGCTAATGGATTTTCGGTCAACAATAAAATCAAAACTAAATGCAAAAGAGAATGGCTCATAAATTAGCTAATTACTGGCATTCCTCTGTGGCACAGCACGCATGTCCACCTGCCTACCTAACACAGACCGACTGACCTATGATGGCCAAGTGATGGTTTTAAACCTGCTCTTGGGCTTCCCTGGTGGCGCAGTGGTTGAGAGTCCGCCTGCCCATGCAGGGGACGCGGGTTCATGCCCCGGTCCGGGAAGATCCCACGTGCCGCGGAGCGGCTGGGCCCGCGAGCCATGGCCGCTGAGCCTGCGCGTCCGGAGCCTGTGCTCCGCAACAGGAGAGGCCACAGCAGTGAGAGGCCCGCGTACAGCAAAAAAAAACCCAAAACAAAACAAAAACAAAAAAAAACCCGCTCTTACTCAAAGGCAATTTCCATGGCAATTCCTCCAAAGTCCTTGAATCACCAGAAACAAATGCAAGCCCCAAAGCCCCTTTATAATTCCGAATCCTCACTCAGAGATAATAAAGCTGTTTCAAAACTCTGAAGTCTGCAACTCTAACATATAAATCGATCTGCTTGGCTTCTCTCCACAGTCAAAGCGTAAGAGATGAAAAGGCGTCACCCCAGCCAAGTCCAAGTTCATTCCCGCAGCAGCACCCAAACCCAAGGAAACTGTGAAGCTGAAACAGCAGGGCAAGGACTCCCCACGTGGGTCCCCGGACATGCAGGGGACTCGTGAAGACACTTGGCTTTTATCCAGGCTTCCACCAACAGAAACGGGAGGTGGCCACCGAGAAATGGGCTCCGAGGAGCAGACAAGCTTGAGAGGAACGAGCCGAGTCCCACAGGACGCCAAACGCCCCTGCGTGAATGTCACGCAACCGCAGGTGCCCTGGCCCCGCCCCAGGGCATCCACCACACATGCCACCCGCCCTCCTTTCACACCCAGCAGTGTTGCGATGGCACAGGAGCCCCGTGTGAGAGGATGTCTCTCCTCCTGCTATCTTGGAGACCGGAAGCCGCACGGGCGATGGGCCGGCCCATCCTGGCAGTGGTTAACAGATCCCAGGTGTGTGCGCAGAGGCCGAGGGAAAGGCCTGGACCCACGGAATCTGACTCAAGTCCGTCTCAGGTGAGGTGAGCCCGGGGCCCACCTTACCACTTACCTTTTGTGACTACGGATAAACACAACAGGCGAGCATAAATGGTTCCAGAAAGTAAAACTCTTTTTTTTTTAGCTTACCTTTTAGCCTGGGAAACTTCAAACTCACCACAGAAGTAGAGAGAGTAGGAGAACAAAGCCCCGTGCCTCCAGCTTTAAAAATCATCAAGACGCACCCAAGCTGGCTTCGTCTTTACTCTGACCCACCTCCTCCTTGCACTGGGCTATTCTGAAGTCAATCCTAGACATGTATCGTTTCATATGCAAATACTTCACTATTTATAAGAAGCAAACGCTTCTGAAGCTAGTATTTCCCAAACCTGGCTGTGCAGTCACTTACAGAGCTTTATAAAAAATACTCACTTCTGGGCCTCAATGCATCAGCAGGTCTGGGTGGGGTCCTGGAATCTGTTTTGTAATCGCTCAGGGTCAATCTCCCACAGCTGGGAGAGAACCATTCCTTAAGTTCTAGACCCAAAGCTGATTTCTGTTTCATTCCCTCCAAAGAGAGAATCTTTGGAATGTAGAAAATGTGGCAAAAATACCAAACCAAGAAACCAATTTAGACCTAAAACACTATCCACAGCCCTCCTGCAAAGTGGAACCAGGTGCCCTAAGTCTCGCCTGCTAGTACTAGAGGTTTCAAAAAGGGCTGCCTTTTGAAAGCACGCCCAATGTTAGAGAAAAATGGGCCCCGACGCTGGCCCACCCCTTCCTTTCGTAGAAAAGGAACCTGAAGCCCAAAGAGATGACATGACCAGCTCAAGACACTGATCCTATCACAGCAGCACTGAAGGAAATCCGACTTGGAGGCCCTGTCACTCTCTGACCTCAGGGCTTTGCCTGTTACCCGAGTCCTCCAGGACCACCCCGGCGTCCAGAGCCTGCACTGCACACCAGAGGCACAGCACCGACATGGGTCCATTCCCGAGCACCACGGCTGTCACAGAGGTCATGATCGACCGGAACACATCCGGAGGTATCATCTCAAACACAAGGGACGTGTCAGACATACAAAGACCATCGGAAGGACTGAAGATGCCTGGTCTAGTGCTAAGGAGCCCTCGGGATACAGGAGTGAGGCCTCCAGCACCTGGCCAGCCATCACTTGCCAGGGCAGAAGCTGCCGAAAGTACTGGCTGACATCTCCAACCGTGAGCGACATAAATGATGGCGGCCATGAGCTCTGGTCCCCGAGTCTGCAAGGGACAAGGACAAGGACCGGCCAGACGCTGTGCTGGGGGAGGGGCTTCCTGAAGGCAGCAGGAGGAAGCACAGACTAGCCCAGTTCCTTCCATTCCACCACCAAGCTTACCTGACACCACCACGGCAATTTATGGTTTCTTCTCAACCTCTCCCAACAAAGTTGAGAGGACAAAACAAGGCTGGCAACAAAGAATTTAAAAGTAAGTAAGTCGTTAATGCTGTGAACCTTCAAAGAAAGATCATTTTTAAATTTCGTAATGGGAAGCCTGCAGCCTTGACCCACCGGGAGAGGGGCCCGGCACAGAAGCCACACCAGCTACACGGGACAGAGGCCGCCTCAGGCGTAACCTCGTGAAACAGAAACGGTGATTCCAGGAGTCCTCAGAGGCTGTGCAGAAAGCAGATGGTAATCTGCCTGATCCACATTTTGTGCTTATCCAAAGCCTATTTTCTTACCTCTGCTGTATACAGCTAGACACCTTCAGTAATTCTCTCCTATGTTTACTACAAGTATTTACAAGAAAACACTACTAGTGTATTAGTTTATACAAGATGTTTGCATTATATGCAAAAAATGTGGGGAAACATCCTCAAATAAGACGTGTATACTTCCACCACAGTGTCAGTGTTTAGTACTCGCAAGGTCAACTCCACTAAGCATGATTCTGCAGATCGCGAAGGAGGTGGGCAGGAAATAGGTGATTCTGAAACCCTTTGAGTCCTGAGCTTCCATAGCCTCTTCCTCCAAAACCAGTACAGGCATCCCCTGGGAAATGCCCTCTGATAAAGGTATATATAAAGTCGCATCTATGAGAAGTCCGTACAAACCACAAAAATTAACAACAAACTCCCAAAGGAAGAAACTCCAATGTAACACGGAGTTGAAAACTTGAAACCAGTCAGAAAATTAACAGTAATTCATGATCTTGCCATCCAGGGGATTGGGGGCGCGGGGGTGGTGAAAGGGGGGAAAAAGCAGACTTTGATTTACCTTTTTCTTTCAAACTAGCGAAGCAGCATATTTCCACAATCAACTGAACCTGTGTTCCCCCAAACTGAGTTATGAACAACGATGCTTAGTAAAGGGAGGAAAAGGCACAAAGGACTTCCAAATCCAACAGCCAGCAGAGCGAGCCCGGGGCGGAAACTGACCAATCCCCGCAGCCGGTGTGGACCCAGATCCTCAGCTCAGAACCGGGCGCTCCTCAGGGTAACCTAGGAGCGCTGACAGACCACCCCGCCCAAGGGGCATCCCCAGGACAGTCCAGCTTGAGTCCCTGGGGATTCGGCACAGTTATCAGGTGTGTGGGCTCCCGGTGACTGCACTGCGCAGGCCAGGCCGGGACCCGCTGCTGCACAGCAAGGATCAGAAGCTGCGCAACGTAATCCCAAGGAGCGCGAGGGTGAGAACGTGAGCCCACAGCCTTTGCTTCAGACTCCCCAGCGGCGCCTCGCCCTGCGGAAAACCAGGGTCAGGGTTTCATGGCAAGGAGGTCTCGTTAGGATGTAGAAAACAAACTTACGGTTACCAGGGGATGGGGGAGGCGGGATAAATTGGGAGATTGGGACTGACATACACACACTACTATACATAAAATGGTTAACTAATAAGAACCTGTTGTAGAGCACAGGGAACCCTACTCAGTACTCTAATGGCCTATATGCGAGAAGAATCTAAAAAGAAAAAAGACTGGGTATTTGTATACGTATAACTGATTCACTTTGCCGGACACCTGAAACGAACACAACATTGTAAATCAACTACGCGCCAATAAAAAGGTTTTTTTAATAAATAAATACATAAAAATACCTTAATTAAAAGTAAAGAAAAGAAGGTGGTCTCGTTAGGACCTCTGTTTAGCAGGTGCAGCTGGAGTTAGGGAATGAACCAGCCAGAGAAGCTGCCGGGAGCTGGAGTTAGACCTACTGTCTTGCTGACTTTGAGTTTTGAGGGAAGAGGAGAAGAGCAGAGGGGCTCTGCCCGCTGGGCACCTGCCAGGGAAAGTTGGAGGAAAGCATCCCGCAGCTTCACAACAACCCTACTCTATGTGAATTATCACAAAAAAACAAAAGCAACCTGCCACCACCATCCTTAACACACCGAAGACATTCCCCTACACGTTGCCTCCCGGCGCCTTCTCACGCAGTCAGCCCCGCCCCGCGCACGGAGTCCAGGCAGCCTCCCTCTCCTGCACGGATATGGAGGAAAACAACGCACCTCTCCCACGCCACCGCTCAGACGCAGGGTCTGGATTCTCAAGGCTGCTTTAGGGGTTACCTTTCTCTCAGGGCCTCCCATGAAATATTGACAATTTAGGTTTTCCTCTTTTTTGTTTTTTAACCATAGAGCCTACTGACATGTTCTAAGGTGGAAATTAAATTTCAAAAGCATATCTGTAAGATGGGAGTGTTACTTGTCTACTGTTTAGATGGCTGGGAGAGCTGAATTCCTAGTAGGAAAGCTCCAATGATTAGTGCTAAAGGCAATCCAGCAACAGTACAGAGCTTTCAAAGGACGGAATTTTAAATATGGTTTTTATTAATGTGACGCATAGAAAAATCGAGTATTAAAAATGCTGTTCTCTAAAGACCGGCCTGATGCAACCAACTGCAAAACAGCGTATTAATTCTGCCAAAACCAGAAATTCCGCAATAATTCCACTTGCTTTCCAAATTAAAGCCTAAGACAGACAAATCTAGTAATTATTCTCACATTAAGCAAACAGTAACAAAAGGTGACTGAAGTAATTAGCTTGGATATCTGAACTTTCAGGAGGCAGCATTTGAAAGTCAAAGGAACATGACAGAAAGCACCATGTTTATCACAGCGCCTGCATGTGACAGTCACGGGGTAAAAGCGTATTTTTTTTAATGAGTAAGATGAGAGAAAGCGAGAGTGTCAAAAGGTCATTTTAGGCAAAAACGTCAAAGCCCTTTTGGCAATCTCCTCCAAGGCTGGTTCACCTCGTAAGTAAGCCACTGTTCCCTCCAGCTCTCTGGGTCCTCTGGGGGTTTTCTGGGCAAATGAGGAAGGGGGAACTAGAGGTTCTCTCCAGTTCTTTCCAGAACGACCATCCTATGTTTCTGAGACATCAACATAAAAACCACTGGCCTCACCCACTATCCCCACAAAAGACACACACTTAAGGACAACTGTGCCTCACATCTCTCCGCCCACACCCATTTCTTCCCTCGTTTCTTCCTCCACAGCCCTGACTCTACATCTGCAGGCTGTACCCACCCTCCATGCAGTGGCCCCGCTTCCAGAGCTGCCCTCTGCTGGCTCGCAGCCAGGGCTTTGAACGTTCCTATTTCAACAGTGACACTGTCTACTGCCTGCTTCCCAATTTTGCAAGACAACAGGTGATCAAGAACCAAAAGGCGAGTCTCTCCCGAGTTCTCCACTTGATGAGAGTCACACCTGCCTCCCCGCCCTCCAACCCCAACTCAAAGCCCACCTGCCTTCCGGCAGGCCTGTGCCGCGGCGGTCTGCAGCCCCCCAGGGCACCGCGCCGGCGGGGTCTACTTCACTGGAAACTTGCACCGGGGCTCAGCCACAGTGCCCAGCCCCCAGCCACTCCGCAAGCGCCTCACCCAGAACTCTGCTCATTCCTTTATCCTCTGAAACACTTCCTGTGGTACCACGAAGTGCACTGCAAACTGAAACGGAATGAGAATCATAATCGGCTTCCTATTCTGACTTTTATCACGTCACCATATCACCAAACGGGGGGAGGGGGGAGGGAGAGCTCCCCACTGCACTGCTTTCAATCCAGACAGAGAGCGAGAAAGCACGGGGTGGGGGGGAGTAGGGGCAGGGGAGACCCCAGCTCTCTGGGACCCTAGTCCAGACCAGGCCACAAGGCCCCTCACTGCTCACCTGTCACCTACAGGGTCAGGCTATGGAATCTCCAGAAGCCTTCCCTACATCCACATCCGGTGGTGGTGGCTCAGAGCAACTAGGATCCCAACGGAATGTTACGGTCCCTTCACAGAATCATCGACCCAAGTAACACCTGACACCGCACAGATCCAACATAATCCCGGCCTGACTAAGCCACCCTAACAGCTGTGCTCCAACGTAATGCTAAATCAGCTGCCGGCCACCACCACCTCCGGGAACCTCGTATTAGGTCCTAACTACCCCAAGTGTGAAGCTGCTGTAGCACCACCAGGAAGCGTGTTAGAAACGCAGGCTCTCAGGCCCCATCACAGACCCGCGGGACGACCGTCTACATGTTAACAAGCTCCCCAGTTGACTCAGGTGCACAGTGAAGGCTCAGAAGCACCAAATGAGGCACAGAAAACGGGGGGGAAAGGAAACTTCCAGGGCAGGAACGTCTGCCCTCCTCTGCCCCTCGCTCCCACCCCTACTCCCAGCCACCCCTCTTCCCAGCATCACCCAGGGCCCCAAGCCCTCCCGCCTGCTCACACCTATGGACCCAACCTGCCAATACCCTGGCAAACAGTCTGGCAAACGGGTAAGTGCTAGACTTAAGTCAAGACTGAAAGGCCTTAAAGCCCAGTTTCTCCACTGCCCACTAGCTATGTCACTACAGGCAAGTTACTCAACCTCACAAATTACTCGTATGTGACCTAAGGATAAAAATGAGGAAACATATACACAAAAACCTCGTGGAGTCAGTACTCAAGATAGCTATTATTTTTTGAACACACTGTCAAGATGTCCCCTCTTTACTAATTCAAATAAATCATTTTGGTTCCAAACCTCCCACAAATCCGTCCAGCCTGCAATGTCAGCATTTTCTCTCTGGTGAGTCTCCACCTGTCCATTTCCATTAATGTATACGATCACCTTACTGTATCAGAGGCTAATGAGTCCTCACTGAGCTTAGCACATCCTCATTCTTTTCTAAAGCCACCAGAATCAGTCTGCGGAATACCATCAACTCTCAAACACTGCAGAAGGCGTACCCCAGACACTCCCCACGTGTCTGACCCACTGAAGGGAAAAATCAATTCACGCAAAGAAATTAAGCATCATAGTAAGAGAGTCTTAACCTCAGGCACTTAACCCTCAAATCCCACCATTTGTTTTATTCTTCCTAAGAACTGAACTCATCTTCAAACTTCATCTTCTGACACGTAACCACATCAGACACAATCTGGTTCGTTTACCTGTAGATGGATCTCACTTCCCCTGCATAATCAGCATTTTGGGGAAGGAAGTAAACTTCACTTACTCTCCTAAACAGCCAATGAGAAGCCTGCCAACTACAAGGTGGGGATGCATGACTTCCTCCAGGCCCGACTCTCATTTCCTGTTGAGCTAAGAAAAGCAGGTCTAGTGTTGCCACACATGAATCGAGGCATTTGAGCTCCTAAAACCATAGCCAACACAGGACTTATCCCTTTCCTATTATCATCCCATCCAAACACACAGATAAAAAATCCTAACTCCCAGCTGTAAAGCAAGACATGTGGTAACACTGCAATTAATGGGTGATGAGACTTTTTTTTTAACATCTTTATTGGGTTATAATTGCTTTACAATGGTGTGTTAGTTTCTGCTTTATAACAAAGTGAATCAGTTATACATATACATATGTTCCCATATCTCTTCCCTCTTGCGTCTCCCTCTCTCCCACCCGATGAGACTTTTTTGTAAAACGAAGATATTAAAAAGGTCAGCGTTATCTCTCCATCTCAATGCCGAAAAATGGAACCTTCCACAATATCCAAAACCTTTTGACTCTTCCTTAATGAAGGACAAAGGGAAGAGAGAGAGAACTGACACGACAGAGAAAACAACAGGGCACTTAAGAAGTTTGCCAGCCCTGGACTCATACTCCGCAGCCCCTGGTGAGCTGACCGCAGCTGCCTGGGGGCCTAAGGGGCTGGAGGAGAGACCAGCAGAAGAACCACCGTGCAGAGCCTGGTCAAGCCCCAAGTGCTGACCCTCAGAATCCTGAGCAAATAGAATGATGGTTGCTTTAAGCCACTAAGTTTCAGGGGTGGCCTGTTACCCAGTAAAGGCAACTGAAAGAGGCATTTTTCACCACCTGATATATTTATTTTGTGTCTTCTTAAACTCCATGAAAGCATGGACTGTGTCTTTTTTGCCAATTCTGTATCTCCATGCTCTAGAACAGAGTCTGTAGTGATCTGGGGGGGGGGGGGGGTTTGGACATGCTACATAACGGAATAGAAGACCACATGTATTTCTTAGTTTTAAAAACTGAAATTCCTAATTTATTAGTTAATAAACCATTAGTACTTACAAGCACAAAGTTATTTCCTTCTAAGAGGAAGTGTGGACACACAAAGAGGCACCAGGGAGGCACCCACACGAGGAAAGACCATGTGAGGGCAGAGCCAGACAGCAGAAACCAAACCTACCAACACCATGATCTTGGACTTCTAGACTCTAGAACCATGAGAAAACAAATGTCTGTTGTTTAAGTCACCAAGTCCATGGCCTTTGCATGTGGGACCCCAAGCAAACTGGTACAGGTATGGGGTTCACTTACACTTCTTCTTATGGTTCTCGTGGCCCCATATTCTTACCACATTCTCTGAAAAACGAAAAACTTACTGAGGAATTCCTATAGAAGAAACGTTGGATGGCAAGTAATTTTTCAAACTGATTTTTAGCTGGGAGGAGGGGTTCTGGTCCCATCTCTGTGACTGACGAGGCCTCTGATTTGGGGAGGGGTCTGGAGTCCCTTAGAACAAATCTTAGACCCATTCTTTTACCAAAGTTTGAAATAGATCATCTTCAAGCCTCCTTAGAGCCCTAACATTCAACAACTACGTGTGGACATAATTGTCAGAGTGGTCAAATGAACTCCACGAATGATTCTTAAAAGGAGTTTTGAGACTTCCCTGGTGGCGCAGTGGTTAATAATCTGCCTGCCAGTGCAGGGGACACAGGTTCGATCCCTGGTCTGGGACGACCCCACATACCACGGAGCAACTAAGCCCATGCGCCACAACTACGGAGCCTGCGCTCTAGAGCCCACGAGCCACAACTACTGAGCCCGCGTGCCACAACTACTGAAGCCCGCATGCCTAGAGCCCGTGCTCCGCAACAAGAGAAGCCAACGCAATGAGAAGCCCGCATACCGCAACGAAGAGTAGCCCCCGCTCGCTGCAACTAGAGGAAGCCCGTGCACAGCAATGAAGACCCAATGCAGCCAATAATTAATTAATTAAATTTTTTAAAGTTTTAATTCCCATTCTTATTCAGGGTTGGTTGATATCAGTGATGAACTTCACAGGAAGCATAGTTTTCCCAGTTTGCTGCTGAAATCAGAGTTCTTACAATTAGCTACAGAAGAGAGTTGTGGAATATATTTCTTAGAGTCTTTTGCGGGGAGAGGGGCTTTCTTGAGGGGGTTCTTTCTTCAAAGAACCTCATTTGAAACAAGATAATTATGTCCCTTAAGTATAAACACGTTGCAGAGAGATGGCATAATTTTCTCAGAGTTAAAGTTTATTTCTCAACAGTTTCTTCACAAGTAGAGGAAATGCACTTTAGCAAAAGCTTCCTTCCCTGTAATTTACTCTGAGCAAGTTGCTCAGGTGAAACCTGTGTTCTGCGTAGTTCCTCTTTTGCTAATATTTATAAACAAGCAGTTTAAAAAGTTAAATAAAAACTATGTTTTGAGAGTATACAAATAATAAGTGTTAAACTAAATCTGACAAGACCATTATTTAACGTTCACGTAGCACCATCAGATTTCCAAAGTGCCTTGAAGTCACCATGGTTTCTAAGAGCATCACCCTGGGATGGATTTGAGATTCATCTGCATCGTATGAGTGAAATTGCTAAAGATATTCAACAACCTGCTCTGTCCCAAGGCCAGCTGGGTTTCAGCGTAATTGCAATGAAAAGCTCCTTTGGTATTTGTCACTTCCGGTGATAGAGGTAGGAACTTTTTCATTTATCGTTGTCAAACTGAAATACTGGGCTCACAGTGCACATCCTTCCTCCTAGATGAAATGCTTTAAGCATACCAAAGACTTTGGTTTAACAGAAATTTTTGATTAATCAACACTTGAGGTTCAAGGCAAACTATTTCTTAGTGGTTCGGAGCCAGGGTCTTTGATCTTCCTTAAGAAACATACTTCTTTATACTTTCCTGATAGTGATGGTATGTTATCTAGGTATGTAATTTGTACGTATTCTGGAATAGACTTTTTACAGTGAAAATTTCATAAGAAATGATAAAATAATCTAGGTAGAGTTGTTTCATATCTAGATAGCTTGACTTGGTTCCGTTTCCTTACATGGTTTACATTCCCCTCTTCTATGCTATATGATACTTAATTTATAAAGATTTTGAAAGAATTCAGTGACATGATCAAATTATTCCTTAATGCATTTACAAGAGGAAGAGGAATCGAGACACTCTAGATTTGTTCTCTCACAAACATAGCAGGGGGGCAGTCGGGGGGGGGGTCTACCATCTGTGTGATATGGACATGCGTATGAAGACATTAGTCTGCAAAACAGAAAATCTTTCATCATGAGAGGAGTAAGTCTCAATTCACAAAGCTTGTGTCAAGTGCCAAAAAAGTGTCTTGAAAGTATGTGCCAGGGTCAGTCATTAGGAAAAAGATTAGCAAAATCAGCAGGTCCTTTTTTTTTTGCGGTATGCGGGCCTCTCACTGTTGTGGCCTCTCCCGTTGCGGAGCACAGGCTCCAGACGCGCAGGCTCAGCGGCCATGGCTCACGGGCCCAGCCGCTCCGCGGCATGTGGGACCCTCCTGGACCGGGGCACGAACCCGTGTCCCCTGCATCGGCAGGCAGACTCTCAACCACTGCGCCACCAGGGAAGCCCAGCAGGTCCTTTTGAAGAACAAATTTGGAGAACTCGCTCTTCCCAATTTCCAAACTTCCCGCAAATCTATAGTAATCAAGACAGTGTATGGGCTTCTCTGGTGGCACAGTTGTTAAGAATCCGCCTGCCAATGCAGGAGACACGGGTTCAAGCCCTGGTCCAGGAAGATCGCACATGCCGTGGAGCAACTAAGCCCATGCGCCATAACTACTGAGTCCGCATGCCACAACTACTGAAGCCCACGTGCCTAGAGCTCATGCTCCGCAACAAGAGAAGCCACCGCGATGAGAAGCCCATGCACTACCGTGAAGAGTAGCCCCTGCTCGCCGCAACTAGAGAAAGCCCGCACACAGCATAGGATAAATACTGAGATCAATGGAATAGAATTTAGAGTCCAGAAATTTAAGAAAGAAAATGAAAAAAAAAAGAGTTCAGAAACGCTCACATTTAAGGTCAACTGGTACCAAAACAAGTGTACCAAAGCAAGCGTACCAAAACAACTAAGTGGGAACAGAATGGTCCTTTGAACAAACAGTGCTGGGCCACTGGATATCCACATGCAAATGAATGGAGCTGCACCCCTACTTCACATTTTACACAAAAATTAACTCAAAGTGGATCAAAGAGCTAAACATAAGAGCTAAAAATTTAAAAGAAAAACAAAGGAGTAAATCTTCATAATCTTGGCTTAGGCAGTAGTTTCTTAGATATGACACCAAAAGCACAAGCAACAAAAGAAATAAATTGAACTTTATCAAAATTAAAAACTTCTGTGCTCTAAGTACACCATCAAGAAAGTGAAAAGTCAACTCAAAAGAATGGGAGAAAATTTTTGCAAGTCATACATCTGGCAAAAGACTTGTATCTAGAATACATAAAGAACTTTTACAAATCAAAAAGTCTGAAAAACAAATAACACAATTAAAAATGTACAAAGGATCTGAATACCATTTCTCCAAAGATATTCAAATAACCGGCAAGCATATGAAAAGATACTCAACATCATTAGTCATCAGAGAAAAGCAATGAAAACCACTAAAATGAGATACGACTAGGTTGGCTGTAATTTTAAAAAGACAGATAATTACAAGTATTGGCAAAAGGAGGTGGAGAAACCAAATCCTTCATATACTGCTGGTGGGAATGTAAAATGGTCCAGCTGCTTTGGAAAACAGTTTAGCAGTTCCTCCAAAGGAACTGAGTTCCTCTGTCATTACCACATGACAGAAGTAATTCTACTCCTAGATATACATCCAAGAGAAATGAAAATACAGTCTACACAAAAACTTGTACACAAATGTTCATAGCAGCATCATTCCTAATAGTCCAAAAGTAGAAACAATCCACCTGCCCATCAACTGAATAACAGGTAAAATCAGTATATCCAGTCAATGGAATATTATTCTGCAACAAAAAGAAAAGAAGCACCAACACATACGACAACATGGATGAACCTAGAACACATGCTAAGTGTTCACAGAACGCAAGTTGTTTGATTCCATTTATATGAAATGTCCAGAACTGGTAAATCTATAGAGATAGAAAGTAGATTAGTAGTAGCCTGGGGCTGAGGTGGGGGAAGGGAGGAAGGTAGTGATAGGAGGACTGGGATATGCAGTTTCTTCTCTGCAGCAACAAATATGTTCTAAAATGTGGCTACGACTGCATGATTCTGGGAATATACTAAAAGCCATTGAACTCAACACCTTAAATAGGTGAACAGTGTGGTGTTTGAATTACGTCTCAATAAATCTTTTTTTTTTAAGTGGTGTTTTTGAAATCCAAGGTTGTTCTCCTACTATTCCCATCAAAGAAGTGGGGAGGGGTTGTTTTCAGTGTGTCGTGTTGCTGATGCCTCCTAATGAATGAACGGCTGAACATCTACTTCTGGCCAAGATGGTGTTAACGGGGACTGGATATACCTTTGCACTTGAAACAACCAAAACAAACCCATACAAAATTTACAAAACAAAGGTTTTCAAGAAACTGGACATCAAGCAACGAAGAACAGTGATCCCTGAGATAAGAAACTAGACATCAAGCAATAAAGAACAGTGATCCCTGAGATAAGAAACAAATGAGGCGAGTCATACGACTGCCTGAACTTACTCCCTTTACAGAGTTTTTGGGCACGGCACAGGGAGAGGAAACCCAAGCAGAGCTCTGCAGACTCCCTTAGTTAAGGAGCGGGAGCTAAGAGTCCAGGTAAACCTAGACAGCTAGGGCTCCGGTGAGAATACCAGAAATGAGAGCTACACAAAGAAGAACCGCCAGGCTCTGCAAAGCGTCTCCTGTATGTTCACCCAAGTAACGATCAGCACATGCAAAGGAAACTACCAAGGCTGGGGGGAAGAAACATTCAAAAGGATTAGATGGAACAGTGCAAGTGCTCACACGGATGGAAATAGTGCCTGTTCCCACTAAACAAATGGAAAAACTCATAAATCATGGGCAACTGAGAACTCAGAGAGGTCTTGCCTGAGCAGTGGGATATAACTAGCATTAGACTGAGCACTGATCCAGATCTCCCTAACAAAAACCATAAAAGCAAGACACAAAAGGATCAAGTTATTTCCATGTAGCTTAACTGCACCCCAGAACAAAGCTCAAGAATACTTATAGGAAGCACCCAACAAGGTAAAGTTCATGTCTCACATCCACGCCGAGATTACCAGACGGGAAAACATAACAGTGACGACCATCCATCGAAACCAACCCAGTGCTGGCATAGATATTAATCATAGGCAAGACACTCAACCAGCTATTATAACTGTATTCAACGCAATACTGGCATAGATATTAAAACTATAGGCAAGGACACTCAACCAGCTATTATAACTGTATGCATATGCTCAAAAGCAGAGATCTAGAAAATATTTTTAAAACACCCAGATCTTCTAGAGATGCAAATACAACACCAGAGATTAAAAATACGTGGGATGGAATTAATGGCAGAGTCCACGATGAAAAAGAAAGTTAACATGAATGCAGAGCAGAAGAAACTAACCAAAATGAAGCACAAAAAGAAAAAAAAAAAGATACATCAGTGAGCTCCGAGACAACTTCAGGTGGCTTAATAAACATTCAGTGGGAGTCCCCAAGACCAAGAAGAGGGAAGAGAAGTGAGGGGGGAAGAAAAAAAAGAACTGAAGAAACAGCGGCCAAAAATCTTCCAAATTTTATGAAACTTCTAAACGCAGAGACCCAAGCTCCCAAACCCCAAGCACGAGAAACGTGAAGAGAAGCACACCAGGGCACGTCATAATCAAATTGCTCAACACCAGGGGTAAACGGAGACTCTTAAAAGCAGTCAGGACAAGAAAAAAAAAAAGACATGTAAAAAGGAACAAAATAAGAACAGCAAATTTCTCAGCAGAAACAATTCAAGTGAGACAACAGTGGAGTAACATCTCTAAGACAAGGGAAAAAAATAGCAACCTGGAATTCTATACTCAGCAAAAATTCTTTCAAAATCAAAAGCACAAAAATTTTCAGACATACGAAAACTGAAAGAATTCATCACCCAGCAGACCTGTACTATAAAAAATGACAACGTAAGTCCTTCAGGCAGAAGGAAAATGGTACCTGATAGAAATACGGATTTACACCAGGAACGAAAAGCACCAGAAATGCTAACAACCACATGGGTACATGTATTAGGGTTTTTTCTTACTATTTATATCTTTTTAAAAGATAGCTGACTGGGCTTCCCTGGTGGCGCAGTGGTTGAGAGTCCGCCTGCCGATGCAGGGGACGCGGGTTCGTGCCCCGGTGCGGGAGGATCCCACATGCCGCGGAGCGGCTGGGCCCGTGAGCCATGGCCGCTGAGCCTGCGCGTCCGGAGCCTGTGCTCCGCAACGGGAGAGGCCACAGCAGTGAGAGGCCCGCGTACCGCAAAAAAAAAAAAAAAAAAAAAAGATAGCTAACTGAGCAAAAATAGCACCAATATATTTTGAGGTTTATAACATATATAAAAGTAAAATATATAACAAAATACTATAAGGCCAGGTAGGGAGAAACAGAAGTGATACTACTGTAATGTCCTTATATTACATATGAAGTATTTACGATTTGAAGGTAACAAGTATGTACTGTAAACCCTAAAGTAATGTTTGAAACAATCAAGTACAAGTTACAGCAATAAGCCAGAAAATGGAATCACAAAAAACACTCAATTATTTAATTCAAAAGAAAGAAAAAAGGGAAAAGACAAACTACCAAAGAGACAAAGTCCTCAGTAGAAAGAGCCAGAAAGAAATGAAAGAAGAAAGGTCAAGGGAAACAAATCAACATCCTATGTAAAATTTAGCATTTTAAATCACTTTTTTCATATAGTAAGTAAAAAAGAGAATATATATTTTCAGCTCATTGAGTAGCAAACTGATGAAATGTCTAATTCAACCTTGGGGTTGATGACTGACAGAGGCCTTGTTTAAACAAAATAAAACAAACTTTTTTTCACATTTTGATGGCTGGCATTAGCAATTAAAAAGGTCTTTTCCAGTGTGATTAGAGAAAGGTTAGAAATATTTCACTCGATATTAAATTTTTTTCAAAAAAGCCCACAAGACCATTTTACTCAGTAAGCTCGGGAAAAGAAAATTATCTTTTATCTGTATTATCAAAAAGCACATACATAGCACCTAAAAAGAAATGCAAAACCTCATCTTTGAAATCATTTCCTTGTATAACCTGAACTCCAGAAACTTATTAAAAGCTATCTGAGTATCCTAAGGCTGTCTGTACACCAGTGATCCCATTTCACAGAGGTCGCTTGCAGCCCTAAGGTCGGCGGTCCGGCGGGTAACCATCCCACGATGTGTCTCCCCCTCTCTGGGCCATCCGTCTCCAAGTATGAGCACCACGTGTGGCTCACAGGACGCCCTGAGGTGTGATGAGAGCGCACTCCCCACCCTACTCTCTGTGGGGATGCTGAGGGTGCTCGCCCAAGAGCTGCTAACTCCTAACTCAGGACAGTCCGGACGCCACACCAGCAGCAGACAAAGGATGCGAGGCCTGCCAAGAGACAGACGCTCCAGGCAACTGACAGGGACAGGCAATTACCATAATCAATGGAACACACCCCTCCTATCTCTATTCAGAGTTCTATTAACCAAGATGAGGAGCCATCAGCTCCAGCTGCTCGCCCATCTCAGCCTCAACCAGAGCCTCTGAATCTAAACCATAAAGCTTCACTGCGTACCACGTGTCCACCCTATCAGGTCCAGCTTAGCTATCCACTCCCATGGGCCGCTCTTCCCCATCTGCAGTACCCTCCTCCTCAAGCTACGTGCTGCACAAGGCACGCGCTGACCGCTCTTCTTGTCCACTGCCACCAGCAAGGAGCCTTGAGGGATGCCTGGCACACGCGACGTCCGCAGCGAGCTCTAGAGTAACAGGACTGAGAGGAGAGCTGCCTAGCAGAGCAGGCTCAGATATCTCACAAAGAGCAACACACAAACCAGATACTAAGCCCCCAAGTCACTAAAGAGTAAAGAGCTGAACATTCACAAGTCTTTTCTGGCAACGAAGGGAAGGGGCAACAAGAGCAGATGAGGAGCACGTGGACACACGGAGATGCCAAGTTCAAACAGGAGAGGCCTAGAACTGCAGGCAGGCCCCGCGGGGGAACGAGCACGCTCAGTGAATCCTGCGCCACCTGAGCCACCCTCACTGCCTGACTCGGGTCCCAATAACCCGTGTCCCTTGGATGCACAACCCTGACTTGGGTAATACTCAGTCTTTGACTTGAGATCTCCAAACTGAATAGTCAGCAAAACTACACGGCAACTACATAGAGGGTCCCAGAGTTACTGCTGGGGCAACGGTTCTGGCTGTCAACAGTATTCAGTTAGTATCATAAACAGGTAGGAATATAGCTCTAAGTATAAGAATTTTCCAGAAGTACACTAACATTAAATTTAGATTTGATCTGAATGCACTGAAGCCCCCAATAAGAGATATGATGAATTGGGAGACTGGGATTGACATATATACACTAACATGTATAAAATGGATAACTAACAAGAACCTGCTGTATAAAAAAATAAATAAAATAAAATTCAAAAAAATTTTTCTTTAGAATGTAAGATGAGAAAAATACTCTAAAAGGTACACCTGAAGAAAATCAAATGAGCAACTGTATTCCCCCATGTAACACAACAAATCATTTATTTAACTTGGTATATGTCCTTCTGACCAAAGATACTAGATTTTGTTTTATTTTTTCAAATCCCGGTGAGTCAACAGCTTCTGTCTGAGATAAAGGAAAACTCTAGTCTTTAGCATCACATGGCAAAGGGCTGACTATTGACAATGGAATCCCCCAATAAAATGTGAGAAGGAAAAACCGGTTTGGTCTAGTTCCTGATACCAATGACCTCACTGATAGTGAACAGTTTGTCTTTATGGCGATAAACTGTTTTCAGATGTTTCAAGAAATGACCTAAATGCAGTGATGACTAATACTAAGAGTGGGGAAGGTAAAGGTTTCAGGGAAGCAGAGACAGGCGGCCGTGTCATCAGAACCGGGAGGTGTGGCGTTATGCTGCCGAGAAAGGGGTAGACACGAGCAAACACATGCCCCCTCTTTTCTCCTTCTATGTAAGGCTCCCAGGTGCAACTCTTCTGAAAGCATCTGAGATGCGAGGCCCAAACACCTGCTGAAGGCACTCCTCCCAACAGCCAAAATCTAGAAACAACTGTGACGTCCATCAGCTGGCGAACTGGTGGACAAAACACAGCCCGTCCATACCCTGGACACCATCCAGACATAAAAAGGAACAAACTACCACGCTCAGCGGCATGGACAAACCTCAGAAGCATTATGCAAAGTGAAAGGAATCATACACCAGCGACCACACGTGGCATGATTTTATTTATATGCAATGTTCAAAAAAGGCGAATTTATAGAGACAAAATAGACGGCAGTTGTCTGAAGCTCTGGGATGGGACAGGGGTTCACTGTGAAAGGGTAGGAGGGATCTTGCTAGGGCGATGGAAGTGCTGGACACTGATCTGTGGGGACAGCTGTGCCACTCAGTACATCTACTAAAAACCCTTGAAATGCAGGCTTGAGGCGGGTGAATTCCGTGATATATAAAATACACCTCAATAAAGCTGTTTAAAAAACAAACCCGTTGAACAAACTTCCGTGTCTCCTGGAGGCTGGTGTGGGACAGCAGTGAGCCTGGGGATGCCCACCCAGCACGCCCGCACGGCCCCCGTCCCTGGGTTGCATCTCCCACTTTAAGTATCAGCCCTAAGGCGCTGCTCCACTCCTGTTTTCGTTTTTGTTGTTGGCATTGCTGTTTTTGTGGTTACTGCTCCAGATGAAAAGTAGCCCACGCCTGAACAAAACCACAGGTGTGAAATCAAAGATGCAACTTCTAATTGACTCCTGGTCTGGGGGACTGATCACATGAGTCACAGGGGTTCATTCCCATAAAAATGATTATGAGAAGCATAAAGAGATCAAGGGGAAGAAATGACGGCACAGATTGTTACTATCAGGTTTTGACCGCTAAAATATGGATGGAGCAGGGACTTCCCTGGTGGTCCAGCAGTTAAGACTCCACGCTTCCACTGCAGGGGGCACGGGTTCGGTCCTGGTCGGGGAACTAAGATCCTGCACGCGGCAAGGTGCGGCCAAAAGAAAATAAATAATAAAATAAAATGCAAGAAAAAAAACGACTTAAAAAAAAAATGGAGGGACTTCCCTGGTGGCACAGTGGTTAAGACTCCGCGCTCCCAATGCAGGGGCCCCGGGTTCGATCCCTGGTAAGGGAACTAGATCCCACATGCGTGCCGCAACTAAGAGTTTGCATGCCCCAACTAAGGAGCCCATGTGCCTCAACTAAGGAGCCGACCTGCCGCAACTAAGACGCGGTGCAACCAAGTAAATAAATATTTTTTTTTTTAAATGGATGGAGCAAAGAGAAAAAAGTTATAATCTAAGTGCCCACTGAGGGGACACCAAAAGTGAGGCAATTTGCACAGAACCCTGAGGAGATCCTCATTTGGAAGCAACTGATACCAAACGAAGTACGAGGCTAAAATGAGGAGAGGGGACACTTGGTGGCACAGCGCCCCAGGCCCCCCCTTTCTCTACCTTACAGTCTAGGAAACCAGAGGTTCAGGCCCTGAAGAAGCTGAAGGAGAAATGCTCCAGATGTGAGGACAGGAGGGAAAGCGGCAAGCCACAGGGCTGCAAAGCTAAGACATCAGACGGCACATCTCCAGCCTCCTTCCTCCACCTGAGCCCCACAGGCCAACAAACACATGCACGGCCCCCAAGCAGGAAAAGCTTCTGGGTGTTCTTCTTCGAGAAACCCCAAAGAAAAGCCCTTCAGATGTTCAGCACTGGGGTTCCCCATCCACGAGAATATACTGGGCCCACCTGCACTCCCTAAACTGAATTACCAGCAGTCAGCAGCCTCCAAGTCACTGCTAGTGCCTCAGTCAAATACGAGCAGTCACCCATCTCCAAGTATTTAAGGACAATCTTCAGCGTTAAAGACAAAGACCCAGGACTTCCCTGGCGGTCCAGTGGTTAGGATTCCAGGCTTTCACTGCCGAGGGCCCAGGTTCAATCCCTGGCTGGGGAACTAAGATCCCGCATGCCACATGGCATGGCCAAATAATAAAAAAATAAATAACCCAAATAAACAAAGAGGAAAACTGAAATCTGGAGGAAATGGGGAAGGTGGGGGGGAATGCCGGAGACACAAGAATACCAACCAAAAGAAAATACCTGTATCTACACTCAGTATCCTCAGAGAAATCAGATAAATTCACGAAAGAATAGACGCGTTTTTTTAATTAAAAAACTGAGAAAGAGGGCTTCTCTTATAAATTAAAAATATGACAAAGCTAAAAATTCAATAGAAATATTGAAATGGAAAGTCAAAGACATTTCATAACAGTAGAACAAAAAGACAAAAATAGAGGAAAAGATAAGAAAATAAATCAAAGAGGTGACTCACAGGACTTTCAGAAAGAGAAGGCAGGGAATTTGGAGGGGAAGAAAAAAAAATTTCCCAGAAAAAAAGGGCAGCTCCTAAGAAAAAGAATTAACCAAGCACCTGGAACAGCGAATGACAACGCAAGACACTCATAAAATCTAAGAACACCAGGAATAAAGAGAATATCCTAAAAGCTTCCCCAAAGAAGTTTAAAACAGGTCACACTCAAAAGACCAATGACTTCAAAATTCCAAGACAAAAATGAATTTTCACCCTAGAATATTTTCCACCCACTAACATATAAATCCCACGTAAAGGAAGAACAAAAGCATTCTGGGTCATCCAAAGACTTAAAACCTTTACACCCCAGGCACCCTTACTTACAAAGCAACTGGAGGATGTGCTTCAGGAAAGAAAGGCAGTACACCAAAAAAAAAAAAAAAAAAAAAAGACTGTGGCATCCAGGAAACAGATGGTCCAGGAGCAGAGCTATGCACCAAGGTGGGAGGCCAAGCATACCTGGCCAGCTCCCCTCCAGGGAGAAAAAAGCAGAATCTACAGGTTATCTGAAACAATGAGTCATCTAACGTGTTCAAGTATTCAGAAAAACTGTTGATAAAGGCTGAACTTTGCTAGGTACTTGATATTAACTTTCAGGGCGTTTGAGGTGGAAGGTAATGACAAGTACATGGAAAACTAAGCAAACGAAAAAGGCAACGCAAGGGGGAAGGAGTGTTTAAAAAAGAAAATGTAATCATATTAGATTGCTTGGCTCAGAGATAAACAGTATAATACAAACAATTATCATTGTAACCCCAAATTATGATATACTCATTTAAGGGAGGGGGACAAGTACAATAGCTGATTCTTCACGTGGGACCACACCAGTAGTTCAAGAACTGTAACCACCGTCCCAAGAAGTCAGTAAGTGTACAAAACTGATAAATCAAGAAAAAGCCATGTAAGCGTATAATTTAGAAATACAGCAGTCAACTTCAAATGGAGCAACTAAAAGCACTGAAAATAGACGTCGGGCTTCCCTGGTGGCGCAGTGGTTCAGAATCTGCCTGCCAATGCAGGGGGCACGGGTTCGAGCCCTGGTCTGGGAAGGTCCCACATGCCGCGGAGCGGCTGGGCCCGTGAGCCACAATTACTGAGCCTGCGCGTCTGGAGCCTGTGCTCCGCAACAAGAGAGGCCATGATAGTGAGAGGCCCCCGCTTGCCACAACTAGAGAATGCCCTCGCACAGAAAGGAAGACCCAACACAGCTATAAATAAATTAATTAATTTTTTTAAAAAAGACATTAAAAAAAAGAAAATAGATGTCCCTTGGGGATAGGACAACGCCAAGTTTTGATAAGAGAACTTTAGTTTGTCACCTGACTGCAACTATGTGCATTCCTAACTTTGGCAAGTGTTTGAAGGTCCTATCTGCCATATAATGAAAAGAAAGTTTTTAAGTCATAGCACAAAAGTGGGTTTTTTTTCCTTTTTAATAATTTAAAAATTAGTTAAGATTAAAAATTGAATAGGAAAACCTGTCAACACTTGGCCATATCTGAGATACTTGCAATGCCCCAGGGATGGAGGGCCAATTCCGCAGAAAGAGGGAAGCAGCCTGGGCTCCAGCTCCCTCCTCCTCGTGGACAAGGCCCCCAGTTCTCTCGCTAATGCAACACATCAGCCCAAGGGCTCACAGAGAGCCCTGTGCAGACTCGACCCTGCCAGTTCAGGGCCCCCGCAGGTCCGCTCTGCTGACTGGGGTACAACCAGGTAAATTCAGAAACTGACGACTGCGGAGAAACTTTTATAGCAAGTTGACAGGGTGACATGATGCCCTCTGATTCTAATAACAAAAAGATGCTGTATATAGAAATGGATAAACAACAAGGTCCTGGGAATTCCCTGCCAGTCCAGTGGTTAGGACTCCAAGCTTCCACTGCAGGGGGCCCGGGTTCGATCCCTGGTCAGGAAACTAAGATCCCGCATGCCACGCGATGCGGCCAAAAAGAAAAAAGAAAAAAAACCCCACAAGGTCCTACTGTATGGCTCAGGGAACTACATTCAATATCCTGTGATAAACCGTAATGGAAGAGAATATGAAAAAGAATGTGTATATAATATGAAAAGAGTGTGTAATATATATAACTGAATCACGTTGCTGTACAGCAGAAATTAACACAACATTGTAGGTCAACTGCACTTCAATAAAATAAATATTAAAAGAAAAGATTCAGGCTGGCATTTTCTGTGTCTATTTTTTCACCTCGCTTTTCTGGTCACGTGTTTGAACTATTTCAGCCCTGCGGAGGCTGGAAAGCTCTCTGGGGTCGGGCACATGGGCTGTGTCTGGGTGGAGGGCCTGGGGAGACAGAGCCATCACAGGATGGTACACATCTGATGTTACACATCTGGCACGCTGTGTCCACCCCGTCTTCCCTGCACTCCTGGAGGGTAAACACACTGCCTGCTTCCTGCACCGTTGTGTGACCAGGCAGGCAGGGCCCAGCTCGGGTAGCAGCACAGTGAGTACTGTAAGTGGCAGGAAACCAGCCCTGTATGGTTAACTGGTGTCCCCAAATTAGTTCTAAGTTCCTCACAATGCTACGCAGATGTCAGAGTTTCTAAGATCCCAGTTTTTAAAACTTTTGAGAAGTCCTAAAACTTATCATTCTGTCCTCCCTTTTGAAATTCTGACAGAAAACAGGGCCTCGCAACTCTATCCCTGCCAACACATCACTCACTTCTCTTCTGAATGATGCCAGCGGACTTTTATCACCGAGCCAGACTCCTAACAGAATATCATAAAAACCTAAGACTTTGGCTGCCACGCTGGTCACTGGTAATATAACATTGCCCTGGTCTCCGTTCTCTTCCTGGCCATCCCTCCCTAAGTCCAAAAAATGTATCCTGATTCAATTCTTGTGTTATCATATTATTACAGCAAAATAACTGTCAATCAAATCTTCCAAAAGTACTAGGTAATCTCTACCCTCTGATAATCACGTCCCAGTGACTATGTAATCAGGTCCCAAATTACATATTAAATATATCTTAATATTTTAACACTGGTAATTCATAGTAGTATTAAAACCAACTTGAATTCACAAAAAATCTGTAGTAAATATTCAAAGCAATTATTTGCAAGTACTTTACAGGATGACCCACAAGCCGCTAGCTATATAGCTAGCTACTTGTGCGAGAAACAAAGTTTTTAAAACACTGATTTTTAAAAGGTGAGGTGGTGACCTAATATTGTTTTGACCCGTAAAATTATCACAAATTCTAAATAGGTAGTGTTTGATCCTGAGAATTCACTGTAAATTAAGTTCTTGACTCCAATACAGTGAATGGCCACACAGTCAACTTTTGTACATTTTCCTTGATGAGAGTGAAGTTTCCAGGGTATCAGGTATCAGTGCTGCCCTCTGGGCAACAGTCCTGCTTCGGCACCGGAACCACCTGGGTCTGAAAGCAGTGCACTTGCACAATCATTTACATGCACTGCTGTCTGCCAATTTAAATCATTAGAATAGAGAAAAAGTGAAAGCACTGTTACTAATGATAAGAAGCACAGGCATCTAAACCTAGTGCAGCTGAGAGATGGAAAGCACTTGATGCTCTGAGGGTGGGCAATGTCTTGGCTCAAGACGCTGTTCACAAGCAGGTGCAAGTATTTATTTACTAAGAAAGCAGAGAAACAAAAGACCATGTAAGAAATGCATGTGTCAAAGCACCCATCTCTAGGCTAAAATGTATTTTAGTTTATAATATTTTTAGTTCCCTGGGAAAGAAACTCCTTAGGTTATTCTCTGGCTTGGCACACCTGCTCAGGGATTCATTACCTCCAGAGCAGGATATATTTTTTCAGAAATCGTCTTTGCTTTTCAAAGGCCAATCCACAAAAATCTATGAACACACACACTGTACCAAAAGTGCCCCCAGATAATGTCAATATGTAGAAACAGACATAGATCCAAACTTGGTCAAGAAAAAAGGCAAAATACAAGCTTGCAAGCTATGCAAATAAACACTGTATTACAGAGTTTCAAGCAATAAGGAGTTAAAAAACTATCACGAGCAGGGTTTTATCTGCTGGTTGGTTTTTCTGCAAGGCTTCTGACGTTCCTGATTTAGTTTAGGGCCAAAACAGTTTTTGGAAGTTTGGGATGATATTTTTTAAGAGAGCCACACACCTATGTGTGTTCAACAGGGTTGGTTCATCCCCCCTCCCTTAACCCAGGGCCAGAATCCTTCCAGCGTGAAGGGACTCTTGTGTCTCAGAACAAGTCCGTACATGCCACTCAGAGGCCGATCAAACCTCCTCCTAAGGAAAACATCTAGTTCTACAAAATTTATTTTGCCCCAGTGGATGTCTTTACCTCCATTTAAGAACAAGAGGCGTCACCCTGACGAAGCAACATTTGCGGAACGCCCCTCCCTAAAGTTTAAGTGCTTGCCCCAAAACGTTACGAAGATGATCTTTAAAAGCTACACAATTTACATGGCAATCGAAAGCAATTTTAGCACTTGCACAAATCCCAAGGCTCCTCCTAATCTAGCAGGCAAACAGTGGACCCGTTTAAAGGGTCACACCAAAGCCTGCAGAGAAGGAGTGGATTTAGCAAGGAGGAAAGCCCAAGAATTCACCCCAACACTCTTCTCTCTACTGCCCTGCCCTGGCCTTCCTTCCCCTCCTCTCTCCTAGACCACTGCCCCAGGCCAACCACCGTACCTGCTCCTTCCCCAAAGTTCCCCTGACCAAGGCTCCTACCGCCAGGGATCCCCAATCCCGACAAAGCTTTCAATGGCCCCTCAATGCCAGGGAATGATGGACCTCCTCGATGCCAACACGAATAACCCCTCCCGAGATGCCCACTACCCCCAAGCCCTACTACCATTCCCAAAGGTCACCCTCAGCCCTTTGGCCACACATACCCCCCTTTCTTCAGTAAAAGAAGGGGACAGCATTAGCACAGCGCCTAACAGGTGGCCGACTCTCAGGTTAGCTCGGCTTACCATCTTCGGGCCTAGCGTAGCCTCGTCCTCAACCTTCAAGGTGTCCAGTCCACCAAGGCCCTCTCCTCCAAGGACAGGGTCAGACAGGGTCAGAGTCAAGATGCTCTCTCCATCTGGCCTGTGAGTAAGCCCTGACTCGAGGCAGTGAGCCTGCTGGATTCTCAACTCCCTAACTTCCCCTCGGGCCCCTACCATGCCATTCCAGATGCAGGATTTTCCTGCCTTTAGCCAAGACGTTTTGGAACAATGGCCACTGGATGCTTGCAAGATGCAAAATAACAGTAGCCACCCCAAGGGAAAAACAAAAATGGCCAAATAAACGTTAAAAATAACAAACTCCAAAAACACAAAAACAAGCTTTGATCTATCATTTCTGGCTTGGACTTTTCACATTATCGTTTCTCCCTTTGACGAAAATAATTAAAATTGACCGTATCTACTCCACATGCACCAGATCATCTTACAGACACCCCTGTTATGAATATATGGCGCTCTGAATGAAACCCTGTGGACAGAGATTCGCAATTGTTTTCACAGTTTTGAGTATCCTTCCCTGTGATCTCTCAGAAATCTAAAGCAAAAAGTAAATTTCTCTAAATAGAATACAGCCTGTGTCTCAGCTCCTGTTTCAAAGGTAAAGTTACATACCGTTCAACTATACCCAGACTCTTTACCATTTTTGTCAGATGGAGAAAATTATAAACTATCCCCAAGAAAGCCATTTTCATAGAACATATCAAAACTCAGAAAACTCCCTCTCTCGACTCATTCACTTCATGTAACCATAGTCTTCTAAAAATAAGCAACCACAATCACTAAAAAGGTTCATAGAAAAAACAAAAAACAGAAAATATAACAATGAAATAAATTAGGACTACAGGTTGTTCAGCTTACAGGTGTTTCACCTAAAGTTATGTTTAAAAAAAAAAGCTTCTCTATAAAAAACAAATTAGACACAAGTATTTTCCAAAATCTGATGCTAGTCACACTAGTGGATGTTTAGCAACAGTAAACAAATGCTACAGTGTCAATAATCTAATCCCAAAAGCACCATATGCAAATCGTACCAACAAAATTCCTAAACTCCTAGGCATGATGTAAACGGTTCTAGAAAGTACACATTTAAAGAGAAGAGAGAATGGAAATGTTAACTGTCTCTGCTATTGCCACCATCTCTAAGACTAAACTTCCCAGGATCAGTTCATAAATATGAAAGAGCTTCTCGTGATAGTAAGAGAATATGTATGAGATAATCAGGAAAATGTTCACACTGAACATCTGAAGCAAGCTTATGGTCACCGAAGGGGGAAGTGGGGGGGGATCAATTAGGAGTTCAGGATGAACATATACAAACGACTCTACATAAAATAGATAACCAACAAGGGCCTACTGTGTAGCACAGGGAACACTACTCAATATTCTGTAATAACACGTAAGGGAAAAGACTCTGAAAAACATAAACATATATATATAAATATATATACACACACACACACACACATACATATGTGTCTATATATATATAAAACTGAATCACTTTGCTGTATACCTTACTAACACATTGTAAGTCAACTATACTTCAATTTTTAAAAAAACCTGAATGTTTGATAGGAAGGAATTCGTTTTTTTGGTGTGAGAACAGCACTGAGACTATCTAAAAAACAAAAAAAGATACATACTGAAGCATTTATGGGTGAAATGGTATCTGGGTTTTATGTGAAGATAATGGATGGAGAGAAGGAAGACTACAGACAAAACCAGATTAGTCACGTGCTGGTAACTGCTAAACTGGTGATCTCTCTCTCCCTAGTGTCTGGTTCAAATTCTCCATAATAATAAAACAACTGCAGGCGAGCAGAATCTCAAGCGCTCTTGCTCGTGATTGTACGGCACGGTTGCACAGATTGCTTAATTCCTCGGGTTTGCATAATTTGAGAATTTCTCCTCAACTGTACTGACTTTATAGGGAGAGAGCCAGAGAGCCGGGTCACTGCCACGATCCCCAAATGCTGGGGACCCCAACTTCCCCCAAATGTTGTGCTCAGCAAATCTATCTCAAAAGACTGGGGGAAGAGGGGATGAAACCGAAGGGGGAAGGAGGAGGGGAAACCCTCGGCAGTGAATCCCCCCCACCTGCTCCTATAAAGAACCCCCAGCTCTTAAACCCTTTAAGACCCGTTCAGGTTTCACTGGCTTCTGGTTTACTTCACCAGCCTTCACATCCACGCTGACCAAAGAAGATGCAAACAATCCAACTACTGTGTAACCAGGTCAAAAACAAGCTCTGGCTAGTTCACTTGGACGAGGGCACACTCACTACTCGAATCTGGCCAGAAAAACTGGGTTAGAAAAAACCGACTGGTGCTTAAACAAACACTGGGGCTTGGGAAAGAACATCTTTCAGCCAGTTAGCAGACCACTCAGGGAGTTGCAACACAATCTTTTCCAAAATTTTCCAAAAGCTTCCAAATTCAGTTGAGCCCGGCAGGCTGAGCTCACAGGGCTCTCTTTCAAATTCAAAAATCTGGCCCCGGCCCCAACAGTTAACCAACAAAACACATGCTGATTCACTTGAGATCACCTCAGAATACTGACTCCATCCAGTTCAGGCCACAGGCCGGGACACAGCCCAGGCCAGGGGAAGTCAGGGCTGGGGAGAGGCTTTCAAGAGATAGAGAAACCCTATTCTCAGAGCAGAAAACAGACAATGGGATCCACACTTAATTTGGGCGAAGAAAATGTCTACAGTCAGCTTCCAACCCCCCCCCTCCATTTTTAATGAGACAATGACAATTCTTCACAGCGAACCACAAAGCCCTGCTTCATAAGATTTTTTTTTTTTTTATTCTATCCCAACCTTGTACCCAGCTAGAAAACACTACTAACAGCTACCAAACACCCCCGGTGCAGATAACTTTGAGAAAGCGTTCAGTAATAAGAAACAAATCAGGAGAGGGAGAATTTCACGTTCTGTTTCAAACGTTCAAGGCCTGCGCCTCCATTACCTAGAGCTGCTCATAAACTCCAGAATGTGCACTGGATAAAATACGCAGCACGGGTTAGTCTCATGAGGTGTCAGCTACTCAGAGCCGACTCGGAGTCTCCAGATTTGTTAGTTTCATTTACTGCTGGGGGCGAGGGGGCAGGTATGAAAAAAAAAAAAAAGAGAAAGACCTGGGGTGGGTGTAAAGTCTGGGCACCCTCTCCACTCCTGGGCTTTGCCTCGTTTCTGTTTCAATTACACACCTGTCAAACAGGTTATTCCTGGAATTCAGACCGTATAATCGTCACACTGTAAGTCTTCCTGCTCCTGTTGCCCAAACACACACCGTTCCTCGGTTCCCCAAAACATGTACCCATCAGTAGAATGCACGCTGCTTATAAAGGAGAAGCAAATAGCACCGAACTACGCTCCCTGGGCGCCTGGCGAGCATTCAAACGAGGGAACACGAAGACAATTCTCAAGGAAGCCAAGGCAGTGTTTTGGGATAATCACAAGCAAGGCCTGCCTCTACTGAATTTTAATTAACACACCAACTCCGAAGGCCAGATCTGGGAAAGACGGGGAAAAATGTAGGTTGTCGGATGCAAAAATGCTTTGCCCATTTTATGGGAGAAAAGTGCATGCCTAAGAGTGGAGCTTATTTCCTTAACTGAGAGCCAGGAAATGAGGTCTTTTCAGGCCAGTGTGCATATAAACTCTGCTGAAAAACAGCGGGACGGCGAGCCGAGACCCCTCTCCCAACTTCAGCCGAGCGGCGTGGCCGCCGGGCGGCGGCGTATCCATCAGCCTCCCCGTCGCCCCCGGACCAGAAGTTTCAACCCGTCCCCGGGAAACAAAGGAGGCGCCCACACCGACCTTATAGACTTGTCCGTAGGTGCCATTTCCCACCACTTCCACCAGCTCGAAAATCCCAGCCGGATCCTGGAGGAGAAGGAGGGGAGGGGTGAGCATCGGAAAGCAGCACAACAATGAATAAAAGAAGCGGGGCAGCTGGAGAGAAAGGGCGGCGACCACAGAGGTGGGCTTCGCCCGGCGCGGTCGCCGGCGCCCGAGAGCCGCGATGGGGGTCGGGGCACGCGGGGTCGGGGTCCCGGGCGGCGGCTCCGGCGGAGGGTCGCGCCCCGGGCCCCGCACCCGCCAACGCGGGCAGACAAAGGGGCCGCCGCGCCCGCGGCTCTGCCCGCGGCGGCGCCCGAGCACCCGGCCGGCCAGGGCGCGGCCCCGGCTCCCCGCTCCCGGCTCCCCGCGCCCCGCGGCCGCCACTCACCCGCAGGGAGGACAGGTCGATGTCCACCAGACTTTTTGCAGGGGAGTCGTTCGCCATTTTCCCTTTTGGGCACCCAAAACCCGGCCACAATCAATCGGTCTCTGGTGTGTTTCTGGGAGTCGGAGGCCCGGAGGGCGGCGCGGGCCCGCGGGCGAGGCCGGGGGCGGCGGGCGGGCGGGCGGGCGGCGGCGCTCACTCCATGGCCGGGGCGGCCGGCAGGACCCCGGGCGTTGCCCGCGCCTCAGGCCCCGGCCCCGCGCCCCGCCGCGCGCCTGCACGAGCGGCCCGGACCAGGGGCCGCGGCGCCACCGAGAGTGGAGCCCGGAGCGCGAGGCCGCCAGACAAAGATGACCGGGAGGCGGAGGCGGAGGCGGGCGCGCGGCGGGGGGCGGCGGCGCGGGAGGAGGAGACACGGGACACCGAAAACGTATTCTGAGGAGAGCAAACAGCTCCCCCTTTCCTCCTCCGGCAGGAAAAGCGGGCGGAAGCGCGCTCGCGCCCGGAGCCGGCCCGGGCTGGGGGCGAGGGGCGCGGCGCGGCGTGAATATTCAGCAGGGGTGGGGCCCGGAAGGCGGCCGCGCGCGGGGCCGGGTGCGCGGGGAGGGGCAGCGGGGTGAGCGTGGGGAGCGCCCGCGACAAAGGGAAACCGGTCCGGACCCCCGGGCGGAGGGGCGGGCCGACCCCTCCCTCCCGGAGCCCCGCCCCGCCCGCCGCGCCCAGCTCCGCCAGCATCCCCGAGGAGGAGGGTCCTCCCGGCCCCGCCCCCGCTCCCGCTCTTCCCATCCCGTCCCATCCCCCATCGCCAGATTCTGGCCCCTTAAGACCCTCGCTTCCGGTTTCCCTACCTGGTTTTCTTGTCCTTTCTCTTCTTTTCCGGGCTAAACCGGTGGCCTGATTAGGTTGGGGCTTCACTGAGCATCACTCGGCTGCCGGGTCCCGCCCGAGACTTTCAGCGGAAACTGAATCCAGAGCAGCTCCTCCAACTGCCTTGTGCCGAGGAGCACCTCACTCAGTAGCTGCGCACTGTGTCAGGGGCCAGGAGTCCTAACCCGAGTTTTGTGCCTAGAGATCACTGAGGACCTACAGACGGGCTTCTTAACGGCAACTCTGGAAGCTAGTCAGCAGTTAGGTAGTTTCATCCTGTTAAACAAGAATATATGGTCTGCACAACGGTCATTGTTATCACTATCACCCCACTGTCCAAAACTTTCAATGGCTCCCTATTCCCTCACAGCGGGTTCTCAAATGTGAGTGCCCGCCCGGGAATCACCGAGAGAGATTGTAAAAGCATGGATTGCCGACCCCACCTCCAGACTTTGTGATTCAGCAAGTGTTGGGTAGGCCTGAGAACTTGAATTTCTAACAAGTTCTCAGACGATGCTGAGTTGCTGTTACAGGGATCACACTTTGAGAACAGGGGCCTCTTGAAAATCCAAGGCCCTTCCAGTTGGGCTTCACAAACACCATCATCATTGTCTACCAATTCTTGGTTTACTTACAGTATCAATTTAACCCCTCCTTTAGCCTTAGGGTGATGTTATCCTCGTTTTAAGGATGAGGAAACCAAAGTACTGAAAGCTGAGGAATTCTCCTAAATTCTTTAAAGGCATAGCCTGGAAGTGGAGGAGGGATTCTCACCAGGTCAGCCTAGTCCCAGAATCCAAGTCTCTGATTCGGCCAAGTTAGTCTTCTACCCAGAATATGTTTAGCACTCTCCTGCCTCCCGAAAGTTTGATTTCCAAGATTTTCTTCTTTTTTTTTTTTTTTTTTGATGTAGACCATTTTTAAAGACTTTATTGAATTTGTTACTATATTGCTTCTGTTTTACGTTTTGGTTGTTTGGCCGCAAGGCATGTGGGATCTTAGCTCCCCAACCAGGGATTGAACCCGCACCCCCTGAACTGGAAGGCAAAGCCTTAACCACTGGACCACCAGGGAAGTCCCTCCAAAATTTTCGACTGTGAGAATCTCTCATAAGGCTGAAATATATTCATGGACTCCTGGAGTCCATTGATTAGGAAAATCATAGTAACCAAAGCGTTCCTATGAATTTAGTGGTACCTTTAAATAATTCTGTTTTTTAATCTACCAACAGCAATGGAATTATCTATGAGTATAAAGTAAATAATTTACTCAGAGAGTTAGATTGGTGCACGTGTGAACTTTCAGACCACAGTGCTAGTAATAATATTTTAGTAGTAGTTATTATTAATAATAGGTAACAGGTATTGGGCCCAAACAACGTGCTAAATCCTTTACATATACTATCTCCTTATTCTTCACATTAACCCCAAACGGTAGGTACTCTTACTTTTCCCACTTTACACATTAGGAAACCAACGTCTAAAGAAATTAATTGACTTGCTTGGTGTTTACAGCTGAACCCGATGCAGAAAAGCCAGGACCCTCCAAGCCAGCCTCCTTCCGCGGGTTCACAGCCTCAACTCTAACTTCATGACACTGAGACCAACCCCTTCTTTGCCTAGCCAAATTCTCTTCATCACCTCAAGCTCAATTCAGAAACCAACTCCTCTTTCTACCAGCCTTCTCTAAATCTCTCTCCTAAGCTGCTCTTTCCCATATTACCATTGTGACAATTATTTCTTCCTTTCAATTTAGTACCTTTTCTTAAGTCCCTACCCAGGGCAAGGCACTGGCTTAGCCCTTGCCCGGGATATCAGGAAGATCAGGACAGAGCTTACAATCTGCTAATGGGTGTAGGACAGTTTCATAAATCGCTGTTGTTAAAGTCGGAACATTATAAATTCTAGCTAGCTGGAAAGAGCACCAAACAGGTCTAGTGGAAAGTATGCTGTATTGGGGGCAAAACCGAACCTAGTTCTGTTATCTACCAGTTATGCAGGCTGGCACCTGTTACTTAAGTTCTGAGCCTCCGTCGTTTCCTCTTCCGTACACTAGATAAAGACGGGGTAAGGACAGTTAAAAGGCCATCTCAAGAGCACAGGCCAGGGTACTAAGGCCTGGAGAAAGGAGATACAAGAAGTGTTCGGCCAGGAGATGCTCTTAAGACTTGGCATCTAATGGAGGGCCAGAGGCAAAACAGACGAAGAGTTTAAAGATTTGCTTGTGGTTCAGAGCCTTGTTCACGCTTGCGAGGATGCTGTCACAAACAGAGGAAAGGATGGCAGTTCCTGAATCGTGGTAGCAAAGGAAGGTTTGGTTTTGGACTCTACAAAGATCGTTAACTTTTCATGCAGAAGCAGTGTACACCTGCCCAGCTCGGAGGCTGGGGACCATGTTCTCAGTCAACAGCCATGTATTAGTTCAGGCCGCCATAACAAATTACACAGATGGGGTGGCTTAAATAACAGAAATTTCTTTTCTCATAGTTCTGGAGACTAGAAGTCCAAGATCAATGTTCCAGATGATTTGGTTCCTGGTGAGAGCTCTCTTCCTGGCTTGCAGAAGACTACCTTCCAGCTATGTCCTCAGTGCTAGTGTCATAGACAGAACGCTAAGCTCTCTGGTATTTCTTCTTATAAGGACATCCATCCTATCAGGTCAGGGTCCCACCCCTATGACCTTATGAATTTAACCTTAATTATTTCCCTAGTGGCCCCATCTCCAAATACAGCCACACTGGAGGTTAGGGTTTCGACATACAGGGTTGGAGGAGGGGGAGACACATTCAGTCCATAACAAGCCATGTGTCCTACGTGACACCAGGAAGCAGATTTGTCAGGGCCTTGTCCTCCAGCATCCACCACCCAAAAAGATTATCAAGTTCATAATTTGGAAAATAAATACCAATCTGGCATTTTAGGCTGGAGGAAAAAATAGCTTGCTTGGACAAAGAATGAGGAGTTGAGAGAATGAGGAAACCGGCCACACTGGGCAAGAGGACTCAGTTCGGAGAAAGCCAGGCAGGTTAGGTGGGACCAGAGGACAAAACCGAGGCCTGGGCAGAACCCGGATTATCAGTCAAGTCAAGAACTTTACACGTTAGGAAATGTGTAAAGCCTTGGCCTTTGAGAGCTCAGATGGCGGGTGAGAGGCTCTTGAGTTCAGCAAGCCATGGATACAAATATGCATCTTCCCAGTGTACACTGGCAGTCATCTCCCCTCCAGTCACAGAAATTCCAGAGGAAGCTTAATTATGCAAGAGGCGGACACTGACAGTCCCCCAGACATCACTTTACTTATTTCCTCGTCTTTTCTTTGTTGCAAAAATGTTGGTAGAAGTTGATTTTCAACCTCAGAATGGGGCACGGGAAGGGGGGGCCGCAGAGCCATGAAACTGGACTGCGTGAATGTAATTCAAGGGTTCAGGGTCATTGAAGACTTAGAGCAACTGGAAATAAACGATGGAAGTAGTGACCAGCAAGGGGAATTGAGTCGAGCAAGGAAACGAGGGTGAGATATGTTCAGAAGCTCAGAAAGGGAAAAGCAGAGGTTTAGGAGTCAGAGATCTGAGTTCTGATGGACAAAGTGTTCAAATGCTCACCCTCCCTGCCCCTCAGTTTTCTAACACCCGGGATTGGGTGGAAATGATTGAAAAGTCCTCCTGGGATGTTAGAGACTCAGATTCATAGAAACCTGGCCTCAGCCCTGGAACTGTTCACACCTCCTAGCCGAGTGGAAGAGGGTTGACATGAGCAATGGAAGTTAGTAGAACATGTGGCATGCTGGAGATTCAGCAGCCAAGCTCAGCCCTTTAAAGGCCATCCTTGAGCACTGGGAGAGAATCTTTTTAAACTAGTCTATCAGTTGAATTAAAAGGAAGTAACTCCTCTAGTGCACGACAGGATGGAGGGCTTGGGGTGCAGAAGCAGATCAAAGGGCAACAAAAGAAGAAGAAGCAGGGCTTCCCTGGTGGTGCAGTGGTTAAGAATCCGCCTGCCAATGCAGGGGACACAAGTTCAAGCCCTGGTCCAGGAAGATCCCACATGCCGTGGAGCAACTAAGCCCGTGTGCCACAACTACTGAGCCTGCGCTCTAGAGCCTGCGAGCCACAACTACTGAGCCCGTGCACCACAGCTACCAAAGCCTGTGCGCCTAGAGCCTGTGCTCCGCAACAAGAGAAGCCACCGCAATGAGAAGCCCTGACACCTCAACAAAGAGTAGCCCCTGCTCACCACAACTAGAGAAAGCCCGTGCACAGCAACGAAGACCCACTGCAGCCAAAAATAAATAAATAAAATTAATTAATTTAAAAAAAAAAAACGGAAGAAGAAGAAGATGAAGCAGACCAGAGGCGAGACAGACATTGTACCCCAGCTACCAGGGCCGTGCAGTTGCCACTGCTGTGATGAGGAAGTTGTGTGAGCTCAGATCTCTCCCAAAAGCAGATCTGGAGACAAAGGTTTGGGTGCCGGTAGTTTATTTGGGAGATGGTCCCGGGAAGCACAAGTGAACGAAAAGGGGAAAAGAAACATGGGATGGGACTTCCCTGGCGGTCCAGTGGTTAGGACTCCGTGCTCTCAACGCAGGGGGGCACAGATTCAATCCCTGGTCGATCCTGCATGCCACAGGGTGCGGCCAAAAAAGACCCTCAAAACAAAACGAAAAAAGGAACGTGGGATGGAGATGTGCCAGTGAGCAGAGTGTTCACTGGGCAGCTGGGCCAGATGTACCTAGATGGTAGGGAAATTAGACAATGCAGACTGACCTTACTTTATGTGTACCTATGATCACAGTAAAGGTTTTTGTCAACATTTTTTTTTTTTTTTTTTTTTTTTTGCGGTACGCGGGCCTCTCACTGCTGTGGCCTCTCCCATTGCAGAGCACAGGCTCCGGACGCGCAGGCTCAGCGGCCATGGCTCACGGGCCCAGCCGCTCCGCAGCATGTGGGATCTTCCCAGACCGGGGCACGAACCTGTGTCCCCTGCATCGGCAGGTGGACTCTCGACTGCTGCGCCACCAGGGAAGCCCTGTCAATATTTTTTAAAAAGTAATATTTTAAATGCAGAGAAACTTGCTATTTAGAGACCTATTTGGAATCTTTTATAAAAAGAATTACTTCCCTTAACTTATCCTTTTTGTAAATTTATATTTTGTATGTAAGGATTGTTTAAATCAAGTTCAGCCACGAAAAGTCCTTAACCTGCAAAAATCTGCAAGGGGCATCAAAAATGAGGTCAGAGGTAGCCTGACAGCTTTAGAAATCAAGATGGGAGCCATAGGAAGTGGTTGGGAGAAGCCAGATGGGGACATTAAATAGTTATCAGGTATGTCGGGTTTTGATAGGTGGTCCGGCAACAGGAATCAGGGGCTTCGAGGGAAGGACAAGCCAGGCCTGCTAGCTGAAGAGACAACAGGCTTATTTATACTTGAGCCCATATTTGTGTCCTGGGCCTCTGCAGCTAAATCTTAGAAAGTGACCAGAGCAGCAGGCCTCTCTGATGCTTACCCATTGAATAGGTCACAACTGAAATGTTAGAATCTGGAGTCTGAATATGATGTATCAGATTCTGGCCAATGGGCATCAACGTGTATCAGAAGCGCCATTAGAAAGGAGTCAGTCATCATCAAGTTTATCCCTTTGTAGCATCACAATAGCCAGGACATGGAAGCAACCGAAGTGTCCATCGACAGAGGAATAGATAAAGAAGATGTGGTACATATATACAATGGAATGTTATCAGCCATAAGAAGAAATGAAACTGAGTTATTTGTAGTGAGGTGGATGGACCCAGAGTCTGTCATGCAGAGTGAAGTACGTCAGAAAGAGAAAAACAAACACCGTATGCTAACGCATATATATATAGAATCTAAAAAAAAAAATAGTACTGATGAACCTAGGGGCAGGAATAAAGACGTAGACATAGAGAATGGACTTGAGGACACGGGGTGGGAGTGGGAAGCTGGGGCGAAGTGAGAGTGGCATGGACATATATACACTACCAGACGTAAAATAGGTAGCTAGTGGGAAGCAGCCGCATAGCACAGGGAGGTCAGCTCGGTGCTTTTCGATGACCTACAGGGGTGGGATAGGGAGGGTGGGAGGGAGGCTCAAGGGGGAGGGGATATGGGGACATGTGTATGCATGTGGCTGATTCACTTCATTGTACTACAGAAACTAACACAATATTGTGAAGCAATTATATTCCAATAAAGATGTATAAAATAAATAAATAAAATTTTAAAAAAAACAACAAATGAACCACAAGTCTCCATTAGGGATCCTGCAGGCCGGTCCAGCCTATTGATTTGTAGTTCTAAGTTAATTATAGTGACTCCAGCCTCAAAATCTCCTAAAATACGCCCTATGATAAAAGATTAAGTGGTGACGTGCCAGTGAGAAACTATGAACTGCAAAGGCCATGGATGAATTACAAAATGTGAGGCCTGTCCTGTTCTCTTAAATAAACATAATGATCATCTTCATCTCCTTTTCCCTGTCTGCATTCCATATTCGGTGGCCAGCTAGTTTAGAAAATGTAGTCAGGGCCAGGTCAAGAGGCCAGCCATGACTGACTGACTTGGATCACCTGGGTTTGTCCTAATTCTCGACTGCAGACAGCTCCTTGAGGTTAGTTGGAGGTTGAGAGGCGGGGGAGGGGAAGAGTTGAACAAGAAAATGGGTCTGGATCAGCATGGAGTCTTGAGGTCTCCTGGAAATGCACCTCAGAGTCACAAAAAGGAAAGACCATTTATTCTTATAGAATTGCATCTTTTATTGCTTTAGAACTTATTATTATTAGCCGCCTTGCTTGTAAAAAATGTATTCAGCGTTCAAACAGTACTCACGGAGAAGTGCTACACAAAAGTGGCCTTTAAAATCACAGCTTAGCTTTTTAGCTCTACAGAGAGGAGAAAATGCAGAGGATGTGGGATGCCAGTAACTGGCAAGAGGAATTGAAAAGGGAGTGATCTGGGTATGGACTCAACATACACCCACTTTTGAAATTTCCAGGAACTGGGAATGAGGCAGTCACTCAGAAGAGGGAACCAGTGGCCTCAGAAAAATTGAAAAGCAATGTTTGATAACTAGTAATTCTTTACATACCTTGGACCTTAAGAAAGTCCCTTTCTGTGTGGCCATTCCACGCAGAGTGGATAAAGAGCTGGAGTATGTGTTCTGTTCTGCAAACTGTGTTCCCAGGGTCTCCCTGGATTTCCCAAGGGAGGTGGAGGAGATCGTAAGGGGACCCGTGAGCTCGCACTGCCCGGCCCTTCCTCCTTCCACCACCCCAGTTCTGCTTTTATATGTTTTAGACATTGGGAATATGAGTAATGTTTATTAAGACAAGATTTTCACTGCTAAGAAAAGTTTGCAAATCACAAGCTAAAATATACTTGGCCCCAAGATTTCCATGATCACATGGCAGGTATCTAGGAGCTCTAGTTCTGCTGAGTTCAAAACTAAGCACTTGAGGCACTCTCTAAATCATTGCCATGACCTGAGCAGAGCAGTAGAGAAGATACAGGAGGAGAAATTAGGAACCTAGGCCCTGGATGTGTTCTACCGGAATCTCCACTGTCACGGTGGTTAGAACACCCAGCCTGATGTCATGGGACCAAGTATTCACAAACTGCTCGTTCATTAAGCAGCACAAGCTTCACTCTCAAACAAGATCTCATACACAGATGTGAGGAACACCTGTGTCCCCGTTCCTGACTGTGAGTGTGACCACGGCCTTTTAGGGTCTATTTGATGACCTGTTTTTTATGAAATAACCTACCTCCTGTCTCTCACACAGCACACTTTAGAGAGAATTGATGAGATAATCAAAAACATTTTTCATTCATGAACACCAAAAGACTGACCGAAATGATGAAGATAGTAGAGTTGCCCAACAATAATCTGGGCAACATTGCTTATATCGAAAAACTTAAAGGATACTTACAAAAAGTTTGTAGTAATGTAGAAATGTATGTTGTCATGTTAATCGGAAATATCACTATACAAAACTGGTGTGACATTATAGTCATAGCTGCATAAAAATTTAAAACTATGCATAAGAAACATTGGGAAGAAATACATCAAATTTTAGTAGTTTTCAATGGATGGAAACTGTGAGTGATTTTTTTTTTCCCTCTTTCGGGACATGTGATTGTACAGATTTCTTCTATGAGCATGTGATATTTTATGACAAAGAATAAAAACAGAAGCAAACTATTATATATAGGACGCATAAACAACAAGGCCCTACTGTAGAGCACAGGGAACTCTATTCAATGTCCTGTGACAAACCATAATGGAAAAGAAAGAAGTTAATACAACAGAAGAAATTAATACAACATTGTAAGTCAACTATACTTCAATAAAATTTTTTAAAAAAGAATATAGGGGCTTCCCTGGTAGCACAGTGGTTGAGAGTCTGCCTGCCGATGCAGGGGACACGGGTTCGTGCCCCGGTCCGGGAAGATCCCACATGCCGCGGAGCGGCTGGGCCCGTGAGCCATGGCCGCTGAGCCTGCGCGTCCGGAGCCTGTGCTCCGCAACGGGAGAGGCCACAACAGTGAGAGGCCCGCGTACCGCAAAAAAAGAAAAAAAGAATATAAACATAAATTTTAAAATAAAATGAAATTTTAAATAAATAAAAGAAACTACTATTTAAATAAGTAAAACTAATCGCATTCGTTTCCAAGGACTGACCTAACAAAGGACCACGATCTGGGTGGCTTAAGACAACAGAAGTGTACCGTCCCACGGTTCTGGAGGCCGGAAGTCTGAAATCAGGTGTTGGCGGGCCACACTTCCTCTGAAACCTGGAGGGGAGTCGCGCCTTCCTTGCCTCCTCTAGGTAATTAATGGTGGCTGCCCATCTTCAGTGGTCCTTGGCTGACAGCTACTTAGTTCCAGTCCCAGGGCTTTCTCCTTGTGTGTTAAGTCTTCTTATAAGGACCCCAGTCGTACTGCATTAAGGGCCCAGCCTACTCCACGCTGTCTGTACTTAACTAATTACATCTGCAATGACTTTATTTCCAAATAAGGGCACATTCTGAGATACTAGGGGTTAGGAATTCAATATACCATTTTTTTGGTGAGGGGGGCACCATTCAATCTATAACAGTAATTTAACAACTTTGATGTTTTTACAGAAGTTGAAGACCGTTATTCTTCCTCATTCTGATGTAACGGTTTCCACATTTTAGCACGTGGGTAAGTGTAGGGACATGGTCACTTTGACAGTTTTTGCTAAGACTTCCTCACCTTCTTTCTTGTCACCCCCTCATTTTCTAACACGTATTTATTAGGCACATACTGAGTTCATAGCACTGTGTTGATCTATCAAAATAAAAAAAATCACACGAAACTCTTTTCTAACAAGTTGCTTTCATCCACACTGTAATTTGAAAACAGACTGACTTTATAATCGATGACTTCAGTCTGCAAATCACTATAAAGAATTACCTTTAGGTTAGATTTGTAAAAAAAAATTTCTTGGACCTTCTTACAAATATGGGATGATATGGGAAAAAGAAGGAAGAAAACTAAAGTAGAAATAGGTCCAAAGAGAAATTAATTTTGCTTGTTCTAAAGACAGAAAGACTATTTTTTCAGCATTCAGTAATCTCTGGTTTGGTTGGGATATTTAGGAATTAGCTAAATGTTTTAAAATATTGTCTTACTGGCTTTGAACTATTCTTTGGGACTTTTACCCCCAGCGTGGCTGGAAGTATGTTCATTGTTTTAAATAGAAATTTAACCATGCTTATTTAATTTTTTGAAAGAATGCCGTCTTCTGCTAAGTTTGGCAGAATTGCTTGACATAAAAATATAAATAAGGGACTGTAGTGTGGCATGGGTAAAGCAAGCACCACTTTATATTTTCTAATGACACTTACACTGCTGATGCCTTAGGAAGCAAAGATATTTATTTCGGGCTTCCCTGGTGGCGCAGTGGTTGAGAGTCCGCCTGCCGATGCAGGGGACGCGGGTTCGTGCCCCGGTCCGGGAAGATCCCACATGCCACGGAGCGGCTGGGCCCGTGAGCCATGGCCGCTGAGCCTGCGCGTCCGGAGCCTGTGCTCCGCAACGGGAGAGGCCACAACAGTGAGAGGCCCGCGTACCGCAAAAAAAAAAAAAAAAAAATTTATTTCACTTGTTACACACACGCATTTATACAGAGTATTTATGAGACTCTCAGTGACATCTTCAGATCAGCACGTGTATCCCATTGTGCAGTTATTCCCTTTTATTTCTATTTTCTTGTGGTCAATGCTTTGTGTCTAAAACGCTAAGGAAATTAAATGCAAAACTATGTCAGTACAATGTAACTTCACTATACACAACAGGAAATTAGGATTTGTTCTCCCAGCAGCTGGTGTTTGGCTACTCTGAACATCATATGTCCAGAAAAGTTAACGTGGGGCAGTTTTCCTCAAAGGAATTCTGTTGGGATACAAAGAATACCAGTTCTTCCCACTCTGTGCACAGGGCCATGGGGCCAGGATCAGCTCGGGATCTACCACCAGCTCAGGATCTCCCGGGTCCTCAGCCTCTTGCACTCCTAACCCTTCTCTGCTCTGCAAGAAGGGCCACGGTTAAACTGACAAACTACCTGTGTGCTACTGGGACGAGGGTGGCTCTCCCAGCACTGCCACCGTTCCTATATGCTACCCCCCTTGTTGGGTGCTGGGCCCGGTGCTCTGCTCAGCACTTTCCCTGACTTATTTCATTTAAGCCTCACGCAACCCCATGTAGCCAGCCCTCCCGTTTTCCTAATTTCACAGGCGAGAAAACCAAGACCTAGAGGCATGAAGTCGTTTGGCCATGATTGCACCTTCAGAAAGTAGCAAATCCAGGTTTAAAAGCCAGATTCACGTGGACAAACCCTACTTCTGACCAGTAAGTTTTAGGTAACTGATGCATTTTTAAAATTATTTTTTAATTTATTTTATTTTTGGCTGCGTTGGGTCTTCGTTGCTGCGCACAGGCTTTTCTCTGGTTGCGGTGAGTGGTGGCTACTCTTCGTTGCGGTGCGCAGGCTTCTCATTGTGGTGGCTTCTCTTGTTGTGGAGCACGGGCTCTAGGTGCGCGGGCTTCAGTAGTTGTGGCACATGGGATCAGTAGTTGTGGGCGCACGGGCTTAGTTGCTCCGCTGCATGTGAGGTCTTCCCGGACCAGGGCTCGAACCTGTGTCCCCTGCATTGGCAGGCGGATTCTTAACCACTGCGCCACGAGGGAAGCCCCAACTGATGCATTTTAACCGAGTCTTGGAAGAGCCAATTTCCAAACACAACAGAGGGACTTTTAAAGAAAAATTACATTCTTCTGATGGTAAATATAATGCATATTCATTGAAGAAAAGAGAGAAGTATAAAAGAAGAATACAGAGTATAAAGAAAATACAGAGAAGAATAAAAACTTCACCTATAATCCTTACAACAATCATTAATTCTTAATATATTTCCTTTGTCCTTTTTCTTAAGCCTGTGTGTTTAATGTAATCAGAATTGTATGGTTACCTCCTTCTTTTCACTTCATGTGTTACAAATATTTACCATCATTAAATATCATGTTACAAGCTAATTTTTAATGGCAGTATTTACTACCATGTAATTTATTTAACCAATCTTATGCTGTTGGATAGTTAGGTTGTTTCTAATCAGTCACTGTTTTAAATACCACATATGCTAGTAATTTCCTTAAGACAAATTCCTAGAAGTGGAATTACAAAATCAAAGTCTATGAGCATTTGCAAGGTTCTTGGCATATTTTGTCAAACTCCCTCCCAAATGGCTCTGCCGATTTAAGAGAGGGGGAGGTTTAAAGATGGGTGTTTCAAGTTCTAGTACAGGCTTTCCAGGGAGATATCATTGTGACAGGGAAGAACAAATCCGTGTTCCTATTAGATCTGTTTCTTTTACCTTAACCTTTGTATTCTATTGCTTTTGCTTCCAGTTCAGAATGTTGCCTATAGCCTGGAATATATAGGAGAGCCCATTCTCAAGGCTCTGAACTTTCAGGGTATGACACTTTTCCATTCATATAGAGATAAAAAAAGTTGCAGAACAGAGAATAACTTTTTTTTGTTGGAGGTTTACAGGAATATCATCACCTGACCCACGTGGATGACTGCAAGAACAAAGAATTCCAGCCACAAGAAGTCTGCGACAACCAGTCACACACCCTCCCCTTTTAATAGAAAAGAAGCCTGAATTCTAACTCAGGTAAAATGGTTCTCTAGGACATTAGTCCTCCACCTTCTCAGACTCCAGCCGTTCCGACTAAAGTCTCTTTTCCTTGTCCCAGCACCTCTGTCTCCCAATTTATCGGCCTCTCGTGCGGTGAGCTGAACGAGTTTGGACTCCATAACACCATGGGGAATGTAGATCACCCATCACTTCTCAGGACCTTATGGGCAGCCACCTGATGTCTCCCAGTGGGGTCCAATAAGGACCCTTGGTCCAGTGGAGAAGAGTTGGAGCAAAGGGTGTTACACCAGGGCTCTGCACTGCCCACCCAGCTCACGGCTGTGAGTTCAGTGGTCCCTGAGAAGCCTGGGACGGCTGCTCCTCAGTGAGTGAAGATGGCGGGACATTTACTAATTTACAGGGGGGTTTCCTGCGCACTGTTTCCACTGGTCCTCATTGCAGCCCTGGAAGCTGCAGCTGCCCATGCAGCTTTATGACCATTGACGTTTTGCAGAGAATGATGGTCAGATTTAGGTGAGGTACATGACTTACTTAGATCACACCTCTCTGTAAGTCAGACAGAGAAAGGCAAATATATGATATCACTAATATGTGGAATCTTAAAAACTGATACAAATGAACTTATTTACAAAATAGAAGTAGACTCACAGACACAGAAAACAAACTTACGGCTACCAAAGGGGGAAGGGGCGGAGGAGGGGTAAATTAGGAGTTTGGGATTAACATACATGTACTACTGTATGTATATAAAATAGATAAACAACAAGGACCCACTGTATAGCACAGGTAACTATATTCAATATCTTGTAATAACCTATAATGGAAAAGAATCTGAAAAAGAATGTATTAATATATAGATATATGCAGATGAGGAAACTGATGTTCAGAAAAGTTAGGTAATTTGCCTGAGGTCACACAGCTGCTCAGTGGCAGAGCCCAGGTTTAAACCCAGTCATGCCTGGTTCCAAAGCCTAGCCGCTCTTCCCCCCACCGGTGCATGCTGCTCTAGGCCACAGGGACAGCAGAAAAGCAAATGCAAGGGCCAAAACTCTGGACAGTGTTTGTATCAAAATCATTAAACCAATCAAATGTTTCAACTTAAATCGGCAATGAAAATCATCATTTCCTGGACTGGGAGTTTGGGGTTAGCAGATGCAAAATATTATATATAGGATGGATAAAAAACAGGGTCCTACTGTATAGCCAAGGGGACTATATTCAATATCCTGTAATAAACCAAAATGGAAAAGGATATGAAAAAGCATATAATATATACATATCACTGAATCACTTTGCTGTTTATCCATAATATTGTAAATCAACTATACTTCAATAAAAAAATGAAAATTAAAAAAAAAAATCACACCTCTCTCTGCAGAGGCACCTGGACCACAGCTGGCTTGTCCTACTCCGCTCCATCAGGCTGCCTCTCCTCAAGAAGAAAGCCTCAATGTCAGCGGCTCTGCCAGTTGACAGGTGAAATATTCGGCATTATCGTAAGCACTGAACTTGCTGTGCGCGTGATTACCAACGTTTGCTGAATTCCAGCCACACAATGGGTGCTGTCCTAGATGCAGATGGTTCTAGATCTTTGGGCTTCCAATCTTGAGAAGCCAACAAGCCCGGCAAACATGAGAAATGAGGGGAATGCGCTCAGTTACAATGCTGTCTGAAAAAGGGGCACTTTGGGTAATTACATGTCTGGTTACACATTCCTGAAGGCTATTTAGAGCTCTGACCGCCTTTGCAAAGACAATGCCCAGTTTGTTGGTCCAAACAAAGGCAAACAGGCTCAACCCCAAGTGTGACTCTGTGCGCCATTTTGGAATGTCAGGGATCGTTGTGTGTGATGTGCACTTAAATTCATTCAAGACGAAGAAAAAGCAAACCTTGGAGAGTACTCCCAGATTTGCCTGCTCATTTCAGATGTATTTAATATGTTACACACACACACACACACATGCACAAACACACACGCACACGCACACACACACACACACCACATGATCCAAACTTTACCAAACACCTGCTTCCCTTACACGGTATTAAAGTGCAAGAGACAGTTGATAAAAGAAGTGAGTTGTAGCCGCAGCTCTGCAGGGACTTGAATGTTGCTTGGGTTTTGGTGCCTCTGAAGTAACTGTGGTGGCACCCAGGAGGGGAAAAGTGCGTGTTGACCCCTGACACTGCCTCTGATTCTGACAGGGCAGTGGGGCTGGGGGGGGCGGGGCAGGTAATAAAGTATGGCTAACACAGAGGCGGATCCCATTTCTAGAAGGCAGGGCTACCTTTATGAACAGGCAAAGGGACAGCGGCCTGAAAACTATGCATTGATGATCTCTAGGGCCACTATTACCTATTTATCCCTGTCTTACCTCTGCTGCTATAACCGAATACCATAGGTTGGATAGCTTATAACCAGCAGAAATTTATTTCTTACAGTGCTGGAGGCTGGAAGTCAGATCAAGGTTCTGATGAGGGCCTCTTTCCAGGTTGCAAACTGCTGACTTACTGTATCCCCAAGGCAGAAAGAGCAGAGAGAGCAGAAGCAAGGGCTCTCATGCCTTTTCATTAGGGCGCTAACCCTATCCACGAGGCTCCACCTTTGCGACCTAGTTGCCTTCCAAAAGTATTGCCCCCCCAAAACCATCACTCTGGCGTTAGGATTTCAACATGTGAATTTTGCAGGGACACAAACATTCAGTCCATAGCAACCCCTTAGGGTGAACACTGCTTTCCTTCTTTCATCAGTTTTTTTTTTTTTTTTTTTTTACGGTATGCGGGCCTCTCACTGTTGTGGCCTCTCCCGTTGCGGAGCACAGGCTCCGGACGCGCTGGCTCAGCGGCCATGGCTCACGGGCCCAGCCGCTCTGCGGCATGTGGGATCTTCCCGGACCGGGGCACGAACCCGTGTTCCCTGCATCGGCAGGCGGACTCTCAACCACTGCGCCACCGGGGAAGCCCCCCTTTCATCAGTTTTAAAGTAGGGAAAATATATTAAATTCCTAACATTTTAATGCAAATTAGTGTCCTGGATGATTTTCTGTACAGGAGAAGGTAAGCTACTTGACAACTCTGATGTTCAAGTTAAGTGAGAGGCAGGTGGACAGAGGAGAGCGAGTGAAAAGTTCAAACAAAAAGGGAGCGTATGCTAAATGATCAGAAGCTAGTTAACTGGTTTGACCAGGCACCAGAGTCTCCACTGGGTGTGGGCTATGAGGCTGATGAAAAAGGGCCCTCAGTTAAGCCTGTTGGGAGTGGCCATGAGGAGCAATTTACCCGCAAATGTACCCTCTTTCCCATTCCCTATTTACTTTGTTTCGGAGACAAAGAATGTGTTTTTACAATGAAGTGGAGAGTACTGAATCAAGTTGGCCAACAGAAGAACAGAAGACATGTTTTATCCCTCTCTCCATTAAAGAAGTAACTAAAATAGAACAACAACAACACAAGAAAACACAAGAAAGAAATTTCCGTAGTCCAGAAATTTTAGGAATTCCTAGTGGACAAAGAATGAATAAGACTGCATTGGTGGCAAAACAAGAACAGGAAAATCTTGTTTAAAACTCAGGGCCACAGAAGCAATTCTGAAATTTCTCCACACTCAGCATAAATGATTACAATGAACAGGCCTGGGCTCTCCAGCAATTGGCAGGGCAATTCGTTAAATTTATTTGGAACAGTCCTTTTTCTTCCCCTTCTTTCACGGTGCACATCCAGTGCACCATGTGTCCCCAGGTTAAAGCCCTTAGAACCGTTCTCAAAAGAGAAATGTTTACTATGTTGGGATTAATTAAGGAAAGATACAGGTGGACTCTGATGGACCTCCAGATTCTCACAGGGACATTGGAGGACAGAAGAAAGAGATGGAAAATGCTGACTCAGTATTTGTTTCCAAAGTACAAGAGTGCTTCTCCTAAGTGGGCAATCTGGCAGAGGAGACCCACAGAATAGGTAATGGGGCTAAGGCTCCAGAGAATTAGCAAACTATAGGAGGGAGGGAGAACCCAGAAGACAAGCTTCCCACACCCAGTGAATCCCAAATCCTGATCCTTCTCTGCAATCAGAAGGAGGCAGACTATCTTAATCAAAACATTCAATGAGGGCTTCCCTGGTGGCACAGTGGTTAAGAATCCACCTGCCAATGCAGGGGACACGGATTCGAGCCCTGGCCCAGGAAGATCCCACATGCCACAGAGCAGCTAAGCCCGTGCACCACAACTACTGAGCCTGCGCTCTAGAGCCTGCGAGCCACAACTTCTGAAGCCCACACACCTAGAGCCTGTCCTACACAACAAGAGAAGCCACCGTAATGAGAAGCCCGCGCACCACAACAGAGAGCAGCCCCTGCTCGCCACAACTAGAGAAAGCCTGCACACAGCAACAAAGACCCAACACAGCCAAAAATAAAATAAATAAATTTTTAAAAAATGACAGATGAAGAGGTAATCTCAAATATGAACACTCTAGTATCTGTGGAAAAGCAACCCTGAGAAAAGAAATGCATCAAAATCATCCCATTGGAAAAAAAAATTAAAACCCTGAGTAAACAGCCTCAATAGAGGAAAGGGAAAAAATCTTTATAAATGATATCCTCAGAGAAATTTTAAAGGTTTTCATGTCCTTAAATCAAGATGGTAAAAGTACATTCATAAATATCAGTTATTCCAATAAATGTAGGTAGGTTAAAATTTCTTTATTAAAGGACAAAAACTCTATTTGGGCTAAACAAAAAAGTCTTTATACCATTTACTAATAGTGTAGTAATTAATAGCAAGGCTCTGAATTTGAATCCTGGCTCTAACACTTATTAATGATTTATGAACTAAAAACTTAAATGGGCTAAACAGAAATATGGATTCAGCTGAAAGTGTCTGATCAACCCAAGAAATTCTCCCTCAATATAGTGCTGAAGTAATGATAATTATCAATTATGAGATAGAAAATACAAGACATGGAAGAGAGAGAATTGAACATTTTTTCCTACAGGAATTCTAAAGTAAGAAGACAAAAGAAGGGAAGAAATATTCAAATAAATAATTGAAGAAAATTTCCCAGAACTGATGGACAATATGAATTTTCAGATTCAAGAGTCCACTGTATGTTGAGCAAGAAAGAAAGGAAAAATGATCCAGAAATGTCTTCTTAAAATGTTAAAGCTGCAAAGATAAAGAGAAATTCCTAAAACTTCCAGAAGACAAAAACAGGTTATCCAGAAAGGAATGATATTCAGGTTGGCATTAGAAACAATAGACATGAAAGAAGAAAAAAGAAAAAACTAACATCAAAATCCCAAGTGAGAATTACTTCAAACTTCAAATTTTATACCCAGCCAAATTAACATTCAAGTGGGAGGTCAAAACAAAGACGCTTTTAGACATTCAAAGATTAAGAAAGTTTATATTCCATAGGACCTCTTAGAAAGATACTATTCAAGAGTGTACTTCAGCAAAAGAAAAGAAGTTTTTATAGAAATTAGAAGATGAGATGCCATATTAAATAATTCAAAAAGTTCAGTATCTTATGACAGTAAATACTTATTTCCAGCTCACATTGCATGATACTCATGGGTTGGCTATGGCTCCGCTTTAGGCTCTGGGTCTCTTCCTTTGTTTTCTTACTCTGGGAACGAAGGAGCATCCTTATCTGAGATATGCCTGTGTTCAAGGCAGAGGGGAAAGGAGAGTCACACCTACATTCAGTTGACTAAAACAAAGACATCTAAACCCAACATCAGAGGGCTTACTGACGTATAATCATCTCTCAGATGGAAAAAAGAAAAGAGAGAGAATAATTACTAGTAATGACATAATTCACCACAGATAATAAGAAGACACTCACACATATCATTCAGCCCAATAAATGTGATGGGTTGAAATTCCCCTATTAAAGGACAAAGACTCTAATGTATTAAAAAATAAATCCAGGTGCCATTACTGTTACAATACTGATTAGTACAGTGGTACAAGCTCTGGGTTTCCATCTTGAGTACACCACTGTTTACTAGGTGCACGTAAAGTGAGAATAAGAGTAGTATGTAGTACTTACTTCAGAGTGTTGTCATGAGTCATAAATAAGATCATGCATGTACAGGTACAGTACATGTAAAGTGCCTAGCAAATAGTGTCAATAAATGTCAGATCCTGTTACTGTAAGAGACACCTGAAACAGAATGACAGGTTTAAAGTTTGAAAATACAGAAACAAGCAAAGATAGAGCAAGCAAATACTAATGAAAATAAACAGGGAGTGCTGAGTTAAGTATGATAGATTGAAGGAGCTCCCACTCCCATCTGAAAACCCACTGAAGATGCCGTAAGAGGAATGGTCTTATATAGGAATAGACCAATAAGGACCAAGAGATGCAACAACGTCTTGGAAAAGTAAAGCAGTTAGACAACCAATTAGTAAATGATAGAAAAAACAAAACAAAACAGAAAAAGCTAACACCTGTTGGGCCATGGGAAACCCAGAGGTAGGCAGCTTTGTGCCACAAACTATCAGAAAGTCTCACGAGTAGGAGGTAGCACTGAGTATGGTCGTTGGGGTCTATGTGTGGCTAAAGATGGGATTATTGACTGAAGTCCATATAGGATGTACTTAGATCTCCAACCATCCTCCCCACCTCTACAGAACACTAGAAAGATAATTAACGAGAGTGACACTGACTCAGGGCTTAGATGAAGAATGAGGGACCATACTGAACACAGCAGGGGTAAAGGAAATGCCACATAGTATAAAGTGCAAAACCCCTAGTCTCCCTCCTCCATCTGGATCCAAAAATGCTGGTAGTGTGAACTTTTACTCCCAGGCATTAGAGATAATCTCTCCCAGGAATCTGATTAACCTAAGTGAAAAGACCTTCAAATATTGGGGGTTAGGGTTCTCTAGCTACACTGCCCAGCCAGATGTCCTTAAAGTGGACCCACTAGGAAACAAGCCACACCCACTCAGAGAGTTTCCAGTAAGCTTTTAAGTGACTCCCTCTTGACCTTGAAAAATCGTCTCAGGACCACCAGATATTTGAAGAAAGCTTCCACACAAAGGCAGAAAACAAAACAAAAACTCAACAAAAGAGAAAAACGAAATTTGGGGAGACAGAAACAATGCAGAAGTATAAGAAACTTAGAAAGCCATACAAAGGAATATTTTCAGAGCAGTAGAATTCGTAGATAATTGTATCTACGAAAAAAGAGAGCAGTAGGCTACAAACAAAGGAGCATTCAAAAGTTGCCTTGGAAATAAAAAACAATAGCACGTACGACAAATTCAATAAAAGGATAAGAAGTTAAATTTGAGAAAGCTTCCCAAAAAGTAAGAAATGGAGAGCATAAGAAAGAGAAAATGGATTTTAAAATACAGAGAATCAGTGCCTCTGTCTAACAGGCTCATAATCCTGAGAAATTGGAGTTCCAGGGAGAAAATCAATGAGAAGAAGTTATCAAGTCATCATTAAGAGACATGAGTTTCTAGAAGGAAAGCACCGACTAGTGCCTAGCACCATGGATGAAAAGAAATGCAGACCAAGGCAACTCCTTGTGAAATTTCAGAGCACTCGGGACAGAGGAAAGATCCTAAAAGCTTCCAGGACACAAAACAGGCCACAGACAAAGGAGCGGGAATCAGATTGGCAACACATCCCAACAGCAAGACTAGAAACTAGCAACGTCTTCAAAATCTCGAGGACAAAATGACTTCCAACCTAGAATTCCTACACATGACCCCAAAACAATCAACCAAATGTAAGAGTACAATAAAGACAGTTCAGACAGGCCACCCTCATGAACCCTGTCCTAAGAGGCTTTGGAGAGGGTCCACCATGGGGTTAGGGAATGAAGACACAGGAGAATGATCAAGGGAATGCCAGAGGTGAGGGTACAGAGAGTCTGAGGAGACCAGCAAGGCAACGGGCCTTGAGACCCACCAACGTCACAAGAGGGCAGAGAACAGACTGTGTAATGTGGACACAGGTTTAACTTCTGCTGAAAAATTGAGGATGAAATAATGATAGATACTTAAAACAACCACACGAAGGGGGAGATATATTAACTCCAGGGAAAATAGAAAGTTATACCTAAAGGGATATGTAATCATAGTACAGTAAAGAACTCGGCTGTGAATCATATTTCCATAAATATAATAATGAATATTGAATACTGATCTAACCCCAAATTATAACTATTTGGGGAGGATTTGGGAATGGAAAGGGGAATGGACTCATTTAAGAGAGCTAAATACTCATGTTCCATCACAGGAAATGGATAAAACCTAAAACTGAAAAATCAAGAGATCGCAGCAGGAAGATTATTACTTAGAAATGTGGAAGCAATTAATCGAAGAAACAATGAAAAGGGTAGTAAGTGGTTGTCTCTAGGGAGAGAAAATTCAGAGTGGGAGGGGTGAGACAAGAAGTTCATTTCGTGACATGTTTTGTAAAATTATTTTTAAAACCATGCACCCATATAAATTAAAATTTCTGGAGATTAAAAAATAATTTAAAGAGAGTAAGTATGGCAATATTAATATCAGACAAAGCAGGATTTAAGAGTAAAGTATTAGATAGAATAAGAAAAGATATTTCGTAATGGTAAAAGCTAGTACCTGCCAAGAAAACACATTGTAGTGAACTGCTGCCCTCTTAACATAGCTTTAATATATATGCAAATACACAAAGAGATGGCAATCAAAAATCTTAGGGGGGCATTTTAACATACTTTCCCCCAAATTGAAAGATTAAACAGGCAAAAAAATTAATTCTGAATGTATGTGGAATATTTGAATAATATAATTAACTACTGAATCACACACACGCATACGTACATATATTTATAAATACATACATACATATATTCACATATATTCTTTTCAGTTGACCTCAGAACACTCGTAAAAGCCACTATGAATTAGACGACACAGAAAATCTCAATAGTTCAAAAATTCAAATTATATAATCAGGATACATCATCTGGCCATAAGGCAGTAAAATTAGAAATACGGAACAACAAAAAGGTAGAAAAAAAATCAATTTGCTTATACATTTTTGAAAATGTTTAACCCTTAGGGTAAAAAAAGAAATTTTAACTAAAATTGTGAGTTATTTTGAAATAAAGGACAGTGAGGGACTAGCTTCCAAAATAGGAAGCTAGGGCTTCCCTGGTGGCGCAGTGGTTGGGAGTCCGCCTGCCGATGCAGGGGACACGGGTTCGTGCCCCGGTCCGGGAGGATCCCACATGCCGTGGAGCGGCTGCGCCCGTGAGCCATGGCTGCTGAGCCTGCACGTCCGGAGCCTGTGCTCCGCGGCAGGAGAGGCCACAACGGTGAGAGGCCCGCGTACCGCAAAAAAACAAAATAGGAAGCTAAAAAAGACAATGAAATTACTCCTAAAAAACAAATTTATAAAGATAATAGGAAGAATTAATTGAAAAGAAAAAGAAACAGTATTTTTTTCATCAATAAAACAAAAAGTTGTTTCCTGCGGGCTTAAAAAAAAAGCACTTTATGTGGGTTAAAATTTTTTATTGTGACAAAATATATATGACATAAAATATGTCATTGTAATCATTTTCAGTGTACATTTCAGTGTATTAATTACATTCACACTGCTGTGCAACAGTCACTGCTCTGTGTTTCCAAATCTTTTCCATTACCCCAAAAAGAAACTAAATATTAGACAATATCTCCCATTCCCCTCTTCTCCCAGCCACTGGGAACCTCTACTATACTTTCTGTCTCTATGAATTTGCCTATCTAGATATTTCATATAAATAGAATCATACAATATTTGTCTTTTTGTCACTGCCTTATTCACATAGCATATTTTCAAGTTCATCCATGTTGCAGCATATATCACAAACGTATTCCTTTTCCTGGGTGAATAATATCCCATTGTATGTATAGACCACATTTCGTTTATCCATTCATTTCTTGGTAGACACGTGAGTTGTTTCTACATTTTGGCTACTGGGAATAATGGTACAATGAACACGAGAGTCCAAGTGACTTTTAAAGAAGCAGGAAAACAGAATAGACCAATCACTATGGAAGTTAAACTGGCGAAAGCTTTACCTTTAAAAAGCTATTTGTCCCAGACAATTACAGCAAAGTTCTCCCAGAAGTTTAGGACATATAAAGGTTCTGGAGGCTAGAAAAAAGTGGAACTTTCCCAAATCATTGTACAAGGCTAAGATAAACTGGACTGGACAAAAGTCAAAGAAGTTTATGTGTCTTTAAAGGCTAATTCTAACGTGATTGGCCAAATAGGGTTTATTCCAGAAATATAAGGCTAGTTCGATATTAAGAAATCTGTTATTGTAATTCAACATTTACAGTTTAAAGGAGAAAAAACCATGTAATCATCTCAAATGTAAAATAATAGTTTGGTTAAATTTCTTTTCTTTTTATTGGAGTATAGTTGCTTTACACTGCTATGTCAGTTTCCGCTGTACAGCAAAGTGAGTCAGCCATATGTATGCACAGATCCCCTCTTTTTTGGACTTCCTTCCCATTTAGGTCACCACAGAGCACCGAGTAGAGTTCCCTGTGCTACACAGTAGGTTCTCATTAGTTACCCATTTCATACATAGTAGTGTATATATGTCAATCCCAATCTCCCAGTTCATCCCACCCCGCCCCTTTCCCCCTTGGTGCCCATATGTTTGTCCTCTATGTCTACATCTTATTCCTACCCTGCAAATAAGTTCATCTGTACCGTTTTTCTAGATTCCACATATATGTGTTAATATACGATATTTGTTTTTCTCTTTCTGACTTACTTCACTCTGTATGATAGTCTCTAGGTCCATCCACATCTCTGCAAATAACACAGTTTCATTCCTTTTTACAGCTGAGTAATATTCCATTGTATATATGTACCACATCTTCTTTAACCATTCCACTGTAGATGGACATTTAGGTTGCTTCCATGTCCTGGCTATTGTAAATAGTGCCACGGTGAACACTGGGGCGCATGTATCTCCAGGTATATGCCCAGTAGTAGTATTACTGGGTTATACGGTAGTTCTATTTTTAGTTTTTTAAGGAACCTCCATACTGTTCTCCTTAGTGGCTGTATCAATTTACATTCCCACCAACAGTGTAAGAGGGTTCCCTTTTCTCCTGGTTAAATTTCAACATCTCTTTCTGAGCAAATTAGAAAAAGAAAGAAATTTTCTTCAATCAACATTACATTTAGTGGTGAGATAATAGAAATATTCCAATTAGAAAGCCAGGAAGATACAGGAACTCTAACTGTCACCATTCCTATTCAACAGCGCACTGGATATTCCTATAAGTCAAGTCAAGAAAAAGAAGTGAGAGAGAAAGATCGCAGGGACAAAAGTGGGAAAACTGCCTTGGTTTGTAGATGGGATGATAATCTATCTAGAAAATCCCAGAGAATCAACAGAAACACTATGAAAATTGAAAAAGGGTTCAGTAAGTGAACCATACACAAAAATCAGCAGTTCCTACATACTAATAACAAGCAATTAAAAAACCCATGCGGGAAAAAACCCTTTCACATTAGCAACAACACCTTATTATTGCATTGTAAGTTGACTTCCAGTGAAATGAAGACACATACAAAACCTTCAAGAAGTACCAAAAGAAACACCTAAATAAATGAACAGCAAATCTTGTTCTTAAATTGAGAGGCTCCATGCTTTTAAGATGTCAACGAGCTCGTGAGTCTAAATCCAAAATGATGCTAAAATTGTAGGTGATATTTAGGTGAAACTTGGCAAACTGACTCTGAAGTGCATCAGGAAGAGGAAACGACAAGAACAAATAAAATATTGAAGGACAAGGCCAATGAGAGGGAATTGCCCTGCTAGGTGACAAAATAAACTGCAAAGCTCTTGCAGGTAAAGTGGGATGCTAGTCACGCAGGGGCAGATAAGTAGGAAAACATCTGTTTATCCGTGGGAATTTATTACGCCACCAAAGTGGCATTTCAAATTGTGGGGAAAGAATGATAAGATATTTGCTATCCAAGGGGGAAAATAACTTAGAGATCGCTATCTGGTATCATACACAAAAATAAATTTCAGATGAATTAAAAAAAGTTTTAAAGTAAAAACTTCTGAGCTTATTAGAAGGAAATAGTGATGAATGTTTTCATCATCTTAACAATGAGGACAGATTTCCTAAGCAATTCAAAAAACCAGATGGGGTCCCTGGAGGCAGGTGGCAGGCCCCTGGCCAAGACCCAGCACTAAGAGATGCCCTGGAGGGACCTCCTCAGCTTCATTCAAGACTCCATCCCCCCAGCAGTGGGGGGTAGGTGGGTGGGCTTGAGCATTTCAGGAGGTGCACTCACCCAGGTGTGCTCCCTTCAGCCACTTCTAAGACCTGTTTCCCCAGCCTGGAATGTCCCCCAGGAAACTTACCCCGTTTACCCCATAGCCCACTGGGAGAAAGATAAAACCAGATTGGTTAAAGGGTTCCGTGGCTTATGAAAAACTAGTGGCGCACAGGGCACCATTGTAACCAGCATTGTCCCATAGAACTTGCTGTGGTGAAGTAATTATTCTGTGTCTTCACTATCCAGTAGCCTCTAGCCACATGCTATTATTGAACACTTTAAAATGTAGCTAGTATAACTGAGGAACTGAATGTCTTATTTTATTTTAATTAAGTGAAATTTAAATATAAAAAGCCACATGAGACTAGCGGTTACTGTATCTGGACCAGGCAGATTTTTTTGGTTTTTGGGGTTTTTTTGGCTGTGCAGCAGGTGGGATCTTAGTTCCCCGACCAAGGACCAGGGATCAAACCTGTGCCCCCTGCAGTGGAAGGGCAGAGTCTTAACCACTGGACCAGCAGGGAAGCGCCCAGGCAGCTTTTAACCAATCTCAGCCTAAGCCTGCTGGGACCTCACTAAGGGCCCGCAGAGAGATGAGCACGGGCCAGGATTATTAGGGCTGGAACAAGGAGAGCCAGTGGAGGCTGTGTTAGTTTCCTATTGATGCCAAAACAAATGACCACAAATTTAGTGGCCTAAAACAACACAGAGTTATTACCTTACAGTTCTGGAAGTCAGAAGTCCAAGTCAGTCTTATTAGGCTAAAGTTAAGGCGTAGGCAGGAGTGGCTCCTTCCAGAGGATCTAGAGGAGAATCAATTCCTTGCCTTTTCCAACTTCGAGAGGTTCCTCCATTCCTTGGTTTGTGGCCCCTTTCTTCCATCATCAAAGCCAACAGTTTCACATCTTCAAAATCTCTCTTTCTCTCTGACCTGTGCCTCTGTCATCACACCACCTTCTCTGACTCTGACCCTCCTGACTCCCTCTTATAAAGACCCATGTGATTACATTGGGTCCACCTGAGATAACCCAGGATCATCTCCTCGTCCTAAGATCCTTAATTGAATCTCATCAGCAAAGGCTCTTTTTCTGTGTAAGGTAACATATCCACAGGTTCCAGGAATTAGGACACAGACATCTTTGGGAGGCCATTACTGAGACTACCAGTGGGGGTGACCAACATTTTCCATCACATTAAATCTGGGATATTGACATCACCCTTGGAAGCTGACCTGGAGGTGACCTCAGCCACAGAAGCCTCTGTGTTGGAGGAATTCTTGACTTCATGCTAGATATGGTGTGTTGGATTCAGCTCATGGTAGAGGGACCAACATCCAAACTCCTTGGAGAGAAGGCTGCTGGGCCCATCAGAGAGAATCAGGGTCCCTGCCAAACGCCCTGAGGTTGGAGACAGAGCTCCATCCAGTTCTTGGGGAGGAGAGCCTGGCCGCAGCCTGGGGAGATGGGGGATTTACATGAGGCGTAGGGTGGGAAAGTGGGGTGTCAGTGAGTAGAAGCCTGCACACTATCTTCGGGGCGTTGGAGAGGTATTGACTTTTTCGAGCTGGGAAGTTGTATAAACAGAGCGATGTTTAAAGAAGATTAAGCTGGCAGTTGCGGGCAAGCAGGGCCGGGGGCTGGGGGTGAGGGGGTGAATAAACACAGGCACGTAATTATCAGTTTCAGAGGGAGCAGTGGGAGTGGGGAGAGCAGAAAACATGTGCAAGAAACATCCTGTCAAACAGAAAATGCACTAAAAATAGCACTGCTCCACTACATCAAAAATGGCAGCAACATCTTAAATCATTTTGGAAGAAATTTTGGTTTTTACTGGTTTCTACTCTCAATTGGTGTAATTGTAGCCTGTGAAATGGTGATGGCTGTCGCCATACAATATATGTTTAGCAGGTATACATTAAGGCCTTACTATATTCACTGTGTGGTTTTGGGTTTTTTTATGTATTTTTGGCTACGTTGGGTCTTCGTTGCTGCGCGCAGGCTTCCTCTAGTTGCGGCGAGCGGGGGCTACTCTTCGTTGCGGTGCGCGGCTTCTCATTGCGGTGACTTCTCTTGTGGCGGAGCACGGGTTCTAGGCGCACGGGCTTCAGTAGTTGTGGCATGTGGGCTCAGTAGTTGTGGCTCGCAGGCTCAGTAGTTGTGATGCACAGGCTTAGTTGCTCCTCGGCATGTGGGATCTTCCCGGGCCAGGGTTAGAACCCGGGTACCCTGCATTGATTGGCAGGTGGATTCTTAACCACTGCGCCACCAGGGAAGTCCCCACTGTGTTTTTTGTTTTTTTTAAAAACATAATTCATCATTCAGTTATTTGACAGAGCATAATGTGACAGATATTTAAATTAGCACATATAGGGTGTATGGCTCAGGATGGCTACTCTAGTAGTAGCAATAGATAGATACATTTTCACCACCAGAAGTTTTGACATTTACTACTTATCACCTTTAAAAAAAATGAGCCCTGCTGTAACTTAGCAGATGGCCCCTCTCTATGGCTTGCCTGCCATCTGGAATTTGTTTTGATAAATCCAGACATTAGGGATATGTTATCTTCCCAGCTAAATATAACATTTAGTTCATTCGCCGGCAACCTATGCATTTCTTTCTCATGCTAAAAATAAACAGAGGACTGTCGCTAGAGCACGCATCCTGGTCACTGGGTATAAACCTCCAAAGACAAATCCATCCGTCTTTAGTGACCTAAAGACCAGCTTGGAAGGAGGAACCAGAGGAGGGTCTGAGTAGGCTGGGATGTCACCCTGAGAACTTGGGGGTGGCTGAGTCCTGCAGGACAGGGGTTTTGAAAGGTGTCATATCCTGCATCATTTAATGTGCTCATGTCTCTAGACACTTAAAGATGCCTGGAAACCTATCTTTTACCTTTTCTTTAGAAAATTCTAATTTTTAAAGTTATACACGTACATTAGAAAGTGAAATCTTTTTTTTTTTTTTTTCGCTGCACTGCACAGCACGTGGGATCTTAGTTCTCTGACCGGGGATCGAACCTGTGTCCCCTGCATTGGAAGCGTAGAGTCTTAACCACTGGACCGTCAAGGGAAGTCCCAGAAAGTGAAATCGCTGTATAAGCTTGCAACAAAAGCAGCAGCCCACGTGCCAGCCTGCCCACCCTTGATTCTCATTTCAAGAGGTTCCTAGTTCCAACTAGTTTAGTTGTTTATTTTGACTTTTGCCTCCGTATGTTGAAAATAACTTGCTTATGCTGCTATTTCTTGATTTTTTTTCTGCTTTGATACTATCCTTTGTCTCCCTTCTGTGGAAGAAAAGAATTAGGTCTCATACATTATACTTTCCCTCCCAATAACAATAAATATATTCTACTAAGTAGAAATCAGTATCTTGTATTTATATTACTACGGCTATAGAAATATTACTCAAAGCTTAGCCATGTGGTGTACTATAATTAACTAGAATTAACTACATTTTCTTTCTTGTCTGACTTTTTTTTTTTTTTGGCTTTTGCTTTCTTAAGAGAATAATAGTCTTAATTTTTCTCTTTAGGTTTCGCTGTGCCAATGACTAATTTATCTCAATTCTTATAAATCTCCCAATACGTACATTGCCTCTCAATATGTTCAAATACAGTAGGTCATTTACCAATTTCATTTTTTCCCTTGAGGCCAGCCCTTCTGCAACCCTCTGTCCTCCTGTTCCTACTGGCACTGGTGGCCTGCCGGCCTGCTGCTGCATGGCCACAGCGAGCAGGGCATCCCCACTGCCAGTATGGGGCCGCCCCTCCCTCTCAGCTGGGTCAGGGTACCTATTCCTGGATCCTCAGCTTGGATCGCTCCCTCATTTTGGCATAGCACAGCATTCCTTAAGAAAACACATGGGAGGTGACAGGTGAGGTTAAGTTTCAGAAATTTCCTTCTACCCTCACCCTCAACTGGCGTTTGGTAGAATTTTGGTTTTGAAATAATTTCCCCTAGAATTTTGAAGGCGTAGAATCTTCGTCCTATAAAGGACTCTGATCTACTCTTCCAAAACTTGCAAATAATTTCCTCCAAGTTCATCAAAACTCATTACAAAAACAATAAAGTACATATAAATTATTGATTTTTCTTATTTTGTATGGATAGATCTGGACATAAAGGCTTTCATGGGTGTAATTACTCTTAACAGGAAAGGGGCTTCAGATCCAGATCTTTTGGTGTCTACGCAGGACGTCATCTGAATTCTCGGAAAATAAACAAAGGAGGGAAAAAGAGTCTAGAACATGGATTTTAAAATGATACTAGGGGAAACCATGTTCATAGCAACATCATTCACAGTAGCCCAAACTGGAAACGACACAAATGTCCATCAACAGAAGAACAACGAATAAAGAAAACATCCATACAATGGAACACTACTCAGAAATAAAAGGAAATGAACTAATACATGCAACAACATGAGCTAACCGCAAAAGCACTGTGCAGCACAAAAGAAGCCAGACACAAAATAACGCAGACTATGTGACTCTTTTCATTTAAGTTCTAATCTATGGATACAGAAATCAGAACAGGGTTTCCCTGGTGGCGCAGTGGTTGAGTGTCAGCCTGCCAATGCAGAGGACACGGGTTCGTGCCCCGGTACGGAAAGATCTCACATGCCGCGGAGCGGGTGCGCCCGTGAGCCATGGCCGCTGAGCCTGCGCGTCCGGAGCCTGTGCTCTGCAACGGGAGAGGCCACAACAGTGAGAGGCCCGCGTACCGCAAAAAAAAAAAAAAAGAAATCAGAACAATGGTTGCCTGTTGTGGGTGGTGATGAGGTAGTGAGGATTGGCTGAGAAGGGGTAGGAAGGAACTTTCTAGGGTAACAAACGTGTTCTAAATTTTATTGGAGTGGTGATTACGCAAGTGTATGTACTTTTATCAAAATCATAGAATTTATTTATACTTAAGATCTATGCATGTCGCTCTGTGTAAATTTTATCCTCTATAGTCTTTTTTTTTTTTTTAGCGGTACGCGGGCCTCTCACTGTTGTGGCCTCTCCCGTTGCGGAGCACAGGCTCCGGACGCGCAGGCTCAGCGGCCATGGCTCACGGACCCAGCCGCTCTGCGGCATGTGGGATCTTCCCGGACCAGGGCACGAACCCGTGTCCCCTGCATCGGCAGGCGGACTCTCAACCACTGCGCCACCAGGGAAGCTCCCTCCATAGTCTTTTTAACGGAAAAAAAGAAAATTAGCAAGACTTTCAAAAATATCTTCAGAATGCTCATGCTATGAGCAAAAACTTTCAAAAGTACCAAGATTTTAGCCCTTGCTTCCTCTGAAGCAGGGAAGCTCACTGTGGAGGTATTTCCTGCTAGAACATAAAGCCCGCCTCTGTTCCTGTTCCTATCTAATTTCTACTAGTTCCTCAAAGACCAATTCCAGGACCTGCCCAACTCCCCCCCTGTGTGGGGTGACACTCCCCATCTGTAAGCTGCCAGCCCCTCTTTTCATGCACTTACTTATTTAAATTTATATTTTGTATTCGAGCATAGTGGATTAACAATGTTCTGTTAGTTTCAGGTGTACAGCAAAGTGATTCAGTTCTACATATACACGTATCTATTCCTTCTCAAATTCTTTTCCCATTTAGGTTACTCCAGAATATTGAGCAGAGTTCCCTGTGCTATACAGTAGGTCCTTGTTTGTTATCTATTTTAAACATAGCAGTGTGTACATGTCAATCCCAAACTCCTAATTTATCCCTGACCCCCACCCTTCCCCCTGGTAACCATAAGTTTGTTCTCTAAGTTTGTGAGTCTGTTTCAGTTTTGTAAATAAGTTCATTTGTATCCTTTTTTTTTAGATTCCGCATATAAGCAATATCACACGAGATTTGTCTTTCTCTGTCTGACTTACTTCACTTAATGTGATCATCTCTAGGTCCATCCATGTTGCTGCAAATGGCATTATTTCATTCTTTTTTATGGCTGAGTAATATTCCATTGTGTGTATCGACTACATCTTCTTTATCCATTCATTTGTCGATGGGTGTTTAGGTTGCTTACACATCTTGGCTATTGTAAACAGTGCTACAATGAACATTGGGGTGCATGTATCCTTTCAAACCATGTTTTTCTCCCGATATTTGCCCAGTAGTGGGATTGCTGGGTCATATGGTAGCTCTGTTTTAAGTTTTTTAAGCAACCTCCATACTGTTCTCCATAGTGGCTGCACCAATTTACATTCCCACCAACAGTGCAAGAGGGTTCCCTTTTCTCCACACCCTCTCCAGCACTTACTGTTCGTAGATTTTTTGATGGTGGCCATTCTGACTGGTGTGAGGTGATATCTCATTGTAGTTTTGATTTGCATTTCTCTAATAATTAGCAATGTTGAGCATTTTTTCATGTGCCTCTTGGCCATCTGTATGTCTTCATTGGAGAAATGTCTATTTAGGTCTTCTGCCCATTTTTGGGTTGGGTTGTTTGTTTTTTTGATATTGAGTCACATGAGCTGTTTGTAAATTTTACAGGCTAATCCCTTGTCGGTCGCATCCTTCTGAAATTATTCCAAAAAATTGCAGAGGAAGGAATACTCCCAAACTCATTCTATGAAGCCACCATCACCCTGATACCAAAACCAGACAAAGATACTACAAAAATAGAAAATTATAGGCCAATATCATTCATTCATTTAATTCTCTTTATTGCCTCTAATAGTGTTAGGTATTGTCTTATAATCTTAAAATCTGTTCTTCTAGATTTTAAGCTCCCTGCTGTCCAGAAGTATGTTTTTTGCTTTCTTGAATTCCATAACAGTTTGCGACTACTCAGAGAGAACTTTCAGTAAATGTTGGTTGGCTTAAAGAGAGGAAGTTTGCATGAAATGGAGGGAAATGCTTGGGTCCTAGATTTGGAAAAGCAAGGGTGAAAATCCTGGATATGTAAACTTGGTCAAGTTAGCCTCACTCAATTTGTTTTCTTCATGTCCAAAAATCAGATATCAAAACCTACTTCACAAGGTAGTGGGTAAAAAAGGGAAATAGCATCTGAGGACATTGCTGTAGGGGCTAGCTCTTAGTAGATATTTAATAAATGTAATTATTTTTATTGATGGATATTTTAAAAGGGGGAGTTTCCTGACATAACGTCAGGGACCCCTAAGACCCAGTACTACCCTCACAACAATGTTTCCAGCTTGCCTTGCTGCCCCTCTCTTTCCAGGTCCCTGACATTTGTGAAAGGATAACAAGAGTGGCCTTGGAGCAGCCAGGGATGCGGGCAGTGCCTCTGGCCATCCGCACAGTAGCAACTTCGGGACACTTCCCTTCATCTTGCCTAAGACACTTATTCTTGTCTCCAAACTTATCGCTTTGAATTTAATTCTTTATTTTTCTTCTAGACTTCTAAATCATGTTATGAAAATAGGGCATCTTTTCATCAGTCCTCTTCCATGGCCCAGCTGGATGAAATTATTGAGTCAGCTAATATAGATGATCTCTAAAAAGAGTCCCAAGACACTTCATAGACATTAGTCAAATATAATGGTGTTGTCTTCTTAAATGTCACCTATAGGTCTTATGAAGAAACCACTCCTTCCCAGGAAGTGTACATGGGATTTAGGGATTGCTGATGCTCAAAAAGTGTCTGTTGAATTACTCGGCTAATGTTATCTGAGGATAAATATTTTCCTGTCCAATGAACAGTACCCCCCAAAATGGGTCCTCATCTACGTCGAGGTCCTATGTTAATGGACCACTTACTACCTTGGCACTTGCTCTCAACACCAAACTTAGGGAGTAATGTCCTGAAAGAAACAGAACAGTAGTTACATACAGTGTGGAAATGATGCTTGTTAAAAAATTTATTTTATTGAAGTCTAGTTGATTTACAATGTTGTGTTAATTTCTGCTGTACAGCGGAGTGATTCAGTTATACATATATATTCTTTTTTATATTCTTTTCCATTATGGTTTATCACAGGAAATTGAATATAGTTCACTGTGCTCTACAGTAGGACCTTGTTGTTTATCCATGTATATATATATTTTTTTGCATCTGCTAATCCCATATATATGTTTGCTTCTGCTAATCCCAAACTCCCCGTCCAGGAAATGATGATGTTCATTACTGATTTAAGTTGAAACATTTGATCGGTTTAATGATTTTGATACAAGGACCACCCAGAGTTTTGGCCCTTGCATTTGCTGCTCGGCCATCACCATGACCTAGAGCATCATGCACTGGTGGGAGGAACAGTGGCTGGACTTTGGAACCAGGCATGACTGGGTTTAAACCTGGGCTCTGCCACTTAGCAGCTGTGTGATCTCAGGCAAATTACCTAACTTTTCTGAGCATCAGTTTCCTCGTCTGCAAATATCTATGTCAACGGGTCCCTGTGCAGACTAGGGGTTATATATAGATAATAGTGCAGCACAGGACACATCGAAGGCCCTGAGTACATAATAGTTATAACACAATAGTCATTTCCACCATTTTCCCCCTCTCAATTAGTATTTAAGCTCCTTTATTTTTTTTTCATAATTTTTAAAAATATTTATCTATTTATTTGGTTGTGCCGGGTCTTAGTTGCTGTATGTGGGCTCCTTAGTTGGGGCATGTGAACTCTTAGTTGCAGCACGCATGTGGGATCTAGTTCCCTGGCCAGGGATCAAACTCCGGCCCCCTGCATTGGGCGCACGGGGTCTTAGCCACTGCGCCACCAGGGAAGTCCCAATTTCTACCATTTTAATGGGGATGACCATGACCACAACAAACCAGTTGTCAGTGGTTCATTTGCACATCCTGTGCCCAGGGAAGCCACATAGCGTGCAAAATTACTTCACCATGATGTGAGGACTCTACTGATACTGTACAGACGTGGGTAATGTATAAACTTACATTTTCGTCAGGGAACCTAGTTTGATAGAGCTTAAGGCATATACCTGTGTCCTGTTGGTTCTAGCCTGCTTCTTACGCCAGAGGAGGTCGCCTCCTAACTCTAATATGTGATGTCAGAATCCTTTCCTGGTGGGATCCTGGACAACCCCTTGGAATGAGGTGAGATCTGCCCTCTGTCTAACCCCAGATGCCGGCTCAAGTGCTGACTGCCCCCCTCACTCTTCCATGTTTCCTTTCCTGGGTCCCTTGAGTTTGCTCCCACTCCTGTGACCCCGGGTAAGTCACCTCACCTCCCCTGGTCTGTTTCCTCATCCTCAAACGCTGTGATTGGGGTGCTCATATGATCCCAAGGAGAGCAATCTGAGAAGCGCCGCGAACTCCAGCACCCTCTGACCCCCGCGCTTGGTTTCCCGTAGCAGGAGATATGTTTACATAAAGAAGAACCTGCTTCATGAATTCCTATCTCTCCTCTAAAATTCTCCGTACGCTCACCAGTGCTTCCACCCTTCTCCTCAGCTGAAATCCAATCGCCTTTTCCCAATTCTCATGTTGTCAGCAAGCTTTCCTCCGCTTGACCAGGTCCTGATCCGTAATTGCCTGTGTTCACCCATAGTACATTTCCTCTTGTTGTTTGCGTGCCAGCCGAATCACGGGCCATCAAGAATTTAATGCCGGAAATTCCATTCCTAACACACACGTGTCTAGTTTCTTATCTTTCCAAAAACTCTTCTCTATCCATCATCTTATCTCATCTTTGCAACAGCTCTACACAGTAAGATGCTTTCCTAGAACTGAAAGATGTAGAAACTGGGGTTCGGGCAGTCTAAAGTTCAGGAGCCAATAGGTGATAGGACCTAGATTAAAACCTGCATTCTCTGACACCAGTTACTTTTTTTTTTTTAATATTTTTTAATTTATTTATTTGGCTGCACCAGGTCTTAGTTGCAGCCTGTGGGATCTTCGTTGCGGTGTTCGGGATCTAGTTCCCTGACCAGGGATTGAACCCCGGGCCCCCTGCATTGGGAGCGTGGAGTCTTAACCACTGGACCACCAGGAAAGTCCCACCAGGTACTTTGAAAATCTTCAAAACTTACATTTCCATATTCTGTCAGTACACTAGGGCTTAGGATACCTTTTTTCCCCCATGTGTAACAAGATGCTTAGGACTTAAGATACCTCTTTTCATGTGTAAGGTTTGATTATTGCAATAAAATAGCTCATCGAATAGCGGTGAAGATGTGTGAGAATGCGTCCTGCTTCTCAAAATGCTGAATGAGGCCTGTGGATATCGAGAGCAGGGAGGAACCCCGGAAATCATTGAGTCCAACCCTGAACATTATACAAATGAGTCAACAAGCCTCTACAGGAAGCGTGTCTTGCCCAGTGTCACAGGTCGAGTTTGACCACTACCGGCAGAGCTTTTGGGAGATGGGGGAAAAGGTTAATAAACCTCTGGGACCAGGGCACAGCCGACCAGCCCCAGGGTCCACTCCCTCCCACTGGAGAATCTGGTCTGTGGCGAACACACAGTGCGTGAAGTGAGCAGGCTACCGAGGGGAAGAAAATTCTTGGATGAAAAGAAGACAGAGCTCAAGGCACTTCTGCTCTGGAGGCAGGGCCCTTGCATGTTTCCTGGTCACGAGAGTGGCCATTTCTCCCCAGCCTCCTGGATTTGGAACTCTGTCCCTGTAGACCTCGCTGGTCTCAGGGCTGCTTGCGCACCTGTCCACCTGCCTCATACAGTCCTGTTTGCTTTATCAGAATCCCCAGGCTCTGTGTGCTCTCCTGCTGTTCACTGCAGGCCTTGGGTGCCCCTCAGCTGTCTGTGGGACAGACCCCTTCTCCCCCAGCCTCTACCTCGCGCTCCCGTGCTCTGCTCACCTCCCCTGGGCCCCGCGAGCCCTCTGCTGCTTCATTGGTGGAAAGAATCTAACAAAACCTACCTTGCAGGGTTGTAGAGTAGGAGTGAGCCCACACTGGCACAGCATCTGACCCAGAGGAAGCCCCAGATAATGGCAGCTGTTAATCTGATGTACCATGTCTCTGGCACCAACCCACAGCTGCCTGGAGGTTAAGGACCAGGTCAATCATCTTTGCATCCCCTGTGCCTGGGACATGTTCACCGCTTAACAAATGTCTACAGAACAGGATGCAAGGGAACCATCCTGGCAACTGTGCCCTGGCACATCTGTGCTGACAGTCTCAGTGGCTCCCAGGTGTTTGCTAGAGTGTTTTATTCCTTCACAGCCACCAGCCGCATGTCTCAGCTCCCCTTGGTTATAAGGAGAGGAAGGGGTGACCTTCATGCAAGCTCTCCTTAAACCACGGTGAGAACAAATTAAAAAGGAGACAATAAGCATCTTTACTGAGGGACATTCTAGAATGTTGAAATAAGGATTTAGAAGGAAATTGTTAGAGTCTGTTTCACAGAGAGACGTTTGCGCAAGGGCCTGGTTCCACTCATGCTGCTGGTGTCAGGGCCCCGGTGAACTTGAGCTCTTTTCAGATGTGCAGGAGGTGGAGTGTGGGTTTCACACACATGTGACTTTTGACTCAGTTCAGAGATCAGGTTTGCTGAGGGGTTTCCAATTACCAGAAAAGTCTATCCAAGAGCTGCTTTTATGGTACGAGGGGTGGTAACACTGAAACAGCACTGCCAAAACTCAGCCACGGCTCCCCCAGCCCACCCCTGGGTCATGCTCCTGGGGGCAGGGGAGTGTAGACCACCAGTGGCACCCAGTCCCTGCGCTCTGGTTTTGGTTAACGACACAGAGGAGTGGGTGTGTGCAGGAGGGTTGGGTTTAGTCACTGGAAATGAAAACAACATCAGTAAGCTTCAGCACTTGCTGTAACTACTATACATTTCTCAGTTCAGCTCTAAATCTGGAAAGTGCTGTTGGCTTTTGCAAATCCTACCACTCCTTCCCACCCCCTTTCACAAAGCCTTGGCCATCCTCCTGCCTGTTACTGTCCCCGGGATGTGCTCTCTGAGGCCCTGGAATTCTTAATCTGGTTCATCTCTTTGGGTACTTATCCTTTTCTGACTTGCATTATTATTCTTTACATAACTCTCTGTGTTTCCCATCAGACTGCAAACTCCCCAACATCAGAAGATGAAATCCTTTGGTTCTCCCATGGTACACAGTACAGTGCCTTGGCTGTAGCTGGCTGTGAGGTGTATGATAAATATTTCCTGAATGAATAACAAAGGAAAAACTGAAGTAAAGTGTATCTTGAAACATCAAAAGCTTAAAAAATTGTAGAAGGAAGGTCTCATGTAATCATTCAAAAATAAAATTTACAAAGTGATTTGGAAAGCCGAGATAATGATTTTGGAAGGTCAGAAGTGTTCTTTTCTTTAAATATTCCTGGCTAATTTGTGACTCCCTCAAGGAACGGACCATATTTTAAAATCATTTTGAATCCCCACTGGCTAGCACATTTTTGGCCTAATTTTTTCTCTTTCGTTGTTTTAACGATGGAAACATCTTTACTTCTTTTGCTTATCAAAACATGGCATACGCTCAAAGTAAAATTTAAACAATATAGAAACAAAACGTAAAAAGTGAAAGGTCTAACTAGGTCCATCTCCTAAGAGGTTATTTACTGATGTTGTCCACAGTTTTAGTTTTTATGAATAACGTATTTATTCATTCTATCCGTAATCTTCTTTTATAAACCATCAAAATGTTATGGCCTCATTTGCACGGAACACACAGGTCTCTGTCATTCCATAGATTTCTTTATTAACTCTTTTACAGTTAGAAATTGAGGCAGGTTTTAATTTTTGCTATTACAAACTACGCTGCAGTAAAACCCCTGTATATACATATTTTTCAACAGAGTATTTCTCTGGTTACCTGCAAATGTGGGATTTATGGTTCCCAGGGTATGGACATTTAACATTTTGGTAGATACCGACAAATTTCCCTCCAACAAGTTTTTTTTCCAATTTATATCCCCAACGAGAACTGAGAAAACCTGTTGGGCTTAGCTTTTAAGTCTTTCCTGGGCGTATGTGGCAAGACTTGCAGCCAACATGATATTTTTATTATTATTATTAATTAATTTATTTATTTATTCATCCAATTTTGGCTGCATTGGGTCTTCATTGCTGTGCACAGGCTTTTCTCCAGTTGCAGTGAGCGGGGCTACTCTTCATTGCAGTGCACGGGCTTCTCATTGAGGTGACTTCTCTTGTTGCGGAGCATGGGCTGTAGGTGCACGGGCTTCAGTAGTTGTGGCACACAGGCTCAGTAGTTGTGGTGCACGGGCTTAGTTGCTCCACAGCATGTGGAATCTTCCTGGACGAGGGCTCAAACCCACGTCTCCTGCGTTGGCAGGTGGACTCTTAACCACTGCACCACCAGGGAAACCCCAATATGATTTTAAAATGATACTTTAGAGAGACTGGGATTGACATATATACACTAATATGCATAAAATAGATAGCTAATAAGTACCTGCTGTATTAAAAAAAACTAAATAAAATAATATTTTAAAAAATTGTTACTTTAGGTGCACAAAATACTCTACATTTTTCAAGGTATTTTTACATGGAATATGTATTCTCCTTTGACCTTCACAGGAGTCCATGATATAAGTAGGGAAGACCCGATTTCCTTCTGATTCCTGTTTTAGAATCTCAGCCAAAAAGAATGGCCCTGGGTTCACTGCAAGGCAGTGGCCTCCCTGAGGCAGAGCCCTGGAACTGATCCTGTTTCTCTTCCCACAAGCTGGAAGGACCAGCCTTGAGAGGCTAGGAGGGCATGGCCTGGAGGTGAGGAGACTCCAAGGCTTCTGCAAGTCTTGAGTTTATGCCAAAGTGTAAAGAATGCCCTGATTGTGGTGTTCAGTTTCTTAGCTGAAATAAATCCTCCTTTCTGACTGAGCCTAGTGGAGGGAGGAGGAGACAGGTGGCCTGGCTCTGGGAGTGGGGTGGGTGGCGGGGGGGTGGAGCTCTCCCTCTATGTCATTCTCAGAAGCTCTCAATTTAGAGGCTGGGGAGAGAGCTGACCCAGGGAATTCTCACTGCTTTCTGCTTCCCTTAGTTAAGGTTTTTAATATTTTTTGGAAGTGTAGTCCACTGATCCTTGGCAAAGAAAGAAAATAGCATCAATCAGTGCTATTGTTAAACAGAAATTTTCACCGGCTATTGGGGGAGGGAGGGCTTTGATAGTCCCAGGCTACCTCATTTCTACATAGTAGCTTAGGCAGGAAAGTTTCTTTATATTGAAGTTGGAATGGAAAGTTCCAGATCCCAACATAGGACAGTGGACAAGGGAAGGTGGCAATCTTTGGAAAGGGCAATTCCTAGCTGCATGGTCTAGACCTACACTGTTCAATAGTGTAGCCTCTGGCACCTGTGCCTACTGAGTATGTAAAATGTGCCCAGTATGAGTCAAGGACTGAATTTTTAATTTGATTTAATTTTAATATTTAAATTTAAAAACTGACAATTCAGTTACTAGAAAACTTTGAAGTAATTTTTAAACAACTTGGGCATGTGAAAATACTGTTCAATGGTAAATTTTATGAAATCTAAAAACCAGTCTAGTGTTTCTGATGAAAATTTAGCATCTGAACTGAGGTAGGCTTTAAGCATGAAATACACACTTGCTTTCTAAGGCTTAGTATGAAAAAGAGAACATAAAATGTCTCCATGATTTTTTATGTGGATTATATGTTGAAGTGATCATATGTTGGAAATAGTGAATTAAATAAAATATAATATTAAAATTAATTTTACCTGTTTTGTGTTTTTACATTTTTTTTTAACATGGCTGCTAGAAAATAGGAAATTTCTTGGGCATTCACCCATTTGTTAATGCATCACGAATGTATTTAGGGGCTTCCCTGGGGCGCAGTGGTTGAGAGTCCGCCTGTTGATGCAGGGGACACGGGTTCGTGCCCCAGTCCGGGAAGATCCCACATGCTGTGGAGTGGCTGGGCCCGTGAGCCATGGCCGCTGAGCCTGCATGTCCGGAACCTGTGCTCCGCCACGGCAGAGGCCACAGCAGTGAGAGGCCCGCGTACCACCAAAAAAAAAAAAAAAAAAACAGAAAGTATTTAGTAAGACAAGGTTGTCCACTGTCACCACTATTATTCAACATAGTTTTGGAAGTTTTAGCCACAGCAATCAGAGAAGCAAAAGAAATAAAAGGAATCCAAATCGGAAAAGAAGAAATAAAGCTGTCACTGTTTGCAGATGACATGATACTATACATAGAGAATCCTAAAGATGCTACCAGAAAACTACTAGAGCTAATCAATGAGTTTGGTAAAGTAGCAGGATACAAAATTAATGCACAGAAATCCCTTGCATTCCTATACACTAATGATGAAAAATCTGAAAGAGAAATTAAGGAAACACTCCCGTTTACCATTGCAACAAAAAGAATAAAATACCTAGGAATGAACCTACCTAAGGAGACAAAAGACCTGTATGCAGAAAACTAAGATACTGATGAAAGAAATCAAAGATGATACAAACATATGGAGAGATATACCATGTTCTTGGATTGGAAGAATCAACATTGTGAAAATGACTCTACTACCCAAAGCAATCTACAGATTCAATGCAATCCCTATCAAACTACCAATGGCATTTTTTACAGAGCTAGAACAAAAAATTTCACAATTTGTATGGAAACACAAAAGACCCCGCATAGCCAAATCAATCTTGAGAAAGAAAAACAGAGCGGGAGGAATCGGGCTCCCTGACTTCAGACTATACTACAAAGCTACAGTAATCAAGACAGTATGGTACTGGCACAAAAACAGAAATATAGATCAATGGAACAGGATAGAAAGCCCAGAGATAAACCCACACACATATGGTCACCTTATTTTTGATAAGGGAGGCAAGAATATACAATGGAGAAAAGACAGCCTCTTCAATGAGTGGTGCTGGGAAAACTGGACAGCTACATGTAAAAGAATGAAATTAGAACACTCCCTAACACCCTACACAAAAATAAACTCAAAATGGATTAAAGACCTAAATGTAAGTCCAGACACTATAAAACTCTTAGAGGAAACCATAGGCAGAACACTCTATGACATAAATCACAGCAAGGTCCTTTTTGACCCACCTCCTAGAGAAATGGAAATAAAAACAAAAATAAACAAATGGGACTTAATGAAACTTCAAAGCTTTTGCACAGCAAAGGAAACCATAAACGAGACGAAAAGACAACCCTCAGAATAGGAGAAAATATTTGCAAATGAAGCAACTGACAAAGGATTAACCTCCAAAATTTACAAGCAACTCATGCAGCTCAATATCAAAAAAACAAACAATCCAATCCAAAAATGGGCAGAAGACCTAAATAGACATTTCTCCAAAGAAGATATACAGATTGCCAACAAACACATGAAAGGATGCTCAACATCACTAATCATTAAAGAAATGAAAATCAAAACTACAATGAGGTAACACCTCACACCAGTCAGAATGGTCATCATCAAAAAATCTACAAACAATAAATGCTGGAAAGGGTGTGGAGAAAAGGGAGCTCTCTCGCACTGTTGGTGGGAATGTAAATTGATACAACCACTATGGAGAACAGTATGGAGGTTCCTTAAAAAACTAAAAATAGAACTAGCATACGACCCAGCAATTCCACTACTGGTCATATACCCTGAGAAAACCATAATTCAAAAAAGTCATGTACCACAATGTTCATTGCAGCTCTATTTACAGTAGCCAGGACATGGAACCAACCTAAGTGTCCATCAACAGATGAATGGATAAAGAAGATGTGGCACATATATACAATGGAATATTACTCAGCCATAAAAAGAAATGAAGTTGAATTATTTGTAGTGAGGTGGATGGACCTAGAGACTGTCATACAGAATGAAGTAAGTCAGAAAGAGAAAAATAGCTCTTTTCACTCTCAGACATGGGCACACCACGGAAGGATCTTATTATCAAGTCAGATGCACCCGACACCCTATTAGTGCAGAAGCATCCAGATTATATAGCATCCTATGGCTCAAAGAAAGATGATTACGAATACTGTATATCTGATTATTTGAGAATGAGTGGCATCTATTGGGGTCTGATTGTAATGGATCTCATGGGACAGCTACATCGCATGAATAGAAAAGAAATTCTGACATTTATTAAGTCTTGTCAACACGAGTGTGGTGGAATAAGTGTTAGTATTGGACATGATCCTCATCTTTTGTACACTCTTAGTGCTGTCCAGATTCTTACTCTCTATGATAGTATTAATGTTATTGATGTAAATAAAGTTGTAGAATATATTCAGAGTCTACAGAAAGAAGATGGTTCTTTTGCTGGAGTTTTTGGGGAGAAATTGACACAAGATTCTCTTTTTGTGCGGTGGCAACTTTGGCTCTATTGGGGAAGCTGGATGCTATTAATGTGGAAAAGGCAATCGAATTTGCTTTATCATGTATGAACTTTGATGGTGGACTTGGTTGCAGGTCAGGTTCTGAATCCCATGCTGGGCAGATCTATTGTTGCACAGGATTCCTGGCTATTACTAGTCAGTTGCATCGACTAAATTCTGATTTACTTGGTTGGTGGCTTCATGAATGACAGCTTCCATTAGGTGGACTCAATGGAAGGCCAGAGAAGTTACCAGATGTATGCTATTCTTGGTGGGTGTTGGCTTCCCTAAAGATAATTGGAAGGCTTCATTGGATTGACAGAGAGAAACTGCGCAGTTTCATTTCAGCATGTCAAGATGAAAAAACGGGAGGATTTGCGGACAGGCCAGGAGATATGGTAGTTCCTTTTCATACTCTATTTGGAATTGCTGGATTGTCACTTTTGGGAGAAGAACAGTTTAAACCTGTTAGCCCTGTTTTTTGCATGCCTGAAGAAATACTTCAGAGAGTAAACGTTCAGCCTGAACTAGTGAGCTAGATTAGATCCCTTGATGCAAAAGTTGCTTAGTGTAGTTTTACTGTTTTAACATTGCAGTATTTGAAGTGCTTAACAAACTTTATGACTGCCATGTTAATATTTTGTACACGAATTATGTTGATTTTAATAAATTATATAATTATACATATTGTGAATTAAAGACCTTTATTGTATCTTCAGCTTTCTGTTTTCTTCTGGAATGCTGTTACTCTGAGTATAATATTTTGTTTATACTTCAGTGTATTTGTTATCTTGTTTGTCCCCATAACAGCAAACTGAGTTGAACTCTATTTAGCTGATGAAGTCTTGTGTTCTGATTTTCCCATGTACTCCCTTGATATGTTATATATAACTATAGTTAATATAAATTGGTTTTTGTCAGTGAGAATGTTAACTGATAAAGAATTGATCAACCTAAAAGATTGAAAAAAAAAAGGAAAGAGAAAAATAAATACCATATGCCAACACATAAATATGGAATCTAAAAAAAAATGGTTCTGAAGAACCTAGGGGCAGGAAAGGAATAAAGACGCAGACGTAGAGAACGAACTTGAAGACACGGGGAGGGGGGAAGGGTAAGCTGGGACGAAGTGAGAGAGTGGCATGGACATACATACACCACCAAATGTAAAATAGATAGCTAGTGGGAAGCAGCCGCATAGCACAGGGAGATCAGCTCAGTGCTTTGTGACCACCTAGAGGGGTGGGATAGGGAGGGTGGGAGGGAGACGCAAGAGGGAGGGGATATGGGGACATATGTATATGTATAAATGATTCACTTTGTTATAAAGCAGAAGATAACACACCATTGTAAAGCAATTATACTCCAATCAAGATGCTAAAAAAAAAAAGGAATGTATTGAGCATCTATTATGTGCTAAGTCAAAGTAAGCGTAACAGCTACAGCAACAGAAAAGAGCACATTATAAGTTTACTGCATGTTGGATAGAAAAATATACGTATATACATGTCATCCCATTGAAATGTAACACTCCTTAAGACAAATCCTAAAGTCACTATTGTTGTTTCCTAGCTTTGTGAGCTGAACTCCCAGCTCATTAATTTAGTTTTCTAATATACACGTTATAGGCTCTGATTTTCCCCGTAACCGCTTCTTTAGCTGCGTTCCAAGAGTTATATGTTGAATTTTCATAACTACTGGTTTTAAATGTTTTATAATTTCCATTGAATTTTCTCTTTAAATTAGGACGTATTTAGAACTGTGCCATTTAGTTTCAATATCCGTGGGAGAAGTGGTTTGGCTATCTTTTTATTGATGATTTCTACTAATCACTAATCCTGCATTGCTTTCAGAGAACATGGGCTTTTATGATGTTGAATCGTTAAATTTGTTGAGACTTCCTTTGTGGCCTATAGCGTGATCAAGTTGTGACAATGTTTCATCTGTGCTTGGAAAAAACGTGTGTCATCTATTTGACAAGTGCAGGAGCCTAAATGTTACCCCCTAGAGTTAGTCTGTTTTAAATGTTTGTGGGTTTTTTTCAAATTTGGAGGATCTTAATTTCAGGTCTGCTTTATCTGTTCAGTTTCTGAGAGATATGCTTTAAAATCTCCTGCTGTGATTATAGATTTGTCAATTTTCCCATGTAAATCCATCAATTTTAGCTTTGTAATTTTAAGATTATACTATTAAATAGGTATGATTTCATGATTTTTATATCTTTTTGGTGTATTTGTTTCTTCATTTACATGAAAAATTTCCACCTTCAATTCTCTCAGGTTTGATACTAATATTACAAGAGAAGCCTTCCTTCTGTTAATATTTACATGCTATACCTTTTTCTAGTTATTTTCCTCCTATTGATATCTCTATGCTGGAGGCTTATCTCCTTTAAATGGACATTGTGATAGTCTGTGATTTTGTTTTTTTCAATCTGAGCGTCTCTTTAATCTATTTACTTTTATTGTGATTACTAAAATATTTGGATTCATTTCTAGCATCTATTTTGTGGTGGTTTTCTTATTTACTATAATTTCTTTTGACTTTTCTTTCGCTTTTCCTATCATGCTGGATATTCTTGCTTTGCCTTTCAGATTCAATGTCCACCCAACTCTTGTGCCCTAGGGACTAACCTCCGTGGATTACCAACATAGCCCACTTCCTTTCGGCTTTTGGCTGCGTCGAGCCAATGGAAAGCCCAGCAGGTACTGGAGGACAAGTGGAGAGGAAAGTCGGGCTGTCGGTTCCACCAGCTCCCTCTCTGCAGGTCTGCGTTCCTCTGATGGAGACAGCAGCTCATATCGGTGGCCCTCAGGCAGGCACAGGTCCTGTTGGGTACCAATCACTCCTCCTTTCCTTGGCCCCTTCAGGTCTGGGAGAGCTAAAACTCCCCATCATTGTAACACAGAGTAGTTCACATTCCTTTTTAGTCTCTCACTACCTTTTGTAAATAAAATGCATTTTAACAAACGCTTTTCCAGGTACCCCTTTTGGGTATGCCATCTGTTTCTGGACAATCTCCTGACCCGCACACTACTTTCCATTGAATAGATCCCATTCTCTTAAATCTCTTTTGTGGAAGAGACTACCGGTCGGTCATACAAGTCCTACTTCATTAGGACTGGCTGGTATAGAGTTTCTCTCGAACATGTTATTTTCATGATATTTTTCTCTGGGTGTAATAAACTTATGGAACAAAAAAACCCTTAGACCACTTTATAGATGGATTAAGTAAAAATCAGTAATATTTAATTCCAATTTCTGGTGGCTATCGAGGTATACATCCAAACCCTTCTGTGACACAGTCCTAAGGGCCAACTCTGAGATATGCAGATAAGATGCAGGGAGGAATGGAGTGGAATTCATGATCTGTCACTCAATCAGCAAACATGTATTGAACATTTATGACATGAAAGGGAAGGTATTGGGAAGGGGGGCAAGCTGTCAGATGTTCAGGAAATAACTAAATGACCAGAACGCTTACACCTGTTGTCTCATTTCATCTTTCCACCAGGTAGAGATGATTGCTGCCCGATCGACAGATGAGGTAACCAAGCCTGGACGCAGCGACTTACCCAGGGTCTTAGAACCACCACGGGGCTGAGCCAGGCGTTTGCCCCGGTCTCAGTCCCAAGACCAGTGCATTTCACTGCGTCCAGGAATTGCTTTCAATCCTCCAAGAGCTTTACATCTGGGAGGAGAGGAGATATAAACAGATGAACAGTGAAATCGTAGTATAAGCCCTGGCGCGAGCAGCTATCATGAGTTGACGTGGGCTGGGAAGCTTTGTGCAGAAAGGGGACAGAGGAAGTCAGGGGGGTGGCCGTCCAGGCAGGATGAGGGGCACAAGCACGGACCCGGGCAGGTCTCAGTTCCGATGGGCCCGTCAGGGGCAAGTAGGACGCAGTGTCCACCTCCTCAGATGCTCTGGGTTTGGTTTCATCGTGTTCATGCTTTCTCTCCCCATTCCTTTTATCTGAAGCTGGGGCATGTGGAGATGTGGGGATGGGGTGTTCTTTGAAGTGAGCTCCCTTCTTGTCCCTTAGGCTGGATTTCCAGCAAGGCGGGAGGGAGAGGGCCGGAGTTAGGGAGAGATCTCTGTCCCAGCAGAGGTGTGACGAGCAGTGTGGAATCAGGGTGGAGCTCGGAGCCAGCATTTCTAGAATGCTCACCGTGGGCTAGCTCCTGCTGGGCAGAGAAGAGGTAGGGAGCAGGGCGGCTGATGGACTTTTGGAGTAGGAGAGCTAGAGGGCCAGGGAGGGGCCTTGGCTGGCAGGGTGGTGGGCCCCCCCTGAGCCATCACTCCCTGCCCCTACCTCACAGGGTCCCAGGAAGGGAACCTCCAGGGAGCCCTGGGCTGTCATCCAGCCCCAAGCATGGCAAAAGGCAACTCCAGTAAGGAGGGCACTGTGGTGACCACACCAGACGGGGGAATCAGGACAGCTCAGCTCAGTTCCCTTTTCCTCCCAGCGGTCACACCCTCACAGGTCAAATCACATCACCACCTCAGCCCTGGAATTCCCGAATTCCCGCCAGGAGGGGAAGTGGTGCACCCCTGACTAAGCTCTCGCCCCGCAAGGCAATCACATGCCTGCAGACCGCAGGGAAGGGCCTTTGGTGGTACTACTTCCTCTTCTTTCTCTGGACAGCATGGGGGGTGGGGATTGTGAGAGGTGAGGTGAGGAGAGGATGCCAGCCGAGGAAGCCCGTGTGTCAGATGCAGATTTGCGTGTAAGTTTCCAGCTCCATGCAAAACACACATGTCCTAAAGTTACACACCGTAAGCGGAGAAAATTTTTAAAAAGGGAAGACAGTTTCAGTCAAAACTTGCTACCCAGATACTGAAAACATTTTGGTGAATATCTTTGGAAAGTTTGTTGTCCTTTTTGCAATAAGTATTTTCCCAAATGTCTACGGGTAAAGTACAGTACACACATATTTATCTAAATATAAAAATATAAGAATGGAACTCTATTACACATTCTGCTCTGTAATCCATTTTTTCCCTCGCTCGATAATATATGATAAACATTTTCCATGTCATTAAATATTATTTTACAATGTATTTAATTGTTGCACATCTTTTTTTTTTTTAATTTTTTTGGCTGCATGGCATGTGGGAACTTAGTTCTCCCATCGGGTATCGAACCCGTGTCCTCTGCATTGGAAGCGTGGAGTCTTAACCACTAGACCACCAGGAAAGTCCCATACCCTCTAAATTCCTGTTGACCACTTGCCCTCTGTCTAACCCCCCTCAGTTTTCACTCTGCACCACTGGTCCTAAGGGACAAAGGAGGAGAGATGAGAACCACTCCCATGTGGGCCTCACAGAAGCTCTGGAAGAAGCTGGTTCCCCCAGATCCAGTGAGAAGAAAAGAAGTATCAGGAGACTAAGAAACCTGGCTTTCTCCTTCAGCTTTGATAGCCTAGCCTTGGGGGAGGGGGAGTGTGAGGTGCAGACAGTGCTTAACGCAAAACCCAACAAAAGGGTAAGAGTGGCGGGACTGGACCAGAGATCCCCCCGGCAGGGCTCTCATTTGGAAGGAAGCCCGGCAACCAGCACAGAGTTGAATCTACTGATTCCTAAGTGTGACTGACGAGTTCACATTCCCTAAGTGGTCCCCAAAGGACATTGCTTTTGAAAAGGGCTGTTGTCACACGAAAGAATCCTTAACTGCTTGAGTTTTCGGAAATGTAAGCTAATGTATTTGGTCACTGCATCTTCCTGGGCTAACCCCGTGTTTCAAAACTTCCTGTTCCCTCACAGCAACATGCGGGCTGAAGGTAGAGACAAACAAAGCACCTCAAAGAAAACGAAGAGGAGAAAAATGCATTTTCTTCAAAGAGCTCGTTGTCTAGTGTGGGTTCAGGAGAAACGCAGCAGGACCAGGGGCAGCACAAGGCAAGGGACAGGCACGGCCTCTGAGCCAGACGGTGGAGGTGGAGCGGGCACAGCCCTAGGCCACCGCTTGCCAGTGCAAGTAGCCTTGTGCGAGGGTACCAGCCCCGCTGAGCCTCAGGAGACAGAAATAGAGCCTGGCCCTGGGCGAGCGGGAGGTTTAAAGGACGAAAGCACACCAGCGCTTGCAGGACGTGTGGGCTGACCGGAAAGAAGCCATCAGACCGAGGTCAGAGGCCAGGAAACACTTGGAAGAGGGAGGCGTTTGGAGAGTTTGCACTGACACAGATGGAGAGGGTAGGGTTTCAGAGAGACAGGGCTTGGAGGGCGAGCTGCACGGAGGACAGTCAGGGGAGAGATCAGAACGTTCACGCCACGCTGTGTGTCCGGATGAGGCACGAGAAGGAGTTAAGTCAGGAAATCAGGGCCTAAAGTGCTGTCCTGGAGAGCTGTACCCAGTGTGGAGGTGAGGACACGCCAAAGGCTTTGAGCAAAGTATACCATGTGCAGACGGTGACGGTAGGCGTCACCGGGCAGATGGGTGGGAGGGGAAGGGGGATGGATGTGAGGCCCCAGGACGCCCTGGTGGAAACCCAGGGCATTGATGGGGGCGGGACTCAGCGGGATATGGAGGGGACACTGGAGGGGGTTGACCCCCTTTAGGATGTGTGACCTTCTCTGAGGGGCCCTGGGCTCGGTTTTAAATATTACTCACCCATAAAAATGAATGAAATAATGCCATCTGCAGCAACATGGATGGACCTAGAGATGATCATACTAAGTGAAGTAAGTCAGACAGAGAAAGACACATATCATATATCACTCATATGTGGAATCTAAAAAAATGATACAAATGAACTTATTTACAAAACAGACTCACAGACATAGAAAACAAATTTATGGTTACCAGAGGGGAAAGGAAGTGGGGGAGGGATAAATTAGGGGTTTGGGATTAGCAGATATAAACTACTGTATATAAAACAGATAAACAACAAGGTCCTACTGTATAGCACAGGGAACTCTATTCAATATCTTTTAATAACCTATAATGGAAAAGAATCTGAAAAAGAATATATATATATATATAACCAAATTACTTTGCTGTACACCTGAAACATTGCAAACCAACTCTATGTCAATAAAAAACAAGTGCTCTGCTGTCACTGTCTTGAAATTCTTAATAGCTTTTGACAAAGAGTCCCACCGATTTTGAACTGAGTCTCACAAAATATGCTTGAAAGGCAGACATTTGGGCTCCAGAAAGTGTTTGGACAGGGAGTGGGGCTGAGGGGAGAAGTGATTGAAAGAGTTGGGGATTTGGGTGAAAAGATGGGGAGTACGATGGTGCTTGTGTGTGTGATGGTCCAGCCGTCCCAGGGAGGCGCTTGAAAACAAGTTGGGAATTTGACCCTAAAGCTCAGAAAAGAACTTTCAGACATAGTTATTTACGTGGAGATCATATCCTCTGATTAACCTTTTCTTCAAACACTCGAGAATTACTCCACTTTATTTTCACTAGGGGCATTACTTTTGTAATTTAAAAAATGAAGTTGCAGGGCTTCCCTGGTGGCGCAGTGGTTGAGAGTCCGCCTGCTGATGCAGGGGACACGGGTTCGTGCCCCGCCGGGAAGATCCCACATGCTGCGGAGCGGCTGGGCCCGTGAGCCATGGCCACTGGGCCTGCGCTTCTGGAGCCTGTGCTCCGCAACGGGAGAGGCCACAGCAGTGAGAGGCCCTCATACCGCAAAAAAAAAAAAGAAATTGCAAAACAAATTTTAAAAAATGAAATTGACAAAAGCATTTAGTCAATAATAATACACGCGCTTTAGAAATGGGTGTAGGAAGTAACGTTAAAAAGGGTCAAGAAACTAATCTGCAAGATCACTGTTACTGTCTCAATTATGTCCCCCACCCCAAATGCCCTATGTTGAAGTCTTAACCCTCAGAACCTCAGACTGTGACTCTATTTGGAAATAAGGCCTTTACAGAGGTAATTAAGTCAAAATGAGGTCATGAAGGGGAGACCTAATGCAGTAAGACTAGGGTCCTTATAAGAGGACGAGATCAGGACACAGACACACTTAGGAGAGACCATGTGAAGACACAGGGAGAAGACGGCCGTCTACACACCAAGGAGGGAGGTCTCAGGAGAAACCCACCCTGCTGCCACTGTGGCCTCAGACTTCCAGCCTCCAGGTCTGAGAACATAAACTTCTGCTGTTTAAGCCCCTGGCCTGTGGTACCTCGTTCCAGCAGGTCCTAGCAAACAGCCACCTTCTCTGAGAAGAACAAGAGGCAGAAAAGTCCTTGGAGTGGTCAGGGAGGAAGAGGGGGAAGCAGGAGGTCAGGTCACAACATAAACAGTGTCTGCGCGATGGCGGTGGGCGGTGGAAGCCGGTTGTCAGGGAGGATGCAGGGCTTACGGAAAGCTGCTGGGCTTTAACACCAGGAAGTCACCGGTGACCTTTGAGGAAGATGTCATTGGTGCAGCAGGGGAAAACCAGGCGCAGTTAGGTTGGGGGGAAGGTGACACGTTGGAGGGATGGAGAATCCTTATTTTCAAGAAGTTTCAGTATGAAGGGCAGGGACAGATAGGACAGTAGCTTGAGGGGGAATCAGAACCAAGGGAAGGACTTTTTTAGGGTGGTATGTAGGGAGTCCTGGGCGAGCATGGCTGCAGAAACCCCAGAGAAGGAGCCAATCTCCATTTGTTAAATGAGTGAGAAGGAAACTCCCGGGACCAGGGGAAGGGCTAGCCCAGGTGGACAGCTAGCCCACAGCAGTGGCTTGGCCTGACGTCTAGGGAGGAAGGGTTCTTTGTGCTGGCCCCAAGTGCTGGCAGCCACTGAACTCTGCTTAGCTCCAACAGGTTCCCGTAAAGAGCCTGAGGCCTGGCTTCCTCTCCCCACGTCCCTTCAGAAGTCCCCTTGCAGATTTGGAGGGACGGGGACTGGCCTCCCAGCAGGCAGCACACAGGCTGTGAGCATCTGTTCCCCCATCACTTGCCCTCCAGCAGAGCAGCCGGCGCCGTGAAGCAGGCACTGAGCCGACCTACAGACCTTCGAGGTTAAGGGTGCTGGAGGAGGTTAGGGATCCCCCAGAGGGGACGCAGAGCTGCTCTCCGATCTTCCCCGGTCCTCCGCAGATCTCTAAGTTCTTCCCAGTTCCCTCAGCTCTTCCACGGCCCTCCCGGCCCAGTCCTGGGCAGGTGCCTCGTTTCCTTGGGAACTGAGAGCTGGGGAGCCTCAGCCCAGCACCCTGCTTCCCCTTGGCCAGTAGTTTCCAAACTTTAAAAAAAATGGCTAAGTCCATCTTTCAAACAACGCCTTAGGGGAAGCCCTAAAATATCCCGGGGCTGACGGTACCTTTCATCGGTACACATTTCCATCATAACCTCAGACCTCTGGTACTCACACACTGTGAAACCAGCCAGTGAGGATTACAGGCCGTTTTCATAAATGAGAAAAAATCGGAACTGTAGTTGTGGGAAACCCCTGCCATCTGAAGTCAGTCTCAGTCTCATTTATTTCCACCGTTTGCTTCGGTCATATTGTAATAAGAAATTCCTACTTCACACAGAAAAATGGCAGTACACTGTAACAATTTTTAAAAATAACCAGCCTTATAACCTTGGGATTTAAGGAACCAACAAATGACAGATGTATTCAGAGTCTTCACGAAGATAATTGTTCTTTGCCACACGCTTAGCTTGCCGATCGGCAGTGTGTCACGTGTTTGTCAGTAACACATTTGAATCTATTCTACACTACAATATGCAAAATAATGTAACAATCCTTAAAGCATGAAATCTGAATCAGATATTTGGGGAAATCTAAATGGAGCTTTTTACGGGACATAGATGGAAGTCCAGTACCCTTAGAACCACCTTGAGCTCCAGCCATGTCACCAAGGAACAAGCATTTAGCAAATGCCTGCTTTGTGACAGATTCTGTCCTGGGCTGGAGATAAAGGAAAAAAACAGAGCTTGCCCTCATCCACAGCGAGGTCAGCCTGGAAGATGAGGTAGACGTAGAGAGAAATTCCATCCACTGAGGGGTGTCCAGGAAGCTCGGGAGACAGGCGCTCGGGGGGCCTGGAGGAGTGAGTGGGGCTGGGGTGGAGCGCAGAGCAAGGATGCAGAGCAGGTTTCTAGAGGCCATAAGCTCTGAGCTGGGATAACCAGGTTACATCATGGAGGGGGCTGCAGGGTGATGAAGAGGGGCCTCTGCTATAACCTACAGGTGATGGAAGGCCTTGAGGAGTGTTAAACAGGAGGGCGGTATAGTCGAATCTGCATTTTCAAAGGAGCCCTTACAGTAAGTTCCCTACCTCTGAATGAGTTCTGTTCGGACAGCACGTCCGCAAGTCCCACAAAGTTAGCCTAGGTACCCAACCAACACAATCGGCTATATAGTACTGTAGTGTAATAGGTTTATAATACCTTTCACACAAATAATACATAAAAAATAAACATTTTTAACCTTACAGTACAGCACCTTGAAAAGTACAGTAGTATATACCAGCTACATCACTGCTGCTTTTTTTTTTTTTTTTTTTTTTTTGGCAGTACGCGGGCCTCTCAATGTTGTGACCTCTCCCATCGCAGCGGAGCACAGGCTCCGGACACTCAGGCTCAGCGGCCATGGCTCACGGGCCCAGCCGCTCCACGGCATGTGGGATCTTCCCGGACCGGGGCACGAACCCCTGTCCCCTGCCTCGGCAGGCGGACTCTCAATTACTGCGCCACCAGGGAAGCCCTCACTGCTGCTTTTACGCTTGCTTCCGGACATCCTGGGCTTGAAATAAAGATACGGTACTACTGTAGGCTATACGATAAAGTACACAAAAGCACAACCACTCATAGAGGATGCACGCACGTGACAATGTACGCAGACACGTGAACTAACTTACACGATGGGACATTCGAAGGCATGTTCGCATCTTTGAAAGTTCACGACTTGAAGGTTCATATGTAAGGGACTTACTGTATATGGATTGACCCCATATATGCAGGCAGGGAGACCCCTTGGGAGACTAGTATGAGGCTATGGGTGATGGAGGCTGAGCCAGGATGTGGCCGTGGAGAGAAACAGGGGAGGCGAGTGATTCAAGATACAGAATGGACAGGACTTGGTGACTGGCCGGCTGTGGAGGGAGGAGGGGGAGGGATAGGTCAAGGAAGACCCACCCCAGGTTTCTGGCTTAGACGGTTGACTGTATAGCAAGAATGTGCCCTCAGGTCCTCTGCTTCCACAGCCCTTGAGACTGATACCACGAGAGGAGGGGCCAGCCAATCAGACTTGCGGTTGAGAATCACCATGCCGAACATAAATCCAGAGGAAGTGTCAGAAGCCAGACAGGGCCTGGGTGAGACTTCAGGGGAGTTTTGCAAGTTTTGCTTACATTCTGTTGCTGAGAATGAATGAGCAGGGTAATCAGTGTGGGATTAATTGGTTGATGGGATTAGTCAACCAAAGGCCAGATTTCTACAAAGAATGCAGTTGCAAAATTGAGTTGTTTTGTTTGTTTTTTTTTTTTTTTGCGGTACGCGGGCCTCTCACTATTGTGGCCTCTCCCGTTGCAGCGGAGCACAGGCTCCGGACGCGCAAGCTCAGCGGCCATGGCTCACGGGCCCAGCCGCTCCGCGGCATGTGGGATCCTCCCGGACCGGGGCACGAACCCGTGTCCCCTGCATTGGCAGGCGGACTCTCAACCGCGGCACCACCAGGGAAGCCCGAGTTGCTTTCTTCTTAAACGACATAACCATCCCATCCATCTGAAGGCAAACATGTTTCTCTCTGGGTTCTGGTCATGGGGCAATAACGCATTTTCCAGACAGATCCTGACTTTTGTGCCGAATGGTGGCAATAGTGAATAGGTGACCTTAAGAGCAAAAAACAAAGAACAAAAACACCAAAGTGATTCCACCTTAACGTGACTGCATCCCTCTGCATTTTGCAGAGCTTGGTAATGTTGGATGTAAAGCGTCAACTGAAGTGGGAAAGAAAAATACTACATGATCTGACTGCTGAAGTGTTGGAAGGGGAACGGGTGGGGAATTTATGTGGTTTTTAAAAAGGGAAGTTCTACCCCAAAGTGTGTCATTTCTGAAGTGAAGGAGGTTCCAATAGGCTATTAGGAGAGCCTGCACGATAGCAACTTGATGTTTTCAACACATTTATGTTTCATGATAATAAACACACAGCTTTTCACCAAATCACACAGTGTTCTTTGGATACAAAGGGACTAAAATATACCCGAAGGCGGGCTGTTCTGGGATATGATGAAGCCAAAGGGAAACTCCCGTTTACTCTGGTGAAAGACCAGATTGGTTGCCCGTCGGGATTTTTTTTTTCATTTACAATGCAAAGTTTTCAAACTTTCAAAGACACTCTCTTGAAATTGTGAGGGGAGTGGCAGCAAAGAGAGGTCGGTCATCAATGTCACATGAAAGGAGAATGCTTTGAAGGATGCTGAGGGACAGCTTGCTAAGAAGAGTCATACAAAATCAGAGGTGCTCCCTGAGTTAGCGCCTCTTCACCCAGGCCATGACTGAAAGAAGCCCAATGAGGCCGGTCAGGAAGCCCAGCTGCCGTGTGCAGGGGTGGCCAGCACGGGGTGGCCAGCCCAGGGCGGCCACTTTCACCATGAAGAGCACCAGTGGGTCTGGCTCTGGTGTTCCTGTCACCACCTGGGAGGGAAAAGAGGATCCGAATGGCCCAGGGTCCATGTGCAGGGTCCTCAGAAGCTTCTTCAAAGCCTCCCAGAGCTCAGGAACGATCTCAGATGGTGACAAAGCAATTCAAGGAAAAAAAAAAAGGGACCAAGATTGCATCATAGTCTTAACCAAAGGCTTAAGAGAAGGTTGGCTCATACCTTGTGTTTGCAGTCAGAGCTCTTTTGATGACTAAGATGAACTTCGGCAATTGCAAATTGTCTGATATTGGATCAGCCCAGTCAAACGGGGAGCCTGCAAAAAGTGGGGGTGGGATGTTAGCAAGCGTGGTGACAAAGACCGTGCAGTCTGGGCTGGATCCTGCGACCTCTACTCACTGGCTGGTGACGGGGGCAAGTCTTTCACTCTCCGTGTGCTTTGGCTCTCCTCCCTGAAGACTGGGGGAAAGTAATGGGCAGGGTCCTTGTGAGGCCTCAGTGAGTCAGCACTTGTAAAGGCCATGTCACCCATCACTTGGAAAGCCCCAGTGCCCCGCTGTCAGGGCTGGAGATGACCTTCCTGAGGGGTCCAACTTGGGAGCCCCAAGAGTCCGTCCACACCCCAGCACACTCTTCTGTCTTTGGCCACCGTGCCTGGTTTTCTTCCTCTACCTCCCCGATCCCTTTTCAAGCCCAAGGGCCGTCCCCGCCACGCTCTCCCTCTCCTGCCCTCACACAGCCCCGTCATCCACGGTCCCTGTGCCCATCCGCAGCCGTACACAGCAACTCACACAATTACACTCCAGCCCAGAGCTCTCCGCTGAGCTCCAGACCCAGGGAGCCCCTGCATACCTGGCAGGCCCCCCCCGGATGCCTCAAGTGCCGCAGAAGCAGTAGCGGAAAGCCTGACTCAGACCTTTTCAAACCCACACCTCATCCCCTGCTGGGGCAAGCCGGGTGAGTAACGGGTACCATCATCCGCGCAGACCTCAAAGGCTGACCCACAGACCCCGTCAGCTGTGCCCCCACACGTCACCTCAATGACCCTGCTCACTTCTCTCCATCTCTGCCAAGGTGACCACGGGCCCATAACCTTGCTCTACTGCTGCCTTCTGACGTGCAACATGAAGCATGGCTGGGACACACTGCTGTATTCAAAACGGATAACCAACAAGGACCTGCTGTAGAGCACAGGGAACTCTGCTCAGTACTCTGTAATAACCTATACGGGGAAAGAATCTGAAAAAGAATGGATACATATGTATGTATAACTGAATGACTTTGCTGTACACCTGAAACTAACACATTGTAAATCAACTATACTTCAATTAAAAAAACAAAAACACCTGGTTGGGGAAGTAGTTAACAGGCAGGCTGACAAATAAATTAGGAAGTTTCTTAGACTGTTGAGTGCTATGAAGAAAAGCCTACCAGAGAAACCGGCTAGAGGATGATCCAAGAGGGAGGTGTGGGGGGGTGCCTCTCTGAGGAGGTGATATTTGAGGATGTCGAAGAAGATTCCAGGCCTGCCTCACATCCACAGGCCCGGAGATGGGAACAAGCTCAAAGGGTTCCAGGGTTGGAGGTGAGCCCAGGCTGGAGGTCAGAGGGAGAATAGGGAGAGGAGGTGGGACGGTCTGCAGAGTCTGGTTCCCATGTGGTTTGGGGGACTTGGGAGGGAGCCCCAGTTTTATGTAAATGCAGCGGGCAGCCAGGGATGACTTCTGAGCACATCTGTCAGCTCTCGGGGGAATGGTTCCGGATACCAATTCCTCCAGCCCCATGTGATTCTGCCTCGGATAGAGGGCTTGCCACTTAGAGCTCTTGAGGTCCGTCATGAAATAGACGGACGAAGGCTGCCGAGATCCGGTTGGTTATTCCCTACGATCAAGGGTGACCCCCAGCGCTGGCGGGTGCCCTGATTGTGCGGCACCAGACTGGAAACCTAGGGCCATCTCGACTTCCCTCCTCCCCAGCAGTTTGTCACTGACTCTTGTTTGCTCTGCCAGCCGAGCACCCCTCAAATCCGTTCACCTCACTTTCTTAGATAGGAAGTGACTAACTAATCTTCCCCACACGGGCATCAGTCGCCACCGTCTGACCCCTAAATCTGGGGTCTGATAATGCGGAACCTGAAAGGTGGCCGCACCCGCCTGTGTCAGAGACTCACGTCTGTCCTTCTGGAAGGTGTGGTCTGGTGGGCACGGCCAGGAGACCTGGACCTACGGCCTCTGGCTCTTCCTACAAGAGCCAATCATCTACTCTCTCTGGGTTTGCGTGAGCTTATTTGTAAAATGGGTGTAATGAGATGCACCTTATCTTTCACGTTGGGATACAATTAGTAGCTCTGAGGACCAGAAAACATCATCACATCCACTGAGTGAGTGTGAAGTATTGTTATGACCGCGGCTGGGATTCCAACCTCGGGCTCCTCAGCTGAGCTCGAGTGATTTCCCCGCCTTGACTGCAGAGCGCTAGCTCTTTCTGTTTGCTGTAGCCTCTTCACAGGGCGGGGCTGACGCCCAGCTGCAAACCTCGGTGAAGCCTCTCCGGCCCGGTGGAAACCGGTGCTCAGCTAGAGCTGCAATAGGGATGCTTCCGGCTGCAGGACCTCAGCATCATTGTGTTGCCTGCCATTTATTTCCAAAGATAATACTGTCTTTTGCATAAAAGCCAAACTTGTCATCACCACCTGCAGCGGAAAAATAGAGGACTGTCTTGGATCCACCGCCTTGGGGACCACACAGAGAAGCTCTGGGGAGGGGCCCCCTAAATCCTGAGACCTCAGGCCTCCCTCTGTTAACCAAGCCAGGTGGTGGAGTGCTTAAGAAGGGTTCGTCCTGACAGGCGAGAATACTTGAAGATGCAAATAACAATAGAGGTTTCTCTCTTGGCAACCAGAGTCTGACTGGCAGAGAGCAGAGCCCGGCAGGACGGACAGGCGGGCAGCTCCATGCACGGCCCTCTCCCGCCCCCATCGTGCCTCCCCAGCTACCATTTGCTCCTTTCGGAGAACTGAGATCCCCTCCCCACCCACCCTTCTGCCCCGGGCTGCCACCATTGCGGTCTTTTCACATATTTTCTTTTGCATTTTCAAAAGGAACAAGCATTTAATCTTCCGACTTTCCTCTAATTCCCACATTACAGCCCATTGAAGGAAATGGGTTTCTGTTCCACCTATATCACGACCCTGTGGAGGACACAGCACTTGATCAGCCTCTATTCGTTGTTCCCTGTACTTCCACCTTTGGCGTCTCTTTGACCCTAAAGCCCCGCAAGTGTGCTCTTATCACCCCCATTTGGGAGATGAGAAGCAGAACTTTACGGAAAGTTCGGGCAACATCCCCTGGGCAGTCCAGAGAGGCGACGTGAACTCTCCTCTCTCAGGGAAGACTTAAGCTCTGGATTTTGCATATGAAGAATCTTGGCTTCTGGCCCTCATTTGAAACCCGTAACCCATTGAGATGAGATGGTTCAGTTAAGTTTTCTTGGCAACATTTCCCCTCCCAGCTTATACGGTCCCCCAGTTCCCTGGGCATGCCCCGGTCCTTGTTCAAGACTGTTAGGCTGTATCCTGTTTCAATAAGATAAGTTACCTTATTATCTCTGATCCAAATTCCCCACGGCCAGCTGCTTGAGTCTCTACGATAATGCAAACAATACTTACTTCTGTTCTCAGCTGCTGATCTCTTTTAAAACCTTTTTTCCGTGAAAACAAGAAGCAGTTTTCACAGGTGGAGAGCTGCGGCCTTTCTCTTCTTAGGTCTGCATCTGCCAGCAGAAGGACCCAACTGACAATGCCGTCCAGGGCTCGGGGGCCAGTGCTGCTTCCAAATGGCCTCACGAGGCATTCACTGGAGGCAGCGGCCTGGACGCCAGCACATTGCAACCAGTGTAAAAACCCACGCAGCTGGCTCATTATAACAGCCCCAGATTGGAAGCTACCCAAATGTCCATCAGCTGTAGAATGGAGAAATAAATTGCAGCATATTCACACGATGGAATACCCGCCAACAAAGAGAGTCAACCACCTCTAACTACTTGGATAACTGTCCCAGCCATGAAATGTGTGAAGGAAAGCAGGCACAAAAGAGGACACGCCGCGGGATTCCACGTATGAAAAGCACAAACACAGGCGAAACTCATCAATGGTGTCAGAAGTAGGATGCCGGTTCCCCCTGGAGTGGGAGAATGAGGACACTTCTAGTTATATTCTGTTTCTTACATCTGAGTGCTGGTTAAACACATGTGTTCAGTTTGTGAAAATTCACTCAGCTGGACACCTAGTGTATGGGCACTTTTCGGTATGTATGTTATCTTCAATGAAAAAAACATTTTTTTAAGCCAGAACTGATGGAGCTGGCTTTGTCCAGGTGCATTCTGATACCTCCATTTCTTAGCTCTATTTAACCTATGAAGATACACAGCTGTTTCTTCCAAGGCAGAGTAATCCCCGGAGAAAGAACCTAGGAATTATTTTATCTTTTTTTTAATCTTTAAAACGTTAGACTCACTTAGGGATCACACCTTGATCACACCTTAGGGGTCCTGTGAATGTTACCTGACAGTTTTATTCTTTAATTGAACCAACCTTAGGAAATCGAAAGAGCGTTATATCTATGTGCCTGATTGCTGGTACCGCAAGATCAATCTTAGGTGCGTCCTTTCTTGTGACTAGATTTTGAATAACAAAAATTCCTTTTTCCCCCTGGGAAGAATGAGGGGAAAAAGGATGGAGAGGCTGCAGTAAAGTTTCCTTCAAATATTCACAATAATTCTTTATAAAAGTGTTAGTTTTTTTCAAAACGGAAAAGGGCCTTTCTGTGTCCCCCCAGGAGTAGCTCACTGGGATAGCTTTGAGGAAAGAACAAACCAGAAGAAGCCATTAAAACCCACACCCTCCCCTTACCGGCTCTAACCGTATCATGTAGGTCTCTGAGATGCAATTTCATTCTTTCTGGGCAGTGTGTACTGTTTAGGTGACTGAATGGAAGTCAAATCCTCAAATCTGTGATTTTAAAATAAAGTGTTCCTGAAATAGAACTCTTATTCAAGACATAGAAGATGAGTCATTGACATTGTTACCAGCAAGAAACTTGAATTTCATTTTAAATCTAGTTTTGATGTGATTATATTTAATTGATGTATTCTAATAATGCACCTGCATAATTTTCCCCAACACAGTACTGGGATGTTTTCTCTTCAGAAACCTCCCTTTAAGGCTTTCGCATTTACAGGAAGAAGAATGTTTCAATGGCTCTTGTTAGACCAAAACTCACTTTGCCTTTTGTCAAATTCAGGTCGCCAAGCTGGTGGGCCTGAGTTAAGACCTGTCCGTCTCTGTCTTTGGTGCGATGTTAACCGCTCAGAACATACTCCTGATAAAGCCGTCCCACGCTTACCGTAAGAAGCCCGTGGCCTTGGCCTCTGCTGAGCTCTCCTTTCAGTCACGGGTGGCCTTTCAGAAGCAAGGACCTGACGAGGTGGCCGCTAGATTGTTCATCGTTGACTTCAGAGCTTTCCGATGAAGAAAGAACAAAGGCCACAAGCTCAGATCCCCCCATGTCTCAGCGAAACTTCTGGAGCTGCGGCCAACCTGGAAACCTGGTTATGAGCGTCAGGCCCAGAGGGGAAGAGACACAGGAGGGTGGGGAAAACCAACACCTGGGCCTCCCAGAGCGCAGCCCGGGTGTGACTGTTTACCTCCAGCTCTTTTCAATCCCTACTGACTAACAATACACACTTGGGACCACACTCCTTTAGGCCGTCATATTGTCTCTGTCTTATTTCTAGATTTGCCTTCTCTTAGAACGGGCAATAGAAATTCCCAGGTGGGTCTCCTAGCAGAGATTTCCCACCAGTTTGAGAGGAAATGACAAGTGCTATCCAGAAAAAGGCTCTAAAGAATGGGTAAAACTATTCCAAACGGGCCTCGAGGAGCTGAAGGGTGAGCGTCACGGAGGGCTCAGGCTTGAGAAGATCTAGTTTCTGTTTTTACTATGTTACTCCATGAGGAATTGGAGTCTCCAGCAGGGCAGTCAGCGTCCCAGGTAAAGCAGGTGGGAGCGCGTGGTCCTTATGCTCCAGCCTTGGAAGGCGCACAGCCTTACCTGTGCCGCACGCACTCTATTGGCTGAAGCCCACAACCTGGCCGAGGGAAGCGGGGGTGGGGGTGAGGATTAGACTCCCCCTTTAAAGGAGAGCAGTATCAAGGGCACAGTGTAGAAGAGCCAGGAGGAAAGGTTACACCGTCTTTAGAAGGACAGTCAGCTATGCCTGGGGAGCTTTTTAAGTGTCCAGTTCATTCTGTTTCATTCGGTCTAAGGCAGGGTTTCCAACCTGGCAGGATGCTAGATCACCTGGGAGCTTTTAAAAATACCTGTGCTGAGGGGCTTCCCTGGTGGCGTAGTGGTTGAGAGTCCACCTGCCGATGCAGGGGACACGGGTTCGTGCCCCGGTCTGGGAAGATCCCACATACCGCGGAGCGGCTGGGCCCGTGAGCCATGGCCGCTGAGCCTGCGCGTCCGGAGCCTGTGCTCCGCAACGGGGGAGGCCACAGCAGTGAGAGGCCCGCGTACCACACACACACACAAAAAAAAACCCTGTGGTGAGGTCATACCTGAACAAGCAAATCAGAGTCTGTGGGAGGTCCACAAGTCTGTAGGGCAGCCAACCAAGTTCCCAAACCACTGGAGAGTAAGACCCAGGAGACTGGTATCTCTCTCTCCCTCTCTGTCTCTCTGTCTCTGTCTCTCTCTCTCTCTGTCTCCTGTCTCTGTCTCTCTCTGTCTCTCTCTGTCTGTCTCTCTCTCTGTCTCTCTCTCTCTGTCTCTGTCTCTGTCTCTCTGTCTCTCTGTCTCTCTGTTCTCTCTCTCTGTCTCTCTCTGTCTCTCTGTCTCTGTCTCTGTCTCTCTGTCTCTCTCTCTCTGTCTCTCTCTCTCTCTCTCTGTCTCTCTGGCTGTCTCTCTCTCTCTCTCTCTCTCTCTCTCTCTCTCACACGCACACACACACACACGCACACAACTCTCCAGGTGCCCCTAACATGCATCCAGGGTTGAGAACGATGGGGACAGAGCTTCTGAACTTGGTCCGTGAGTGCAGGTCCTCGCAGTAGGACGGGAAGTGGCTCTCTCTAAGCTTGGATGCTTTTATGCTTCGTGTATTTTCTTTGTCTATTTACTTCTTCATCTCTCTTACTTTTGGTGTATGAAACGATGTTTTTAAAGAGTTTGGCTGGTCAGTAATCCTGCGGCCACAAAGGGAAAGGACCTAATAGGCACTGGGGCTCAGGCACTGGGGCTCAGGCACTGGGGGTGTGAGACGGGAGTGAGTGTCCAGGTGGACTCGACCCTCCTCAGCCGCCGTCTGGGTCTGAGAGCCTCCTTCTCGCGCTCTCTAGGGAAAGCCTGGACTGGGGCCGCTTGAGTGTTGAACATGGAGGCTGTCTTGCTCGCTCTGTTTTGCTCTACAGCAAGCTACCGACCTGCGTGGAGAGTGTGTAGAAGAATCTCATAGAAACCTGGGATGTCGTGAGGCCTGAGGCAGCACAAGACCCTTCATCTCTGTCTGCAGTCGGAGGAAGCAGTTGTCCAGCTCCCAGCTGAGCATTTCCTGGGAAGCCTCTTTCCAGCAGTGCAGGCCATCCATCACAGCTTTTCACGTGAATTCTCATAGTTTAGCTACTGATGCCACCAGGAATTGTCAAGGTAAATAATATCGCTTTTGATTACGGATTCTTTTATTATTTACTCAAGAAAACGTGTGTTTTCAACCGCTAAGTGAAACAACGATCTGTCTTTGCTGCAAAGCCCAGGGTCTGCCGCACAGTAGGTGCCAGGTAAATACTTGCTTGGTAAGCAAAGAGCTCAATGAAAACAGACTATAATCTGCTCCCTTCCTGATACCTTTTTTTTTTTCCCGATAGCTCTTTAAGTTTGCACTGAAATCAATTTTTTTTAAGGAGTGGAAAAAGGAGGAGGTGTTGAAAAACGAAATTACTTGTTCTGAAAACCCAGAGGGTGATGGAGTTGAGGGTCCTGGCTTACCTGACGCACCGACCACAGCGACCAGAGGGACGGGAGCTGGAAAGGTTCCGCGACGATGCTGGCTCTGTGGCTGGGCTCATTTTTAATGCATGGCCGTAACATGTGTTCCTGACATCTCAAGTGGGGAGACGGGAATCTGGGATTCTCTCCCAACCACTCCTGGCTCCCTGTGAGTATACCCTTCATGGCTCATTAGACCCGCCTGCCGCCATCTGGATCCTGTCGACCTTGATCCCGAGCGGGCAGGAGGGAGTAGGTGAACGGAGGGAGGGGTATGATGCTCTGGAAAGGAGCAGGCCTGCCTGTGCCCCAAGACCAAAGAGGGTAAGAGCTCGGGCTTAAATTAAATGAAATTGGACCTGGGCTCCACTCCTTACTGTGTCATTTTTGGCAAGTTACTCAACCTCTCCGTAACCCGGTTTCCTCATTCATTTAATGGGGGTCACTAAAACTTATTTCAAGATTGGCTGCGAGGATGAAATGGGGTGAGGGATGCGAGCACATAGCCAGTGCCTGGTACCCAGTGAGGCCTCAGCAAATGTTAACTTAAAAAATGTTCTCAAACCTCAGTGCTGCCTGCTGTGCACCCTGGGCTGCACCGTCCCCACTGCTTCAGCGTTTGCTACCTGACGCCCAAGTAGTTCGGGCATCACTGGACCTTGAGGTTGGGTGAGGTCTTGGGGATCATTTGTCCCCCAACACACCTGACTTCGAACCCCCTCTTCTGCCTCACTGGTGGATGGCCGTTCATCTCCATTGGGATCGTCCAGAAAAGGGGAGCCCACCACTCCCTGAGCACCCCTTTCTGTTGTCCTCACTTCTACAAGGGCTTTTCCTTGCATTGGGCTGAAATCTGCCTCTCGTATAACTTTCACGTGTAATTTTGAGCCTCATCCTCTTTCCACTCCACTCTCTTCCACGTGACGGTGGAAGCTTCCAGATTTTTGAAACAGCACACTTCCCTTTTTTAAATTAATTTGTCCCTTAAGCGCTTTATATAAGCCAGCCTAATGCAGCGCTAGATTAATGTTTTGTAGGTTTACTTTCTCTTCCTGGCACCTCTCCGAAGAACCAACCCTCCGAATTCTCAGTGGCTTAGTGGGGGCCAACCACCTCCACCCCGCTTCTCAGTCCCCAAACGAGGGTCATGCGGCCCAGAGTCCTCTACCATCCCAGCTACAATGATGGATTTAGAAACTAGCCGACCACCCAAGCTGGACCGCGCGGGAGCCTCCCCTAGAATTTTGCTCTAATTCTGGGGAAGGAGACATGTTCTTTTCTTTGGGATCACTGTCTCTATGGCTAATAGATCTGTGCCATCCTTGCTGACACACCAGGAGTTCTTGCCTAAGGATAGATCCCAACATAGGGAAGCAGAGTCTCCAGTTAGAGAGAGGCAGACAGCTTCCTGAGGACAGAATGTGAACCCAGGAGAAAACTGTACCCGAAACAATCATGTCTTGAACATCCCAGTTGTACAGGCCTAAATCCACCCACAACCCTTCTCTGTTTTAAGCTACTTTGAGTTGGTTTTCTGTCTCCTGACTTATCCAGACAGGAAGTTCCCCCAACAGGACCCTGGGGCTAACTTTGGTGTCCCCTCCACACCCTGGCTGCCCCTCCCCTCCCGGATCCCCAACACTTTGTCATTGTCAGCATAGAGAAGGGCTACTCATTCTCAGCACTCCCCAACCCTCAGAGGCAAAGGCCCTCCTCAGCACCTCCTGGGTGTTTCTCCTGAACTAAGTGGGCTAATCTGGTCAGGCTATATTTCAACCAGATGTGAAATACGAAGCAGAAGCGATACCCCAGAGATGCCCTGTCTGCTGGCTACGCCAGTCAGTAAAACTGAGGGCAAGGGATGGTGCTGTCTTAGGGCTAAAGAGATGAACACTGTGGGCTGTAGCAGAGGCAAGAGACCCACCCCCCTGCCCCAGGGAGGGGAGGACCAGGGAGGGGAGTTTCTCCCACTAATTCTGGTCCACAGGCTTCCTGCTGAACTGAAACCTTCAAGATACGCTCAGGGGAGGGGCCTGGTTTTCTTAACTTTTATTTTATAAAAGGCAAAACAATTTACAGCACGGAATGAAAAAGATAACAAAGTTTTTATAAAAACCTAAGACACAAACACTCCCTATATTAGTTTGCTCTGGCTGTCATAACAAAGTGCCACAGACTGGGGGGCTTAAGCAACAGAAGTGTATTTTCTCATCGTTCTGCAGGTCAGAAGTCCAAGATCAGAGTGTCAGCAGGGTTGGCTTCTTCTGCGGCCTCTCTCCTTGGCTTGTGGATAGACTTCTTCTTACTGCGTGTTCACGTGGTTTCATCTCTGTGAGTGTCTGTGTCCTAATCTCCTCTTCTTATAAAGACCCCGGTCATACGGTCATAGAGAGGGCCCAACCCCGTGACCTCATTTAACCTTAAAGCCTCCAAATACAGTCACATTCTGAGGTCCTAGGGCTTAGGGCACAATTCAGCCCATTTCAGCCCATTGCACTCACCAACAGGAAACTTCTGGGAGCTCCAACCATCCCTTGCGCCATGTTTGGGAAATTCCCAATGCTGGATACGTTGCCCCGATTTCTTTCAGGAATGAGACGAATAGGCTCTCTTTATCAATCATGCAGAACATCATTGCTTCATCAGAACAGATCAAAGCAAAGGAAGTTAATAAAGCCCTGGCCGCAGAAGGAGCCTCAGGTGTGTTTGCTGAGAGAGCAGAGACAGAGATCCTGATGCAGGCAGGCTCACCCTGGCTGAGACCCCAGCGGAAGCTGGGATCTCACCCTTTCCCAGCTATGCGCTCCTGCACCTCAGGGGCGGGTGGGGGGAGGGTCTGGAGACAAGGGGCTCTGGGAAGAACGAGCTTCACCCAGGTCACTTTTCCTTCCCAAACGCCCCTTTCCAGGGCGCCGGGTAGGTGAGTTCAATTCTAGGTATATTTGTATTTGGAAAGCACTGAGGTGGAAGAGTGAGGGGAAAAAAAGGCACGGATCCCTCTTTGATCTTTTGCAACAACTTGCAGATTTGACAAATGGCCCAGATTTTTAAAATAAAATTAAAATATATATAATGCTGGTGTACATTGCATAGAACATGATAGATTATTTTTACTTGAAAAATTACAATTGAAAATGGCACTGGAGTGAAGAGCAACTGAAATCATATTTTTTTTTCTTTTCTTTTCTTTTTTTTTTTTGCGGTACGTGGGCCTCTCACTGCCGTGGCCTCTCCCGCCGTGAAGCACAGGCTCCGGACGCTCAGGCCCAGCAGCCATGGCCCACGGGCCCAGCCGCTCCGTGGCACGCGGGACCCCCCCAGGCTGGGGCACGAACTCACGTCCTCCACATTGGTAGGCGGACCCTCAACCACTGCACCACCAGGGAAACCCTGAAATCATATTTTGAACATGCCATAGGGGGAGCCCACTTAAAGTAATCTTACCCGGGATCTTTATATTTTAAGTCACCTAACTGCAACTATTTCGTGGGTTAAAGATGGTCTGCTTGGACTTCCCTGGTGGTGCAGTGGTTAAGAATCCACCTGCCAATGCAGGGGACACGGGTATGAGCCCTGGACTGGGAAGATTCCACATGCCGCAGAGCAACTAAGCCCGTGCTCCACAACTACTGAGCCTGCATTCCAGAGCCCGTGAGCCACAAATACGGAGCCCACGTGCCACAACTACTGAAGCCCGCGCACCTAGAGCCCGTGCTCCGCAACACGAGAAGCCACCGCAGTGAGAAGCCCGCGCACCGCAACGAAGAGTAGCCCCTGCTTGCCGCAACTAGAGAAAGCCCACGCACAGCAACGAAGACCCAACACAGCCAAAAAGAAAAAACAAAAAGACGGTCTGGTTTTCATGTTACGACAACACAGCCTCGAAGGAAAAGAAACGATGAAGCTGTGTTGGGGCTAAGCTGGCCCTCGTCTGTCTCTCTTCTTTCTCTCATTCAACTCCCCGCAAATCTTGGTTTTGTCTCTCCAATGCCCGGGCTCATTTCCACCATGAGGACTTTATTGTACTTCCTGGACCCTCTGCTTGGAACCCTTCCTCACGTCTCCAGGTGGCTTCCTCATCTTCCTCAGTCAGGTCTCAGCTGAGAAGCACACACCCGTAGAGGGCTTTCCCCACTCTCCACTCCAACCCTAGTGACTCTCTATCCCAGTGATTCTCCAAGCTTGGACCCAGAACAGCGCTAACAGCCTCAGCTGGGAGCTTGTTCGAAATGCAAGTTCCCAGGCCCCACCGCCAACCTGGACCAGGAACTCTGAGAGGCTGGCCCAGCAATTTGCGATTCAGCAAGCCCCCTGGGGGAGCTCATGCACGCTCAAGTTTGAGGACCACTGCTCTGTCCCATTCCTTCAAGTATTTTCCCCACAGCTCCTATCACTCTGAAATTATTTATTTGTTCCTTTCTTGTCTGTTTCCCCTTACTAGAATCAAAGAACCCTAATGAGGCTGGAATCCTCCTTTGCCTTGATCACTGCTGTATATACCCTGATCAGCGTCTGGCCCATAGTGAGGGCTTGATCAATTTTGGGTGCATAAATGAATGAATGATTTGATGGAGAGAAAATACGAGTGGGGACTTCGCAGTTGGACAGTCTGGGCTGAACCCCAGCTCTGCTGCCTGCCAACAATGTGGCCAAGCTGGTCATGCTTCCTAAAACTGTTTCCTCCTCTGTAAAATGGGGTAGAATTAGGACCTATTTTAAGATTGCTGGAAGATTAAAATGAGGTAAAAAAATTTAAATCCATTAAGAAAAATCCATGGCTTAAAAATCCAGGGAATTCCCTGGTGGTCCAATGGTTAGGACTCGGTGCTTCCACTGCAGGGGGTATGGGTTCGATCCCTGGTCAAGGAAGTAAGATCCCACATGCCATGTGACACAGCGAAATAAATAAATAAAATAAAAATCCACGTTAAGGTCTTCATAGGCGCTTAATCAATGTCTATTATTATGATTGTGATTATGATTAGCTAGCCCCCTCCTTCCTTAAGGTAAACAGAACAAAAGAGGCCCCCCCGGGAATGAAGGATCGGAGGGGAAATTTGAAGGAGGAGGGGGAGAGTTTGGAAGATGGGCAAAGAAAGTTATCTGTAGGCAAGGCGATGGGGTGGACCGTGTTCTCCAGGACAACGGGCCGCAGAAGCAGAAGGTTTGGTAAGTGAAGCCTTGTGAACGTGGGGAGAACCAGCTCTCAGAAGGAAGCCTGTAGCTCTGAGGATCAGAAACTGGATACTGAAGGTGAGAGGGCGGCACTGGAAAGTTCTGACTGGTGCACTGCCCCGGGAGCACGCTTTGTCTTTCACATGAATTCCTCTTCTGCGTAAGTGTAAGTTTCAGGAGTGTCTTCCTGGGATAATTTTGCTGTTTGGAGCACAAAGACCCTTGTCTCCCCCTGCCTACCTCACTCAAGAAGAGAGGTTTCAGCTCGGGGCTGACTTTATTTAAAGATGCCTTTAAAACTGTTATTCTCCATGGCAACTAGAAGCATAGATGAGTACAGAGCTTTGCCCAAATCCCCAGGTTTCTCTCTATCTTCAAATTTGTTTCAGTTACTGAAGAGAAGCAGCATAAACAACAACTCGCTTCTCTTTCTAAATTCCGAGCCTGACGCAGTAGGTTTTTAGCAAGTACTGTGGTCATGCGTTCTAATTTAATGGAGCTCTGCAGAACATAACAATATGGACATCCGAAGAGAGAATTCAGGGAGTGATGGCTTACGCTATTCAAGATTTCTTTTTTTTTTTTCCTAAACAAATTTGGAGCAGTATACCTTTAAATAGTTAGGTTTCCCTGGCCTGTGCCTTTAAAATGGATCTTACAAAATCTCAGCTTACTCAGAATTATTGGGAATGTGCTGCGTATAAAGCAAGGCCGGGGCCATGGGAGGTGCAGTGGAAACAGCTCTAACTCCCCGGCTCGGTGGGAGGGGGTCTGCGTGTCTCCATGGCAATAGAAGAAGGGGCTCCCTCCTGCTCTGGGTTCCTCTCCAATCCCAGCGCTCTCTGGGGTTGGGGGTTCTGGGTGACAAGGTCAGTCTAGACTAGCATCCCTGAATCCCTTGCGGTTTGCTGTAGGGAGAACTCCACATCTAGAATAAACTCTCCCTTTGATCACGTTTGAAGTTTTTCTTAACTCTGTGGATTAATAGCCTGGTTAACATAAGGGCACAGCCTGTCCCTGATGGCAGGCAGCAGATTGTCCCAGAGAAGATCCCCAGAGAGAGACACTGCTGTTAGAAGGCCAGCCTGTGACTGGAGCCTGTCCTTTCCGCGGCTGCCCCCTGAGGCTGGGACAGCCACCTTTTCCTGCCTTCTATATCCCAGCCTCCAAAGCCTTTGCTCCCATCACACCCCTGTGCTGGGGGCCGGATGGTGTGGCAGCCAGACTAGGGCTCTTTCTGCCATGAGGCATGCTTGGCTGGGTGCCCTGTGACCTTTCCAGGACCCACGGCGATATTTCCGACCTGGAAATAATGTACTGGCTCCTGAACATGAAAATAGAACGTTGAAATTGGAATAAATATTTAATTAGGAGTCTGTGAAATGTAACGTGATATCAGTGTCAGCTGCTACTCAACTCAGACCCTGTGTGATTACCTAAAAATGGAAGCATTTGAATCATGAGAAAACATTTATGTTATAAGAAAACTCCAAATTGGTATTATAAAAATTATACAGCAAAAATTTATGTATTCTGTGGGATGGGAATATGTTGTAATGTGTTTACTCTCAAGTGAAACAGAGTTGGACACAGGTCCTAGGCTTGGGCCTGACTCCATGACTTAGTAACTTGGCAGTCTTAGGCAACCAATAAAACTTTTGCTTGTTTGCACAAAGAGTTTAAATGAGGTCAAGGTCATTGAGATAATTCGTAGATGTAGGAGAGCCGGTGAAATGTACTGTTACGATTTGTGAAGGATCGCAGGCAAATATGTAGAAGTAGAAGGAGAGATTTCCTCATGTGATGATAACCTTACTGAATCTATTTGATCCTCATTTAGTTGGGGACAGGGGCTTCTCTCACATATGTTAAGGAAGTTGTGATGGGTCTGGGGTCTTCTGTGGAATAGCAGAGAGCTTTTCTTTTCTAGACATCTGCTGAAAATAATATTAATGTATTCCTTATGTTCCTAACTTTCACCTAGAAGAAAGGTGATCATAAGAGCAAGGGCTAAACAGGACAGGAGGTACCAGCCATCGAGTAGAGATCAACTCTCCCAGTCCATTCAGCCTGCTTTGCAGAGCCATCCGTCAGTAAATACATACCCAAACCCGGTGGCATGTATTTTCCAGGCCCCTCAAAAGAAACCACAAGAAGTCCACACCAAGTCCCTCTCAAGAAACACCCCTTTTGGGGCTTCCCTGGTGGCGCAGTGGTTGAGAGTCCGCCTGCCGATGCAGGGGACACGGGTTCGTGCCCCGGTCCGGGAGGATCCCGCATGCCGCGGAGCGGCTGGGCCCGTGGGCCATGGCCGCTGAGCCTGCGCGTCCGGAGCCTGTGCTCCGCAACGGGAGAGGCCACAACAGTGAGAGGACCGCGTACCGCAAAAAAAAAAAAAAGAAAGAAAAAGAACTACCCCTTTTGAATGGCCAGTGCCCCCTTACCTGGCTGGAGCCTGTATGTGGCAGGACTGTTTGTACCACGACTACGTGACGCTTGCTCTTGGCTTGGGTGGGCATCACGTGGGCGCCGTGTGCATCTCGGGCTGAACCCTGATTGATGGCAACAGCTCAGCCTGCCTGGTTGCAGTAAAACCTCCACACACTGCTATTGATTTACTTAACACAGTGCCTAGTTCAGGGCGATTCCAACCCTGCAGTTAATTGTGTACCATATTATCCAATAAAAAGTATCCAAAAAATCTAAATCTGATTAAATTGGAATCTGTCCCCGCCCCACCCCCCGCCGTGCCCCAGGTCTCTTGTACTTAGAAGTAGTCCAGCTTTCTGGATTTCCTTAAGGAGTAGAACTTTCTGAGGGTTCCCGGGGTAGGTATTTGTATCAAGAGCTGCTTGCCTCCAGAACCCTGATTGCTTTGCCGGCAGCCTCTGCTCTGGCGGGTTTGGTTTGATGACCGACTTCTAGAGCCACCTGTGCGTTGCAGCCTCCAGGCCTGTGTACACAGCCTTTCCTGTCTTGGTCACTCTCTCCATCACCCTTAGCTACTCACGTTTTGCTCCTTCCTTAAGGTTCAGAAGCCGCTCTTCTAACGTTAACGACTGTCAGTGTTGACAACACTTATTTAGGGTTTACAGTCTTCTTCAGATCCAATTCAACATTGCCAGTGATCTCAGGGGTGACCCATTCTGCAGAAGATGGATAGACAAACAAGTCAAAGTTTCTGCCCTTGAGGACATCCAGGGACTTGTTCAGAGTTAGGAGAGGCTCATGAAAGATCAGGGGAGAGCCTGACCCTGAGGAGAAGGCCATGGAAGGCTACACAGGAAGGCAGCCTTCAAGCTGGGTTTGGGGAGATGAACAGACTTCTCTCTGTGGAGAAACCAGCAGGGAGCAATCCAAAGCCACAGTAAGATGAAAGGGTTTGGACTTGTCAGCGGAGGGAAGGATGGCTGTGGTTCAGTCGTGTTTGTTAAGAGCACATCCACTGGAGCCAGACTCCCAGGGCTGGAGCCCTGGCCCCAGCGCCTACGAGCTGTGTGACCATGAACAAGTTACTTAACTTCTCTGGGCCTGTTACCTCACTCAGACAGTGAATAAGAGTAGTACATACCTCCCAAAGTGAGGTGAATAGATGTAAAGTGCATAGAACTGTGCCTGCCAGGTGGTCACAGGCTCAGTGAGAATGAACCACTCTGGGGAAGAGCAGATGCCCAGGGAGAAATAGGGAGACAGGCTGGGACCTGGGCCCTCGGAGTGCTTGCGCATGCGTCTGGGCAAAGGTCTCTCAGAGCAGCAGAATACAAAGAGACTATAAGGGGCTAAAAATAACTGCGTGCAATTGCAGTCAGGGCAATTACGAACAATAAGACGTTATACAAAAGGCCACAAACCAGTTGCCATTTCTGAGGCGCCAGGAGCAAAAACAGGGAACTACGCATGTTCCCTGCACACCGCACCACCAAGGGGGCGGGCAGACCACCTAAGCGCCCCCTCCGGCCTGACTTACCCATCTGCCCCTACCCTCACCCCTTTAAGGCACCAGGTCACCCTCCTTGAAGAGAAAGCAAGGGCACCTGTTCCTTGTTTTCGCTCCCCCACTGCTGCAGCACGAGTCCCGGTAAAGCCTTGCTTGAATTTCTCATCCGGCCTCTTGTCAATTTCTATTGATTAAAGAATCCAAGGGCCTGGGTCGGCAACAATACCGCTGGATGGGGTCCAAATGGGGTGGAGTTTATATACTATGAGCGGGATTGAGTTTGAGTTTTATCCTTTGGGCATTGGAATCTCAAATTATGACTAAAATGTTCATGAGAGTATGTTTTATCTTAGTTAAAAGAGAAGAATTGTCTTATACCTGTTTTGAATCCTCTGCAGCACCTAGAACAGTTCCTGATACTCATTACAGTAAGTCCCCTACATACAAACTTTCAAGTTGCAAACTTTCAAATATGCGAACATGTGTTCATTTGTCCAATCGCGTAAGTTAGTTCACGTGTCTGGCGTACATGTCACGTGCGTGCCTCCTCTACAAGTGGTTGTGCTTTTGTGTGCTTTACTGTACAGTACTGCACAGAGTACAGTAGTACAGTATCTTTATTTCTTGCCTGTTCACTCGATGCTAGCCCCTGTATACCATTGTCGTACTGTACTACTGTACTTCTCAAGGTACTGTACTATAAGATTAAAAATGTTTTCTTTATTTTTGTGTTTTGTTTGCTTTTTATGTATTATTTGTGTGAAAAGTATTATAAACCTATTACAGTACAGTACTATATAGCTGATTGTGTTAGCTGGGTGCCTAGGCTAACTTTCTTGGACTTACGAACAGATTGGAGTTATATGCTCTCGGAAAGGAACTCGTTCGTATGTAAGGGACTTACTGTAAATACTTGTTGAATGAATGAGTGAATACTAGGCTAAAAGATGCTTGTTTTGTGTTCGTGGTATTATCAATACACTGCATTGCATTGGAGTGTATATTAGTGCTCTCCTTGGTGTGTAACACCCCTTACTTCTTCCAGACTCTCACAACCATGAACCCACCCTTCTCCCTCACTGTGGTCTTTGGTCCTGCAGCCTTACATGCTCCTGGGGCATTTGACTACTTGAGTGTATGTCTGCCTTCTAACTCCATGAGGCCCAAAGCACTGCTCAGACTCCTCTGCAGGAATTAGCAAACACCCTCAAGGGGAGAGGAATCCAAATGCCAGGCTCACCTGTCTGGATTATTATGTCCTGACTCTAGCTGAGTAATTCTTACAGACTTTTACCCCCTTCACATAGTTGCTTCTTCTATTTTGATTGCTTTTCTAGTTGTATTCATTGTGAGGTTTGCTCTGAACTACCTGGAAAGGAAGCTGAGTGAGTTTCTTTTTGTTTGCTTGTTTTCTAATTTTATTGAAGTATAGTTGATCTCCAATGTTGTGTTAATTTCTGCTGTACAGCGAAATGACTCAGTTACACACACATATATATTCTTTTGCATATTCTTTTCCATGGGTTTTTTAATTCTGCCCTTTTCGTTGCTGCCTCTCGGGTTCCACATGGGAGCCAGTGTCCTTCACCACAACCTTCAAGCTTCTAAGTCAACGTCTGTTCTTCTGTCTCAGTGTTTAGCTTTTCGCTCAACTGCGGAGGCAAATCTTCCTCAAAGCCCTCCTCTCTGCCTCGGTATTGGTTTTGAAATTATTATTCGATTGTGTGTTTCTGTACCTTCCTATGTTTTTGTCTACTTTCTCCCTTCCTCAAAATAAAATGGTTGGACTCTTGTTAGCATGGCCTCAGCTTTCTCTGTCCTATCTCATCTTGCTTCACCATCTAAGGACAGTCTGTCTTCAATATCTCTCGTCCAGCTGCTTCCAACCATCTCTAGGTACCTTACCCCCAAATAAAGCCTAAATAAAACCTTACCTCAAATTTCCTACCATCTCAGGCTGTCAGCTCCTCCTTTCTCTTCTTGACATGGATATCCTTCCCTGAAGAGAAAACCACTCTGGTTTCTATTCCACCTTCACCCTGTTCTATGGACGCTCCTTTGTTAGACGGTCACCAATGACATCTAAGAAGGCAATGAATTTTTGTCATTTTCTTCTATGTTGATTTCTTTGGAGCACATGAAACTGTGACCTACTTTTTCTTAAATTTCTTTTTTCCTAGACCTAAAGCGTAACTCTATTCCCCCTATTATTCTACCTCTCTGACCATTATGTGTCTGCCACTGCAGCTGGCGGCCTTTCTCACATTCCTTATAAAACAACTATAATTTTAGAGTTTCTGCAGGGTCTTTGGGGCAGATGAATGGTTCTGTTGTTGGAAAGTCGAGCGTCTCACAGGTGGGCCCTAGGCACATCCTAGAACAGGAGAATAAAAAAAGGGGGAAAAATTGTTCTGCCGTAAAGAGCAGTTTCAGTGATAGACTGGGGGAATTTTTATGGGCTATTTGCCTTCAGGAAAATATTTCTCTTCCTTAACGTGTATTTAGACTACTACATGGTCTCTGGGAATTATTGTTTGTCCTTGAAAAGGGTGTGTGAGACTATGTTTTCATGTTACCTGCGAGACAATTCAGAGGGCTTCTCGCCTCCCCCTAAAGATGTTTGAAAAGGGACTGAACTCGGAATAGGAAAGCCCTCTGTGGACTGTTCCGAAGCCACCTGCATTGTCATTCTAAACTGATTAGCTCACTTCTGGGGAATGTCCCAGCAGCTTCCTGTGTGCCCTGGGTTCTGTCAGTGTGGAGCAGTGTTAGATAATCCACTGGGTCCAGAGTAGAGGTGTGGAGATTTGCACAGAAATAAAAAAAAAAGGTAAGATGGGCTTTTCTTTAAGGAGAGAGAGAGAGAGAAGGATGGGCTTCAAGTCATGAAGCAAGATTAGGAAGCAAACAGGCCCTGGGGAAGGGGTGACGTCTTTCCTTTTCTCCAGGATTCTGGGCTATAATCATCTACTTTGCAAACAGACTTAAGTTTTCTTCTTTCCTACATTGCCATTTCCTGTAGTTATTTCCAAAGTTTTAAAAAAAGGTTTCAGCATGCCCCAGAGCCTCCTTGAGTGGTTCTTGGATAAATAAGGGGCGGCCCAGGAAGGAGACACGCTGACATCTCTGCACTGTCCCCACCCCACTCAGGTGTATCCCTTGAGGGAGAACAGGACCCAGAGTCCAGGTGAGGAAGAGTGGTGTGAGCAGCCCAAGGCGGTGCTGAGAGGGGGTCAGGGGAACATATGATGATCGAGGGTCAGCCGCGCCTCACGCACTCCCTCCCCCAAATAAATCAGAGGAAGGTACACCCGCACGGGTCAGGGCGGAGGCAGACTTCGCAACGTTCTACCTTAAAGTCTCTTTTCTGTCCTTCTCTCGCTCCCCGCTGCCCTCATCCCCAGACTCCTGTGCTCTTTTCGCCGAGTTACCTACTTCCTTGGGCTGATTATACATCTATGGATTCAACCTCCCCCTCAGTCTTTTCACCCCTAAGTTTTAACCACAAGCCCATAACTTCTCTCCTGAATTTTAGTCCCATATTTCCTGCCAAGGGGCTACTGTTCACTATGCAAACTGCATGTGATGAAGGTTAAACTTCCTGTCTTCATTTTTCCTCTATACATGGTCCCTGACTTAAGAAGGTTTGACTTATGAGTTTTTGACTTTACGATGGTGTGGAAGGCATATGCATTCAGTAGAAACCGTGCTTTGAATTTTGAATTTTGATCTCGTCCTGGGCTAGTGATATGCAGAACAGTCCTCTCTCAGTGATGCTGGGCAGTGAGCCGCAGCTCCAAGTGAGACAGGCGATCGCGAGAGTAAACAACTGACACACTTAACAGCCATTCTCCCAGACGATATTCTGTTTTTCACTTTCGGTACAGTATTCCATCAATTACCTGAGCTATTCAACACTTTATTATAAAATAGGCTTTGTGTTAGATGATTTTGCCCAACCGTAGGCTAATATGAGTGTTCTGAGAACATTTAAGGTAGGCTAGGCTAAACTATGATGTCCGGTAGGTGAATTAAATGCATTTCAGCTTAGGATATTTTCAACTTAAGATGGGTTTATTGGGATGTCATGACACCATAGTGAGGAACACCCGTACATCCTTTCCGGCCATACCAGCATCTCCCTGTCTTCACTATTTTTCTTTGTGCTGGTTGCACAGCCATTTCCATCACCCGGGCTCAGATTGGGATCACCTTTGGGTTCTTCTGTCTTGCCATCATCATCTCTTTGGGTGGCCACTTCCTGTCAATTCTTTTCTAGTGGCTTTTCCTTCTGACCCTACCTTTCCATTTCCACCACCACAATCTTCGCTGGTCCCCTTTTGTCATGCTCTGATTCTTGCGCTACCATCCTAGTTTCCTGCCTCTTATGTTTGCCTCTTCCAGGAATTTGCACATTACCACTGGTTTAAAATCTTCCTACACGTTTCTTTATCTCACTCCTCTGTTAAAAGCCATTAATGGTTCCTTGCTGCCTTCCTACGAAGGGCTAAACTCTCCAGCTGAAATTTAAAATGCTCCACAGTCAGGCCCTGCCTACCTTTCCAGTTCAATGACTCACTGCTCCTCTAACACGGCCTCGCCTTCAACAAAACGGATCGAGCTTTATGTTGTCTTTCCTCTCTGTCTCTCCCCATAGTTTTCTCATCATCTGGTGTATTCTTTGCCTCCTTTCATCTCAGACACGTCTTACACAGCTTCCATCTCTAATGCCACCTAAGAACTGGATCAGAATTTCTATCTCTCAACCTTAAACTTCCATTTCACTGATTGCCTATGGTCACATGCTGTAGGAATTTATACGTCTTATTACTCAAACTAAACTGAAAGTCTTGTGATAGTAAAGATGTGTTTCATATATTTTATATCCTCCTGTTAGACCCTAATAGAATGAGAGGCACATACCAACCAGCAAATGTTGGAAGGAACAGCTGAATGAAAGAATATGTTCCTAGAACAAAATGCTAATAAGAGAACAATCATACAACTTGGTAGAAGGTATTTCCCTGTTTTCAGTGAGAATTCTGAACAAAAGGTCATTTTTGAAGCTGATCCAGTGCTATGTAGAAATTTACCTTTGGTTTCCTGTGGCCTTTGGTTTCGACCAAGTTTGACCTGAGCATGGGGGTCCATGGAAAATAGCCAAGTCACTTTTTCCTGAGCAAAATTTATTTTTCTTGCCGTGGCTATGTAGGAAGATTAGACACGAACACAAGATGAGTCTAGCTTTCCAGTCAAAGACAGGTCTTTTGCAAATATTATTAAACTTTTATTTCTAGACCATTTGCAAGTCTGGTTTCATCTGCTAGGAACTACTAGAAAATGTGATTCTAATGTGATTAGATTCCTTCTTCCAGAGTAATGTAAATAAGGTTTTCTAAAAGTAAAAGTGGAAGAAAACGATATCATCAAAGCAGGGGCAAGTTCTCAGCCTTTTAATTCTACACAATTGAAATTACTCTGGTCTGCTCAAATGGTTCTGTTGTGTGTAACCAGAACACCTATAGAGGAGGAACAAAATGGCAAGTTTTAATCCATTAAAATAATTGTTTTTTTGCTTTGGTTGATGGCAAGTAAGTTTTAGTCCCAGAAAGCAATGTTTTTTACTTAATACTAATCTTGAGGGTGTTTGGACGTCAGTGAGTATTTGGCTAGTTGGTTTGCAATTTTGCCAAATTGCCTGGAGTCTGAAGAAAGAAAAAATCCATGAAACAGATTCTTTATTAATGACTTGATATTAAGTGGATTTGGCTGCATTATCTCTACTTTATCATTTTAGTCAAAGGAGGGTAAGTACTGAAATATTCAGATTCAAAGCTTAGCTGGAACAAATTCTGAACAGGCCAAGTGTCTGCCATCCGTCTGTCTCTCACATACATATACTCCTACTGCACCCTATATTTTTCGGAGACCAAATCTTGGGCTATACCAAAGAAATAAGATGTTTATCAGGGGATCTGAACTCTCTGCTATGGAAAAATGTATGTTAACAGACGCACACTACTGTATATAAAATAGATAAACAACAAGGACCTACTGTATAGCACAGGGAACTAAGGGAACTATATTCAATATATTGTAATAACCTATAATGGAAAAGAACCTGAAGAAGAATATATCTGTATATACATATATATGTATATATATAAATATATATATGACTGAATCACTTTGCTGTACACCTGAAACATTGTAAATCAACTATATTTCAATAAAAAATAAAAGAAGAAAGCATGGATCCTGCAAACTTCCTCATGGACTTCCTAACGGGGATCTGCCCAACGTGTACAATGGCTAAGGCCGCTTACATCCCGAGATCTGTAGCCCCTTCTGTCATGGTGAGAATGGACACGGTAAGAGAAGAGGCGTGTGGCTCTTTCAGGTAAAATCATCAATTCAATGAAGCAAAAATACAAACATCTGTGATGGTCATGCCTTGCAGATTGCCAAGTACAGGAGGTGTGATCGATCAGGGACCCAGCTGCTCCACTGATATCCATCAGCCACGTTTGCATCAGGACCACGCGTCCCATGGGCTGCTCTGGGTCAGTGACTGAGCTGGGCGGAATATTAAGGCAGCATCCTCCCTGCACGGCAGCCCAGGACACTCTCACCCAATGTTTCCCCCACTTGAAGTCAAACCAGGACCACTCTCGAGCCTTCTTCAGCTTCTTTCCTATTTTCTCTCACACAGGCATTTCCCCCAATATATCCTTGCACATTTAACCCCATCTGTTTCTCCAATGACCTGGATTAACTCAGCATCTACTGTGTGCAAAGTATTCTTTTTTAAAATTTTTTTAAAAATTAATTTTTATTGGAGTACAGTTGCTTTACGATGTTGTGTTAGTTTCTACTATACGGCAAAGTGGATCAGCTATACGTATCCATATAGCCCCTCTTTTTTGGATTTCCTTCCCTTTTAGGTCACCACAGAGCACCGAGTAGAGTTCCCTGTGCTATACAGCAGGTTCTCATTAGTTACCTATTGTATACATAGTAGTGTATATAGGTCAGTCCCCATCTCCCAATTCATCCCGCCACCACCCCCTTTCCCCCTTGGTGTCCATACATTTGTTCTCTACATCCATGTCTCTATTTCTGCTTTGCAAGCCAAGTATTCTTCTGTGACACATTCGATACACCTCTGCCCGTGGGAATGGAAGAACCGCCCACCTGTCTCCTTGCTCCTCGCTCATGGAGAGCTGACCTGTGGGTACGCAGGGGTGGGCGCACTTTTTCTGATGCTCAGCAAGAATCCGGTGGATACCTGTTGGCATCGTTCATTTATTCAATCAATTATCCCTTCAGCCGGGAAATGGCATACACCTCTCTTAAGCATCTTGATGAGGTAAGAACGTCTGTAAGCAATGCTCTGTTTGGATGCTGAATGCCATTTAACTGCATGTTTTTCAAGAATAATTACCACATACCAAAAGTGGGGCTGGGCACAGTAGGGACTCAGAACAGGCAGTATACGATTTTGACCTCTACTCTGGAGGAATATTTAACCTAATTAGGAAGACAAGATTTATGATCACTAAACCATACTTAGTAATATAAGAATGTATACAATTCAGGATGTAATATATAACTTATGGGACTGACTAAACATAGAGAATGGATATAGAGATCAGAGTGTTTCCATGTTTATGCGGTCAAACCCCAAATTCCCATCTGGAAAAAAAAATTCTATCCAGATCTGTTTGCAAAGACTCCTGCCTACTTAGACATTTTAATTTCTTTTTATTTTATTATTTTTATTTTTGGCTGCATTGGGTCTTCATTGCTGTGTGCGGGCTTTCTCTAGTGGCAGTGAGCGGGCTGCAGTGTGTGGGTTTCTCATTGCGGTGGCTTCTCTTGTTGCGGAGCACGGGCTCTAGGCACGTGGGCTCCAGTAGTTGTGGCTTCTGGCCTCTAGAGCTCAGGCTCAGTAGTTGTGGCACCCGGGCTGAGTTGCTCCGCGACACGTGGGATCTTCCCTGACCAGGGTTAGAACCCGTGTCCCCTGCATTGGCAGGCGGATTCTTAACCACTGCGCCACCAGGGAAGTCCCGACCTTTTTATTTCTATTGGTGAGTTTAGCCCTTATCTGATACATGTAAAGATGAACTCTCTGCAGCTGGCGTGCTCTGGAAGAAGTGAGATTCTACCTTTGTGTAACTTCTAGAGAGCTGACTTACATAGTAGAAGATTTTTGTGGTACTTTCCCGTCTCTCTGCCAAGGGTAAGCAAAACCCTAGCCTCATCTTGGAGCCAGGCTCCAGGAAGATGCCATCTAATGCAAATTAAAGCTAGGAAGGTATCTGGTCAAATTTCCTTGTTTTGTAGGTGAAGAAATGGAACCATAGTGAACATAAGTGACCTGTCCAAGAGGGCCTAGGAAGAAATATTTGGTTAGAAGCAGGAACCGATCTCAGTTACTTCCAACAAACAGACAAATAAATAGAATTTATTATATGGATTCGGGGATATTCCATGGAATCCAAAGGGAAAGATAGAGCTGGGCTAGATATCAGGCTTTATGGAGAGCTCAGGAATTCTTTCTTTGCACCATTTCTTAGTGTTTGCTTGGCGTTCTGGGCTCTGGTTCTCTGCTGCTCAGAGTACACGCACTCACATTCCGATCCCAGTCATATGAAGAAACTGGCTGGCTCTCTCCAATCCCTAATCCAAGTTTCTGGAGGAAAGAATCTGATTGGTCCACTGTGGGTCAGTTATCCAACTTAGTTGAATTAGCTGTAGCTGTTGGGCAGGGCCTCCTGCAACAGAAGCTTGGCTGCATGTGGCAATGGGAGGAGAAGGGAATAGTCCACAAAAAGGGACAGAACTATTGTGAGCTGTGCTGGCACCCCAGTGACAGCTGCTATAAAGGCTGTATGCTGAGAGCATGGCAGACACAGGACAGGAGGCAGCTTTCTCACTTCTGAACTTCTATGACTCACTAGCACAGCCTGCCCAGATGCAAGACAAGAAGGAACAGACCCCGCATCTTGATGAAGGGACAGTGACGCTCATTGTACAGAACATGTACTTATTAAAGAGCTAGAAAAACAGAACAAACTAAACCTTAAGCCAACAGAAGGAATAAAATAATAAAGGCGAGTACAGAGACAAATGAAACAGGGAGTAGAAAAACAATAGAAAGAACCAGCGAAACCAAAGGTGAGTTATTTGAAAAGACTGACAAAATCGACAAACCTTTAGCTAAACTAAGAAAAAAAAGAGAGAAGACAAAACTAAAATCAGAAAAGAAAGTGAGACATTACTACTGACCTCACAGAAATTACAAGAACGAAAAGAGAGCACTGTGAACAGCTGTATGCCAACAAATTAGATAACCTAGAGGAAATAGACAAATACCTAGAAACACACAAATGACCAAAACCGACTCAAGAAGAAACAGAAAATCTCAGCAGATTTATAACACGTAGGGAGATTGAATCAGTAATCAGAAACCTCCCAACAAAGAAAAATCCAGAACCACATAGCTTCCCTGCTGAATTCTACTAAACATTTCAAAAAGAATTAACACCAATCTTAATCTTCCAAAAAAAACTAGAAGAAAAGGGAATGCTTTCTAATACATTCTATGATGCCAGAGTTATCCTGATGCCAAAGCCAGACACAGATACCATAAGAAAACTACAGACCAATATTCTTTATGATTTTAGACTAAAAAAAGAAATCCAGCATAGGCAAATCCACAGAGACAGAAAGCAAATGAGAGGTTACCAGGCTTTGAGGCAAGGGGGAAGTGGGGAGTGATTCCTTAACGGCTATGAGGTGTTTTTAATGGGATAACGAGAAAAATTTGAAACTAACTAGAGCTGATGCTTCCGCAACTTTGTGACTATCCTAAGTACCACTGAACTGTACACTTCAACGTGGTTAATTGTATGTTATGTAAATCTCACCTCAATAAAAATATAAATCTAGGATAGTAGATAATTGTGGCTATTTTCAGAATACACACACACACACACACGATTGATATAGATAATCTGCAATTAGATAAACCCTCAGATAGTCGAGGGTAGATTACTTCCGACTTTGTCATTTAAGGAGTCACAGCTTTCTTTGGGAGCTAAGCGGACCAATTCTTAGAGTGAACATGGTCCTCTGTCAGTAAGACCATCCTCATCTGGGAGGCTGGTCCATTTGGAGGACTGGGACACGTGGCTCTCTGCCAGATGGGCTCCCATCCCGTGGGTGTCAAAGGGCCTCATGTTGGGTTTTCCATGGCATTGTTCCCCCAAGATCCCTTCTTCCTTTTAAAGCTGGGAAGCTTTGTTTTACAGAAGCTTTGATGTTGTCCCTAAGATGTGACGAGCCGAGTCTGCCGCAGAAGTGCTGGCACCTGCGAGAGATAAATTCTCTGGGAAGAAGAAACATAGATCCCCCGGAAAGCATCAAACCCAGCCAGCTGCTCCAGTTCTTCCCAACACGTTTTCTTAGAGAAATGACATGAACTGGAGATGGTTTATCCAAGTGGCATAAAATGGTCACATCCAAATTTGAAGCTGACCTTTGCCCCCGCAACGTAAAGCTTGCCGTGTCCGCCAGCTTGCGCTGAGTAATTATTCTCAAGAGCTGAGCTCTACAGGGTAAAACAACCTCCTTGCTTGTTGAGACAGTTCCCCAGAGGCTGGTGTTTGGTGTGGATCCAGTACATCTTCCAGGACCCATATGACCCTTGGGGCCCTATTTTGTTCTCAGGACATTCTCCTGAATCCGTCAACCAACCAGCTACCATTCCAATCCAGGCAGGCTCTCCCTCCCTCCCTGCTTTCTCTTCCTACTTATCGTCTTTGTCTTAAACAACTTTATAACAGAACAGGAAGTGCTAAGCTGTTTACATTGATCCCAAAATTGTTTCAACCAGTAAACAGTATTGCATAGCGGTAATGTGTGGCTTATTTTGTTCTACTCTTCTCACTATTTCATTCACAAATTTTTCTTTTCATTCACAAATTTTTTTATCAGGACATTCATTTACTTTACTGGGGGGATGTGACAGGGCGGCTTTCCCCAAAACTATCCTATGGATATTAAAAGGGATATTTGAGAAACTATGCCTCAATGAGCAAGTAAGTTTGGGAGACACTGAATTCAACCAAGTTAAACATGCTTCTTTACATAGGATTTCTCAGGGTATTCGATATGTGTGGTAAGTTTTCAAAATGGGGATTTGAAGCATTCCTCAAATTTATTTGATCAAGATACTCTTTTTTTGTGAGGCATTTCTAGAGGGCTACCTTTTAAAAACAGTAGTCTGCAAAGATTTTTGTTACATACTCCTTAAAAGAATTTTGAAACTGTTCACTCCATTGCCTATTTTAAGCCGATATTTTAAAATTTCACATAAGTTTATTTGCACAGCAAAGGAAACCATAAACAAAACGAAAAAACCTATGGAATGGGAGAAAATATTTGCAAATTATGGGACCGACAAGGGATTAATTTCCAAAGTATGCAAACAGGTCATACAACTCAATAACAAAAAAACAAACAACCCAATAAAAAAAATGGGCAGAAGACCTAAACAGACATTTCTCCAAAGAAGACATACAGGTGGCCAGGAGGCCATATATACAATGGACTATTACTCAACCATAAACAAGAATGAAATAATGCCATTTGCTGCAACACGGATGGACCTAGAGATTGTCCTAAGCAAAGTAGGTCAGACAAAGACAATTATCATATGATATCACTTATGTGTGGAATCTGAGAAAATGATACAAATGAACTTATTTACAAAACAGAAGTAGACTCACAGGCATAGAAAACAAACATGGTTACCAGAGGGGAAAGCAGGAACAGGGGCTGGTGTGGCGGGGAGGGAAAAATCAGGAATTTGGGATTAAGAGATACACACTACAATATATAAAATAGATAAACAATAGGGCCTACTGTATAGCACAGGGAACTATATTCAATATCTTTTAACAGCCTATAATGGAAAAGAATCTGAAAAAGAATATATATATTTTGTGTGTGTATATATATATATGTGTGTGTGTGTGTGTGTATACATATATGCATGAATCACTTTGCTATACACCTGAAATATTGCAAATCAACTGTACTTCAATTAAAAAAATTTTTCTAATTAAAAAGTGTAACACACACAAAATTTTCACATAAGTTTAGATAGTTGCATTGATGCAAATATTGAACATCAAAAATAAAACTTATCCATCTTCAGTAAGTTTACAATAGAATTTCAAAACCATAACCATTTGATATTCATCAACATCCATTAAAGAAATGAACAAAGGTAGTTTTTTCTTCTTGAACCTGTACTTCCAATTCACTTTCCCCACAATTCTTACCCTCGTACTACATCATTTTGCTTGAAAGTGACTTATTGGTTATCCCACTAAACAAAACAAACACATGGAAATTGAAATTTTACATTTCAGTGTGATCATAATAGTCTACACATTAACTTTTCTTCCAGGATGAGTTTTCATTATAATTACTATCCTAGAACATGACTGAACAAAACAACATAAATATATTATCAATTTTAAAACATAATGAAGCATAAAAGGCATATAAAGTCAGATACGTCAGGATCAAACGTCTCCTAGGCAGTTAATGAAAGGCAAACTATGCCAAGAGCTATCATATTGTTCATTTCTTGCTATTAGGAGGTTAAAAATGTAACAATTTTATAAAATAAAGTTGAAGAGTCACATAATTTCAGTAATATTTTATAATACTTGATAAAAATAGTTTTTACCAAATCTGAAAGATATTATGCAATAACTTTACCTCTGGGTTTTAGCCCATGAATCTTGAAAACTTTGGCAGTCCCAGAAGACATTTCAGTTGCAGTTAAAATAATCAGTGGCACTGACCCCTACTTCCCTGGCTGTTTGATGGTGACTTTCTTTCCAGATAATGTCGTATCCTAGGGATGAAGATAGATAATAGCTGAGAAGAATAGCTTAAATGCACTAGTGAAAATAAGCACTTCTTGATAACCAGGATTTCTTTAAAAATGTTGTTTTAAGTTGAAGTATAGTTTATTTACAATATGTAAGTTTCAGGTGTATAGCACAGCAATTCAGATATATGTCTATATATCGATATCTAGATGTGGATATAGATACTCTTTTTCAGATTCTTTTCCCTTATAGGTTATTACGTAATAATGAGTATAGTTCCCTGTGCTATACACTAGGTCCTTGTTGGATAACCAGTATTTCTTAGGATGGCTCTCTCTGCTTTGCTCTCAAGGGAATCTCAAGAGAGGAAACAGTGCAGTTGCCATGGACTGGGGAGTGGGGAAAGCAAAGTTATGACCTGGGGTTTGTTAGTACTCCCATCATCCCACCCTGCCATGGGTCTTAATTCACGCAGGGCCACTTCACTGTTCCATAAAAGGGACGTGTATCCTGGGAAATGCCGGGCCCATGGGGGTTTGTGGGAAACTGATCAGTTATTAAAAATGTTTTCACCTTTGTTTTGCACTTCGAACCTTTCTCACCCAGAGCCATGCTTCATGGCAAGATTTAATGGTGAAGGAGCACGGCTGCTTTTTTCAAGTGGGAGGAGCCTTTTGGAACTCAGGCCAGATCTTAGCAAATCCACTGTAGGAAAGGATACCTACAGACGTTGAGGGTCAGGTAATGCAGAAACACCCAGAGTAGCCCCTGGACGTCTTTGCCTGCCCCCAGGAATCCTCAAACCCGGTTTGAAGACTTGCTCTGCAGAACGCACCGGTGTCAAGGAGAGGAGACTGGCTTTAGCACCCACAGGTCCCCCGAGTCAGCTCCATAACCCAGGGCTCACAGTCACGTGGGTAGAACCTCCTGCCACACCTCAGACTCACATCGCTAACTGATGGGGTTTTCTTTCCGAGGAGTCCAGATGCAGCCTCAGGACCCTTTCAATCCTGGACTCCGAGACGTACTTCCCAACCAAGAGAACTGGTACATAAGATGAAAACTGTTCACCACCCTAGATTTAACTTCTCCAGGATGTCCTCATGTGTAAAATAGCGGGCTAGGTCTACATGCTTTTAGGTTAAGGTGACACCATTTATTCAACCAATTCCCCATTCTTGAGCATCTGGAATGATTCCTATTTTCTTTACCATTGTAAATAAATAATTTTCCTGTGCTCTAATTGCCAGGGTAGAGTTCTGAATTAGAAGTCATAAAACGAATCTGTAGCAATTATTATGCTTGTGGCCACATTGCTGTCCAGAAAGAGCAAACTGATTTAGAGTCTGACCAAGCTGGGTGTTTCTATTCTTATTTATTTGTGATCTTTATAGATACCTCATGCTATCACAAAATTGTATATTTACATTTCTCAAATTGCTTCTATGCTTTGATTTATTGTATTTGCTTGTGTGTAAACTGTCTGTCCGCCTTGAGCCCACATCAGATGGAATCTAGGTATTGATCTGCCATATTTGCATTCACTCTGGTCCTTGGAAGGTGTTTTATCAGTGATGTTTGCCCGCTCCTCTGCACAGAGATTGTTGGCTTGCCCTTGGTGTGCGGGGGCAAGGGGTCCCGTCATCAAAGGGGAAGCTGTCAGGGCACAGCTGAACCGTCCTTGAGCCTCTTTGAAGTTTAAACAGAAGGCATCTCAGTGCTTACTTAGCGCTAAGCTGGTGTTTTCAGTACTCTCTGTAAGCAGGGTTAACTCCTGCCCTTTGGGTTTTATCAGACCTCCTTCCCAGGACTTATTAGGCCATGTTCCAAGTTTGAGAGCTTCCTTTTTCATTAGAAAAAAAGGAGTATTGCACCAATGCTCAGCACCAGTGAATTCTAATCACCTGCTCACTTAAGGACTTTGGTTTTTGTGGTCTTTCCATTCATGCAATTCAGCACTCCTTGTCCAGACCTAGAAGTTAGAATATGCACACCTCCAAGACAAAAACACCATCACTGCTTGGGCCTACTAAAGGCTGAGTCCATGACGTTTCTCTTTCTGTCTCATTTATCGCTGTATTAGGGTTCTCCAGAGAGACAGAACCAATTGTGTGTGTGTGTGTGTGTGTGTGTGTGTGTGTGTGTGTGTGTGTGTGTGTGTGTGTGTGGAGAGAGAGAGAGAGAGAGAGAGAGACAGAGATTTATTATTATAAAGAACTGGCTCACACAGGTGTGGAGGCCGGCAAGTCCCGAGACCTGCAAGGTGAGTCGGCTCTAGTCGGACCCCTAAGGTCTGTGAACTCAGAGAGCCAATGGTGTAAATTCCACTCCAAAGGCTGGTACCCTCAAGACCCAGGAAGAGTGATGTTTCAGTGCAAGTCTGAAGGCAGGAAGAGGCTGGTGTCCCAGTTCAAAGGCAGGAAGGCAGAATTCTCTCTGACCTGAGGTGGGGTCAGCCTTTTGTTCTATTCCGGTGTCACCTGATTGCCCACCCAGTGGGGAGGGCAATCTGCTTTACTCAGGCTACTGATTTAACAGTTAATCTCATCCAGAAACTCCCTTACTGATATACCCAGAATAATGTTTGGCCAAAAGTGGGCTCAGGAGGTGCAGGGAACTTGTTAAGGCCTCAGGACCCCCAAGGGGCAGACCCAGGAAGGTCCTCTCCATATGACTGCATGGTGGGAAAGGCACCCGTTTCACCTCCACAACAAGGTATGTGGCTGAGGGAAAAAGTGAGTGTGTGATGGCATCCCTTTCCCTAGACGGCAAAGGTACTCAAGCCAGGAGGCAGAAGGGACTCTGGACCTCCTGCGCCTTGAGGCACCCCCCATCTCCCCCTCCACCACCACCCTGCCGCCCCACAGCAGGGCTGGGGACCTCACACTCAGTAGCTCCCCTGTGGCTCTGACAATGCTCCCCACTCCAGGCTTTGCTAAGGGGTGACGAGGACAAAAGGGGTCAGTGTGGGTTCCTGGGAATCATTGAAAGGCAGGAACCAGAGATCCTCTCAAATAAAGATACTTGATCCATTGCTGGAAAACTCAGAGGATTTTGCCTCGCACTGCATTATTTTAATAATCATACCAAAAACTGAACCAGCAGCTGCCTGGAAGCCATGTGACAGGAGGATGCAGATATCAGGACCCTTTGTGGGTGGGAGCTGGGTCCCCTCACCCAGGTGCTTCCTGGCCCTGTCTGCAGAGTGAGGAACTTCGCTTTCGACTTCCAGATTCTCTTTGTGAGACTGACGTGCACGTGAAAGTTCTTCACAAACCAGAAAGACATTGAAGAGATGTCAATTGAAAACACTAAAATGAAAGAAGAAACTTTTCCCTTTGAGGAGAACTATTCTAGGAGGGGGAGAGTTTTCTTTTTTCTTCTTTGCTGCTGAAGAGTTTAAAAGGCCAGGGAAAGGGCCCTTCTCTTTCTTTTCCCAACTCTTTGGCATCCTTTAGTTAATGCATCAGCCTTCTTTCCAGACCTCTTCACACAAGCCAGTCCCAGGCCCATTTCCTGGTTGTGTGACAAAAGGGGGAAATGATTTATCCAGATATAAGATATCAGTTACTAGGCCTGAATTCATTGCAGAGGCAGGACTGTTTTACCAGGGAGGGGTGGCTTATGGTGGGGGGACATGAACAGCATGGCTAACCAGTGCCAGGGTGCTGGGAAAATGGAGGAATCAATTTCCCCTTCCCTTGCAAAAGGAAAGCACCCTCTCTGCCTAAAGGTGTTCCGACACGCCCCTCCCAGAAGAGCATAAAACTGGTGACACAGAACACGTGGAGGGACAGAACTCCAGCCACGCACAGCCACAGCCGGGGGTTGGCAGAGGACTTTGAAGGGAAGCAAAACGTGTAGAAATAAACCAATAGATTCACTTCACACAGCGGACACTGCTTGTGTATAAGTGTGGTCCAGGCTGGCAATGAGGGCTTGACGCCAGGATCCAACAGCCCGGGGCTGTCTGGACCTCAGGACGCAAGAGTGGGAAGAGGCAGCACAGCCCAAGAGCATCAGGACTGGACCAGACCTAGTCCCCGTCCCTGGGGAAACTCAAGGTGAGAGCCTTCACACTGTGTTTTAGATAATTACAATTTACATTAGAAAGCGGGTCTCCTTACACAGTAAAGGTCAGTCATTTTTATTTATTTAAAAAAAATTTTTTAATACCAAGCATTTTCCTTTTTTTTCTTTTTTAAAATTTATTTTATTTTATTTATTTTTGGCTGTGTTGGGTCTTTGTTGCCACGTGTTGGCTTTCTTTAGTTGCGGCGAGCGGGGGCTACTCTTCGTTGCGGTGCGCAGGCTTCTCATTGCGGTGGCTTCTCTTGTTGTGGAGCACGGGCTCTAGGCGCATGGGCTCCAGTAGTTGTGGTGCGCGAGCTCAGTAGTTGTGGCTCATGGGCTCTAGAGCGCAGGCTCAATAGTTGTGGTGCACGGGCTTAGTTGCTCCGTGGCATGTGGGGTCTTCCCGGACCAGGGCTCAAACCCATGTCCCCTGCACTGGCAGGCAGATTCTTAACCACCGTGCCACCAGGGAAGCCCAAGATCAGTCATTTTTAACTTTCTTGAGGTCTCCTGTTAAAGAACCCCCTAGATATAGTTATTAGACAGAGATACCCCAGCTGGGTGGAGAGGTTGGTCCAGATTCTAATGTCTAGAGTCAACTGTGCTTTGAGGAATCCTGGCCTGTCAGGGCTGATTTCTGTCTAAGAGGTCACCGTGTTCAAAGGCGCCAGGATGAATTGATGGCTGTCCCAGGAGTCAGGGGCCCTCACCCACCTTCCTGCCAGTCCTGGACCTCAGATGGGGGCGACTACAATATTAGAGACCAGTTCAGTATTAGAGGTAAAGGTCATTCTCAGCTAAACAACCCTCGTGGTTCTCTGGCAACATCGAAAACTTCCAGCCCACCCTAGCCACACAGTCTCCCTTTTCCAAGGAGAGTTAACGGAGGGAGACGGAGCTAGTGGACAGGGATTGGCAAACAGGTGGCCTGTGCTCAGCTCTGTTCTCCGGTGCCTGGGGGACATCACTGATTGAACACAGTCCCCCCGCAGTGAGCGTGGGCGTGACCCTGGCCACCTGGAATCCTCTACATTCCAACAGCACGCAAACCACCAGGGCGCTCAGGTGGATATCTATCTGCCTTTCCAGAGATAGACCTGGTCCTGGCTTTACTTTGAGTACGTTGATCCATTTCAAATCTTCTCTGCTGTGCACAGAAAACGGGATAACTGAGCACAAAGTAAGAACGCCCGTCCTCCTGAAGATGATGATAAGCACAGGGGAAAGTAGGCGGCTGCCCTCCTGGGTTCTGGATAATAAATGGATGTTGGAGTCCTGAAAGCCAGGGGCACACAGGGAGGGGACGGAGCTGTGAGCCGAAATGGACAATGGAGATGGTACATTTTTCAGGTGTTTGAAGGAAGTGAAGAGTCAGACTGGGGTTAAGGAGGGAGGATGCCAAGTGGACAGCATGCCTAGAGTCCGCGGATGGGAGTGAGTTCCCCGTGGAATCAGGGACAGCAAGTCTGGGAAAGCCCAATTGTGAGAGAACAGAGCAGAGGTCTGGAGCAACAGGCAGGGAACCTGCAGGTCCCACGCACAGGTGTGAGCTACAGGTTCGGTCAGGATGGAGCAAACAGGCCCTGGCAGTCCAGGGACATGGAATTCGAAGTTTAAAAAACATAGAAGTGGGGCTTCCCTGGTGGCACAGTGGTTGAGAGTCCACCTGCCGATGCAGGGGATGCGGGTTCGTGCCCCGGTCCAGGAAGATCCCACGTGCCGCAGAGCGGCTGGGCCCGTGAGCCATGGCCGCTGAGCCTGCGCGTCCGGAGCCTGTGCTCTGCAATGGGAGAGGCCACAACAGTTAGAGGCCCGTGTACCGCAAAAAAAAAACCCCAAAACATAGAAGTGAATCTGATCCCAAGAGAAGGATGCTTTATCTTCTGCTTTTTTTAGGTCTCCGGTGGGTGTGGCAGCCTTGGGGAGATGCCGAGGGGAGCAGAGACCCAAGACTTGTGCTGACAGGAAGCATCTTAGTGCCAATGCGTGTCTGTGCTAGTGGGGGTGGATGGGCAGTGGGGTTAGTTTCCAGGTGAGCTGGGCTTGAGCAAAGGGTGCTGTGTGGGGAAAACAATGGGGTGAGTGAGAGAGGAAGGCCACTGTTGATGGATTTCTGCAGAGTCAGGCTAGTAAGTCACGTTTAGCTATTGAATTCAGTAAGGAATTCAAAGGGCTTCAGCTCATGGGCATCGTTTCCATGTTTACATCATTTCTTCTCATGTAACCACTAAAATCTCTTGGATCTAAAACGGACGGTCAGGTCACTACCATATGAATGATGACAACGAGGGCCAAACGAAACCCTACTAGTGAACGGGGCTGCTGAGAGCACGCTCCTTGTCTGCAGAGCCAAGAGGTACATTCGTTCATTCATTGGCTCATTCAGTCACTCACTCATCCATTTATTTCTTCACTTAATCCGCAAACAGTAGTATAAGCTAGGTTCCGCCAGTTGGGTGGTTTGGTACAGCCCACTGGTGCCGACTGATGGAATTGCCATGAACTACAAACTGAGACACATTTTCTTTCCTCTGAGGCACAACAGCCAGCAGGAAGGAGGGATGAGGAGGGGTGAGGAAGGTGTCAAGGCGGAAGATGAGGCCCGAGAAACTGAAGGGCGCCAGGCTTTGCGGATCTCACCGTCCTCCCCTGTTTTATCCTCTGGCTCCCCCTCCGTCTCCTGCTGCCTGCCGCTCCCATCAACCCCGGCTGCTCACCGAGCTTCTCCTTCTCTCTCTGTGAGCTGGGAAGAATGTCACCACCGCCGTCTACTGGGAGCTTTCAACGTGCAGAGGGCAGATTTGATTGCTGAAATCATTTCCTTCCTCAGTTTTTTCCTTCCTTTTCCCTAAGGAAAACACGATCTTTTTGGTAGACAGAATGATGTCCATACCCTAGTCCCCAGTGAATGTGGTACAAGGGATTTCGCAGCAGTGATTAAGGTTAAGGGCCTGGCAACGGGAAGACGATCCTGTATGAATGCAATGGGGCTGATTCAACGGAGCCCTTGAAGTCAGAGAACAGAGAGATAGCAGCAGGAGAAGCACTTGGCTTTGAAGATGGAGGAAGGGGCCACAAGCCGAGGACTGCAGGGAAAGACAAGGAAACATTCTCCCCAAGAGCCTACAGAAAGGAAGAGCCCTGCTGACAACCGGCTTAGCCCAATGAGACCCAGGTTGGACTTCTGACATGCAGAACCGTAAGAGGACACATCTGTGTCGTTTTAAGCCACCAAGTTTGTGGTAACTTGTTACAGCAGCAGCGGGAAACATACAACCGTCCGTAATACTTCTGAGAGCTGAGAGGCAGGCAGGGCAGCCAGGACCGTAGGGAGCTCTTGCTTCCGACCAGTTTCTCCGGCTGGGGAAACTCCAGGGCAGCTCGGCACCCCTGATGGCAGCCGCCGGGCCGGGGGTGCGGGCTCCCAGCCAGCGCCCCTCACACTGTGCTGTGCTCTCTGGAAGCCAGGGGTCATGGTGGAGCCAGAGGGCATTTTCGCTGTACCACACCTAACGTGGGCAGGAATCACAAACGGCAGTGCCCTCCGTTTCCCAACATCCGTGGTGTTTATTGTCGATGAAAAAATGCTGCCCGCCTTATCAGTAAACAAAGGATGCTAAAGCCATCAGGCCGTCACATGACAGCCACCCCGACGGTGAGCCCTGAGGGAACTCAGGAGAGAAACAGAAGACCCCCTACCCAGCAGTCAGACACTGCAGCCCCTCGCCCCAGCCCCAGATGCCTCCTGAGGGAACTCAGGATGAAAAAGCACAGGATGCTGGCCGGAGGTGGCTGCGGTGCACATCAAAGGAATGATTGCAGTGAGCCCAGACTCTTGCATCTTCCCCTACACAGAAAAGTGCTAAATTCCTTCACTTGTGATGTCTGGTCTTCTTTAATTAACAGTCATCTTTTGATGTTCCGACTACCTGGTCTTCGTTGCAAAAACTCCCATACATCCTGGCCCCCCCACTTACCTCTCTGGAACAGTCCTTCAGAGCTATTTGAGATGCTGTGTCCCAGGCTTAAGTCCTCAGTTTTGTCCGCCAAATAAAACATAACTCTCAACTTTTAGGTTGTATATTTCTTTCCCAGTAGCTCTTTATAGCTTCTCCATGGAAGTCACCTCTGTCTACTGCTTCCTCTGTCCTAAAAATAAGAGAACATAAGAGTTTAAAAAAAATAAAAGAATAAAGAAAAGAGAGAGAGAGGAGAGAGCCCCATACAGACTCTCATAAAAATCAAACAAAAGAACCAGGATGGAGAAGCTGAGGGCATATTAAACTTCGGCCCTGCTGCCTGATGGCCTTTGGATGCAGAGACCTTGGCGGCTTTCTTTCCCTGGATTCTATATATAGCATGTCAGTGAGACTGGCCTTTCCTCAGGGGGCCACCTCCCCTCCACAGTAGAGAGCCATCTGGAGAGCTTAGAGGGTCTCACTTTCCCTCCTCGTACTTGTGTTTTCACCAGCTCTGAAGTCACTGTTCTTTTTAAAAAGATTGTTAGATGAAGTGGTTAATTAAACAAAACAAAACCAGAAAAAGCCTTGGTTTCACAGTCTGCATAGCTGCATTGTTCAAATAGGAAAGGCAATTCTATTTAGAAGATATGATGTCAGTGATGACCCTGTGTCTTTATTTACAAACGCGTTACAGCCAAGTTTCCAAGTCTTAACTAACAATAAGGTGGGGGAGAGCTGCCAACTAACCAGATATTTACTGATGGCCAACAGAGGCAGGGATGTCTTCCCCACATGGCTGATGTTGACGTAGGGGTCAGACGTTCCCAACAGCCTCTGTGTCTCTCACTCTTCCCTCGAAATAGCCAAACTTCCCTGTGGCTACAGCTTTTTCCTTTTCTCTAACCAGTTGCTTCTATCCTACGGCTCTCACCAGCGTGTGAGACATTTCACAAGGTCTCGTGAAGTTTTACTGCCGAGGGCTGGAATTAGATCACGTACACACCAAATGTACCTCCAAACAAAACGCATTTGAAAATTTATTGCTTTGGCATTTCCAAAAATCACATGTATTCCTCACTCCCTGTTTTTCACCAGAGTAGTAAACATGGAAAAGCTAAAGTATTTTTCATTAATGGGGAGGAAAAGATTGTGAACATTTTATTGATTCAAGATACAAACGAACATAATTTGAAGTGCCGAGTTTGAAAGCCAGGAATCTAGAAAAAAATCTTCCAGAATGAACATAACTTATGAAGTAGTCTTTCCAAAATAAATGAGTTGGAAATGAATCAAGCCGCTAGATCCAATTACCCATTTGCAGGAAATACAGAAAACAGATGAACGTGTCAAATGCTCTCCTGGAGTTGCCATCCACAAAATCCAGATCAGGGGAAGCTCTGTAGGACAGATGACCTGGTTTCTTCAATAAATATATTAGAAGGAAGACAGACAGAGAATATTAGGGGGGGCATCCTGTTAATAGACTTAGACACATCAACCACTGGCAATATGTGGACCTGAGCATGGAGACAACTGGAAATTTGAACATTGACCAGATATTTGATAATTTTAAGGAATTATTGTTAATTTTTTTTGCAGGAAACTGACAGTTTATTGGGGAGAAAAGCACTTAACAACAACAATAACATAGAGGTATGAGCATGGATCTGCAAGGCCACAGAGCAGTGTCCCTCACTCTATCTGAGGGTCGGCCAAGGATGGCCAACCACCTCCTTGCTTTCACATCCTCTGTCTTATTCAAGGCTCACTTCTCCATCTGTGCTCTTGATTCGAACTCACCCCACCTCTTCTAGGAGCTTGGGAGCAACATTTGTTGTTTCCTTTCTTATCTGTATTTTCAAATTGTCTTCCTAGTGCTCTTTTAAAAAAATTTTTTTTAAATTCTATAGTGCTTTACAATTTTCAAAAATTTCATATACATGATTTCATGTAATCCCAAATAACTCCTTTTTATCTCCTACCCCTATTGCCCCTCCCCCTTCCCTCTCCCCACTGGTAACTGCTCGTTTGTTCTCTGTATCTGTGAGTCTGCTTCTTTTATGTTTTATTCACTAGTTTGCTGTATTTTTTAGATTCCACATATAAGTGATACCATACAATATTTGTCTTTCTCTGTCTGACTTATTTCCCTTAGCATAACGTCTTCCAAGTCCATCCATGTTGCTGCAAATGGCAACATTTCATTCTTTTTATGGCTGAGTAGTATTCCATGGTGTATATACCACATCTTCTTTATCCATTCATCTGAAGTTGTTATAACAGTATTGTGGTTATACGTTTTAAAAACAATTCCCTGTCTTTTAGAAATACACACTGAAATATTTACAGAGGAGAGATCCTGGGCATATGTCCAGACAAAACTGTAAGTCAAAAGGATACATGCACCCCTATGTTCACAGCAGCACTATTCACAATAGCCGAGGCATGGAAACAACCTAAATGTCCATCGACAGATGAATGGATAAAGAAGATGTGGTACTTGTATATAATACAATGGGCTATTACTCAGCCATAAAAAGGAATGAAATTGGGTCATTTGCAGAGATGTGGAAGGACCTAAAGACTGTCATACAAAGTGAAGTAAGTCAGACAGAGAAAGACAAATATCTTATGATATCACTTATATGTGGAATCTAAAATATGACAAAAATGAACTTATCTACAAAACAGAAACAGACTCACAGACGTAGAGAACAGACTTGTAGTTGCCAAGGGGGAGGATGGGTGGGAAAGGGGTGGATTGGGAGTTTGGGATTAGCAGATGCAAACTATTATATAGAGGATGGATAAACAAGAAGGTCCTACTGTATAGCACAGGGAACTATATTAAATATCCTGTGATAAACCAATGGAAAAGAATATGAAAAAGAATATATATACATATATATGTATAACTGAATCACTTTGCTATACAGCAGAATTTAACACAACATGGTAAGTCAACTATACTTCAGTAAAATTTAAAAAAAAAAAGGGAAGTGACACAGGTGGAAGTTTCTGGACACCTGTAGGTCCTCTTCGCCAGCCCATGCCACCTTGTGGGACACCTCCATCACACCTCACTGTCTGAAGTCTCACAGGCCTGGCTGTTTGGGGAAAACCTCTGTGGAAGTCTGGAGGGGTGTGTGTGCATGTGAGAAGCTGCGTTAACCCTCACTGTTCCTCAGCTGTCCCCGAAGTTCTCACCCACCTCCCAGCTCCCCTCACAGCTCTCGCACCTCCTGGGCACCCATGGAAATTTAAAAACATTTCTTTGATGTCTTTATTCAAATAAGTCTCTTCACTCATTCCAAGTCAATCCTACCAATTCTCGGAGGACTCATTTCCTGATTTTATACAAAGCACAGCTCTTTTCCTAAGGAAAACTCTCTGGGTTTTGACATTGGGGCAAAGGATTGCAAAGTGTCCACAGTATTTGCAGCTCCTTCCATCAGCAGGTTGATGTCTACTTCCTGCCCCTTGAACCTGGGGTGGCCTTGTGCCTAATAGACTGGCTGGAGGGATGCCCTGAAGAGTCACGTGAGCCATCCTGGGAGGCCCTGAGATCGCTCAGTTCCCAGCTGACCACCGATGCATGAGGGACCCCAGGCCAGACCAGCCAGGCCAGGGCACCCTGGAGCAGCCTACCTCCCCATGGATCATGAGCCGGCTAGATAGTTGTGGATTTAAGGCATTCACTTTGGGGATTTTCTTAAAATGCAGGAACAGCTCAATGATGTAGCCAAGGACTCTTTCCTACTGCACAGAGCATGGACAGTTCCATGGACAAGGCTGTTAGCCAAAACTTAGAGGTGGGAGAGGACATTCCAGAACAGGAGACACCGAAATCGAGGTGTGAAAGGGAATAGGTATTCACCAGAGAAAAGGATGGGAAAAGATTTCTGGGGACAGATATGCTCAAGGATGCAATTTAAACGAACCTTTTAGCTTCCCTCTGAATTGTCCTTGGGTATTTTGTCTTGAGACCCTGAAGCCTGAGAAAATAAACTCCTTAGGGGACCATGAGTTATTTATTTTAGTATTCAGGGACCTACCAGCTACTTAGCATCAAGTGGGTAAGTAAACGAACAATCTGCTACTCAGAACGTTTAGAGTCTTTGAAATGTGCAAATCTCCAAGAAAAATCTCACCATTCTTTTGTTCATACCATAGGCCCAAATCGCTCACGCCCAGCCAGCCGTTTCTGCCGAGACCAGAGTATATGGACACCGTTTTATTTTATCGGCCTTTGTTTCTGTTTTGTCAGCTTGAAACACTTCCCTGCTATGTCCATTTTGATCATCTCTTGAACATTTTTAAGTCGGCACCTCTCTGGCCCCGCCCCAGGAGACAACCGATCCCCCATCCCCGTGTGCTTTCCTATTTTATAGGATGATTAGAGCCTGCAGGGCCCTAAACCTACATTATATTCAGTCTGGTGTGAAGAACGGCAATGATTCACAAAGGTTCAAAATGGGAGATTTGTGATGCAGAAACTTAAATAGAAACATGCCAGTTTCCAGCAATGAGCAACCAATATATGGACCTTTCTGGAACGCAGGAGAGAAAGCAACTAGAGAGTCTCACATTTTAATGAAAGAAAAATAAAACCCTATGAAATATTTTAAAAAAGAACTAATTTAACCTAGAGGTTCCATCTGTGGATTTTATATACGGAGGTGAGGCTCACTTACATGCATTCCTAACATCTGATAGAAGTGATGAACCAAGAAGGAAACAATAACAGAAATTTAGACACATACAGAACATTAACGATCATCTGGTTTCATACACCTGTCCTTTGCAGGCCCTCATTTTACAGGAAAGACACTGAGACCAGGACAACTCAAGCATGTGCCCTAATTCAGAAATGTATCTTGGGGTGACAGATACATTTATTACCTTGATCGTGGTGATGGTTTCAAAGTACATACCTATGTCAAAACTTATCAAATTATACACTTTATTTTTTTCTGTTGCTGTACTTTAATTTGTTTCCCTTTTTTTTTCTTTTGGCGGTACCACATGGCATGTGGGATCTTAGTTCCCCGATCAAGGATTGAACCCATGCCCCCTGCAGCGGAAGCACCGAGTCTTAACCACTGGACCACCAGGGAAGTCCCACCAAATTATACACTTTAGATGTGTGCAGCCTCTTATAGGACAAGTGTGCCTCAATAAAATCTCTTTTAAAAAAAAATGAAGGTAAAATAAGAATGTTTTCAGGGGAAAAAACGCCACTGGACTGTTACCTTGAAAACTCCAGAATGTGAGGCATGTGCTTCAGTGAATTAATTATTAAGAAAAACAGAAAGAGAAGGAGAACCCATACATCGGAAGAGGTGCAAGGGACACAGCTATCAAATGTAATCCAAAGACTTGTCTGGATCCAGGTTCAAACAACCCAACTGTAAAGTAACATCGGGAAAGTTTATACACGGACTGGGTGTCTGATGATATGAAGGGATTAATGTTTTCTTTTTTAAGTGTGGTAATGGCATTGTGGCTTTGCTTAGAGAAAAGAAAATGGTGTTTATTTTTTAGATGTATAGACAACTATTTATAGATAAAATATGAAGATGCCTGTCATTTGCTTCAAAATAATCTAGTGGAGGTATTTGAAATGTTAAGAAATTATTCGGATTTTTGGTGTGAAAAAGCTATTCTGGGTACTTTTTAAAGGGCCTTTGTATTTGCAAGATGCATGATGAAATGTCTACAGATGGGATGAGGCGATTTCTGGGGTTTGCTTCAAAATAAACCGGGCAGTGGGGAGCTGGTAGGATACAGATGGTCCACATTGAAGCTGGTGATGGGCATGTGAGGGTCCAGGCAGAAGCTCCCCTCTGCTTTGTATGCATTTGACATTCTCCTAAGTATAAAGCTTAAAACCCAATGTCATGAAATTATGGACTCAAGTCTGGATTATGAATTGACATCAAGCCATCACTTGAATGGCTAATGGGGAACTGGCACGTCCGCACACAGATTACCAGCTGAAAAAGGAGAATCACGCTGCTTTTAGGATTGCATGAGACTCTGAAAAGTAAGATATACAGAGGACAGTCAAGAAAGCTATCCAAAAAAAGAAAAGAAAAAAATAAACAGCGTCTCCGAAGACACACTAAAACCATAAAACTTCCATTATCATCCGATGCCTTCATGTGCTCTTATTTAAACTGAAATAAATGTGCTGGGTTTTAAAAACGAAAAAGACACCATCAAAACATGAAGCAAAAGTTATAAGAAACTCTTATATACTTTTGTTTCTGCTTTTTCTACCTAGGTTAAAGATGATGGTTTTCTCAAAAACACCCTTAAAGTTTGGATTTTCCAGTTCTGCATCACATCCTGCTTTAGGCTGCCCTAAATCAAAACCTGAAACAAACAAACAAAAAAACACCATACTTCCAATAGGCTCTTTTAGTTCTGCAGAATGAAGGCCATCATTTTTTCCTTTGGCTCAATTTTTATGTTTGTGTCTCCTTTGTCAATATGTTTATCTTCCTCACTTTCAAACTGCATTTCCTGTCCAGAAACACTACCTCAAGCGTTATATTTAGCGCTTCACATAGAATTCCTCCTGCTGCATCAGGAAACAGAGCCCTGTAAGTGGAGGGTGGGACCCCAGGGTCAAGGTGTTTCCTGATAACAGCTCCATCAGTGCTCTGTCCAAACTTCTAGCTCCCTCACCGCGCACCACACTCTCCTCCATGTCAGAGGACATGTGTGATGGTGCACAGCCGCTAGCAAATGAGGAGCTAATTTCGTGGGACAGTTCCTGCCTCCTGGTGACAGGGGAAATGGATTTTGTTGACTCCCATTCATATCCTTGTAGACCATGAATGTAGGTGGCTGTCACCTAGGTACGTGATCTTTCTCTGTCCAACTACTTAGCTCGTCACTGCCATTTATCACCCGTTCACTTTACGCAATGCTTCAGAAGGGATCGTTTCTCCCCGAGTATAGACCCAGTTGAACGGTAGATGCAGCAGTCGGGTAGATAGGGATCAAAATATCAGCTTGGTTACCAATAGAAGCTAGGCTGGAGGATGGGGTGCAGGAGAGGAGCCCCCCCTGGCTTCCTAACACTCTCCACCTCGTCCTCCTGCCCACACATCCTGGTCACGGACAGCCCACATGATGGGTTTGCAAGCACATCCTCTTAGCCAAGATTGTGCCCCACACTGGTCTGGGGCAGAGAGGGAAGAAGAGAGGTTGGTACCTCAGTGCTTAGAGCCTTGTAATAGATTAGAGCGTGGACCAATGGCTGTCACCCATGAATCACATAACCTGTGGAGGCATGAGTAAGGGATAGGGCAATAGGCCAAGAGGGGCCCTCAAGGGGCCGTCACCTCATGGGCACTGGGAGGAGTGGTGTGAGCATTCCTTTCTAGTAGATGGATGTGTCCTGGGGGTGGGGGAGGTGGGAGGTGGCAGTGAGGGTCCAGGCTAAAGGAGCAAAAAAAAAGAAAACTAGGCATTAAACTCCCTGTCCTGGGGATCACGAGCTTAATGGAGGGACAAGACCAAGAAAGGGCTGGTGTCAGATGAGTTATTTATGGGTTCAATTAACTAAGTGATGGCCTTTCATGTTATAGCTTTGCTGAGTCTAGGCCTAAATAGATCCTGAGTGGTAAAAAGGAAGCTTAGTGGGAATTGTTTTTAAAACACAGAGCCAGATGAGAAAAAGGAAATCCAGTTTCTTCTTCAGGACTTAGGAGCAAAATTGGATAACTGACCCTGTGGTGGCCTTGGCAGTTAAGCTGATACACACAGGAAATGACATGGCTTTGAGCAACCTCTAAAGTTAATTTAAATGTTCATGGTCTCACTCCAACAGAGGGAAAAGGAAGTGAAGTGCTTATGTACTGTAATCATTGTCATTATATCTAGAATTAGATGAGGCCAAATATGTAAATTTCAATGTTTATTGATTATTGTGGTCAGAAAATATCTGGAGTAAGTCCATGCAAGCAGGGGCAGTGTCAACTTTTGCTTACAGTTTTATTCCTGGTACCTAGCAGAGTGCCTGGTACATCATAGGCACTCAGCAAATACTTGTTGAATGAATGAATGAATGTCAAGTTAGTGGGCATTGATAGAATATATAATGTTGGGTTGGAAATTAGGAACTGGTTTTATCAAGGGGTTTTCTGCTGTCTAGGAGGACAAGGAAGAAGGTAAAGACTTTTGATTATCAGAGGTTAAAGAAAGACATAGACAACAGCCAAACAAGTTAGTCTGGGCTTGGAGAAACAGATCCATCACTGAGGTTAGATGTAAACCAGAGAACAGGTTTCCAGGCTTGGCGATATCAGGTAATGTGTTCTCTGACCCTGCTCAGCATGCGGCGTTGAGGTTCAGAAGTTTCATCAATTTCTCATCTAAAAAAACAAGCCTTTGGGGCTTCCCTGGTGGTGCAGCGGTTGAGAGTCCACCTGCCGATGCAGGGGACACGGGTTCGTGCCCCGGTCCGGGAAGATCCCACATGCTGCGGAGCGGCTGGGCCCGTGAGCCATGGCCGCTGAGCCTGCGCGTCCGGAGCCTGTGCAGAACGGGAGAGGCCACAATAGTGAGAGGCCCGCGTACCGCAAATAAATAAATAAATAAAATAAAATAAAAAAACAAGCCTTTGTTGTTGGATGGAAAACATTCAGAAACAAAATGAACTTCTGCTTCTTGTCCAGGTGGAGTAACAAGGACTGGATTTATCCTCTTACTTGAAACAACTAAAACACAGAAGAAAATATAGGTTTTCAAGACATTGGGCATCAGGCACTGAAGGACCATGATCCCTGAGAGGGAAAAGCAAGCAAAATTTGCCCCAATTTCTGTAGCACAAGGAGGAGAGCCTCAGTAGAACTTCACAATCTCTCTATGTTGACTAGATGGAACAGGTAGTCCAAGGAAGCCAAGGTGACTGAGTTCTCAGGGCAGAGAACTAAAGATCTGGGAGCTGCATGCAAAGAGAGCTCTCTAGATCTTCAAGGGGTCCCCTCAAGTTTTCCTTCACACACATGTGAGGAAACTTCCTGAAGTCAGGGAAAGGGTCACCCAAAAGGATTAGAGGGAACAATCCCCTAAGCTCACACAGGGCCAGAAAAGTTCCTATTGCCAACCAGCCAAAGTGGAAAACCTCACAATTCATGGAGCATCAGGTAGAGAACTCAGGAGAGTTTTGCCTCAGTAGTGGAACAAAATTATCACTGGACTAAACACTACAAGTCTCACCTAGCAAAGCTTAAAAGTAAGATCTGAAAGTATCAAACTGTTTCCAAGTAACTTAACTGCATCCCAAAATAAAGTTCAAGTATATTTATAGGAATATGAAAATATCCAGCACTCAAAAGATAGAATACACAGTCTGGCATTCAGTTAAAATTCACCAGGTATACAATACAAACAAGATAATATGATCCATAATGAAGGAAGGAAAAAGCCATGAATAGAAACCTACCCAGAAATAACACGATGATAGACGCAGTAGTCAAGGACAGGAAAACACTTACTATAGCTATATTACATATGCCTGAGAGCCTAGAAGAAAGATTGAACATGATAAATAGAGACATGGAAGATATAAAAAGACCCAAATCAAACTTAGAAGTGAAAACTTCAATGTCTGAGATGAAAAATATACTGGATAGTGTTAACAGATGATTAGAGATTATAGAAGAAAAGATTAGTGAACTTGAATACATAGCCATAGAAATCATCCAAAGTGAAACACAGAAGAAAGGCTGGGGAAAAAAAATAAAAAGAGCATCAGTGAACTCTGGGACAACCTGAAGTGACCGAATATACATGTATATGGGGCCCCAAAGGGAGCAGGGGACAGAAAAAATATTTGAAGAAATAACGGCCAAAAAATTTCCAAATTTGGGACTTCCCTGGTGGTCCAGTGGTTAGGACTCTGTGTTTCCATTGCAGGGGGCCCAGGTTTGATCCCTGGTCAGGGATCTAGGATCCCACAAGCCATGTGGCATGGCCAAAAAGAAATTTCCAAATTTGATAAAAACTATAAACACACAAATCTAAGATGTCCCATGAATCCTGAGCACAAGAAATATGAAGAAAATCACACCAAGGCATATCATGATAAAATAGCTTTAAAACATGAATAAATAAACAATTTTAAAAACCACCAGGGAAGAAAAAGGACATATTATGTACAGAAGAACAAAGATAAGAATAACAGATGTCCTGTTCGAAACAAGGGAAGCTAGGAGATGGTGGAGCAAATTTATGAAGGTAAAATTGTCATCTTAGAATTCTATATCCAAAGAATATATGTACAAAACAAAAGTGAAATAAAAACTTTTCTAGACAGACAGAAGGTGAAAAAATTCATCACCAGTAAAGTTGCATTGCAGGAAATGGTAAAGCGCTTCCTTTAGGCAGAAGGAAAGTGATACCAGAGGGAAACCTGGGATCTATGCAAAGGAAAGAGGAGCACTTGAAATGGTAACTACGCAGATAAATGTAACAATTTTTTATTATTTTAATCTCTTTAAAGGATGATTGGCTGATTAAAGCAGTGACAATGATAATACGCTGTGGACTTTTTGACATATGTAGAAAGAAAATTTATGACACCAATAGCACAAAAGCTAGAAGGGAAGAAATAGAAGTACACTGTTGAAAGTTTCTTGTACTAAACATGAAGTAGTATGGTACCACTGGAAGGTAGACCATAATAGGCTAAATCACAAAGCAACCATCATAAAAATGCAATAAAGAGTTACAGTTAATAAACCAACAAAGGAGATAAAATGTAATTATTTTAAAATGTTCAACTAAGCCAAAAGAAGGCAGAAAATGAGAAAAGAACAAAGAACAGATGGAATAAATAGAAAACATATGGCAAGATAGCAGATTTAAACCCAACAATGTTCATAATCACATTATATATACACGGTCTAAATAGTCCAATTAAAAGGTGGAGACTTTGGGGTTAGATAAAAGATTAAAAAAAAACAACAGAAAGACTCAACTGTATTCTGCAACCCAAAAAGACAGATGTTCTGTAACCCATTAACCCACAATGTCCTGATGACACCAGGACAAGTGCCCCCTTCCCTTGCTAGTCTCTCTATCTGTAACTGGTCCTTCTTCATCCAATGAGCCTCCAGTCCTAAAACCTTTTATGTCACAACATTTGGCTTTAAGTCTCTTCTTCTGCCATGATTCCCATTACTGACCCACTCAACTCAGACTTCATTTTAGGCAACTGTGTTTTGCCCAACCAGCTTCTGTCTGTTGACAATTTGGCCACTATGACCAGCCCACCTTCCTTCTGTGCCAACTCTCGCCACACAAGCCACGACAGTTACGTGAAGATACAGGGGAGCAGAGCTTTGTGATGCAGGACCGAGATTTGCTTGGGCTTATCTATCAATCTTCCTCAACTCCAGTTGCCTCTACTCCTCAGGGCGAGGGCTGCATCAGACGGATGCTGCCTTTAGCAAAAGCTAAGGGAGATGGCCACAGTGCTCCCTCATGGCTCACCTGGCTGTGACCATGTGCCCATTTGTCATAACTTCCTGAAATGCACCCTCAACTCATGCCCCAGGTCTAACAGATGCCCCTGAACAACTGCAGACTCTGCCCACTGGCTTTCCTGTTGCTGCCTGGAGGTTTAAGAGTTTCCCAATCCTGGTTTCTCTCCAACAGCACTCTCCCTGTTTGTCAAAGAATACCCATTAGCTTGTGTTAGACAATCCCTGACATCAACGACAATGTCATCACCCCCGCCTCTGCTGGTGCCACCAGCAGCAGCAGCAGCAAGGAGCCGTGATTTACTTGCCTGGGCCACCCCCCATCTGTCACTGTTGTTCTGCCTTAGAGTGATGGCCTGAACCTCCTCCCAGTACCTATTCCACTTTAACCACATCTAAAGTCTTTCTCACGCTGCAATGAGCCTTCTCAAAAGAGTGGATGCCTAGGCTGAAGATGACCAAAACACCTTGGACTGTTTGATCATGACTTCTGAGAATAATTACCTTGGAGAAAACTGGGAACAGCCATGGATGGACCAGCTTGTCTTTTATACATTCATGTCGGTGTTTTTTTTTTCTCCCTAAGAGCATCAGAAGCCATATTACCAATACTTACAGGTGCTCTAGGAGAATGGAAAGGGCTGGGTCACATCTGGCTCCTCCTGATGTCTGCCTATGTGATTCATTAAAGAATAAACAACAATCTGTCTTAACGTCAAGCTAAAGCCGTGACTAGTGTATGTAAAGGGCTTGGCCATGTTTATTCTTCCTTCAGCCTCAGTCTAGGCTGTGGTTACTGTTCATCCTTGAGTTGTTCAAGACAGAGAAGAACCCAGGCAGTGGTCTGCCTACTCTAGAAGTCCAATAAGTAGTGCTAAGTTTGAAAAGTAATTCTTAGAAGAAAATGTTGTGTTACCATATGAGAGAGGGAATGAGGGAGAGCAAAGGCAGAAAGTTGGGAGAAATGGTTTCATCCATGAACTTTTGATGTCTTCCTAAATGATGCATAATGGGAAAGAGCTCCCCACACTCCACCCATGAGTGCTGTAAGGCATAAAGGTCAACCGAGGAGTATCGCACCAAAGAGAGATGGATCAGAGTTCATTTATGGTCTGTGTGTCAGGGAGTCCATGACAATGCAAAATGTCAGCTGCAAACTATCCTTGCGGCTTGCAATTGCGGAACGAACCTCACTGTCCCCTTGGTTCAAAAAATGGTACAAGTCGTGAATGAGCCATACATACGCATAGACTCATCCTTACCACGTCTATGGTATTATATGTAATCACTGCAGGACTTTTTCTAGCTGGACAAGGCGGGTAGAGCATATAAAATGAGGTTCTTTATTTTAAAAAATAAAAATCTCCGCCCCTATTCATCATCACATTAGGTTATGAAATATACAAGGAAAGGAAAAGTAAAGGATGAACTGAAGCAGCATTAGCAACACCAACTCACCACAGATAGCTGGACAACTCAGTCCAAATCCCTGCTCTTGATGGAATTTTACTTAACAGATTCCTGTGGTCTCTAGTTCCCAGGATCCCTGACATTAGGGTAGGGCTTCCCATGATGTATTTATCTGCCCATTCTCAATCTGGAGACACAGTAAGGAGAAGAGGGCTGGGAAGGGAAAAGTTCCATCTGTCCAATGCCATAGGGGGATGAGACCCCACTTGGGAAAACTTTTATTTTATACCACAGTCCTATTTGTCTCTGTTTTCTAAGAGCTGGAGAAAGAGAGAGGGAAGGAAAGAGAGAGGGAGAAAGAAAGAATTCTCATGACTTGGAAGCAGAAGACAATGTCCAAAGTTAGCAGGCCTCATGTTTGAAATGCTTCCCCAGAAACAGGACAGGCCGCCCTACTGCCTTCAACCCAGTGGGCAGGGGGTAGAACAGTTGTTCTTTGGGCAAAGATAACTGCCCAGTTTGGGCTCCAGCCTGTGCTTTGGCTGTCACTTCCCCATGAGAATCAAACTTCTCAGCCATGGGTGAAGCATACCGACCACACTAAAGGAATTCAGAGACAGGACAGCAGTAAGGACTAGTGTTCCTTACAAGGAAGGTGTCCAGGCAGAGGGTGTGTTTGAACTAGGCCTTCAGGGTCTTTACAGAAGGATCGCTTCTCTAAACCTCAGTTTCCTCATTTTTAAAATGAAGAAACTGGATGGCCCTCAATTTCCTTATTAGCTTGACTCATGGAGAAGAGAAGGGCTTTCCCAGGAAGGGATGCCCGGCCCACCCACAGGTGGAAGATGCTGTTCTTGGAAATGATGCCCTCCCCAGACCTGCCATCACATTCACATGGACCATTTGAAGACTGGACGTGCTTAACATCTGTCGTGAATGACTCCAGCCGAGCACATCTAGGGAAGAACTAGTTATACCAGGATAGTCATACTTTCCATGTTCGACCTGGGACATGGAAACTGTCTCCTCTTTTCCATCTTTAATATTGGGGTAGGTTACAACTCACCATTGTTCCCTTGATTTGTCCCTTCCAGGCCTGTAACTTTCAAGAGTTGTCACAAAGCCACAGAGGACAGTAAATGACTAAGGCTCTGGTGCTCAACCAGCAGCTTTCAGGGCCCAGTGATTAGCTGGTGACTCCGGCGAGCTACCTTCCCAACTCTAAAATGTGGCTTGTAATAGTTAATGTAGGTGAAACAGTACAAGGCCAGGGACTGAAGCACTGAACAAGTGTTATTGTTAGTCATCTTTTAAAGACACAGCCACGCCAGTAAAGTGGTCATGAAAAATCTTACCTTCTGTCTCCCACTGGGGGCTGCTGTAAAATTTGAAGTCATGAGTATTAAAATACATAAACATCTGTCTACTCATACATTGAGCTCCATCTACAAGTCTCTGCTGAGGATGGCTACATTGGGGAAAACGTCCCCTGGGGAAGGCTTTTTACCATTCCATTAACTAAACTCCCTTAGATTAGGAAGCCAGATAAACCAGTATGGGGCAGTTCTGCTCTGTAATAAGTGAGGCGGGAGCAGGCTTCGGGATCTAAGAGGCAGTGTTCAAACTGAAACTTCCAGTGGCCCTAAAGGAAATAGGTTTCCGTGCCACTGGCTTTGTTCATGGGATTTCTGGCCATGGCCAAGTAAGAAGATCAACAAGTCTCCTCAAAAAGCAACTATAAAGCTGGGTAAATTTGACAAAAACAACGATTTCAGTGCCCTGGAATTTGACCAAAGGCATACAGAAAAAATCTAAGAAACATTTATGCATGAAAACCTGTGAAGTACTGTGGAAGTCTGGCATCCTTGCCTGGGAATGCTCCAGCCCCCTCCCCAAGTCAGAGGAGGAGAAGGTCCCACCAGGGCAGGAAGGACCAGCAGCTTCACAACTGCAAACAAAAGGCCTTGCCTGATTTGGAGCAGTGGGTCACACCCACATCCAACTGCACAGTCTGGAAACGACCATCCTGGCAGCGGACGAGCTGCTTATTCTATCAGACTGGGGTTGCGTTTGTGGTGGGGGCCAGCCTGTTCATGGCTGGGTCTGCATGCATGCACAGCTAAGCCGCACACTCCCGGCCAATCCTGAGGTTATACACAAGACACAGAAGGAATGCAAAAAGGCCAGGTGGAAAGGAGAAGCTTGGGGAAGACTTGAAAGTGACCCAGACTTCGCATGTGCCCACCCCCACCCCAACCACTCACAGAACCAGCAGTAGAGGACAGAAGCCTAACTGGCTCCAGGTGCTTGGACAAAACCTCTGTCAGGTCTAAACAATCAAAAGGCAGAGACTGTCATACTGTATCCATAAGAGAGTTCAGGTAGGTATATTCATATCAGACATGATAAACTAGAATATAAGACATATTACTAGGGCTATAAAGAAATATTTTATAACAATAAAAAGGTCAATGCGTCGGGAAATAGAATAATTACAAATGTAATATATGAGGTCAAAATGGACAGAATTGAAGTTGAAGTAAACAATTTCACAATAATAGCTGCATATTTTCAATACCCCCTCAATAATCAATAACAAAACTAGATATAAAATCAACAAGGATATAGAAGAGTTGAACAACACTATCAACCAATTTGCTCTGACTTATACAGGACACGCCGACTACAGAATACACATTCTTTTCAAGTGCACATGGAACAGTCCCTAGGAAAGAACATATGTTAGGCCATAAACCAAGTCCCAATGTATTTAAGCAGATTAATTATATAAAGTCTGTTCTCTGACTACAGTGAAATTAAATTAGAAATCAAGAAAAGAAAGAACCAGTTCATCTGTATCAACTGGTTTGCAGGGCAGAAATAGAGACACAGATGTAGAGAACAAACGTATGGACACCAAGGGGGGAAAGTGGGAGGAGGAGGTTGTGTAATGAATTGGGAGATTGGAATTGACATATATACACCAATATGTATAAAATGGATAACTAATAAGAAGCTGCTGTATAAAAAAATTAATAAAATTCAAAAAAAAGGAAAGAAATATGGAAATCCCATAATATTTGGAAATTAAACAACATACTTCTAAATAATCCATGGGTCAAAGAAGTAATCACAAGAGAAATTAGAAAATACGGTGAGCTGAATGTAAATGAAAACACAACATATAAAAATATGTGGATGCAAATTAAGCAGCGCTTAAATGGATATTTATAGCACTAGATGCTTATAGCAGAAAAAGCTCAAAAATCAATAACCTGAAGTTCCACGTTAAGAAAGTAGAGGGCTGCCCTGGTGGCGCAGTGGTTGAGAGTCCGCCTGCCGATGCAGGGGATGCGGGTTTGTGCCCTGGTCCGGGAAGATCCCACATGCCGCAGAGCAGCTGGGCCCGTGAGCCATGGCCGCCGAGCCTGCGCGTCCGGACCCTGTGCTCCACAACGGGAGAGGCCACAAGAGTGAGAGGCCCACATACCGCAAAAAAAAATTACAATTACTTACTCATGAAGAAAGAAACAATCTGAATAGGACTCTAAGAAGTAGAGAAATTGAATTAGCGTACAACATCCCACAAAGAAAGCTCAGAACTTGATGGCTTCAAATAATTAAAGAAGATATAATATCAAATAATTAAAGAAGATATAACACCAATCTTTCATAAGCTCTTTCAGAAAATCAAGGGGGTACACTTAACCACTCATTCTGGGAGCCCAGTATTACCCTGATATTAAATCCAGACAAAGACAGCCCAAGAAAAGAAAACTATAGACCAACATTCCCTAATACGCACAGATGCAGCTATCTTTAACAAGATATTAGCAAACTGAATCTAGTAACATATAAAAAGGATGATACACCATGACCAAGTGGGATTTACCCCAGGAATACAAGGTTGGTTTAACATCTGAAAAACAATGACTACAATACAGTATATTAATAGAATAAAGGACAAAATCCACATGATCATCTCAACAGATGCAGAAAAGCATTTGACAAAATCCAACACCCCTTTATGATAAAAACTTTCAAAGTATTAGGAACAGGAGGGATCTTCCACAACCTGATAAAGGGCTTCTGGGAAAAAACCATAGCTAACATCATACTTACCAGTGAAAAAGTGAATACTTTTACCCTAAAATCAAAAACAAGGCAGCAATGTCCACTCTCATCTGTTCTTTTCAACATTGTACTGAAAGCTTTAGCCAGTAAAATAGAAAACAAAAGAACAACAACAAAAATTAAACTCATCCAGTTTGGAAAGGGATAAATAAAATCATATTCTCAGAACACAAGACCCCGTATGTAGAAAATGCCAGAGAAGTCACATAAAATTAATAAGAACAAAAATAAAACAAGTTTAGCAAGATTGCCTGGCACAAGAACCACATTAAATTATCAATTGTATTTTCATATGCTAACAATGAAAAATCCAAAAAGGACATTAAGAAAACAATTCCATTTACAATAGCATCACAGAGAGTCAAATACTTGGGAACAAATTAACAGAAGAAGTACAAGACTTGTACACTGCAAAACTACAAAACACTGTGGAGAAAAATTAAAGATCTAAATAAATGGAGAGATATTCCAGGCTCACAGATTTGAAGTCCTAATATTTTTAAGATGGAAACTCTCCCCAAATCGATGTATAAATCTAACACAATCCCTATCAAACTCCCAGTAAGCTTTTTTGTAAAAATTAACAACCTGATTCAATAAGAAAACTGTGTGAAAATGCAAAAGACTCAGAGTAGCCGAAACAGTATTTTAAAAGAAGAAGAAATTAAGGACTTATATTACTTAATTTAAAACTTACTATAAGACCACACTAATCAAAACAGTGTGGTGTTAACACAAGGATAGGCATATAGATCAGTGGCACAGAATTAAGTGTCCAGAAATAGACTGTCACTTTTACGGCCGGTTGATTTCTATGAAGGTTCCAGACAATTAAATTCAATGATGAGGGGCTTCCCTAGTGGCGCAGTGGTTGAGAGTCCGCCTGCCGATGCAGGGGACACGGGCTCGTGCCCCGGTCCAGGAAAATCCCACATCCGCGGCTAGGCCCGTGAGTCATGGCCGCTGAGCCTGTGTGTCCGGAGCCTGTGCGCCGCAACGGGAGAGGCCACAACAGTGAGAGGCCCGTGTACCGCAAAAAAAAAAAAAAAAAATTCAATGATGAAACGGTATTTTTTTTTAATTGAAATGTAGTTGAAGTACATTAAGTATATTATGTTAGTTTCAGGTGTACTATATAGTCACTTGACATTTGCATACATTACGAAATGATCACCATGATATGCCTAGTAACCATCTGTTCCCACACAAAGTTATTATGTTATTGACCATATTCAAAAGGGTAATACTTTCAACAATGTTTCTGCAACAACTGGATGTCCACATGCCAGAAAAAAAAGAACTTAGACCTTCATCTTGTAGTATAAACAAAAAAATTAAGCCCACGATGGATCATAGGCATAAATGCAAAAGCTAAAACTATTGAACTCATAGAAGAAAACATAGGAAAAAATCTTTGTGACCTTAGATTGGGCTATACATTTTTACAAATGACACCAAAAGCAAGGTCTATAAAAATACTGATAAATTGAACTTCAAAATTTAAAACATTTGTGCTTTAAAAGATAACCATTAAGAAAATGAAAAGACAAGACACAGACTGGAAGAAAATATTTGCAAATCATATATTTCATAAAGGACTTATATCCAAATTATATAAAGAACTTTCTGAACATGTTGATTTAGAAAAAACAAGTAATGCAATATAAAAATGGTCAAAAATGTGAACCAAAATTTCACCAGTGAAAATTAAAACCACAGTGAGACGGTACTACATACTCACTAGGATGTTTTTAATAAAAAAGACAAAATCAACTATGACAAGGATGTCGCAAAACTGTAGCCCTCATATGTTGCCAGTGGGAATTTAAAATGGTGCAGACACTTTGGAAAACAGTCCAGCATTTTCTCAGAAATTTAAACTTACCACTTGATCCAGCAATTCCACCCCTAGGAATCGGCCCAAGAGAAATGAAAACACATACTCACACACAGATGCATATGTAGATGTTCAGAGCAGTATTATTCATAACAACCCAAAACTAGGAACAATCCAAATGTCCATTAATTGATGAATGGATAAGCAAAACGTGCCATTTGAATGCAATAGAATATTCAGCAATGAAAAGGAAAAAACTACTGATACATCCTGTGACATAGATGAACCTCAAAACACTGCTAAAACAGAGAGAAAGAAGCCAGACACAAAAGGCTAATTATTATATGATTCCGTTTGTATTAAATGTCCAGGAAAAGCAAATTTATAGAGACAGAACGCAGATTAGTGGTTGCCTAATTAACATAATTATCTGCAAACAGGTTTGAGGGAACTTTGTGGGCTGATGGAAATGTTCTAATACTGGACTGTGGTGATCATCAGACAACTCCGTAAATTTGTTAAAGATCATTAAATTGTACACTTACAATTAGTGAATTTAAAGGTATGTAGAGTATGCCTCGACAAAACTCTTTAAAAACTTGAAAACGTGAAATATAGAGATCTAAAAATCCAACTGCAATCCAGTTGGCTCTACTTTGCCATGAAACATTTCTGCTGCTGAAGTTAAGCTAGAATTTGGAGTGATTATGTGAATGTAACTGATAGATCTCCAAGAAGATTGGTTTTAGGTACACAATGATATTTAAAGAAATAAACATTCAGTTAATTTCATTGTCTCTACAGCAATTTACTATTTCTATGCTTTCTTCAGTGCAAGCTACTGCCCTACTCAGGGGGTATTACAGCTCAATGTAAGTAGTAATTAATTAAGGGCTCATCTCCCGTGCTAGAAGAAAGCAGAAGGACAAAGAAAGCCAAACAGATGTGCCCAAAATGCGTCTGATTCTTCTAGCAAGTTTCCTAATTACAAACAATACAAACATGTGTCATGGGTTGGAAAACACTCATTTCCTCTCAAGAATAGCAATAAAATAATTGGCCAGAAAAAAGGAGAAACCCTTTAATTCTTACGTACTGGCAGTTGAAATGTGTAAGTATAAAATCAGCTCATGAAATGAATCAACTTTGATCATCATGACCAAGTGGGGAGGATGTTTGGGTGATAGAGATGATTTAAAGAAGAAAATGGGTTGTGTTGGGGCGTCAGTGCGTGGATTTGCCTTATCAGATATCAAGATATTTTGAAACACTAGTAAATTGGCTTTGTGATAGATGAACAGACCAAAGAAACCAGAGAACCCGAAACAGAGCCACATAATATTCTATCATATTATAATGAAAAAACAATACCTTAGAGTACATTGAAATTAAACATACTGAAATTGTTGGAAAACAATTGAAACCAGATTCAGCAAACTTTTTTCTGTAAATGTCTAGATAGTAAATATTTTATGCTTTGTAGACCACATTCATCTCTGTCCCTTCTCCTCCTCCCCCTTCTCTTCCTCCTTCATCTTCTTCTACAAACCTTTAAAAATGTAAAAACCATTCTTAGTTCAGAGTCCTGTAGAAACAGACCATGGGCAAGGGCCACAGTTTGCCAACCACTGATCTACAGTATTTATAAATGGAATATATAAATATAAAAATATATAAATAGAAATAAAGGGCAGTTAAAACGAATATATAGATATACTTTCTAGACAAATCCTATAAAAATTTGTTGTATCAAAAATTATATTTCAAGTTAAGAACTGAGAATAGCTAAAACACTATGAAGAGGTTAGGATGCTTCTTTCCCCAAACCTCAAAATTTATTATAAAGCTATGATGGGGCTTCCCTGGTGGTGCAGTGGTTAAGAATCCACCTGCCAATGCAGGGGACATGAGTTTGAGCCTGGTCCGGGAAGATCCCCCATGCCGCAGAGCAACTAAGCCCGTGCACCACAACTACTGAGCCTGTGCTCCAGAGCCCGCAAGCCACAACTACTGAATCCCGCGCGCCTAAAGCCTGTGCTCCACAACAAGAGAAGCCACCGCAATGAGAAGCCCACACACTGCAACGAAGAGTGGCCCCCACTTGCCACAACTAGAAAAAGCCCATGCACGGCAACGAAGACCCAACGCAGCCAAAAAATAAATTAATTATTAAAAAAAATAAATAAAGCTATGATGGTTAAAATAGTATGGAATTAGTGCAAGGATAGACAGACAAACTGACGGGACAGGAGAAACCGAGAAACAAACCCATACATATGTGGAAAAAACAGCATTGCAGATCAGTGGGGAAAAGGTAGCTTCCCCATAAATGACACTGGAAACAATGTTTCCCCATAAGGAAGGAATATGGAATTGGATCCTTGCCTTATACCATCTTACAAACACGTAAATCAATTTTAGGTACATTAAACACTTAAATATGGAAGGCTAAACTTTGGAACTCTAAGAGGAAAATATAAGAGAATATCTTTGTGATGTCAGAATAGAGAAGGGTATCTTAAATAAAACCCCAAAGTGCTAACCAGAAAAGGAAAAGACTGATAAATTTGAATATTTTAAAATTGAGAATGTTTCTTCATCAAAACACCATAAAAATGAAATGACAAGCCATAAAACAGAAGTAAATATTTGCAACATATATAACCAATAAAGGATTAATATCCAGAATATGTTAAAAGTTCTGACAAATCAATAAGAAAAAGACAAACCCAACAGAAAAATGGACAAAGAATGCAAAAGTCTCTTCCCAGAAAAAGGAACTGCAAATGACCAGTAATCATATGAAAAGATGATCAACATTGTTAATAATCAGGCAAATGGAAAATTAAGCTGTAACAAGACATTGTTTTGTCCCGAGTAGATTGGCAGATGTTGAAAAGACTGTGAAATACACTTAATACACTCTGGTAGAGGTATACACTGGTCAAAATCCTGGTGAGGTATAAACCAGTAGAACAACTTTGAAAAATTATATTAATAAATGTAATAATATAAGGACCCAGAAATCCCACTCTTTGGAATTTACCACAGAGAAATTCCGACATTTATATACATGTAAAATGCTAGGGAGGGCTTCCCTGATGGTGCAGTGGTTGAGAGTCCGCCTGCCGATGCAGGGGACACGGGTTTGTGCCCCAGTCCAGGAAGATCCCACATGCCGCGGAGCGGCTGGGCCCGTGAGCCATGGCCGCTGAGCCTGCGCGTCCGGAGCCTGTGCTCCGCAGCGGGAGAGACCACAACAGTGAGAGGCCCGCATACCGCAAAAAAAAAAAAAAAAAAAAAAAAAAGCTAGGGAAAAATACAGTAGTTTCATAACAGCAATGTTTGCAGTAGCAAAAACTTGAAACCACTGAAATACCCAATGGCAGTACAAGATATGGTGTGTTTTTCTGATGGAATACTATACAGCCCTGGGAAAAAAATCAGTGAAGCATAATTACTCTCATCAACAGGAATGAACCTCACAGATATCAACAGAAAACAGTCTCGGAAGAATCCGTACAACATGACACCTCATTCTGTATATGGTTTAAACACATTCAAAATGAAAACATACATTGTTCAGGGTTACATATATTATGGAAAACCATAAAGAAATGTAAAGAAACGATAAGCCATCAATTTAAGGAAGTGGTTGCCTCTCACAGGGGTCGGGGGGTGAGATTGGGGAGGGGCACACGGGCACTTCCGAAGTATCAGCCGTGATCTACTTCTGGGCGGTAGGCACACAGGCATTGGTTTTGATGATGATGATGTTGTATATCTTGCATATAACATATATAATGTCTTCATAACATATTTTATAAGTTTAAATGAAAACCAATACTTGGCAGAAAGTAAAGTACAGTAAGAGTAAAGCACAGAAAACAAGAGTGTATTTCGTTTCTGGACGCACACAAATAGGAAAAGCAAAAAAAAAAAACACCCCATCAGGACACTCACTAATACAATAAACAGTGAGTTCCTTTGGAGGAGAAGGGTGGGCGGTGGGAGGGATTGCTTGGGAAAGATCACAAAGAGATTTCAACTGTGACCTGTAACTTTCTATTTAAAACATAAAAATAGCTCAAGCTAAGATAGCCAAATATTACTATTCGTGAACTCTGAGTGTTGGGTACATAGGTGTCAGGTATCAGGTTGCCAGACCTCACACAAAGAAAAACAAAAAAAAAAGCAGGACACTCAAAGTGAATTTCAGATAAACAACAAATAATTTTTAGTATAAATAATTTTCAATACGGTATATGTCCTATTGGGACAGCCTGTGTTTTATCTGGCAAACCTAGTTATATTAATCTCTGTATCTGAAATATAAGAAAATATGCTTGTCCTGTCCATGTACATCGTGAAAAAGTTGCCAGCAGTTACGTATTTAGAATGTACAGAATGAGCAGAGGGGATCACAGAATACCTACTGCCTGTATCTTCAAGCCTTCTGAAAAGGTCCATTTTCTCTGATTACTTAGCTCTGAAACCAGTGTACCTATCATTTATAAATGATAATCATCATTTATCACATAAGCTCTTGACACGCATTATCTCATTGGATCTCCTTAACCAGCCAGTCCTGGTATTACTGTTCTTAGGTTTCTTATAGTTTCTGGTACTTGCCCAGGACTCAGAAATTTGCCAGGGTTGCACAGCTGGTGAGTGCTTCCAAATCCATTGTTCCTTCCACCTGACCCTCGTCACACACACACACACACACACACACACACACACACACACACACACACGCACGCACCATCTTTCTCCAGGTCTCCCGGTCTCTCTCCTCCCGAACTTCCCCATCACACTGTGTCTGGGTCCTCCTTTGGCCGGGAGCATTGGTCACCTGTCTTGTTACCTCTCTAGATACAGAACACCCTCCTTCTTAGATCACGTATCACTACTCAGTCCGAGCTCCAAACCTCTGGCTTCTAGTTTCAGCAAAGAGAAGGCACTCAGTACGTATTTAGCAGGAGACCGGTCAGCTTTTTTCCCAAGGGCATCCTGGAAAGCAGCCGTGGACCTAGCCACTTCCAAAAGTTCTACTTTAAACACAAAGTTCCTTGCCTTTCAATGGTCGCATTCAAGTGCCCTGATCTCTTCTGGTCAGCAGAGAGCACGCCTGGGTCTTGAAGCCTCAAAGTGGACACCATGCCGGGGAGTCCAGAGATAATTTTCTTGTGAACTTCAGTATAAACAGCCCAAGTCCATGGCCACTACTAGTTTTTAAAATGCCCAACACAAACCCTTTTTGTCACTCAGAAGGAAGAGTCCCTCCTGCCCCACAGAAGACCAGTTGGCTTCCTTTCAAATATGCTAATTGCCCTGCTTCCAAGTTTCAAGCCCCTTTTTTATGCCTGACTTAAAAATAAAGCCCTGACACTACAGGCTTGAATGGAAATGCTGACGATACTGAGCGGTGAGAACCAACTGCTATTCCAGAAAAGGAAACACACGCAGAGGCAGCGGGCACGGTTCCAACCTGTGCACAGTAGGGCCGCCTCTTTCCAGCCTGGCGGACAAGCGGCTGCACAGGCCCAGGGCCCAGCCTGATGTCTGCACTGGGGACTCAAGGAAATGTGATCCCATCTTCCTGTTTTCTCCAGATAAAACTGGAGCTAGCTTGGGAATTCCCTGGCGGTGCAGTGGTTAGGACTCAGAGCTTTCACTGCCGAGGGCGTGGGTTCAATCCCTGGTCGGGAAACAAAGGTAGAGTAAGCAGCATGGTGTGGCCAAAAAAAAAAAAAAAAGTGGAGCTAGCTTTGTCTCTTTCAGTTCTGTCTGAGGGAGAGTTTGGACCCCTGTGCTTGGGAGGAGCTGCTGCAGAAACTCCAGATGATCCATGTGCACACGTGGACCCAGGTCAGGGTCCTGCCCACTTGTGTGCAGTTTCCCTCTTCCCACTGCCCGCTTTGTTTGAAAGAAGTCCAGGCTGCATGTAAAGCCGCTTTTCCTGGGTGACGCTGAGAGCTGTCGTCATAATCCAAGATCTGGGCCCCGATCCAAATGTTAGCAGCTCCGTGTGGGTAGCAGCCTTAACGCACTGTGTCAGTGGAGGTTGCCCCCCGATTCTAACCAGAATGAGTGAGAAGCTCGCCCGTGTTCTCATCTCCTTTCATGTAAATTCACCTGTGCGGTTGGCATAATTGTCCTCATTTTACAGGTGAGGATCCTGAGCCTCAGAGGTTAAATCAGTTCAACGAATTGCCCTTGACCGCAGTGTGAAGAAGTGAGAGAGATGAAATTCAAAACCAACAGTGAGGGGCTTCCCTGGTGGCGCAGTGGTTGAGAATCTGCCTGCTCATGCAGGGGACATGGTCCGGGAAGATCCCACATGCCGGGGAGCAATTAAGCCCGTGCGCCACAACTACTGAGCCTGAGCTCTAGAGCCTGCGAGCCGCAACTACTGAAACCCACACGCCTAGAGCCCATGCACCGCAGCAAGAGAAGCCCCCACTCGCCACAACTAGAGAGAGCCTGCACGCAGCAACAAAGACCCAACACAGCCAAAATAAATAAATAAACAAATAAATAAATAAATTTATGTTTTAATAAAACCCAACAGGGCTTCCCTGGTGGCGCAGTGGTTGAGAGTCCGCCTGCCGATGCAGGGGAAGCGGGTTCGTGCTCGGGTCCGGGAAGATCCCACATGCCGCGGAGCGGCTGGGCCCGTGAGCCATGGCCGCTGAGCCTGAGCGTCCGGAGCCTGTGCTCCGCAACGGGAGAGGCCGCGGCGGTGAGAGGCCCGCGTACCGCAAAAAAAAAAAAAAAAAAAAAAAAACACAACCCAACAGTGAGATGGGATGGGGTTCAGGACACGCTTCCCCGGGTGATGGTACCTGGCGTTGTGAATGCTTCCAGCTGAAGGCGGTTGCGCAAATGGCAGGTGCAAAAGGTCACTGACACTCCCCCCAGCCCTTCTCCCCTGAGGCCATAAATCCCTGATGCGAGAGGTGCCCTCCCCAGAGACAAAGGGACACCGAAAAGAATCCAAGCAAACAGGCCTGGCTAAGTTTCTCCCAGTTTACAACACTCACCTCGCCCTCTTTGACCTGTATTTCTGCACGTCGGCCCGCGTTTCAGCAAACCCAGCAGAAGAGCACTCAGGGCTGACGGTTTCTACGAGTCTTCTTACGTGAAGGCTCCCACGTCACGTACAGTTTATATTCAGTAAAGGTGTACGCTTTTCTGCCGTTAATTTGTCGTTGTCAGTTTGATTTTCAGCCCCCGCCAGGGACCCTGAGAGGGTCCAGGAACACTTTTTCCTCCCGTATCGGTAACACACTGCACCCACCCTCGCTACTCAGAGACGGGTCTGCGGACCAGCAACCTCAGTATCACCTGGGAACTCGCTAGAAATGCAATCTCAGCCCCAGCTGGGACTCCTGGATCGGGATTTGCATTTTAACGAGATCTCCAGGGCTTCCCGCGCGTAAAGGGCTTCCCGCGCGTAAGGAGGTTTGAGAAGCGCTGATTGACACCCAGCCCTTCTCCAGTGACCCCTGCAGAACAGAGAGAGGTGATTGTGGCCCTGTGGGGCTCTTGGGAGGTAAAACTGGGCATGACATGAAGTGCTGAGGAGAGGGGCTTCCACGGAGGGGCCGCACACTGTCACGCTGTGTCCCAGGGGTCTGCCTTGGGTCCAATATGGGACAGAAGAAAGCCATAGTCTCTGGACATGGGTACATTCCAATCCTGGTTCTGCTGTTCACTAGCTACAAAAGCACGTGAAAGTTGTTAAACCCTCTGGGTCTCAGTTTCTTTCTCTCCAAAATGAGAACAGAGCTACATCCTATGTTGTTCTGATGTTCAATGAGACGTGTGTGTGTGTGTGTGTGTGTGTGTGTGTGTGTGTAAACATACACAATGTGACTGGAATGTCATAGGTCATCAATAAGTGGGTACGTATTAAATATTAATACCCACGTTAGATATTATGTCATCCAGAGTCTGAGGGTACATTAAACAGAGTTTTGCAAACACCAGAAACCACTCCGTCTAGTTCAAGGGATTCATGAACGTCATTAATGGTGTTCACCCTTCATTAGGTGGTTTACAAAACTCACTGTCAGAGGCTGATTCAAGCGGGAGCAATCTCCCGCCGCCCTGCAGGAGCCTGCCCCCACCCCCCAGCTCGCCACTCGCCCTCTGCCCTCTCCCTCCGGCCTCTGGTCTAAGCCAAGTCTCCGCTGAGGCGCATCTCACTGGCGGAGCCTGGATCCCGGTGGGAACGGGTTGCAAGGAGATCTGGGAAATGCGGTTGTCAGCTTCCAGTGGCTGCAGAACCAGGAGGCACTCTGGGAGGGGTGGGACTGGATGGCCGGGACAGTCACAGTAGCCACCACAAGTCTGATGGCAAGTCTTCACGATGCCCTGAATAGGACAAGCTGATCTAGGGGTCGGGGCCTCCTCTGGGGGCCGGGTGGAGAGGGGTAGGGATAGGTCAGCAGACGTGAGTAACTGGAGAGCAGAATGTCTCTCCGAGCTGCAGAACAGCCGGTAGAGAAGTTCCTTCCGGGGACTGTGTGGGATTTGCTCTGGGGGAGGGATTTCAGAGCTGGTAGTTGGCAGGACTTTGTGCGGTGACATTAACAGGCAAGCTTTCTCTTTGTGCCCAGGCCTGGCACCCAGCCTGGAACCCACATTGCATCTGGGCACCCCGATGCCCCCTGCAACCCTCAACCCCGGCAGCCATACTCCCTGGTAAGACTTGATCCAGAAGAACATGGAAATTAGGGGCTTAGGGCTTGATGAATGACATAGTCCCAGGGATGTGTCTGAACTTCGCTGGCGCTTCCCGGTAGTGAGTTCCTGGCTATGGGAGCATGCAAGCAGAAGGTGGACACTCGTGAATCAAGGGTGATTCAGGCACCATACGGAGCATTGGGCCAAATGGCCTCCAGGCCCTTTCTAACCCTGACAGGCAGTGTCAGGGTTAACCTCCCAGAAAGAGGCTGTGGTAGGTAGGAAGGTAGGCATTGGGCAGACTGACAGGGGAGATTTGGGGCCAGGGTTCCCTACAACCTGCAAATCGTTGTCAGAGCGGTGTCTACTTCCCTAGTTTACTTACGCACCTGACCAAGGGGCTTCTTAGAGGCAATAGTATCCCATCCCTCTATTAGACAATCAAAGCATTGTTCTGTGTGTGATTGACCTGAAACAGTTAATGCTCTTCCCAAAGAGGCCTGGCTTAGGCACTGAAAGGACGAGAGGAATGCCCGCTTTTACAACCCAACAAGAGTTGACACATAAATAGATTCTTTTTGTAATATTATGAGTGTCTGTGGACCAGAACTGTTCGAAAATCTGAAACAACAAAACAGAACAAAACCGTGTGTTGTGGGTAGCAGATAGGATTACGGTTAAGTTTCTTTTGCTCTTTTATTTTAATTTATGTGACTATTTTTATAAAGTTTCTTTATAAAGACTTCAGGAAAAGAAATCATTTCTCTGGACTCAGAGGTCATTTCATTAATCACTATATTTGGAAGATTCAGGACATGTTTCTATATTTGTCTCATTTCATCTTTGGTGGCTATAGGCTATCAGTGGGTCCAAAGGCCTTGGGTCCATCTAATTCCAAATCTGAGTTGATGGCATTTCCCGTCTGTGTGTGTCTTTGTTTTGATTGGTTTGGTTTGATGCGGCCAGGTGGGCGGATTTGAGGTGTTGGTATCCAAACAGCAGCAGAGAAACAAGAAGCTCTGGAGTCTTTTCCTTTCTTACAAAAGCAAACGTATTCCTTGCTGGTCCACAGCTATGGTGCTGACTTCCGGGGAAAGATGGCGGCCTGAACCCCTGCCTCTGATTCTGGTCTTTCCTGAAACCTCACTGAACTGTAACAGAGAGAACAGGGGAAGAGATACCAAGGTTTTGGAAGCTGGAAAGCAGATCAAAGCCAAATCCGGCAGTGCAGAAAGACGAGATTCTCCACCATTGACATGGCAACATCCTCAAAAAACCCAGGAAAAGGCTGACCAGGCACTTCAGGGAGTGGGGGTGAAGGAGGAGGGCTGCAGGGTGTTGGAGGAGCGGTTAGGTCTGCAGGTGCCCCGTACCCCAACTGCCTCTCCCCATCCCTGTAAGGAGACTGGAGATCTAGTCTATGGAGAAAGCAGACGGGACCATCATGCTTACGAGGACGGGGGCCCTGCACTGAAAGGTGGGGAAAACCACACGCGTTGTGCCCAGTGGGGGCTGCGGTGGGCAGCCCTCTCCTCTCCCTCATCTCCCAGAATGCCAACAGGCAGGTCCTCAGCCTCCATGGAGGATGCTAGGGGCTCAGATGCTGGAGATGCTGACATCACACGGCCCGGAGAAGATCACCCCACCAAGAAGCTGATAGTCAACAGCACCTCCCAGCCCCAGTACAGCGTCCAGCCAGCCTTCTACTCCCTGCTCAGCCATCTTCCCCTCCTCTGACAGGCAGGGAGCTGAGTGTCTTTCCGCCTCAGGCCCCACTCCTCTTGGGCTCTCCGCCCTTCCCTTTTGATCTTCCCAGTAAAGACACTTTGAACCTCTTCCTGTCAGAGAATAGAGCCTTCCAACTAGCAATGGAGCCACCAAGTCCCTTCCACCTTGTGGAGCCTCCTTCAGTCCCTTCCCACCCCGTCTCCCATCAGAGCTGATTTCCTCACTTTCTCCTTCTCCATCCATTCCAGACAGTCTTATGCCTCACAAACCCCCAAAGTCCACCTGCCCAAGGAAGGGCATAGAAATTACTATAAACAAGAGACATCTCAATCCTGTTCTTGACTCAGCAAAACCACTCAACAGTGTTGGCCACCACCTTCTTCTTGAACTACTCTCTTGCACTGGCTTCCAAGGCACCCTGTTCTCCTAATTTCTCCCCTACATCACTGCCCACTTCTCAGCATCCCTGGCCACCGCCTCCTCCCCTTCTCAATCTACCAATCCTGGCGCTCCTCAGGGTTCAGTTCTAGGCTTCCTACTTTTCTCACTCTACACTCTGTCCTCAGCTGACCCTACTCACCTGTTCCCAAACCCGTGTCTCCAGCTCAGGCCCCACCTCCATGTCCAACTTCAGATTTGGAGGTCTTGCAGCATCTCCAACTCAGCGTGTCCAGACTGAACTCGCCATTTCCTTGCCAACATGCTCCTCTTCCAAAACCGTCCTGGTAAAGGGCCAACATCTGCAGAGAGAGTTGTGTCTGACACCCTCTCTTCACCTCCCATGCTCAAGCCTATACAAGCTAAGTCCTGTTGATTCTATCCCCAAACCATACGGCAAATCCATCTTTCTCCATCTCCACAACCACCACCCTAGTTCCAGCCCCCTGCCTCCTGACGGCCTGCCCCATGTTCATTCCTGCTTTCCAGTGTCACGCCCCTGCTGCACACTCTCCCGTGGTTTTCCACTGCTTCTATTTTAGAACAAAATCTTTCACTTGGCTTCCCATGCCCAGGCTAACCCAGTCCCTCCTCCAGCTTCCACTTTTGCCTTTCCAGCCACCCGGTCACTCCTTCCCCTCATGACCCTGGGCCTCTGCACTTTTTGTTCCCTCTGCTCACAGCATCCTTCCTTCCTTCCTTCCATCCTTGGTGTTACAAACTGAATGCTTGCATTCTCCCCAAAATTCATGTGTTGAAGCCCCAATCCCCAATGGGACTATATTTGGAGACAGGGCCATTATGGAGGCGATTAAGGTTACATGAGGTCATAAGGGTGGGGCCCTAATACAATAGGATTTGTGTCCATATTAAAAGAAACACCACAGGCCAATGGAGTTTCCCCCACCCCACCCAGGTGAGGACACAGCAAGAAGACAACCAGCCATCTATACCATCTACAAGCTAGGAAGGGTTCCTTATCAAAAACTAAATTGGCTGGCACCCTCATCTCCAGAACTGTGAGAAATAAATTTCTGTTTTTTATTTTGTTATGGCAGATCTAGCTGATAAATACACTCAACTAACCTCTATCCTTCAGGTCTCTGTTTAAACCACTTAAAAATATTGCTGATTCCCCACTCCCATGCCACACTCTCATCTGGACAGGACCCCTGATACTCAGTGTCATAGCAGCTGTATTCTCCTTTTCAATGTTACTTTTCACAATAGCATTAATTAATTGTGTAACTATCAGCACTTCTCCGTGAGTCTATGCTTGATCAAGGTAGAGATAGCATCTGGGTTGTTCAGTGATGTAACCCCAGTGTCTAGCATAGGGTCCAGACACAGTAGATGCTCTATAAATAGTTTTAAGATGTGATCATCTTAAAAACTGTTTCTGAATTTGAGGATATCTTTTGGAGCAGTTTTAAAAATTGTGTTTCTAACTCTACAACCTTATAGGAGAAAGGAAACCAACCTTGCAGTTTGTATCACCCTTCTTCATTTGCAATGTTGAACATTATCAGCACTCAAATATACATTTTTATGTGTATTCACTAGTGTTGCCTTATATTCTGCCATTTTTACTGCAGAAAGGATGCAGTAAAAGGATGCAGATGGAAAGGATGCCAGAAAAATCTCCCAGTGGGACCTGGGCCTCCAAGGGAATGCTGGCTTTTTCCTTGTGGTCACCAGACTGTCCCTTACAGTGGTTCAAGCCTGTGGGCCCAGAGTTGTATACAAAACGGTGTGGCCTGTAACTGTGTGGTAGTTTGAATGTAGGTCAAATGCTAGGTCTGAATGACAAGCCTGTGATTGACCATCAGCGATGCAATCTGAGTAGATGGTAGTTCATCTGTGCAAGTGCGGGCTAGCCCCTGAGCACCCAGCCTCTCTCCCCAGAGCCATGACTACACCCAGTTAGTCCCACAGAAGAAGCAGCTCTCAGGCCTTCCCCTGGCCTGGGCTATTTCTGTGCTCGGCCTAACATTCGCGGGTGGAATTGTCCCCACTAGTGGACTAAATGTTTGTATCCCCTCAAAATTCATATGCTGAAGCCCTAGTCCCCAACGCAATGGTCTTCGGAGGTGGGGCCTTTGGGAGGTAATTAGGTTAAGATGAGGTCATGAGGATGGGGCCCCCCATGATGGGATTAGTGTCCTTATAAGAAGAAGAGACCAGAGCCCCCTCTCTCTCTGCCATAGGGGGATATAGCAAGAAGACGGTGGTCTGCAAGGCAGGAAGAGAGCTTGTCAGTTAGCTTCAGCAAGCTAAACTTGCTGACACCTTGATCTTGGACTTCCAGTCTCCAGAATTGTGAGAAATAAATTTCTGTTGTTTTAACCACCCAGTCTGAAGTATTTTGTTACAGCAGCCCAAACAGACTAAGACACCCCCCCACCCCAATACCTCCTCCTCGTAAGTCTGTACTGTATTCTCTCCCATCTGGAGACGGCCCACTTCCTTCCAGAGTCTCCGTTGAAGGAGGTTATTGAGTTTACTTTTTTTTTTTTTTCTGCGGTACACGGGCCTCTCACTGTTGTGGCCTCTCCCGTTGCGGAGCACAGGCTCCGGACGCACAGACTCAGAGGCCATGGCTCACAGGCCCAGCTGCTCCGCGGCACGTGGGATCTTCCCGGACCGGGGAATGAACCCGTGTCCCCTGAATCGGCAGGCGGACTCTCAACCACTGCACCACCAGGGAAGCCCTTGAGTTTACTTTTGTTTGACTCCTACCTGGGGACATTTTGCTGTCTGTGTAAAGTCTCACTATGAGGAAAGTACCTGCTCTTCATCTCACTCTCTAAACTAGAAAATTCATCTTTGACTAGAGAAAACATCACCTAACAGATTTCATGTGCACAGAGACAGAGTTCACGCCTTCCACCATTTTTCATGCCCACGTGTTCTACTGATTCCTCACAGGTGACGGAGTCATTCTCTACTGTTGATCCAGGTTTTCTGATGTGAACATTTTTATACCGGTCACTTTTTTCGAACTCTTAGATTGTTCCTCAGAAGAAAGTTTCCTCGTTCGAGCATCTGAGTTATTTTATGCCTCTTCTGTGAAGCCACATTGCCTCACCAAAGCCACAACTTTCCGCAGAGCGCCAGCCGTGCACGGAAGAGCCTGCTCCCCCTCACACCCACCCACCCAGGGTCCTGCCGTCTCTCTTTATTTTCAATATTTCTTTCTAGACAGAGGTACGTTGAGATGAACAAGATGCCAGTGCTCAGAAAATCAGTCATCGTCTGCCAACAATCAGAAATCTCTGCTTGAAGACCCTTCCGTTCTGATGCTGACACAGTGCTGTCCCCATCCTCAAAGCCCCAAGTGATTTATTTTTAATATTAGTGATACTTCAAGGGGTTTAAGGGGACACAGGGCGAAAGGGAAAGCAAACAAATGAGCAGATAAGCAAGTGTTTCCTTCGCCAGCGAGGGCCTCGTCCCCGCCACAAGTGTTCATCGAAGGCCATCTAGTGGATCCACGTGGGAAAAAGGCTCAGAGCGGTGGCGGGGAGACCTGCCCCCAGGCACCTCGGGAGGGGAGCAGGCCCTTCAGGCCTCAGAGTCCTGTTTCCCCGCAGGAGGGAGAGCTGTAAGTCTCCCCAACTCCCGTCAGCTCCCACAGACTATCATTTCTCATTTCTTGGAGGAGGCGATAGGACTGATGCGGGTGTGTGGAAACCGGAAGGGAGCGAAAGAGTTGTTACGCCTACTAGGCCGCACAAAGTTGGGGACTCGGTTAAAGGTATGAATTTCGAACACACACACAACCACGATTCCCATAAATGGAGGTGCCAACGTTGTGAGTTTTTATTCATTCACCAAATATTACTCGAGTTCCCGGCGTGTGAGCAGCGCCGTGCACGTTGATGCTGCTGAGACCTACCATCTAAAGGAAGGGAAAAGACTTCCCCATGGAAAGTTAGCTAATGGGAGAAGGCTGTGAGGTATCAGGGGCGTGAGGTCCCCCTGCAACAGAGAATCAGAGAAGAAGCTTCCACGGGGAGGTGGAATTTTTTTCCTCATGGGTTTATTTTTGGTTATAGTTAAACAAAATAATACATACTTATAAAACTTGAAAAAACCAAAAGTGGACGTTCCTCTCACTCCCCATGTACTTCCATTCTCAGCAGGTAACCACTGTTTAGGGTTTGCTTTGTGTAATTCCAGGAGATTTTTTCTGCACTGGGTCTTCCTTGCTGCACGCAGGTTTTCTCTAGTTGCGGCAAGTAGGGTGTACTCTTCACTGCAATGCACGGGCTTCTCATTGTGCTGGCTTCTCTTGTTGTGGTGGTTTCTCTTGTTGCAGAGCACGGGCTCTAGGCACGTGGGCTTCAGTAGTTGTGGCACACGGTCTCAGTAGTTGTGGCTCGCGGGCTCTAGAGCATAGGCTCAGTAGTTGTGGCGCTCGGGCTTAGTTGCTCCGCAGCATGTGGGATCTTCCCAGACCAGGGCTCGAACCCGTGTCCCCTGAATTGACAGGCAGACTCTTAACCACTGCGCCACCAGAGAAGCCCTCCAGGAAATTTTAAACTGCGCCCTAAAGGATGAAAATGTTTGGTCAGTGGAAGAAAATGGGAGAGGGACGGGGTGGTGGGACTCTTTGGAATGGGAAGAGTTAACTCCAGATGGGCACCCACCCCATTATCATTGTGATATACTAATTTTCTGATGGTCTCAGGTCCCTTGAGTTTCTAATAGTACTTATAATTTTTTAAAAAAGAGAGAGAGAGAGAGGAAAAAGAACTAGTTAATTCATTCCAGATACCTGGCTTTTTTCAAATTCCCCAGATTTTTTTTTTTCTTCCTTGGTTTGACCACAAAGTGAACCTAAGAGTATGAATCATAAGCCTTCACCTCATGAATGTTTTATTCCAAGAACGTTGACTTACAGAACTTTTTATGTTGCATTCAAATCCACAGGCAACTCAGTATTTTCCTGCTGCAGCTGGCCCTTGGAAAGAAGGGCTGTGTTTATCTGTAAGTGGGGCGGGAGGTCGTTCCCTCTGCAGCAGCAAGAACCTAACTCCCAATTCGGTTACCAGCAGGCTTGGTCTTTGCAGACCTCCTGGACTAGTTTCTGTGCCCTTCTTCTGGACAACCTGTACTTACCTCTGTCAGAGGACTTAAGACTCCACGGTACATTGCTGTTAATTATTGGGCTATATGCAGCCCGTAATATCCGCGCAGCCTGCCTACCTCAGTGGTGGCCTCAGTGCCTCGGACCTCTGATATTTGCAGAAGGAATGTATGAGTGATGACCATAGACGTTCTCTATTCAAGAAGGGGCCACAGAGCCGAGTGCGTCAGTCACCAGCCACGTGTGATAAAGCGACAGCTCACCCACAGCTGGGCACACTCCCCACACAGGAAGTCGGATTTAGCCACCTTTGGGGGTATCCCAGCTCACTCACCCTGGAGGAGAATTAGAACTTTCCAGGCTCCAATTGTCCAGTGCATGACACACTCTCCCTGACCCTTTCCCAGCCACCACTTCTCCAGGCAGCGGTGACCCACAGTCAGGGTGTGCCACAAAATCCTCATTAGCATACCTCCTGGGTTGTGTCACCCCACGGCCTGTGTTTCCCTTCCCCAACCCCCCGGACCTTCAGAGGGACCCAGCCCGCCGTACAGAGTGTGGACAGCCCAGCATTCCTGTCTCCCCAGACCCCCTTGCCACCAGCCTCTTGGTCCACATTTCCTGTCTCTTTCCCTTAACTCTTCAGCCCCTTGAAGTCCTTCTCAGCATCCTCGGGTTCTCTGTGTTCCTAGGTGCTGCTACGAGAACAACCCCTCTAAAAATCTTAGAGACCCACGACAGTAAGAGCTGATTTCTTGCTTAGGCTACACGTCCACTCTGGCTTTTGGGGGGGAGGAGCTCCGCTCACTACGGTCATTAAGCGACCCAGGTGGATGGAGTTTCCTTCCCCACGCACTATCCCATGATCACAGTGGGATGAGGAAGGTGACACAGCAAATTACACACAAGCTCCCTAAGCTTCTGGCCATAGTTCATTGGCCAAACAAGCCACACAGCCATGCATCATCCCAGTGGGTGTGCAGTACGGTCCTGCCATGTACAACAGGACAGCAGAACTGGAACATCTGCACAGCTTTGGAGACTGACTACCAGACTCTCCCTTTCCCGACAGTGTGGTTGGACTTGTTTGTCAGCCAGGCTGACATCGGCCATCCTGCCCGACTCTCAGCTTTGCCTGTGTCTGCCGTTTGAATCCACCCATAGTTGCAAGGGAATAAATCTCTCTGGCTGAGGAAACCAGGCCGCTACTTCCTGCCAGAGGAAGGAACTGATCATCATTCACGGGAGATCAAGAGGCGTGTTATTAACAATCCTCCCAGAGAGTTTCCAAACACCTTCTCAGCCAGCAGTTTTCACGCAGCCAGCCAAGGAAGTTCCTCCAACATTGCTTAAGCCCATTTTCTGTGCCAAGGACTCTGGGAGGTGCTGGGGTTACACCTACCGACCACACACTGCCCCTGCTGTGAAAGAACTAACATACAGGAAGCAGATTCAGAAATATGCAAAGCAAGTCTTATCTCTTTACTATCCCAGAAGCACAGTGGGTAGGGATGGGCAGAGGAAGGCATCCTAGGGGAGCGAGTCTGGAAACCCAGCATCCGTGGGGTCAGCCGCGCTCAGGAATGAAGCTGCCATTGGTGGAGAGGGCTCAGCCCACACCGTTGTCTATGGCAGAGAAGCTGTGTCAGGAAATCGTGTCATTGCCCAACTTGAGGCAGGACAAACAGAACACAAAGTTGTTACTTCCAGCAAACCAAGGCTTTACCAGTTAGTGAGGTGTCTAATGGCTTTTGCATGGCTTCAAGTCTCGGCTTCTCCACCTACAGGAGGGCCAGTCTCTGGGCTGTTTTGTCATCTGTAAAGTGAAGTTTTTGTGAGGCTTAAATGAGATACTATATACAAAGCACTTACCGCAGTGCCAGGAAATGTCAGCTTCTGCTAACGTCACTGGAAGCGGGTCCAAGCACCTGCAGTGGGCACCCAGAGCATTTGACATCTGGAGTGGAGGGAAGCGTTTTTATCCCCCTTCCTCTTTTACAAGAAAACAGTTTTCAGTAGTAATTAAAAAATGCAGTAAAGTTTTCCTTTTACTGAACTTTCTAGATAATGATGACAGCAAAACATAAAATACAAAAGCAACACCCTGTACAACAAAGGAAATAAATTTCCAGTACAACAAAGGAAAGAAGCAATGGATTAGTGCTTTTTAATTACATTAATGTATTTTTTTAATAAAGGAGGAAAAGGTATACCTAAAAATTAGTCCGTCATGGTAATGAACAATACTATAGTTTCAGAGCAATTGAATAAAAAAGGAAGGCAAATACAAAAAATAAATTTGAATTTTAAATAGTCACATTTTCAAATATCACTTACATTTAATCACATATTTCATGTATGGAAAATTTGCACATAACAATTATACCTGGCAGTTTGCACAGCGTCATGGTTTTAAATTTTAAAAATAAACCCCCATGTGATCATACAGAACGCCAGAATAGCAGTCATATTCCATTTCGCCTCCACAACTGTACTGCTATCATACTTTATTTCAAATCTGCTGCTTCAACGCAGGAATATGCCGTTCCACAGAGGATTAGACATAAACTCAGAGTGAACTCGCTCAAAAGGGACGCAAGGGTGTAGCTGAGCCCAGGCTACTCCAGGGCCAACGGCATAACTGGAATCTTCTGATTCGCTTTCCCCTAGAGGACAAAGTTTACTCAGGATGGGGGTGGGCAGAATTCTAAGACGGCCCCGAGATTTCCAGCCCCTGGGTCCAGGCACCATCTCCCATTAGTCAAACACTCATTGAGGCACTGCTGGGAAGGACTTTGCAGATGGAATGATGGTCTCCAATCAGTTGGCCTTTTAGGAAGATTATGGAGGTGGACTTGGTCTGATCACAGGAGCCCTTCCAACCTGGGTGAAAAGAGACCTGAAACCCAGGAAATCAGAGATTTGAAGCAGGAGAAAGACTGGACTCACTGGGGCTGGTTTGAGGATGGAGGGGCCGAGAGCAGGCCCCAGCTGGCCATCAGCAAGGACGTGGGAACCTCAGTCCTGCCACAATGAGGAACGGAATTCTGCCTCAAGGATGAGCTTGGAGACAGGTTATTTGTCCCCCGGAGCCTCCAGGTGAGGACTCAGGTTGGCTGACACTGAGCGGAGACCTGTCTGAGCATCACTGCGCCCGATGCTAAGTATCACAGCTGTGAGCTAAAGAGCAGGTGATGGGGTTGGTTTGTTTAGTCGGTTTTCAGCTTTCCTGAAATATAATCGATGAGCAGAAGTCTGTATTTAAGACGTACAACTTGATGTTTTGAGATATGTATACATTTTGATGTGACCGCCACCATCAAGCTAATTAACCTGTCGAGCACTTCACAGGGTTACTTTCTGTGTGTGCGGAGAACACTTCAAGTTTACCCTCTCAGCAAATTTCACGTATACAATATAGTATCGTTCACTGTAGTCACCAAGCTGTACGTTAGATCCCAGAACACATTCATGCTGCATAATGGAAACTTTGTACCCTTTGACCGACATCTCTCTGTTTCCCTGCCCCCCGGCCCCTGACAACCACTGTTCTACTCTGTGCTTCTGAGATTGACTTTTTCTTAGTCTACATGTCAGTGAGCTCATGCAATATTTGTCTTTCTGGGTCCGGCTTCTTTCATTATCTTAGCATAATGATCCTCTGGTTCATCCATGTTGTCACAAATGAATTGCTTTCTTTTTTATGGCTGAATAATGTCTATATATAGATGAATATTTTCTCCTTCCATTCATCCTTCAAGGACCTTAGGTGGTTTCCATGTCTTAACTCTTGTGAATAGTGCTGCAGTGAACAGGGGAGTGCAGATGTGTCTTCTATAATGTCTTCTGATGTGTCTTCTAATCAGTCTATCTACACGGATTTCAGTTTTTTGAATGTATGTCCAGAAGCGAGAGTTGTTTTAAGCCACCACGTTTGTGGCCATGTGTTATACAGAAATAGAAAAACTAATATAATGGATAAGTAATACAAATGTGCTACGGTTTACATAAATATTATTTAAAAATCTACAGTAATTGCGCAAATCATTTAGAACATAAACCAAAAAAGATTCTTGGGGGGAAGGAGTATTTTAGCACTGATTTCATTTAGAATTCTCAAGTATGGTGATAATAGAAAGATGATGGACATCTAGTCAGTCTTATTATTATTTTGCAATTGTTTGCAGGTGGGGCGTCCCCTACTGCCGCTCCCTTTGCTCTGCTCTTGGTGAGCCACTGAGTACCTGGGACCCAAAGGGAGGAAGAACCTTCCAGATCAGGCAGCTACTCTGCAGTAGAGCAGAAACCCAACCCTGGGCTCCTTGACTCCCAACCCTCCCTCTTATTAAGGGGCCCTTCATTAAATTAAGGCTGCAGATGTGCTGGGCACAACTGTGCCAAGTCTTTTACAAGTTTTCTGGTAAAATTCTTAGTAAGATAACCAGCAAGGATCCATCAGTAATCACCAGCAAAAGAATGCAAACTTTTGTCCAAAATGAACACTTAATTGATTTAATACTACTTATACCAAATAGGGCTGCTTAGATTGCCATCTGTCTTAGTCTGCTCCAGCTGCTGTAACAAAATACCATAGACTGGGTGGCTTAAACAACAGACATTTGTTTCTCACAGTTCTAGAGGCTGGAAAGTCCAAAATCAAGGTGCCAGTCCATCTGTTCCTGGCGCGAGCCCCCTTCCTGGCTTGCAGACGTCCATCTTCTTGATGTGTTCTCATCTGGCAGAGAGAGGGACCTCTGGTCTCTCTTCCTCATCTTACAAGGGCACTAATCCCATCAAGGGTGTCCCACCCTCATGACCTCAGCTAAATCTCCAAATACCACCTCGAAATACCATCACCCTGGGGATTAGGACCTTGACGTATGCATTTTGGAGGAACATTCATAACGTCAGTCCCTAATACCATCATATTCCTCTCTGCTGTGATATGATTTCATACCCTCTGAAGGATGTGCTATTTCAGAATTATACAGCTGGAAAGGGCCCTGGAGATCTTACACTCCAGGTGTCCAGTTCTGAGTACACTGTCCCCCACCGTGGCTTCTTTCCACTAAATCATCAGTCACACTGGCCACGTGAGGGTCCTTTATTCCACACTTGCTTCAGGGACCCAGAACAATGTCCAGAGAGCCAGGGGCCCAGGGCAGGCTGGTCACCACTCATACAGACCTTGGCCATAATTCCTTTACATTTAGAGACACCATGGCCACATTTATTGATATTTATGTCACAACTCATTGTCAAGGGGCAGCTGTGGCTTGGCAGTCATATGTAGTTCATTACCCATTTAGTATATGGCAGCATTTCTCAAATCTGTGAGCCTGGTGACACCTGCGGATATATCCCTGGCTCCTAGTTTGAGAAACCCTATGGTAAAAGTTAAGTACCATATCTTCCAGTAATAACTGTACGAATATGTTTCAGCCACAAACAAAAATGTGGACAGTCACAGTACACGGCTTTCCATATTGAGTCATGGTGGGGGGGGCGTCACTGTTACTAATAATAGAAATCACTTGTGACCTGCTCACTACGCGTTGTTGACTGTCTCATGTGCTCCTCATGGCAGCTCTAACTTGGTACTTTTCTTTCAATATTTCCCATGGGGAAGGTCTAGACAACAAAATGATTTGCTGTCATCACACAGCTAGGAAAGGGCAGGGCCAGGATTTTTTTTTTTTTTTTGCGGTACACGGGCCTCTCACTGTTGTGGCCTCTCTCGTTGCGGAGCACAGGCTCCAGGTGCACAGGCTCAGCGGCCATGGCTCACGGGCCCAGCCGCTCCGCGGCATGTGGGATCCTCCCGGACTGGGGCACGAACCCGTGTCCCCTGCATCAGCAGGCGGACCCTCAACCACTGCACCACCAGGGAAGCCCTAGGGCCAGGATTTGAACCCAAGGAGAGAGCACTGTCATGGGAGGTAAATCTTCATGGGTGCAAGTGGGGAGGGTTCCTTATGACCTGGTGAACCCCAAGATTATAGTTGTGGGAGAGGTGGAATGGTGAGGGGCAGAGAGAACCCCAAAAGGTGAGACGGGGTTGAAGAGAAGGAAGTTGAGCTACCACACACATTTGCCAAGAGCAGGTACTAATTGCTTAAGATTCAAAGAAACAAATTGAAGATACTACATCCAAGAGGAAGTGAGAGGGGCAGGCCAGGCAGGGTGGGGATCCGGCTAGGTGAGCATCCCAACTCCCCCAGGAGTTTTGTGTCTGGCCTCTCTCACTTAGCCCCATGTTTCTGAGGATCACTGTGTTGTAGCGTGTGTCAGACTTCGTCCCTCTTCATGGCTGAGTAATATTCCACTGAGTGGTTGGGTGGCTGGATGATGGATGGATGGATGAGTGAGTGAATGGATGAGTGGATGGATGGGTGGATGGATGGATGGATGAGTGGGTGGATGGATGGACGAATGGATGGCATTGCTAGTTCTTTCTAAGCCTGTGCCTGGCCCTTCCTGCCTGCTTGCCTGCCTTCCTATCTTCCTATCTCTCTCCTCCTCAAGGGCAGGTTTTCACTGCCCTGTTATCAGCACCTAAACAAACACCCAGCAGATAGTGATCCCTCTTAAGCATTTGCATCCTGACCAGCTGACTGATGTGTTTCCATCCCCACCCACCTTTGTTGTTCAGCTTCCAGCCTTGTTCAGCAACAAGTAATTAACCACCATCCAATCTTGGGAGGAGGTTTGGGCCCCATTCAGTCTCCCAACAGCCTGCAGTGTAGTGTGGGGCACTTTCGTTCTATAGCTCCGTCACCATCCTTGGACTCAGAGGTATTTGCAGGCCCATCCGGAGTTCTGGCAGCGGGAGAGCTGCCCACATGGGGAGGCTGCCCGGGGAGCCAATTAAGCCTCAGGGCGCCCTGGGCGGACTCGTGTGTGTGGCTGGCGGTGGAGGGGGGTGGACCAGGGGGACCGGGAAGGTATTGGGAACTGTCCGCGGTGAGCACCCCTCCCTGGCCACCCTCGACATAGGCAGTGTTTCCATCCATCAGTGGAGCAAACTCAGATCCTCCCTCATCTTCTGGGCTCTGTGCCTCTCAGACCTGGACCACCCTCTCCTGATGTGGGGCACAGAACCTAGTCTCGTTCTTGCCACTTCTCCCAAGTATTTTTTCTGTGCCCAAAGCCAGGAAACCCCTTTGTCACCTGCTGACCAATCATGTACATCCCAAGGAAATGAGCACAGGACAGCGTCTGTCTGAAGTTTGTGCATATAGTGAACTGCTTCAGGGGCCTTTTGTGAATGATATTCTGGAATAAAATGGTGACTAGGATCAAGTCCCCGCCCTTAGGAACCTCGGGAGCTGGGCGGAGTGTCTCTCTCGTGACCACCCATCTGCCCAGCTTTTCCATCCCATCCACCTCGCCAGGAGCCTGGCTGTTCGGCTCTGATGATTGAATTAGGCTCTCTTCAGAGGTGGGAGTAGCTTAGCCTCCCAGCTCCGGTAACTGTTTCCAAACTTACCTCAAGTAACATTATTTCAATAGATGTAGCACAAAAGTGTCTAAAGTGCACTTTATAAAATAACGTGAAAGCTACTTCTACAAACAGACTAAAAAGCATTCTTTTTTTTTTTAAAGCCAAAGTATTCTCATTTTGCCATTCACAAGATGCCTGAGAATGACCTGCAGAAATATTTTTCCCAAAGGTTACAAAACGCCTTGCATCAGAGGTGGCTCTTTGATTTGGTAATAAAAAGTGATCACAGGGGCTTCCCTGGTGGCGCAGTGGTTGAGAGTCCGCCTGCCGATGCAGGGGACGCAGGTTCGTGCCCCGGTCCGGGAAGATCCCACATGCCACGGAGCGGCTGGGCCCGTGAGCCATGGCCACTGAGCCTGTGCGTCCGGAGCCTGTGCTCCGCAACGGGAGAGGCCACAACAGTGAGAGGCCCGCGTACCGCAAAAAAAAAAAAAAAAAAAAGTGATCACAGGAGCCTATTCACTTACAGAGATACTTCAAGCCTGGGATACAGTCTAGAATTTTGTAGGCAGTTACTAACAGCTGCAGAAAAAAACACCGTGAATCCTGGGGCGGAGAAGAATCATCATAAAAATTATAGCAATGGAATCTGCAAGGATGAAAGAGCAGCAACAATATAGTAGCAATCAGACTAATTTTAGCTTAGAAAACACGTCATATAGCTGAGCGGCCTCCCTGGATTTAACCTCAACTCAGGTGAGCACAATTGTGAGCACCTATCATGTGCCAGGGATGTGCATGGGCCATAAAGACCAAGCAGCTGTGATAAGCTCCATCACTGAAAAAGTACCTTCCTTCTAGAAACACAGTGGAGGGAATAACTAATTTTCACCAGGAGTTGGGAAGATTCCTAGGAAGAAATCCCTTCTGTCCACTGTTTGGATCTAAGGCAGGGAAACAAGAAGGGAGGAACCCAAAATATCTCGAGGCTTTCTAGCCTGGATATCAGGACAGGTGAGGCTAACTAACAGGGTAGGCTTGGAAGGGCATTGGGGCTGAGTCTGCACACCTGACATGGGAGGTGCCTGCAGGATTTTCACGTGGCTCTTGGGGAATTCAGGCAACAAGAGCAACAATATATTGTTATTTTCTCTTTTTTTAAGACTGCAAACACAGTCCATTTCGTACTTTTTAAAAGGCGGGCTGCTAATCTTTAACAGCCGAGGTTCTTAAATTATTCTTGGCTCTATACTTGGATGTGTGTGAACTCAGAGCTCTCCTTCGTTTTCTCATCTCATGCCGGGGGAACCCAGATAATTTCTGGTCACAGCTGCAGATCTGGGGTTGTAAGTGATCTCCTGGAAAATAGCCGTAAAGTTGCTGAAATTATCCTTTAAAATTTTTTATTTCATCTCATGACATAAAATCCTTGAGCTTTGTTCTTGCGGCTCAGTCTTGATTCCTGACATTTCCCCAGCCACGCTGTATTATCAAAGGGCTTCATGCATTTTTAAACAAAATGATCTTACTTCCCGGAGTCTTTCATTTCTTTTTTCAAGGGCTTCAACTTTTTAAAGATCAATTACACTTGCAAAAAATTCCAAAACATTACTAATGGTGGCTTCCATTACCCGCATGTGAACTTTTAAACTTCTCCTTTAAATACTTTCTTGGAAATTATTCAATCTTTTGTTTTTCTAGTAAAGTCATCTTTTTCTTAGTGTGCCATTGTTTATGACTATGCAATTAATTTTTCCTTGCCTACCTGAATTTGTCGATGCTTAGAAATAACCCAACTTCCACAGCACCCAGAATATAGATAAGGATGTAGAATCAATCCCTACCTTCTAAGAAATTCTAAGCTGCAAAAGTATATATATGATTTTATCTTGATACTAGGATCACAAATTATATTTTTAAAGGTTAACTATGTAAAATATAAGACTTGCACATGGCAAAAATTCACCCAAACAATAAATTAATTAGCTATTTAACAAAGCAAAAGAAAGGTGCAGGGAAATGTTTGCAAAATATCCAACTGAAACGATTAACATCCAAATTACATCCTTACTATGTAAGAGGTCTTACGAATCAATAAGAAAAAACCAAAAACCCTAATAGAAAAACTGTAAAGAATACGATTACTCTTTTCACAAAAGAAATTCAAAAGGCATGAACTGTGAAAAAGGAAAACAACTTTAGTAATAATCAAGGAAATAAATATTAAAGTAGAAATGAGGAAAAACACATTGATTAGATTAACAACTTTTTTTTTTTTTTGAATTGGCTTCCAAGACAAACCCCAAACATCTGATGTTGACCAGGAAACAAAGACATGGGCAAGCGTTCTGAAGCATTGTGTGTTTCAGGAAAAGTAGGGACAACTTTTCCAAAAAGCAATTTGATGGTATCTATTAAAACTTTAAACATGCTTCTTAACCCAACAATTCCATGTCTAAGAAAACATACTAAGAAAAGAATCATCCACTTGTAGAGAGAACTCTGTAGAATTTTATTCATTGCTCTATTGTTTAAAATGAGGGGAGGGGATAAGATTTCCTATTTGTTTAATGACAAAAAATATTGCCTATTAAATAACAAAAATGAAGCCAGTATTACTGAGGGAGAAATAAAGTAAGTCATTGAAGTTTTTCCAGAAATGAGAATTCTTTATTATATATACTGTGGAGAGCAGCAATAATTCCTCATTCACTTGACAAAATTTGGGGAACCTGGAGGTGGCTGAGTGCTGGGGAGTGTCTATCAAACATTAAAATAAGGCAAAGGTCAATTTAAACCAGCATAATGTTAATAGCTAAGAACGCTCAGTTGGATCTATCATCATTTATGACAGAATCATTTGTAATAGATACATTAATTATTCATATGAAAATAGCTCTTATAAAGTAAATTTAAGCATCTATGAAAAAAATTAATTTTAGTTTCTTAAATCCATTTTTCCCACAATACAATGGTTTGATTTAAACCAGTGACTAAATTAATTAATGAATACTTACAAATTTATTATGAGTTTTGTTGTGACTTTTCAATCTATATATAAATTGAAAGAAGCAATAAGAGTTTCAGTGTTATTATTAAGTGGATTTTGCCAATAACCTAATCTTGGAGAAATTCCATTGAGTTTCTCTGACAGACTGACAATTTTCCCAATACCTACTGTATATTACTTATTTTCCTAACCTCTTGCATTGTCTCTTGTCTGTTTTTACATTTTTGTTGTATTTGTTATACGTGTGGGAAAAAAAAAAACTATGCCAAATTGGGATTACGATAAAAGGGTGACTGCATTTCCTTTCAGTATTATTTTGGGACATTGTTGAACAGGCCTGCTCAAAGTTTATTTGATTCTCTAGGGAACATACCTTTGTTTGAGTTATTAATTACTACTAACTATGGCCCAGATTCTTAATTACAGGTTTGTGTCCAGTAGATTTGCAAAGATTTCTGTCTGGTGAAGAAAGTTACACCAAAGGTTACAGTTTTCTTGCCCTATTAGGATAGTAACTAGCTTTGTCTCTGACACTGAGTCTTAGGGACTGAATTTTGTACCGCTCCCCCAAATTCATATGTTGAAGTCCTAACCCTCAGTACCTCAGAATGTACTTGGAGATAGAGTTTTAAAGAGGAAATTAAGTTAAAATGAGGTCATTGGGGTGGACCCTAATTCAATAGGACTGGTGTCCTTAGGAGAAGAGGAGATTAGGACACAGACACACACGGAGAGCAGCCACGTGAGGACACAGGGAGAAGATGGTCGTCTATCAGCCAACCAGAGAGGGCATAGAAGAAACCTACACTGCCGACCCCTTGGTCTCTGACCTCTAGCCTCCAGGATCATGAACAACTAAATTTCTTTAGTTTAGGCCCGCAGTCTGTGGTACTTTGTTATGGTAGCCTTAGTAAACTAATACACTTAGCAAAGTCATTTCCGCGTGCCTTTCCGAACTGAATAAATAAATTCTTGTATTCTCTGAAGCAGCTTTAACGTCTTGCTGAATCTCTCACTAATGTGTTAAATAAACCTCCTATATTTGTATGAAATTCATGTTTTTAACCTTTTGAACATTATACTTTGACATAAAGCAATGCAATTACCTCCCTATTCTCCTATTGGACATTGATTCCAACTGAGTACTCATTTCCAAATGTCCTATTGTTAATTCTTTTGATATCTGATAACATATCAACCAGTATGTTGTGAGCCAGTATTTTCATCAGCTTTTATTTTTTGTTTTTGTATTTTATTTTTAGCATCCCACAGGGACTTCAGTTAGAATGCCCTGTGCCAGCCTTTTTCCAGTTCATCCAGAGAGTTCTCTTCCTTCTTTGTGTTATCTTAGGTCAATGGTTGCTGAAGGATTTTGGCCACTGAAAGGTCCAAGCCCTGAAAGGCTTTTTACAGAGGACAAGCAGGTGAGGGAAACTGAGGCTTTTCAGGCTTAAGAAAGCTGTTAGGGAGCAGTGCATCTGGCCCGTCACAGGGGAGGGGAGGCTGCTCTGTGGGGAGCATGACATTGGAGATTCTGTATCAGCCCCATTTCAGTGATGTTAGCAGACATACAGTCTAAGAGAGCCCTTTTGCCATTCATCTGGGACCTTATCTTCAATCTCACCCATCAGAATCTGACCCTTTATTCACAGCAGGACACCCTCTATTTATATTACAAAAACAGCTATGCCACATCTCGAGGGTGGATTAAATTGGGGCCATTTACCAAAGACAGGGAACAGGCCTGATTCCTCACAATGCAATGGGAGGTAGTTGTTTCTATTTAGAAAGATACTCAGTAATTTTCAATTAGGAGAACATGTTTTAGCTTATTCACGGGACTTGGAGGCCACGAGGAAGCCCTTAGCCCAGGGTGGAAAATGGTATCAGGGTGTCTGGAATAATTAGTTATTAAACAACTATGTAATTACATAATTCACTTAAAATTAATGATTCACATAAAAATAAATAAGAAAAATTACATTTCAATTATAATTATAAATTTAGCAAAACTAGCGAGCACTAACGTAGAGGCCTGCTGGGTTGGGGAGGGCACAGGGAAGTAGAAGTCAGTTTGGAGGCTGGGGACCCTGGCCCTGAGTGAGTAGAGGCCCTGGGACAGGAGACGGAGAAACTACCACACTTATTTTCTTTCATCCCCAAGAGGAAAAAGCAGTAAATATTTTAAGTGTCTGTTTTCTGGAAAGTGCTGTGCCATCCGCTGTCGGGGCCAGGGATGTACATGCTGGACCTGCCACTGAGCTCAGGGCTAGGATAACAAGAGTAAACACTGTCCACTTCAGGCACCTGGTGGTCATTGTCCTCACAACCGACCCTGAAGAGGAGCTAGTCTCCTCCCCTTTACAGATGAGTGAATAAAGATCACAGAGTTAGGAACCTCGCTCACAATCACATGGTGGCCAAGCTGGGCACTAAATTCTGAACTCTGGTCTAATCAATTCCCCAATTCATCCCCTTTTAGGACACATGAGCACCAATAATTCCAATGTGAGTCATCAAATGAATTAGGCATGACCTGGAACCAATAAGCATCTTTCTTAAATGTTTTATCTCGTCAGCCATAGTGTAACAATGTTACATAGCATTTTTAAAAGAAAATAATCATAATCAACAAAACCCTGTTCATCAACATTTGAAGGGTAACCAATGCATCCCTACCTCATTACCTTACAGCTTATGCCTTCTTCCTGTCTGTTTTGCCCATGGTTTGATTTTTTTCATTTGCCCTACTTTGGTATTTTTTTGCATAGTTGTTTTATTATCTGACTCTGATCATGTCCCTAAAGTCTACCTTTGCTGTATTGTACAAATTTGATTTTGACATTACATAAGAGTTCTTCTGATATCTTCCTCCAGATCAGGAGAATGAACCCACTCCAAGAATGCATTCAATCAACAAATATTTAGTAAAAGCTCCTAAAAACTATGTCAGGCACTGACAGTAAGTGCCAGGTTCTGAGGATACAAAGAATGAAAACAAGGCAGCCCCTGACCTCAATACACCTTAGACCTGGAGGAAAGAGAAGTGAACACTTGCAGTACAGCTGATAGCAACTAGACCATTCAGACCAACCCACCTGCTAAAGACAATACACCTTAGACCTGGAGGAAAGAGAAGTGAACACTTGCAATACAGCTGATAGCAACTAGACCATTCAGACCAACCCACCTGCTAAAGACAACTTTAAAAGGTGAAGAAAACATTTTTTAAAGAAAACTGAAGAGCATCAAGGAGCTGATAATGTGACAGTGAAATGCTACCAGGCCAAGATCCAGGAAAGGTAAAAAAATCCAGAGGGATGAGCGATGCAGTTGGAGTTGCCTTGGTGTGGGGGTATTTTTGAGCTGGAATAAGTGGCTCAGAGGTTCCACTGCATGTTTAGAGCCTCCTGAACATGTAGGGACAAAAGTCAGAGTCCAGAACCTGCTAAGGGTGGGTACCCTGCTAAATTAATTCCCTACCTCAAGAAGGGACCACAAAGGTCTGATTTTGAGAAATAAGGGTAAGTCGAAAGAAAATCGGCCCTAGCATGGAAGAAAACCAGATTTTGAGTCCTTTTGGTGACTCAGAAAATCTCTACTACTGAAGATAGTTTAAGGTCATACCCTATTGCTAGAGTACCCACACATCTGACAGACAGAAATGAAAACCTTTTGTAAGGGAAGACAGCATTATTCTAAACTTCAGATTATTTCTACATATCATTTCTCAAACATAATGTCAACACGTAATAAAAAATAATCAGGCACCACCTCACACCCACTAGGATGGTTATCAGAAAACAGAGAATAACAAGTATTGATGAGGACAGGATAAATTGGAACCCTTGTGCTCTGTTGGTGTGAATGTAAAATGGTATAGCCGCTGTGGGAAATGTTGTGCTGGTTCCTCAAAAGATTAAATGTGGAATCTCCATGTGATCTAGCAATTCCACTTCTGGGTATACAGCCCAAAGTTGAAAGTAGCATCTCAAAGAGATATTTCTATACCCGTTTTCATAGCAGCATTATTCACAACAGCTAAAATGTAGAAATAACCTAAGTGTTCATCAGCGGATGAATGGATAAGCAAACTGTGGTCTATACTCACAGTGGAATATTATTCAGCTTTAAAAAGGAAGGAAATTCTGACATACGCTTCAATGTGGATGAAACTTGAGGTCATGATGCTGAGTGAAATAAGCCAGTAGCAAAAATACAAATACTAAATGGTTCCAGTTACATGAGGTACCTAGAGGAGTCAAATTCATAGAGACATGGAAAGTAAAATGGTGGTTTCAAAGGGCTAGAGGGAAGGGGAAATGGGAGAGTTATCATTTAATGAGTGTATAGTTTCCATTTTGCAAGATAAAAAGTGTTCTGGAAATGGGTGGTGATGAAGTTTGCACAACAATATGAATGTACTTATTAGCACTGAATTGTACACTTAAAAATTGTTAACATGGTAAATTTTATGTTAGTTGTATTTTACCACAATAAAAAACATTGAGAAAGTATTTGAAACAAACAAAAAAATTACCAGGCATCCAAGAGACAGATAATATTAATGAGAATTTTCAGGAACAGCAAGAATTGATGATCTTATTAAGTTACACCCAGAAAGCAAAGATGATAGGCATGGAGGTTGTGAAGATGCTGTTCACTCTGGAGCCTTTGATGACTGATCTGATTTCTTTTATTTATGACAATGTTAGAGGCAGTTTTCTTGTACCTTGAGTATTACACATGAAAGTGCAAAAAGCTGTCAAAAAAAAACCAAAAACACCAAAACAGTAGAAACAAGGACTCCAGACATGGGAATTGCCAGATTATAAAACAACCATTCTCACTATGCTCAAAGAAATAAAAGCTTGAAAATTTTGGCAGGGAATCAGAAGGTGTAAACAAACAGAATCAAGTGTTTGTTAGGCATTCAGGGAAAGGGAGTGGAGGAATAAAAAGATGAAGCCCTGGGATTTTTAGGACAGTGAAATTATTCTGTATGATACTGTAGTGATGGGTACAGGGTGTCATGCATTTGTCAAAACCCATTGAACTGTACAACACAGGGAACCTTACAGTAAACATGGGACTTTAGTTAATAATAATGTATCAATATTGGTTCATTAATTGTAATAAATGTACCACACTGATGCAAGATGTTAATAATAGGGGGGTGGGGAGGGAGGAGGTATATGGTATAGTGTCTATACTATTGGCTTAATTTTTCTGCAAACCTGAAACTATTCTAAAAAATGAAGTCTATTATTTAAAAAAAAAAAGGAGAATCACCAATATTTTAAAAACCAAACAGAAATTTTGGAAATGAAAATTACAATAACAAAAATAATTCCACAGATGGGTTTAACAGCTAATTAGAAACAGACGGAGTGAAAACTGAATGAATTGGAAGATAGGTCAGAAAAAAAAGCTATCGAGAATGAAGCACAGAATGTGAAAGGGATGAAAAATACAAAAGAAGAGGATTAGTGGCGTAAAGAATAGAGTGAGAGACTTCCCTGGTAGTTCAGTGGTTAAGAACCTGGCTGCCAATGCAGGGGACATGGGTTCGATCCCTGGTCCAGGAAGATCCCACAAGCCACAGAGCAACTAAGCCCGTGCACCACAACTACTGAGCCTGCACTCTAGAGCCCACGAGCCACAACTACTGAGCCTGTGTGCCACAACTACTGAAGCCTGCATGCCTAGAACCCATGCTCCACAACAAAAGAAGCCACCACAATGAGAAGTCTGTGCACCACAACGAAGAGTAGCCCCAGCTCGCTGCAACTAGAGAAAGGCTGCGTGCAGCAATGAAGACCTGATGCAGCCAAAAAAAAAAAAGAATAGAGTAAGAAGATGTTACGTACATGCAAGTGGCATCCTAGAAGGAAAGGAGAAAGAAAATGGGGCAAAAATCAACATCTAAAGAGATTAAGATAATAGCTAATAATTTTCTAATACTGATGAAAGATATTAATTCCCAAATTCAAAATCTCATAAATTCCAAATAAGGTAAATGAAAAGAAATCTATCCCTAGACACGTCATAGTAAAATTTAATCCTAAAGACAATGAGAAAAACTTAAAAGCAGCCAGAGAATTAGAAATAGTTACCTTCAAAAGTTAGACAGCTGACTTCTCAGAAGTGCAGAAGTATGGACCAGAGGGTATGTTTTCAATATGAAAAAGCAAATCTGCCAACTTAGCATCCTATAAGCATCTTCAAGAAATAAGAACATTTCCAAATGAAAACTGAGAGTCTACCAGCAGCAGAATTACACTACAGAAAATTTGAAAATACTCATTAGACAAAAGGAGAATAATGGCAAATGGGTGGTAAAGATGCAGAGGGAAAGAAGTACAATGCAAATGATAAATACATAGGCCAAGTTAAATGAATATCAACTCAAAAAGCAATGTAGATTAAAAAACACATAGGATAATTATGTATGACATCTAGGGCGTACAAGTTGGGAGGAGGACAGATGAGGTTAAATTTTCAAGGTTAAATTGTATTGTTCAGGAGGATAAACGTACCAGTCATCATTAGACTCCGATAATCATGGCTGCATGTCATAATTTCTGGAGTAACTACTGCAAGAATGACCAAAATTTGAATATCTTTCAAACTAACACTAGGAAATATGTAATAATAAAATAATAAATCAAAAGTTAGCAACGAAACAGAAAAGAGAAAGGGAGGAAAGATAAAGCAAGTACTAAGAGAGTAGATTTCAACTAAATTATATGAGTAATTACACTAAATGTAAATTTTAACTTTTTGAAATTAAATTTTAAATTAAATGTAAAAATTTAACATTTTAACCAAATGTTACAGTTAAAAAAATAAACATTGAATTTCTTTAAAATACCCCAAGCATGTACTCTTTGCAGGAAGCACAAATAAAATATGAAGATGCAGGCAGGTAGAAAGTGAGTTGTAATTTACCTAGCACATCTTTTTTTAATCCACCCATTTTCTCTATTGATTGATTTACCAGGAAGATAAAAGACTTTAAGATCTCTACACCTAACACCATGGCATCAAAATATATAAGAAACAATGGAAAAAGTACAGGGAGAAATAAATAAGTACACAGTGGTAGTGTGAGATCTTATGAAGAAGGAGATAGGAAGAACCTGCAGAATTCATGTTCTTTACAAGCACACACGATTTACTATGCTATCAAGTAAGTCTCATCAAATTTCAAAGGATTGAGATGATTCATAGTGTATTCTCTGACACAGTGCGATTATACTTGAAAGAAATCACAAAAACACAGTCCCCATGTGTTTGGAATAAGAAACATATTTCTCATAAATCAAAATACAGATCATAACATACGGTAGAAAATTATTTGAGCTATATGATAAAAAATACTACAAAAATAATAAAATTTGCTGAATGTAACTAAAGCAGTAATTAGATGGAAATTTCTAGTCTTGAATTCAAATATAAGAAAAGCCTAAATTTAGGGAGCTAAGGGTCAGTGTCAGGAAGATAAAGATAACCCTCTTAAAAAGTACAAAAAAGAAAATTATTTTGAAGTAGAAAATAAAAGATGAAAAATAGAAAAATACAATTAGAGAAGATCAACAAAGCTAAAATTTGGTTCTTTGAAAGAGAAATAAAACTAATAAACATCTGGCAAGAGTTATTAAGAGAAAAATGAAAAGACACAAGTAACTACTATCAGGAATGATATAGTTCTCATAGTTATAGATTATTAATAGATCTTATAAATATTAAAATGATAAGAGAATATTTTGAAGCACCGTATAATTTAAAAATTACTAGGAAAATTCAATTTACCAAATTGGCCCAAGGGAAAAGAAAAACTAAATAACCTATAAGTATTTTAAAGTTGGACCTATAATTAAAACTTTAAAAAAAAAAGTCCAGGTTCAAGTGACTTCCAGAGTGAGTTCTATTAAGCTAAAGCCAGTATTGCACAAATGTTTAGGAGAATATAAAATAAGGCAATATTCCCCAACTCAGTGTATGGCAAGCAGAACTTCATATCCCGATCCAGCAAGTATAGTACAAGAAAGGAAAAACATAGGGAATTCCCAGTGAAGAACATAGAAGAAAAAAAATCCTAAACAGAGTATTAGCAATTCAAGTTCAACAATATTACAAACTACCATATGAAAAGGATAATAGATCATGACCAAGTTGAGTTTATTCCAAGAATAACAATCATAATTCGCTACATTAACCAATTTAAAGGAGAGACATCATATGATCATCTCAATAATGCAGAAAAAGTGTTTGATAAAATATAACATCAGTGCATGATAAAACAAAAAAAATATCTTAGTAAGTTAGGTAAAGAAAGAAACTTGTGTAATCTGGTAAGTATTATCTATTTTAAAACCACAGTAAGTATATTTAATAGCTAAAGCACTGAAATCTTTCCCTTTTTTTTTTTTTTTTTTTTTTTTTGCGGTACGCGGGCCTCTCACTGTTGTGGCCTCTCCCGTTGCGGAGCACAGGCTCCTGACGTGCAGGCTCAGCGGCCATGGCTCATAGGCCCAGCCGCTCCATGGCACGTGGGATCTTCCCGGACCGGGGCACGAACCCGTGTCCCCTGCATCAGCAGGCGGACTCTCAACCACTGCGCCACCAGGGAAGCCCGAAATCTTTCCCTTTGAGATGGGAACAAGACAAGGATACTTGCTATCATCTGTTTTATTCAATATGGTATTGAGGTAACAGTGATGTAAGGCAGGAAATAAACATATAAAGGCAGTAAAGGAAGAAACAAAAACTGTCATTATCCTTAATATAATTTTATCATAGAAAATACAAAATAATCTATAGAGGAGATCTTAGAATTATAAATCAAGTTTAGCAGTATTGCTGGATAGAAAGTCAGCACATAGCATATGATACAGCAATTCCAGCTTCCAGGTAAATACACAAGAGAAATAAAAAAACATGTCCATACATTGGGAGACTGGGATTGACATATATATACTAATATGTATAAAATAGATAACTAATAAGAACCTGCTGTATAGCACAAGGAACTCCACTTCACTGTATAGTAGAAACTAACAGAACATTGTAAAACAACTATTTTTTATCAATAAAAAAAATGTCCAGACAAAAACTTGCACAAGAATGTCCATAGCAGCATTATTCGTAATATCCCAAAGGTAGAAACAACCCAAATGTCCATCAAGTAATGAATGGATAAATAGAACGTGATGTAGCCATACAAAGGAATAGTATTCAGCAATAAAAAGGAAAAGTACTGATACATGCAACAACATGGGTGCTCCTTGAAAACACTGAGCTAAGGGAAAGAGGCCAGATGCAGAGAACCATATATCGTACGATTCCGTTCATATTTGAAATATCCAGACTGGGTAAATCCGTAGAGACAGACAGTAGATTAGTGGTTGCCTAGGGTTGGGGAGGATGGAGGAGGTGGGGGGTGACTACTAAGGGGTGCAGGTTTTCTTTTGGGAGTGATAAAAATGTTCTAAAGTTAATTGTGGTGATGGGTACAAAACTCTGGGTATACTATACTAAAAGCCATGGAATTTTACGCTTTACATTCTCTGCTGGATTGAATTTCCTGCCCGAGAGAGTGGGGGAAGTGTCCACTCAGGCTAGAATCTTTTATCTTTAACCACGTGGAGCAGCAGGAACCCTCCTACGCTGCTGCTGGCAGTGAACACTGCTACAACCCCTTTGAAAATAATTTAGTATGCTGAATAAAAGCGACGAAATACATACCCTGTGACCTAGCAGTCCTACTGCTAGGCATTTCTGGTAGAACAGAAATGCTTGCACATGTGTACCTAAAGACGTTTCATAGGAACATTATTCAAGATAGTCCCAAACTGGAAGCAACCCAAATATCCATGAGGAGTAGAAAGGATAAATAAATTGTAGTATAGTCATACAACCATGTGGAATGCTATACAGCAAAGACAATGAATTAACTACAACTGGATGCAGCCACATGGATGAATCCTAAAAACATAAGTTAAAAATGTCCTGATGCAAAAAATTAAGTGATTTCATATATAATATTCAAAACAGGTAAATCTATATTGTTTAAGGATGCATATTATTAAGGTGGTAAGGCTGTTTATAAAAGCAAAGATGGGGCTTCCCTGGTGGCGCAGTGGTTGAGAGTCTGCCTGCTGATGCAGGGGACACGGGTTCGTGCCCCGGTCCGGGAAGATCCCACATGCCGCGGAGCGGCTGGGCCCGTGAGCCGTGGCTGCTGAGCCTGCATGTCTGGAGCCTGTGCTGCGCAACGGGAGAGGCCACAGCAGTGAGAGGCCCGCGTATCACAAAAAAAAAAGCAAAGATGGGCTCATCATAAAAGTAAATATAGTGATTTTGTTTGTGGGAGGAATTATGATTGAGAAGGGCCAAGAAAGGCAATATTTCATTTCTTAACTTGGTTGATGGTCACAGGAATGTTTTCATATTAGTATAAATTACTATAGAGTCAGCAAACTATGACCTGTGGGCTAAATTCTGCCTGCCACATGTTCTTGTAAATAAAGTTTTGTTGGAACACAGCCTCACTCATTTGTTTACATATTATAAACATGTGGCTGTTTTTGCACTATAGTGGCAGAGTTCAGTAGTTGTGACAGAGACCGCCGTGTGACCACAAAGCCTAAAGTATTTACTATCTTGTCCTTTACAGAAAACATTTGCCAACTCTTGGTTCATACTAATTTGTTAAGCTGTATTTTATATTTAATGTACTTTTTGTAGGTGCAGTATATCTCACCAAGAAAAAAAAGATTAAAAAAGAATGCAGTGTGATAAGTACAATGATGGCAGTATACTCATGTGGACAGGCTTTGGGGTCACGGGGGCAGGGCTTGGAGTCTCATGAGAAGAGCTAGGAGTGTAAGGAAGTACTCTGGGGAGTTGATGCCTGAATGTGTCTTGATGGGTGAATAAGCATCAGTCTTAAGAAAATGACAGAGGAACTTCTAATTTCTGGGAATACAATGGGCTAGGTTACTCGGAATAATACTCCTGCTATAAATCAATGAAAAATAATATATGAAATATTTTTAGATACATTAAAAGTACCAAAGAGCTGACAAGATAATAAGGAATTACCAAGACAAACATCTACATGGAAACCTGGACAGTCAAGTGAAGCTCTGTTGTTCCTTCCACCCTGGAAGCCTCTGCCAATCTGCTCAAAACTGAGCTTGGATTTTCTTGGCTTCATAGGACAATGGCAGAAAAATCAACACCCAGGGCATGATCAGGGTCGAGCTGGTCTTAGGGGAGACCCTCCCTCCATAAAGGTGGGACCAACAAAAGGCTATTACTTCAGTAAACATCCCATGAGAGAACAGATTATAAGGAAAATTTAATCGCTACTGAGCAGAGTATAGGAAATAAAAATTTCCTTAGAGTCATAACCACAAGCCAGCCCTTGTGTGGATTTGCAGTCCATGACCATATCACCCAGTGGTCCAATAATACTCAAGCCTTGAGGTTAGTTTAAACATATCCTGCACTAGTAGTGTCCAAGACTGCTGACAAAAATAAGCAAAAAATTCTCTCTAGAAGAAAGCGCTTTCAGCCTAGGGCAGATAAAACTCCAAAGATAATTTTTCAAGAACAGTGGCCAACACATAGCCAGAGCAAACAAGCATGCAGAGTAACCAGACACCTTGAGTGAGAACTAGTACAGTAGTAGATTAGAGAAACGGAACTGCCGAGATTTCAGATAGTCAAGCGTCAGATAGAATATATAGCAAATGCTTGGTATCTTTTTAAAAAGAAAAGCTCATAAAAATCTAAAAAGTTATGTTTGCAAGAAATACGAAAGTATAAATGTGATAGAGCAGATATTAATAATAACCAAGCAGAACTTCTAGAAATGAAAAATACAATAATTGAAGTAGAAACTCAGTAAATGGATTAAACAAAAGAAGAAAAAAATCCATAAAGAGAAATTTAAAGACTTAGCAAATAGACTGAGAGAATCTAACATCCATTTCATCAGAGTTCCAGAAGGAGAGAAGAGAATCAGCTGGAAGAAATGTTTGAGGAGATAATAGCTGAAATGTTTTCACAACTGATGGAAGACACTGATCCGTAGATTCCAGAAGCACCACAAATTCCCTAGAAGGGTAAAATATAAGAAATTCACATCTAAGCCCATTGCAGTGAAGCTGAAGAACACTAAAATCAAAGAGAACTTAAAGGAAGACAGAGAAAAAAGACAAACTTCCTTCAAAGAAAGAACAGGCTTACAACTGATTATTCGCTGTCAACAATGGAAGCTAGAAGGTGGTGGAATATCTTCAACATGCTTAAGGCAGTAAACACCTATCAAGAATTCTAAAACCAGTGTAAACATCTTTCAAGAAAGTGAGCAAGATGAAGATATTAAAAAAAAAATTTGAGAGAATTTTCCAAGAGCAGATCTTCAATACAGATAATTCTAAAAGACAATCTTTAGGTAGAAGGGAAATGATGCCAGATGGGAGTAGTGTGATGAAAGAAGGAACAAAACAAACAACAAAAGAAAATGGAGAATATATTGGTAAGCCAAGCAAAATTGGCTGTATAAAAAATATTAACACTGGGAAGTGGTAAAAAGATAGAATTCAAATAAATGACATCTATATATAAGTAGAAAGGTAAAAGGAATTAAGTATTTTAAAGTTTCTTTTAGGCTGATCGACAAATCGACTGATTTCGACTTTGAGAAGTTAAATATTTATGTTGTAATTTCCAGGGTAAGCATTAAAAAAAAATAGAAGATATTACTTCCAAACTACTAAAGAATAAAATATGGAGTGATGAAAATAGTAAATCCAAGAAAGGAGAGAAAATGATTTTTAAATTTATCATGACAGATGATGCTCAACAGATGATGAAACTAGTAACACAGACATCATGATAGGAGGTCACTATTAAATGAAAGGAAAGCAGGCATTCTTTCTCAGCAATTATCAGAGGGAGGCATAAGATCAGATCACAGACAGAATCTCTGTTTCACCACCTACACAAGCATGTGGGGGACTCAACCGCACCTAGCTTCCTCTAAAACATTTGATGACTTCATGGTGTGTGTTTAAACATGTGTATTGTCCAAAGATGCTATAACTCGTATTTGTTGTCCATCCCATCCTTAAAACTAAGTGAATCCATTCTCCAGTGGGGCCCTGACAGCCCCTCGTCCCTTGACCAGCCTATGGGTTTGCAAAGTCACTTGACCATCAACCTGTATTATGAATATTCCTCTCATTCCCGGCAAAGCTGCTTTATCCAGGAAGAAGAGTTGCCTTTCTTGGGTTTGAGGAACTCTCTTCCTTGTAAAAGACAAATAGTTTTTTCAGCTACACGAGAGCTGAGTTTGGGGGCCATTGTTTAAGCTTTCCTGTGCTGCATTTTGTGATAAATTGAGACTTTTGTTTTGTTTTGTTTTGTTTCCTTGCAGAGGAAATCAAATGCAGCAGAACTCTTTATGGTGGGCTGTATCTGAGGCGGCAAAGGCAACCAACTCAGGAAGTTCAAATGATGTCTCCTAGGATGGGCCCAAACAAAAAAACACCACCTCCATCTAACAAGATAGAAAATATTATGCTGGAGCAAAAGATGCAGGGAATGGTCCTTTTGAGAAACACAAAACTCATCTCTTCTTAGAGGACATTTCTCATTAGTCATTCAACAAACATTGCCAGTATCTGTCCACCACTATGCTAGGTACTCCCTGCCTTAAGGAACTCACTTTATAGAGGAGGGACTGCCCAGCAGGAACAATGCTGGATGAGTATGGGAGGGCACTGGGAACACCCACTTAAGCCGGACAAGGGGAGATTAAGCTGAAGTAGTCTGGACACCAGTTAGCCAGGAGAAGATGAGAAGAAGTCCTGAGATTCCAAGCAGTGAGAGCAGCTTGTGCAAAGGCCCTGAGCCATACACATGTGCAACTCCTCACGGAACTGCAAGTTCTGTGCTTTGGGGAGGTGGGTGAGATGAGGCTAGAGCAGCAGTTGTTCAAATCTGAATAATTTCTGTAAGAATATTTGGAACTATAGGCTTCTCTCTGTGGAGAAGAAAAGAAATCCTCAGGTGTGTGGTCAGGGACTTGTCACCATTTTTGGTAAACTGAGGATCCAGAGTACGACAGAAATGTGAACGACCAGGGCACAGATTTACTTGCAATAAAAATTGGAACTGTATGATCTTGACCTAAATGCCCCACTTCTCTAAGACCTCAGTTGATTTACCTACAAAACAATAAACATATCTATTCCACAGATGGATGGACATGAAACTGTTTTGTGAGCAAATGTGATATAATGGTAACAATGATTGCATTAAGGGTCACTGGGTTTACCGTTAGTGTTATTACGATCGCAATCTTCATAATTATCATATGACTACCATAATCATCATCACGGCAAGTTTAATGACTAACTTCCCAGCATGATGAGTGATGGAAAGGAAGGAGCACAGAGAAGATAAAGTGAAGGCGGAAAGGAGGGGAGGTGCGGGGACTCCAGACCCCAGAGGCCCCGGGAGTGTCGGCAGAGGGAAGCCAGCATGGAGGGCCGGGAGGAAGGCTGTGGCCGTGGCGCTTGGGCTGCAGAAGGGGAAGTGGCTCATTGTACGGCAGGCAGATAAATTAAAAAGGGAGTCTGTGAATCGACATTCTGTGACTCTCAGCATATTTCTTGAGCAGTTATGACCACACTCTTTTTATCTGTTTTTAAATAAAATTTCCAGGGCAAGGAAATCCTAAACCGGTGGGTCTATTCAGGTTCCACGGGGCCTTCCAGTACACAGTCAACACGTGAGTTCAAGTGCTGACTAGCGGAAAACAGGAGAAAGTCTGTTTGTATCATAGCAGAACACAGAATGTATAAAACGTGACTCCATGTGTGTTTTCGACTCCACAGGTTACCTCTCCTTGGTTAGAGCCAACAGCTGACTTAAATCCTGCCACAGAAGCAGACTGAGCCATGTGCGATCGTGGAGGGCAGGGTGGGAGACAGGCCTTCACCCCAATCCCCAAGGAGAGGAAATGTTTCTAGCGCTTCTGGTTCACACTGCTCCTGTGGAAGGGGTGGGTGCGATGAGCTCAAGAGGTACCCCCCCCATCTCTGGGTGTGGGGTGGGTCCTGGGGAAGGAGAGATGGGAGCAGAGAGGTGGACACAGGAAGCAGGAGACAATGACCATTCGTTTAAACCAATCTACGCTCCTGGGACAGCCCACAAGATCTGACTCACTCTGCACCGCAGTTCATACCAGTGTTTCCCAAACTCGGTTCCGTGGAACCCCAGTACCCTTTAAGAGGTTCACCCACGGTATCAGTGTCAACAGACAAGTAAGGCAAAAAAAGGGGGAGGGGTGGGATTCTATAGACAATTAAACTTGGAAACACTAAGTCAAACAGACGGAGTGAAACAGACTTATTTCCCACAGGACCTCTCAGATCCTGTAATATGGTAATACACCCGGGAATCACCAAGCCAGAGATAGTATTTGGGAGTTTCAAAAAAAGAACCTTGTTTTTTTTTTTCTGCAGAACATTAAACCAGAGTCCTCATAATGCCATATTGATAAAACATTAGTGCTCATTATACTGTTAATAATGTATCATATTTGAGTATCTGACATGTTGAAGAGAGTTTTTAGGCAGATCTGAAAGGAGTGTGCGTGTATAAATGTCTCTCACGCACGATCCCCCAGAATACTGATTATATATATATATGTATATGAAATAACTGAAATCATTTTATTAATTTATTTTTTTTACTTACTTATTTTTGGCTGCTTTGGGTCTTTGTTGCTGCACGCGGGCTTTCTCTAGTTGCGGTGAGCAGGGGCTACTCTTTTCTGTGGTGCGCGGGCTTCTCATTGCAGTGGCTTCTCTTGCTGTGGAGCACAGGCTCTAGGCGCGCAGCCTCAGTAGTTGTGGCTCACGGGCTCTAGAGTGTTGGCTCAGTAGTTGTGGCACACAGGCTTAGTTGCTCTGCGGCATGTGGGATCTTCCCAGACCAGGGCTCGCACCTGTGTCCCCTGCAATGGCAGGCGGATTCTTAACCACTGGACCACCAGGGAAGTCCCTGAAATCATTTTTTTCTTTTTTTTTTTTTTTTGTGGTACGCGGGCCTCTCACTGCTGCGGCCTCTCTGGTTGCGGAGCACAGGCTCCGGACGCGCAGGCTCAGAGGCCATGGCTCAAGGGCCCAGCTGCTCCACGGCCTGTGGGATCCTCCCGGACCGGGGCACGAACCTGTGTCCCCCGCATAGGCAGGCGGACCCTCAACCACCGCGCCACCAGGGAAGCCCCCTGAAATCATTTTAACAATTCCTTTTCAAGGGCAGCTGGACATAGGCAACAGTCACAAGTTTATTGAGCACTTACTATGTGCCAGGCTCCATGCTCAAAGCTTTATCCACTTTCTTTTGGCCTCACAGCTACACTCGGTGGTAGCTACTATAGTGGCCCATTTCACAAACGAGGAAACTGCCACTTAGACCTCCCCCAAGAGTGGTTAAGCCTGTGGCCCTGTGCGTGCGGCCACTTATACACTGTGTGGCTTTGGACATGGTTTCTATGAGCCTTCTTTTCCTCCCTGTAAAATGAGGCAAACAAGAAAATTCAACTCGAGTGGACTTACAGCCTCATGTCTGAGACCCTAAGGGTGCTGTGTTCTCCTGCGTGTGCAGGGTACCGGGGGAGAGATCTAAATTTTAGTGTGATCTTCTACAGTGAGCCCATGTAATGATTCATTCAGCCCTCTGAGATCATGCCTGGTCTCCTTAGGTAAACAGGATTTATCTCTCAGGTTCATTTCCTTCCCCTGCCTTTCCCCAGGATGGCCCTCGGCCACAGGGGGAGGGAGGTGGCTTGTGTGTGGGAGGATCACGTTATGTACAGTTTAGGCCAGGCCACTCTTGAGAACGGCAGAGAGCTAGAAACAGTTGCACAGGGCTGCAGGCGTAAACCCACCTGACGTGGATCCCATCAGGCCTTGCCCTCTTCCCTGGCCGCTGGGACTCAGAGACCATGGCCTTGTCCTCTGGTGGCAGCAGGGCCAATGTCTGCGGCTGGGCATGGCTGGACCTCAGTCACCCTCCGTGGGGACTTGCTCCCTCTCCCTAGTGAGGGCCCCGGAGGTCTGGCTGTATCTCCCCAACGTTCCCTGCCAAGAGCCCACCCTGGGACCCTGAGCTACGTGCCCGCTCGCTAGACCTTCAACCACTGTCTAATGTGTTCTCTTATACAGAATATTTGGGGGTAGTTCTGTTTTCATTCCTGTGGCTTTGTTAGGGGCAGTGATTGCTGTGGGTACCACCAGGGCAGGTACCATCGCCATGTGTCCTTCCTGAGGTCTCCACAGCCCCGAGTACGCATAGCTCATGTAAGTGCTTCATAAACATTTGTTGAGTGATGGCTCAAACCTAGCCGTCCCTCTGCTGAGCCGTGACACGCTCTGAAATGCTCACCTCCAGGATGGTGTGTGATCAACCTGCTCCTCCCAGAACCCTCCCTGAGAAGATAAAATACCTGACAGGTATTAGAAACGCATCCATTTGCCACAAGGACATCTGCTCAAAGGAGCTCAAGTGTAAAGGTAGTTCGTTGGAGAACACAGAGGAATCCTGCGGGACTCAACTTCAGGAGGGACCGCTGAGCCACCTGGGGACTAGAAGGTTCTCACACATCCGCCCTCTCCAGCTCTCCCCACCTGCGTCCACGGCCTCTCACCTCAGCTTCCCTCGGCTCATCTGCTTCCTGGTCAAGGTTCTAAGAAGTGTTGCCCAACTGAGCGGTCTGGGCGAGGGTGGGGTTGCCGGGGGTGGGAATTATCAGAGGCAGGTGGGCGATGGATCTCCCTGGATGGCTCAACTGCACGTAGATGAGGCTGAGAGGCACTGGGCAAGCTTCTAAGCTTCTGGAACAGCGATGACCCATGAAAATTATATCTGAGAATGATGATCTTGACAAACTGTTTAGGTCTGGGCCTGGCTCTTTGGGGTCTTAATGTTAGTGGTTTTTTAACCCAGGTGAAGACATGCTTCTTTTCATCAAACAGACTTTAACAATCTTTTGGCACGTATTGGGATGTTTACCTTTGTTCGGTAACAAAGCATCCAGGCAGATGTTCTTTATAAAGCAGCTTCTTGCCTCTCCCTGCTGGGGAATTCCAACTGTGAATTAGCAGGAGGGGGTCGCACAACCCATTGAAAGGTGTCTACCATCCTTTAGCAGCTTTCAGAAAGATAAGTCAAACATCGACTTTGTTTGGGGATGCTTTAGTGAAATTCATTTCATGGTAAGGAGATCATGAGATAATTCCATGCAGAGCAGTGAGGACCAAGCAGCTGTCAGAGTATGTTTTTACCAAAGAATAATGTCAACTGTTAGGAAAGATGAAGGTTCGTCACGTCAGAAAGTCAGCTCATGCTACCATTTTTAAACTGCCTTAAAAAATGAATTCCTCCATGCTCATGAAAACCTTTAAAATAGTATTTCCAGAAGCCCAAAGTAATTACTTAATGTGCCTTTGCCCGTTCTCTTGGAAAGTTATTAAATGAATCAGGGTAAGATTTATGATTTTGCACACCACCATGATTTGGACAAGTGCCTTTTGAGGTTATGTGACAGCCTAACAAGAGGACTTATTAAATTCCTACTGTTCCTTTGCAAACAAGGAAACCACTTTGCATTTTTGTTTTCGCTTGGTTTTCTATCAGACTTCCAGAAAAAAAAAATCCCACTTTTAATGTAACAGAAGAGTTCAAACGTGTTACTCTACAAGCATTCAGTGATGAATGAAGCCTGTTCTTTCTTATTCCACAAGTTCTCAGAGTTCCCAGTAGATAATACTGTCCGTCACATACCATGTGGCCCGCCTTTCACGTGACCTCTGCGCAATGGGAGGAAGGAAAACCGTGGATCGGTGGAAAACAAGTTGTGCAGAAGGGGTGCATCCCTGCGGTGCTCCAAATCATGGATTTCAGATCAGGAAATGGCAGAGATGTGCTTGATGTGAAGCTGGATTTGCCCATCACTCACATGCCTGTAAATGTCGTGTCCCCATCAATTTCAACTAGAACGTGAGCCAGACACTCGGAAGGCGAATCTAGACCAAGGAAAATTTTAACATATGATAGTGATTTGGAATCTCTCCAATGAGATCGTTTTGCTCCGGCATAGTTTGAAAGTCTCCACGGCTTATTAGTTTAGAGCCCAGTGATCTTAAAAGGTCTCTTCCAAGCAAAAGTGGAACATACAGCTGTCTGTTCTCTGTAATTCCCTGTGCATACAGATGCTAACTACACTCTACATTCTTGACTAGATGCATCAGACTCATTAGCTGTATTTTAAAAAATACATCTATTGCCTGGAGACACCTGGTACATCCACAGAAAGTGACTAATTGCAAGGATTGAATGAAATTAAGCACCCCGGATCGAGATGGTTTTGTGTGAGGATAAGGCCCAGCTGGTGCCCTTTTAAAAGGTGAAATGAGGCTAATTGGATCATCTAGAAACCAAGTAGACTGAAGTAGGCGAAAGAAATTGATGTTCAGCTAAAAGAGATATACTCTCTGGAAGAGGGAGAAAAAGCTTTGTGTGTGCACAAAATGTGACATCAGGAATTGGAAATCTTTTGATAGAAACTTTAAGATTTCTTTTCCCTTGTAATGATATAGGACCTTTTGAGTGAAGATGCTGAATGTGAATTAGAGGGAGGCTGGACTTTTCAGGTACAAAAGAGCATATACCTGTGTCTGGCTGTCTCATGAAAATTCTTGTTAGGTCAGTTGCAATGAAACATGCTTTGAAAAGAAAATGGATTTTATACCTAATTCTACTTAGTAGTCTATGTGGCTATATGCTCACCCCAAATGAAAGCCTTAATTATGCTGCTAGTAGAAGAATCACGTGCAGAGGTAAACGTCCTTTGCACATCCAGCACATTAGGAAGGCAGAAGTTGTGAATAAATCTGAGAGTGTTATTGTGCTAGTATGTACCTACTCAGAGGCTGCATCTGTAAGAGGGCTGGTTAAACTAGGGACACCAGCTGTTACCTGCTACGGATGAAATTAACCAGTCCTTCAGGTGGAGGGTGTGAAATTGACCCAGTGGCCTCATTCTTATAGTCCTCTAACCACCAGACCTCAACAGCTCTGGAGCAAGGTGAGGTAATGTTTGCGTTTCATAGCATCTTATATTTGATGCAGTGAACAGCAGAGAGACCAGTGGTCAGCCAGAGGGTCCTGGTGTCCCACTGTATTTCCAGGGTCTGTCCCAGTGCCTCGTGCTGACTGGGGCTCAGTAAACATGCAAATTTTACATAATCAGCAGTGACATAACAGGACCACAGGTTGGCCTTAAATAACGGTAAGCGCTTCTCTTGTTTATTTCCAATCCCTGTGGAAATGGGTAGGCATCTTGGGGAGTTTCTTGGGTGGCAGGGAATTGCTGCAGGACCAGCAAGAGGGATGGAAGGAGCCATGCTTTCGGCTTCCACAGGCTACTGAGAAAGACGCCCACTGCTGGGGGGGTGAGCACTCAGGCCAAAGCAAAGCCCATGAAGGGGCCTCACAGGGCTTCTGCCCAAGGCCCTGAGGACCCTGCCACCTCTTCTAGAAACAACCAGAGAAGGGCTGGTCTCAAGAGAGCTGCCTTGGAGGACCTGCCGTACCATTTTACCTTGTGGCCTCCTTTCTCCATCACTGCGGGTCCTCCGTCACTGTGGCCTCTCTGCGTTCCGCAGCAGAGATCACTGCGGGTCCTCCGTCACTGTGGCCTCTCTGCTTTCCGCAGCAGAGATCACTGCGGGTCCTCCGTCACTGTGGCCTCTCTGCTTTCCCCAGCAGAGTCTCCTGGCACTGCCTGAAACTGGCTGCTGCTAACCTGTTTCTTACCCACGCAGTTGGCGTCCCATCCTTGCCGGTTATGAAGGAGTCTCTCCAGACATCGTTACCCTTGGTTCCTGGCTTGAGAGGGGCTGACGTGGGGTCAGCTGTCCCCTACTGGATGGCTTTTTAAAGCAGCCAGCCCTAAAATATAGGACATTCAGCTGAGAAGAGAAATAGGGCAGAGAGCAGCCGCCATCGCTTGTTAATTACAAGTCCTTCCCAAGTACCCGCCCATCCCACCACCACCCGCCCCCAGAAAAACCTCCCCAAGTTTCAGGACCAGCGTGATCCCTGGCACAGCTCCCCAGAGGAGAGCCAGGTACCATCTAGGGTTGGCTCCAGTGACCTGTCAAAACTCAAGCCTCAGGCTCTGCAGTGAACGTCCTGTGATGTCTCCTCTGGGACTGCCCTTGGAGCCTAACCCCTGATGCCCTGATGCTGGGGTGGACCTCTGGGGTCCTCCCTGACAACTACACCCCAGTGCTGTCACATGGAAGGCAGTCAACACTATTTGTGGACTGAATCTCTGTCCTGCTCCCAGAAGTGGTTGCCAGATGTGCATATGGTGTTATTGGTGGTGGCTGGATTTTTGTTTTGTTCTGAGATTTTTTTAAATTTTGGTAAAATACACATAGAACATAAAATTTGAGATTCTAACCATTTTTTAAGTGTACAATTCAGTGGCATTAAGTACTTTCACATCGTGATGCAACTATTGCCACTATTAATCTCCAGAACTTTTTCATCATCCCCAACTGAAACTCTGTACCCATTAAACAACTCTCCATTCTCTCCTCCCCCCCGCCCCTGGTAACCACCATTCCTTCTGCCTCTATGAGTTTGACAAGCCCGGGTACCGCATATAACGGAATCATCCTTTTGTATCTGCCTTGCTGCACTTAGCATAATGTCTTTGAGGTTGCATGTTGCAGTCTGTATCAGATTATCAGAATTTCCTTCCTTCCTAAGAGTGGATAATAACCCATTGTGTGTATCTACCACATTTTGTCTATCCAGACATTGGTTGATGGACAAGTGGGTTGCTTTCATCTTTTGGTTATTGTGACTAATGCTGCTATGAACGTGTGGGTACAAATTACAAGTATCTATTCAAGTCCCGGCTTTCAATTCTTTAGGGTACATACCCAGAAGTGGAATTGGTGGATCGTATGGTAATTCTATTTTAAATTTTTTTAGAAACTGCCTGTTTTTATAGCAGCTGCACCATTTTACGTTCCCACCGGCAATGAACACCATTCCAATTTCTTCACATCCTCATCAACACTTACTTTTTTGTTTTTCTTTTTCTTCCAACTTTCTTGACCCATAATTAACATACAGCACTGTATAACTTTGTGTCCAGCATAATGACTTGACTTACGTACATCATGAAATGATGACCACAAATGTAGTGAGTATCCATCATCTTACACAGATAACAAAATTAAAGAAATGGAAAAAAAACCTTTTTCCTTGTGATGAGAACTCTTTGGATTTGCTGTCTTAACTTTCATATATAACGAAGAGCAGTGTTAATTATATTAATCATGTTGTACATTACATCCCTAGTACTTATTTGTCTTATAACTGGAAACTTGTACCTTTTGACCACCTTCATCCAGTCCCCACCCCTCCACCGCCCGCCTCTGGGAACCACAACTCTGATTTACGAGTTTGTTTGTTCGTTTTTGAAGTATAATTGACTTTGAAGTATAATATAATTGTTAAGTATAACATAACAGCACTATGCTAGTTCCTGGTACAAAACATAGTGATTCGATATCTCTATACATTTCAAAGTGATCACCATGATAAGCCCAACTACCATCTGTCAGCATACAAAGATATTACATAACTATCGACCACATTCCCCACACTACATTTCATACCCATGAAGTTCCAGTTATTTTGTAACTTTGTACCTCTTAATCCCCCTCACTTATTTCTCTCCTCCCCCCAGTGCCCTTCCCTCTGGCAAGCACCCATTTGTTCTCTGTATCTATGACTGTTTCTGTTTAGTTGTGTTTGTTCATTTGTTTTTAGATTCCATATACAAGCAAAATCATACAGTATTTCTCTTTGTCTGACTTATGTCACTTAGCATAACACCCTCTAGGTCCATCCACGTTGTCGCAAGCAAGATTTAATTTTCATGGCAGAGTAATATTCCACTGTATATATATATATATTCCACATCTCCTTTATCATTACTCTTTAAAAAAAAATTGCAACCTCAATGAATGTGGAATGGTATCTCATTGTGGTTTTGATCTGCATTTCCCTAATGACTAAGGACATTGAGCATCTTTTCATGTGCTTATTGGCCGTTTGTATGTCTTCTTCAGGCGAACACATTCATTCAAGTCCCTTGCCCAAATTTTAAGTGGGCTGTTGTTGTTCAGTTGTCGAATGTGTTGTTGTTGTTTTTAACATCTTTATTGGAGTATAACTGCTTTACAATGGTGTGTTAGTTTCCGCTTTATAACAAAGTGAATCAGTTATACATATGTCCCCATATCTCTTCCCTCTTGCATCTCCCTCCCTCCCACCCGTGTTTTTAATCTAGATGAAGAAATCCTTACCAGAGGCTCTCAACCAGTCAGCAGTCCAAGTAACAGTGGCCTGACTGAGCTCGTGCTCACGCCACTTGCCTGTGTGTGAACAATCACATACCCCGCCAGAGAAGGGCGGTTAGGAGAGAATAAGCAGCTCAGTCTCACAGCAACGCATTAACTAAATAGCTCTTGAAGGCAAGGACCACCAAGACCGGGCTGCAGACCTGGGGACTCATCTAGGGCAGGAGCTCTCACCCCGGCTCAGCCTCTCAGAAGTCCTGACCCAGCCACGCTGAAACTCCCAAGACCAGTGGGTCTCACCACCGGGCGCACATTAGCATCACTAAGCTCCAGGGCAGCTTATAAACACGGGGTTTGGGACTTCCCTGGTGGTTCCGTGGTTAGGCCTCCGTACTCCCAATTTAGGCGGCCCGGGTTGGATCCCTGGTCAGGGAACTAGATCCCGCATGCCTCAACTAAGACCCAGTGCAGTCAAATAAATAATTTTTTTTAAAAAAATCAGGTTTGTATAGGCCAAACCCCTCATACCTCAGACCCTCTAGGGGTGGCGCTGGGGCAGTGATGTTTTTGAAAGGTGCCCAAGTGATTCCGAAGTGCAGTCAGGTTGACGACCACCGCTCACCAAACACCGTGACCTGACTTAAAATGTGTGCGTCCATTGGTTTTTCTTTGTTGTTTCCCTGTTGGATTGCTTGTAAGAGCGGCACTTGTGTTTCTGTCCTATGAGCTTTTGATCCTGCGAGAGAAGACGCCGCCTCCCAAACCCGCACAGCAGGTGCAGGGCGTGGCCCGAAGCCATCCCGAGGCCCGCGTGGCCCCCAGGCTGCCCGGCACGCGCCCTAGCTCCGCCCCCAAACGAGCTCTCCCGCCCTCCTCCGACCCCGCGCCCCACGCCGCCACGTGGCCCTGCCCCGCCCCGCTCACGTTCGCGGCCGGTCACCTACGCCCCATGCGCCCCCCTAGGCCCCCGCGCGCCCGGCTCTAAAGTAAACACCCAGGAGCGGCGGCGGCCGGACGGTGCGGCGCCTCCGCCCGCTCGCCGCCTCGGTGCCGCGGGCGGGTCCAGCCATGGCCGAGGGCATGCCGGCCTCCGCATCGGGCGGCGCGGGCTGCTGGGGCGTGGCCGCGGCCTGCACGGCGGCATCATCCAGTGGTGAGCGGGACCGCGGCGGGATCGGGACCGCCCCGGAGGATGGGAGGGGCGAGGGGGGCGAGGAAGGGGAGCGTGGCTCTCTCGGCTGCTGTCCCCAGGACCTCGGACCAAGTGCCAGGGGCGACCGCCTGCGCCCCTGGGGCCCTGGTAAAAGGTTCAAAAGGACCGCCGTTCACACGCAGGACCAGCGCTTCTTCATGCTGGCTGGGATGGGACTGGACACGCACACACACGCACACACGATGGGGCAGTGTGGGTTTCCCACCTTGGGGCCTCCCCTGTTGGTCACGCTTCCCGTGGGAAGCAGTCCAGCCTGCCCTCCACCTGGGGGCTTGTTGGTGGGCCTGGGTTTACATATACATCTGAAAGCACGAGGGCTAGGCCAGGAGAGGAAATGTTTTCTCTCAGTGTGCGATCCAGAATGGGATGTTTCCTAACTTAAAGCAAAACAGTTTTTAGCTCTAACAACGCATTCCACATTTGAGAAATTCACTTCTGGCCATTTAAATAGAGGGAAAAAAAGCTGGAAAGAAAACTATCATCAGCCCTTGGGACTGATGAACTCATGGGTTTGTAGCGCTTCAAAATAGGAAAATAATTGAAACCAGTCCTAAAACATTCGTTTTAGAAGGTGAATAACTAGTAGATAGCCGATTACTTCCTTTTTTAAGTTTTAAGGAGTATTTCTCAAGAAAGAAATACTTTCTGAAAAAGTTCAATGAGTGAAATAGAAAAATGAAGGGGAGTGTTTGTGATTAGAACCCAAGAAGGCCTAAATGGTCACCCCTTTCCTCCAAAAGAAAATTTTTGATGTATTTTCCCTTGCATAAGAGAAAAAATCAAAAGAATAAATATTTTTAAATAATTCTAAAAATATTGTTTTAAAAAAACAAAAAACCACAGCACACACAGTGTTTTTAGAGCGTTGCACAGCAGGACTCTATTTCTTTCTCACTTAGACCCCTCAGCATATCTGCACCTTCAAGTTTCAGGTCACCATTTAGTAAACTAGAGTTTCTAGGACTTGAATAAGTCGAGAGACTTGAAAGAATGGTTAGGGTTTCAGAAAACACCTAGATGTCCTCCTCAGGTCATTTGTGAACTGACGGTGCAGGCTGCCCGCAGAGCAGAGGCCCTCAATCACTTAGGATGGTACTCAAGTCCTGTGTCACAAACTCCTGTCCCTGCAGGCCTCGGACCCAGGGGGCCAGGTTATGCTCTTCATGTGGGGGGAGGCGGGGCCACGGAGGTGAGGAGGGGCAGAGTTTCCCTTGGAAGACTGCTCTTTAGGCATCCCATCTATGAGGTGCGATGCTTGAGAGGTCATTGTGCAACCCACCTGGGTCCCTGGACTCTTTAATCAATAGAAGTTGGTAAGACTCCAGAGGAAGAATTCAGGCAAGGCTTTATTGGGACTCGAGCTACAGCAAGAGGGAGCGAAAACAAGTAACAGGTCCCCTTGCTTGCTCTCCGAGGAGGGCGGGCTGTCGGGCTGGGGGGCGGGGCTTAGGTGGCGTGCCCACCCCCTTGGTGGTGCCTTGCGCAGGAATCATGTGCAGGACACTGCTTTTGCTCCTAGCTCCTCAGAAGTGGCATTTGGGTTTTGGCGGTTTTGAATCTTCTTGTTCATAATTTGCCCCAGCTGCCTGTGCATGCAGTTACGTGTAGTCCCTTATGTCAATAGTTTCTTTGTACTGATGCTCTGGGAGACGTTTGTCTGGGGCAAGCACTCTGGTAAAGGGTCCCAGGTCCCAGCCTGTCTCAATTGGTGCTGGTGGTTTGAACATTGGCATTAAAAATGCAACTGCAACCACTCCATGCTGGTTAGGATGGCCATTATCTGGTTAGGATGGCCATTATCAAACAAACAAAAATAGAAGATAACGAGCGTTTGTGAGGATGTGAAGAAGTTAGAACCCTTGGGCACTCTTGGTGGGGACGTAAATTGGTGTAACCACTGTGGAAAATAGGATAGTGGTTCCTCAAAAAATTGAAACTGGAACCACCATGTGATCCAGCAATTCCCCCTCTGGGCATATGCCCCAAAGACTTGAAAGCAAGGATTGGAACAGACATTCGCATCCCCGTGTTCAGAGCAGCGTTATGCACAATAGCCAAAGATGGAAGTAACCCAAGTGTCCATCAGCAGATGAATGGATAAACAAAACGTGGTCTATACGTACAACGCACTATTATTCAGATATAAAAAGGAAGGAAATTGTGATACAGACTGCAACATGGACGAACCTTGAAGACATTATGCGAAATGAAATGAGCCAGTCACAAAAGGACAAATAATATGTGATTTCACTTATACGAGGCACCAAGAGGAGTCAGCTTCATAGAGACAGAAAGGAGAGTGGTGGTTGCGGGGGGCTGGGGGAGAGGGAACGGGCAGTAGCGTTTCTGGCCGGTACAGAGTTTCGGTTTTGCGAGACAACCAGAATTCTTTTTTTTTTTTTTTTTTTTTGCAGTACGCGGGCCTCTCACTGCTGTGGCCTCTCCCGTTGCGGAGCACAGGCTCCGGACGCGCAGGGTCAGCGGCCATGGCTCACGGGCCCAGCTGCTCCGCGGCTTGTGGGATCTTCCCGGACCGGGGCACGAACCCGCGTCCCCTGCATCAGCAGGCGGACTCTCAACCACTGCGCCACCAGGGAAGCCCCCAGAATTCTTTGGATGGATGGTGATGCACCAGCAACTGCACAACAGTGAGAAGGTACTTAATGCCACTGAACTCTGCATTTAAAAATGGTGCATTTTATGTTACGTATATTTTACCAGAATTAAAACATGAACAATTTTTTAAAAACCAAACACAGCAGAGCCCCTCGGTTTGTAACAGAGCTTGGCGTCCTGGAAGGTGTTAGAAGATGGCCAAGGAGACCAGCTTCCTGGAAGAGTGGCGGTGGGTACCGGCGCGTGAGGTGTCCAGGTGCCCAGAAACAGCTCAGGCTTCCGAGTGAAAGCCCAGGGAGGGGCTGATTGTTGTGGCGTGAAAGAAACGCTCCGTTTTTAGCATATTCATTGTTTCATCTCCCAGTCAGTCCTGGTTGGGCTTCCCATGTTCCTTAGAGACTTCAGTGCCTCTGCCACCAACTTGTGATAAGTTCTCCAAGGACAAAGAAAGGTCCCGCAAGGAGAAAGAAAGGCCCCGCCCCTGGAAACCGAAGTACTAGAAGTTTTCTGTTTCACGGACAGGAAGGATTGTAGAAATGGGGAGAGAAGTGGTCAGACCTCTGAGGAGCGCAGAAGGATGAAGTGACCCGATTTCCTCTGCTGCGGGTACAGATCCGGCAGGTCGGACAGGTGGGCCCCCTGGCTCAGACCTCAGGCAAAAAATCTAAATGTCACCTAAACCCTACGCACGCAGAGCCTGGCTGTAGACCAAGTAACTGTCTCCTGCATATAAGTACGGCTTTCGGATTTCTGCAGACTCTTGCGGTTCATAAGGTGGAAATTTACTTTGAAAGGGACAGAATTCGTAATAGCCTTTGATCAGGCTGAATCAAAGGGTACAGTCACTCCCAGTGTTACATTTTTCTTTATGAGGAAAAGGAGCCCTCAGAAATGTGAGAGCTGCAGGACCCGGTGTGGGTGCTCTGAAGTTGGCAATGATCAGATTGTCCATCACTCAAAACGAGGAGAGCATCATGAGGTTCTCAAGACCTTAGCTGTCAGCTTTGTCTGATAGTGAGACCTGGGGAAGGTGATTATGCACCCAAGCAAGGAGCTGAGTGATCTGATCGACTCCAGCCTTGGACAGGCTTTATAATCATGTATCGCCAAAAACCGTATTGGTGGCTCCGTGTGAAAGCAAGCTTTGGCCCGTCTCACCTGCCAGGAGTCCTGGCCAGCCCTACTGCCTGCATATCCTCATCGCACCCCCCACCGGACCCACGTGTAGTTCAAAGTCAGGCTCACCTGCAGTAGGTGCTTCTGTGCTGCCGGTCTGCCAACGTGGACGCCTTTCTTGCTTCCATTCAGGATTTTGGAGGTGGACGTAAAAATGATAACAGTAAGAGCCGCCGTGTGCCAGCCAGTGTACTAGCCACATCCCATGCCTGGATTTCTCGTCACAAAAATTCCAAGAGACGTCTCAGAGTCAGAACCTACACCTGGGTCTGTGAGCTTTGAAGCCCTGGGTCAGAGTCATGGTCGTAAGTTCCTCTGGGCATGGAGACTAAATGCAAAAGCACGTACTCTTTAAGCCGAAGTAAAGGCACCATCTGAACATAGACGCTCTTACAGGACCTTCCACTTGTCCACCTAGTGTGTGCTGCCTCCTCCCGCGGGCCATCCGTGAGATCTGGCTGTGAACTTTGGGGAGAAGATGAAAGGCCCTGGGCTGAATCTCCTGGAGCAGCAAAAGTACCAAGCATTGGCGCTGGGCTCGCGACCGGGAGGCAGCCCTTTCTCTGAGTGTGGGCGGAGAAAAGACTCTGGTCCTGGACCCTGGTGGGATATCACTGATGGTATAATTTGGTCTTAATTGTCCACTCAGATGGCCGTCAGACTCAGCAGTGTCATTTTGAAATAGGAGGACAAGAGGCCCAGAGCACATGAATTTCAGTGACAAGGAAGAACAACTGGCAGAAGTTTATACCCAAGCTCATTTTGGAGAGCATTCTGCGCGTTTCTCTTTTAAGGAGACCATTCCATGGCTACATCGGAAGTAGCTATGAATAAACAGAAGTGAGCTTGTACTTAATGTTGGTCACGTTTTGCTGCCTCTCCCCAAACTTAGCCAGTGTTTCCCTGTGACACTTCACATGCCGGTTTTTTGTATGTCAGCAAATGTCTTAATAAAATAAATATCAATATCTCATGGATCTGTGAATTTGCCACTGCCCCACACACCACCAGTGACATTACCCCGTGTTCAACCGTGAAGCAAATAATTGGTGTCCCAGCAGCTGTAATTAATCCATTGTGAGGTGTCCAAAGTGTCAGGTTCCCACCCTGATGCTATGGGAGAGTCTCAGAAAGTGCCCTCCTTGGGCTTGGACTGGGTTGAATGGTGCCCCCCCAAATGCATGTCTGTATGGAATATCAGAACGTGACTTTGTTTGGAAATAGGGTCTTTGCAGATGTAACCAGTTAAGAGGAGGCCCCACTGGATTAGGGTGGGCCCTAAATCCAGTGATGGGTGTCCTTATAAGAAAAGATGAGGAGGGACTTCCCTGGTGGCTCAGTGTTCAGAATGCAGGGGACTTGGGTTCGAGCCCTGGTCTGGGAAGATCCCACATGCCGTGGAGCAACTAAGCCCGTGCGCCACAACTACTGAGCCCACGTGCCACAACTACTGAAGCCCACGCGCCTAGAGCCTGTGCTCCGCAACAAGAGAAGCCACCGCACCACAACAGCGAGTAGCCCCTGCTCACTGCAGGTAGAGAAAGCCCGCGCGCAGCAACGAAGACCCAACGCAGCCAAAAAAAAAAGAAGAGGCGAGGAGACAGCCAGGTGAAGGCGAGGGCACTAGAGTGATGCGTCTACGAGACAAGGAGTGCCAAGGGTTTCTGGCAGCCACCGGCAGCCAGGAGGAAAGCGTGGAGCACGCGCTTCCTCAGCGCCTCTGGAAGGAGCCAACCTGGCTGACACCTTGATTTGGACTTTCAGCTTCCAGAACTGTGACAGAATATACTTCTGTTGCTTTAAGCCACCTGGCCTATGGTGATTGGTTACCTGAGGAAACCAATACAGGGCCACAGCTTCCCCTCACCCCGCCGTCCACCGTATGTTGACTTTTCCTCCTTCCAGGAAGCAGGTGGGGTTAACAACTGTGGTCTCTTGCTCTCGAGGAAAGTAAATGTAGGCCTCAGCCTGCCTCAGCCCAGAAAATAAGCTGTAGGTCATCAGTAAGAAAGGAGGAGATGCATTGTTGGTGAATTCCCTGCTAAAGAATTCTTCGGTGTTTAAAAACTATGCTGGCTTGCTTTATGTATTTCTTTAAAAGAATGAGGAGAAACCTGCCAGTCTGTCCCCAGCCAGAAAAGGGAAGGCTGTGACTGGGCGTCAGAGTGGACCACACCTTCTGAGCCCAGTCACCTGCACTACCTGCTCCCTCACTCCCATCCTGCTGCTGGAACAGGCACCTGGCGGTCCCCTCGGGGCTGGACTCTGGGCTGTGAGCCACGGGCACAGCCCCTCGTTGCCAGGGGACCCCACCTGCCCCGGGGCCAAGGAACATTTGGGCCATTGAAGGTCCCACCCCGAGCAGGGCCCTGGGGGCTGCAGATCACATCTGAACGCTACCGAGCTCTGCACCCAACAGGAAGTAAAGGGCAGGGAGGGTGGCCTGCCTCTCTGTCCCTAGGTGTCTTCCATCTTCCATCTCATTACAATTTAAAGAATCAAAATGTAGGGGCCCCGCCCTAAATCACTTGGGTTTAACAGTCGTGCAAATGATGGCTTCGGGGGTGGGGGGAGGGGGGAGGAGCTGTGCACGCCTGTCCTGGGTCCTAGGAAGCCACATGGGCTCCAGCTGTCACCTGCAGGGGTGATCGACTCTACTAGGGGTGGGCGGGGGGGGGGGGGCATTGTTTTGTGTTTTAGCGAGTAAATCTCTGCGTCACAGTGAGAGACCTTGGCTGCCACCTTTGCAAAGTTACATGAAGCAGCGTCTGCTGAGCCCAGTAATTTGGGCTTCTTTTTAATATGCCTGTACGCCAGAAAGATTGAAAAACAACAACAAAACCTCACCATAGTCTAAATCAATATTCTTAACTCTGGCCTGAGCACATTACAGATGCCGATGGGTGAGACCTTGCGTTCGATAAAGTAAACGTATTTCATTTTGTTGGGTCCCTTGCTTGCGTCTGCCCCTCATCAAAGTGTCCCACTCGAGAAAAACTGAGGCCAACCTTCTCTTCCCGCTCTTCTTCCTCCCCGCCCCCAGGTTGGTTGACACCTTCTGCATCTGCGAAGGGTACAGTGTGCCTCGCTGCCTCATATATGAGACTTACGTGGAGACCTGCGGGCAGAATGCTCAGAGCCAAGTCAACCCAGCCACGTTTGGGAAGGTAGGTTGTGAAGATACAAATATATGTCCACTGAGTAAAAAGGGCACGCAAGTTAATGATGAGGAAATGCTGGGATTTATTTGGGTCTGATGGCTTCCCAGTGGGTATAACTGGCTTCACCCTGGGAACCAGCCTGAGGGCTAACATACGTCCTCATCTCCATCTGAAAGCCATTCCGTCCTTTGTCCATACTTCATAGTGAGGGGCCAGGAAAGTTCACGGATGGGGTGGCATTCACCCAAGAGAATGCAGCTATGGCAGCCTCAGATACCCCCAATTCTCAGCCAGCTTGCTGGGCCGTTATTCCCCGTATAGAAATGCCACAGCTCAGGACCCCACAAGCTCAAAGAGCCACTTTGTGGTGTCAGACAGCTTATGCTTCCCACAATTCGGTTGTTCCCAGAGAATTCACGGGCACTCAGAGGTTTCCTCTGGAGGTTAAGAACTCTGTCAGGGGTTTGTTTAGACCACGTAATACACGGCAAACGTTAGCACAAGGGTGGCCTATCTGAGACCCTCCACAGCTAACGTATTTATTGAGCAGCTGCTATGTGCTGGCACTGTTTTAGGTGCTGAGTGTACAACAGTGAACAGAACAGAGAAAAATTCCTGCCTTTACTACATTTATTATATTATAGTTGAGGGAGATAAAGAAGATAAAGTATATAGTCTCTTAGGTGGTTTAGATGCTAAATGGAGCAGAAGGAGGAAAGGACCGTGTGTGTGGGTTTTTTTTGTTTGTTTGTTTTTTGGTTTTTTTTGCGGTACGCAGGCCTCTCACTGTTGTGGCCTCTCCCGTTGCGGAGCACAGGCTCCGGACGCGCAGGCTCAGCGGCCATGGCTCACGGGCCCAGCCGCTCCGCGGCACGTGGGATCTTCCCAGACCAGGGCACGAACCCGTGTCCCCTGCATCAGCAGGCGGACTCTCAACCACTGCACCACCAGGGAAGCCCTCTTTCGTTCTTTTTTAACAATGTTATAAGCATCTGTGAACCCACCGCCCTGTATGAACCATATGGCCAGATCCCTGTATCCATCTCCCTGCCTTCCCCGCTGGTGGGAACCATCAACCCCTTCATCGTTATCTTTCCTTTTTAAAAAGAGTTTTAGTGCATTTGTATGTCTTTCTGTTTTTCTTTTTTTTGACCTTTGACCCCCTTCACCCATTTTGACCACCCCCATCCCCTACCTCTGGCAACCATCAATCCGTTCTCTGTTTCAGTGAGATTGGTGGTTTTGTTTTACTGTTGTTTTCTACATTGCATATATAAGCAAGATCATACCATCTTTGGCTTTCTCTGTCTGACTTATTTTATATAATGTATTTCTTTTAAAAGCCCATTTTTTATTTTTGTGGCTTAACTTTTTAAAAAGGAGGGTCATGTTATGTGTCATCTTTTGGGACTTGTTCCACTTATTATTATATCAAGATTCCTCTGCATTCATTGACTGTTGTGTAGTAGTTCAGTTTACCTACCTTCTCTCCCTTTGATGAGCATTTGGGTCGTTTCCCAAATTTGCTGTCGTGAACATTCACATGTGTATCTCCTGCTATGCACGTGGAGATGTTCTCTTGGGCGTGTGTGTCCAGGGCTGAACTTGCAGGCTGACGGGCTGTGTGACTATGACGTCTGGGGATGGGACCAGATCGTTTTCTGAAATGATGGCTTCCGTTGCCCTCCCACCGACATTTCTGTAGATTCCAATGATGTTTCCAAAACACTGACATTTTTAGACCCATTTCTCTAGCCGCAGTCGTCATCCCTGAAACACAGTCATTGGTGGAAGCTCTGCACTTTGGATAATCATAAAATAAGGAGTAGAATCTTCTAATACGGCAGCTGCTCAAATATCGGAAAGAATTGTTTAAACCTTCGTGTCTTCCCTTCTTCATTGAATACTCTTCGGTCCCAGATTTTTACTTCCCTGACTACTTGTTTCGTTTTGACTTCAATTTATTGGTGTTTCTCTTCAGAGGTAGGTTCCCCAAGGGTACAACCCAGTGTCTCAGGAGGGCTCAGAAGACAGGGCTTTTATTTTTCTTTTTTAACTTTTTGGGCTACTGTTCGCTTTCATGCTTCCATGCCACTCTGCTGGTTTCATTTTAAGCTTGTGATCCAAAAAAAGAAAAAAAAAAACCCTTCGGTATTTTTTTCACACGAATTAAAAGTAAGCTAGCCCTCCCAAAACTGCTTTATAAACTGTAAAGCACTCCATGTAGATACAATATGTTGTCCTTGTTATCAGACTGTGGTCATTATGCCCGTGACCGTGGGAACCCAAGAGCAGCTGTTCCCTTATTCCGAGTTGCAGCTTCTTAGTGCCGACCTGCCGTGTCTTCTAGACTCACAGTCATCCAGTCGTCTCAGCCTGCTGAAGCTCACACGTGGGAATAGCACATCTCTTATTCCTCCTTCAATAAATCAAAAGCAATGTGGACACGTGCAAGGTGTTAGGCTCCGGAGCTCGCTGGGTGTCTCTGGAAGGTTTTCCAACCAGCCAGGAGTTCCCCCGGCTGTCTTATCGCTCAGCCCACATTTGGTCCTTTCTTCACTAGGCACATTGGGGCACTTCCTCAAGGCTTTGCTAGTCTGGGTATCCTGGCACTAAGCCGTTTTCTTATCTGGCAGCCTTATCAGATGGGAGTGGGGTGACGAGCTTGACATGTCTTGGTTCTAGATGATCTCTGCTTCCTTTTTTAAGAAATCAAAGGCTCCTTTTCAAAACCTCTCTCAGATTTTCTTCTAAGTGGTTTCCCCTCAAGGGCAGTCCTACTACAGGGTGTTCCGAAAAAAGAGTTAAAAAGAGCCTCCGGTGCGTGACCACGGGCATTTGTCTAGCATTTTTGATCTTCCTACTTCCCTTCGAGTCCATCCCCCAAGACACTGAGGTCCTAGCTTTCAATTCTCATTGGGAATTTGCCCGAAGAATGAGTCAGTTCAGTGGTGCTGGTCTTGGAAAGGGACCCTGAGCTGCTGAATCTGTGACTCGGTGGAGAAGGGAGAGGAAGGGGAAAAGGATGTGATCCCAAAGCTTGTTTACAAGAGAAACAGCAAAATACCCACTTCTCATTTCCTGCCTCCCCCCTGGGATCGGGGTTGATTCCAGACTCCACACCAAGTTCCTGTGCAGATGTTGGGGTGTTTCTTGCTCTGCTCAGCAGTCCCGGGTGTACGACAGGTCGTCTCACTCCCAGTGCAAGTGATGGCTTATGTGGATGAGGAAATTTCCCAAAGGCTGACTTCCTTTTTTTAAAGTAACATTTCCTGATGTTTTTCTGATTATGAAAGAACACATTCCCTTTATAGAAAATGTGGGAATTCGAGAGAAGGGTATACAAGAAGAAGATAAATGCCGGCTACGACCTCACTGTCCAGAGATGCAAGCACGTGCGTGGTTTATTTGCAGGCCCCCGACACACTCACATACACGTGCCAGCAGGAGCGGGGAGTGATCACAGAGGCCTCTCTGTTTCCCACGTCCCTTCGGTCCTGCCCACGCGGTGGTGCTTCCTCCGTCCTGAAGGAGCATCTGAGCAGGCAGCCTGGCCTCTCTAGAACTCCTTGGGTGACACAAAGCCCCATTGTCCTTCTAGTTTACCAAACAGTATCCGTCTGACGCTTCGAATGTCCAGCCCCACATAACGTCCAAACTCTGAGCTGGGTTTGACGTGGAATCGCTTCCGCAGTCCTCCAGCGAGGTTTCTCGCCAGCAGAGAACTAGTTGCGGGGGTCTTCTCTTCCTCCCTCCCATTCTTCTACCACCTTGCTGGGTGTTGGTTGGACCCCGTGGGAGGGGAAGGTTAAGAGTGGCTGCAAAGTTTCTACTGCACAGCTTCACACTTTGGGAGGCCAGGCAGACCCTTGTCTCCTGGTGCCTTTGTTGGCTTCTGCAGGGCAGCCCTTAGGAATGTCCTAGAATGCATCCCTGGCCTTGGTGAATGACTCTGAAGCCTGACTGCCCATCCTGGGGGGCCTTGCTGGGCAGAGTCCGGGCTCTCCCACCTGTCAGCTCTTTATCACGGGTGACCAGTGTCTGGCCATCGAAACTTCTCAGCCACTCTTGGCCTGAACAGGCTGTGGGTGTGCTGAGCCAGGGCAGCAGCCGTGCCCCTCTGCCTTCCCCCCAAGGCCACTGGCTGGCCAGCCGTCTCTCATCCATCCAGAGTCCTCTGCCCAAGCCAGACACTGACTGCGAGGGCCTCACGATCAGCCCTTCAGGCAAATCTGTGAACCCCCTTCCCCTGGACCCCAGGTGACTGGACCATCCCGTCCTGCACACCCTTCATAGGTCAGGGAGTGGTCTTGCTGCAAGAAACCCCCTTACACATCCTCCGTTTCCTCCTCTCTCTGTCTCATGGTGGGTGATTTGAGTCGAGGACTTTTTAGAGTTTTATAACCAAATTTTAGCTGAAAGCCTGAAGGTGCAAGTCCCCTGGCAGGGCGTGTCTCACAGTTCACCTTGCTGTCTGTCTCTGTCTTCACGCCCCAGCCTCTTGTGTAGACACCACAAGGATGGATGGATTGAAAGATCAATGTGTGGATGGATGGATGGACATGTGGATGGTCAAACAGGTGGTTGGACAGACAGACAGACAGGTAGCCCTAAGCCTAGAATCAGACTAACTAGTTTATAATCCTGGGCAAGTTATTTAACTTTTTTGTGCCTCAACTTCGTCATCCGTAAAACGAGAATATTCATAATGTTAATAACAGTACCTCCTTCATAAGAGGCTTTTAAGAAATTAACGCGAAAAGCACAGGTAGAGAGAATTGGACAGTGCTGGCACGTAGAAAGCAACCAAAGGCCCTTAACTTTCATAATTATGTACATGCATATTTTCACTTAGAATGTCATAAACATTTTCACGTTAAACTATTTCTAGATGCATGGTGTAGAATGGCTATGAAATATTTTTTTGGCTGTTCCAGAATCCATTTAACCATTTTCCTTATTGGAAATTTATGAAGTTTATAATTTTTCTCTATTCTGAGGAACATGAGTCTCCACCTGTATCTGGTAATTTCCCTCCAAGAGATTCTAGACAATCGTAAGCCCACGTGCTAGTTCTTGATGTTCTTACCCTAATCCGTAATATCCTTGACCTAGGGAACTTGTTGGGTAAGAACTACATTTAGCTGTGTTTCAACTTGCATTCATTGTGTGGTTAGGGAGGGTGAGTCCTTTGACATGTGTTTTGGTTATGTGTATCCTTCGTGTATGTACATTATTATCCGATCACTTTCTCTTGGGGTGTTAGTGTTTTTCCTGTTGATTTATGTGAGCTCTATATACTAGGTAGATACTTTTTTTTTTTTTTTTTACTTATTACATCTTTTGGAAATAATCATCTCAGTTGCTTTTTAAATTTTGACTGTGGTGTTCCCGATTATAAAGTGAAATCACAGGATAGTCTGGGGTTGGAAATACTCAGTAAAATAAGCCGTGTGGATTACCGTCCTGCCAGGCAACTAGGAGTTTGTTTCTGCTTCTCCCTCCACAACAGCAGATGATACGCCAGGGCCTTGAATCTGAGCCTGCTGCGTGCTCGAGGATAATCCTTCTCGGTAGCACTTATTTTACAGCTAGACCTAGAGGGAAGGTTTTAAGCGATGTTCTCAAGAGAAGGTGAAGTGGTCAATCTGCGGTTGAAAGTAGGAACTTCTGGCTCCGAATGCTGCCTCTAGACGTGGCTGACGTTTTCTTTTAACTCCTGTTGTCACTTATTTTCGTCGTACGTTCTGGTTCTCCTTCCCTGAAGGAGCCTCGATTTGGCCTCGTGACCTCGATGTGCCAAGACCTGCCTCTCCGTCCCTAACTTGTGCCTTCCCACCTGGGCTTGGCCGGCTTCCTGGAGGAAGAGGTGGGGCCTGGCACCAGCCAAGAGAAACTGCTTCAAGACACTGTCAACTCCTGCTGCTTTTGGAAGCTTTGTTTTGGAAACAAAGGAGGCTGGCAGAAGCGGAGGCTGAGTGACTACGGAGCAAATTGTAGAAAATCACAGAAATCATTACATGACAGCTTGGCACATCCTGCCTTCCTGCTTTGTATTTTGTAATTTTACCACAGTCCAGGATTTCCCTTTTCAACAGACATCCACTTGGATACCATGCTTGTCATGGACCTGTGAACGACCTGTAAACCTGTAAAAAAAACAGACTTCTGTTTTTTTAAAATGTAATTGGTCATAGACATCATATCAGTGCTGTCTAACAAAACGCACATCAGAAAGATGGTGGGGTTTGGGACTTCCGTGGCGGTCCAGTGGTTAAGACTCCGCGCTCCCAATGGAGGGGGCACGGGTTCGATCCCTGGTCGGGGAACTAAGATCCTGCATGCCGCGTGGCACGGTCGAAAAAAAAAAAGATAAGATAACAGAGAGATGAAACGTTGAGTCCAGAAGTAGCTCTGTTATTCAATATTTAACAGCATTTGCTAACAAAACCTTTAAAATGAAAAAATTAGGTAAACAAATGAATAATAAAAAGTGAAAATGTCAATCACATTGGAAAAAAGAAACTAGTAAAATCATGGCACACTCACATGCTGGACTATTTTGCAGCGTTCATATTGATACTTCCCTGTTTTCAGAGGATTTTTAATGGCAAGGGGAAGTGTTTATGGTACAAGCTGGAGGGAAGAAAGTGGAAAGCAGAGCTGCAGGCATGCTAATTGTGCGATGCTGGTATTTCCTATGTAGCCCCATAGAATCCGTGTGCATAGTGAGGCTTCGGAAAAAGATGGGAATGAACCACATTGAGGTCTACACGGCAGTATCCCTCTGAGTGGTGTGTTTCCTTCTTTATACTTGTCCAACTTTTCCAAATTTCAGTTACATATATTTTCTTAACGATCGGAAAAGAGGGAATACAGTTTAAACGTGGCAAGAGACGAAGCTGGAAGTTCTATTTCTAAATTTTCAAATTGCAGCTTTAAATCTGGCTTATTCTTTTAGCTCGTGCACTTGGTTTTCCCTGATCTTGGCACCCGGAGGTGGGGCACAAGAGGAGGCGCCAGGTAGGTTGATCATTTTTGTTTTATTATTTTTTTCAATAACACTTATCTCTTAAAAGTTCACATGTGCATAATAGGAAACCAAAAAACAAAAGAAGCAAAACACAAAGTCATCCATAATCACAAGCAGTTGGTTTGTTTTATTGTAAATGTTAAAAACACACATTTTGAAAAAAATCACAAAATGGGTGACCAGAGAAATGCAAAACTAAACAAACGATAAATATCACCTCTTACCAAAGAGTTTCTACAATTATATGAAATTCCCAGTGCCTGGTATAATTCAGGTGATGCCAGGACCAAATATGAGTCTCTATCTTCTTTTTTTTTTTTTTTTGCGGTACGCGGGCCTCTCACTGTTGTGGCCTCTCCCGTTGCGGAGCACAGGCTCCAGACACGCAGGCTCAGCAGCCATGGCTCACGGGCCCAGCCGCTCCGCAGCACGTGGGATCCTCCCAGACCGGGGCACGAACCCGTGTCCCCTACATCGGCAGGCAGACTCCCAACCACTGCGCCACCAGGGAAGCCCAAGTCTCTATCTTCTTGAGAGATTTTGTTTAAATACAAAAGTCACAGTGTATTTTTCTGTTTCTGATACTTCCAACGTTTAGACATGTAAATGTCTAACTGTTGAAATAGTTAAGCAACTATATCCCTAGAACAATAAAACTGTTTTAATTACTCCTCGAACTAAAATTTCTAAGCATTCATCTAATTTGCATATTTGGATTCTATTCTGGAGACAGAAGGTACCCGGGTGTTATTTTTAACTTGGAAGGAAATTCCAGTGTTATCGGGTGCATCCTGTTATAATTGTCACTCAGTTATCATTGTTATTTGTTGTTTGTTTTAAATCAAGAGAAATCAGGAGAAATCAGTGAGATCAGGAAATTGGTAAGAAGGGATGGAAGCCAAACTAGGGAAGGAGCCTGCCACCCTTGAAGGAGTGGAAGGCACGGAAGAGTTTGCCAAGCTAAACACTGGGCAACAGTTAATTTGAAAAACTTGTGTTGGGCTGCTAGGAGCCCATACGAGCTGCTGCCTTTCCCCAGCTCAGCAGAGGAGGAACCAGCCTTCCTACTGGGGGTCTGAGAACCTGAGTCCATTCAGCAGAGGGGACACTGGCATCGGTCCACCTCCCTTTGAGAAAGTCAATGGCGGAGGCAACCGGAGGCTTTCCCTGTGGCATCTCTTTAAGATTCGAGTGTCGTAAGTCGGGAAAGCAGAGGAGAACATCTGCAAGCCCGTTTCAAAGTTGATGCATGTGAAATAGTATGAAATTGTCCACCTGACAGAGCTTGGTCAGGCCGTATGACTGGTTAGCTTTTCCTAATAAATGGAGTCAGTGATGAAACCCAGAGAAGAACTCTGGGGCTTCCCTGGTAGCGCAGTGGTAGAGAGTCCGCCTGCCGATGCAGGGGACGTGGGTTCGTGCCCCGGTCCGGGAAGATCTCACATGCCGCGGAGTGGCTGGGCCTGTGAGCCATGGCCGCTGAGCCTGCACGTCCGGAGCCTGTGCTCTGCAATGGGAGAGGCCCCGGCAGTGAGAGACCCGCGTACCGCAAAAAAAAAACAAAACAAAACAAAAAAAACCTCTGTCTTCCTTGGCTAGTCTGTTCTGTGTCTTCTCTAAAGCACGCCAGTGGTTTGACATCATCTTGAAGACAACCTTTATTTTTCAGGTATCATTAACGACGGGATCCGTATCAAGAACAGTTCTTTCTTCTATGCCCAGTACTGCTGCCTTCTGGGTGAAAAAAGATATCACAGGTTAGTACCTGTCATTTAGGTCACAGCCTGATCCGTATTAGGACCGTTCGTACTTTGAACCTAACTGGCTTTTCGGCTGTTGTGCCATTCATCTTTTTAAGGATGCAAGCACACACATCACATGACCATGCCTCTGACACGGGCCACATCGTTGGCCAGAGAAATGCACATCGCGTTCACTTCCTCGGATACTGTTCATTTTCATCCTCATCTCAGTGGCCAAAGCCGTTTTGCACAAAGTCTTCGTCCTTCTCCATCCCTCTGTCAAATATGACAGAATGAGCCACTTCCTGCGCGAAACTTCCTCTAGCCCTCAGGACTCTGCGTCATCTAGTTCCTTCCCCAGAATGAGCCTTTCTTGGTCTCCTTACCTCTCCCCACCCCCCGAGGGCATGCATCTCCCTGAGATCCAACCCTTCATAATCCATGATGCTCTTCCCACACTTCGGCCCCAGGACACCTCATCCCTTTCTGTCTTCCACCTGCCGCTCCGTCCGCGGATGACTCCTTCTAAATCACTCTCCCACCTCCTAGGCTTTTCTGTCTGGCTGTCTACTGGACATTTCCATCCAGAAGACCCACTGGTACCTCACACTGAGGATGCAGAAATTTAACTTCATCCTCTCCCTCCAATCACTTCTGCCTCTTGACGTCCCTATTTCCATCTGCGATCCCAATAGATACAACCTGTGCAGGGCGTCACCCGAAAGCCATCCCTGACTCCCTCGGGTCACAAGTCCTGTTCATTCTTCCCTTTCGGGTCTCCTGACCACTCTTTATGGTTACTGATGTTTCCTTGAAGCCCTGGTCATCTCATAATAATCAGGATTATTTCCGTGGATCCCACGTGACCTCCCTCTCCTCAGCCTCACCTCTCTGTAAACACAGCCGTGAGTAAAGCAACTACGCTCCGGTAAAAATTAATTTAAAAAATTAAATTAAAAGTATAATAATAAATAAATAAATGGAAGGAGTAAGAAAATAATGGATAATCTTGATTTGGCAAAACTTAAAACTTCTTTATCTTAAATAATTACAGGGAAATTCCATGTGTCTATGGGCCACATTCTTAGATATAATTTAACAAATGTAATACTTAATAGCAAAATATTCATGTTAATTCATATGAAGGCTGAGAACCCAGCAGGACCAAAACCAAAAAGAGATATTTAAAAATGAGATATATGAATTCTGAAACATATCAAGAAACCTTAATACCGTAAGGAATTCTATGAAAACTGTCTTTGTAATACTACTCATTAATATAAATACAAACCCCTAAATTTCAAAAGAAGTAAATAAATAAATAAACACAACTGTGAGACTAACCTCCCCACAATTCTGCATTTTCTTTGTCTCTTCCTTGCTCAGAAACACTCAGGAGCTTGCTCGTACCTCCTGCGTGAAGCCTACGCACCCCCCTTTCCCAGACTGGTGTCCGCCCCCCAGATCCTTCCTACTGCACTTTATCCGACCCTGTTGCCAGTTTCTCCCCCATATAAGCTGCTGGTTTCAGCCATACTCACTTTTCTCTGAAAATGTCAAATGCGGTTCTGTCTTTGCTCCTATCATCCTGTCCTTGCATGATGTCATTCCTTCTTCTCTCTGTCTCAGTGGACCTTCCTGAATCCTGTCCCTTCCCTGGGACATACCTCAGGGACCACCTGCTCCAGGGAACCGTCCTCAGCAGCCCCAGCTCTAGGGAAGACCCCCTCCTCCAGTGCCCCACGCCGCTCACTGGCTGTCGACCCAGCCAGCGTTGCCTCTTAATTCAGACATTGTTCATGGGGCCTTCATGTGGCATAAATAGAGGACCACATATCCAAGCAGCCAGGGTCAGTTTTACCTTTACTTCTAGCCCAGCATGATGATTAAGAGGCCCCTTCACTCTCCAAAGGGTTCTAGTGTGGACAAGAAACTGCAACGAATTAGATGATCACCTTTTGTATAAGGTACCCTGTGTTGTAAGGCAGCGGCCAAGGGGGAGCGACGGGGAACCACCGGTATGGGTAAGACGCGGACCCGTCTCTCTGATGGCTTCATAGAGGAACTAAGTGTACATTTCGCTTGATAGCAAGTTTAACGTGATGGGTGTCGGAAGTGTACACAAGGTCCCGCGAGAACTCAGAGATGGAGAGCGCACGTCTTGGGCCAGGGGATCAGAGGGGCCGGGGAGAGAGGCGTGCTTTGAAGGAAGCTGTGAAGGACAGAGCATTGACGGGTGGAGAGGGGGGCGGGAGGGAGAGGATGTCCAGGCTCAGGGAGGGAGGTGAGCATACACAGAGGTGTGACGGCGTGCAGGATGCGGAGATAGGGTGGAGCAACAGCCTGGGGAAGGGACTTGAAATCGATGCTGGGGGCAGGGAGTCTGTAAGCCTTTGGAGTCGTCCTCTGGGAAACAGGGTGGTGTCATCATGGGAACCTCTGCAAGGCCAGGAACCATGGAGCTTGTTTTATCCCCAACATTGCCTGGAAACAGTGTCAGCCCTGAAAAAGCTGTTGAAGAATGAAGAGCTTGGAATTAAGGTTTAAAGAGACTAGACTGGAAGGAGAGAGTGACAGGGGCCAGGAAATGGTCCTCAGTTGTCGTGATGAGCGCCTGGACCAAAAAGGAGGCAGAGCTGCAGGACCCTTTGGAGGCAGGGTCTTTGGATGATTGAGCCCGTGTCCACAGATGGTGGCAGGGATGACTCAGGCCAGCCCGTCCCACCGAAACCTCGAACTCAACCTCGAGTCGAGTCCTTATTACCTGCTTCCCACCAGCTCCCCTCTTACATCTCTTATTCAGCCCTTAGTCACAAAGATGGAAAAATGAGAGCAGCAAAAATAGAGAAGTTAGGGAAGGGAGCCGGAAGGATGAGAGATGTGTTTCAGTCATAGTCGGACCTCTCCTGCGCAAAGGGGATATCTCGCTTGCTGACGTGTGTGTGTCTTTGTTTGCCCAGAGCACCCAGCAGGTGGTGTGGAGAGCCCTGCATGTGCCCCCCTCCCACCCCACACACACACAAGGAAAACAACCAACAGGGCAAGAACTGTGCAGGGGTGAGAGGCCATCAGTGTCCTGAGGCCTCTGCATTGATGTCACAGAGAAGGGGGCTGGAGCTGGTCTTTGTGGGGAAAAAATAGGCTTTACCCTCATCGAGGAAGAGGAGGGCTTCACGGGACAAAGGTCAGAACAAGGATGACATGGGCTTATTCTGGAGATCAGCCCAGCAGCAGGTGCTTTTAATGTCCTGCGCTCCTCACGTGTCTGATAATAGATAAACGCTAAAGTCTTGGCCAATTAAGAGATTTTTTTTTAAAGCATTAAGGTTTTTTTTTTGGAATTTTATTTTATTTATTTTTTTATACAGCAGGTCCTTATTAGTCATCAGTTTTATACATATTAGTGTATACATGTCAATCCCAATCTCCCAGTTCATCCCACCACCACCACCACCACCACCCCGCCACTTTCCTTGGTGTCCATACGTTTGTTCTCTACATCTGTGTCTCAATTTCTGCCTGCAAACCGGTTCATCTGTACCATTTTTCTAGGTTCCACATACATGCATTAATATACAATATTTGTTTTTCTCTTTCTGACTTACTTCACTCTGTATGACAGTCTCTAGGTCCATCCACGTCTCTACAAATGACCCAATTTCGTTGTATATATGTACCACGTCTTCTTTATCCATTCGTCTGTCCATGGGCATTTAGGTTGCTTCCATGACCTGACTATTGTAAATAGAGCTGCAGTGAACACTGGGGTGCATGTGTCTTTTACAATTACGGTTTTCTCCGGATTTATGCCCAGTAGTGGGATTGCTGGGTCACATGGTAATTCTATTTTTAGTTTTTTAAGGAACCTCCATGCTATTCTCCATAGTGACTATATCAATTTACATTCCCACCAACAGTGCAAGAGGCTTCCCTTTTCTCCACACCCTCTCCAGCATTTGTTGTTTGTAGATTTTCTGATGATGCCCATTCTAACTGGTGTGAGGAGATACCTCATTGTAGTTTTGATTTGCATTTCTCTAATAATTAGTGATGTTGAGCATCTTTTCATGTGTTTTTTGGTCATCTGTATGTCTTCTTTGGAGAAATGTCTATTTGGGTCTTCTGCCCATTTTGGGATTGGGTTGTTTGTTTTTTTGATATTGAGCTCCATGAGCTGCTTGTAAATTTTGGAGATTAATCCTTTGTCAGTTGCTTCATTTGCAAATATTTTCTCCCATTCTGAGGGTTGTCTTTTCATCTTGTTTATGGTTTCCTTTGCTGTGCAAAAGCTTTGAAGTTTCATTAGGTCCCATTTGTTTATTTTTGTTTTTATTTCCATTTCTCTAGGAGGTGGGTCAAAAAAGATCTTGCTGTGATTTATGTCAAAGGGTGTTCTTCCTATGCTTTCCTCTAAGAGTTTTATAGTGTCCAGTCTTACATTTAGGTCTCTAATCCATTCTGAGTTTATTTTTGTGTATGGTGTTACAAGTGTTCTAATTTCATTCTTTTACATGTAGCTGTCCAGTTTTCCCAGCACCACTTATTGAAGAGACTGTCTTTTCTCCATTGTATATCCTTGCCTCCTTTGTCATAGATGAGTTGACCATAGGTGCGTGGGTTTATCTCTGGGCTTTCTGTCCTGTTCCATTGATCTATATTTCTGGTTTTGTGCCAGTACCATATTGTCTTGATTACCGTAGCTTAAAAAGCATTAAGGTTTAAGGGTAAGTTTCTTACCGACACCATGTTTTAAGAAATACAACATGTATATTTTGAAGGCAGAATATAATAAATGTTAATACTGTTGTTAATCTAGGAACTGTGCTGGTGAAACTGTTTTCTATTTTATTATATGACGTCTTTTACATTAGGACCTGTGTGACCTTTTAAAAATTAGGTCTGAAAATAAAAACTTCATCTCTCTGCTTTCCAGGTAATGAAAACTATATCTCTCATCCATTCATTTATCTGTTCATTCAACAAATATTTAAGTTCCTACACTAAGTCAGGCCCTGTTCTAGCCACTGGTGATGAAGCAGTAAGCAAGATAAACAAGGCCTTCCCACTGGTCAGGTTTATTTATTTTTTTAATTATTATTTTTTTTTGCCCCAGCTTTTTTTTTTTTGTGGCCGTGCCACGTGGCATGCAAGATCTCAGTTCCCTGACGAGGGATCGAACCCAAGCCCCCTGCAGTGGAAGCGTGGAGTCCTAACCACTGGACTGCCAGGGAATTCCCCCTCTGGTCAGTTTTAGTTGGGGAGAAAGACAGTCAAAAAGGAACGATAGTGAGATTGATCTGAAGACCATAAAATGCAGTCATGCGAGGCCTCCCTGGGAAGATGCCTTTGGAGCAGAAATGTGAAAAAAGCAAGTGGCCAAGTGAAGATCTGGGCGACCAGCATTCCGGGAGGGGAAAGGGCAGGTGCAGAGGGCCTGGGGCAGGGGTGAGTGCAAAAAAGAGCGAGGAAGTCTGAGGGTGGAGGTTGGCGTGAACAGGAGAGTGGGCGGAGGGGGATCTGAAAACACACGCAGGGCCCACAGGTCTTGGGAAGGAGGCAGGATGTTATTCCGAGTGTGATGTGAGCCGCTGGGGAGACTCAGGCTGGGGAGTGAAGCAGGCTGATTGGCGTGTCAAGTGGAGATCCTCTGGCAGCTGTGCTAATTCTGGGCTGTAGGAGGAGATGGAAGAGGAGGGGGAGGGGCCCGTGAGGAGGCTTAGCCACAGCCCTGGCAGAAATGCCCACTGAGACTTGTCACTGGAATTCCTTTCATTCTCTGAAAGAGGCAGCAGAATACCAAGCAACACTACACGTGGACAGGAGCAGAGACTCTAGGACAGACTCCCCAGCTCCACCTCTAGTAAGCTGTGTGATCTTAGGCAAGTCACTCAACCTCTCTGTGTCTCAGATTCCTCACCCATTAACAAGGATACTAATATCTACGTCACAGGGCTGTTGTGAAGATTAAATGAATTAATACAAGGAAAATGCTTAAAACAGTACCTGGCACATGGTAAACATTTAATAAGACTCTTCAGCATATTGCCCTTGGCTTTCATGTATTTATTTTAATATATCTGCATGATTTTTTCATAGTGTTATGTGTGTTATTTTTATTTTGGCTGTTGTGTTTTTCGATTCTATCATTCCTACTTGGTTCTGTTGTGTAACTTCTGTTTCCTTGCAGAGGTTTTCTGTTTTTTTAATCTGTTTCAAAAGAATTGATAATTACTTGGAACACTATTATAATGACTGTGTGAAAATCTTTGTCACATAATTCCAACATCTGGTTCATCTCAGTGTTGGCGTCAGTAGATTGTCTTTTCTGATGCAAATTGTGATTTACCTGACTCTTAGTATTATGGGTGGTTTCCTTCCTCCCTCCCTCCCTTCCCTCCTTCCTTCCTTCCTTCCTTTCTTTCTTTTTTTATTGAGGTATAATTGATATACAACATAATATTAGCTTCAGGTGTACAACATAATGATTAGATATTTGTGTATATTGCAAAATGATCACCACAATAAGTCTAGTTATCATCTGTCACCACACATAGTGACAGAATTTTTTCTGGTCATGGTAACTTTTAAGATCTACTACTCCGTTAGCAAATTTCAAATATATGACACAGTATTAGTAACTCTAATCATCCTGCTATACATAACGTTCCCAGGACTTACTTATTTTATACCTGGAAGTTTGTACCTTTTGTCTCCCTTCACCCCTTTTGCCCACCCTCCAGCACCACCAGCCCCTCCATCCCTGGCAGCCACTGTACCTGTGAGCTTGGTTTTTGCTTTGCTCTTCTTTTTAGATTCCACGTGCAAGTGAGATCATATAATATTTGTCTTTTTCTGTCTGGCTTATTTCACTTAGCATACTGCCCTCAGGGTCCATCCATGTTGTCCCAAATGGCAAGATTTCATTATTTTTTATGGCTGAATATCATTCCACTGTGTATATATACCATAATTGGCTTTATTCGTTCACCTGTCAGTGGACACGTAGGTCGTTTTCATATCTCGGCTGGTGTAAATAATGCTGCAGTGATCATGGAGGTACATGTATCTTTGCAAGTTAGTGCTTTTGTTTTCTTCAGATAAATCCCCAGGAGTGGGATTGGTGGATCATATGGTGTTTTTACATTCCCGCCAGCAGTGCACAAGGGCTCCCTTTTCTCCACACCCTCTCCAGCAGTTGTTCTCTCCTGTCTTCTTTTTTTTTTTTTAACATCTTTATTGGAGTATAATTGCTTTACAATGGTGTGTTAGTTTCTGCTTTATAAACAAGTGAATCAGTTATACATATACATATGTTCCCATATCTCTTCCCTCTTGCGTCTCCTGTCTTCTTGATGACAGCCATTCTAGCAGGTGTGAGGTGATACCTCACTGTGAAGGAAATGATGTGCATTTCCCTGATGATCAGTGATGTTGAGCACCTTTTCATGTACTTGTCGGCCATCTGCATGTCTTCGTTGCAAAAACGTCTGTTCAGATATTCTGCCCATTTTTAATTGGATTGTTTGGTGTTTGCTGTTGAGTTGTATGAGCTCTTTCTATTTTGGATATTAACCCCTTATCAGAGATATGATTTGCAAATATTTTCTCCAGTTCCATAGGTTGACTTTTCACTTTGTTGATGGTTTCCTTTACTGGGCACAAGGTTTTTAGTTTGATGTAATCCCACTTCTTTGTTGCTTTTACTTTTGGGTCAGATTTCAAAAAATTCGTCACCAGGATCTATGTCAAGGAGCTTACCACCTATGTTTGCTCCTAGAAGTTCTTCTAGGCTTAGGTCTTACATTCAGCTCTAATTCATTTTGAGTTAATTTTGTGTATGGTGTAAGAGAGTGATCTAATTCATTCTTTTGCATGTGTCTGTTCAGTCTTCCCGGTGCCATTATTGAAGAGACTGTCCTTTCCCCGTTGTATATTCTTAGCTCCTTTGTCGTAAGTTAATTGACCATATATGTGTGGGTTTATTTCTGGGCTCTGTGTTCTGTTCCACTGATCTTTGTATTTTAGGGGTGATTTTCTGTCGTATCCTGGGCATTTGGGTTATGTCAGGAGACTTGACCCTGTTTAAACCTTCTCCTTTAGCAGGCAGGCACTGATTTAGGCGTAGCATATAGGATCTGGTCTGCTTTTGTGGGCTCTGGTTCCAGTGACAGTTCAGTTTTCTGATCATGCTGTTCTGATCTGTTTCACTCTTCTGGCACTGCCGGGGCTTGTGCTCAGTTACCTGCTGGGCCACCTGCAGGGGCTGAACCCACGTCCATGGGCCACCTTCTCTGGGGAGCTGGGAGAGCCAGAGTGCTGGGCCTGCATCCCCTTATGCCACCTGGTGTAGGGCAGGGAGACACCAGTCTCGCTGGTATTACCCCTGTGGGTAAACCGCCTGCCCTGCTGAGCTCCAAGTGTGGACTGGGCGTTGAACTGGCGAGGGGCTTCAATACTGTCCCTACATCAGCGTCCCGGGGGTGGTAGGGGGTGGTCAGCCCACCAGCACTTTAGAGCTGCCGCTGTGGGCATTTGGGGTGGCCAGCTCCTGCTGTCTCTGTCAGGCTTCCCTCTCCTGGTCCTCTTGGGATTCAGGTCTGTGCCTGTTGACAGTTCTGGGTTCCAGGTCCCTCCTGTGTGCAGTCCAGATACACATGGGCGATCAAAACAAAACAGCGAACTCATCACGTGGTTGCTTCTCCAGTCCTGTGCTCCCAGGCCGTCCACCATCTTCCTTCCAGCTTTCAGAGCCCTTTCCTCACGGGCGATTGAATCATCTCCAGGGTATCGGTTTGGATTCGAGGGCAGGAGCCAGGAAAAGTGAATCTACAGCCTGTTCCCTGGACATGATTCAAGCTACTCCAGAAACTTTTTGAAAAAGACCATATATACTTTATACATCAATGTTAATGGTGAGTGAAATGCTTACTTATATGTTTGTTCCTCATCAATTAAAATATGACGATGGGGGACTTGCCTGGCGGTCCAGTGGTTAAGACTCCATGCTGCCAATGCATGGGGCGAGGGTTCGATCCCGGGTCGGGGAATTAAGATCCCACATGCCGAGCGGCCAAAAAAAAAAAAAAAAGTATGAAGTAGAAATCTATAGTCCAGAGATCCACTTTAAGAATGAGACACTGGTTCACTGCAGCTCTATTTACAATAGCCAGGACATGGAAGCAGCCTAAGTGTCCATCATCGGATAAATGGATAAAGAAGATGTGGCACATATATACAATGGAATATTACTCAGCCATAAAAAGAAGCGGAATTGAGTTATTTGTAGTGAGGTGGATGGACCTAGAGTCTGTCATACAGAGTGAAGTAAGTCAGAAAGAGAAAAACAAATACCGTATGCTAACACATATATATGGAATCTAAAAAAAAAAAAAAAAAAGGTTCTGAAGAACCTAGGGGCAGGACAGGAATAAAGACACAGACGTAGAGAATGGACTTGAGGACATGGGGAGGGGGAAGGGTAAGCTGGGACGAAGTGAGAGAGTGGCATGGACATATATACGCTACCAAATGTAAAACAGATAGCTAGTGGGAAGCAGCCGCATAGCACAGGGAGATCAGCTCGGTGCTTTGTGACCACCTAGAGGGGTGGGATAGGGAGGGTGGGAGGAAGACGCAGGAGGGAAGAGATAGGGGATATATGTATGTGTATAGCTGATTCACTTTGTTATAAAGCAGAAACTAACACACCATTGTAAAGCAATTATACATCAATAAAGATGTTAAAGAAGAAAAGAATGAGACACCGTAACATAACACTGTAAATCAACTATACTCCAATAAAACTTTTTTTAAAAAAGATGATGGAGCCTTTGGATTGGGACAGAATGGTGTAGACACATTTCTTTCTGCTTCTCCCTGCTCAGCACAACTGTAAACCCTGGAAATAATGCAAGAAGCAACCAGAGGAAAACTCTGAACAGTGGTAAGAAGAAAGTGAGCAGGTTGGGAACCCCAGGGCTACACACAGCACAGAGGCGGGGTATCCCGCAACCCCCGACGCTAGACCCAGTGTTTCCCAGCACCACCACCCCCAGCCGAGCAAGAAAAAGCATCCCAGACAGACTCATTCTTCTAACAATACCAGGCAAGGGGAAGCGCTAGGGAGATTCCCACCAAATACAAACAGCCAGAGGAAACACTCTCCTTCCTCGCTGGGTCTGAGACATCCCTTTTCCACCAGGAGATACTGGGAATGCGAGCCCACCTGTCAGGGGAGGCCCAGCTACAGCAAGCAGCGTGGTCCAGGAAACCTCTTTGTCCCCCCAGCCCACCCAAGAAGCAGCCAAGGAGTCCAGCTGACGGAATCCCTCCGCTACAGAGGGAAATCCCTGCCCTGCCTGAGAAAAGCTCTCCAGCCCCTCAGGCCACGCCAACAGGGAGCTCTCAGCCCCGGCTAAGACTGACTACAGAGATGCAGTGAGGATACACAGATCAGAAGGGAAAGAGAGGCACTGTCTGGAGGGATCCACGTGCAGCCTTTCTCCTGCTCTCGCCCTCCCCCGAGGGCTCACACAGAGCACAGCCCTCTGTGCAGGAAAAACACAGCAACACGCGTGTGACGTTTCAGCTCAGGGAAGCCCATCGGAGACTGTACACGCAGAGGCTTTACTAAGGGCTGGTCCCATAAGCACCCTCTTCCGAGCATGTGCCAAAACCACCAAGAAAGTTTACTCAGCCTCAACTACACTGTGTGCAGAAACAGTCCAGGCGCAGCGAACCCCTCTTACTTGTTCCTTGTTGACTGGAAACACTCCAGGAGCCCAGTTCTCAGACGCCAGCCGAGGGCAAGTCTGGCAAGCAGGCCTCTCTGAGGATAGCCGTCTCAGGCCTGCCGTGTTCTGTCTTCTCTGCACAAGTACGTGACCTTGTGAATAAGCTAAGAAAACACCAAATTGTGCTTTTTTTTTTTTTTTTTTTTTTTTTCTGTGGTACGCAGGCCTCTCACTGTTGTGGCCTCTCCCGTTGCGGAGCACAGGCTCCGGACGCGCAAGCTCAGCAGCCATGGCTCACGGGCCCAGCCGCTCTGCGGCACGTGGGATCCTCCCGGACCGGGGCACGAACCCATGTCCCCTGCATCGGCAGGCGGACTTTCAGCCACTGCGCCACCAGGGAAGCCCTGTGCTCTTTATTTTTATTGAAGTATAGTTGATTTACAATGTTGTGTTAATTTCTGCTGTACAGTGGAGTGATTCAGTTATACATACACATATATATGTTCTTTTTTTATATATATTCTTTTCCATTGTGGTTTATCACAGGATATTGAAGAGTCCCCTGTGCTATACAGTAGGACCTTGTTGTTTATCCATCCTATGTATACTAGTTTGCATCTGCTAAGCCCAAACTCCCAGTCCATCGCTCCCCCACCCCACCCACCTTGGCAACCACAAGTCTGTTCTCTATGTCTGTGAGTCTGTTTCTGTTTCATAGATAAGTTCATTTGTGTTATACTTTAGATTCCACATATAAGTAATATCATATGATATTTGTCTTTCTCTCTCTGACTTACTTCACTTAGTATGATAATCTCTAGTTCCGTCCATGTTGCTGCAAATGGCATTATTTTGTTCTTTTTTATGGCTGAGTAATATTCCATTGTATATGTGTACCACATCTTCTTTATCCATTCATCTGTCAGTGGACATTTAGGTTGTTTCCCTGTCTTGGCTATTGTGAACAGTGCTGCTATAAACATAGGGATGCATGTATCTTTTTGAATTAGAGTTTCGTCTGGATATATGCCCAAGAGTGGGATTGCTGGATCAGATGGCAACTCTATTTTTAGCTTTTTGAGGAACCTCCGTACTATTTTCCATAGGGGCTGCACTAACTTACATTCCCACCAACAGTGTGGGTGGGCCCCTTTTCTCCACACCCTCTCCAGCATTTGTTATTTGTAGACTTTTTAATGACGGTCGTTCTGATCGGTGTAAGGGGATGCCTCACTGCAGTTTTGATTTGCATTACTCTGATGGTTAGCAATGTGAAGCATCTTTTCACGTGCCCGTTGGCCGTGTGCATGTCTTCCTTGGAGAAATGTCTGTTTAGTTCTTCAGCCGTTTTTCGATTGGGTTGTTGGCTTTGTTGTTGTCGAGTTGTACGGGTTGTTTGTGTATTTTGGAGATTAAGCCCTTGTTGGTCGCATCATTTGCAAATATTTTCTCCCATTCCGTAGGTCATCTTTTTCATTGTTTACGGTTTCCTTTGCTGCAAATTGCGCTCTTTAAAAGGGTGCATTGCGTGATGTGTGAATTATCTCTCAATGAAGTTGTTCTTTAAAATAAATCCCAGCAAGGTTTTTTTGTAGACATAGACGGCTTGTTCTAAAAGTTATATGGAAAGGCAAGGCCCTAAAATAGTTCAGACAACCTTGACAAAGAAGAGTCAAGTGGGAGAAGACACTACCTGATATTAAGGCTCACTCTGCAGCTATGGTAATCAAGACAGTGTGGTTTGGTGGAGGCATAGACACAGAACAGGGACAGAGTAGAGAACCAGAAATAGACCCGCTCAAATATGCTCACATGATTTTTCACAAAGGTGCAAGAGTAATTCAGTGGAATAGGACTAGCTTTTCAACAAACGGTGCAGGAACAACTAGACGTCCATGTGCAAAAAGTGAACTTCACAACTGATATAAAAATTAACTCAGGATGGATCATACACTTATAAAAATATTGGGCTTCCCTGGTGGCGCAGTGGTTGAGAGTCCGCCTGCCGATGCAGGGGACGCGGGTTCGTGCCCCGGTCCGGGAAGAACCCCCATGCCGCAGAGCGGCTGGGCCCGTGAGCCATGGCCGCTGAGCCTGCACGTCCGGAGCCTGTGCTCCACAGCGGGAGGGTCCACAACAGTGAGAGGCCCGCGTACC